>NW_025814896.1:85061169-87461169 GCF_022079265.1 Lynx rufus
CCAAAAAATCAGTCTCTCTCCTTAACATGACGATTCACATGTTTGTCCAAACTCTTTTACTGATTCATTATTTGCATGCCTTGATATTATTATAATCATTTTATACCTTAATCTTGTATCCTGAATTTCACTTAATATTTTATTTCACATCTGCCCTACAGTTAGCTGTCCATAATTTTTATTGAGCACATAATATTTCACCAAATTAATGTTATTATTTTTCTAAACATGCTTCCATTGTTAGATACTAAAACACCTTCTGACATTTATTATAAATAACATCAGAAAGACACTTTTATACATACGGCTCTTTTTTAATATTTTGAATGATTTCCTTATGATAGTTTCCTCATCTATCTATATAGGTAGATTCCCTACCCATAAATTTCTTTAAACAATGTTTAAGTAAAGAAATTTTTCTTCCAAGGGCAAGTGGACAACAAAGCATTCTGTGAGGTATCACTACATAGAAAATCTTTCCTCTCTGTGGAATATAAAAACAAACAAAAAAAGAAATTCAAACTCATAGAAACAGAATGAAAAAGTGTTTGCCACAGGCTGGGGGAAGGCAAAAATAGGGAGAGGTTGGTAAAAAGGTACAAACTTTCAGCTAGAAGATGAATAAGGTCTGAGAATCTAGTGTAAAACGTGGTGACTATAGTTGAGGACATTGTATTGTATAATTGATTTTTGCCAAGGAAATAGAACTTAAATGTTCTCACAAATAAGTGAGTGGACGAATGAATGAATAAGTGAAGTGACAGATGTGTTAATTAACTAGATGGGGGAAATCCTTTCACAATGCATATGTATATCAAATCATCATGATGTACACTTTAAGTATCTTACAATTAAATTTGTTAATTGTGCTTCTATAAAGCTGAAATCTAAAAAAAGAAGTTAAAATCTTACCTGAAGTTAACACACAATCCAAGGATGATGGCCTCCTTTTTGTAGCAATGTATTGGCAACATTCAAACAGCATTTCAAGTCCATGTTGTGTCCTTCCCTGCTGTGTAAAAGAAGGGTACGATAACAATGAAACAAAATCAGAATTTCCTACTTTATTTTCCTCACCATTTACTATTTCTCTCTAGAAATAAAAGTGTCCCTTTAAGTATAGTTAAAGTTTTGAAAATTTACAAGTTTCCTAGGGAGTATTGCAAATAGATTATTAGAGCAGAACACAGTTAACTTTTTAAAATGGCCATTATTTTAGTTATACCTGAAGTGTGGTCCTAATAATTAATAATCCTAGATGTTTTCATGGCATTAATTCAGAATATGATGAATTGGGTAAGTTAGGCAATATATTTTAACTAAAACTACTTTGGATTTTGACAAGAAATTCAAACTTTTCAACTGTGGTCTGTAACGGCACAGGCAGCTTGTAAAAAGAATAATCACTTCAACTTTTTCAACTTCCTGAAATCACTCAAAATAGAGTAGTTCAAGATTGTTTCATTTGGAAGTAATAAGTTCTAAAACACAGTGTGCTGCAGTACATTTTAATTATTGGTTTCCATTCTCAATGTACTAGATTTTATTAACCATCCCTTGTGTATTTGTTTCCAAAATATGTATAAACCCAAAACTGTTATTTGCAACCTTTTATCAAAAAAATTATCTGATTTATTTAATTTGGTCTACAATTTCAGTTCAAGTTCAGTTCAAGTCTGTATTAGGGTTCAAATGACATATTTTAAAAAATAATTTTGGAGGCCAGAAGTGCATTCCTCTTTAGATGGCTTGTTCCAGTTGATATCATTATTGGTCAGGTAATGTGACATCTTTTGTTTCCCAAGTTTATTCCTTTCAATGACATCTACGTCTTCTGCACAGTTTAAATACAAAAGATAAACATTCCCTTTGAGGCACTGGAAGGAGAAGCAATTAATGTGAATTTGATAAAACATAATGTAGTGGACTGACAGTAAAAAGGCTATGCTTATTTGATTGTTGACTAGTTTTGTCTTTAAATAATGGTCTTCTTTTGGCATTTAATGTATATTTGTTCGCAATAAACATAATTTATGAATATTTTAACACATGTGTACTCAGTGGGGTGGATTATCATACTGATATAAATAGAATTAATGAGCAGTCAACCTGCCACATGTCATGACATATGACAGGGCCGCTAGAGCACAGAAATAATTCTTGTAGTTTCATAATAAGGCTTTTTTCTTAGTTCGACTTTTTAAAACTACTAACAACCTTTATTTTCCTTGTATTTGGGAGTCTGGTTCACCAACTAGGAAGCAGAATTCAGGTTTTACTACAAGAACCTACTTTTTAACATTCAAAACACTATTTTCTTGTCCTCTTCAGAACATAATAAATATACTTTCACAAATTAACACTATTCAGCCAAATTTCAGAGAATAGGTCACAGACTGACAATCATTTTGCCCATTTCAACTAAAAAAAAAAAAGTCAATATATTCTTCTTCTTTTCATTTTGTGGCAATAGTATGATCACGCCCAGCTGCTGATGCCGGATACCAGATCTTTACAAGAACAAGAACCTTCTAAATGCTCCTAAATTCGAAAACAAATCTGATGGGCATATCGCCTGGATAAAATTGTCCTGAAGAAAACATCTTCTTAGCCAGTTATTTGCTCTCCTTGCTCACAAAGCAACAATCTGTTAAGCGTGCCTAATAAGATTTTTTTTTTTTTTTTTTTTTTTTTACGGAATAAACCCAGTGATCTAAAGCCACCTCTTCAAACAGTAGGTATGGGGGTGAACAGAGGCATGCAAAATCTTCAGTTTAACCATACTTCATTTGACAAAGAATTATTTTCATGAGGAGGCAAATTGAAATTTAAGATTAACCTTTATTTTCTTTTATTATTTTTATAGCTTGATTATGGGTAAAAATGGGAAAAATTAAACCAGCACTGCATTGTCTAGATGATCTGGCAGAGGAAAGCCTTGGCAAAGATATTATGCCATGACTTTTTAGAGACACAGATGGCAGGGTTGCAGCCTTTATTCCTCTTATCCTTTATTTTCAAAGGGAATATTCAAAGCTTTTTGCCTCCACCAACCCTCCACCCCTACCTTCACATTTAAAACCACTGACTTCCCAAACCAAAACTCTGTCCTAAAACTGGCAAGCCCCAGGATACTTTAGGGAAATGACTGAACAGGACGCTATGCTTCTGGTCATCTGTCAAAGGAGAGGACTGCACTCTATGGGGCTGGGGGCTGATGAACTTCTCTGGAGTGACTCCCTTGGGGAAATCCAGCACTTTCACCGGCAAAGAAAATGGGCACCACCTAGTGCTTTTTTGATGCAAAGGCTGTTTGTGCTGGTGTGGATGTGAATGGGCGTGCGTTGGGTGGCTGACCTCTACAAAGGAAAAAAGAAAGGAGTCGCTTGGTTCCAACCTCTATATCCAAAAAAAAAAGAAAAAAAGAAAGAAAAGAACAGAAGCAAGTGACAATCTTAAGACAAATGAATTCAGCGCTTCCACATCAGGGATCTCCTTAGGACTGTTTTTCATTTTTTTTTTTAAATGATTGTTGGTCTGTTCATGAGAAATAACATTTTTACTTACTAAGATGCTAATTTCCCCTGTATCATTTTTGCCTCTTCATTTCTTCTGCTGTTGACTTGACAGAATTTCTAAGAATTTTCATTTCATCAAAGTGAAAAAGCAGGGCACGCCATCCCACCCTCCCAAATCTATTCTAATAAGGAGCCTGTCTGGAGTTCTCCTAACACAACAAATAGCTTTTATGAAAAATGGTTTGTAGCACAAAATCTTTTGCAACGCAATAAGATCAAGTTAACCCTCATGCCTCTAGGAAAAAGCCTTGGAAGTTTTATCTGATTGGCAAAATGGACCCAGATATGAGTTCAAGGATTGAGTACACTTTGATGAAATTTCATAGCAATGAAGTCTGATTATCTGAATGACTGCTTAAGCCCTTTAAAAAATAACTCAGAGAAGCATTGTATTTTTTTGTTGGGAAAACAGATGGTCCTGCAGGGAATAGTAGCTCTTCCCTATACTAATAGCTATTCCATACTGTTTGCTTTTTCTACAACACTTTGCTTACCACTATTGTTCTAAAAAAAAATAACGATGATGATGATTTCTCTGTTGCTAAAGGTGAATAGTTCTGCAATAAAATTAGAAACCTTAGTACAGGCAGGGTGGAGGGTAGATATAGGAAAAATGAGTAACCTGCTACATATAACCAGATTAAAAGGGCCTGCTACACATCCAGGAACTAACTAGCCGACTTTGAACTCATTAAGGATCTGCTTATCCGATATGTTGCACAACAGAAACCAGACAGAAAACAGACTTCGAAGAAACAGACAAAAATGATTATAATAGCTCTCCGGTAAGAGCTCAGTGTCTGTGCTAAGCAACCTGGGTATAAAGGAATGAAGGAAGCAAAACCCCAGATTCTGAACTTTTCTCCTTTGCCTTCAGCAAAATCCCCCCGTTATAAGATGGTGATAACATTAGAGACAGCACTTGGCAACTGTATTATGAACTAAGTTAAAAAATCTAAAGCACTCTCATATCTTTAGCCATTTTATTGTTATAATTTGAGACATTAGATAAGTGATTTCTTTAAATTTTAAAATTTATAACACAGGAAAAAAATCTTAAAATGTGTTTCTTCTACAAGCAGCAAGAAAAAAAATAAAATGAGCTGATCTTTTGGAATTTCTCTGGTACTAAAAATATATATGTTGAGGTTTATAACTAAAGAGAAGATCTTGTCTTGACAGATTTAAGATGCACATGAACTGATCAGAAGAAGCCATGGGTGTGGCTGAGCCTGTGTTTTCCATATGTGTACCTATGGGATTAAAGAGGAAGGTGGCTATCGTAATCACCTTTTAAATGAAAGTAGTATCACATTTTGCATTCGAGTTGAATTCTTCCACTATCAATATCACTGCCATTCTGGTCAGCCTCATAAACAAACAGACAAAATCTTGCTTTTTTATTTCCCTCCCTCTCTGCTCATCCAGCCTCTCCTTTTCTCTCTGGCCTGCTTTCTCTCTCTGAATGCCATAGTTCACACTGAAACCCTCTGGTAATGACAGCCCTGAAGTGATAATGTACTTTCCTGCCTTCCTGTTAACAGTAGCACTTGATCCCACCATGGGTGCCAGCTCAGTGGCAGAAGGATGCTTTCGTATATTCTAGGGGTAAAAGGGACCGGTTTGATTTACTGCCTTGACTAACTCAGCAGTTTCACAAAGTTCAGGCACAAAGATAGATGTTGTATTAAAGAAGAAGAAAAGGAAAGAGGAGAGGGAGGAAGAGGAAGAGAAAGGAAGGAAACCAGGAGGGAGGGCAAGAGGAGAATCAGTCTATTTTTTTTTTGTTATAATTCTGTCAGCAAAACCAAATATGTTTTTTTTTTCTTCTCCCTGAGATTCACAGGAACATTCCACACAGTAAACAAGGAGTTAAGGTGAATAATACCAAATAAAAACATGGGACTTGGAGGAAGAAGAAAAAAAAAAAACATAAAGGATCTGTTCCTGTGGTAATGTGGGTTCTGTGGAACAGCGATGGTTATCGTGAGATAATGCATTTATCTTCTTATTCCCCCTCCTTCACCTCTGACAGGGGCCCGTGGCCTTGGCACACCTGGTCTGGTGACATCTGAGCACCAGTCAGTCAGCTCAGATGCTCAGCGTGCCAGAGTAGCCCACTGTCCTCACACCACCATTTTTTTTAATTTTGTAAGTTTTATATATTTTTTAGAGAGAGAGAGACAGAATGTGAGTGGGGGAGAAACAGAGAGAGAGACACACACAGAATCCGAAGCAGGCTCCAGGCTCCGAGCTGTCAGCACAGAGCCCGACGCGGGGCTCGAACCCATGAACCGCGAGATCATGACCTGAGCGGAAGTCAGACGCTTAACCGACTGAGCCACCCAGGCGCCCTGTCACACCAGCATTTTTAATGGATAGTGTGTCATTCTGCTGAGGTAACCCAAACTGAAAACAATCAATCGTTTTAACCAAATATCTGTTATTTTAAGACTAGGCCAGAATGATTTCTTAGCTGTGAACTCAGGAGATTCAATTTGTTGTACTTTAAATATAATTGATATCCCTTGCTTTAGGACTCCCGTCACTCAATGCGTTCCTGGTGTTTCAAGCTTGGATGAATATATAATACATAAAACAGTTGCATCTGTTTGTTGGAAGAGACCTTGTTTGCTAATGCCAGTGCTGCTTTACTCTATGGTTTCATAAGTTCAAGTCCACATGGCAAAGGGGAGGAGGGAGCCTGCGGAAAGAGGCAGGAAAGAAGGGCCACTGCTTTGTGAGTGCTTACTATGTTGTAGGCACGGTTCCATGCTTTCTTCCAGATAAGAAGCCAGTTAAGTTAGATATTTGAAGCCAAATCTGTCTTGCTACAGAGCATACATTTTTTCTGCCATACCAATGACCAAAACACAGTGAGAAATACATTCTATGATATAACCCAACACACAAATCCGCTACTCAAACAGTTTCATGAAACTTACCTTTATACATGCAGTTTACTCTGATTTTACTCATTCTATTCTATTATAGTTCAATTATTTAAGCTTCTGGTTGCAGTTCCACTAAATTACAACCAAATATTGTAGTCCAACCACAATGTGATAAATGGAGCACCGCACCATGCTGCACTTCAAAATTTTACATTTTATTATGTTGGACTTGGTATCAGGACGGTGACCAAAAGTGTACTTGTAGGTCATGCAGAGAAAGTTCTGTCTATAAGATTTAAATTTTCAAATTTTTAATCTAAGAACTGAGAGTTATTTATTCCCTAAAACTCCTACAAAATTGAATTCATTGGTAGTCTTCATTTGCTTCTCAAAGGGTCTGTTACTTGGAATAAAAACAATCTAGGAGTGCCTGGGTGGCTCTGTGGGTTAAGCGTCCAACTCCTGATTTTGGCTCAGGTCATGATCTCATAGTTTATGGATCAAGTCCCGTGTTGGGCTCTGTGCTGGGCGTGGAACCTGCTTAAGATTCTCTCTCTCCTGCTGCCCCTCTCCCCTGCTTGCTCTTTCTCTCTGTCTCTATATCATCTGGTTGGTTTGATGAATGAACTGGTTTTTTAATAATAAATTATGGCATTAAAAAAAAACATTTTGGGGCGCCTGGGTGGCACAGTCGGTTAAGCGTCCGACTTCAGCCAGGTCACGATCTCGCGGTCCGGGAGTTCGAGCCCCGCGTCGGGCTCTGGGCTGATGGCTCAGAGCCTGGAGCCTGTTTCCGATTCTGTGTCTCCCTCTCTCTCTGCCCATCCCCCATTCATGCTCTGTCTCTCTCTGTCCCAAAAATAAATAAACGTTGAAAAAAAAAATTATGGCATTAAAAAAAAAACATTTTGTAAGAAATTTCCAGAATATATAATAATAGGTTAGCATGCATTTGCCTGCAAGTAACACAGATTGTAAGCCATAAGGCAATTCTAGTGCTAGGGCTGACTGATTCAGCAGCTTACAGGTGTTACCCAGCACCCAGAGTCTTTCCATCTTTCCACCTTCTCATCCTTCCCCCAGCTTTGCCCTCAGAAAGTTACATAGTTCCAAATTTCATACCTAGACTCCACAGTGAGGAAGCAAAATGTCTCTTCCTCAGGAGTAAATTCAGGGCTCCTTAAATCCTAACCAGCATTTTTCTTTGGCTAAAACTGAGCTATATGTTGGTGCCTAAACCAGTCACTGGCAAGAGAAATGGGATCACTGTGATTGGATTAGGAGAGCTCCTCGCCTTGGAAGTAGGTCACCTGCCTTGAGGCACATGGGTCTAGGGACAAGGAAGATGGGGTCCTGTGGGGAAATACATACTGAGTAAGAATGTCTGACACAAAGGTGGAAAATGTTTTGAAGATTCGGTGAATAGACTATAAAGTAGAACTATTCCTCCTCATTTAATGCATTTAATTTTTCATGAGAATTAGCAAATCTACCAACAAAGAAACATACCTATAAAGAATCCACTCTGCATTTCCTGTTTACTCTGAAATTAACAGGACCCAGTATTTTCATTTACCAGAAAAAAGAACAGTAGGTAGACTAATAAAACAAACATCTGAAAAGTATCAGTTCTCATGAAAATAAACATATACCATAATATTTAATCCACTCATGGCAGCTTGGCATTTGCCAACGACTACAAGGTAAAATGTTACAGAAATGACTACTTCCTACTTTCTGGTTGGATTTATTCTAATTCATTGAACATAATTTCCTGAATGAAAATTTAGCTGCGGTTCTGAAGAACATCCATATGAGAAAATATATAGACTTATAAGTGTTCACTAAGTTTTAATAGGACCTGCAGTCTCCTATGAATGATTGGGTTTTTCTTGCTATCTATTGTGTCTGAGTAACCTGTTCCCTTGTCAAGCACATTCAGAGTGGCTTTTATTTGTCGCTTTTCATTTTTAATTTTGACATAACTTCAGACTCACAGAAAAGAGTTGCAAGAATGACTCAAATAATTTCCATCTAAAAAATTAATTAACTAATTAATTAAAAAATAATTCCCGTATAGACTTCATCCACATTACCCAAGTGTTAGTATTTTACCGTATTTGCTTTATCTGTTTTGTATGTATGTAAACACATGTGCAGGCATACACGCATATGTATATGCCTAACATATACATGTATGCGATGTGTATATGCAAACAGACATGTTTCTCAATCATTTGAGAATAAGTTACAGATGTGATCCTCCTTTAGACCTAAACACTATGTGGACTCCTAATGAAGAAGAACATACTCTTACCAAACTACATACAAATATCAGAATCAGAAAATTAACATTAATACAGTAGTATTATCCAATCTATAGATTTCATTCAGAGTTTACCAAGTATCACGATAATGTTTTCATGGCCCCAAATATCATGGATTATGTATTGCATTCAGTTGTTATTTCTCCTATTCTTCTTTATTCTAAAACAGCTCCTTGGTCTTTTCCTTGGCAAACTGCTTTTAATATTGGTCTTCAGCAAAACATAATTAAGAAAACAAACATAATTCCAAAACCAATGGATTTGTATGAATGGTTGTTTGGGATCTGTGTTGCCTCTGAGGCTTTCCTTTAGCACAGATGGTTCATGTGAGTATTATTTTCACTATTCTCTTAGAAATCAGTACCTACACACAGAATATGAAGGACACACTACAGAACCAGGTTATCCATTAGCTTGTTACTAATCAATTCATCTATTTCCCATGAATAGCTGCAAGAACATCCCAAAACACCTGAAACATTTCTAAGTTTTAAAAAAGAAAAAAATTGAAGACATTATAGAAAAAAAAAACCTTACAAAAACATTCATTTAAATAACTGCATGCCTAGATGCAATCCTTAGAAGTATTTCAACCTAAATAATTAGAAAAGAGGTGTTTATAATTGGTTAAAGGTTCAATATTTCTGAACTAATGTGCAGAATTTGGTTTATGAGTATAAGAATAAAGACATTCAGATCAATTCTCTTATCTTTTTTATTAACATTTGAATTAGCCTACAAAAAAATTCACATATTTAAAAGTCCACTAAAGCCTAAGAAGCTCATTTTCTTTCACAGTGCACACTGATGGTTTTAATTTTTCAATCTTTCAGATTGCATCTACATAGCAGCAAGCAGGTCCTTTAGGAATAACCGGTTCCAAAAAGGGCTGGACAAATGTGTCTTATACATATCTCTCTTTCTGAAGGCTCCAGTGAAATATTTCCTAAATTTTGTTTCAAACCGATATATTCTATCACACAACAGAGAAGTCACCTGCCAACATGATTATTTGTCATCATGTTATAGCCAAACTTCTAAACGACCTTCCATCTTCTCCCCAGTCTTATGAAACAGAAGGAAGAAATTGCAGTGAGAAAGAGAATATTCCCAAATGGGCTGCACTAGAGCATCTAAATCTATAGCTAGAGCTATAAAACACTGCTTCATTCAAAAACCACTTTCTCAAGTTGATATTTTTTTACACCTATCTTAAAAACAGGGCAGTACCCCTGAAGTAGGATTAGTAGCAGCAACCCCTCACCCTGTTCTCAGTAGTGAAAAGAAATTATAAGCGCCCCCCCTTTTTTTCCACTACACAGTTGTAATACAACAGCAGGGAGGAAATCATTTGTTCACTTGAGTTCAGTTCAAGATTATACTCAAGTCTGATTGCAAAAACCCATTTATATGGAAGAAGAGACAAAAGGCTAACAACACTCTGGGTAGAGTGCCAGAGGCTCAATGTTTACAAGAAGAAATTGAGGGGAAGATTAGAGAATAATTTTCTCCTGGGGAATGATGATGGCTTATGGGTCTTTGTAGGGAAAGTCCTTTGCTAGGATTAAAGGCAGGATTATTGGTAGAGAGTTGAGAAATTGAAATGGAGAGCCTCTTAAAATGGCAATTTAGTCAGAATATCCAGGGAGTTCTTGAAATGTGAACTCTAAGGAAATGGGTAGTACTCAAGAAGAAAAAATAAATTCAAACTCACTATTTCAAGTGACGACACCGTGAGTTACAAAGCAATGGAAGTGCCAGTACCTTCTAAGAAAACCAAGAGAGCAATAGCATGGTGACTTGAGTCAGCTTTTTTACTAAAGGCACAAGTTCAAGAAAATCCTTATGAGGAAGAAATCAATCCGATCTACAGACTAAGTTATGGCTACATCACAGCTAAAGAACAATAGTAATTAGAAACTAAATTACTATTATATTACTCTTTTTCTCTAATTTCAAAAAAATCAGTGTTAGCTTAAGTCATACTTTTAGCAGAACAGTTAAAAAATATCTGAGCTTGGTATCTTATAATAAAAGTCCATACTTCTAAATTTAAAGTATGTGAAATGAAAAGTTTCATTTGAAAGCAATACCTAATGCACAATTCTGAACTTGACACTATTCCTAAGATTACACTGGTTTCCCAATTACCTACAAAATCAAAAATCAAATTTCTTATCTTTAAATATCAGCTAGAGTTGTGGCAGGGAAGATCTGGGAGTTTAATGATACAACAGTTGTCTGCCCCATTATGCTTAAGGGATATGTTCCAAGACCTCCGATGGATGCCTAAAACCACGGATAATACCAAACCCGTTATATACTATGTTTTTTCCTGTACATACCTATGATAAAGTTTAATTTATATATTAGGTACAATAAGAGATTAGCAACAATAATAATAAAATAGAACAATTACAACAACATCTATAATAAAAGTATGTGAATGTTGCCTTTCTCTCTCAAAATCTTATTGTACTGTACTCACCCTTTTTCTTCTTGTAATGATGTGAGACAATAAAATGCCTACCTGATGAGATGAAGTAAAGTGAATGACACAGGCATTATAACCTAGTGTTAGGCAACTATTGACCTTCTGACAATATGTCAGAAGGAGGATCATCATTTGCTTCTGGACTGTGGTTGACCACGGGTAATTGAAACCACAGAAAGCAAAACCACGGACAAGGGGACTATAATTCATTAAAGGGACTATTTTTAGAGATGTGAACAAGGTTAAGGGAACCAAAATAGGAGGTTTAGACACTCTGTAACTAGAAACAACCAGTTACAACTGCTACTCACAGATCTGAAGGGGCAAGGAGTGAGGGAAACAGGGTTATCATTGCCTTTGGAGAGTTGTAGCCATGGAAAGAAGGCCAACCAACAGAACCTCTAGTCAAAGATCTATCCATTGTTCTCAACCTTGGCTGCACACTGGAGCTGAAGAATTACTGACACCTGGGTCCCGCCCCCAGAGATTCTGATGTAAAATATCTGGGATGTAGCCAGGAAATCAGGTTTTCAAAAACCTCATATAATATTTCTAATGTATAGCTAAGGTAGAGAACCACTGTCAAAGACGGATGCATACAGCCAGTGCTGGAATGTAGACACCCAAGGAAGGGAGAGAATAAGGAAAAATACTCTAACCCCTGCCACTTACAGAGTGGTCTCCAGAACATCAACAGAAATCACCCAGGAGTTTAAAAAGAAATGCAGTACCATGGACTACATCTCCGACCTAATGATTCAGAATTTTCATTTCAGGAAGATTCACAGGTAATTTGCATGCATATTAAAGTTTGAGAAACCCTACTTTGACGTATTCTTTTCTTACTGGTGCTTCTCATTAACCCATCCCCAGTGGAAGCTAGAGAGCCAGAGAGCCTAGACGATTCATTCATAGAGGTTAGTCTCCCCAGGCCACAGAATATGGCAGAAAAGCGCAGAGAGGATGAATCTGGGGAGACAGACACACTTGATCTGGCCACAGTGATATATTTATTCTTCTATTCTTACCACATATCTAGAAATAACTTCGTCTCCATTCTACCAGAGAGTCCTGGAACACACACTTCACTTTTTGTATTCATCCCTTCAACAAGCAATTTTTGGCATCTACTACACATAAATACTATACTAGGTATTATGGAAGAAAAAAATCCATAATAAATGGTACTTATGTTGAAGGACTGGTGGGGTAGGATACACAAGCAATGAATAAACTATAGATTTCTTAGGGCAAGGTGGCAGACACTGCTAACAGTAATTTTTACCAAGCATTTAACAACAACAGAATGTTTGAAATAAATACTTCAACTTGTAAGAAAATAAAGGAAGTTGCCCAGTTCCATAAACAAACAGCATTCACCATGGGGAGCTGACACAATGCTGTGGGGCCATAGAAAGGAATGACAGATGGAAGGAGGTAAAAGATAATAGAAAAGAAAGAAAGAAAAAAAAACCCCTCTATCCTCTGGCATAGTGTATGTGAGGAAAGAAAAAAAAAAAACCCTCTCACAAGAAATCAAAAGCACAGGCCTTTACATTGTACACATTTTTTTGTCCAAAGATCAGAAAATTACATAACAATTGATCCCAGAGATTTGCTACCCCAACAACTGTAAAGCTCTCCCAATTATTACCTCCCAAACAACTGCAGAATTCACCTGCAGAAAAGCCACCTGACTAAAAGTCAACAGATGGAATATGCACCAGGAAAAGAATCTAGAGAAAATTTATACAATACAGCTATCTAAAAATATCTCAAAAATCAACAAAAAATGAATAAAGACAAAAAAGAAAGAATAAAAATCCCTAGGAACAAAACATCAAGAAAAATGAACAACAGATTTTAAAAACAACCAAATAGTATTTCTAGAAATGAAAACTGTAATAAAATAAAAAGCAATAGATGTGATAAAAACTGACAAAATGACAAAAGAATTAGTAAATTGAAGAACAGATCTAAAGAAATTGCTCAGACAATCCTGTATAGAGATGGAAAATATGAGAAGACTGCAAGCTCATGTGTGAACACACACAGGCACACGCGGACACAGCACTCTTCTAGAGTCATTTGGAGGAAGAAAGTGAGGCATTCCTGAAGAAATAATGGCTAAGAGTTTCCCAGAATTGATTAAAGACATGAATCCATAAATTCCACAACCATGAGTCCTGAGCAGGAGAAAATCTTTTAAAATTATGTGTAAACACATCATGATGACAATGCAGAACACTAAAACAAAGCAAACAGAAAAAAAAAAGAAAAGGAAAAGAAAAAATTTGCAAACTAATCAGACTAATATTTTTAAAAACAGTATTAAAGGATAAAAGATTTTGAAGTGATATTTCAATACATAGAGGAATACTCTATAATTCTATACCTAGATAATTTATTACATAAGAATGAGAATGAAATAAAGATATGACACACAAATATTGAAAAAATTAGCCACTCCCAGAATCACCCATTTTACTTACAGACAGTCACAATGAAGAATATACTTCAGAAGCAAGGATATTAAATGGAGAAGCACAGCACAGTTTATAGGAGGTAATGATGGACAGGACAGTTTGAAAAACACAGAAATAGCTAAACAACTAGTGACTACAAAAACAAATTTAAATACTGACTTAATTATGAAGGTTAAAAAAAAAAACAAGTTGGAGAAGACTTCATACTGTTAAAATGTCAACTCTTCCCAAATTGATCTATAAATTCAATGAAATCCAAGTCAAAACGCTACCAGGCTTCTTTGTAGAAACCAACAAGCTAATATTACAATATATGTAGGAAGACACAGGAGCTAGAATAGTCAAGACAATTTGGAAAAAGAACAAAGGTGGAAGAATAATCAAATAAAATTTTATTTCATTACTTACTATAAACCTACATAAATTAAAACAGTTTAGTATTGGCAAAAGGATAGACACTTGATTTACAGAAGAATCCAGATATAGACCCACATAAATAGGGCCAATTTATTTTTGACAAAGACTATTCAATGGAGATAGGATAGTCTTTTCAACAATCGGAACAAACAGGCATCCACATGAAAAAAAAAGGCCTTAATATATACCTCACACTTAATACAAAAACCAACTCAAAATGGATCATAAATTTAAATGTGAAATATTAACTACAAAAGTTTTAAAGAAAACATGGAAGAAAATCTTTGTAACTTTTAATGAGACAATGAGTCCTTGACACCAAAACCATGATCTGAAAAGATAAAAAATTATAAGCTGGACTTCAAAATCAACTTCAAAATCATCAAAATTACAACTTCTTCCACAAAAGACACCATTAAGTGAATGGGAAAACAACTAGGAGAAAATATGTATAAGTCACATATTTGAGGGGCACCTGGGTGGTTCAGTCAGTTAAGCGACCGACTCTTGGTTTCGGCTCGGGTCATGATCTCATGGTTTCATGAGTTCAAGCCCCACATCCAGCTCTGTACCCGCAACGTGAAGCTGCTTGGGATTCTCTCTCCCTCTCTCTGCCCCTTTCCTGCTTGTGCTGTCACTCTCAAGTAAATAAATAAAACTTAAAAAAACATCACATAGTTTGTGGTAGGGTCCCCTCCCTAAGGAATGTGTTAGAAAAAAAAAAAAAAAACCCCTCAGGATAAAGGAAGGCAACCTGGCTATATGCCTACATGACATTCCTCACAACCCTGTAACATGAGACCACCTACCTAATCAGAGGGCATGTTTGTGTATTACCATATATGGGAGACAAAGAAGTAGAAAATGTATAAAAAAACTAAGCCACGTGGTGCTCGGGGCTCAGTTCTTCGGGTAGGAACCCAATTGAGCCAGTGCTGGCACGAATAAAGTTACTTCCCGGAAAGAAAAGCCCGGGCGTCACGACTCTCTGGGCGAGAATCCTGCCACATTACCTGGGAGCTCGCCTCGGGATTCGAAGATGGTGCGTTTCCACCTCCTTTGCGGCAGCGGTAGGAACCTCAGAGCGCCAGGAGAAGCGACCTCACCTGGCGCCAGCGGACTGCTTGTCCCGTAAGAGATTAGCCTATCCCGGCGCACCGGGGCCGGGACCCCGTGTGAGAGCAAAGGAACCTGTGAGGCCCAGGAACCAGCTTAGAGAGCGCCACGGTCAGACTGGTAAGAACCCGGGACTGTTTCGGGACACCTGCCCTAAGAGTAAGAACGAGAGTCTGACCACCTCCCAGAGCTGCCCTAGTAGTTCCACAAAGGATGAGGAATAAAGCCGCAACCCTAAGGTTCTGAATATAGGGCGGTGGGTGGGAGTCGTGTATATGCGTGTGAATGAGACAGACAACGGAAAGGTTCTGACCTGACCAGAGTGTTGAGTCCTGATCCCCGGTTCGGGGGCAACCTCATGCAGCTTAAGGCAGTGTCAGACTTCCTCGGGGGTCTCATCCGGGTCAGGGGTTGAAACTGAACCCGCCAGGGCTAAGAGGCGCCTGAAATATCTCCGAGAGGAGAGCGGCCGGAAGCGGACAAAGCGAGTGTGCGTCCTCTCCAAATTAGTCCCCCTCCTTCCTCGTTTTCCCCGCGTGTGCCTTAAAGTTGTCTGTTAGGGGGAGAAAATGGGTGGAAAGAAGAGTAAATCCACTCCCGTAGAGTATATGTTGAAGAATTTCAAAAAGGGATATATGGGGTGAAATTAACTCCTGGAAAGCTCCAGACATTCTGTGAAATTGATTGGCCGTCATTTGGGGTGGGCTGGCCCTCCGAGGGCTCACTTGATAAGGAAGTAGTTGGCGGAATGTTCAGGGTCATTGTGGGGGACTCGGGCCACCCTGACCAATTTCCTTACATTTACTGTTGGCAAGACCTGGTCCTGTCCCGGATGCCTTGGCTAAAAGTCTATATTAAAGAGAGCTGTAGGGGCGCCTGGGTGGCGCAGTCGGTTAAGCGTCCGACTTCAGCCAGGTCACGATCTCGCGGTCCGTGAGTTCGAGCCCCGCGTCGGGCTCTGGGCTGATGGCTCAGAGCCTGGAGCCTGTTTCTGATTCTGTGTCTCCCTCTCTCTCTGCCCCTCCCCCGTTCATGCTCTGTCTCTCTCTGTCCCAAAAATAAATAAACGTTGAAAAAAAAAAATTAAAAAAAAAAAAAAAGAGAGAGCTGTAAAGTTATGATGGCTCACGTCACAGCTTCCTCCAAACATCGGCCAGAAATTTAAAAGCCCATACCGTCGGGAGAACCTGAAGAAACCCCACCACCATATGCGCAGTGTACCCCTCACTGTCATCTGTGCCCCCATCCCCCCAGCAGCCCTAGCTGCTGAAACCCCATCGAGAGCCTGCTCTTAGTCCCGAGGCATCACTGGCCTCCCTGAATGTGACTGACTCACCGGACTGCTAGTCTTAAATCCACATAAGCCTCCTAGAAGGCAACTAGAGAATCAGGCCAGCAGAGGCAGCCCTTCTCTGCAGCAACACCAGGGAGCCCTACAGTTGCCACTGAGGGAAACCAGGGGACCCATCTATTATGATCAGAAAGGCCAGATCCAAGGAGGCCAGTGTGTTTTGTGTACCAACCCTCTACCACTACAGATCTCCTAAATTGGAAGCACCATACCCCCTCTTATACAGAGAAACCCCAGGCTGACCTAATGTAGTCCATAATTCAAACCTACAAACCTACCTGGACAGACTGCCACCACCTTCTTCTGACCCTCTTCGATATGGAGGAGCGACGCCAAATTACCCAGGCAGCCCTAAAATGGTTAGAGGAGAGTGCCCTGGCTGGGACACTAGACCCCCCAAGCCTACGCTCAGGCTCACTTTCCTGGGGAGGACCCCAAATAGGACCCAAATGACTCAAGTATAGATGGAGGGTTTGCAAGGACCAAACAGTATCAAGAAGCCCTTCTAAATGGCATGAGGAACGGGGGTGGAGGGGGGAGGAGGGAAAGGCCATAAATATGATTAAAACATCAGAAGTGCTCCAGGGACCTGAGGAAAGCCCGAGCCAGTTTTATGAAAGATTGCATGAGGCATTTCCTCTCTACACCCCATTTGATCCAGAAGCGCCCACTAACCAGTGGATGGTTAATGCCACTTTCGTAGGTAAAGCCCAGAGGGACATTTGGCGCAAGCTGCAAAAACTAGAGGGTTTCACCAGCATGAATGGCAGTCAGTTGCTAGAAGTAGCAACCCAGGTATTTATTAACCGTGAGGAGGCCGCATGGAGGGAAGAACACCAAAAGGTGCAGAAAAGGCAGACTTATTAGGTGCTGCCTTGGTAGAGCAGTCTGAATGTTCCCAGAAAGGTGCCCCACAGGGAAAGGGTCGAGGCCAGAAGGGAACGATGGGGAGGAGGGTCTTGCCCCAGAGCAAAATTAGGAAGGAATCAGGGTGCTTACTGGAGGGCCACTGGAAAAGTGAGTGCCCCCAGCAACCAGATAATTCTCAGCAAGGCCCCAAGCAGAAAGAGGCCATGCGGTCCAGGGCTGTTACCAAACGGCCCCACAGCCTCATGGGGTCCCCAAAGGCGATTTTGTGGGGCTAGCCACCGTGGAAGGCTATGAGGAGGACTAGAACAGACCAAACTCTATTTTGTTAGGCCCCCAGGAACCCATGGTCTGAATGAATGTGGGGGCCAACCCATTGACTTTATGGTGGATACTGGAGCAGAACACTTGGTAGTGACCTGACCTGTGGGCCCCTCTCACAGAGACAAGCCACCATCATGGGGGCCACAGGCAGTCAGACGCGCATCCCTTCCTGCTGCCTCGGCGATACAACTTAGGTGGCCATGAAGTCATTCATGAGTTCCTGTACCTCCTGACTGCTCCGTGGCTTTAATGGGCCATGACCTATTTGGAAAGCTGCAGGCCCAGGTAACTTTCAACTCTTGGGGACAAGCTGCTCTGACCCTATGGAAACCAGAAACAAAGATAATGACTGTCACGATTCCTCAAGGAGAAGAGTGGCGTCTCTACAGTCTCAAGGAAGAACCACAACCTGTGCCTGAGCTTCCCTTTAAGATCCCAGGGGTGTGGACCGAAGACATCCTACCAGGACTAGCCTGAAACATACCCCCTGTGGTTGTGGAACTGAAGCCCAGGGCAGAGTCCACCTGCCAGAGACAATACTTCATCCCTCACAAGGCACAGACTGGGATCCAAAAGCACCTGGAGAGACTTTTAAGTATGGGATCCTCTGGCTGTGCCAGTCACCTTGGAACACACCCCCTCTTGCCTGTCCAAAAACCGGGCACAGATGACGATGGGCTGGTTCAGGACCTGCGGGCAATAAACCAGGCCACCATCACCATACACCCAGTGATCCCAAACCCCTATACACTTTTTGGGCTGATTCCTGCTGAAGCCACCTTCTTCACCTGTTTGGACCTTAAAGATGCCTTCTTCTGCATCCGCCTGCCCCCCCCCCCCCAGAGCCAAATGATCTTTGCCTTCCAAAGGGAGGATCCTGAAAATGGTGACAAGAGCCAGTTGACTTGGACCAGGTTGCCTCAGGGCTTCAAAAACTCCCCAGCCATTTTCAGCACTGCATTAGCCCCTGACTTAAAAGCCTTCCCAGAGGATCAACATGTCTGCGTCCTGCTTCAGTACGTGAATGACTTACTGCAGCCGGAAGGTCCCAGGAGGGCTGCATAGAAGGGACTCAGCAGCTCCTCACCCTCCTATGGGAAACCCGTTATGAGGTCTCGAGGAAAAAGGCCCAAATCTGTCAGGAAAAGGCTAAATATCTTGGCTTCCATCTGTCCCAGGGGCAGCGCCAACTTGGCCCAGAGAGGAAGCAGGCCATTTGCTCGATCCCGGCCCCAACAACCCGACACCAGGTTCGGGAGTTTCTCAGAGCTACAGGTTTCTGTAGAATCTGGATACCTAATTTTTCAGTCCTGACAAAACCGCTCTCTGAGGCTACAAAGTGGGGGGAGAGAGGGAACCCCTGATCTGGGAATCAGTACAGCAAAAGGCCTTTGAGGAAATAAATCAAGCCCTTACCAATGTGCCTGGTTTAGGTCTCCCAGACATGACCAAGCCTTTATTTCTGTATGTCCACAAGCACATTGGTATTATAGTGGGGGTCCTAACTCAGATGTTGGGGTCATGGCATCACCCGGTGGCATATCTCTCCAAGCAGCTTGACTCCGTGGCCCAAGCTGGCCCCCCTGCCTACAGGCACTGGCAGCCATGGCCCTCTTGGTGTCTGAGGCTGACAAGTTAACTATGGGACAAGAATTGACAGTCTGAGTGCCACACTGAGTATTGACATTAATGGAATGCAATGGCTAACCAATGCCAGGATGGTCAGATATCAGGGAATGCTATGTGAGAACCCACGCATTCACCTAGAAATAGTGTGGACCCTAAACTCTGCAACCCTACTTCCTGTCGGGCCAGGCCAGCCAGACACTGAAGTCGTGGATGAAGTGTTCTCCAGCCAACAAGACTTGAGGGATCAGCCCCTCAAAGATCCTGATGCTGAACATTTCACTGATGGTAGCAGTTTTGTAAAGTAGGGAGAGCGCCTTGCTGGTTATTCTGTGGTGACCCTGAATTCTGTCATTGAAGCCAGGCCCCTGCCAAAGGGGACTTTGGCACAAAAGGCAGAGCTCATTGAGCTAACCCAAGCCCTCCAACTAGCAGCAAGGATACGTGTTAATATATACACAGGTTCTAAATATACCTTTACCACCCTCCATGTACATGGAGGCTTACATAAAGAGAAGGGTCTAATAAACTCAGGAGGGAAGGACATAAAACATGGTAAGGAAATCCTTGAAGTCTTAGACACTGTGTGGGCCCCTAAAAGAGTGGCAGTCATGCATTACCAGGGACATCAAAGGGGAGATACCACAGCTGCATGGGGAAACCGTAAGACAGAGTAAAGGTAGCCCAGGTGGGTTCCTGGATTCACCACAGCAGAGTGAAGCCGGCATCCTAGAACTGGGAGCGTATTCCTGATCCATCCACGCCGTGTAAGCTGACCATATGGAAAAAGCAATCTGCAACTCCAGAGGCTCCAGGAGACTGCAGCCCTGCTTTAGTCACTCTGGAAGCTGACTAATCTACGGAGGACAGAAGCTTGAGGAATTGACGGTCCAGTGAAATAAATAGACTGTCTTTGCTTTCTGTATCTGTCTCCTTACTGTGATGCACTGTCACCCCTTGTCTCTCACTGTTATTGCAATTTTTGCCCTACTTCTCACTATAAGATTGGTGGAGGTTACCCTGGCCACCTGGAAATGTGGTGAGAGGTTTCTGTTAGCACTCACTTTCCTCTTGTGGATAGGATGTTTTATTGGTATTGGTTGCTTTTAATCTGGACCCCATTTGTAGACCTAGATTTCTCATCATGTGACCCAGGTCAGGGGGTATTCGCATAACCAGGTCAGGCCAGGGAGTCACTTGGACCTTACTATACCATACTCACTTCTCACACCAGGGAAAGATCCGGGGGACATGCATACGCAATAAGACCACCTTTTTATCTGCCAATGGGGGAGTCCATACACTTGCTTTGACCCACAATACTCCCCCAGTGAAGATTGGTTAGAAGTCTGGTCCTACCAAGAAGTGGGGCCTTGATCAGCCGGACACAAATTACCAACCCCAAATGACCGGTGTGAATGCTGTTTGATGTATGTGCCCAGAGGCATCTGTCATATGAAAAAAGGGGGCACTCATCATGGAGGGCCCGAAGACTCTTGATATATCATGCAGAGGCTTAGACTGGGAGTGAGAATATCGACTCAATGACAAATACATCTGTGAAGAAAATGGTTTATGTGCCTATACACCTGAGTTGTTATGCCCCGGCTGGAGCTGTTTCATGGGCTCCTTGGGAAAAAGAAGGTACAACAGCACTCCTGCCGAAGGGGGTTGCTAGATCAGATTGTCAATCAAAAGCCTGTAACACTGTTAATTTTACCATCATTAACCCAGGAGACTACAAATGGCAGTAGGGAACCCAAATCGGCATCTGAATCTCTGGGCGGGGCAGAGACCCAGGGACTGTGTTATATTTCAAGAGTCACTCCCACCCATCTAATCATGTCCCATCAAGTTTTCCAGTCCTTCTATGAAGAAATAAGAAGTAGCCACCCTCCCATTTCAGTCACAGCAAGGAACTTGTTTCTAGCTCTGGTAGAACTAGACCCTATAGGGTCTGGTAGAACTAGACCCTATAACCCAGACCCTAAAGATCTCTTCATGCTATGTATGTGAGGGAACCAACATGGGGGAGCAATGGCCAGGGGAGGCCAGGGAATTAGATCCCCATGAGCCTTATAATGGAACAAAATACCCCAGTTCCACTACCGGGGTTTGGCTCCTCGAAACCTCAATTATTGGGAAGAACTGTCTTCCCCAATGGGGAGGAAAGTTCACCATCCCTGTTGGAAACTTAACGTGCCTGGGCCAAAGGTTTTATAATTCAGCCACCTAGGAAACCTAAAGGTGGGGGCCCCCGGGTCACCTGGAGCCAGATCCTCACCCTTTGTGTAACTTTTCCAATCACCAGGTACTTGGGACAACATCGACGCAGCCATCGACTGGTGGGCCCCAGGTGGGCTATACTGGATATGTGGAAAAAAAGCCTAAATAGTACTTCCTTCAGGCTGGTCAGGGCCATGTGTGCTGGGGACTATTTGTCCATCTTTCTTCCTGCTCCCACTTGCCACGGGGGAACATCTGGGAGTTCAAATGTATGGATATAGGGGGTGTCAAAGGAAGTGGCATGCCTTACAAATTGGCAAATGGAAAGATGATGAGTGGCCTCCCGAGCATGTAATCCAATATTATGGCCCTGCCACCTGGGCAGAGGATGGGTCCTGGGGCTACCACACTCCTATTTACATGCTAAACTGCATAATCAGACCACAAGCAGTTGTAGAAATTATAACCAATGAAACTGCCAGAGCTCTTAACTTACTAGTCAAGCAGCAAACCAAAATATGCAATGCCATCTATCAAAATCGCTTGGCCTTAGATTACCTGCTTGTTTCTGAGGGAGGAGTTTGTGGAAAGTTTAACCTGAGCAACTGCTGCCTACAGACAGATGATGAAAGAAAAGTGATAGAGGAGATCACAGATCGAATGAGAAGGATTGCTCTTGTCCTGTCCAGACCTGGAATGGCTGGAACCCCGGGGAGGTATTTGGAAGATGGTTTTCAACTCTCTGGGGTTTCAAAATCCTCATGGGAATTATCCTGTTAATTTTGGGAGGGTGCTTAATATTACCCTGCCTAGCTCCCCTGGTTGTACGGTCTGTCTCCAGTCTCATTGAGCCCATGGTTTAAAGAAAGACAGCCACTCATGTAATGTTATGGAAATATAAACCTCTAAACCAAAATGATGCTCTTTGACCCAAAATAGAGGGGTCCGAGCATCAAAGGGTGGGAACATGGTAGGGTCCCCCCCTAAGGAATGTGGAAAAAAAAAAAAACCTCAAGATAAAGGAAGGCAACCTGGCTATATGCCTAGGTGACATTCCTCACAACCCTGTAACATGAAACCACCTAATCAGACCGCATGTTTGTGTATTGTCTCCCATATATGGGAGACAAAGAAGTAGCAAATGTATAAAAAACTACACCACATGGCTTTCAGGGCTCAGTTCTTCATGTAACCCAACTGAGCCAGTGCCAGCACGAATAAAGTTGCTTCCTGGAAAGAAAAGCCTCCGTGTCACAACTCACTGTGTGAGAATCCTGCTACAATTTGACAAAGGTCTTGTGTCGGAATATATAAGGGACTCTCAAAACTCAAAATTAAGAAAACAACCCAATTAAAACAGTGCATAAAATATTTAAACAGACACTTCATCAAATAAGACATATGTATGGAAAACAAGCACATGAAAAATATGCTTAGCATAATTAATCATTTGGGAAATGCAAATAAAAACCACAATGAGAGACTACTACAGAAGTATTAGAATGGCTAAAATAAAGTATAAAAAGATTTTTAAATGACAATGCCAAGTGCTAGAAAGGATGTGGAGCAAGTAGAACTCTACCATATTGCTGGTGTGAATACAAAATAGTGTAGCCACTTGGAAATCAGTTTGGCAGTTTCTTATAAAGTTAAACATAGGTTTACCATATAACCCATCAATTCCACTGATAGATATTTACCCAAGTAAAATAAAAAACTGCGTTCTAAAAAAAAAAAAACCTGCTTATGAATCTTTATGGCAAATTTACTCATAATTACTAGCAACTGGAAACAACTCAGATGTTCCTCAATCAAAGAATGAATAAACTAATTATGGCATATCCATAAAATGAAATACTATTCAGTGATAAAAAGGAATGAACTACTGGTACATGCAAGAACATGAGATATATTTCAAATGTATATATGAAGTGAAAGAATTAGACTCAAAAAGCTACATATTGAAATACCCCATTTATATGACATTCTGGAAAATGCAAAATTATGATAAACTGTTCCATGGTTGCCAGGGTTTAAGTGTGTGGGGAGAGTTTGACTACACAGGAGTAGTACAAGGATGTGGGGCATGGGGGTGGGTGACAGAACCGTTCCCTTTCTCTCTCTCTCTTTTAATTTCTGCTTTATTGAGGTATAACTGACAAAACTGTAAGATAATTGAAGTCTACATCATGGTCATTTCACATACATATATATTGTGACGACATTTCCCCTACCATGTTTTACACTAGATATTCAGAAATTACTTATCTAGTTAAAGGTTCATACTCTTTTAGTAACCATTCCCTGTTTTCCCAATCCCCCAGTGTCTGGCAACCACTTTCTACTCTGTTTCTATGAGTTTGACTTTTTATTTAAATTTCATAAGTAAGTAATGCCATGCAGTATTTATCTTTCCCTGCCTCATTTCACATAGCATAATGACCTCAAGATCCATTCAAGTCTGCTGCAAATGACAGGATTTCCTTTTTCCTGATGGCTGAATAATATTCCGCTATATATATGTACCACATCTTCTTTATCCATTCATCCATTGATAGACACTTAGATTGTTTCCAAATTCTGGCAATTGTGAATAATGCTGTAATGAACATGGGGGTGCAGATTTCTCTTTGAGATCCTGTTTTCATTTCCGTTTTCATTTCCTTTGAATATATACTCAGAAGGATTGCAGATCATACAGTAGTTCTATTTTTAATTTTTTGTGGAGTTGCCATATTGTTTTCCATAACAGCTGCACCAATTTCCATTCCCACCAAAATGCACAAGGGTCCCCTTTTCTCCACATCCTCACCAACACTTACCTCTTATCTTTTTGATGACTGACATTCTAATAGGTGTGAGGTAGTATCTTAATTGTGGTTTTGATGTGCATTTTCCTGATGATTCGTGATGCTGAGCACCTTTTCAGGGACTTGTTGGCCATTTGTGTCTCCTTTGGAAAAATGTCTATTCAGTTCCCTGGCACATTTTTTAATCAGATTGGTTTTGGGGTTTTTTGTTTGTTTTTATTTCTTTTTTTAAGTGGTGTTGTGTGAGTTCTTTATATACTTTTTATATTAACCCCTTATCAGATATATAATTTGCAAATATTTTCGCCCATTCTATAGGTTGCCTTTTTTATACAGGTTGCCTTTTATAGGTTGGTGGTTTCCTTTTTTATACAGAAGCTTTTTAGTTTGATGTAGTCCCACTTGTTTATTTTTGCTTTTGTTGCCTTTGTTTTTGGTATCAGATCAAATATATATTATTTGATACACATATACACATATACATATATATATATATATATATATATATATATATATAATTGCCAAGACTGATATCAAAAAGCCTACCACCTACATTTTCTTCTAGGAGTTTTATCTCAGGTTTTCCACTCAACTTTTTAATCCATTTTGAGTTGATTTTTGTGTATGGTGTAAGATAGGGGTACGGTTTCATTCTTTTGCATTTGATTATATATTCTTGGCTTCTTTATCAGAAATTAGTTGAAATTAGTGTATTTCTGGGTTCTCTATTCAGTTCCATTAATCTATGTGTCTATTTTTAAAAATTTTTTAATGTTTATTTACTTTTGAGAGAGAGAGAGAGAGAAAAGAGAGAGAGAGAGGAAGGAAGGGGCAGAGAGAGAGGGAGACACAGAATCGGAAGCAGGCTCCAGGCTCCGAGCTGTCAGCACAGAACCCAACGCAGGGCTCGAACTCAAGAACTGTGAGATCATGACCTGAGCTGAAGTCAGACGCTTAAACAACTAAGCCACCCAGGCGCCCCTCTGTGTGTCTATTTTTATGATAGTATCGTAACTGTTTTGATTACTATAGCTTTGCCATATAGTTTGATATCAGAAAGTATGATCCCTCCAGCTTTGTTCTTCTTCCTCAACTATTCTATATATTGCTTGTGGTAGTCATTACATGAATCTATTCATTTGTCAAAACTCATAGAACTGCACACCAAAAACAGTGAATTTTACCCTATATGACTTTAAAAATAAATAAAGAAAAATGTTGTAAATAAAATAGTAGACCACAATACCATTGTCTTAGTTTCCTTTGGCTGCTGTAAAAAATTACCACAAACTTGGTGGCCTCAAACAACATAAATTCATGCTTTTGCACTCTTGGAGACCAGAGTCCAAAATAAGTCTTACAGAGCTAAAATCAAGGTTTAGACAGGACCACTCCCTTTGGAGACTCTAGGAAAGAATCTGTTCCTTGCCTCTTCCAACTACTGGTGGCTGCTAGTAGTCCTTGATTTGTGACTACATCACCCTAATCTCTGCCTCCACAGTCAGAGTGCCTTCCACTCTTCTGTGTGAAATCTACCTTTCACACAAGTGTGAAAGGTAGTATCATACCTTTTAATGACACTTGTAACTGCACTTGGGGCCATGCACTAACCGAAATAACCTCCCCATCTGAAGATCCTAATCTCATCTGCAAAATCTTTGCAATGTAAGGTAACATTTACTAGTTCTGGGGATTAGGATGTGGGCATTTGGGAGAGGGGAGCTATCATTTGGCTTCCCACAACCACATTAAATAAGAACAGCCAACACAGGCACTTTTAATGTACTTGTAGTATTCAATCTCGTTAGATAAGTAACAAAAACATAGGTGTTCAGCTTCTGAGTGGCAGAAAACAAGAAGAAATAGAGCCATTTCTGGCTAAGTGAGTAGTTTGGAGAAGTAGGAAAATATATGGCAATTTCAGGCTGTGGTGAATGACCCGAATATGGAGTATGTGGAGCATACAGTGAAAAAAAACTTAAAAGAGAGTTTGTAGCCAAATAATTGAACACCTTGAATCCCTTTTATCACTTTGCAGGTCTTAGGGAGCCTAGTGCATATTTTTTGAGTCAGTAGGAATCAAACAGTGTATTTATTAGTGTATAAATACATACAAAGCATAATAGCATTTATTCTGTGTCAAGAAACTTAAGCACTTTAAATATTTTAAATATTTTATCCTTCTAGTAACCTGATGTGCTGGATACTATTATTATCACCAGTTTACAAATGAGGAAACTGAGGCACAGAGAGATCAAGTGGTTTTCCCACGTCACAGAGCTAATAAGTCACAGAACCAGGATTTGAAGCCAGGAAGACAGCCTCCAGAGTCCTTGTTTTAAGTATTTACTAAGGGAGAGAAAAGGGAAATAAGGAATTCAAGCAGAGAAGTCAAAGAGAGAAAAAAGTGAAAGAATGAAGAACAGAAAGTTGGAAGCAATACTCTGAAGTGCTGGTGGAATACAAATGGTGAGATAGAGGTCAATTTGTCAAAAGTGGTACAAATGCCCTATGCATTCCTTTCCAGTAGGGTAGACTATGTACATAGGGCACAGAGTAAGTCCCAGTGTCATAACTTGAATTAAATCCCCTAATGCCTTGGGTTCTCAGAGATCACCATCTTTCCTGGCAATGTATCTATCCTTCAAATCATTCCAAAAGCCAAAGGACAAATGTCAGGTTACACTCTTGAGTAGTCCAGTCCTATTTTCTACCATAAATGCGTGAACAAACACATTCACTCCACACAGACCCTATAACATTTCTGGGAATTGTAAGTGCTTTTTTTTAGAACTACAATAAAGTAATGTAATAAATGCATTGTTTGAAATTTATTACTGTTTTATATACAATTCCTGAGAATAGATCTGTGTCCCTTTTCTATAAAAGTGCACTGTTTTCTTTTGTGCAATTTCAAGTATATTGTTTTATATCACTGTAGTTTCAGATGTTTATTTTTTATTATTCAGAGTCAAAAAATGAGCTCAATTGGGAAACAGAATGTAATTCTGCATGCCTTCAAAAATGCAAACTTGCTGCATTAACTGGAACTTTCCCCAGGATGCTGTGTTTTGGTTCCAACTGGCTGCTAATTACTTACAGTGAAAGTGTCACACTACTCTCCTTTCAGCACTTTGTTGGCCAAGCGTCTCTGGCAATAATCTCTCAACACATAAGCACTGTTCCCTTTCATCACATTATTTAATCAATAAAGCAATGCCCTCGCACCAGCCAGGCCCAGAGCCATCTTGTCACAAGTGCTAAATAAATGAAACAAACATCAGTCCTGCTCTACAACCTCTCTATTAATATACATGAATGAAGATTCCTTTAGTACAAAATCCATACTATCAAATTTAAAACTGCACACGTATGCACATTTATGAGTCTACAAAAGAAATTTTTAATTATGATGGTGAGATTAGGCTAAGACCCACCCATATTTGGGTAAGGTTCTTTTGAATCAGAGTGGGAAGGGTGCCCTTTCTATGCTCACTCTGTCTTGCTTGTTCACCAGGACAGATGTTTCCTCATGTACTTCCTGCCTGTATAAAGCTAGCCAACCTTGGCAGGGTCTTCCTGCCACCAAGGAAGGAAGGGTTCCCTCTGCTGCTCAGTCTCCAAAGGAATGATAGGTGGACTTAGGATGCACCATTCTCCCATCTCTCTCCACCCGGAGCCCCATGCTACGGAAATGCTGAGATTCCAAGGGTAAAGTTTGGATCCCAATTCATTCTCTCCTATTTCTTAGTGGTTATAAACCCACAGAAGAGAAGAATGAGTCTTAGCCTTAGGGTCTCCAAAAACTTAAAGCCTGTGAAGCCTTCAAAGAAAGGGGTTAGTGTTTCCTCTTCATATCTCTACGGTCTAACAGATCCTGGCACATACTAGGTATGTAATAGGTATTAAATGGATAGTTTGAATAGCATCAAGAATCATCTTTTTATGGAAGCTAGCATTTATTATGTGCTTACCATGTGCCAGGTAATTTGTTTAACCCTCTCATTATACAGATAAACTGAGGAGCAAGAAGAATGAGTAAGTTATCCACAGTCATAGCAGGTGAGAGACAGAGCCAGTATTTCAATCCACCCAGTTTGACTCCAAAGCCTCTTCCCTCTTACTCTTCTGCTCTTCTCCTCCCAAGTTTTGCCTGACACATCATGACTTCCTAATTTTCTCTTATATGGTTGCATAGCTTATTATATCATGAGAAACACTAGCCCAAGAAAAGTATCAAAATAATAATTCCCATTGGAAGCCATTATTAATGCGTTCAGAAAATATTAACCCCAATGACTGAGTATACATTTTGCATGAGAATCTTTTGCCAAAACAACTGAGAATGCAAAGCAAGTGCTAAGATAGAGCCTGACCTCATTTGGACCACAAGCCACTAAAGTTCTCAAAAGAATGAAACTATTCTTACTGTATAGAACATGACTTGACCTATTAAGTTTCCTTACAGCTGAATATGGCCTGAAAAAGAAGTGCTAACTAGTTAGGAAAATGTTAATATTGGAATGGCATTTATGTTGAAATAGAATGTGTTCATTTTCCTTTTTGAAAAATCTATTCTTTCCAATTCAAATCCTAGAAATCTCAAGGTCTGGTTTTTTTCCTGGGTTGGTTGGAGTGAATAAATTCTCATGGCCAGCTGACATTGTTATCAGTGCTTCTAGTATAAGTCAGCTATCCCCAAGTTCTCTGATATTCAGGGACCAGGAACCATGTTTTTACAAATAAAATCACCCTGCCACCATGCCATTTTGCAAGAGAAGACTAGCCCTTCCACAACACTTCCATGGGGTCCCAAAGGGCTTCCTCTATGCAATTTCTATTTCTTCTGAAATCAAACTTGCCTTCCTTGCCCTGACCTCCAGGTGAAATCTTTTTCTTGCCTACTTTGTCACAAGCATGATCCTCATCTTTCATTACCAAAAACACCAATAAATTAAGGGCTGCTGTGTAAAATTGATTTTTAGTAAGGATTCTGGAAAAACTTAGACTACATCACAGATCAAAAACCAACTTCAAGTAGCATGTCTTATATCATAAATATATTCAACTATTCTGCCACAGGTAACCTCTTACCAACTCTCCTTTTCCTTCAGTCCTGACCTTTGGCCATGTTTTCTTCCTGTAAGACCCTTTAACTCATCTCTCTTCTTCTCTGAATAGTGCTCAAGCTCTAATACAACTCATTCTTAACGTTACCAGGAGACAACTGTCAAATTCTTGTTATTTTATTATGTAACGTAAATAAAGAACTTTTCCCAAGATCTAGGTGAGTTGGGGGAATCACTCACTTTTCATAATCAAAGCTCCTAGAAAAGGGTTTTCCTTACAAAAGAAAAATCCTCTTTTTTGAAGGAAGCCATCACAAAAGGCATCCAGTCATCCTTTAACATTGTTTTTCCCAATATCTTATTGTCAGAGTTCTAGGAGAAAACGAACAGATTTTCCTAAGCAGTCAAAACTCTCAGCAATGTGATAACTACCCTTTATCCCGAAACAGTGCTTTATTTAAGATGCCTAGATGAAGTACAGCCTAGTTAAGTATTCTTTTCCTAAATAAAATGTAAATAGCTCCTCCTAATTTGTGTGATAAGCTAATGTCATTTAGGATGAGTGTCACACTGCTAGCACCATTCAATAAGTATTTGCTAAATAAATTGGTAATTGCAGTCACTTCCCAAAGGAAAGGCAACAAAAGGTACAGGTAAAGTAAAATTACTTTATTTTCACTCTAAGAGTAAAAACTTTAATAATTGCCCTGAGTCTGTTTTAGCAAAAATTAGGCACTTGGTTTTCATTAGGAAAGACATTCAGAGATATTTCTCCTAATGAAAATATAAACCCAGGCCTTTAAAATGGCTTAGTGATAGTGATGATTCTTCAGAGAGCTCACCGGTTTCACGGCCCTATGGGACATGTTGATAATTCATTTTATAGGTCAAGCGCAAGTGCGTTTATTAATGTATGCTCTGATCTAACCCACATTGCAGGATTAACTTCACAGTGCTTGATCAATGATACCCAAATTAATTGATTCATCAGCACTCCCTATTGAGACACCCTCATCATTTATATTGCATTTCTTCCAACTCGTAATTAGGCATGTAATCTGTGCAGTCTCTAAGTGGACTCTTGAAAAGAAATCCACATCAGAAGAAAGTGCAGATTTTTGTTATCTTGAAGACTTTGATTCATCAGTTACCTCTGTTCTGCTGCATCAATGCTCCCACATCTTGATAGGCAGTTTTCTCCCATACTGAAGTTGTCCTTATCCTTATAAATCTTCAATTCTAAGATTATATTCTATATCAGGCCTTTTCTTCACCCACAAAACTTTTGCTCCATGGAAACAATTCATTTCAACAATCTTCTAACCACCAAATTTAATCACCTCTCATAGAATCTGTAGCATCTGGTATCATTGACAATGCACTCCTACCTAGACTTTTTCAGCTACTGGACCCTAAGACATTGCCTTTATAGAACCTCTTCCTGTTTCTCTGGTCAAAATTTATCTCTCTTTGTGGATCTTTTTCCCAGGTTTATTCAGCCTTCCTCTAAGCTCTGCCCTTGCTTCTCAACACTTGTTCCTCATCTTGTCAATCCACTACATTGGCTTCTACAGTCCTTTCTGTGTACATAATTTGCACACATAAGGTCTAATCTAACTGTTAAAGAGGAAAGCAGAAGTATAAAATAATAAAGAAGAAATAAATTCCCAAATTCCATTAATAAAAGCACATATAAAAGAACCAAATTCTCCAGTTAAGAAGATTTTCATAGGTAGTGGAATATTACTCAGCCATAAAAAAGAAGGAAATACTGCCATTTGCGACAACATGGATAAATATAGGGGGTATTATGCTAAGTGAAATAAGTCAGACAGAGAAAGACTAACACAATGTGATCTCACTTATATGTGGAATCTAAAACAAAACAAAATGAAACTTACAGACTGGTGATTTCCAGAGGCAGGGATAGGTGGATGGGCAAAAATGCATGAGGGTGATCAATGGTACAAACTTCCAATTATCAAATAAATAAGTCCTAGAGATGTAATATACAGTATGATGACTATAGTTAACAATCTGTTTTGCATACTGAAAGTTGCTAAGAGAGTACATCTTAAAAGTTCTCATTACATGAAAGAAAAATGTGTTAACCTTGTGTGGTGATGGATGTTACCTAGACTAATCGTGATGATCAATTTACAATATATACAGATATCAAATCACCTTATATACCTGAAACTAATACAATGTTATATACCAGTTATATCTCAATTACAAAACAAAATTTTAAGTGAAGATAAAAACAAATCAGTTACAAACTTGAACACTGAGTAAACAAAGAAATTCATTTACACGTATTTAAAAGAAGGACACCTAAAATACAAAGGCACAGTAAGGTTGAAAGTAAAGGGAAAAAGAAGATATGTGGCCCCAAAATGAACAAATAAACAAACAGAAGCTGTAGTCACTGTTTTAATAGGAGAATAAAATGCAATTTAGGGCCAAAAGGTTATTTTGAAATAAATAAGGTCATTATATAGTAAAGCATTAATAATTTAACCATTTCCAAGAAGACAAAAAATTTGCAAACTCATATATACCTAACAAAAGAGTTTCAAGATATAGTATGCAAAAGTCAATTGAAATGCAAGAGTAAATTTGTAATGCCATAATCATAGTGAGAGATTTTAATAACCTTTTCCTACTAATCGATAAATCAAGGACAAAATATCAGTATGTGACATATCAAATTTTGCATATATACCAATTAAGAATGCCCATTTTTCTCATGCCCCTATAGAAGATATACAAAATTTGACCCTCTATTAGAAAACAAGACAAATTTCAACAAATATCAAAGAATATCTGTCATTCAGACCACAATTTCTGAATAAATGCAATAAGATTAGCAGTCAAAAACAAGGAGATAACCCCATATATCCAGAAATTTCAAAATCTAAATGATACATAGATTATAATTATTACAATGGTAGTTTCAAAATACTTACAATTAAACAATAATGAAAATTCTACATATCAAAACTTGTGATATACAGCTAAAGCAATACTCAAAAGAAAATGTACACTCTTAATTGCATATTTTTTTAGAAAAAGAGTGAGAATAAGTATCTAGCTATCCATCTCAAGAAATTAGAAGAACTACAAGAAAAAATGCAGAGTATAAGAAATAAAATAACAAAAATAAAAGCAGAAATTAGTGATATGTTTTAAAAAAACAAAAAGCGGGGCGCCTGGGTGGCGCAGTCGGTTGGGCGTCCGACTTCAGCCAGGTCACGATCTCGCGGTCCGGGAGTTGGAGCCCCGCGTCGGGCTCTGGGCTGATGGCTCAGAGCCTGGAGCCTGTTTCCGATTCTGTGTCTCCCTCTCTCTCTGCCCCTCCCCCGTTCATGCTCTGTCTCTCTCTGTCCCCAAAATAAATAAACGTTGAAAAAAAATTAAAAAAAAAAAATAATAAAAATAAAAATAAAAATAAAAAAACAAAAAGAGAGTCAATAAAAGTAAAAGCTGGTTTAAAAACAAACAAAAAGACTAATTAGACAAACCACTAGCAAAAACAATAAAGAAAACAAAGAGAAAAGGCAAATAAATAATATTTAATGTGAAGAAAAGGGACATACCTAAAGAAATAGTAGAGAAGTTTTTTGGTCAAAAAGAATATTATGGCCAAATATGCCATTAAGTTTGAAATTTAAAAAAGATTATATCTTAAAAACATATTCCTTATGTGATCCATCTAAAAAAAAAAAAAAAAAACTAAAGTAAATGGAGGGGTGCCTGGGTGGCTTAGTCAATTAAACTGCTGACTTCCAACTCAAATCACAATCTCATGGTCTGTGAGTTCGAGCCTCCTGTTGGGCTCTGTGCTGACAGCTCAGAGCCTGTAGCCTGCTTCAGATTCTGGGTTTCCCTCTCTCTCTCTGCCCCTTCTTCCCTCTCTCTCTCTTTTTTTCTCTCTCTCTCAAAACACACGCACACACACACATTAAAAAAAATAAACATAAATGGATGTATGACATTTACGGCAGAGATATTTAATACGTAATTATAATCTACCTACCTCACTCTCCAAAAATAAAATAAAGTTAACTTATTTAATCCTTTCCTACAGAGAAAACCAAATCTAGAACCACGGACTGTTAAAACAGGGTGAATCTGGGCCAACCCTTTCTGCAGATAAGGGAACTGAACTTCAAAAAGATGAAAATAACAACAGTCACTCACATTAATGGAGTCCTCTATGAGTCAGCTACTATGTTAAATACTTTGCATATGTTATTTCATTTACTAATGTTTTTATTTTGTATATGAGCAAATTGCAGTTTATAAATACTTGCCCAAGTTCACATATCTAACTTTGAGACTCAAACCTAGATTCATCTGCCTTCTACCCTGTTCTCCTAGCCACAGTGATGGGGATCAGGGTGCATGCAGCAAAGGTATGGTCAATACTCAGTACACATACTTCCCCCCAAGAATGCCTTTTTCTACCATACTACTTCTTGAAGGGTACATTGTTGAGACATACTAGGGATTGTAGCACTAACATACCTTAAAGATGTTGCTGCACACAAATGCTACATAAAACAAACTATTTTGCTGGCAAAAGGAAATCTCACATTTGCAAAGCAGCACTGATAACAAAACAAGGCTGGTAAAGGATATGTCAATGCTATCAGATTCTCCCACAGAGAACATAAAGTAAGATTATTAAGCTCCTAACTAGCAACTTCTATTACCTCTTATGCACTCTCCTGTGGTAGGTAGAATGTTGCTCCCCCAAAGATATCTGCATCTTAATCCCCAGAACCCATGACTGTGTTATGTTATATGGCGAGGGAAAAATTAAAGTTTCACATCTAATGAAGGTCAGTAATCAGGTGATCTTAAAATAAGGAGATTTTCCTGGATTATCTAAATAGGCCTGATATAATCTTGAGGGTCCTTATAGATGGAAGAGGGAGACCGAAGAAGGAAAGCCAGAGAGATAATAGCATGAAACAAGTATGGCCTAATGTCATAGGCTTTGAAGATGGAAAGATGGGGCCATGAGCCAAGAAGCCAGGGCAACCTCTCAAAGCTGAAAAAGACACAGGCATATATTCTCCCCTAGAGACTCCGGAGGGAACATGGCCCTGTCAACCCTTTGATTTCAGCCCTGTGAGATGTGTGTACGCCTTCTAACCTCCAGAACTATAAGACAATAAATTTGTGTTATTTTAAACCTCTATGTTTGTGGTGATTTGTTATAGGACTAGGAGGAATCTAATACACCTCCACATAAAAGAGTACAGTGTCATGATTAGAGGCAGGGCCTATGGTGGTCCAGCGATGCCTAAAAGATGGTCACACAAGAAAGGCTCCGTATAGCGGGGAAGCAGCAGCTTCATGTTCAGAAAACTGGCTCTTCTAAGTACTCAAATGTAAACATTCCAGAAGATGAATTAGAACATGCTTTGAGCAATGCTAATATATATTTTTAAATGGTAATCTTCATAAAAACAGTCCAAATGATCAAAAGATCTATTTCATGTAAAATCCTAAACAGTAATATATATCAGTGAACATTAGCTGTGCCACTATTTCTTGAGTACCTACAGTGCTTATATACATCTTCTCTAAACCTTTAAGCAAACTTGCAAGGTCGTTATTATCTTCATCTTACACATGAGAAATTGAAAGTTTAGAAAGATTAAGAAAGTCATCCAAGATTACACAGATCATAAATCAGTTTTAGAATTACTGTATAATCGTTTAATGTGATATTAGAAAAGAATAAAACTCATTTGCATGTATAAGTTGTAGCATGTTTGTTTTAAAAGACATCAGTCACAGGAATTCCAAATTTCAAATAATTCAAACTACCAGATGGACATATTTTCTGTATCATCAAAGAGAGATCACAGAAGTGAAAAATGGGGAATAAAAACAAATCTGCCTTCTGAAATATTACTCAGCCATGAAAAAAGAATGAGAACTTGCCATTTGCAACAACAGAAATGGATCTAGAGAGTATAATACTGAGTGAAATAAGTCAAAGAACAAAACTATATGATTCCAGTAATGTGTGGAATTTAAGAAACAAAACAAACAAAGAAAAAAAAAGACAAACCAAAAAACAGACTATTAACTATAAAGGACAAATTGATGGTTACCACAGGGGAGGTGGGGGCGGGGGATGGGTGAAATAGGTGATGGGGATGTGATGAGCACTGAGTAATGTATAGTATTGCTAAATCACTATGTCATACATCTGAAACTAATACAACACTGTTGATTATATTGGAATTCTTTAAAAAATCTGCCTTCTGGGGGTGCCTGTGTGGCTCAGTCAGTTAAGTGCCTGACTTCAGCTCAAGTCATGATCTCATGGCTTATGGGTCTGAGCCCAGCATCTGGCTCTCTGTTGTCAGTACAGCCCCCTTCTCCTCTCTCTCTGCCCCTCCTTCTCTGTCTCTCTCTCTCTCTCTCTCAAAAATAAATAAACATTTTTAAAAATTTTTTAATGTTAAATGTTTATTTTTGAGAGAGAGAGAGAGAGAGAGAGACAGAGCATGAGTGGGGGAGGGGCAGAGAGAGAGGAAGACACAGAATCTGAAGCAGGCTTCAGGCTCTGAGCTGTCAGCACAGAGCCCAAAGCAAGGCCATGAGATCAGGACCTGAGCTGAAGTCAGACACTCAACCGACTGAGGCACCCAGGTGCCCCAATAAACATTTTTACAAAATCTGCCTTCTGGTCTCTGCTTTAATCCCGTCTCATTGTGAGATCATGGACAAGTCTCTGGATCTCAATTTCCTTGTCTGGAAAAATGAAACGAGGGAATTAAAAACTCACCATAGCCTCTTGAAGCTCTTATATCCATGTCTTTAAGATAATGTAGGTACAAGATACCGAGGTACTCATGCCAGAACTATCACTACAGCAGTACCCCCTTTACATTCCAAGTCCTCTAGGGGATGCCTGAAACCAGGGAAGGTACAGACCACTATACATGCATACTAGATAAAGTTTAATTTATAAATTAGGCACAATAACAGGAAAACAATAGTAACTATTAATAACAGGGAATGATGAAAACATACTGTAATAAGTTATGTGAATATGGTCTCTCTCTCAAACTATCTTATACTATATTCACCCTTCTTAGGATGATGTGAGATGATAAATTTTTTTTTTCAACGTTTATTTATTCCTGGGACAGAGAGAGACAGAGCATGAACGGGGGAGGGGCAGAGAGAGAGGGAGACACAGAATCGGAAACAGGCTCCAGGCTCCGAGCCATCAGCCCAGAGCCTGACGCGGGGCTCGAACTCACGGACCGCGAGATCGTGACCTGGCTGAAGTCGGACGCTTAACCGACTGCGCCACCCAGGCGCCCCTGATGTGAGATGATAAAACGTCTGCCTGACATGAATGACAGAGGCATTGTGATGAAGCCTAGCGTAGTGTTAGTCTACTATTGACCTGATGACTCCTCAGGAGGATCATCTGCCTCTGGACTGCAGTTGACTGCGGGTAACTGAAACTGCAAAAGCAAAACCACAGATAAGGGAGAGCGACTGCAATTGCTTGTTACAAAATCCAGCTTCACTCCATTCTCTAAACCGCCTCCCTACTTCCGTTATGCTGACACTTTCAGCCTCGATTCTCAAGATAGCAGAATCTTCTGATTCTCCTTCCCCCACTGATTTCTCTTCTTACTTGGCATATGTCGTATCCCTGGTATCAGTTTTCAACTGATCAGAATTCCTATATTACCTCTCTGTGGAAAAAAAAAATTTTTTTAAGAAATATAAAATAGGCACTGAAGGGGCGTCTGGGTGGCTCAGTTGGTTCAGCGTCTGATTCTTGGTTTTGGCTCAGGTCACCACCTCACAGTTCGAGAGTTTGAGCCCTGCATACGTTTCTGCTCGGTGAGAGCAGAGCCTGCTTGGGATCCTGTCTCCCTGTCTCTGCCCCCTGCCCTCTCTCTCTCAAAATAAATAAATAAACATTTAAAAAAATTTAAATGGGTACTCAATCTACATTGATGACTTACAGTGAGTGCTAGGAAAGAAAACATCTAGTGAATATTTTGCACATGCTAGAAATTTCTGAAAACCAAATTAAAAAAAAAAACAGACTGAGTGTTGTACTTTTTTAAAATGTTTATTTATTTATTTTGAGAGAGAAAGAGTGAGTAGGGGAGGGGCAGAGAGCGAGGAAGACAGAGAAGCATGACAGGGGGCTCCAACCCACAGACCTTGAGATCATGACCCGAGCCAAAATCCAGAGTCCGACGCTTAACCGACTGAACCACCCGGGGGCCCCTTTTTAATCTCTTGTTCTCTTTCTGTATTTTACCAATTTGTGGATTTTAACTAACACATGCACACACACAAACACACACTGATTCAAAGTCTTCTTTATTAAACCCTAGCACCTCCAGAAAAGAGTTTTATGTGTTATGAATCACTGACTCTGTAAGGGTCCCTTTGCTGTGTTTTATTCATGTCTATTATCAACATATGATACAAAAAAATAGATTTTGTTCCTCATCAATAAAAACTCCCCAAGTTTTCTAGCCCTAGAACAACAACAACAATAACAACAACAACAACAACAACAACAACAACAACAAATCAAAATGGTCAGAGAAAGAAAATACTGATCAGTATACCAAAATTACCCTTCTTGCCCAAGGAGGTTTCCCGTCCCACCAACCAGCTATCAATCTGACACCACACACCAGTCTTACAAAGACACATTTTAACATGAAGATAGAATATTAAAATAAAAATATATATCTTCAGGTAAGATGATCATATTTTACAACACAGGCTGTTAATTTTAATTAAAGTTGGCATATTTCTGCTGCTATGATTTAAAAGATTAACTAAGTTGGACAAGGTCTCAGATCTTTAACTACACCCAACCTGTTTGTGATTTTTGGCACTCTGCATTTTAGGTGTGTTATGAAGATGACAATGTGCCAGTCATCCAAGCTGTCAAACGCCTGCTAAAATCTGTTCAGAGCCAAACTCATTTGCACTTGGATGCACACATCCCAAGAAGCAATCACTTAAATACCTACAGTTTCAGGTGCCACGCATGGCTAGTAAAGCAAATTTTATAACAAGCCCAGGATGATTTTTCCCAAACTGCTGAAATAATTCCACAGAATAAACCAAGGTAAAGAATTATGGGAGCTATTAGCACTGTAATTATAGTATATCAAACATTCACAGAATAAAGCATTGGGGTCAGACACGTATGCAATTATATAGCTTAAATATTCTTCTGAAACAACTCAATTGACGTATTTTGAAACACAATATTAAAAATATGTCCTCCAGGGGCGCCTGGGTGGCGCAGTCGGTTAAGCGTCCGACTTCAGCCAGGTCACGATCTCGCGGTCCGTGAGTTCGAGCCCCGCGTCAGGCTCTGGGCTGATGGCTCAGAGCCTGGAGCCTGTTTCTGATTCTGTGTCTCCCTCTCTCTCTGCCCCTCCCCCGTTCATGCTCTGTCTCTCTCTGTCCCAAAAATAAATAAACGTTGAAAAAAAAAATATGTCCTCCATTTAGTGGAAAGGACACTTTCACATACTGTGGGAGTTTAAATTGATACACATTTCTGACAAATAATTCAAGGATATGCATGTCTTAATCGAGGATATACATACGTCTTAATGTTCGTTTACTTTCATCCATTTATCCCAGAAGAAGGGCCTAACTAAGTTAAGAAGGGGTCAGGGTAGTTAAGGACTCTTCTAGGCAGGGAGAACCTCATGGATAAAAGTATGAAGTGACAGTAAGTCTAAAGATCTTTTCCAGAAGTGTTAACACAGAAACTCTCTGGCGCTCGGGAGTTCGGTCTTCACAATTCTGGCTCTTCTAAGCACCCACGAAGGTAATATGTAATAGTCTGTAATGCTGCTAAGGTTTGACACCTCTTTGCCAGTGAGTATGCCACTCATTGTCTATTTGTAGCATTCCTCATCAGGGATTTGCAGGGCTATTTATATTTTGGGGTACACTTCACTATATTTTTATCGGGGAACATCATATGCCATAGTGGTATTTGTAACTGTGGGACAATGGTGGTCTTTCAAGATGGGAAAGGGCTAGACTCATGAAATGGCAGTAGCCGTAGCGGAGAAGGTGTTGAGAAAACCAGCTAGGCAGAGACCTACTTATAAACAGTAAAGTCTGGTCTGCTATGGAGCTGAAGCAGAGGGCAACTGTGGAGGAACCTTTTGATGGTCCAAATTAAGACGGGCTGCTGTGGAGAATGGGAGCAGATAGAGGTTTTCAACAAGAATTGCCAAGCATTGCTGTGGGTCAGTCTCGGGTAAGAACAGGCAATGTCTCTTAACTCCAGACATTGGCCTGTTTTTATAAACTCTCAAGCTAAGAGCTTTACATTTGTAAAGTATCACACAAAAAAGAAAACAGCATACAAGAAGATGGTATGCGGCCCACAAAGCCTAAAATATTTACTACATATCCCTTTCCGGAAAACATTTGTCAATCTCTGGGTCAGAACACACAAATACGCAGAGCTGCTTCTCCGTGGCTTCTTGAACTTCTATGTTCAACAGCCTGAAGCACACAGGTTACAGGGATTGATTGATCCACATGGGAGCTAAAAGGATTAAGGGAGAAAAAAATAATAATTGATGTGTTGAATTGTGGGGACTAGGCTGGTGAGAAAAAGAAGCACAGACAGAAAAGGGCTGATATATTTGTGGAAGAGGAAGAATAAATAGATTGGGGCTCTGAACAATTGGCACGATGAGAGTAAGAGAGCAATGAGCTGAGAATATTGGCATTTGAACTCAGGGTAGGGTATTTGGTCTAATATTTCAGGGATGAATCAGTTCTAAATTATGTCAAGGAGGATATGGCCTTGGCAATGAACAGCAGAAATGGAATGCAGGGAGATGGCTGGAGCTGAAAAGGGGAAGGAGGTTTAGGTTCAAGTCCTGGATGAAAATTATCCAGAGGTGCCTGGGTGGCTCAGTTGGTTGAACATCCAGCTCTTGATTTCAGCTCAGGCCATGATCTCACAGTGCATGAGTTCAAGCCCCATGTTGGGTTCTGCACTGACAGTGTGGAGACTGCTTAGGATTCTCTCTCTCCTTCCCTCCCTGCCCCTCCCATGCTCTCTCTCTCGCTCTCTCTCTCAAAATAAATATAAACATTAAAAAAGGAAAAGAAAATTATCCACATGGCTATATATATATGTGTATATATATATATATATATATATATATATACATATATATATATATGTATATACATATACATATATATGGATGAAATTATAATAAACCAATATGCTTTATTTTCTCTGTAAATCAGCCACCGTGGCTGAAGTCACTGCACTCAGTGTGAAGTCACTGAACTTGAGGTTGGAAAGAAATACAATCTATTCTCAGGAGGCTGTGGGAGCTGGCCCTAGCATACCACTGAGGCAGACAGTGAAAGATAGCTCAAGAAAAATGAGAATGTGATGTTTAAGAGCTTCAACCAAAGAAGGAAAAAGGGATAAGAATATCCTTCTAGTTCTGGAATGAGGAAAACAAGAAATGGAAACTAAAGAAGAAGTCAGAATTGATGTTATATTCCAAATATCAGCCCGTATTCAGAAAAACTCTTAAGTGATCTTATTTATAGGCCAGGGAGCTTTTTTGGATACTGGATACATGACAGTTCTTCATTTTCTTAGGAAGATATGGAATTGATCAGTAATTATTAAGACTGTTTCTGAAACTTGGAGCTGGCACTTTAATTGCCAAATCAAGTAATCTAGTATGTCTCTCACCATTCTATCCCAAGAAGGGATGTAAATGTATTGGAGCAGGGAAGAAAAGAGAAGAAACGTCTTTAATATTTTTTAGAGGAAACCTCCTTCTCCATCCCTGAAATAACAAAAGAAAGATAATAATTGGATGACATAATCATCAATTATCTCTGTTCCAGTAAGGTTCCCATTTGAGGCAGGTAATTGAAAAACTTACCCACAAAAGGAAAACTCTGTTTATATGCTCCTTTATCTTGGAGAAATTCAATGTGCTTTGATGTTCAAAAACTAGGAAACAGACACGCTCACCAGCATAGATTATCTTGGTTAGAAAATAAAGGACTTTATACATGAAACATTTTTTTGATTGGGGACAGGGTAGTCTCTGTTTCTTAATATATCCATCAGTACATGCTAAATTGTGTTGAAAATATCAGCAGCTTAAAATGAGTCTATTGCAATTTATATTGCATCTCAACAACCACAGAGGCAGGAAAAATGTAATGAGCCACTCATTGGCCCTTGAAGCTTTTGAATGAAATTAACACAATTGGTCCATTCTTGTTTCACTGGCCAGAGAAAGTTACTTGATCACACTTCAATTCTCCTAGGGGGCCTGAAGTTTCCTAAACAGACTACCATTTTCAGTATTTCAAAATTTTTGTGTCATTGCTTTAAAAAAAACATCAGTTGGTGAATTTTGGCTTCACATGGGTATACCTACTCATGGTTGCAAGGGCCTTCAAAGTAGATATGAAAGACCAAGATGGGGGCACCTGGGTGTCTCTGTTGGCTAAGCATCTGACATCAGCTCAGGTCATGTTCTCATGGCTCATGAGTTCGAGCCCCTAATTGGGTTCTGCACTGACAGTATGGAGTCTGCTTCAGATTCTCTTTCTCCCTTTCTCTCTTCCTCTCTCTCTCAAAAATAAATAAACATAGAAAGAAAGAAAGAAAAGAAAGAAAGAAAGAAAGAAAGAAAGAAAGAAAGAAAGACAGACCAAGAGTGGATGTGAGATTTAGGGAGAAGAAAATGACTGAGCCAGGTGCCAGTGTTGTTGATGAAGGTGTATATATGCACCAGGGACCCAGATCATGACAGTGACTGGTAAAGTAGATGGATGCTTAGCATCTGAAGAGAGTAAGCCTCAAAGTAGAGCAATTTTTTTTTTTTTACAATAAAGTATAAGTGAGGAGGCCTAAAGAATTAGAGATTGTTTCCATTCCCCACCCCCACCCCCGTTGTTCCTCTGATCACATAAGGAGAGCTCGTGAAAGGAACAGCAACTTGGGGGAGACCTGCTTTTATTTGAGTCATGAAGATGGGTAAGATCTGGAGAGTTACAGACTAAGGGGACACCTTACTCACCATGTAGCAGGGGCTTCCCTCAGCAGACACACCGTGCAGGGAAGAAGAGCAGTAACTGAATAGGCAGCAAGAATGTGCAGAGAGCATAAAAAGAAAGAGCTGGAAAGAACATTTGACCAGAGAGGCTGGCATTTAGAGCACAGCTAAGATCAACTGAAAAGAGAGATATGGGGAAATTAGCTGGTCCCAGGTCCAGATGAACCCCAGGATAAAGTGGTTCTTAGTCCTGCCCAGGTTGAGATTGCAGGTCTCATAAGCCTGGGGAAACGAGGGTGCTAAGCCCAACACAGGCCGAGACTCGGATACAGGTCACATGATATTCTTCTGCCCATCCTACAGAGGTTTCAGCCTGGCACTGGGCAAAGCAAACACCTCAGCTAGGAAAACTGTCCGTCAGTACTTCATTTTTCTTTGCCCTTTCGTTGTAATTTAAGAGTATATATAGTTCATGTCTGCAAAAGAATCTTCTACAAGCTTTCAAAAGCTTCATAGAAAAAGTGTAGGGGCGCCTGGGTGACTCGGTCAGTTAAGCGTCGGACTCTTGATCTTGACTCAGGTCTCACAGTTCATGAGATCGAGCTCTGCCTCTGGCTCTGAGTAGCACAGAGCCTGCTTGGGATTCTGTCTCCCTCTCTCTCTCTGCCCCTTTCCTGCTCTTGTGCACTCTCTCTTCTCTGTCTGTCTGTCTCTCAAAATAAATAAATAAACATTTTAAAAATGTATGGAGAATTAATAATCTTGTTTCGTGGATTGTACCTTTTTTTCTCTAGGAACTAGTTTTTTAACTATGATTTCTTTTGAAGAGAACATCTCCCTCCCAATTGCACTGGCTGGTGAAACACAACTAGATATTTCCTTCAGCACCTTAATGAATGACACCCCTTGAACACCTCCATGACTCTCAATGCCATAAACCAAAAACTCAGACTAACATCCCTCTTACAACTCCTCACCAGAATCACTCACGTTCTCCGAGAAGAAACTCCTTTTACATTATAGAAAATTATACTGTTGCTTGATCTCTGACTACTAAGTTAGTTGATAGAGATTCTAGCATTTGATTATAGTGATATAAAATTAAGGAAGTAGCCTCGAAATAATATTTTATAGGGACGCCTGGGTGGCTCAGTTGGTTAAGTGGCTGACTTGATTTCAGCTCAGGTCATGATCTCTGGGTCGTGAGTTTGTGAGTTTGGCCTGCATTGGGCTTTGTGCTCACAGCATGGAGCCTACTTTCTGTCTCCCTCTTTCTGTCTCTACCCCGCTCACTCTCTCCCTCTCTCTTTCAAATATAAACATTAAAGAATTAAAAATATAATAACTACTTTATAATTAGCACGTATGGGTCAACAATGTCTTCCTAGTTGATTAAAACTCAACTAAACTAAAACCCCAAAACTTGGGCTTTTTTTAAGTTCTAGATTCATTTTCTTTAGTTAACATGATTTTTGGCAAAGCATAAAAAAGAGAATTAAAGGAGTTTCTGAACTATACAAAGAAGAAAATTTATGGAGGAGAAATGAAAATGTTTGTATGAAAATAAATTAAACTCCATTCATAATAATACAAATGTACAAACAAGATATTTTCTTCTGATAAATTAGCAAAAAGTGAAAAAACAAAATTACACAATGTTTGCTAAGATGCAGCAAAATGGGTACTTTCACACATAGATTGTTCTAATTCTTTTAGAAAGAAATTTTATAATATAGCAAATATAAATATGACATTTCTAATCTATAAAATAAAAATAAATATTTATAAATAGAAATATATACTTTAACTCATTAATTATGCTTCAGGGAATTTATCATCAAAGCCTTATACATACGATGTTTTACAAATATTATTTATGATAGTGGAAATTTGAAGATTTAGGAAGAATGAAATGTTTCCAAAGAGAAAAATGTGTAACTTAATTATGCTATAATCAGCCACCATGCAAAACGTTGCAAATTATTAAAAAGGAGAGCACCAAAGACTATTTAATATCATATAAAAAGGTTATTTAATATCATGAAAGTTTTATGATATATAAAATATTATGAAAATTGAATATGCAGAATAATTACAAATATATGTTCATAAATGTGGTTTGTGTCTAAGAAGATGTATGCACGTGTGCACGCACAGGCACATAAAGCCGCACGCCCCTTAAGGTCATTTTGGCTGACAGGATTAGAAAAGCCAGTGAAAACTTGCTTTTAAACAGTAAGGGCATTGTATAAATCAAGGTCCTATCAAGAAACAAACGGCACATTTAAATTGAAATAATTTTAATTTGATGAGGATTTATTTAGAAAGGGACTGATTACATAGGTGTGAATGGGGTATAAAAGAACCTCAAGGGATAATGCAAGAATCTGGGACTAGAGGCAAGAAATTTGTTACCATCCACAGCCCCTGAAAGAACACGGAAAGGAGGGTAAAGAAAAAGATAATAGGTAACTAATCCACAAAGCTGATTTTGGGGGCTCTGGTAAGCAAATGTGCCAACTGAGGCCTACTTACAAAGAACTTGTAGAAAAATTTTCAGCACCAAGTGGGATGGGAGGAACAAACCAAAATCTCAAAATAGGAAAAGAAACCATCATGTGTTCATGACACTATAAAAGCCGATGTGATACAGTGCTTGGGGGGGAGGGGGGCAGTACCATGACCTCATAGTAACAAAAGCCTATCATAATTTGTGGGGAGAAACAGCTCTGTGAACATTCAAAATCGCTCATCACAAACCTTTAAATCCCAAGGGTCTTCTCTAATTTTACCAGACCAAAAATAGTAAGTCTAAAAACTGAGACAGATGTGTTATTTCTGGGAGGTCTCAGAATAACTTTTGATCTGCTGCTTTAAATTCACATGGAAGAAAACAGTGTGATATAACCATTGTCAGGATGCAGTAAGCTTCGTTTTGACATCATTTGAAGGAAAATTTATAAAAAAAGAACAAAAGGCAACAGTGACACAGTATTCCCTTTGAAAGCAGATTAAATTATAGACATAATAATAATCAGGATAGTATCAGTTACCAATACATACAGTTTTAGAAATGCTGTGTCTAAAATTAAATGTATAGATTCTCTGGTTTTGATCATTATGCTGGGATTATGTAAGAATACGTCCTTGTTTTTAGTAATACACACTGAAATATTTAGGGCTGATGGGGCATACGTCTGCAACTTCCTCTCAAATGGTCCAGGCACAATGACAATACTTGCATGTATACATACACACACACAGATAGGAGAAATGAAAAGGCAGACATGGTAAAATGTTAACATTTAGAAAACATGGGTGGTAGATATATAAGAGTTTGTTTTTACTATTTTTACTTCTCTATAAGTCTGAAATTATTTCAAAGTAAAATGTTAATGCATATGAAATTTCAAGGAATAAATGCTTGGAGATTGAATACCTCTTCTTAGTCAAAAAACAAAGGAGAGACACAGAAGTAATTACTAAAGATGGTAGTGTTGGGGCAAGAGTAGATAATGGAGATTTATTCGTTTATCACCGAGTAGTTATGGAATATTCTGCATCCTACCAAAATATAGACTTTTTTTTCAGTCTACTGAAAACCAATCACCATTTTATATTGGGAAGGACACTCTCGGCACATAATATGACACACTGTGATCTAGAGCCTACACCATCTGGTGAACTGAGGCATTGACGACAGCAAAGGAATAATAGAATTAATTAAAGTTATGGTGCCAGATTTGTAAATGGGCTCAGGTATAACTGTCATCAATATACACAAACAGAAGATTAATGGTAAACTAAACGACAATATATTTGTCATTGAAGGCAAAGCTATATTTAGTTGTTTCCATCTTCTGGTAGAATTTAATATTCAGGCAGAAAAAATACATACATTTACTTGTCAAATGCATAAAGTAATCTCTTTATGATCCAGAAATAATTTTATTTCTGTAAAATGTTAAAAAGTGTAGGCTCTCAATCATGTACTCAACATTAATTTAACCTATATTTAGAAGCCACCCACCACATGTCAGGCACCATTGTGGGCACTGGGGATAAAAGGTAGAGAATAAAACTTGTCTTCTTTGTGTTTACACTATAGTGAGGGTAACAAAAAATAAACAAGATAAAAAAGTAAAATATATAGTACTGGCTAAGGTAAAAATAAGTGATAATAAAGGTAAAAAATAAGTGATAATAAAGAAAGAAAGAGAGATGAGAAATGTTCAGTGAGGGGGTGAATTTTAGAGAGAGTTCCCAGGGAAGTAATCATGGAGAAGATCCTCTGAATAAAGCCTATTGGAGAAAGAGCATTCCAGAGAGGGATTAGAGAGTGCAAAGTCCCTGAGGCAGAAGCATGCCTGATGAATTGAAAAAAATGGCAGTTGCCCTCTTTGGCTAGAGCAGAGAGAAACAAGGAAGAAAACAATAAAAACAAATGAAGCCAGAAAAGTACCAGGAACTTAAATCACAAGAGGCCTTGTAAAAGTAAGGACTGTGGCTTCTACTCTGAGTAATATGGGAAGCCATTAGCAGAAGCGTAAAATGATCTGTCATGTGTTGTTCAGGATCTCTCTGGTTTTGTATTGAGAATAAACTCAATACAAAATAAATAAGGAGACCAAGGCCAGGAGCACAGAAAATAAAACAAAAACAAAAACAAATCAGTTAAGGGATTATAGCAATAACTTTCCAGGCAAAAGTGGTTCAGATCAAAATGGTAGCAGTTGTAGTGGGTGCATTTTTTTATATCCAGGTAATCCTTGCTTGAATAGACTGCAGAACTGTACATCTTTCCATGAAAACTAAAACCATGCATCTCATAATAATCTTAGTTAGTGGGAAAAAATTATATTTGTTACCCAACTTTGAAAAAATCTTTCTCAAAACATTAAAAACTCTCTACTGTCAGTTATAAACATACAGGTAAATAAAAAAATATTACAGTTATTATTTATTTAGGACACTGAAATTTAAAACATCAGAAATATTGGGCATCTGCCTGGGTGCATCAGTCAGTTAAGCTCTGGACTCTGGATTTCAGCTCAGGTCATGATCTCGCTATTGTGAGATGAGCCCCGTGTTGAGCCCCTCATTGAGCTCTGCATCAAGCCCCACCTTGGGCTCTTCTATACCTCCATTTATATTTGATTTGAATTTCATTTCTAGCATTGTCATTTTTCATTTCTTTACAGCATTTTCATCTTTGTGGCTCAATTGTTTCTTTTAATTATCCATTTTTGCAAAATGTCGAGTGGGTTCATCACTAAGAGACAAAGAGGCAACATAATTACACACTTTTCTGTCTGTGCATGAACTGAATGACAGATATGCAGTGACCAGTTGCCCACAGGCATTAAATGAGGAGACGTGATTGGTCACAGCGTCTGATGCACATCTGTTTATATGTGGGGATTTGTGGACTGAAGACCTAATAGTAACATTTATACTTTATGTACTTACTCATAATTCACGTATTGCGGTAACTGAAATTTGAACCATGTGGTTGGAGAACTGGTATTGTGGGACCCAAGGAATTTAACAAAAATCCCCTACCCCTGGACAAGCAGAGCAAGACTAACTCCATTTTGTGCTACACCCACCATCTCATGTATAACCCCCACATGACCTACTTATTGCTTAAGACACTCCCCCACCCTAGTCAAGCCGCTGAGCACACCCTTACTGGAAACCGGCTCCTATAGGAATGCGGAACCCCTAACTGTTAAAGATGTAAACCCCGCCTTTTGCCCGCCAAACTTGCGCGCCAATTCTGACCAGAGTGATAGGCTAGTTCAAACAGTTACTATAGGGTAAATTGTAATTCAATTGGCCACCTGTGTGTGGACTGACATGACTATGCAACTTTCTGTGTGTGTTACAATCTCATTGGCCACTGGCCCCTATAAAACTGCTACGCCTCTTAACCTAGGGGTCCAAGTCCCTGCTCCACTGTGTCCGGTATACCTGGGCCCAAGCTTGAGCTTGCAAATAAACCCTCGTGCGTTTGCATCCGTATCGGCTCCTTGGTGGTCTCTCGGATTCGAAATCAGGGGCATTACAGTTATTACTTAACTAAACCTTCATAACAGAAATTCATGTCTATCAGAACCACAAAGTGAGGACAGCCTGCATTTTAAAGGCAGAGACAATAGATTTTTTTGGAAGATGGGATAGAGAGAATGAAAAAAAGAGCTTCGTCTTCACAGCACCTCTCACAGGTGAAATTTCACATTGGTTAGTGATATTGATTATCTGATTACTGCCTGTGCCTCTTGATAGTCAGATCTATGAGGGCAAGGACCACACTTGTCTTTGTTTGCCATCAAGCAAACATATCAGTTGATGTTGTATTTTCCTTAATAGTGTCTCATTAAGTCTCACGACAACCCTCGGGAGGTATTACTAATCTCAGTTTTCAGATAAGGAAACTGAAGCTCTAAGTTCAAGTAATCGTCCTACTTACACACAACTAGTAGCTGACAGACCATGATTCAAATTCATATCTTTTACATTCAAGCCCAATGCTTTCTCCTTTGAACCACTTCATTCTCCCAAATAGAAATAGAGCACAGTCCTATAAAACCTTGCTTTAGAAACCATAGCATCGTGTTTTCTATGCCATAATGAATTACCATGTGGAAGCTATAGACTACAAATGAGAGCAGAAATAAAACAAGTGTAGTATGTTTCAATCTACTGTTTGTATAAATATCCTACAAGTTTCCATTTAAATTCTTGTCTTAGCCTCCATGACAAAGATTTATAAAATATTTAAGGCCTTCTTTGTTATCATAGCAACAAGACTAGCAGTGCCTAATTCGCCTTCCTCAGACTTCTAATTACAATACTTATGAAAATCCATAGAGACCAAACTGGCAACTACACTGACTGAAGGCACAAAAAAAAAAAAAAAAAAAAAAAAAAAAAAAAAAAAAATTCCAATATCTCCATAAACAATAATGATAAATTAAGGAGTGCATTCCTGAATTGCTCAAACTCTACTCTGTGGTTCAGAAGATTAAGGAGGGCTGCCTGGAAGGTAGAAAAGGCTTTGACTCACATCACTAACCACACCCAACTCAAAGGGATCTGGTTGCATAAACTCACTTCTCATCCCCTAAGGATTATCTTCTTTTTATTTTTTTTATTTTTTTAATGTTTATTTATTTTTTTGGGAGAGAGGGTGGGGGAGGGTCAGAGAGAGAGAGAGGAAGACAAAATCTGAAGCAGGCTCCAGGCTCTGAGCTGTCAGCACAGAGCCCGACTCGAGGCTCAAGCCCACAAACTGTGAGATTATGACCTGAGTTGAAATCAGATGCTTAACTGACTGAGCCACCCAGGTGTCCTTGGGATTATCTTCTAATCCAATAACATCTCTCTCCTCCTTCACCTCTTTCAAAGCTGCTCTTTTTCCATCTGCATTCAGATACCATTCCTCTCAGGATACAACAGTACAGGAATCAATAAGGGCAATCTAGGCAGACTAATGTGACTACTGTCCAATGTGACTACTGTCCAATGTGACTACTGTCCTGATTGTTTTACTATCTAAATTAGTCTGCCAGAATGTAAAATCATTGCTATGTTTCTAGCATATTATTATTTTAGCAAGTAAGATGCCTGGCAGACATAACCATTCCAATCAAGGGAAACTTTCACCTTCTACTTTTTCCTTTTTGATATGACATGAATTTTTTCCAAGTATATATTCATTTTAGAACTAACAATAATAATTTTTAAGTGTTATAACTGAATTAGCCTCAGAGGATATGTCAATAGCCCGTAAATCATTATTATAAAATAGCCTAAAGTATCCAATTAAATGTATGTATAATATTGAATACCACAAGAACTGATGGAAAGAAATATTGAGAATATCCCATGTAATCTGGAGCTGAGAATAAGACTGCATCATATAACATAAATATCCCTTCTCTTATATCCACTTTATAATAAATACCAAATAAAAATTAAAACTATATATAAAAACAAACAAATTGATAACACTCCTTACTGAAGATAAAAAGAAGATACTTTCGGGGCGCCTGGGTGGCGCAGTCGGTTAAAGCGTCCGACTTCAGCCAGGTCACGATCTCGCGGTCCGTGAGTTCGAGCCCCGCGTCGGGCTCTGGGCTGACGGCTCAGAGCCTGGAGCCTGTTTCCGATTCTGTGTCTCCCTCTCTCTCTGCCCCTCCCCCGTTCATGCTCTGTCTCTCTCTGTCCCAAAAATAAATAAAAAAAAGTTGAAAAAAAAAATTAAAAAAAAAAAAAAAAAAAAGAAGATACTTTCCAGTTGGGGGACATTTCCTTATTTATATCATAAATACGGATACAGTAAGAAAAGCATTCCTGAATTATTCAAACTCTGCCTTGGGAATCATAATCAAGAAATCTATCAAAAGCAGAGGGTTTGTTTAAATTTTCCAATGGTAAAATATGTATTATCATCATGCTGACAAATCCATGTGTTATTTAAAATTAAGTGAGTGTGACTATTGTTATCTTGAGAGAAGAATGAGAGGATTTGATTTTGCATGCCATTTAGGATACAAATGATTTCTCAGGAAAAAGAGGATCCATTTTGCTCAGAATGGTTCAGAAAAAAAGCCTGTGACAGAGAAGACATATAATTCTAGGTCCTATGCCGTTTTCTTCTGGATGTTACCTAACACCCACCTCATCTTCACCATCTGCCCAAACCCACCCCATCCCAAACCTCCCTCATCCTCAGACTTAACCTTTCTCTACCTTATGACTTCTTCTAGAGTTGGGGCACTCAGGTCTAGGGTAAGGATATCCATTCCAAACATCACTTAGCAGTTTGTCTTAAAAACTGAAAATGTAGTAGTTTCTTTGTTTATGTGACATTAAAAATGACCCTGTGTTCAAATCTATGGGACTTATGTAAGGGCAGACATAGTACATTTCTCTCATTTTGCTTCTCTCCATTCATATATGTCAATAAAGGATTTTTGCTTTTTTTTTTTAGGTTTATTTATTTATTTTGAGAGAGAGAGCATGAGCAGGGGAGGGGCAAAAAGAGAAGAAGAGAAAGAATCCCAAGCAAGCTCCACACTGCCAGCACAGAGCCCAATGCAGGGCTCGATCGCATGGTTCGTGAGATCATGACATAAGCCAAAATCAAGAGTTGGACACTTATCCAACTGAACCACCCAGGCACCCCAGGATTTTTGCTTTTATAGATATAAATCTCCAGGGAGGGATAGAATAGGAGGATACAACTTCAACATTTTGGAAAAGGTAAAGCATATAGAGGAGCAATAAGTAATTTAGAAGCCCGGAGAAAGATGAGTCCTAATCTGGAAAATGAGCATAGAATCCTCCAAAGGCTCAGGTATTGGAAGTACTAAGTACTTCCAGAAATGGTTTGCTAACATAAAGCAAGTTGGCAAACAGCAGCTTAAGAAGCAGCTAGAGATCACATTGCCTCTTCCACTATGTGAAGCCGAGCTAATTCTCCCCAGTCACCAGACAGAAGACTAGTAGTTCATTCTCTGGAAATTTATCTTAATCTGACCCTCTTAAACATAAGTGGGCTACCAACATTCCCAAACAGCCAAGAAAAGTTTATAATAGGAATAACTGACATCAAGCAAACAGGAAAAAAAAAAAACACATTTTTTAAAATCATGATTTTAAAGGAAGGTTGAGAAAAACTCAATAATCATAGAGTGAAGGGCAGTTATTAATAAAACACTATAAAAAGGAAAATTCAAGGAACAAAAAAGATCAAGAAATTTTAAATATGAGAGCACATTTAAAAAAAAACTCAATAGACTTGTTAGGAAATAAAATATGGGGAAAATTTAGGAAATTTCCTGGAGAGAAGAGGAAAAATTAAAGAAATAGATAATAGAAGAAAAAAAAACAAGGAAACTTGGTGTTTGATTTAAATTCTTTGTTATTTTCATTAATAAGTAAATGTACTTTTTTTTTTTTTTTTTTTTAGTTTATTTTTGAGAGCGACAGAGATAGTGTGAGTTGGGGAGGGGCAGAGAGAGAAGGGAGAGAGAATCCCAAGCAGGCTCCCTGCTGCCAGCACAGACCCCGATGCGGGGCTGGAACCCACGAAGCCATGAGATCATGACCTGAGCTGAAATGAAGAATGGGACACCCAACTGACTGAGCCACAGAGGCACCCCTACATGTATGTTTTTAAAAGTCAAATTGTACTACAAGGCTTATGACAAAAAAAAAAAAAAAAAAGATCAATTCTCCCCACTTTTTCCTACTCCTTACTTGGTGACTTCAGAGGCAATCACCTGACTCTTTCAGCTGTTCTTGTTGGCATTTATATGCTTAAATAATAGGTGTATTTTGCTATGTTTAGATACACAAATTTTGTACATAATTTACTTCCTGTTATGGTAGTTGAACATTTTACTCTTACATTCCCATCCCCTCGGCTTTCCCTGATCTGTGATTCCAATGTAGCTGTATTCATTTTTGTAGAATAAATCAATATGCAGTTATATCTATGTAAATATTACTCACAGCTGAGCACCGTACTATGATTACATTTCCTTATATTTTTGCCAAAGCGAACTATTAACATCTCTTTTTTTTTAATTGAGGTATGATTTACACACCATAATATGCACCCATCATTACAAATCAATGTACAATACACTGAATTTTGGTAAATTTATAGAATTGCAAAACTATCACTTCAATCTAGCGTTGGAACATTTCCATCACCCCAAAAAACTCTCCTGCGTCTGTCTGCAATCAACGCCTGCTTTTGCTCCCAGCCCTAGGCAACTACTCATCTGTTTTCTGTCTCTATAAATTTGCCTTTTTCTGGAAACTTCATTTAAATGGAATCATGCAGTATGTAGGGCTTTCTGTCTGGCTTCTTTCACTTAGCATAATATTTTGAGATTCATTATGTTGTAGCATGTATTTGGAGTTTGTTCTTTTTATCGATCAATAGTATTCTATTTTATGGATATAGAATACTCTGTTAATCCACTCATCACTTGATGGATATTTGGATTGTTTCCACTTTTTGGCTACTATAAATAATGCTGCTGTGATGACACATGTGCGGTTCTTTGTGTAGACTTACATTTTCATTTCCCTTGGAGAAATACCTAGACATAATGTTGCTGAGATGTACAGTAAGTTTACCTTTAAGTTTTTAAGAAACTGCTAATCTGTTTTCCAAAGTAGCTGTCTCATTTTACATTCATACAAGCAATGTCTGAGAGCTCTAGTTATTCCATATCGATACCTACACTTGAAATTGTCAGCCTTTTCTTTAAAGCCAGTTCAGTAGTTATATAGCCGTATTTCATTTTAATTTGCATTTCCCTAATGACTAATTATTTTGAGCATCTTTTCATGGGCTTATTGGCCCATGATTTTTTTTGGTGAAATGTCTATGTACATCTGTTGCCCATTGCATTTGATTTTTATTGCTGCTACAACAAATTGCCACAAATGTGGCTGCTTAAAATAATGTGCATTTATTATCTCAGTTTCTGTAAGTGAGAAGTCCACTTGGGCTCAGCTAGGTCTTCTTAAGGTCTCACAAGTCGAAATTACAATATCATCAGGACATGTTCTTTACTGGATGCTTTGGGAAAGAATCCTATTTCAAGCCCACTCAGGTTGTTGGGCAAACTCAGCTCCTTGTAGCTATAATCTCTTTTCTGTACTGTCACCCAGGGGCTAATCTTTGCTTCTAAATGCTACATGAATTCCTTCTCTTCTTTAAGCGGATTGTTTATCTCCTTATTAATGAGTTGTAAAGTGCTTTATATTTCTAAATATAAGTTCTTTAGCAGATCTATCAGAGAATTGTAAGTTTTTTTTGTAGGACAGGTAGCAAATATTTTATGTTTTGTGGGCCACATAGAGTCTCTTTTGCATATTCTTTTTTAAAATAACCCTTTAAAAATATAAAAACCATTCTTAGTTCATGAGACTTACCAAAACAGGCCACAGGCCATAGTTTTGCCAAGCCCTGAGATGTGTGATTTGCAAATATTTTCTCCAAATTGGTGACCTGTCTTTTAATTTTTTCTTACTGATGTCTTTGGACCAGTGTGGTAGACAGACTTTCAGATAAACCTCATAAACCCTTCCTCCTGGTATTGGTGCTTTGGCATAATCCCTCCCCTTGAGGATGGTGGGACCCGGTGACTTGCTTCAACCAATGAGACAGTGGCAAGGGTGGCTCCATGTACATAACTAAAGAGCATAGCAACCATCTTGCTAGGCTCTCTCTTTCTCCAGCTAGTCTCTCTCTCTCTTTCTCAGTATTGGCTTTGAAGAAGCAAGCCACCATAAATACTATAGGCTCCAGGTAACAGATACTGCCAATGATCCTGTGGGGATTTGGGGAAATGGACCTCTGCCCTGGTTGACACCTTGACTGCAGTCTCATAAAAACCTAAGCAGAGGATCCAGCTGAACTTTGCTGTAATTTCTGATTTACAGAAATTGGGAAGTAATATGTATGTGTTGTTTTAAGCCACTAATTTTAAAGTATTTTTCTATACAGCATGGAAAAGTAATACAAAGAGCAATGTCTTCAAAATCCATTTTATTGTTTTTCTTCAATTGATATCATTAAGAAATCTATGCCTAACTCTTAAGTCACAAAGATTTCTCCCCTGTTTTCCTTTAGATGTCTTACAGTTTTAGTTCCCACATTCAAATGTATCAACTATTTTGAGTTAATGTGTATGTATGGTGTGAGATAAGGGTCCAAGTTCATTTTTTTAAATATATGGACATCTAATTGTCCCAGCATCATTTACTGGAAAGATTCTCCTTTCCCCCCACTGAACCGTTTTGGCACTTTTGCTGAAAAGCAATTGACTATAAATACAAGAATTTATTCCTGGACTCACAATTCTGTTTCATTCATCCATATGTTTATGCTTACCCAAATACTCTACTGTCTTGTTTACCATAGATTTATAATAAGTTTTATAATTGGGAATTCCAATTTTATTCTTTTCCAAAGTTTCATTGGCTAGTCTAGGTTCCTTGTGATGCCATATAATTATAGGTGTAGCTTGTCAAATTCTACCAAAAAGAAAAAAAAAAAGCCTCCTAGGATTTCAATAGAGATTATATTGAATCTATAGAGAACTTCCATTTTAACAATATTAAGTCTTTCAGTCTAGAGCATAAAATATCTCTCCATTTATTTCATATTAATTTTTTTGTGATCATGAGTCCCATGCTCTACCAACTGAGCAGGCAAGAACCCTTTAATCTTAATTTTTTTCAGCAATGTTTTATAGTTTTCTGTGAGCAAGACTTGTACTACTTTTAGTATGTTTATAGTCAGTATTTTATTCTTTTTGATGCTATTAGAAATGGAATTTCATTTTCCAATTGATCATTGCTAGACTATAGAAAAATAATTTATTTTTGTATACTTACCTTGTATTTTGTAACTTGAACTCATTTATTAGTTCCAGTATGTTTTTTTTATATTCGTTGGGAGTTTCTATATTCAGGATCATGTTGTCTTCAAAAAAGGCAGTTTCCTTCTTTTTCAATCCATGTACTTTTAATTTCTTTGTCTTTTCTTATTCTACTGGCTAGAGTCTCTGTACAATGTTGAATACCACAGGTTAAAGTGGACATCTTAGGCTTATTCCTGATCTTAGGGACAAAGCACTAAATCTTTCACAGTTAAGTATGATGTTAGCTATAGTTTTTTTGCAGATGCCTTTCATCACACTGAAAAAGTTCCCTACTATTCCCAATTTGTTGGAAGTTTTTATCATCCATGAGCATAGTATTTTTTCAAATGTTTTTTCTGTGTTCCTTGCAAAGGAAACATATATGTTTTTTATCTTTTTTAAAATTAATATGGTATATAACACTGATTTATTTTCAGATGTTAAAACAATCTTCCATTTCTGTGATAAATTCCACTTGTTCATTATGGATCTTTTTCATACGTTACTAGATTTCATTTGGTAATTTTCTAAAAAAACTATTAATTTATTTTGAGGGAGGGAGGGGCAACGAGAGAGGGAGACAGGATCTGAAGCAGGTTCCGCATTGACAGCAGACAGCCTGATGCGGGGATTGAATTCACAAACTACGAGATCATGACCTGAGCTGAAGTTGGATGCTTAACCAACTGAGCCACCCATGCGCCCCTCACTTGGTAATTTTTTTTGGAGGCTTTTGCGTCTATAGTCAAAGGGAATATTAATATACAGTTTTCTTTTCTTGAGATATCCATAAGTGGCTTTAATATAAGAATAACACTAGCCTCATAGCATTGGGAATCAATCCTTTCTCTATTTTCCGGCAGAATTTGAGAAGGGTTGGTATTATTCTGACTTAAATGTTTGCAGAATTCACTAGAGATGATACTTGAGCCTGGGCTTTTCTTTGCGGATTATTAATTACTAATTCAATTTCTTAGCTTGTTGGTCTATTCGATTTTCTATTTCTTCCTGGGTCAGTTTCAGTAGTTTGTGTTCAGTACTTTGTTTAGGAAATTATCTGCTTCATCTGAATTTTCTAATATTTTGACATCATATTGTTAATATTTCCTTATAATTATTTAAATTTCTCAGAGTTTGCAGTGATGTCCTCTCTTTCATTCTTAATTCCCTAATTTGTGGCTTCTCTCTTTTTTCTTGGTCAAACTAGATCAAAGGTCAACACAGTATGGATAGCTTTGTGGCCAGCCCATGATTGACCAGATGTGGTCCTGGAAGCAATAAGGTTTACATCCTGCTCATAGGTCTGTTGGTTGGGAGCACATCCAAACTTTAGGCAACTTGACCTTGCTTTTACTCAGTCATGCTCTTCTCTGCATATATACATGGCCTCCCAGTCAGCTAGTGATGTGCAAGGACTTTAACTAGCTCTTCTATGGCTCTCTTAATTATTTTGGAATCTACAGGTCTGTAACTCACTCTAAACAAGATTACAACCTCAGGCTTGCTTTACAGGGTTGGTGTTTTCATTTTTCTTTTCCTGTTAAGACTGATACTATTACTGGCAATACTGCTGGATAAGGGATTTTTATGCCCTCTGCTCCAAATCACATGAGCCCCTTCAACAACAAAGCTGCTGGTTTTCACCACAACTTTTAAAGACTTCTTGTTCAACTATAGCTGCATACCATATCCCAGCTATGGAAAAAAGTCTTAGTTCAATTTTTGCCAGTTTTGTTTTCATAATATTAAATGTCACACGTTAGCTGGGCAGGAATTAAGAGGTTTGCTGTGCAAGATTTTTTTTTTCATGCTGTCATTTGTAATACGTTTATGAGAATCCTTGGGATTAGAGTTTTGGTTACAAAATATTGTTTAACCTGAAAGCCTGTTTTTCCTTAGAGAACTAAACTCTGTGAGCTTAGTATCAAGTCCTCATATAACATTCCTATTGGAAGCCATACTTACATTTTCTTGTAAAGTGGTTTTGAATTAATAAAATATTAGCATAATTGTGTGATAGTCAAAAAAAAAAAAAGCTGCTGGTTTTATGGCTAGCCCTACCCTGGTACAAAACCATACCATGTGAGCTAAAGGACTAAATGGGAATAGCCAAGGATTGCAACAACTTCTACTGCTCTTATCTGAAGTTTGGCAAATTGCTCTTAGTAATAAAAGCTTCTTAATTTACTGTTTTGCCTTTGTTTGACGTTTAGAGCCCTGCAGTTTTTTTTCCCCCAAAAATGTATCAAGTTTTATAATTATTTTGGGGCAAGAGGCTTTGCCATACTTTTCACTTTGCCATAATTTGCCATAAATCCCTTCCCAGGCCACCTGGCATCCCAGATACCTGTCTGTTTTCATTTATGTGGGTTTTCCTTATATTTATTGCTAACTTTCCACACACATGCCAATAGCCAAAATAATTTTTTACCAGAAAGAAATCTCTCCTTTACTTTCAGAATCTTTCCTCCTGAGAACTTCCATTCTGCTTTTATGTACAGTATAAGTTAATTGCACTACTAATATCTTAAGACATCACTTCCTAATTATCCTAGGAATTCCCTTCATCTATCTCCTGATTTAGATTATGTCTCCTGAATCTCAAGACTTTCTCTTTTTTGTTTATTTTCTTATTTTTTGTGGAACACAGTCTCCAGTAGAGCTTTTACTAATTTCATGTTAAAGGTACTGCCCTTTCACATGGAATGGTGATGCCTTAGCATGCCTTCTTCTTTCTATAGTCACACTGCTCTGAATGATGCTTCACCTCAAGTTAGGTGGAATTTTTTGTTGTCGTTTTGCTAAGTGGAAAATGCAATTTTAAGTAAACAGCCTAATTGCCAGGGAAAATAGAGTGAGGAGCAAGAAGGAAAAGATCCAGAAATAGCCTTTCTTGATGATATTAAATTGGATAGGATAAGATTCTTTTGGATAAATCGCTGATTCTGGCCTCAATGCAATTTGAAGACCAAAGCAAAGGTACTCAAGGAAACACATCACATTCTCATTACAGAAACATGAGGATTATAAGGCTGATGCCAAACTTTACAACCATCCATCCTAACAACACCCCAGTGTAGTCTTTACCTAAAACAGAGGTTCAATGTGCAAAGACAAGAACTTTACCAAAACTTGGATTTGTTCTAATGCACAATCCTTGTCAGACACATCCTCCGTGTTTGCGTGTCTGAAATCCGATTCAAAGAAAGGAAGGTTTTCACTGCTATGGAGATCATGGGAAAACCATAAGCCCTGGAAAAGATGGAACTGGGTCTGTCTTGGAGAAAAGGAGAAAGGTGAGGCAGTGTCTTTGGCAACTGATTTCATCCACTCCCAGAACTGTTGCCCTTCTAACTTTTTTTTTTTAATGTTTATTTATTTTTGAGAGACAGAGAAACAGACACAGCGTGAGTGGGGGAGGGGCAGAGAGAGAGGGAGACACGGAATCCAAAGCAGGCTCCAGGCTCTGAGCTGTCAGCACAGAGCCCAATACAGGGCTGTTCCAACTAATGGACCAGGAGATTCCAACCTGAGCCAAAGTCGGATGCTTAATCAACTAAGCCACCCAGGTGCCCCTGACCTGGCAATGTTTTGAAGCAAGATATGGATGGACATTCTTTTTTTTTTTTTTTTTTTTTTTAGTTTATTTATTTTGAGAAAGAGAGCACTTGCACACATGCATTGGGGGAGGGGCACAGAGAGAAAGAGAGAGAGAAAGAATCCCAAGCAGGCTCTGCGCTATCAGCACAGAGCCTGATGTGGGGCTCCAAGTCACAAACTGTGAGATCATGACCTGAGTTGGCCACCCAGGTGCTCCATGGTGGCAGTCATTCTTTTCATATTCAGGATGCAATTTGATCCTGACATCTCTCTGCAGGCGGCTCCTGGTTTTTAACAAGTATATGTGCACTGATGTCACTCAAGAAAAATTCCCAAAAATTCCTAGTTTATGAACACCTTTTGGAAACTTTACAGACTACCAGCACCTTTGAAATGGTAAAAAAAAAAAAAAAAAAAAAGGCAGAAGTAAAAGCTTATTTGCTGCGCAAAACTTCAATTGGACAAAACGTCTGAGCACCCAAGGTGCAGATGAAGTGCCTCCAATGATTAGCCACACATTTATTTTTGTTTCGATGATGAAGATGGAAGCTGTTCACAGTACTGAGGCACACTGTGTTCTCCACTAGACTACACTGGCACCAGAGGGCTATCTACATCATATATGAAACGTATCATCTGCAATGAAAGTCAACCCAAGGGATAGATAAATTTATTAACTTTTCAAGAGGTTTGTCAAGAACTGAAGGTAAAATATTAAGTTCTTCACTACCGCATGTTCATTAGATTTCAGAAAAGTCTTAAAATGCTTGTTTGAAGACTGGGTGTGTTTTTTGTTGTTGTTGTTGTTGATGATGATGAAGTATTTGTTTGCTTAGGTTGACATTTTTAAAGCAATGAACAGTCTGAGAACCAGTTTAAAGGGGAGATTCTTCTGGTGTGGCTCATCTGGAAAATAATTTGGGTCCAGATAAATGAGGTAAATAACTCCCTTTAAGATCCTACTCAGCATGTTGTGATCAACCTGGCCCATGACTTCCATGTATTCATAAAGTACTGGGCAAAGCAACAAGATGAACCATGAAAGGGCCACAGCTTACGCAGTCTCCCTAAGTCAACTTTTCCCTTTCTGTTCAATTTCATAATACTATGTACCTCTTCCTTATTATACTCCCACAATTGATCATTTTACATTTTTTTTTTACGTTTATTTATTTTGAGACAGAGAGAGACAGAGCATGAATGGGGGAGGGGCAGAGAGAGAGGGAGACACAGAACCAGAAGCAGAGCCTGACGCGGGGCTCGAACCCACGGAATGTGAGATTGTGACCTGAGCCGAAGTCGGACGCCCAACCAACTGAGCCACCCAGGCGTCCCGATCATTTTACATTTTTAATTGTTTCTTTGATATGTCAACTTGGTTATAATCCCCTGATACTCAATCAAACACTAATCAGGGTGTTGCTATGAAGATTATTTTGTAGGTGTGATTAAAGTCTATAATCAGTTGACTTTAAGCAAGGGAGATTTTTTTTTAGATCATCTAGGTAGACCTGATTCGCTCAGTTGAAAGGCCTTAAAATCAAAGCTGAGGTTTCCCTAAAGAAGAAAGTTCTGTATATGGACAACAGCTTCAAGTCCTTGACTAAGAGATTCTAGCTCACTCTTTCTGATAACCTGCCCTACAAATTTCAGACTTGCCTAATCAGCACACTGAATTGAGTAAGTCAGACCCTTGTAATAAATTTCTTAATATACATCTTCCAGTGGTTCTACATCTCTGGTTGAACCCTGACTTTTATAACATTGTTGTGTGATTCTTTGGCAAATGTTTTACTCTCTGGAGCATAAAATTCATAAAGGCAGAGACGATACCATTTTTATTTATGTATTTATTTATTTGTCAGCTATGGTAACGTATGGCATAGAATGGTGCCTCGTTAACAAAACCAACAAAAAATGCCCACTGAATGAATAATTAAAGATTGATAAATTTCTGTGTTTTTAACCAAAAAATAATGCTTAAATAGAATTGAAGGTAAGATGATATCTTCCAAATTTCTGAAAGAAATAAAAATAAAAAAACACATAGTCTATTGGGGTGCCTGGGGGGCTCAGTTGGTTAAGCGCCTGACTTCGGCTCAGGTCATGATCTCGCGGTTTGTGAGTTTGAGCTCTCCATCGGGCTCTGTGTTGACAGCTTAGAGTCTGGAGCCTGCTTCAGAATCTGTGTCTCCTTCTCTCTCTGCCCCTCCCCTGCTCACACTCTGTCTCTCTCTGTCTCTCAATAATAAATAAACATTAAAAAAATATTTAAAAAAACACAGTTTATCTAGTACAAGGCAGATAATAAGAAAAGGAACAAGAAGTATAAACGTAGAAAAATAAAATAAAATTCCAAAAGTAGATCAAAAACATTGATTACAACACTTAATGAGTATCAGTTTAAAATTCCTTATTAAAGGAAAATACTTAGATTTAGTTTTATAAAAATCCAACTAACTGTTGCTTAGAAGACAAATATATAAAACAAAATTAAACAAAAAGCTTACAGAGAATGAGATGGTCAACAATATTTCTAACAAATGTCAAAAAAAAAAGCAGAGGCAGTAATATTTATATATATAATAAAACACCCAAGAAGAAAAAGAAAAGCACATATGAGATTAAAGAGGATGAATTTATAAGATTAAAAGGAGACATAAGAATCATGTGTCAGGTTACAAAAATATAAAAAGTTTATATTGATGAAAATAGAAGAAATGGACAGAAATAGGGTTATAGTGGGATTCTTCATAAACCACTATTACTCTATGAAGCATCAAATAAAAGATTTAATTGATGACAAAATAATTAAGAAAGATGAAGTCACATATTTTTATCTACAAAAAAACACAGATATTTAACCTTAAAATGTCTTTGAAAATATAATTTGATCATTTTCTAGAAACAATGTCCCAGTAAACTTCAAAGTATGAAAATTAGAGGCACCTGGGTGGTGCAGCCGGTTAACCGTCCAACTTCAGCTCAGATCGTGATCTCACTGTTCGTGAGTTTGAGCCCCGCATCAGACTCTCTGCTGTCAGCACAGAGCCTGCTTCAGATCCTCTGTCTTCCTCTCTCTCTGCCTCTCCCTGGTTTGTTCTCTCTCTCTCAAAACAAATAAATAAATTTTTTAAAAAATGAAAATTATACTGGCCACTTTCTCTGATCATAATGAAACAAAACAAAATAACAAAAAATACGAAACTACCAAAAATTAATAGTAAAAAACCAGACATATATTCATAATCCTTTGGGAGTTAAAATAATTTCTCCTAAATTGGCTAAACACAAAATCAAATGCAAAATGAAATGATATATATAAAAAGGTAAGGAATTCTACCAAAAGCTGTATTTAAAAACAAATTAATAAAGTCAAAATTTTAAAAATGACAAAATAAATAGAGAAAATACACTAATCATTTACTTAAAGAAACTGGAAAAAAAATAACTGCAATAATGTTCTAAGGGAAAAAGGGGGTAGAAAGTAAAGATGGTTATGTTTATAGATAGTGAATTACAAAAAAAGAAGTAGAAAACTGATAGATAAAGCCAAGGTCTAGTTCTTTGAAAAAACAATGCAATTAGCACTCTTTAATAAATCTAATAAAAAGACATTGTGACAAATATGGAGATAATCTTCATCTGTGTATTCTGTGTTCAATTGTATGCTAATAAATTTGACAATCTAAATGACAAGGAAGAAACTGAAAATCTAAATTAACTGGAAGAAAAACTTCAAGTTATCATGAAATAACTTTCCCAAAAGACTACAGAATCAGATAATTAATATTTGAATTTATTTGATGGAGAAATTATTTTAATCTTTTCAGAAATAAATAATTCCCATACAACATAAGCTATTCTACAACATAACAGAAGATGGAAGGCTTCCCAGTATACCAAATAAATCAAGAATTAATGTAAGGAATAAGGGGCTTAGAATTTCCTAGATAGATGACCTTATATGACTGATCTCAAACCCACTTTCCTCATCTGTAAAATGGGGATAGGTAAGGTATGAACCTCACAAAATGTCTATAAAATTTAAATTCAATTCATGTAAATCTCAGCTTAGCAGATTCCCAGGAACACAGTGCACTATCAACAAGTTTGTTTTTAAAGCTAGAATAAGCCTGATATAAAAACTTGTTAAGTATAACTCTAAAGTCAACAACATACTAATTTAGTTAATAAGAAATAATGTATTTAAGAAACAAAACAGATAGGGGCGCCTGGGTAGCTCAGTCGGTAAAGTGTCCAACTTCAGCTCAGATCATGATCTCATGGTTCGTGAGTTTGAGCCACGTTTGGGGCTCTGTGCTGACAGCTCAGAGCCTGGAGCCTGCTTCGGATTCTGTGTCTCATTCTCTCTTTGCCCCTCCCCCGCTTGTGCTCTGCCTCTCTCTGTCTCTCAAAAAATAAATAAATGTAAAAAGAAAAAAGAAACAAAACAGATAAACACAGAGAAAGAGAAAGAAGAGAGGGAAGCAAACCATAATAGACCCCCCCTTTTTTAAAGTTTATTTATTTATTTTTGAAAAAGAGAGAAAAACATTACAGCAAGAGAAGGGCAGAGAGAGAGGGAGAGAGCGAAAATCCCAAGCAGGATCCGCACTGTCAGTACAGAACCCAATTCAGGGCTCAAACTCACGAACTGTGAGATCACGGCCCAAGCCAAGATCAAGCAACCAACGCTTAACCAACTGAGCCACGTGGGTGCCCCAAGAGACTCTTAACTATAGAGAACAAGGGTTGATGGAGGAAGGTGGATGGGGGAATGGGCCAAATGGGTTATGAGTATTAAGGAGGGCATTTGTTGGGATGAGCACTGGGTGTTATATGTAAGTTTCTACTCCTGAAACCAATATTACACTATATGTTAATACTAGAATGCAATAAAAATTTGAAGGAAAAAAAAGGACAAATAATGTAAAAATCTAAATACAATATATGCAATCAAATTCAATAGACTATTAGAGAATAATCAGGCATAAATGCAAGGACAATTTAGTATTAGGACATGTGCTGTTGCAATGAGTTCAGCTACATCAATACACCAATTAAGAAAAACGTATTATCACATTTAAAGATCCTATGCCTGATAGCCCCTTATAAGTGAGGAAGGAAAGTAAGATAGCTCCTTAATGATGAAACACTAGAAAGAAACATTGCCACTGAAATCACAAACAGTACACAAATGCCTTCTATATCCAGTTTTGTTCAGGGTAGCAATGTAATGAGCTTAAAAAAAAAAAAAATCTCTATATCCCAATTGCTGTTACAGGTTGGTATGTGACACAATTCTAGCTAAAAAGCTCTAAGCAGAAATCTCTAGGTCCAGCTTGGGAAGGGTGTAGAGAGAGGGGAGGGGTGGTGGAGGAGATACAGGTAAAGCCTGTTCTTCCTCTTACTGGAGTGAACATGGAGTTGCAGGAGCAATCACAGGACCATAAAGTCTAAAGCCCCAATCTAAGGATTAAGGAACAGAAAAATCCAAGGAGCCTAGATTTCCGAGGTATCACACAACCAAAGTACCTGGCTTGCGTGGCCTAGCTTTAGACAGACCATCAATCCCTGATCCATTGATATTCATCAATCCCTTAGCTGTTTCAACCAGTTATTCTAAGTGTGGTCCCTACACCAGCAGCATCAATATCACCTGCAAACTTGTTAGAAATCCAAATTCTTGGACACTTTCCCAGACCTACTGTCTCAAAGCTCTGAAGAAAATGCCCAGCAATCTGGATTTTAACAAGCCTTCCAGGGGACTCTGATGTTTGTTTGCAAGTCTGAGAACCTCTGGTTTAATCCATTGTCTTTCAAGTCTCTCTAAAGGCCAAATGTAATTTTAACTGAAAATATATTCTGCTGATGAGCATTCTGAAAAAATTCACTTGGCTTTCAGAAAAAAAATTAAGTCATATTTAAATCCTTTACACAAAATTGAATTTCAGAGGGATTCAAGATTTAATACACATGCTTTTGGGGCACCTGGGTGGCTCAGTTGGTTAAGTGTATGACTCTTGAGTTCGGCTCAGGTCATGATCTCATGGCTCATGGTTCAAACTCCACATCAGGCTCTGCACTGACAGCATGGAGCCTGCTTGGGATTCTGTCTCTATCTCTCTCTGCCCCTTCCCCACTTGCACTCTCTCTCTCCTTCTCTCAAAATAAATTAAAAAAAACTTTAAAAAATACATTTTTTGTACATGTATGCCTATATACATAAATATATACACATACCTACATGTATATGTGTGTACCTGGAAGGATATTTTGTGGCTACTTTTGTCATTGAGTTGTGGAAAGATATTACACGAACAAAAGGGAGGAAAATCAGTCAACAAATTAAAATATCAATACATTGAACTATCTAAAGTTTTAGAATAAATTTTAAAGCAAAAACACACAAAACAAATTTAAAAGGAAAATGACACATTAATAAATATTTTTTAGAAAATGTAACAAAGGATTAGCATTTTTCTATATGAACAATAGTATAGATAAGTAAAAAACTTTAAGAGCAAATAAAAATGCTCATGACATAATGTAGTAGCAAATAAAAGACTACACATGCTAATATATATACTATGCATATATACATATGAGTGTGTATATATACATATATATATTACACATATATACACATGTACGCATATATACACATATATCCTAAGGGAAACATTCCAATATTAACAATCATTATCTCTGAATTATGGCATTTGACTAAGTAACTTTTTAAATATTCTTGTGACTTCCAAATTTTCTATAATGAATATGGATTGCCTTTAAAATCAGAAAAAATGTGCAAAAACATTATATGTAGTAGATGTAGATAACAGGCATAAGAATACCATGTGAAGATCTAATGGCTAAGCATGAGACTCCAAGAAATCTGACATAAAATTGTAGAATAGAAGAAACAAGGTTTGCAGTGTTTCTAATAATCATCCTACCGTATTAAAGAAATATGTTCCCCGAAATGGCTATCATTTCTCCCTAATCTCCTCGAGTTGGAAGCTCACCCAAACCAAAGTTCACTTTTGACCTTACCAATACTCCTCTAACCTCAGAGACCTCTAACCTGTCTGAGAGACAGCACAGCGCTTCTAGATGTATTCTCAAAACAGTGGATAGTCTGGGGGCCTCACATAAAATAGGTATCCTTTAAATGAGTGCCTTTAAGGGAGCAAATTCAGGAACTAACCTCATCCTTCATCTCATTCTCTCTCTGGCTGTCTCTTTTCCCATCCTGAATTACTCTGTGTCCCTTTTCAAGTGTCAACCTTCAGTTACCATTCACTCTACCTTCCAGTCTCAATCTTCAAGCTTCTCTTCTCTGGCTTTAACCCCTACTGATCTGGACTGTCATGGATTAGCAGTGCAACAATGGCCAAGCCCTGAACTTCCCATACTTAAATACTGACATCAGTGGCAGTTCTGACATCAGATAAGAGTAGCTCCATATGTCCCAACAAGTGATATTCTGGTAAGTGTTTAACAACCAGCTCCCTCTGCAAAAAACCAAAAAATAAATCAAAACAAAAACAAAGAACATATTTAATATTGATACAGCTAGGTAGGCACACACACATACACACACACACACACACACATTTATTATGAGCTTTCACTGATATAGAGGATATTTCACATCACATGATTTGCAAATAATAAAATACACAATAGTCTTTACTGTGAATTCTATGTAAGCTAATTGAACCTCCCAGACTCCTGTAATTTTTTGTTAAATTCTTGTATTCATCGCCAAACTATGGATGCAAGAGATGAACACGAGTGTGGTTCTGATATGAATGTTGGTTGATACATTCCTTTACGTTAGTGAGAAAGTGAAGCAATGTATATGTAGGAACTTCACTAGTTTTTCAATGATCTGACTGACTTCCTTCCTCAATCAGAGAATTGTTTTTGAATATTGGGAGTATACTGCCTCAATTTTGTGTAATATTCACACTATACTGTTTGCAGTCAGAGCATACCTGTAGATTTAATCTGCATTTTCCCCATCACTTTCTAAAGTCTAGACAATCAACAAACATTAAATCAAGCCTTGATTTGTAGTGTTCATCTGCTTCCATGATGTGAATATACCCATCATGGCTGATTTCAAGCTGCCTAAGTAACATCACTGAATGTGGAGTTGAGAACAGATGTGCAATGACAGTAGCAGACCATTATATAGTATTCTACCATATAGACACAATGGACACAAATAAGCTCAAAAGCAGAGATAATAGTTAAATGTAGTAAAATAATTAGAAGCTGGTGAATTTTGAGTATTTATTAACCTTGTTTTCAATATAATTTAATGTTCACATTAACTTTTAAATTTTTTTAAATGTTTATTTGTTTTTGAGAGTGCGAGCAGGGGAGGGGCAGAGAAAGAGGGAGACACAGAATCTAAAGCAGGCTCCAGGCTCTGAGCTGTCAGCACAGAGCTGGATGCGGGGCTCAAACTCACAAGCTGTGAGATCATGACCTGAGCTGAAGTCAGATGCTCATCCGACTGAGCCACCCAGGCACCCCACCATAGACTAATTTTTAATAACAGCTTTCGAAATCCTGAAATGTTGTTTTCATGTGCAAACTGCTGGCCTCAGATCTCTTGTGTTACTCAGAAAACAGAACTGTGGAATTTATACATCCACAAGTAGGCTGAACATCTTCCACCTTGCTAATGTGCTCTTCCAAGAAGTCAAATATTGCAGAGCATTAGGGAAACATCCTAAAAAAAATGGGTCATTGTGGCTGCATGTAATCTATTCAAGCAGTAGGCCTTGACCCTCATGGTTCAGCCTAAATATTTGCAAGAGGTCCATGTTCATGAAGGGAAACCATGGTAAGAGCTTACTGAATGATCAAGGGACATTGGGCTGGAGTTGTCTTAGAAGGCCAAAGAATGTATGGAGCAAGCAGTCACAAAGGTTCTTTTCCACCTTGCTGTGGTTGTATCATTATTCATATAGTTAGAACTAGATTCTGGTCCAGCGGGGATAATAACAAGTAATTGTGCTGAGTAATTATGCTGTGCCAAACATCGTGCTAAATACTATACACACATCATCTCTTTAATCCTTAAAACAACATTGAGTGGCAAGGATTATTATAACCAGGAAACTGAAAAGAGCAATTAGGAAATTTGCCCAAGGTCACACATGTAGCAAGTGATAAACTAGGATGTTAATTAGCTGTGTACCTCCAAAACCAGTGCTTTGTTATACCAGCTCCTCAAATCTGGAGATCCAGGGCTTTTGAGAACCCACAAATAAATACTTGGATGGTATCCATTATTCTTCAACATTCCTCATTAATCCATTAGCCAAATGTCCCTGCTGTACATCTGTTTTCAGTTGACATTGTTAATAGCACCCTTTTTCACCATCAGAAGTATCCAAATTTGGGTGTTAACTTACATGGTCCCTTGTGTAGAAGAATGGGGTTCTGCATGTAAGCAGGAATTGAGGCAAGTTGTGTTTCTGCCATAAAGGGAGTTGGCCAAAGATAGCAGCAGTAAAAACCCAGTACCTACTCTCTTCTCCACCTTACTAGGTTGAATATGCACAGCCACGTCTCAGGGAATCCATACAATCACATGCATGTGCAAAAGGGAAACATGGAATTTTTCAAACATAAATCCACTAATTAAAATGTAGGCTCGGGGTGCCTGGATGACTCAGTCAGTTAAGTGTCCGACTAGATTTCGGCTCAGGTCATAATTTCAGGGTGGTGAGATCGAGCCTCGTGTTGGACTCCATGCTGAGTGTGGAGCCTGCTTAAGATTCTCTCCCTCTCTGCTCCTGCCCCCACTCCCCCCCACACACACAAAAAGCAGGCTCATGGCCTTTGACCTTTGAAGTTACCTTCACTGATTTCTACTACCTAAACATGATCATCTTGAATGAATGATTCCCTAGACCTGACTTCCTGTGAAGCCGTCATCCTGACTATCCTGGACATATTTCAGAGTAAGTTTCTCTATGCCAATCTGGAAATGTACAAGCTTTCACTCCCAGGAAACCCAGTAGAAAACTGCAAAAAGGGGCAGCACCTCAAAATGATCAAAATTATCTAATGTTTTGGGGATGTGAGGTTAACTACATCCAGTTTAGTGGTGTTCTTAGATTATTAAACATAACTCCAGACAGGAAAAAAGACATGGAAATAAAATAAAACTTGGAAAGCCTTCAGTGGAAACATAAAAATATGTTCAAACAAAAAAAAATGAGTTTTTAATTGACTATTTATATATTAGCTCTTATTCTCTTAAAGCATAAGAAAATTAAAAGCCCTATTCTTATGAACGTATCAAGCTTAAAAGGATATAAACGCAAATAATCTGCTCTTAAATCTTGAATATGATATGATTTCTTTCTCTGTGGATGAACAATGTCTTAAGAAAAATTAGGTATCATGTTAATAGCAAACGGTTTCACAACTTTAAATATGTTCTGTATAGCCTTTCATTAAATTCAGATCTCCAAACACAGGCCAGTTCTTTTGATACCAATGAAAGAAACAATCTATCAGATATATAACAGTAATGTTTTTTGGTCTTTCCTACCAGGAGAATTACATTTTTTTTCTGGTCTCAAAATAAGCTTATTATGGTTTTCTTATAAGGGTCAAACAAAGCAAAAAAAAAAAAAAACCCACAAAATAGTTTTCCTAAACAGAAAACCCATTTCTCTTCCCAACATTGCCTGGAGCAATAACACAGGTCAGCATGCTGGCTTGAGCTTATGTGTGCGTGTGCGTGCGCGCGTGCGTGTGTGTGTGTGTGTGTGTGTATCTGTTTGTAAAAATGTGTTATATTGCTGCTTTCCCTAGAATATTTTTTCATTCCTCTCTTGGTAACACTGTATCAATTCTTTAAGTATTAATGGAATCAAAAATCAAAGAATGAATCCTGGTGTATAAATACTTTAAACACCATGGATGGCTCATAATAATATCAGGTTACAAGTTAACAAGCACTTACTAAAGAATAATATTGTGGTCAAGCTATAAAAAATATATTGCCATAAAAAATTTTAAATCAACTACTTCAGCATATTACTTTTATTCTTTTTACTATTGATGTACTCATACTAGGCTGGAATAAATACCAGCATTTCTTTAGCAATATGTTCTTAATGAAAAATTAAGGATTATTATATTCTTTTGTCAATTACAAATTAATGGTTTATTTTTGTCTTAGCACCCATAAGAAAATAAAAACTATATATGAGTTTATTTGAAATTTTCCATTTTATAAATGTTTACTTATTTATTTTGAGAGAGAGAGAGAGAGAGAGAGGGCGCATGCATGTGGAAGTGGAGAGAAGCAGAAAGAAGGAGACAGAGAATCCCAAGAAGCAGGCTCCATGCTGTCCGCACAGAACCTGAGGCGGGGCTCAATCTCACAAATTGTGAGATCATGACCTGAGCTGAAATCGAGTCTAAGGCTTAACCAACTGACCCATACAGGTGCCCCTAAAATCTTCCATTCTTATGAATAGCTTCTTTTTAAAATATGTAAATATTTCTTTTTATCAACATAGTATAATTTTTTGTAACTTTTTCTAAACCTAACCTCAAAATGTTTTAGAACATAAGGCAGAAGGGAATGTGAAATGACTTGTAACAACCCACTAAATAAGCATTGATTGCAAACCTCCATAACAGCATTGTACCAAAAGCCCAACATACAACTCTGGCCTTGCCAAGGGTAGGGGTGGGCAAATTACTGCCCACAAATCAAATGTATACTAGGGTCTGTTTTTGCATGACTTTCTACCTAATATATTTTAATTTTTAAAGTCCAAAAAAGAATATACAACTGAGACACCATGTGGCTTGCGAAGCCTAAAATATTTACCATGTGGCCTTTTAGAGAATTTTTTTTAAATTTCTTTAAATGTTTATTTATTTTTGAGAGAGAGAGAGAGAGAGAGAGAGAGAGAGAGAGAACAGGGGAGGGGCACAGAGAGAGGGAGACACAGAATCCAAGCAGGCTCCAGGCTCTGAGCTGTCAGCACAGAGCCCAACACAGGGCTCGAACCCACCAACTGTGACATCACGACCTGAGCCAAAGTCAGCTGCTCAACCGACTGAGCCACCCAGGTGCCTCCCTTTTAGAGAATTTTACCAACCCCTGGTCGAAGAGCTCACAATATTGTCAGGGAAATAATATTTGCATATGTCCAATAATTAGTGAGAAACATAGGATTATATAATCAAATGCTAAATCATGCAGAATGGACAAAAGGTAAGGTGGGAGTTCAGAAAAAAGAGGCATGAATCATTGCGGTCAAAATTACTAGGGAAAGTCCATGTAGATGGTCACCTCTCAAACTTTTTTGCGGTCATGACTGACTTGGGGATCCTGTAACCATGCAGATTCTGATTCAGCAGTCAGGGATAGGCTCAAGGTTCTGCATTTCTAATAAGCTCCCAGGTGAAACCTGGGTTGCTCTTCCACATTGCTCTGAATAGCGATGACTAAAAGGACAGGGAGCATTTGGAGATGTGAAGAGCAGCATGTAAAGGGGCCTGCCTGTTGATGCACTTAGAAGCCATAGTAACAGGCTTAGGAAAATAGTTCAACAGCAGAATAAATGTATGTGTGTTTTCCATACGTTTCATGCCAATGAGATGACAACCCCCAGGGCCCAATTTTCCCCAACACTGTTACCCAGAATATTGATACTAGACCAGAGCCAAAAGAGTCCTTTACATTCACTTGAAATACACCAATCATTTTTTCCATTAGCCTGAAAGACAGGAAAAGCTGTATTGAAAGGAAAATTTTCTTATGCTGGTAACTGAATTGATATGAGGAGAGTTACTTTGTAATATAAACTGCAATTTAACTACTTTTCTATCCTTTTACATTCACATTGATCTAAAATGTTATTTAAAACTTTAATGTTTTAAATGCTGTAATCTCACTCCTAAACAATTAAAAGCCATTTTCAGCTCTGGCCAGAGTATTCTGTACAAATGAACCATTCACTAAAAGAACCATTTGCCTCTAGGACACTTCTAGCATCCCCAAAAGTATGCATTTGGCTGAGCTAATCTAAACACTATTAATTGTTGTAATAATTTTAAGAAGATTTTATTATTTTATTTACTGCAAAATAAACAAATTTGTAATAGTCTCAAGTACAGTTTAGAAGTGTTTTAAGTTAAAATTATGGTGGCAGAGTGAATGATCCGGATGCCGCTGCTCAAAAAAGAGCCAAGTGCCATCTTAAAAATCAGGCCATCTTCCTGCTATTCATAAAAGCAGAAATATATAGGGGCTCCTGGGTGGCTCAGTGGGTTAAGCATCCGACTTCCACTCAGGTCATGACCTAGCAGTTTGTGGGTGCCGGCTCTGCGTTGGGCTCTGTGCTGACAGCTCAGAGCCTGGAGCCTGCCTCAGATTCTGTGTCTCTCTTTCCCTCCTCTGCGTGGTCTGTCTCTCCAAAATAAATTAAAAAAAAAAATTTTTTTTTTTAAATAGAAAAAGCAGAAACACATAGATGACAATTAGATTCCAGTATAGTCAGGGAAAAGAATTAAGCCTGAATAAGACATTTTGGGGCTGCTCAGGTCCCCACCCTCCAAGTTTTCACTTAAAGCAGTAGAGGAAAATATCTCTTTAAATTACCTCTTCGACACCCACAACCATTATTCCTGGGTAGATACAGGAAACTTTCTAATTTCTCAGCCCTAGGAAAATGCCCCAGGCTCTCCCTTCCTTTAACATTTACAGCTTGGTTTCATTTTTAATCCTGTAACATACAGAGTAGGACTCTCTAGGTCCAGTTCTGAGCTCAATCACTGAATTGGGAGGCTTAAAACTGATGAAAGCTTAGACAAATAGGTAATAATGCAGATAAGTTGAAGGAACTGAGATTTACTTAAACTCACTAAGAGGAGAATGAGAGGTAAGAATATCAGTGATGTATAGCCAGTTGATCTTAGCTCTTAAGAGCTGATTATTAAATTTTTAGGAATTATGTTAGCTAATTGTTAAACACAGCCATTAATGAAAAGTAAATTCTATAATCTTACATATTACAAACAAAAGGAATACAAAGGGACACAAGGAAACTTTTGGAGTGATGGATATATTCATTACCTTGATTGTGGTGAAGATTTCAGGAAGTATGTAAGGTACTGTAGAGTGATTACCAAAACATCCCAAATCTTGTTTATTTCCTTATGAAATTTTATGTAAGATTTAAAGGAACCCATTCTTAGTACTTAAACCCTTCATTTTTCTCATGGTAGCTGTTCTTACATAGACAGTGGTGGAAATTCAGAATCACTTTTTCAGAGAATGGAAGCATGAATTCTGCTGATCAGTGATACTTTGTCTTGTGCCACTGAAAGTTCATCTGGTGACTATTGCTTCGTGATGGCACAGTTGGAAACCTCTCCAACCTAGTGAATAGCTCACTTGTAGGAGCTAAGAAAGCAAGTGGCATAATTGATTCAAAGTTGGAGGCCAGCAAGGAAAGGGGATTGGCGGGTTGAGAAGGTAAGGAAATTGTGGAAAGCTTTAAAACAGAGGTTGAAACATCATCCTGGAGTATGGGTTGGAAAGGCAAGCAAACACAGTCTATATTTTCTACACTTTTAAGTCTTTTTAACAATAGTGAGCCAAGAGATGTAAAAATATAAAAATAAAAATAAAGTGATTTCAGATGACAGTGCCCACTATAATTTGTCTCAGATTCAGATGAATCACTAAAATATTGTAGCTCCCAACTCCATCTTTAAATGGGATTCTGTTACATTCTGTTTTGAACTTTTCAAAATAATATTCCTTTAACTTATTATAAAAAGTTGCCTAAATCTTTTATAATTAAGCATGATTTTGCCAAAGTTTACAGCACACATCTTGTCCTTGAAAATAGTTTTGGTATCGTGCTTTGCAAACAGCATTTAAAGTAAATGTATTTAGCAGCTGGCATTTCTGTGTTCCCAAGTCATGCCTTCTAATAAAAACTGAGAAACAATTAGACTGTTAACTGTTGATCCCAAGCTTTGTTTTAGTTCAGCTTTTGTGGATCTAAGGAATACAGACTAACTGGCTAACTAGCTAGCTCAAGGAAAGGAAGTTCACTGTATGGGCCTGTTTTGAAAAAGAAAAGGACTGGAATTACAATAGAACCTGGCTTTGGGACACTGGGGCTGAATGTTCAGTTTCCAAGTATCTGGAGTCTACATATTCATTGCAGTGGTCCTGTCAGATAACACTGCCCCTTTTTCCTATTCCACTATCTATGGGCTTTCTCATAGTTTGTGCAGCCCCACCATGGTTTTGTACAAGGTCCTCTAACAAATTCTTAACTTCAAATCTCCAAGAAATATGATTGTCTCAATGTATTTTGGGGGATAGTCAGAGGTGGAGAGCCAGCCTATGGATTGGTTCCCAAAATCAAGTGCCCACTCTAGTCCAGTCAGTTTTACCTGATGGGGACCACCTGGTGGGACTAAATGCAGCAGAGGCTCTTGATGAAGCAGTTCCCTCAGAAGAAGGATGGGCATGGTAGGTGATTTTAATTACAATTGCTAGTAGGTCAGGACTGAGGAAAAATAAGCCCCATATGTACTCAGGCTCATTTGGGGGTATATTTTAGAAACATAGCAACTAGACTGTAAAGAAAATTCTCTACTCATTTTGTTGTCTGTTCAGATTCTTCCAGTTGTATCTGATATTTTCTGAGCTGGGGTTGGGCTCTACACACACACTGTGCTACATGATAGCACGTTATGATTTTTATTATTTTTTTTTCTTGATGCAAAGACTTCTCACAATTAGCCATCCATCCAGCAGATAGTTTCATTGTGATATAAGTGACAAGGCAATTACTACACGTAGACTCTTGATTATTTTTTGTTTAATAATCACTGCCAAGTTTATGGATAATTCCTGCAAGTAAACAAGTTAAGAGTTCAACTTTGGTTTATTAAAAAGTTTTTGGTTGTATTCAACCTTACTTATATGTGCATCATATTCAAATGCCTAGAAATGCTAAGTTTGGGCATGTTTAATCATATTGCATTCAAAGGTCTAGGAGAGCTATCTTTTATTTTTTAAAACCTTTTTATCAAGCCGTTAATTGTACTGTACTTATTTCAAGAGCTATATTTAGGAAGTACATTTAATTTGAACTACATTTAGAACTGTAACAGATTGTGTGAATTAAGTAACTTCCAAGCTAAAACTTATGAGAGCTTCCTACCACATAATGACTACAATCACAGCCATCTTGGGCATGCTAAGGCAACAACACATGTCTGTTTTTCGGGCTCCAGTTGTTTCTTTTTACAAGGGTTACTTGGGCACAATAGAATTTGGACAGTTATGGGCAATTATTCATTGTTATTCTATTTGCAGTATTAATATGCTTTAAAGGATTACCACATGGTTATTACTCCTATAGGCAATATTAAATTCTTCAAACTCTTTCAATTATTTTCTAAGTGTGAGTTGGATATTTTTCTGATAAATCAAGTCTTTTAGATAGTTATGATGCCATCAATTTAATTAAGTGTTGTACGAACATGAACTTTTTTTTTTTTTTTCTGCTTCTGGGATTCTTGGCCAGTTGATAGGTAGGTAGGAGAGATTCCCAAGAGAAATCACTATTCCTACTAATTTAAACAATTGGAGTTTCAAGTTAATGTGAATTTTAAGAGATGTAACCTTCCAAGCAGTCATATCCAGGTATAAATACATAAAACTAAATAATGGTTTTAAAATATGGATATTAAAAACAATCATGGCAAGGGAAATATTAGTAGAGAGTCAAGGATTGAGGAAAAAGAATGGAAATACTTGGTCACAATGGTTTATGTAATTGCTAGAACTGAACCTCAGATTTAGTTCTAGGATTTCTGTCAGCCAAACTGAAGAATGAAAAGAGAGTAAATTACAAAGAAGAAATGCATTTCAGTTCCCGGGTGGAAACAAAGATTTTTGCCTCACATTAAGTTTTAAAAAATATTTTTATTGATAATGTATACACACAAGAGTACACAGAACGACATATTCAGCTCAATAAATTATCACAAAATCACAATTAGAATAAGACAACAAAGCCAACACACCAGATCATCCATGCCCCCCATTCTCTTCTGATCCTTGTCCCTTCTCCCCTCCCCAAAGTAACCTTTATCCTGACTTTCATGGTAATCGCTTCCTTGATTGCTCTTTATAATTTTAACACATAAACTTACATCCCTAATAATACCTTACCTATTTACATTTGTGTAAATAGAATTATATAGCATTCTTGGGAAGGAAGAGCCTGGGAGTTTGGCCTCTTTTGCTCAACTTTATGAGATTTTCCTCATTGTTGCAAGGCATTGTAATTCTTCTTTTGAGTTGCTGTGCAGCATTTTGTTGAGCAAATATAGCTCAATATATTTACCCACTGTACTCTTGAAGGGCATTTGGTTGGCTTCCAGTATGAGGTAATTTTGAAATTTTACTGCTAAAAACACTTTTCTAAAATGTATCTTGATGCACAGTCCATGTATTCCCATTGGTTATATTTCTAGGAGTGGGATTTCTAGACCACAAACTGTTTTCCAAAGTTGTTGTACCAAAATACTCTCTCCAGCAGTATGTGACAGTTCCCACTGGTTGGGTCCACAGGCTCTGGGTCCTGCACAGGCTGCAATCAAGGCATTGGCTAGTGCTGTAGTTTCTTCTCTGGTTCCCTTCCTTGACACCACTATTGACAGTTTTCTTGATTTTAACCATTCTGATGGGTGTTGAGGAATATCATGTTAGGGTTTTAATTTTTCATTTTCCTCATTACAAATGAGGTTGAGCACCTTGATACAAGTTTGTTGATCACTGAGATTTTCTTTGGGAGAGCAGGCTAAAGTATCTGACCTGTTTTTCTTATTGGTGGTCAATCATTTTCTCAAGTGATTTGTATCAGTTCTTCATATATTTACATATGGGCCCTAATTTGGCATCTGGTAAATATATTCTTCCAATCTGTGCCTTGCCTTTCATTCCCTAATGTTGTCTTCCAGTAGATCTAAGTTCTCCAGTTATCAATTTAATGTAATCAAAATTATACATATATATTTTCTTTATAATTGGTGACATTTTTCTTTAATTTAAAGATCATTCCTGTCATTAAGACAATTTATATCATCTCCTAGAACACTAATTATTTTATCTTCTACAATTAAATATATAATCACCTTGCACACGATTTGGAGTATGGTTTGAGGTAGAGGCTAAGTTTCTTTTTTTTCCCCCAAGTGAATATCAAATCACCCAAGCACTATTTATTATCAAAAAGTCCTCATCCCACTGCTTGGAAGTGTCATCTTTGTCTTAAATCTAGTGTCCATTTATGTAAAGGTCTGTTTCTGAGCCATCTATCCTGTTTCTTTCATGTTTGCCTCTCCTTTCACCATTGCCACAATGTCTTAATTACCATAACTTTACAGGTCTTGATACTGGGTACATATCCAACTTTATTAATCTTCAAGGGACCTTCAAGAATTTCTTGGATTTTTTTTTTTAAGTTTCTTGGGTACTTTTGTGCTTTGCATTTCCATACATTTTAAAATAAACTTGTCATATTACACACTCACACACACCCATATCCACAAACCTACACACATACACCCACAGCAATTTTGAATGGATTTGCATAGAATCAATTTGGGAAGAACTGACATAACAATATTGAGTCTCACAATCCATGAATATGGTGTAATCCTCCATTCATAGTTGACCCTTGAACAACATGGGTTTGAACTGTGCAGGTCCACTCATACAGTTTTTTGTTTTTGTTTTTTTATAAAGACAATACTATAATGTATTTTCCTTATCATTTTCTTAATGCTTTCTTTTCTACAGCTTACTTTATTGTAACACAGTACATAATACAAATAACATACAAAATATGTGTTAATCAGCTTCATGTTATTGAAAGGCGTCTAGTCAACAGCAGGCTAATACAAGTTTGGGAGGAATCAGAAGTTACAGTGAATTTTCAACTGTGCAGGGGTCAGCACCTCTAACACTTGTCATACTCAAGGGTCAACTGTAGTTAGGCCATCAATTTCTTTCAAAAATATTTCATAATTCTCTGTAGGGGTGTTGCAATTTTGGTTAAATTTATTTTTAGTTATTTGATATTTTGTATGCTATTAGAAATCATAGTTCTTTAAAAATCAACGTTATGCTTGTTCCCAATATATTCAATCATAACCGATCTTTGAATATTTACTTCGTACCTGCAATTCCGTTACATTAATTTACAAATTTAATAATTTCCCTACAGTTTTTGGATTTTTCTTTCTTTTTTAACGTTTATTTTTGAGAGACAAGAGAGAGCATGAGCGGCGGAGGGGCAGAGAGCGAGGGAGACAAGCTGAAGTAGGCTCCAAGCTCTCAGCTGTCAGCACAGAGACCGGCAAGGGGCTCGAACTTACAGACCCAGAGATCATGACCTGAGCCGAAGCCAGATGCTTAACCGACTGGGCCACCCAGACACCCCAGTTTTTGGATTTTTCTAAGCACATATCACCTATGAAAAAATAGCTTAATTTTTCCTTTCTAATTACCTCTTCTTTAAAATAATAAAACCCACAATAATCTAAATCTGAGTAATGTGTAATTCCTGTCGTCAATTCAGTAAAGAGATGCCAGTAGACTCCATTTCCTTTCCACCTCACATGCGCTCACACTGCGACCAGATCACTGCCCCTTTTACAATCACTTCCAATCTCAGGAGACCTAGCAGAGCCTAGCGGTCTTGGAGGCGGGCTGCGGAAGCGCCCAGCCCTGGCACCCTGACCGCTCCACCCCGCGCCCGGACGCAGCCAATCAGCGGCCGCCTCTTACGAGCGCCCCATCGGCCAAAATGGCGGCGGCCGTTGGCGCGGAGACCCGCTTGTAGTTTCATTGCTTTACTCCTCCCGTTACAAAATGTGAAAGGAGGAGCGGCTGGCGGAGGGGGGTTATAGGCAATGAGTCGGCGAAGGAAACATGGGGACAGCCCTGGCCTGAAGAGCACGCCGCCCAAAGCGGCGGCGGCTGAGGAATGCAGCTCGGTGGTCGAGCCAGGGAAGAGGCGGCTGAGGTCGGCCCGCGGCTCAGGGCTCCGCAGGGCCGGAGAGAGATCTCCCCGGCCCGTGCCACAACAAGAGCAGCCTCCAGCAGCCGCTTCGTGCAGTAAAAGTAACCCCGAGGGTGAGACGTCGGCAACGCGGCCTCTCCGGGCTTGTGCGCTGCAGCCCCACAGCCCGCTTGCCAAGGAGAAACCTGGGGTGCGGGTGGGGGTGGAGTCTGAAGTGTTTCCTTTCTCTGGGCTTCTCCCCTCGTGAATCCGAAAGGAACACGACGCCACTACCCCCGAGTTTGAGCTCTGCCCCGTTCGGTTTGACCACTCCCTTGCCGCCGCTACAGAAATAGGTCCTGTGATTTACCTGTTTGAGGAAGGGCGGCTATTTCTAGGCTGCTCCTCCAGTCATCAGCAGTGGCAGAGTGAGGAGAGCTATCGGATAGACTTGCTGCCTTCACCTTGCTCCCAGGAGACTTATTCCCCTCCCCGCTTAAACTTTTGCCCTGACTTGCTTAAGTGGAGGGGTCATATGAAAAGCCGTATCTTATCTCTTTCCTCAAAGCTTTGGTGATGTCTCACCTCATTACGAATAAGCCGGAAGTTCCTGTGTATGCTGGCCCTCAAAGTAGGAAACTAAGGGCCCCCGAATATTCTGGTCAGTTTTTGGTGTTCCATTTTTTAAGGATTTCTAATAAATCCTGGTAGGCACTGCACTTCAAACAAATGCTCTTACAGTGTGTTCTTAAAAGTCGGCTTTTGTTACCTTGTCTTTAGTTTACTCTCATAAAGCAGTTTTGGAAAGAACAACATTTCTTTGTAGAAATGTAAAAGTGTAACTAGACAAAACTAACCAAGAAATGGGTCGTTAAAGCTTTTTAAAGTAATTAGTGTAAGTAGGATAGAGTTGATGAAAGAGGGCTAAACAGACTTTTACTGCTGGGAGCCGTTTGGTTTTTGAAATATATCTATAAATTATAGGTGGTTCCCAAAGCCTCCAAGTTCCAGTGGTAATGAATGAAATGATTAGATCATACACTGTTACACATTCATAGAGCTACTAGTCTATCTTAAAATGCTTGCTATTTACAATGTCAAATTTGTCAAGTATTACAAGGATTTTTATGTGAAATATTTCAGTTGTGGTTAGAGTAATATCATCTCAGAAAACTTTATAATTGTACCATAAAAAGTAATCTAAGGGATATTTGACATTGGGGTATTATGAAGTAAAGTAATGCTTTGCAATGCAACAATTGTGTTTTTTAATCTTATTTTACTTAGAAAGGTATGAAACACCAAAGAGAGTGCTGAAAATGGATTTATTGTCATCTACCTTCAGTTCTCCTAATGATCCAGATGGACAGAATGATATCTTTTGGGATCAGAATTCTCCAATGACAAAACAGTTAGGTAATTTATTATTAATTAGCATTTTTATCTGGGTAAATATTTGGTAAATGATTAGGATTTAACTATAGAATTTCAGTCAGGTAGTAGCAGGAACTTTTATACAACAGAAGTTTTTTGAGAATCTTCCGTGATTGTCATGATATGCTTGTGATGTCAGTGCACAGTGATCTAAGCCATGCTAATTAAAATTGTTTTCTAAGAAGTGACTGCTGTTTTTAAAAATTAAGTTTTTTGTTTACAATTTATAGAAATGTTTTTGTTTCTTTAGGTAAAGGAAGAAGAAAACAGATTTACACTACTGATAGTGATGAAATCTCACATATTGTTAATCGTATTGCTCCTCAGGTAAATATCACTAGGTTTGTAGTTTATTTAAAAACCGTGAAAATTATGCTACTAGGCCCACATATAGTTCACTTGGATGAGAAATATTTGGTCTTTTACAGTTCTTCTGAAAATAGAGCAGTAAAGGTTACTTTTACCTTTTCTACTACTAAAATGTAGGTTTTGAAAAAAGGGACATAATGTATAATTGGTAATATATATTTTCCTAAGAATGTATCTTTAATTTTTTTAGTGATGAAATTCGACTAGAGCTTTGCGTTTATTTTTTTTATAATTTTTTTTTAACTTTTATTCAGTTTTGAGAGAGAGTCAGAGTGTGAGTGGGCGAGGAGCAGAGAGAGAGGGAGACACAGAATCTGAAACAGGCACCAGGCTCTGAGTTGTCAGCACAGAGCCTGATGCGGGGCTTGAACTCACAAACCGTGATATCATGACCTGAAGTCAGACACCCAACCGACTGAGCCACCCAGGTGCCCCGTGCTTATTTTAATGTTGTTCAACCATATATGGCCTCATTTTTAAAGTTACTAAAATAATAGAATCAAAAAATAAAAATTTAAACTTTTAAGTTTTTTGTGAGTGGTATTTGTTTACGTCTACAGCCTACTTTTTCCCCATTAAAATTGCTCTTCTTAATACTTGTGGACCAATAAGATCATTGAGCAACATTCATAAAAGTGGAAAGAACACTAGATTTGGAGTCAGTTCTGAGTCCACCTCCTACACTGAGTGACCATACGCAAATCACTATAAACTAGATTCAGCTATAAACTAGAATTAGTACTTGTCTTGCCCTCTCCATTGGACTATTAGGAGGAATAAATTAGTTAAAAATTCTTTGTAAACTAAAGAGCACTATAAATGTAAGGTTATGTTATAGTTTATGATAGTTATTTGCTATCATAGAATCATCTTCAAAAGTTTCTTTCTCTTTGTTTCAGTTCCTGTACTGCTTGAATGAAATAGAAACACAAGTTTAGGGGCGTCTGGGTGGCTCAGTTGGTTAAGTTAAGCTTCTGATTCTTAGTTTTGGCTCAGGTCATGATCTTGTGCTTATGGGATCAAGCCCTGCATGGCGTTCTGCTGACTGCATGGAGTCTGCTTGGGTTCTCTCTCCCAATCTCTGCCCCTGCCCTGCTCACGCTTTCTCTCTCTTTCTCAAAGTAAATAAACTTTAAAAAAAAAAAAAGAAAGAAAGAAATATAAAGTTTAAGTCAACCTCTGTTTTGATCCTCTTCTCTCTCTTTTTCTTATTTAACAATATTTAAGTCTAGAAAACATTTTAGTTTGGGATTTTTTCCTTGATATACCCTTATCAAGGGTTTATTGTTTATGGTAAACAATAGATGGCACTGGCCCAAACTGTGGTTACAAGGAATCACCGTCATCCAGGTGAAGGAGACAGGAAATAAAGTTTTCTTTAGTGGCTATAAAACATCCGAAATTACAGTTAGCACAGTCAAAACAACTATGTTGCTACTAGCTCTGCATTCCATGTTTGGCATGTCATAGAAATTCATTTTACATATGGTTCAGTAGTTAAATAGCTTTTATGCCACGATACTATTTACTTCATAAGTTAACAATAGATCTTCATTAGTTGTGGGTTTCACATGAAAGAAGCATATAAAATGTGTTTGGGCTGGCCAGCTTAAATTGTGATAAAAAGATAGTTGAGTAAATTACTGGACCCTTTACCTAAGTGGGCTGGAAATAATAGCTCACATAAAGAAGTGGCAACAATATGCAAGTTGTAACTTGTATATAAGAAAAAATACAGTGAAATTAGTTGCTTTTAAATGTTACTTTTTTCAACTAAGCACTTTTAAAGCCTATAGATACTTGGTAGTATCAAGGTCGTTTAAAAAGACTGACATGTTCTCATAATGACATAGTCATGCTTTTTATTTTTAGGTGAGTTACCCCTTCAAATAGTTATTTAAGTCACCTTGGTATTTTCAGAGGTGACATTTTTTTAAAATATGCACTTCCATATTCAGTGGACAATCATTTCACTTTCTTCAGGGATACTTTTCATATGGTGTTTGTTTGAAGATGTATATTTTTCCATCATTTTTATACAACTACACACTATATAGGAGTAAATGAAGTAATATGTTCAGATACCTTATAACACCTGGATTGTAGTTGGAAATCAATGAATTATGCAATTATTATTAAAGACATTTTAAAAATATAATTAATATAAAAACATACAAGGGCCCTTGTATACATAAAATTGGACATATAAAGCTGTCCTACCTTTATTCTCTAAAAAAGTCAATTAATTTTAAAATACTTGGTAAATGGACAAAGTGCCCATAATTAAATCATTAAGAATGTTATTTTCCCTAAATTCAAGGTTGTTGAAACAAAAGTGGAAATGTATAGAGTCTAAAAGTAAACTTACTGGTTTACTGGAGTATTTTGTGAAACTAAAATCTACTAGGTTCAAGTGGACATCTAAGAAAACTGCTAAACTGTTGATTGAGGATTTTAAAGTATCAAGTTGTAGGGATCTTTTCACCTAAACCTAGCAAATAAATGTAAACTGATATATTCTTTATGCCTAGCATTTTGTTAGATGCTGAACTATAATAATCATAAGATCATTCCATGCCTTCAAGTATCCTATAATCTAGTGATAAGATTATTTTTACCTTGTGTGATATTATGTTCATTCTGAGTACTGTGTTCATTCTAAGTACAAAAATAGAGTAGAAAATGGTTAACCTATTTGATTTGTTGGTTTGGTTTGTAACTAATGAATAAACTCATTTTCTAATTTTTTGCTTGATCAGATGACTGAAACACATAGCAAAAATATCCAGGATTAAAATGGCTTTTTCCTATCCTTCATAGTGGTCAAACTTCTCTTTCTCCTTTCTCTACTTATTTTTGTTCTTATTCCTGCCTTATTCTTAGCATTAGTTCTAACCTTGCACTTTCTAACTCATTTGTGAGTTAGTGCAGTCCTGTTGACCTGAATTCTAAGTGTTCCCAATTCAGGTCAACATGGATTGTCCAACTTTAGATAAAGATTATGATGGGGATAGTGAAAATATGGAGAATCAGGTGATATAGAAAGAATTCCATATGAATCTCTTTATTCTTAGGAAGTCAGTTTTCTTTTGATAATAACTATGCCTTTGCCATTAAATATGCACTTGTTAAATTCTTAGAACTTAATTTTTTTTGAAAATAAGGAATTACAAATTCTGAATATTTTCATTTCCTGAAACATAAATGGATCACTTCTTGCAACTTGTTATTGCCATCCTCCAACTTCTCATTGTTCTGGAGCTTGTTTAGTAAACTATCACCTTACCACAGTTTATTGCTTTAGGAAGATAATTCAATGTAGTTAAAGTTTGTCTTTCTTTCTTTCTTTCTTTCTTTCTTTCTTTCTTTCTTTCTTTCTTTCTTTCTCTTTCTCTCTCTCTCTCTCTCTCTCTTTTCTTTTTTTCTTCCTTCCTTTCCCTTTCTTTTTCTTTTCTTTTTTTCTTCCTTCCTTTCCCTTTCTTTTCTTTCTCTCCCTTTCCCTCTCCCTCTCCCTCCTTTTCCCTCCCTCTCCCTCCCCCTCCTTCCCTTCTTTCCTTCCTTTGTAAACATATCTCTTTTCCCTTCTGCCAAAGGATGAAAAACCAACAACAAACTCCATGCTAGGCATGTGGATTGGTGCTTCTGCTATTCCTTGTACTCCTAGTGTAGCAAAAGGCAAATCAAGAGCAAAAATCAGCTGCACAAAGTAAGTTCAAACTTTTCAGCTTTTCTGACATTCAGTGGAGCAAATATATTTAATAATACTCTGCTTTGATTTTGTTAATCTATTAAAATATTTAGAAATTACTTTTTTCAGTTTTGACATGTAAAACTTTAGACTTAAAATAATTGTGTTGAAATTTTGAGTTTTAATATATTAAAATATATTTGATAACAACTGAATATTTATAATGACTCTTAGAAGCTTTCTTAATTATGACTTTTTAAATGTTTAATAGGTTGAAAACACAAAATCAAGAGGAAGAACTTATGAAATTGGCTAAGCAATTTGATAAAAATATGGAAGAGCTAGATGTGATTCAAGAGCAAAAGAAGAGAAATCATGATTTTATCCAGACAATTTCAGAAGCAGAGACTTTAAGTAATTATAAAGATAATGTACAGATGCAGTTATTACATGATATAGTTCCAGAAATAGATAATGCTATAATGAAGAACCCAATGGAAGAAAACACCAAAATGTCTGTGATAAATGATCAAAATAGCAGTCAGAAGCCATTTGACCAAAATGCTGAAGCAGCCTTTAATGCCATTTTTGATGGCTCTACTCAGAAATGTAGTGGACAGTTCAGCCAAGATCTGTCAGATGCTTTTTTGAACACAAGTAATACTACCTTTGGAAAGAAAAGCGCTTTGAAAAAGGAGAAAATCATTACTAATGAAACTCTGGTCACTGAAAAACTGCCAGATAAAACCCCAGGATCACTTTCTTGTCAAGTAGATACTCTTGGAATGACAAATCCATGTGTGACTTCTTACACTGAGAAGCCAGAAGCTTTTAATAAACACCTTGATGCATTTCCTACCAGTGATTTTGAGGATGATTGGGAAAACTTACTAAATAATGAACCTTTTGTTATGCAAAATGTCAAAATGTATGAACTTTCCCCAGCTCCTAAAACAGCCCAGATTGCTGATCAAAAGAATATTTGTAACTTTAACAATAAGTGTGATAAACATAAGTCAAGAATGAATACAAGCCTAGGTGCCAGGTTAAGGGATTCAAAAATTGTGCAAGATCTCCCTTCAAAGACACATAACAAGGAATTAATAGATTCTGGAAAATATAGTTTTTCACTAAATCCAAATGATGAACCAAACAAGTTGCCATCCAGTGGATATATAATGAAACTTGAGAAATCTTTCAATAAAATTGTTCAAGACTGTTCAGTTGCATCTAATCTGACAAAAGTAAAAGAAGATATGCATACTAAATTTACTTCTAATGTAAATACTTTTGAAAAATCTACTTTGAACACAGGATATTCTAATGAACAAGAAAATAAGTCCATTTTTAATCAGTCTTTTAAAGCACCTGCTAATATAAATCCTTTTGGCTCTGCAACTTTGGGCAATGAAACCAGTGTTTGTAATACAAATCAGACTAATGCATCCAAGTTAGGTTCTTTCTTTGATGACTGGAATGATCCATCATTTGCCAATGAAATTGTTAAAGCATGCCATCAATTAGAGAATACCTGGGAAGCAGATGATGTAGATGATGATTTATTATACCAAGCATGTGATGATATTGAAAGACTAACTCAGCAACAAGACATTAGAAAGGGCAGCAAGATACCAGAAAGTACACTTGAGATCAATAATAATTCCAAACATGGAGCCAAAAACATATTTACTACATCTAAACAAGAAAGTCAGTTGGTGCAATCAAAACATTTGAATCTCAGCAGCATTTCAGGGCACACATCTTTCACAAATAGCTCACAATTAAATAAACCAGTGAAGATGGATAAAAGGGAAATCTGTGGAAATTCTCCAAGTTTTTTAGGTGCTACAACAAATTTGACAATATACTCCAAGAACTCAAATTGTCATATCAATAATCTGCATTTCTCCTGGAATAACACTGATGTTCCAATACAAGTGAAAAGTCCACAGTCAGTTCTTATGGGAAGTTCAAGTTTGAATGTGAGTTCAGATTATAGGAATACAGAAACTGCTACTTATAAGAAGAAATTAAGTACTCAGCATCTGTCCCATAGGAGCACAAGAGATGCAGATCAGAGTGGCCTTAACAGAACAGTTAGATTTCCTAAGTATACATTTACAAAGATGAAAAATTCTCAAATTCTTTCCCAGTTTAATCAGAATTGTCTACCAGGAAGTATTTCTGATACCAAAATTACACAGGGTTTGGAGAAAAATAAAACTCCTGTCCACTCATTTTGTGGGAGGGCTATTCAACAACAGTGTTTGGTGAAACGTTCTGAATCTTTGAAACAACCTTCAAAAGGTATGTATAAAGTAGTTTGAAAATTATCACCTGGGAAAGTAGCTAACCTAGTTATTTGTTGTATTGAATTTGTGTAACATGTAAGATTAAAAAAGTATGACATTTAACTAGAATTCTTAAAGTGACTCTTAGGAATAATTATGCTGTAATATACAAAGAGGGTGATTTATGTTTTCAAAAGACTGCATCAGATTCCCAGCTTTTAATTCAGTGACTAGCATATAGTAGGTATTCAGTAAATATTTGTTGAATGTTTTCTGAATTATTTACTAGGAAATTGTACTTATAGATCTATTTATTTCCAAGAGATTATGTTTACTAAATACCTCATTGTTTTAAAACTTCATTCATACTCCTATGTTTAGCAGAACATTGAGGTGAGCAATATTTGAAAATTCAGAGCATTCTAATTAAACACATTTGCTGTGATGGTTAGAATTGCAGTTTGCTTACTCAGTACAGCCTGTCTGTCATCTTTGATTTTTCTGATTCCTCTCCTGCAATTCTATCAAGTTGCATTGTTTCTATCTCAGAAAAATACATCTTAAAATTGTCCATTTTCCTCACTCAACCTCTACTACCCTTATCCAAGCTAACATTTCTTGACTAGATTCCTGCAGTTCTTTTATCTCTTTTCAACTCTAGTCTCCAAACAGTAGAATAATCTTTTAAAAACAAATAGGCAAACATGGCATTCTTGTGCTTAACCACAGCCTTCAATGATGGCCATCATCTTTCAAATAATATTCCAACTTTACACTGATCTGCAAGGCCCTGGATTATCACTCCTTACCTGCCTACCTTCTTTTTTACCTCACCTACCAAGTAAGTTTCAGTTACATTAGCTGTCTTTCAGTTCTCAAACAGCATAGTTTCTTTCCTAGTTCAGGAGCTCTGACTATGCTGTTCCCAACTAAAACTATTTCTTCCTGATGTTTGTCTCCCCTTCTCCCCACCCCCATCCGTCTTTTGGTTGGTGCTTTTTTATCCTTAGGTCTCAGTTTAAGTATGACCTTCTCACAGAGACCTTCCTTGAACAATCTATAGGTCTTTTCCTTGTCATTTTCCATCATCTCTCTTATTTCTTTTATCACAGTTTGCAATTAAGTATTGATTATTGTCTGTCTTATCTGTGAATACCTAGACCTACCACAGCATCTCCCACATAGAAGATGTTTAGTAAGTATCTGAATGAATATCATGTAATATAATGTGAAAAATCTGTTATTCATTGATACTGTAATCTTTTTTAAAAGGCACTGTATCTGGCATAACTACTTGTACTTCCTAATGTCCAGTTCTTTCTCACAGCCTTACATTTTTACAGATGCTATTTCCTTCACCGAAACATAGTACCCCCACATGCATATACCAAATCTGCCTGGCCATTTTCCATTTGTCCTTTAAAACACAGTATGTTTTTATTCAGCTCAATAATTTAGGTTCACTTTCTCTGGGTTTCTCCAATACCCAGCTTTAACTTCTGTTATAGCATTTACTATGCTAGCTTGTAATTACAGATGTTTTTTAATCAGTCTCCCTCACTTCGGGCTAATATTAGGTTTTTTATCTATTATGTAGATCAATGCTAATAAGGTGAGGGAGATTTTATCTTCTTTTAACATTACATCATTGTTTTCTGTTTAGATTCTAGATGGTGCTTTTGTTGGCATTACTGCTCAACTTTCCTATTTAAGTGATTTTTTTTTTAACTCGTAACAGTAATATGCTCGTTGTTTAAGAAGAAAGAAAGCAGAGTAAATTAATTTGAAGTGAAAAATTAAATTCTCAGTTTCTCTTTTTGCACAGCCATGCCTCAGGAAAACCATAGCTAACAGTTTAGAATACATCATTTAACATTTTCTGTGCATATAAAAATGTCCGTGTGTGTGTGTGTGTGTGTGTGTGTGTGTGTGTGTGTGTGTATATGCCTATACATCTATCAGATGGAATTATATGCTATGTACCTACTATTTGGCAACTTGGTTTTGCCTTCACTTAACATAGCTATCTTTTCCAGTTTTGTTTTGTTTTTTTTGTAATGTTTATTTATTTTTGAGAGAGAGAGAGAGACAGAGTGCAATTTGGTGAAGGGCAAAGGGGCAGAGAAGGAGACACAGAATCTGAAGCAGGCTCCAGGCTCTGAGCTGTCAGCACAGAGCCCAACGCAGGGCTCAAACCCATGTACCGTGAGATCATGACCTGAGCCGAAGTCGGATGTTTAACTGACTGAGCCACCCAGGCGCCCCTCTTTTCCAGTTCTATGTATAGTTTTGCTTCAGTCCTTTTAATGACTGTATAGTATGTCATTATATGGATGTACCTTGATCTATTTAACTGCCTCTCTATTGACAGGAAGTTCAGTTTGGTTGCATTTTTTACATTACAAACAATACTCCAGTGAATATACTTCTACATAAATTTCTGCATGCTCCTGTGATTGTCTCTGTTAATTACTGAAAAATTGATGTAAGAATGTTTTGAAGTTTAGTGGATATCATTAAATCTTCCCAAAAAGTTTCATCAATTTATATTCTTATCAACACCAACAATTAATATTTCCCTATATTATAGCCTAGATATTTTGAAACTTTAAAAATTGTTGTTAATCTATAATTTTTATTTTTATTTAAATAAATCATGTAAATAATTTAAATTTATATTTAAGTAAATGTATTTAATTGGACCAAACTCTCAACATGAAATTATTTAAATACAGTTATAATTACGTTAAAGAGTACTAAAGATCTCTCTGGAATATTTGAGTTTTCCCAAAACTATCTACTACCTTATCTGCATATTTTATGAGTGGATAATCTGCCTTTCAGTTTATCTTATCAATTTTTTTAAGTTTACTGATAGTACCTAATCTTCTAATTAACATTAATCTATTTTCTATTGTTTCCACTTTATTTTACTTTGTTTTGTAGCAAGCTACTTTCTAGAGAACATCTTTGAAACAAAACCCATTTAACCCTTGTTTTAAGGCAGGGTTTGGTAAACCATGGCCCATCCACATCCAGCCCAGAGCCTGTTTTTATACAGCCAGCATGCTAAGATGTTTTTCACATTCTAAATAGTTGAGAAAATCAAGAGAAAAGTAATATTTCATGACCTTTGAAAATTACATAGAATTCAGATTTCATTGTCCATAAACTAAGTTTTGTTTGAACACAGTCACATCATTTATATTGTCCATGGGTGTTTTCATGCTACAATAACAGAGCTGAAGAGTTGCAACAAGAGACCATATGACCTTCAGAGGTTAATATATCAACTTTCTGGTCCTTTACAGAATTTTTTTTTTCCTTCCTGATTTCTGCCTTATAATAAAGATTAAGAAGAGCCACTCTTGGGGCACCTGGGTGGCTCAGTCGGTTGAGTGTCAGACTTAGGCTCAAGCCCTGCATCAGGCTGTGTGCTGTTTCAGAATCTGTGTCTCCTCTCTCTGCCCTTGATCACGGTCTGTATCTCTCTCTCAAAAATAAACCAACATTAAAAAAAAAAAAAAGAGCCACTCTTGCTTTGTACCTTGAAATAGTTTGAAACTTTGCCATGTATGTTTATTGCAGAATGAGCTAAAGGAAGGGCTGATGAGAGAAAAGGGTGACTCTCTCTAAATCAAATTTTCATGGTGTGACTTTATATCATTTGAAATTATTTTTCCAAGAATTTCACCATGTTAGTTGTAAACCCAGTTTTAGGGAGCTATGTTCTTTTCTGCTGTCGTGGATTATTAATCTGTTTTCCTTCCAAACTTGTGGTCAATTGAATGCAACTGTGTATGTGTGAATTCTGAGTTTCATGTATTTCTCAGCTTTGAGACTAAAATATTAGATGATTAGTCAAGCTAATTATAAAGTATCTTGTAGCATCTTTCTATAGGGAGAAATAGCTACAAATCTTTGAGGTAATAAGTTTAGGAAATAAGTCATCAGAGTCATCTAGGGAGTTTATCTGAAATATTTCTCTCTTACCCTGAATACCCTCTCCCATTTCCAATTATACCAAGAAAGGAAGGGGAGACAGATAATGTATTTTGGACAAATAATCTCCCTTAGGTAATAAGAGAAATGTCTTAGAACAAATTCTAAACCTGTGTCTAGATGTTAGTGTAAATAATATTTCTCTGCCAACAGTACTACAGATTGTTATTCTATGAGAGACAGATTTTACAACATAAACAGTTTTACCAATACAAGGTTGCTTAAATATGATGGTCTTAATTTTCAAACATCATTTAAATGAGAAAATATGTTTGCTAATTTCAAAGTTTGATTCTTATTAGCATTACATAGATAATCTAATATTTTAGCTCAAAGTGACTTAACTCTGGAATTAAATTCATTTTATTAGAACTCCGTATTTTGGCAGAGGTAGAATTGGATGTTACTAAAATCAAACTTAATTTTATTTTCATTTACTTAATTTAAAACACATTGTTTATTTTATAGTACATTTACCTAAAGTATACTAAAAGCATACTAAAATATGCTGCATAGGAATGTCAGAATGCTTCACATTTTTATATATTAAAAAGACATTCGAATTGAAGTTTTCATTCAGATATTAATGCTCTTTGAAATAATCTTTTTAAAATATTTTTAATGTTTATTTATTAGAGAGAAAGAGAGATAGTGAGCATGACTGGGGGAGGGGCAGAGAAAGGGGGAAAGAGGATCAGAAGCCAGCTCTGTGCTGACAGCAGAGAGCCCTATGCAGGGCTCAAACTCACAAACTGAACCATGAGATCATAACCTGAGCCAAAGTTGGACATTCAACCAACTGAGCCACTCACGTGCCCCTGAAATAATTTTCTAATGTTTATATAAAATGTGTCCTCCAAATAAAAATATCTGACAGTGAATTATACATTTATTGACATGATAGATTTCACTGGATCACTCTAAAACATTTTTTCCTGAATGGCTAAAATGAAAATCTTAGAGCTCTCTAGAGGAAAAAAAATTAGCATGAATATTGATACAGCTTATAGTAAATGTATACTATTTAAGGTGTTGATATTTGAATTCATTATATTTTGACTACCTTTCTGTTGAAGTTTATATATAACATCTAAAATCCCAGGTTTTGGGGATACCTGGGTGGCTCAGTATGTTATTAGGCATTGGACTTCGGCTCAGGTCATGATCTCATGGTTCACAAGTTCGAGCCCTGCATCAGGCTCTGTGCTGTCCCCCTCTCGTACTCTGTCTTTCTCTTTCTCAAAAATAAATAAAACATTAAGACAACTAAAAAGTAAAATAAAATTCTAGTTCTTAAAAAATACTCATTTGTCAATTATGTAAATTAGATTTTATTCATAAGAATTATATGCTGGGAAGTCAAAATGTACAGTTTTAATCAAATGAATTTTATCACACTGTGAAAGGTGTATAAAATAGGAATGGATTGATCAGTACTTGATTTTCTTTTGGCCTAGAACACTGTATCTGTACATCAAATATCGTATTTAGTAGTTTAGTGTGATTTAATAGTTATACCAATGTGGCAAGTCTGGATGATAAAAGTAAAAAATTAAAACTCATGTTCAAGATGACTGTGTAGACTATAAAAGTAATATCTATATTTTGTTTAATTTTTAGAGGAAGAAGAGAAAAATAAAAAATATTCTCCTGAAGAAATTCAAAGAAAAAGACAAGAAGCACTGGTTCGAAGAATGGCCAAAGCACAGGCATCATCTGCAAAGGCAGCTCCCACTTAACTTGATTTCTTTTATGAAATATTATTTGGAAGACTTAACAAAGACAGTTAATAACTATCTATGATAGGGAATATTCTTTCTTGATTTCTCTGTGAGAAATTTAATGCTGAGTTATAAAGCATGGACTTCTATTTTATTTAATAAATCAGTGTTTGCAGTGGTTAATGAAACCTTTCCTTGAAGAGGTATGTGAAAGTAATTGCATATACGTTTTAGAAATTCAGGAAAGTTAGTAATTATGGTATAAAATTATACAGAATAAAGGAGTTATTTTTTCAAATATTGTGGATCATCCAAAAATAGGTAATTTGCTCATTTTTTTATTGTAATAACTTCCTAATACAAAACTTCATCTTACTAAGAAATGAGACTTTAAAAAAAATTTTTTTAATGTTTATTTTTGAGAGACAGAGTGCGAGCAGGAGAGGGGCAGAGAGAGAGGGAGATACAGTCTGAAGCAAGCTCCAGGCTCTGAGCTGTCAGCACAGAGCCTACTGTGGGGCTTGAACTCCCAAATTGCAAGATCATTACCTGAGCCAAAGTTGAATATTTAACCAACTGAGCCACCTAGGCTCTCGAGACTTTTTTTTTTTAGTTTTACTTTCAGTAACTGTTTCTTAAAGGTTTTATAGATTTCTGAATCTTAAAAATACTTCCATTTTCTTAGAAACGTGGTTGGTGGGAAATAAAGGACTTCGATTTATTTGTAAGGAAATTGCTATTTTCAATTCCTAGTCTGAAATAGATTGTAATTTTAATTTTCTAAAACATGATGCATTTTGGAAAGCTTTCACTAATTTTAGGGAAAATGCTGATTTAAGAAGTTTAGAAAAAAAGAAAGTAGACTGGCTAAGTTATATAGCAATATTAACATTTAGAATTGTCAGAAACTTTAGATGTCATCTGGTCCAGCTTCTTTATTGTATGGGTGAGAAATGGATACTGTTCTGAAAGTCACAAGGCAAGTTAAAGCTGTTCTGTGATTAGAATGATTGCTATCATTCTTTTTTTTTTTTTTTTTTCAACGTGTATATATTTTTGGGACAGAGAGAGACAGAGCATGAACAGGGGAGGGGCAGAGAGAGAGGGAGACACAGTATCAGAAACAGGCTCCAGGCTCTGAGCCAGCAGCCCAGAGCCCGACGCGGGGCTCGAACTCACAGACCGCGAGATCGTGACCTGGCTGAAGTCGGACGCTTAACCGACTGCGCCACCCAGGCGCCCCATCATTCTAATGAACACCTAGACAATTATGCCAATTGCTACAGAGTATTAATCAGTATTTAAAATAACTTGTTTGTAGGAGCATTAATTATTTCATAGTATAAAACTAAAAAAATAGTAACAAAAAGTACATTAAGGTCTGTTTAATAATCTCATTGTTTCTTGTATTAAAGAATTTTATCATTCCATGATATAAAAATGAGAATCTTTCTCTTTTCAGTTTTCCTACAACTATTAAATTTTCCTTTGATTAAATTTTCTGACTTTTACCAATTTGTTTTTCTCTATTACTCTATTGTTTCTATTTGCCTGTCTAAAATTCTCTAAACTAGAATTGAAAATCTCAGCGGAAGTCATAAGGGCAGTAAGAATGCTCTATGTATCCTAAATGGCTTTAGGAGACCTGATGAAAGTTATAGATGTGAAACACTTATTAGTATGTTCACCACTACTCTGGTGTCTTAGAGCTATATGATAATATCAATATAATTAATGCATTTTAAGGTATTGCTATATAAAGATATACCACTTCAAAAATTGTATATTCATGTATATAGTGAAATAACATATTCTAGGTAACCTTTATTATTTGTCCAGAAATATATAATAAAGACCCTAAATAAATATAGGTAAATTTTCTATGTAAGAAATGATGAACTGAGATTCTTTATTTTTTCTAAAGTGGCTTCACTGTTTTCTTACTATGCTTTGGATATCTCTTCCTTTAAGTTCTTCTCTTCCTGCCATTTGCTTCCTCTATAGCCTGTGCCTTTAGCCAATTCTGTCCCTTCTTTAAGACTCAGCCTAATAAATCTCAGTTTCTTTGAAACTCATACCTGACCATTCTCACTAAATTGATATCTTTCTGATGATGGTGGTAACATTTCTTAGATGTTTCATGGGGGCAATCCTGTAATGTCATATATGTTATTCAGGTGTGTATGTGTCCTGGTAATATTTCTACAACTTCTTATTTTGTATTTTCTTCCTAGTGTTGCCATATTTTCACACAGCCTATACTGCCATTTACTGAATAGTTTTCTTAAAGGGATGACTTTTCACTTTAAAAGGAAACTTTACAGTACTTATGGCTGGTAGGTGGAATAGTAAATGGCCCAGCACATTTCAACCTGAACATGATTGGTTTTCTAGGGTTACTCCTGTTCAAATTCTCCTTTCCTATCCTGATTCTTCTCTTAGCTATTGTTGGAAATAGTGGAGTCAGTGGCCCTTCGGTGAGCACACAGAGGGCTGCGTGGTTTCTCTGGCTTGGCTCTTTCCAATCTCTATGAAATCTGTTTCCACACAAAGAAAGGGCAGTTGGTTGGCCTGGCAGCTCTATTCCAGCTCAAGTTCAGCTCAGGCTGGCTATAGAAAAGCTGACAGTGATAATGCCATTATTGCAGGAAAGTCTACTAGAGAATAAAGTTCATCTGTCACTACTCTTTCTTGCTGCAGATAGGCAAACCTGATCCCAGGAAGACTTGGGTTGCTTATTACACAAAGAGTCAGTGGTATGCAGGCATGTACCACACCTTAGGAAATAGTGCTTATATGCTACTCTGTTATCACTAACTTTTACATTCCTGAGAACAGAGGCACCTTACTTCTCTCTGTCTACCCAGTACTGATATTCAGTGGTTACTTATCAAATATTTTATGAATTTAGATATATTCTGATGGCAGATTCTGCCTCCTCCTACTTGAAGCAATCTGATTCCCTGAGCTATCCAGGATTAGAAAATGTTTCAAGAAACAATTTAAATTTAGCCTAACACTGATTACTGTAAGTGATAATTTAAAGTCTGATTATGATTTTCAGTTCTTGCCAGGTTGTGATCAGAATCACTTGTGGGACTCAAAAACAAAACAACAAACTTGTGCCTTCTCTTAGACTTCATAAATGAGTACCTCTAGGGGTAGATTTCAGATATGTGTGCATTTAAAGTTCATTGACTCATAGCCAACAGGGTTGAAAAGAAACCATAATTGCAAAATTTATATAAGTTGCTAAATGCTTTATTTACCATGCATGGTTTTAAGAAATTTACATTAACTAATTTACTTCTCAAAACAACTACTTAAGTAACACTTTTACTACCATTTTATAAAAAAAGGACACTGAAGTATGTTAAGTGACTTCCTCAAGGTCACACAATTAGAAAGTAGTTGGAGTTTGAACCCAAGTAGTCTGATTTCAAATATTGTGATCTTAACTATCGAGCATACTGTCATTCATGGAAACTATTCATAAAAATCATTTGTCTATGGAAATTATATATACAAGAAAGAATTGTAACATTTCAGGCACGTGTGCCAAAAACTCACAGGAATTCTGTAGCTTACTCGTATATAGCTCAGGAGAGTTTTTTCCCAATCCCAGTTGCTGTTACAGATGACTCCTATACTTTTATGTGAGCATGTGCGTGGGTATTGATTATATGAATCCACATAGGGATCACCTTTTTCATTCAACCTCTAAACAAAAGAGTAGAGAAATACATAAAATGTATAGCTACTTAAAATGTCATTTTACTTCACTATTTTGTAACTTCTGGGTGTTCTGGTTTTAATTCTATTGGGGAAAGCTTAATTGCCTAGTCTAAGATGAAATGACATACCTCAAACTGCTAGTAAAACTCTGATCCAGGTAATAAAGTTAAGGTTTCTGGTTAGATTCACATTATATAGAAGAGTGGTATTCTGCATTTGTTACAATATGTTGTTGTGAAGTCCAACTCACACAGATTGTAGTTGGGAAAAGGAAAAAGTAATAGTGTTTTCAGATAATTCTAGATTTTCTTCTCTGATACTACACAAAAACTCAAGAAGTGGTCATTTCTTAAAAGATAGATATAACTTCTGTTTCCAGCCAAGATGGAATATTGAGGACTGCATGTACCTGTCTTACTGAAAGAACGAAATAAGCAAACTACATCAAAAAATGGACTTCAAGACTTGACCTCAGACAATGAGGAAAATAATCCCTGAGGATGAGGAAACAAACAAATGGAGCCCTATGATTTTCCCAGCTTACTGCCTTGAGGGAGTTTCCAGGACATGATGCAAGGAAGAAGAACTGAGGAAGAGCCCAGGAGACTTACTGAGTGAAAAAGTGGAGCTGAGAGTCTAGGGAAACCAAATTAGCTTGAGTTCACAGGATAGAGTACCACTGAGAAGAGAAGACTGAACTCCAGAGATCTGCAGATGATCCCCCTTAAGATTATTAAACTCAGTACTGATCAGCACATACATGTGAGGAAATGGAGGCTGAAGAAAGAGATATTCAAAAGGATTAGAGAGAACAAACATTGTCCAGTGCTCACAAGGGTCTAGTAACAATGCCAGTTCTCACCAGCCACAAGTCACTGGGTAGTAATTTGTCCTAGTAATAGGAAATGCTTTGCGCTAGGTTGCACTACTATGGTACCCCCTACCCAACAAATCATAAAAGCAAGGTCAAGAAGGATCAAACCATTCCCATATTACAACTGTATCCTAGAAAAAAGCTCAAAAATACTTATAAAAAAAACCCAAATGCCCAGCACTTATGAGATAAAATTCACAGTGGCTGCCCTCTAAAGATGACTAGGCATACAAAGAAACCTGTATGTGATGTCGATGTTAGAATTAACAGGTAACATTACAACAGCCACAGTTGTTACATATATTCAAAAAGCTAAGTAGAAACATGGAGGATATTAAAAAGACTAAACACAAACTTTTAGAGATGAAAGGTACAATGTCTCAGGTGAAAGTACAGTAGATAGGATTAATGGCAATTAGACATTGCAGATTAGTGACTAATGAACTTGACATATCAATAGGAATTACTCAAAATGAGAAAAAAGAACAGTGAGTTGTAGAACAATTTCAAGTAGTCTAATGTATGATTAATTAGAGTCTCTGAAGGAGGAAGGCAGAGAGGATAGCATACAAAACATAATCGCCTAACAATTTCCAGACTTTTATGAAAACTATTAACCTACAAATAGCAGAAAGTCAATGAACTCCAAGCATGAGATATGAAGAAAACTACCAAACCATATCATAATTGGTGATAAAATCATGAAGCAGTCAAAAAAGAGAACAAAGGAACAAAGATGAATATATCAGAATTCTTATTAGAAACAATCTGACAAGACAATGGATAAACATCTTGAAAACACTAAAAGGAAAAAAAACCTGTCTACCTAGAATTCTATACCCAGCAAAATGTCTTTCAGATGCAAAGATGAGATAAAGTTGTTTTCAGACATACCAAATCTGAAAGAATTAATTCATCACTGGCACTACAAGAAATATTAAAGGATGTCCTTCAAGCAGACAGAAAATATTAAATGAAAATGTGGGCTTACAGAAGAGAACGATGAACACTGGAAATGATAAACACATGGGTTAATGTATGAGATTCTTAAAATTATTTAAATCTTTTATAAGATAATTGACTATACAAAAATAACAATGTTGGGTTTACAACGTAAAAGTTAAATATATGACAATAGCATAAAGGCCAGTAGGAAAAAAAAATTGAGACAGTCCTATTTTGCACATTTTGACACGCATGGGTTTCAGTTACATAACACTAGTCCCCTAACAACATAGTTCAAATTTCTGTCAACATACTATTTTAACTGTGACTACTTGCATAAAGTACAAACTTTAGATCAGACCACAAATCACTACATAAGTAACAGATGTGGATTATGATGCATGCCCAATCATGTCACTTGATTGTCACAACTGCCCAGTTGATGTTATTCCCAGTTCAGAGCTAAGGAGATGGGGGCTCAGTTTTTCTATGACAAGCTATACTCAGTTTTAAGACCAGTGCAGGCTGACTCCATATCTCATTGTCTTCCCACAATAATTTTTTCTACTCTATTTATTTGATAGTCACCATTATTCTTTTTAAATGGATCTTTTTTTTTTTTTTTTGCTATGATATTGGTTTATGGTGCTATTGAAGGCTTCTTGTTTTTGTTTTTGTTTTTGTTTTTTTTCAATACAACTGGACTTCTATTCAAAGTGAAAATTTTAAATGTTTAACAGAAAACATGTCCTTTGGTATGAAGGATTTAGTATCTTTTAAATGCAAACACAGACAACATTGTTAAAGTGCTGAAGATCCTGTTCCATTTATTACTTCTCTGAGTCTGGGAGTATTCTCTGTAAGGCAGAGAGAAAGAGATGCAGAACATTCCTTGACACTATTTAGTAACCTCAGATTTCTTTGTGGTTTAGTGTAGTTTCAGCTGTTCAGTATCCCAAAAGACATGCAAGAAATAGAAAATGCTAAGGGAGGAACAATGAAAATGAGCTTTAAAATCAGGGGTATTTTCACGTGGTAAGACATTTAAGAATATTTTAAAATAAAATTTAGTCTTAAAAACACCAACTAATTACTTGCCTCACTGCCTAGCATTGTAATTATTATTTTTTATTAAGCAGTATTTAAATGCCAAGGAAAGGAAATAAGGTATCTAGTAAAATAGGTGACACATTTGAGTAAAGTGTATTACAATTAGAGGAAAAAATACATTTAAATATACATTTTATACCTTTAAGATATGAAACATGCAAATCATTATCTCTACATCCCAGTACACAGAAAATTTAAGCCACAGGGACAATAATGCTTTCAACCCTTAGGAAGAAAAATCCCACATCTCTAAGCTGTAATTATTGCCAGAACTATTGAAATGGCATTTTCAGAACTTGGCAATGTTTACTCAGAAAAAGAACCACAGTTCTGGGCTCTCTAGACATTTCTAGCACTTGTGAATATGTCCTTTACTAATGAGCTTGTTCAAGTAATTCGTCAAGCTGTTAATCCTCTGCTTTAGATTTCACTTGACAATATTTTTCTATAATCTGGTAGTACACTTTCAGACTCAAAGGTTTATGTTAATAAATTGCACCTTTTGCTTGGTTCTACCAATGCACTTTTTGTGATGTTGAAAGTGTTATTAGTGGTTCAAAAGAAAAATATTTTTGAGGGGTACGGAGCTGAAGTATAGTTTACTTTCATTTAGAACAAACTGTAGAGAAAAAAAATTACCAAATAGAGGCAGTCAAATCAGTTACTTGAATACTTCCAAGTATCTTTGAAGCAACAATAAACAGATTAAAATTACTGATTTTTTGATGTGTGAAGATTTATTTTTGTGAATTGTCACCTATACATGAAACAGCATCTTATTATTTCTGCTTCCATTACAGAGTTACTCTGTTTTCATTTTTTTAAAGTTTATTTACTTAGGAGAGAGACAGAGAGAGAACGTGAGTGGGGAGAAGGGCAGAGAGGGAGAGAATCCCAAGCAGGCTCTGTGCTGTCAGCATGAGATCATGACCCAAGCTGAAATCAAGAATTGGATGCTTAACCAACTGAGCCATACAGGTGCCACAGAATTACTGTTTCCTTGGGCATACCCTTATTATGTTCCTGCCTCAAAATTCTAATATGCAAAAAGGAATTGTGTTTATTATTCACTTAATATGTACTTTCATATGTACCTCAAATTTCAGGGTCATTTTAAAAAACAGCTAATGCTAGGGGCACGTGGGTGGCTTAGTTGGTTAACTGACCGACTTTGGCTCAGGTCATGATCTCAGTTTGTGAGTTTGAGCCCCGAGTTGGGCTCTGTACTGACAGCTCGGAGCCTGGAACCTGCTTCAAATTCTGTGTCTCCCTCTGTCTCACTCCTGCTCAAGCTCTGTCTCTCTCTCTCTCAAAAATAAATAAAAAATTAAAAATTTTTTAACGAAAAATAAAAAATTTTAAAAAGCTAATGCTAACACTTATTGAGCACTGACATAAAAATTTAACATGCATTATTTAATTCAATATTTCTATGAAGAGGATATTGCTTCATTTTGTAGATAAAGAAATACATAAACATAAGGAAACAAAGTGGTTCATCATTATCAAGATCACATAGCTAAAAGTGGGAGGGCCAGAATTCAAACCAGTCTGGCACAAGTGTTCACTTTCTTAACCATTACTCTATTTTTTTAACCATAGAAAATATGAAACCCACATCTTAAATATGAGGAAATTGAGACTCAGATGAGGTTAAGTGACTCAGTCAAGGCTGTATTTTAGGCTAGAACCAGTACTAGGACCCAGATCTTCCCAATCACATCCTACTTAATTTTGCACTAGATGAACCAATTTTCTGTTTAGAGTTAGGAAATGTAAAAAATTGCTTATATATCTATAAGGCTCTTGAATTTTCACTGCTGAAGAGTCTGTTTTAAACATATTTATTTAAAATATGCAATAAATAATGTAAATAATTTGGCTATATTCAAAAGCCCGAAATATAACTTCTATGTTCCAAAACACTAAAATAAAAATATCTTTTATGAGTTTTTTACTCTTGTATATTTTAGTAAATTGTTACTTTAAGCCCATGATTAAAGCTTTTCCTGTTTTTATAACAATCCTATTGGCACACTTTATTTAATGAAATTTCCTAAATTTACCTAAAGTTATACATAAATATGTAACTGAAATTCAGGACAGAAAGTTTTATATTTTCAGAATTATTTTTTTAAATCAATAAAGTTTATTAAGAACTTTGATCAAAAACTATTTGGGGTATTCTGACTTTGGTCTTAAGCAGTTTGACTGTGATATTTCTAGGCTTGGTTTGCCTCATACTTATCTTGTTTTAGATTCACTGAAGTACTTGGATTGTAAATTTTTGTCTTTCACCAAATTTGGAAAGTTTTTGATCATTATTTCTTCATATTTTATTGTGCCCCATTTTCTTTCTCTCCTTTCCTTCTGGAATTCTAATTACCCTTTGATATTGTACTACAAGTACTTGAAGCTCTTTATACTTTATTTCTACCCTTTTTCCCCTCTCTCCTTCAGACTGAATAATTTGTATTGATCTATCTTCAAGTTAACTGAGTGTTTCCACTATCATCTTCACATAGCTCTTTAACCCATCATATGAATTTTTTTAATTTCAGATATTCCATTTTTTAGTTCTAAAATTTCCATTTGGCTCTTCTTTCATAGTTTCTCCACTAATTTTCCTATTGTTCATTACAAATATCTTCATTTATATCACTGAGCACAGTTTTAAGAGCTGCTTTAAAACCCTTGTCTGATTATTCTAAGTTATTGATCATCTTAGAATTGGCCTCTACTGATTATCTTTTCCCTAGAGATTAGATCACATTTCCTGGATTTTCATACATCAAATGATTTTGAGTTGTATCCTGCACATTGTATCAGTTACGTTGTAGAGACACTGAATTTGGTTATATTCCTCTTAAGAGTCTTCATATTTTTGTTTGAGCAGGTGGTTAGTTTGGTTGGATTCAAACAGAAACCTCTGCCTTGCCTGCGGTGAGTAGCAGCTCAGATCTCAATTCACACTCCTTTCAATCATCTCAGCACATGTGTGGTTCTAGAGTCAACCAGGTCTGCCCAAATGTTTAGATTTGCCTTATCTGGCTCTCTCCTTTCTGAGTTCATACACAACTCTGCTTGTTGTGTCGCCTAGCCTTACTTCCTCTGGACAAAAAGACAGCAAACTTTCTCTCAGCATTTTAGCCACTTTTCACTGTACTACAACTATGCTTGACCTTGCAGTAAAGTCTCTCAAATAGAGAAAATTCACCTTCTGAAGATTATTGCCTCCAACCTTTAGTGTTCCTCTAAAATCTGCCTGCTTTTGTCAATTCTTTAAAACCCTTAGGTGATTGAACTTTTAATTCTGTCCAGACTTTTTAGTTATTAACTATATGGTGAAGGAGAAGAGTTTGTTATGTTTATTTTTTAATTGGAGAAAGAGCTGTCAATTTTAGATATTTGGAATAGAAAGAACTAATATGGAGATTTTGTTCATGAGAAGTTCCTAATGTAGGCATAAATATGTCATATTTCACACAGCCCCAAAATAACACAAAATATTTAGATACAGAAATCCATATTTTAACTTCTGAACTAGCCAGAAGTTTTTGTCATTAATTATTGTTTTGTTTTTGTCATTAATTCTTGTTTTTGTCAATAATTAATTGCCAACTAAATTTCTCTGGATATCTGTTATACCCACTATGAAAATGAAGGAATTAATTTAGATATCTAAGATCCTCAAGGTTTTGTATTTTTAAAAGAAATAGGTTTGAATAGGTTTTATGTTTTTGTGCTATTATTGTTAACATATTTTGAAAATTATAATTTTAATCAGGAGGTTTTAATTATATAACTTTATATAATAGATAGTTCCTGGAAAGAGTATATATAAATTAATACTATATAATATTTAGAGTATATAGATGACTGTCATTTATAGGAACTGTGTGGATTATTCTTTTGTTATGACAGTTTTTGTTAAAACAATCACTTCCTAATTTAACTTTTGTATAGATGTATATTCACACACACACACACACACACACACACACACACACACACACACACACAACTCATTACATGCTTTGAGTTAGAAATATTAGAAATAACCATATAATTTATTGCCATGATTTGAGGTAGCATAACCTATAAGCTTTGTTGTATAGACTTACTGACTTTTACAAGTAGATAATTTTTGTTGTTAATTAGATAATAAAGCACCTGTATCATTTTAATTAATACATATATTAAAAGAACTAAAAATTTTGAAGTTAAATTAAAAGAAATTTTTCAAGTAAAATTTTCAAAATTACCATTTTGTCTTTACTTAGGTGAAAAGAGGTTATAAGAGATATGGCTAATCATTTTAAATACATTCTAGGGGTGCCTGGGTGGCTCAGTCAGTTAAATGTCCGACTTTGGCTCAGGTCATGATCTCATGGTCCATGGGTTCGAGCCCCGCATTGGGCTCTGTGCTGACAGCTCAGAGCCTGGAGCCTGCTTCGGATTCTGTCTCCCCCTCTCTCTACCCCTTCCCCGCTCATGCTCTCTCACTCTATTTCCCTTTTTCTTCCTCTTCCTCTTTTTTTTTTTTCTCTTTTAGAAACAGGATCATAGTTTCTTGTTTGTTTTTTGTTTTTCACTTCCTTTTTTCTCTTTTTTTTTGGATCAGACTTTTTTATTAATTTTCTTTCTTTTTTCTTTTTCTCTTTTTTATTTTCTTTGTAATTGGCTTTATAGTTTTTTGATTCTCTGTTTTGTTGTTGTTGTTCCTTTTCCTTTTCTCTTGTTTGGCGATTAGGCTCTCCCCTCCTCCCTTTTTCCAGGCTTACTTCAACAAACATATCAAAGTACACCTAATTAAACGTTCAGATACTTCTCACTGCAAGGAAGAGCTCGGCAGAGGTCTGATCAGTGGGAAAGGGCAGCCAAAATCCAACAGCAGCATGCATACAGCATGCACCAGAAACACTTCCTAAAGTGCCAGGCTCTGGACAGTGTATGACCCCTTTTTAATATAGCAGGACTCTTAGGTGCAGGAGACAAAACAAGCTTTTAAAACATGCAAAAGACAGAAACTTAGCCAACATCTCAAGATGGAGGAGTTCTCCCCAAAAGAAAGGTCAAGAAGAAATCACAGCCAGGGACTTGCTCAAAACAGATATAAACAATGTATCTGGACAAGAATTTAGAACAACACTGGGCTTGGAAAAAAAGCATATAAGGCAAAAGAGAAACCCTTGCTGCAAAGGACGAAAAACTAGTCAGGCTGAAATAAAAAATGCTATTAACTGAGATGCAAAACTGACTGGATACAGTCATAAAGATGACTGAAGAAGCAGAGGAGAGAATGAGTGACATAGAAGATAAAATTCTGGAAAATAAAGCTGAAAAGAAGAGGGAAAGGAAAGTATTAGATCACAAAGGGAGAATTAGAGAACTTGGTGATTCTATAAAACAAAATAATATCTGTATCATAGGAGTCCCAGAAGAAGAGCAGGAAAAAGGAGCAGAAGGTTATTCGAACAAATTATAGCTGAGAACTTCCCTAACCTGGGGAAGGAAACAAGCATTCAAGTCCAAGAGGCCCAGACAACTCCCTCAAAATCAACAAAAATATCTTAACACCATGACACATCAGAGTGAAACTTCAAAATACAAAGATAAAGAGAATTCTGAAAGCAGCTAGGGAAAAAGTTCCTTAACTTACTAGGGTAGACACATAAGGTTACCAGCAGACCTGTCCATGGTAACTTGGCAGGCCAGAAGGGAGTGGCAAGAAATATCAAATGTCCTAAATGAGAAAAATATGCAACCAAGAATTCTTTGTCCAGCAAAGCTGTCATTCAGAATGGAAGGAGAGATAAAGAGTTTACCAGACAAACCAAAACTAAAGGGGTTTGTGAGCACTAAACCAGCCCTGCAAGAAATTTTAAGGGGGACTTTCTGAGAAGATGAAAAACAAAACAAAACAAAACAAAACAAAAAACCCCAGAAGACCAAAGCAACAAAGACTACAAAGGACCAGAGAATATTGCCAGAAATACCAACTCTACAGGTAACACAATGGCACCAAATTCATATCTTTCAAATAATCACTCAATGTAAATGGACTAAATGCTCCAATCAAAAGGCACAGGGTATAAGAATAGATTAAAAAAAAAAAAGATCCATCTATATGCTGCCTACAAGAGACTCATTTTAGACCTAAAGAGACCTGCAGATTGAAAATGAGGAGATAGAGAACCATCTATCAAGTTAACAGATGTCAAAAGAAAGCCGGAGTAGCCATATTTATACCAGAGAAACTAGACCTTATTTTCTTTAATGTTTTTCAGGTTTATTTATTTATTTTGAGAGTGAGGAGGAGAGGGGCAGAGAGAGAGGGGGAGAGAGAATCCCAAGCAGGCTCCATGCTGTCAGCACAAAGCCTGATGCGGGGCTTGAACCCATGAACTGCAAGATAGTGACCTGAGCTGAAATCAAGAGTCGGATGCTTAACCAACTAAGCCACCCAGGTGCCCCTATTTTCTTTTTTATTTATTTATTTATTTATTTATTCTTTTTTTTTTAAGTTTTTATTTTAATTCCAGTTAGTTAACATACAGTGTCATATTAGTTTCAGGTGTACAATTTAGTGATTCAACCCTTCCATACATAACTGGGTGCTCATCACAACAAATGCCCTCCTAATCCCCATCACCTATTTCACCCATGCACTCTCCTTTGTAACCATTAGTTTGGTCTGTATAGTTAGGAGTCTGTTTCTTGGTTTCTCTCTCCTTCTCAATCTCTCTCTCTCTCTCTCCAACCCCCTCTCTCTCCCCCTATAAGAGACAAATACAGAGAACAAACTGAGTGTTGCTGGAGGGGAGGTACATGGTGGGGGTGGGCTAAATGGGTGATGGGCATGAAGGAGTGCACTTGCTGTGATGAGCACTGGGTGTCATATGTAAGTGATGAATCACTGGGTTCTACTCCTGCATCCAATACTACACTGTATGTTGACTAACTTTAATTTAAATAAATAAATTAGAAAGAAAAAAAAAAGGAGCTGCCTAATTAACTCACATAATCATGGGAGATAGTAAATATTATTATTTAAGTCCCTGATTTTTAGGTGTAGGTTGTATGCATCAACAGATAACACAACCAATAAGTTCTTTTCATCCTTTACAAATTTTATTTCTCTCATTCATATACTTTTATTTGTAATGGCTAATATCTGCAAGAACATTGTTGAATAATTGTCATCATTGAGGGTATCCCATCTTACCCCTGATTTTAATAAGAATGCTTCCAGTATGTTTTTTTATTATCTACATTTCAGACTTTTAGAATGAGACACATATCTTGCTAATAGTTTTTATTATTTTTATCCTATGATTTATCTTATTTTTTTAAATCAAGGATTTCTGCTTAAAAAAATCTTATTATCATCATTAGTGGTGATGGCTATGGGAGATACTACTTTATGTTTTTATTTTTTTTTTATTAAGCTTTTTTTAAGGTTTATTCATTCCTGAAAGAGGAAGACAGAGCATGAGCAGGAGAGGGGTAGAGAGAGAGGGAGGCACAGAATCAAAAGCAGTCTCCAGGCTCTGTGCTCTGAGCACAGAGCCCGACACAAGGTTCAAACTCATGAACAGAGAGAGCATGACCTGAGCTGAAGTTGGATGCTTAACCAACTGAGTCACCAAGGCGCCCCTGGGAGACACTACTTTATATTGCCCAATATCTATTCCCCCTTTCTTCATTATTAATTCTCTAATGTTAGTTGGGGCCATAAGGTCCCTAACATTAGGGTATCACTGTATCATTTCTAAATTGCTTATGCTCAATCTATTCCAGGAAAGAGAAGTAAACTTTCATTTCGTTAAGCCACTGTTATTTGAACAATTTCTTATAGCCAATGAATGTGTTGCCTAATTAATAAAGTAACCCTGTGAGTTTTCTCTCTTGTTTTTGTTTTCAATCTTATATTAAAGTACTGGTTTTCCTAATCTTAACTCATCCTTGTAGTACTAAAATAATCCAGCCCCACTCAGTTATATTCTTGTACAATTCTTGGAATGTGCTGATGGATTCCATTTGCTAACATTTTGTTTAGGATTTTTTCAGTGAAGTACACTGTTAGTTTTCTTTTGTGTGGGTGTGAAATCTGTTTCACACATTGGTATCAATGACATGGCCACCTTATAAAAAGGATTTAGAAGAGTGCCTTTTTTTTTTTTTACCATATTCTAGAATAAGTTAGGTAATATAGATTTATCTATTTCTTTTAGAATTAATTTCTGAAACCCTCACAGTCTGGAACTATGGAGGAATAGCTATTTGACAATTATATTTATTTTATGATAATTGGTCATTTAGATTTTCTTTCTTCTCAGGTAGTTGTAGAAAAATTCACGAAAAGATCATTGAACGTCTCAAGCAAAATGGTAACAAGGTGTAGGGATTACAAAATATGTAGAATTAAAATATAATGCAATAATTATATACAGTATGAAATGTTACAAATTTCTTACAGCATACACAAGTGGACACAAAGTTATATAGGTAAAATGTGATGTTAAAGATATAGATTGCAAAACCTGGAAGAACAAGTAAAAGTAAGAAAGGGAAAACAAGCCAATAAGGAATTAGGTAGCTTAACATTATTAAAATATCCAAAACAAGGCAGGTAAGGAAAAACAACCACAAAGAAGAGATGACACAAATAGAGAACACTGTTTTCTTACCTGCTTTAATGGAAGTCACATCTTCCTCTCGTTCTCTGCCAAAGGTGAAGCATTTCATGTGTTCCATCTCTTTAGAGGAACTTGTGATTTTTTAAAATTCAGTTCAATAGGTTGCCTTGCAACTCAACTCTCTGATAGGTTCAAGAAAAGTGTTATTGTTGTTATTAAGTTATCCAGCTGTATCTCATTTTTAGGAGGGAAGGAACATTCTCTTGTCACTTCCTGTATCCAAACGAAAAGCAGAAATCTTTTTCAATAGTTTTTGTCTTTGAACAGTGTATCCAAGTTATATGGTATACAATAGATTCATAACTAGTATATTTTCATTTTCAATTTTATCATCTTGTTTTAGAAAGTAAACTTTTTTGTATCATTTAGTGATTTGGAGCCTGAATACAATCTTGTCTGGTATTAAAATTATGACCTTCCCTTTCTACTTGTATTTGCTTAGTAAAATTTTGCCCATCCTTCTATTTTCCCTTCTGAATCACTGAATCACTTTTTCAGTTATGTCTTTTATACAGAGTTAGGCTTCACTTTCTCTTAATGGTTGAGATAATTTATTTATATTTATTATGATGATAAATATATTTGGTGTCAGCATCATATTATGTTTTGCTTTTTTTTACACTTGTTAAAAAAGCCTTTCAAATTAGCCTTATCCCCTCCCATGCATATATTTTTCATTTTTTCCTGATAATTAGATTTTTGTTTTCATTCTAATGAATACCTTTTTTTTTTATTTTTTTTAATTTTTTTTTTTTTCAACGTTTATTTATTTTTGGGACAGAGAGAGACAGAGCATGAATGGGGGAGGGGCAGAGAGAGAGGGAGACACAGAATTGGAAACAGGCTCCAGGCTCTGAGCCATCAGCCCAGAGCCCGACGCGGGACTCGACCTCACGGACCGCGAGATCGTGACCTGGCTGAAGTCGGACGCTTAACCGACTGCGCCACCCAGGCGCCCCATGAATACCTTTTTAATAAGAACATCACATCACATAGGATTAATTTTTTTATTTTTTTAACGTTTATTCATTTTTGAGAGACAGAGAGACAGAAAATGAGCAGGGGAGGGGCAGAGACAGAGGGAGACACAGAATTCAAATCAGGCTCCAGATGCTGAGCTGTCAGCACAGAACCTGACACAGGTCTGGAACCCATGGACACAAGATCATGACCTGAGCTGAAGTCGGAAGCTTAACTAACTGAGCCACCCAGGAGCCCCTCTGGCTTTGAATTTTTCTATAGAAAAGTCTGGGACCAACTTCATCCCCCACCCACACCCCATACCTTAAAAGTAACTTGAGCTTTTTGCCTGATTACCCAAATACTTGTTTCTTTTTCACTGAACTCCTCAAAAATTTCCTAGGGAATGTTTTATTGTTCCTTATTTTGAATATACATTTCTTTGACAGAGTTTTTCTTTTACCAAGTAAGTCCAAATCTTTTATTTCAGGGAAATAAACTTGAACTATATTGTAAATTACTTGTTCTTTTTCATTTTTTTTCTTTTTGGACTCTATGCGAATCTTGAGTCAATTTGCCCCTATTCCCTTTTACCTCTTTATTTCATTTCCTTACTTTTCTTATATCTATATTTTATTGTTTTCTGCAATCTTTTCTCCATTGTGCTTCTTTCTATTTCGCCTTTATTTGAGGGATGGTTTTGTCATTTTTTTCTTTCACTTTATATTTGAACTTATAATTTATCTCTTCCTACTGTCTTATCTATTCCTTGAGCTTTAAAATATCTTTTCCATGTTCTTTCTTCATAGGAAGTATTGCTTGATTGAGGTTTTTAAATTCTGTTGAAAAATTTGGCCCCAATTTATCTGATACAATAGAAAAAAAATTCTGTTTAAAAAAATTTTTTTTAATGTTTTTATTTATTTTTGAGACACAGAGAGACAGAGCATGAGCAGGGGAGGGGCAGAGAGAGAGGGAGACACAGAATCTGAAGTAGGCTCCAGGCTCTGGGATGTCAGCACAGAGCCCGACACGGGGCCGGAACTCACAGACTGCGAGATTATGACCTGAGCTGAAGTCGGACGCTTAACCAACTGAGCCACCCAGGCGACCCATAAAATTTCTGCTTAATATTCTTGGTAAGATACTCGTATTTGTTTCCTTCTCGCAGTATATTTGTGTATCTTTGGTGATACTTCTTTTTTTTTTCATTACTCATCTTCAAAGCAAATGAATTTCCCCAAGGTCAGTTATTTTCAGGAGTCTTATGTTTGGGAAAGTTGATGGCTATATTCCAGGTTAGCTGGAATTATCTTGAGGATCCAGAATTCTGTGGATCAGTTTGTCTCTCTACAACTTTCCCAAGTCAATAAGGATAGGAAGTTTTTCACAATGCCAGATCTCTGCACTCACTTTCTGCAAATACTCCCTGCAAATACAGCGATCTGTATGACTCCTTGTTTGTTGCCATCCTTTGGATTCCCAGAAGTAAGCCAGATCCAGAGTAGTTCCTGCCTCTAGCACATGCAGCCTATTTGCATTGTTGCAAACAAGGCATTGGATTTGGCATCTCAGAGGGTATCCCTCATTGTTAAGAAGTGTGTTTTGCTGAGTCATTCTTAAATCTGAAGCCGTATTTTCCCCCTTGTTCTTCTGGCACAGGCATCCCTGCACCCTTATGGGGAACTCTACACTTAGTTTTTAGTTTATCATTTAGTACTTGTTCTGCAAAAAAAAAAAAAAAAAAAAAAAAAAGAGGAGTTTGTGTTATTTTATCTCTTTCTCTGTGCTGCTTTAGGTGATATCCAGGAAGAAAATGGGGGAAATGTTGACTTTATAACATCATCTTCATCTTTGATGCCAGTTCATTCGAGATATTATATTCAACACTATAGAGGTTATCTCCCTTGGCTTGTTCCAATTTACAGAGATTATTAAAGTGTACTTCAGGAAATATAGTTTTCAAACACAACTTCATTTGAGTTATTCATTTGTTTTTTTGCCTTTGAAGAAACTCTCAGTCGTATCTCTGACTTCTCACTATTTCAGTCACAATCGTTTCCTTTAAGTTTTCTTAACCAGTGAAATGTTTAGACCTAAAATACACAGTAAATGAATTTAGGTAAAGTGTTAGTTATGTTTGTTTTTTTTTTTTTTTTTTTTTTTTTTTTTTTTTTTTTTTTCAACGTTTATTTATTTTTGGGACAGAGAGAGACAGAGCATGAACGGGGGAGGGGCAGAGAGAGAGGGAGACACAGAATCGGAAACAGGCTCCAGGCTCTGAGCCATCAACCCAGAGCCCGACGCGGGGCTCGAACTCACGGAATGCGAGATCGTGACCTGGCTGAAGTCGGACGCTCAACCGACTGCGCCACCCAGGCGCCCCTAGTTATGTTTAATTATAGGAAGTTATATTTCAACTATTTGGGGAAAAACTTCTTTTCAGGGTACAGGTTGAAAGTGCGTACTTTGCTATATTTTGCATCACTACTCCTAGAACTCTATTGCCCAACTCATATTTTCATTTAACAGTTGAATGGACAATTAGAGCACTTGCTTTCTGGACCTGTTTTGCAGGCTATAGTTTTATTTGGATTTCATTGCCATCTTGTGCAACAATATTTGAACAATTATGTAAACAATTTATTGCATATTTTTCTCTTTTATAAATTAAGTGGGAAGAAAAAGAATGAAATTGCTAAAATACGCATTTAGAGGAAGTGTATAGAGTCGTTTTTTAAAAATTAAACTATAACTTGCAAACAAAACAATCTGGCCTAATATAAGAGGAAACTGCAACACAGTTTGATACTGAGCCAGGGGTAAGGTTAGGATACAAAGTATATGTTGTGAAGTCCTGTTATTTTCACTCAGAAATGGGTGAAATTTGGGGTAGAAATTTGGCTTTTAAACTTTTTATCATGGGGCTCTGATTTCTTTTTCTTTGTGATGGTAGGGAAAAACGTTCTGGGTTTGTTCTGTTTTGGTCTACTATTAAGCACTGTTATAAGCCCTCTATAATTCTCCATTATTTCATCTATTAATCAGGAACCTCAATGATAATCATAATTTCTATTTTGTCTTTAAATGTTGCAATTTTACCTTCCCTTGTTTTACTTTCAACAGCCATGTACTTTTTTGTTAGTCTAATCTATTTATGCTGGACAGAGAAGGGTCTCAGAAATACGAGCAAAGCTTAATGGTCTTTGTTTCATTCAGTGTTCATCAGTGCAAATTTTACATTGTAAGACGCTGATTAGGTCTGGTGTAGGTCCCAAATAAGACTTTACAAAAAAATGTAAAGGATGTGTACCACATTTGAGAATCATTGTCCTAAACTTTAGTCTCTGATTTGAATTAGTTAACTAACCTTTTCAAAAAGAGCTTCTCCTACCACAGAAGCATCTTATTCTTAAGAGGTAAATGAGCTCACTACTTATTTCTTCAAATTAGAGGATGGGAATTAGAGTGGCAAAAGGACTAAGGCTAATTCCATTAAATAAGCAATTGAAAACAGTTGATTTTTCTAAACAGGAAGTAAAGAATCTCTTTCCCTTGTGACATCTCAAGTCATGAAAGCCATGTATTTGAAAAACTCTTGTATCAGAAAGGCCTTTTTCACTCCATCCTTCTCAGGATTGTGGATTGTGGTTGGGGGCAGGGGTGAAGGGTGGGGGTGAGGTGGGATAGTAGGGAACCTTTGGAAACAGAGCTGGTAAGGAATTTAAAAATCTCATGGACAATGTAAAAGAAGGGAAAAGATTTAAGGACATCAAGTGAAACAGACACTTCCTTTCCTGACAGATCTTAAATGGCTGGGTGGAAAACAATCTTCAGACTATAAATTTTATCTATTGGAAGTAATTTTATGACCTGCAGTTGTAACCATTTCAGCTGATTGTCATGACTCTTGGGCAATTTTTTATTATATTCAGTGATTTAATTTTTCTATTAGAGGACATGATAATTGCACATTTTGGAAAAGCAATTATGTATATTTCTATTTTGGACAGAGTATGAAGCAAAAACTATATACGTATAAAAACTAGATTCACTAATGGAGTTATGGTTACTTGATCAGTCTCCCAATATTTTTAATTAAGAGAACTGTATCAAAAATAGCAAATGTTTTGTTTGGTGGAATTGTAAGATGATAAACAACAACAAACAATTCAAAATAGGTTCCTCTTAATTTTATGCCCGAGGCAGGAAATATTCCAAGCTACTGGCTGCTCATTGTAATCACCTGGGAAGCATCTAAGTAAATACCAGTGCCCATCTGGGCATATCACCTAGGGATTGGTATTTTTTAAAAGCTCTGTAGGCCATTTTAATCAGCATGCAGTGTTCAGTACCACTATCCTCAAATAGACTCATCCCAATCTAAGCCCAATATTGCTGAAATTGAGATAGTAATTATCAAATATATTGAGTCTTACTGTAGTTAAGGAATTTACACTGCACTGGGAAGAATTACTTAAAATGAAACACGTAAAAAATTTCAAAAATGAGGGGCACCTGGGTGGCTCAGTGGGTAAAGCATCTCTCTTTTTTTTTTTTTTTTTAACGTTTATTTATTTTTGAGACAGAGAGAGACAGAGCATGAACAGGGGAGGGGCAGAGAGAGGGAGACACAGAATCTGAAACAGGCTCCAGGCTCTGAGCGGTCAGCACAGAGCCCGACGCCGGGCTCGAACTCACAGACCGTGAGATCATGACCTGAGCCGAAGTCAGATGCTCAACCGACCGAACCACCCAGGCACCCCAAAGCATCTAACTCTTGATTTCAGCTCAGGTCGTGATCTCATGGTTCATGAGTTGGAGACCGCATGGGGCTCCACACTGCTAGTGCAGAGCATGCTTGGGATTCTCTCTCCTCTCTCTGCCCTTCCCCCGTGCTCTCTCTCAAAATAAATGAATAAACTTAAACAATTTTTAAAATGACATTAAGACCCAACTATGGTAGAGAATTGCTTCTAAAAGTGTTCTGAGAAGAAAGAAATCATAGAGGTGTAGAAATTAAAGAAAGCTTCCAAGAGAAGCTGGGACCTCGTCTGGGCTTTTTTTTTTTTTTTTAATGTTTATTTATTTTTGAGAGAGAGACAGAGACAGAGCATGAGCAGGAGAGGGGCAGAGAGAGAGAGAGAGAGAGAGAGAGAGAGAGAGAGAGAGAGAGAATCCGAAGCAGGCTCCAGGCTCTGAGCTGTCAGCACAGAGCCCGGCGTTGGGCTTGAAATCACGAACTGGGAGATCATGACCTGAGCCGAAGTTGGCTGCTTAACCAAGTGAGCCACCCAGCTGCCCCTCGTCTGGGCTTCTAAGTGTAGTAGTTCTGAGGGTAGCCAGCCTCCAACATGACTTCCAATACTCCCCACTCCTGGTATTCATATCCTGTGGCTTTCCTCTTGTTCTCCTTCCCTCCTATTAATAACCCTGGAGGATGCCAGTAGTGACAGCTTATGCGGAAGTCCGTGTGGGGAGAAATGGAGGCGCTGGCTAACAGACAACAACCATGTGAGTGAGCTGAAAGAAGATTCTTTAACTCCAGTCAAGTCTTTAACAGCAATCAAGCAGCATCAGCCGACAGCTTGACTGCCACCTCCTGAGTCACCTTGAAGCAGAACAGTTCAGGCCAAGGATAGAAGACAAGACTTTGGCAAGAACAAAATGAGCAAAGGAATGAAGTGGATCTGAAATGGTAATGATTCCAACGGACTATTCTGGCTACACACAACTATGTTGCCTAGGAAATATGCGTGTGTTGGTGGGAACACAGATTATTGAGGTTATTGAAAAATTTACTAAACTCTTAATGTAAAAGGGAATATGGAACCACTGAGCTTTTATTTCTCCTCTCAAAATTTTGGAAACATATTTTTAAAAACATAGTAATTCAAATGCAAGGAAAGAAAATATTTTGTTTATAAATTAGCAAAAGAAAAATTAGTTTATGTCTCGTATCAAAAAAGATGAGCACCACTCTTATAAAAAAATGTTTAAGTGGGCAAAGGGTTTGGGTAGACTAGGAGATTTGGTATATGAGGTAACTTTTATCAATTACTGGTAAACGCTGAAGCAAAGAATAAATTTATATACCATAGACCAATAGCTTGGTCCTTAATCTAAAAATACCTAAATATGTATTACAGAGATAAGAAAATCCCTTACTTTACTAAGACTTGATTTCCAATAGTGATTCCATCGGACTTCAAATAAATTTATTAAAACCTACCATCATTAACAAACATCATCTGAGTGCTTTAGACATTTTTCACATAACCACTTATTTCAAAGTGTATATATATACATACTAAATTTAAAGTCCAGGAGCAGCAGTTTCTAATTTTTTTGCAATGCTGTAATAGGAGCAGGAAATAATTTTATGAATGAAACTTTACCTGCTTTAAGTACAAGCTTCTTTTAGCTGTTGGAATGTTTTCCTAAAGAATTGTGCCTCAGGCAAGTCTGTGATTTTAGAATAAATCAGATCACGTTCAACTGTATCAGTGTTTTTACTTTTGGCCCACTGTTTATTTTGTAAGTACAACTCAAAATCAACAGTGTAGTTCAGGGTGAGCATTAAGGAAGTTGTGCCCACACTGTAGGGTCTGCATGAACCGCCTGTGGGGAGTAATCTATTTGCTATTTTCCACATTTCTTCAGAAAAGCAGATAGAGCATCTTGCTTCCTAAATTAAAAGTCTTTTTCATTTTAAAACAATGCACATTTATTACATAAATTTCTGAAAGATCAGAAAAATAGAAGGAATGTTTTTAATTGTACACTATAATACCACCAAGCAGAAGATATCACTATTACATTTTTCTTTCTTTCCTTCTTTTTAAAAATTTTTTTTGATGTTTGTTTGTTTGTTTATTTATTGAGAGAGAGCGAGCATGAGTGGAGGAGGGGCAGAGAGAGAGAAGGAGACACAGAATCCAAAGCAGGCTACAGGCCCTGAGCTGTCAGCACAGAGCCTGATGTGGCGCTCGAACTCATAAATCATGAGACCGTGACCTGAACCGAAGTCGGATTCTTAACTGACTGAGTCACCCAGGCGCCCCTTCTTTCTTTCCTTTTTACATTTCTCTCTCTCTCTCTCTATAAATATATATATTTATTTATTTATGGTGTTATATAATTATGATTATTCAGTATCCATAATTTTTATCCTATTTCTCCTCCCATTTGGGATTCATCATTCCATTCATTCAACAAATATTCATTGAGCAATATGGCATATGTTCTCATTTAACTTTAATTCCATACATATAATTTTTAATGCCTGCCTTAAATCCCATAAAGTACCTTTATCATAGTTTATTTAAGCAACTATTATTAAACACTTAATTTTCTGTCATTTTTTATCTTTGAAGTTTTTTCTTTTAATTCTTAATTTCTTTTAGTTGTAAAATAATACTTACAAATCAAAAATCCAAATAGTAAAAAAGGGTTTATATGAAAAATTTCCTTCCCATCCCAGACCTCCAGATTCCAACTCTTCCCCTTATTTTTCAAACTTCCTTTTCTAAACAGTCTGTGTAAATACAAACTTGCTTTTTTTTCCTTATACAGATAGAAGCATGCTATATACAATGTTTTAAATATTTTATAGTCTTTTATTTGTAGATAGCTTCTGGTATTCTACTGTATGTATATATATGTGTATGTATATATATATACACATATATGTATATATGTATATATGTATATACATATGTATATAATGTATGTTCTCCTGTATGTATATGTATGTACATGTACATATATATATATATACATACACACACACACACATACATACATACATATGTATCAATGGAATAGGCTAGAAAACTAGTATATATACATATACTACATACATATATATACATATATATATATACTAGTTATATATGTACTAGTATATATATATACTAGTTTTCTAGCCTATTCCATTTGTTAGTACAGCTTGAACAATATTAAATTGTTCCTAGACTTTAATAGGGTTGTATCCAACATTGAGCAAGATTCTAGCTTTGGCTTTAGATAGAAAATCATGGTAAGGACGTATCCATCTATTATTATGCTAATGAATTATAAAAATCAAGAATGGATGTTGTATTTTTAGTATCTATGAAGATGAATGCATTTTCCTCCTTTGATCTATTAACTGGTGGAAGTATATTAATAAATTTCTTAGAATCAAGTCACCTTTGTATTCCTAGGATGAATTTAGATAATGCAGAGTTCCAATACTACTACATATTTATTTTCATCTTAAACAACATACCAAAACTTTTCATTTTATTTTAAATCCTTTGTAAATATTATTTTATTGATTACATAATTTTCCATCTAGCAGATGATTATCATTTTTTTCTTAATCATCTATTGTTGGGGATTTGTTTCCCTTTCAAGCTATCTTAAACAACGAGGAACAGATTAAACAATTTTTTGATGTATGCAGTATAACTCAGAGATAAGCCTCAGTCTTCTAGCCTTATGAGTTTTACCATTAAATTCAAGTAATGTGAGTCTCTATCTCCCTACGGTGGGAAACTTAGTGTGTACCACAGAGTGTCTCTTTGAGGAGCCTCTGAAACGTTTCTTGTTCTAGTTTTTGGCTTCTGCTGAATTTTCATCTCATTTGTTTCTGACCTCTTGTGGAAGCTGTCTTTTCTTTAGTTGACTCACCAGAGATCAGAACTCCCTTTTAAATTCCTTAAAACACAATCCAAACAAAGCAGCTACCAAAGATAGACTTTTATTGTTGATCTAGTGATTAGTTACACTGAGTTATAGCACAACAGATAAGATTAATATTAGACACTGATGTTCTTGTAAGTCCTTTGACCATTTGTGCTGTTGAGAATTAGTCATTTTGTGACTTTGCCTTTAACGTTATCTTCTTCCTTCTCCTTTCATCTCTGGACTGTCCAGAGATGAGCTCTCTCTCATGTCCCTGAAAATTAAAATTCTTCCCATTTCATTATGAGGAACAATTCAATGCTTTATTTATCCTTATCTCACAACTGGCCATGTCCTAAGGCCTGTCTTTCCACAACTGAAATGACCCTTCATATTTTTTTTTTTTTTGGTTTGTTTTTCTAATCAAAAGGTATTTCTCTCCTAAGAAGAATTACCCTGCAGGATTTTAATGTACTTCCCTAACCGCCTCCCAGCTCTCTCCAGGAGTGGTGATCAGTTTCACACATGGTGCTAAGTTTTTAATAAAATTAGTCAGATAATGTGGCACTGGTACTGGTGTGGCATTCCTTCCTGTATTTTTCAAGGCTTTTGATAATGCAGTAATTACCTGCCTTTTCTGTTGACGGAAGAATTAGATTGTTGAGATCCTAACATGATGTATCTGTCAGCAGCATTGATTCATCATTACTGAATGCCAAGGTTTTCTCTGATTTAAAAAATGGGAGGATTAATTGATCAGTGTCTTTTACCTCCTCCCTCTTTCCCATTTTCCCATGTCATGTTTCTACTGCCTGCTTCCCCCCCCCCCCGCCCCCCGCACTAAGAGAGATATCATGGTATGGGGTGGGAATTGGGAGGGTCAGATGTAGTGTAAAGAACACACTCTTTCCTCTAGGTTAGATTAGCACCTAACTCTATTTTGTTTAGAAAACTTCTGAACAGTGCATATTGAATTAGGACTTCCTTTCCCCCATTTTGTCCTATATACCATCCAGGCAAGCAACCCCCTCTGGATTCTCTGACCACCTAGGACTGTCTCTGGTTAGATTATGTTTGTCCTCTGTATATACAAGATATGGGCCTTATATTTAGAGTGTTGGATATAGGGATTATGGTCCCTATGCAGTATGTGTTCAATTACATATATTCACTTGAGTCCACAACATTGGGTGCTCTCTATAAACAGAAATAGCTCAATGTTCAGAATCTGAGTGTAGATTTGTCTTCAAACTCACAGGGCCTGCATGGATAGTGCAGATAAAACTTTCCTTTTTAATGTCTTAAAATTTCCTTTAAATATATTAAATAGGACCTTGAATCCGGCTTGTCTCCCCTGACACCTAGTAGTCATCATTATCATCTTCATCGTCTCTCACCACTCTACTCTCTAGAGTGCACTCTTCCTTTTCTCTCTCCCTCCTGCCTGGAGCCAGTGGACAAGAAATGCTGCACAGAGCTCTGAGAGAGGTCAAGGGTGCAGAGGGTCAGGACTGGCCAGGTGGTGAGAATTGAAGTCACAGAAGCAGATGATATCGGGAGTAAGTGTGAAGAAAGGAGGATCATGAGTCTTGTGCATTGCTGAATGGGGAGGGGGACAGCCCTAGAAGTATCAGAAAAGGAATAATCCAATTAATCAGGAGTAATATCATATTTAATAATAGGTTCTGATTCATGCCAACAGTGTGTTCCCAACCCTAATTAGTAATGGGGGAAAAATTATACCCAAAGCACTCATCTCTGAAATTATTCATTTGATATAGATATAATAATGATTAAGCCTCTCATTCATATTAATTGGAGACAAAATAAAATCCAAATATAATCCTCAATCTTCATTTACATTTATAATTCTAATCCACCTGCACTACCTTTTTTTCCAGCATAAGTAGAAAAATGAATGGTCAGCACTTTACTTGTTCTTCCATGTCTAGGGTAAGGATACAAATTGCAGTGAACTGGTCACAATTTGAGTCAACATGCGAACAAAAGAGAAGCTAGTAGTAAAGATCCTGGCAATTCAAATGTGGAGTGATAGGCTCCTGAAGTAATGGTTACTCAATGTCTCACTGAGGTGACTGTGGGTTCAGCGTTTTTGCCTTTAAATTCTTGTTCCAACACTACATACAAGTCCTTGGAACTGAGGAAGTTAACCTCACTGAGCCTTACTTTCCTCATTTCTAAGACAGAGATGATAATAACAGGGCCTACTTTATACAGATGTTGCAAAGAATAAATGAGATAATACATACAAAGCACATACTTGGCACACAGTAAGCACTGGATAAACAGAAGCCATTACTATGATACAGGCAGTATACACAAAGGCCACCTATCACAAATGGTCTCAGGTGCTCAAGCAGAAGACCCGCTTAGGCATCCTTAACCCTACCCTATCTCATCACCTCATCAAATCTTTGACAAAGTCCTGGCTTTCTTACTTCCAATACACACCCGAAATCCACGCCCTTCTCCCCAGTTCCACTGTGACCACTCATGCCCATACCGCCATCATCTCTCTCTCCTAGCTGAGTGCACTGACCTCCCAATGGGTCCCTAGCTTCCACCCTTGTCAAGTCCATTCCTCAAACTGTAGCCAGAATAGACTTACAGAACTATAAATCCTATCAACTGGGGGCACTTACATTATACACTGTCTACTATTTGTTTGTTTTTATAATTAGCCCCAACTCAGCCCCACGGTTTATAAGGGCTGGCTGGACTTAACTCCTGTGTCCCTTCCTAGCTCTTATTCTACTCAATAAAGTTCAGCCATATGACCACATTTTGGTTCCTTGTCCACACAAAGCCCTTTGTCCAGGCACTTGTTCTCCTCTCAGCCTGCACTGTTCTTTTCCCCTTCCTCTGAATGGCTGGCTCATTATTGTTATTCAGGCTTCAGTTCAAATTTCATCTTCCAGAGAAGCCTTTTCCATCTGCTCTAAACATGGTGACTACCTCCAGTAACTGTTGTCTCATCACCTGGCTTATTTTCTCCATGGTGTTCATTACAACCTGGAATTATAATGTGCATTTTTTGCTGTCTGGTTGAGTCTCTGTATGCCCCACTAGAAGGTCAGCCCCATGAGGGCAGAGATGAATCCTGGGGTTTTTTTGTTGTATCTCTAGGGCTTGGCATTTCGTATATTATCAGTGAGTATTTGTTAAAATGTTGAATAAATGAGTTGTGCGCCCCTTAGAAAGTGTGGGTTTATGTGAGAGGAGTGTGTGTGTGTTTATATGACTGTGAGTGCGAGGATGCTCTACTACACACGAATACGCAGGAGTATGTGAGTGTGTCTGAGGGTGTGCCTGTGAGTGTGGTTGTGTTACTGCTTGTGTATGTGTGTGAGAATGTTTCGGCATGCGTATGTGAATGTGTGCATGTTTGTGTATTTGAAGAACATTAGAGAAACCGGATTTCTCTGGTTTGATCTGAATCAGATACTTTAATTAAATACTTAACAATTAGGGTTTAATCAAGTGCTTTAATTAAAATAATCCCATGATGACAAACTATAGTATTATAACAAAGGAATATTTTATAGTCCTCTATCTTAAGATATTGACCTCATGAAGTTAATCATTAAAATGGGATATGTTGAGTAAGAAATTGCGGGATTTTTGTTAAATCCTATGGGAACTCAATGCTTTTTCTATTTCCTCTTTAAGGAGACAACCCTGTGATCTACAGGGATTTGCTGGATAAATGCATACCTTTTCCTGCCTAATGTCCATGCCATTCCTACTGCTTTATCCCACCTCTTTGCTTGGCTGAGGTCATTTAGGGATTCACTGTCTCCTCCTCTAAGCTCGAGGAGTGTAGAGACCTCCCTTTCTTGTTCATTGCCACATCCCAGCATCTAACATAACATCTGGCAGAAATGCTCAAAAGAAATTCTACATAGTAATTAAAAAGGAAAGCTAATACCTTTTTTAAAGTATATATATTAAAAATATCAAAAATATGACGTATATACACATATATATGAAATGATTACTTTTCCCAAAGGCAGGGCTTGCTTGGTGTGTGATACACACATAGATGCTCAATAAAGAGAAGTCAGTCAGTTGAACCTTGAACTCATACTATCCTATGCCCATGAACAAGGACATTCTAAAATAAGACCACCTGATTACAATACAAATTCTGTCACTTATTAGCTATATGACCTTGGGGAATTCACATGGCCTCTCTGAGGCTCAATTTGCTTCTCTGTAAAACAGGTTTTCTAATGGTACCTTCCTCAAAGCAATGCTACAAGAATTAAATAAATACTTTGCACCATACTTGGAACATAGTGAGTGCTCAATAAATACCGAAAAGAAAAACAAGGCTACCAGAAATTATATCATTCAAACATTTAACATTTCAACATTTTAGCATTCTAGCCTTCAGAATCGGGTATATAAAAATATGCTTGTAGGGGTGCTTGGGTGACTCAGTTTGTTGAGCATGACTTCAGCTCAGGTCATGATCTCACAATTCATGGGTTTGAGCCCCACATTGGGCTCTGTGCTGACAGCTCAGAGCCTGGAGCCTGCTTCAGATTCTGTGTCTCCCTCTCTCTCTGTCCCTCTCCCACTCGCACTCTGTTTCTCTCTTAAAAATAAGTAAACATTAAAAAAAATTAATAAACATGCTTGTAACCTAACAGTGGGAAAGGATTTCTTCAACAAAATTTTTTTTAATTTTTTGTAATGTTTATTTATTTTTGAGAGAGAGAGATAGAGCATGAGCAGGGGAGGGGCAGAGAGAGAGGGAGACACAGAATCTGAAACAGGCTCCAGGCTCTGAGTTGCCAGCACAGAGCCCTACACGGTGCTTGAACTCACAGACTGCAAGATCATGACCTGAGCCAAAGTCGGATGCTCAACCGACTGAGCCACCCAGACGCCCCTTCAACAAAATTTCAAAGTGCAAAAAATTAGTGCTTTGATCACATCAGAATTAAGAAGAATTTTGGTCAGTTCAGGTCATGATGGAAAGAGTAAGTAGACAAATGGAGAAGATATTTTTAATATCTAACTGACCTTGATTATTCTAATATCCTTTGATTATTATTTATAAAAGGAAATCCTAAAAATCAACAAGGGAAACACAATTGTGCAACTATGATAGAAAAATGGACAAGGCATATGAACAACAAAAATGTATAGACAACAAATTCCCAAAGACTAATGAGCATAACCCCTTAAATTAATTTTTATCAGAGAAATGCAAATAAAGAAATAATGAGAGATCCATTTATGCCAATTAGTGTCACAAAAATTAGAAGCTGGAAAATGTGAAATGTTGGCAGGGATGGGGCATGTAGGGAGTGTAGACTGGGGTAGCCATCTTGGAGAGCTGTCAGTACTTAGCCAACTTAGGTATACACATACCAATTCTGCTCCAGGGTATATACCCCAGATAGATTCTCACAGAGTGTCTTAGAAGATACAGCTGTCAGGATAAACTCAGTTGTGTTGTGAAACAAAGAATCCCCAAATCTCCGTGGTTTGAATAAACACAAGTTCATCTTTGTTCACACTATGTGTCCAGCACGCATTGGCAGGGGCTTCCTTACTCAGCTAGTCTCTTTGGGGCCCATACTGATAAAGCAGCCTTTTTTGAACATTGCTCATCCCTGAGCCACAGGGAGAAGCAGGTCTTAGGAAGTCCTGAATGGGTGATTAAATGCTCTAACCCAGAAATGACACATGTCACTCTTCATACAATTCATTGGTTAGAACTAGGCACATGGTCCACCTGACAACCAGGGATCAGGAATTATAATCCTACCTTGTGCTACCATAGAGAACGAATCTATTATAAGGGACATATACAAGAATATCCCCTGGAAGGACTGAGAGATGGGAGCAACAGATTAGATATGTACATAGCAATGTGGTTAAATTTTAAAATCATAGTGTTGAATACAAAAAAGAAACAGAGTAAGATCAGATACTATTTATGTAAAAACACATAAAGATAAAACTGTATACATTTCCATGGTTTCACCCACTGAGCCCAAGGTTCTGCCTTCAGAGTCATTTTTTTTTTTTTGAAGGGTGGTAATATTTTTGCAACTGAGTAGTTTTATCATTCTGTTTCTTGCCTGTAGAATTTGGGGGGTCCAAAAGCCTTACTTCATTTCATCCTTTCCCTGTGCCTTTTGGTCCATGTTGGCAATGTCTGCATAACAGCTGGCAGTGTTGGAATAACATTTTCAAACACTTTGTGAGTCTGCATATATATCATGAGATTCACACCATTAGACATTATGGTCGTCCAAAGATCTCTCCTGGATCACCCCATCTCTATTCCTCACTTCTACTGAGACTGTTCAGGGTATCCATGAGTCACACATGCCTAATCTCTCCTGCAAATTTTGTCCAGCCAGCTATACCCTCAGCCATCTTGCCAGAACACATATTTCTAACAGTGAATCTCCTAATTTTGTCTGGATAGACTGAGAAATTCCAAAATCAAGTCCTGGTTTTCTTTTACTTAATAATTCTTCCCTTAATTTGTCTCTCTCTTTTCCCATTTTATCGTAAACAACAAGAAGAAACCAACCTGGACTTTGAACATTTTGCTTAGAAATCTCCTCAGCTAAATAACCACAGGTCACCACTTACAAATTCTGCTTTCCATATAACCTGGCAGAATACAATTCAGCTAGATTTTCTGCCACTACATAACAAGGATCCCCTTTTCTCAAGTTTTGAAAATACTGTTCCTCATTTCCTTCTGAGCCTTCCCAGCAGCTTCAGCATGCATTTTTCTACCGACATCTTGTGTATGGCAGTGTATGTATCTTGTAAGACAATACAGGCTTTCTCCGTCATGCTCTCCTTCTTAGCCCTCACCAGCAACATCTTGAAGATTCCCTTTTCTACCAACAGTCCTTTTAAGGAAATCTAGGCTTTTTCTATCATGGACTTCAAAATTCTGCCAGCCACGACCCACTGTTCAATTCCAAAGCCATTTTCACATTTTTGTGTATGTGTTACAGTAGCATCTCCTTCTCAGCACCAAATCTGTATTAGTTTCCAGTGCCTGCTGTAACAAATTACCAGAAACTTGCTGAAAACAACAGAAATTTATTCTGTCACAGTTCTAGAGGCCAGAAGTCCAAAAGCAGTTCCACTGGACTAAAATCAAGATGTCTGCAGGCCTATGTTCCTTTGGAGTCTCTGGGGAAGCATCATTCCTTGCCTGGTCTAGCTTCTGGTAGCTACTGGCATTCTTTGGCTTTTGGCTATGTCATTCTAATCCCTGCCTCCATGGTCACATTGCCTGAATTTCCTTTGGGGAGGGACATTATTCGATCTATAACAAACATTTATAGATATATGATCTCATATATTATTATAGAAAGTTATTATGCTTGATTTCCTAGTGTGTGACTGTGCTTGCATTCAGGAAAAACTCTACATAATAATCACTTGATCCTTTTGAAGGCTCTACCGTATTCCATTTTATAACTCTATTATTCTTTATTTAGCCAAATTTGACCAATAAACATTAGGGTTATTTTATTTATTTTTTTATGAAATTTATTGTCAAATTGGTTTCCATACAATACCCAGTGCTCATCCCTCTTCAATACCCATCACCCACCCTCCCCTCCCTCCCATCCCCCATCAACTCTCAGGGTTATTTTCAATCTATCTATATTATTTCCTTATTATAAAATCTCTACATATGTGCACACAAATTTTGTGTACTTGTCCAATTGTTTCATTGGAATATGTTCCAAGAAGTGGAATTGCTGAGGCAAAATTTTTGCATTTAAATTTTTTATTTATCTTATTAAATCACCCTCTAAAAATGTTCCAATTTAAAATCTCATTTCTCATCTAAGAGGGTTTGTCATTCCCCCATACCCTGCTCAGCTCAGATTACTAACAATTCATTTTATGAGAGGCGAAACATATTATTTTGTAATTTCATTTTACATTGCTTTGATTAGTAGTGGAACATGTTTTATATCTATTACTTGTCCATTTTCTGTAATTATCAATCATCTTCTAGATTTTCAAGAGCATTCGTATTTTAAGGTAGTAGCTTTTTTATATTCAGATAACTTTTTATGTAGGCTTAAACCTATTATTTTGTCATTTTGTCATTTTTTTCTCTCAACTCTGTTAATACTGCCTTCAGTTATACAGAGTTTAAAAGTTTTAGGAAACAGAAGATGCACTCCTCTCATTAATGTTTCTGGATATAATATTATTCTAAAAAAAGCCTTTCTAACTCCAGGAATATTGGTCATTACTGGGTTTTTGTTTTCTTTTGTTTTTAGTATTTATTTTTGAGAGACAGAGTGTGATCAGGGGACAGGCAGAGAGAGAGGGAGACACAGAATCCGAAGCAGGTCCAGGCTCTGAGTTGTCAGCACAGAGCCTGACGTGGGGCTTGAACTCACCAATTGTGAGATCATGACCTGAGCTGAAGTTGGATGCTCAACTGACTGAGCCACCCAGGTGCCCTAAGTCATTACTGTTAATATGACCTTACTTGCAATTACAGAACGGTGAGGTTTAAGGGCATTCATGTTTTGTTAGTTATTTCCTAGGCAGATTCTAGGCCTTCTAGAGGGTTCTTTGTTGTTGTTTTTTGCTATTTTTTCCTTTCTCTTTAATTTTTTAAAATTTATATCCAAGTTAGTTAGCATATAGTGCAACAATGATTTCAGAAGTAGATTCCTTAATGCCCCTTACCATTTTAGCCCAGCCCCCCTCCCACAACCCCTCCAGCAACTCTCTGTGCTCCATGCGTAAAAGTCTCTTATGTTTGGTCCCTCTCCGTTTTTATTTTTGCTTCCCTTTCCTTATGTTCATCTGTTTTGTATCTTGAAGTCCTCATATGAGTGAAGTCATATATTTGTCTTTCTCTGATTTCGCTTAGCATAATACCCTCTAGTTCCATTCACATACTTGCAAATGGCAAGATTTCATTCTTTTTGATTACTAAGTAATACTCCACTGTATATATATACCACATCTTCTTTATCCATTCATCCATCGATGGACATTTGGGCTCTTTCCATACTTTTGGCTATTGTTGATAGTGCTGCTATAAACATTGGGGTGCATGTGTCCCTTCGAAATAGCATTCCTGTATCCCTTGGATAAACACCTAATAGTGCAATTCCTGGGTCATAGGGTAGTTCTACTTTTTTGAGGAACCTCCATACTGTTTTCTAGAGTAGCTGCACCAGTTTGCATTCCCACCAGCAGTGCAAGAGATCCTTTTGATCCACATCCTCGCCAACATCTGTTGTTGCCTTAGTTGTTAATGTTACCCATTCTGACAGGTGTGAGGTGGTATCTCATTGTGGTTTTGGTTTGTATTTCCCTGATGATGAGTGAGTGATGTTGAGAATTTTTTTTAATGTGTCAGGGTTCTTTTTAATAGAATCCAAATATGCTTCTTGAATGCAAGGCTAGTATAGAAATATTCTGAGACATCCTGATCAACATTTTATGCCAAATGAACTTTTACTTTACTATTAATCTGTATTCTGTGTATAAACAATGTGAGCACTTTTTTTCCTTCTGTTCTCCTTCACTAAATGCTCAAATCACTGTGATCAGATGCAAACATAAGTGAGAGGAGGAGCAGAACCTGAGGATCTCACACAGGTCTAGTCTCAAAGGTTTCTGAGTCATAAAGACACGGCGTAATAACTGAAATGTGGCATCTGAACAGTAGTTATTACAAACTACTTAGGTTTCATTTTGTGTAATATTTTAACAAGAATAAACAAAGGAAAAAGCTTTGCCTGATATTAAAACTGAGAACTTGAATTCACATACCAGTTCCAGACAAGATAGGGGTACATTTTTTTCTCCTTAACTGTTCATTCGGGGTCAGAAAAATTCCAGATAAAGTAAAATTGTAAAAGATGTGCCTTCATATGAGTTTATTTTTCTCCCTCTGAATTCTTAATCAGGTCCATATTTGGATTGTTTGCATTCATGTTAATCACTTCTCAGAACTCTTTCTTTCCAATGTTACCTAATAGCAAAGGGTGGATGAGAGATATCAATTAAATTTTGCTCATGCTTACCTCTTGTGGGGATTTCAGACTTCCCTTTTTGGTTGTTATAAATGTAGATCCCTTCAGGGTATCCGCCTTTGCAACACCTGTCATTTTGCTTCCCTCAATGAGGTCATCACAGACGCACCTAGTTTTTGAGCTTTTCCTCTATAATTAATTTCCTTGAGTCACTGAATAACTTTATCTACCTCCTGCCATAAGCTTCTCATTTTCTCTGATACCCTTATTTGCAATAAGTCAACCAGAATTGAGCACAACATGGCTCTTCCCTTCAATGGTGCTGAAATAATTTCTTCTGACTCACGCACTGTGCACTGAGTGGTGATCAAGGCAGTCTGTGATTTCTTGTTTAAACACTTGTATGTTAGATTATTTAACTATTTGTTTAATTGTACCTTACTGAGACTCTGCTCTCTGTTAAACCTTGTTATCGTTTGAGTACTATTCACTAAATACATCTTTCTCTTAATCAAAGTGGTTCAAGTCAAACATTTATTCCCTTGATTTAAAGATGTACCAGCTGCCCAACACACATGTATTTTCACATTTCTGCAACCAGACTATGTCTTAGATTCATCATGCAATTTAATATAGTGTTTTTCTCCAAAAGGACGGTTACTGAATTCTTCGTCTTACAACGAATAGCTTCTTAGAATCCTGGAGGTGTGGCAAGACAAAGGTACATTAAACTTGGTCATGGGTTTGAGACATTCATGAATTGCCATAAGTCCTTTTTTAACTTTACTCCTCAGAACCTCGCCTTTTGCCTTTTGTGCGTTTAGGCCTGAGCTCTTGTGGTTTGGTGTTTTTGACTTTCTTTCCTCTTTGCCATTTCCTTCTCCTGGATCCATATTTAGAAGGTAGCTAATCCAGGAGACCTACTCTGCTTCACCCACATTTATCAGCTCTTTTCCACTTACACCACATGGCATCTGGTAAACGCCTGCCCATTTGGGTTTTTTCTTAAGTTCTTTGCCCTTGAATTTATGGACGAGTCTTCTATGTTACAATTTTATCAAAAGTTTTGTTCACGTCAAGGATGGATTATATGTAAACACTGTTTTCTCTGTTTTGGCTCCTCCTCATAAATGTTCATAGAATTTTTAACTATTGAATCCCTTTAGCTCTGAAAAGGAGTGGGTAAAATGCCAACTTTAAATACTAAGGCTCTGTTAGTTTGACTTTCAAAATGTAAAGGCATCTTTATTAGCTGTATTCTTTTAAATACTTAATGTTTATTTTTGAGAGAGAGACACACACAGGGAGCAAGCAGGGAAAGGGCAGAGAGAGAGGGAGACAGAATCGGAAGCAGGCTCCAGGCTCTGAGCTGTCAGCACAGAGCCCGATGTGGGGCTCGAACTCACAGACTGTGAAATCATGATCTGAGCTGTAGTCGGCCGCCCGACCAACTGAGCCACCCAGGCGCCCCTCTTTTAAGTACTTCTTTATCAAAATGTGTACCAAATGCAAACATATTTTCAGATATCAAACAGAAGTTTGATAGGTAGATGGAAAAATGTATGAATAAGTATACATTTGTATCTATTAAAATATGTGAGTGATTGCACTTAAGATCTAAATAATTATTAGTATATTCATTTCTATAGACATACACACAATTAGATATGTGATAATGGATTACACAATATTGACCTATGTTATTGACACATGTATAGAAACATGTATAAATTTAGGTGTATCTTTATAAACACACATAATCCATTCAGTGAGATGCAATAAAACAGGGTTCAAATTATAGCTCTGCCATTTCCTTACTTTGTGAAACAAAACCATTTAAATATTCTGATCCTGTTTCCACATCTATAAAATGAATATAAAACAATAATGCCTGCCTTACACACAACAGAAGGCTATTCAGAAAACCATTCAAAAACTTTTTTTAAACTACAAAATGCTTTATAAATATTGATGATATTTATTCAAACACTCCTCTTCCTACTCACGAGAAAGATCTCACCTTCTTCAAACAGTGTATTTTGTCAATGATTTTGCATCTGGTTTTTCATTTACATCCAATATGTAACACCAAAGATTTGAAACTCTTTTAAATGTTATCATAGGTATTTATGTACAGTAAAATACATAGTATATGTGGGCTTTGGTATAATCTGTGGTTTCAGGCATCCACTGGGGGTCTTGGAATGTATCCCCTATAGATAAGTGTGGGGGGGGGGGAACTACTGTATATATATTTCATTGCATTGCATTTATTGTATTGTATAAAGTTGTATATGGTTTTAGAGACCAGAAGTATATAGCATAAATTTACAACAGATGTCAGCTTATTTTCAATGCTTTAGCCCAGAAAACCCACAAGGAAAAGCAGAATCTACTTTTAAAAGTTTCATTTATTTCCCACATGTTTAGGTTTAACATATCCAAAATGTGATTTGAAATAATGGCACATTACAATTAAATATATCAAATGAAATAATAAGAGAAATCCTATATAAACATCTGTGGCTAAAATTAAATTGAATACTCAAATAACTCAAAGATCTGAAATATCTTATAGGTTTTCGCAAAATTAATCTGCAATCAGCATGGTCTGTAAAATGTTGCTGTACTGAAGTTTCTGGACACCAAAGCCACCCTAGAAATGTCTCAGGAGAAGGCCCTGGGCATCACTGAGTCAAACACTGAGAACCAACTCCTATAATACATGACTGCTGACACTTGCTTTTATACTCTCCGTTGAGACTTTTAAATGTAAAGCAGCTTTTTCAGCAGCCATGCCCAAGAATCTTCAGGGACTTAACTTCAAAATCGAGTAGGTGGAGTCAATTTGGATAAACTCTTTATTCTGGGAGCTCCAGTCTCAGGTTAAAAATACATTTTCTTTCCGTGTAGGGTGAAGAACCTTCTGGTCTGTGTTGGCTGCTCTCAGGTAGAATGAATACACAGGGTCAAGCAACACCGAATGAAGTACAACTAATATTAGAAAGTAAACTACTGCACCTTTCTTCTTCCCCCTCCCACTCATAAATGTGCCTGCATCCATTTCCTAAATTTACCACTCCTCCATTAAGTGGTAGAGTATAATCCTCCTCTCCTTAAATCTGGAGAAGGCTTGAGAATTGGTTTGTGGCCAGCAGAATGCATCAGAAGGGACACTGCTTGACTTCTGAGACCAGGTAATAAAAGAAGACCTGCTTCATGCTTTACACACTGGGTTATCAGCCTTCAGAGTTCTGAGCTGCCATGAAAGAAGCAATTAATTGTTTTGGTGTGAGAAAGTCTAACCCACACGGAGAAGACACATGCTAGTGTTCCAGCCAAGAGCTCCAGCTGTAGTCCTAGTTGACAACCAGTATCACTATCAAACACAAGTAAAGATGCCTCCAGATTCCAGTCCCTAGTCTTTGAATCTCACCAACTGAGGTTTCAGACATCATGGGGCAGAGGAAAGCCAACCCTACTGTGCCCTGTCTGAGTTCCTGACCCAAAGACATTGTTAAGGATAATAAAATGGTTATTTTTCATTGCTAAGTTTTAGGGCAGTTTGCATCAGAGCAATAGTAACTGGACTACTTCTCCTTTGAATCTAGCTGGCCTCTTGCTTGCTTTAGTCAGGAGAATGAAGACAAAGTGACAGTGTCCTGGTTCTGAACTAGCAAGAGAACTTGCCCATTTCCACTTAGGTATTGTGGCACAGTGTCACGAGGAGAACATGCCTGGACTAGGCTGGTGGAGGATGAGAGACACGTGGAACATACTTAAGTAATCCCAGCTGAAGCCAGCCTACATCAGCCAAATTCCAGACGTAAAGCAAAGCCACCTAGCTAACCACGCCAGGGAAATAAAAATTGTGTATTATCGAATGCCACTAAGGTTTTATGGTTGTTTGTTAACCAGCAATATTGTGGCAGGAGATAATCAATACCCCACTAAAAATCCAGAGCAAATAATACACCCTTCCTTCATCTCATATTCCTCTTTATGAACTGCCTTATACCCGTACTTTTCTTCACAGCAGCTTCTCAAATTCGTTACCTACTGCCCCTATTTCCACTTCCTTATCTCCTAGTATCGCCTCACCCTTAATAATTCTGACTCCTGTCCTAACCACTATACTGAAACTGCTCTTGTCAACATCAGTTACTCTCATAATGCCAAATGTAATGCATTTGTTGCTTTATCATCTTCCTGGACCCTTCTGCAGCATTTAACATATTAGACCATATTCCATTTCCAAACCTTTTTTTTTGTTTTAGCCTCTGAGATACCTCCAGGTTTTCCTCCTACTTCGTTAGCTTTTCCCTTTTATCTCTTTTTTCTGGTTTGTTCTTTCATTCGTTCATTTAAAAAATATATTGAGAACCTACTGTGTGTCAAGTATTTGCAGGGTTGGGGTGGGAGATATTTTGTGATCACAGCAGTGAAACGGGAACAAAATTCTTTATAGGGCTTATGTTCTAGTGAGAAGAGAGAGAAACAAGCAAATAACAAGTAAATATATACCAGACAGTGATAAATTCTATGGAGAAAAAACAGAGGAAGGAGGATAGACAGTGATAGGGACAGGATTGGTGTTGCTATTTTAAATAAGGCAGTCAGTGAGGTCCTCACTTAAATGGATGACATTTGCATGGATACCAGGAGAATGTGAGGGAGTGAGTCATATAGAATTCTGAGGGTGAAGTGTCCCAGAAACACAGGGAACAGCAACTGCAAAGGTTCTGATTCAAGAGTATGGTTAGCATGTCCCTCGGCCTCTTTTTTTTCCTACCCTCTTACTGTACTCATTTTCAAATCCGTTGCTTAGCACAAAATATTTATTTTGAGGTATGAGAATAATGGGAAAACTAAGTAATGGGGATTCGACTCTCATCTAGATCTTCTGGGAAGTTGGAAGCACCACCCTCTTCTGCAGGTCGATGCTTCTCCAACTTAGCAATTAATTCTTTCGCTGGATTGAAGATACCGTTGGTCTGCTGGTCACAGACATAGCAGCGAGGGGTGGTGCGGAAATGCTGCAGTGCACAGCTCTCGCAGAAATAATGCCTGCACTTGGTGACAACTGGATTCTGGAAGGTCTGGCGACAAATGAAACACTTGAATGGTATCTCCTCCTCATCACTTGCCACTTCATAGTTTTCATCCTCATAGACACCATAGCGACCCTCATCAAGCTCACGTTCGATCTGCCACCCATGCTTGTAATCTGAACGGTCATGGAGGAACTTGCAGCTGTCTCCAAAGCCACAAAAGCCAGTCTCCTTGTAGTCCTTACAAATGTCGGGCTGGTAATCCCAGCGCACAGTGGCACGAAGATGCTTGGGAGCTCGGATGGGGCCCTTCCTCACCATCCCGGAGGAAGCATTGCCCATAGACGTATCCTTGGGCTTCAAGTATTTCTTATAATTATTGATCCCCCGATAGATCTTGTCATCTTCCTTGCCCCTTAGCTTTTCCTGGATCTTCTGGCTGCGCTCAAAGATGGCTTGTGCGTCACGCTCCTTCTCTGTGTCTAGCTCGTAGACTGCAGTCGCCCCCATATCCTCTGGTCCCACAGGCTTTGCGGAGCGGGTGGACTTGTACACCATGCCAAGGCTCTGGGGCTCGGTCTCCTCCTCCTTGCTGCTCAACAGAGCAGCCACCCTCTGTTTACCACCACCATGGGTCTTCTGTATCATCGGATTGTGGATCACCCGCTTGTTTTCTGGGCGAACCACTGTGCTGCCTTCGTCACTGCTGCTGCTGCTGCTGCCGTCTCCAGACTCCCGGTTGCAGACGGGGCGCTTTCTGCAGCCTGCAGCCCCTTTTTGTCTACCAGGCTTTTTGAAGAGGAAGGTACATACCTGGTCTGTCGTCTTTCCCGGAGAAAGCTGCTCTGCCATTTTAGAGTCCCAAGCTCCAGAACGGCTGTGGTGTGCTCTGTATTGAAGTTTTAATAAAAAAATAAAAATAAAAATAAGAACAATAAAATGATCCTTCACAAGCATATATCTCAATTTGGTACAGTTCTTTAGGGTATGAGGAAAGGAATGCCTTTCAAATCTCATCTTGGGTCATCTGATCAAGTCTTCTGGAGCGTGGTCTCTGGCCCTGACACAGAGGCTACGTACTGCCTGGGTTTTAAATGCTGATTCTTCAGAGTTCAGTCCCTCTTTTCTCTCTATACTCAGGCCTTGAGTTAGCTCATCCATTTTCATAGCTTTTAATGCCATATGTATGCTGACAATGCTTAAGTTGACATCTTTAGTCAATACCTTACTTCTGAGCTTCAGATTTAAATATCCAACTGCACCCTTGATATCTCCACGTGGGCATCTCTAACTTACCATGTCCAAACAGAAGTCTTTATTGCACCAGCAGACCCCAACTCAACCTCTTCTCCCCAGTATTTTCCATCTTTGGAAATAACTATCTACTCAATTTCTCAAGCCATAAGCCTTGATTCCTCCTTGATCCTCCTTGATTCCTCCTTGATTCCTCCATTTTACTCATATCCCAACTTCAACCTTTCATCTTTTAGACTTTACCCCAAAACATTTCTCATATCCATCAACCTTTTTCTTTCTTTCTTTTTTTTTTAAGTTTATTTCTTTTTGAGAGACAGAGACAGAGCACGAGTGGGGGGACGTGCAGAGAGAGAGAGACACACACACAGAATCCAATGCAGGTTCCAGGCTCTGAGCTGTCAGCACAGAGCCCAACGCGGGGCTCAAACCCACAAACCATGAGATCATGACCTGAGCCAAAATCCAACGCTTAACCAAGTGAGCCACCCAGGTGCCCCAGCATCCACCTATTTCTATATCCACTCCTCTCAAGCTGTGCCAAGGCATCAGCATTATGTGCCACATTCATGATATTCATGGCCAGTAGCAGCTACATAATGTAAGAAAGCAGAGGTTGATCTACGCTGTACCATCACACAAACCCATTTAACCAAAATCAATTTAAGATAAAGCAAACAACCTAAAACGTGGACGAAATGCTGGCAAGTTTGACTTTTTCAACTAGTAGTTCTATATTTCGCTTATTGAACTGTATTTTTTCTGTGGTACTGAATATATTCCTATATGAGTTTCAAAAAAAAGAAGCAAATTTTAGGTTGAGGCAATATTTAGAAGAGTGGAAACATCTCAGTGCTTTTTCCAAAGTCACTTTCATGTGTACCATTTTATGATTTTTATGTGTTCTGAGTGACAATTCTGGCCCATTCTTACTCTAGACCAGTTTATTAAATTATCGGATTCCTGGTTTTTACAGTGTGAATAGAGATTTTTTATGAACACGAATAACTATTATTTTAATAATAACTCACTGTGCTAAAATTTGGCATTTAAATTTATAAATAAGATCACAGCTGCTGACCTCTTTCAGCAAAGAAAAGAACAAAAGGAGTTAGCATCTCATTCTGAGAGTCCACCTAAATCAATTAGGATGTTAAATCCATGCATAAAATAATGTTTAATAAAAGTGCTTTAAAGGGAAAATTGTCTCATTTTAAATTGAATGAATACAAAAGATGACACGAAGTTCCCGGATTACTGCTATGAGGCTCTAAGACACCAGACTCAGGCATTGCTAATAGTTCAACAGTAATTGGAATATTAATAGGATGTGTCATTCTGATTATATAGAATATGCATCAGAGTATTTTACCTGCCTCTTCTGGATTGATTGGAGAGTGGCAGAGAATAATCTGATTGTCGCTTCTCTCAGTTTAAGAGCCCCATTTCAGAATGCTTACTCGCAGACTCTATTTGAGGACACGTTAAAAATAAAACCAATGCATTTATAACCTAATTAGCTGGTCTCCATTGATTCATGTTCCAGATATTCAGTGTGCATAGCATTACTGTTTTCACGAACTACCTGTAAATATATGCTGGGTGGCACACTGGGCTAATGCACTAGTCTCTCCTTAGGGAACTGAACTAGCAGCTAATGTAGTCATCACTGAAGTACTGTGTTTGGCAGTTTTCTACTAGTCAATACACGTTAATAAGACTTCAAAGTTTTATTTATCACTTAATCTCAGCAGGTCCTGGGCTCTGTACGTAACATTAGATTAGAAATGGTTCTTGTGTAACGAGTCTACTGTCTAAAAGTAAAGGAGCCTTGACCTTTGAACAGCTGGCTGTCTCCGCTCAAGGGTATAAGCAAGAGGTCAGGGGTTCACTGCAATCGTGTCATTTGAGTGTAACCCCTTCAGGGATGTGGACCCAGGCACAGGTTCTCATTGTGCCCGGCTTCGGAAACCGCAAGTGCCCTTTCAAGTTTGTCTGCTGCGAATTTATCCACAAAGTTTCATATAAAAAGAAAAAAGAAGTCAGACCAGATGATCATTTCAGCATTCTCCTGACTTAAAAAAATATCGGAGTCCAGGTTGTATGTTCAGGAACGGTCATACCTCTCTAATTACATCAAGCAAACTGGTGAACTTTGCTCTCAAAACACGCAAACGCTCCTTAAACCGTGGAGAAATGCCAAAGCTCAACTCTGGGGCGCCGATGCAAACAGAGGCTTAAGGATGTTAGTGGCTTTCAGGCTTGAAGCTCTGGCTCTCTGGGCTTACATAGGATGTCATTGATTTACTCCTTCCACAGAGGTGAAGAGAGAGGACCAGGGGAGATAGGTTTAATTAATCTTAAATATCTCTGCAATTTAAGAATTGTAGGCCTGGAACAGTTCCTGTACTAACATGATTAGCAAATATTGACTTTTGAATACAATAATAATGTGTCATCTGAAACCCTTGATAAGTAACTTAAGTACTTCCTTAGCTTGCATCTTATTAAATTAGATGAGGTATGGTTGAGGCACATTACACAAAGACATTGAAATGAAAAATCAGACCTAAGGGTTTTAACATTGATTTTAAGAGAGCTAAAAGTCACAAAGAAAACATATATGCTTCAGTTCTGCAACCTATGAATGTAAGCTGTCTATTTTCTCTAGATGGATTTTTTTAAAGTATGTAGTAATTTTCATGGTGCAACTGTAGTAAACATTTACAATTTGTGACCTTTCTGACAGCTGTAATCAATCATCAGATTATGTATGATGACCATATAATTTTAGTTTTATGGAAGGTTAACTTACACAGATTATGAGCTTTTGATGTTAAAATATGGAAGAAAGAGCCATGTCATACTAGTGTGCCTGTGAATATGGTAAGGCTAATCTACCCAACCCCCTTCATAAGGTTTAACTTAAAAATGTGTACAACAAGTCAGCTAAGGAAAGAGTTTTAAGATGTAATACTAGTCAGCTGCAACCTGACAAATCTTACTGTATTGATTAGTTTTCAAAGGCTGTATGGCATGTGTACTCTACTTAACAATAGAATGGGAATGAGGGGAGAAAAGCCTCCAAATGTCATCAAAGCAAATGGTCTGTGAATGTTGCTTCAAAGCTCGTCATTAGTTGCCAGGGTATTTGGCCACAAAGCTTGTAAAGAGGTTTCTCCGGAGGGGTAGGTATGACAAAGTGCACTTCTTGGCAAGAAGACTTAGGCACTCAAGTAGCAGCACACATTAATTCTTGCTTGATTAATTCGAGGATTAACATTCTTTCTGAAATTTTGCCTGCTTTTTATCCTTTTCTTTTTTGAAACCAAGGATAGACCCCAGGCCTTTTCTGTCCTCTAATGAAACTGCAAATTGACTTGTGTTCAAATGGTGCTGGAGTAAAATGAACAATTAAAAATGTATTGGTAACAATGAGATGTATCAGCCAATCTCTTTAAGGATTAATTAGTGGCAGGACCAATCTTTCTTATACAACATACCAAGAAGAATAGAGCAGTGGTGGGTGAACAAGAAGGTGTCAAAGGTTTTTAACGTGTGCATACAAACACATGTATGCACATATCCACACACACATATGTAGTACAAGAATATAGGTACGTATATGTCAGCATCTGTACAGGTTTAGACCGAAAAAATTAACTGCAGCTTCCTTGGAGATATTTATTCCACCTTAGTTAGGATGATTCGACTGTTGCTGATTAGTGATCCATTAGTTAGCTTGAAGGCAGCCAACAGATTTTACTGATCGTAATTTATCATTAAAGCAGAGAAATGCTTTAGGTATTTAAATAATGTATGCAGATAAATTCACTCTTATTTTTTTAATTATCCACCTGTACCAACCTTGTAAGAATCTTTGCCCCCTATCAAAAGTTTGCTCTCTGAGGAAAATTTCAAAGTTAGACTAAAAGGAAAAGCCCTTCTCCCTGGTTGCATCTATCGATTCTGCATTTCAACCCACTCCCTCTCAAAATGCTTGGTATGTTTCAGGTTATGTCTGCAGTTCTTAAAAAAACTTGAAATTATCTCTACATTTGCCACTGCAGACTGAAGGCTTATCTTGCAAAATATGATACCTCTGTCATTTCTTTAGCAAAGTTTCAGATACAGTAGGGATAAATTGTAGTCCCCAGAGCCCACTGTAAAACTTCAGGGAAAAACGGACATAGTTCCCTTATTTAAGACCTGTTTAAATAGATGATACTCTAGAAAATGTCATTTTTGTTAGGCTGCCCTAAAGTCAGATCTACTCAATGCCACCAATGTGCCGAGTCAGCATAAAAGGGCATTTAGCACTAAGGCATTTGGTAAATACTGCTTTATTGTGCTTCATCCTCCCTACAGGGCATTCTGAAAAGATGAATAATAAGTGTGAACAGGAAGAACAAGTTTCCAGTCCTGTCAAATTAATTAGACTAGTGTAGAATGAAGTGAGGTTTGCCGTTAGGTAAGTTGAAAACATGTAAAGAAAATCATCCAAGCAATCTGAAAGGATTTTAAGAGAGCAAAACATCCTCATGAATTTTTGTATATTTGCATGAGAGATATTATATATATGTGGATAACTGTGCTGCACATAAAAGTGTATAGTATCTGAACAGAAAATGGTCTATGTGTTTATGCAATACATACAACATATCCCAAAACATACATGGCCAGCCACAATTTAAAAGGAAAGCCGTAATTCAAACAATATCTATTAAGGGGGGGCGGGGGGGGGGGGAGAATAGACCTGACCCTTTTACTTACAGTAAACCCTGGTTCCATACTAAGAACTGTATCAGGTGAGCTTATTAAGAGATTCATGAGTGCACAGGGAGCAATGCAATTTGGTTGTTGTTTCACCAGGTTCCAGCTGGGTGCTTTTAGCCTCAGACCTTATGTAGGCAAAGATACAGGAAAGGGAGAGTTACAATGTGCAGCAAGGTGCTCTTCTGAATGCAGGGCCTTCAGTTGGTAGTTTGGGCTAATTTTAAATGACCTTTTGAGATACGTTTCCATGTATTTCACTCTATTCTGGAAAATTGATTTTGGTAATTGAAGTAATCAATTTGTGTATCTATAGAGCATTGACTGCTTTGTACCACCGCCACAAAGCAGGCCGGCCAAGGTTCCATGATGCAAATTGATGTTTTTATATCGAGTTCCAAAGGGGCTGGCTGCAGCCACCCTATTTGTCCTACTCAGGAGTAGTTGTTTCTCCCCACAATCATGGGACCAATGCCCACTGCATTAGTTTAAACCTTCCTAAACCACAGTATTTCCTGAATCACATAAAGGTTGGTAAACGATTTTCTTTTTGCAAAGGACGTGAGGTCCTGAAACTTTTCATATATCTAGCCTTTCTTCCTCACCCTTCTCCTCCCCCCCGCCCCTTGTACCTTTCCAGTCTCCATGCACCTCACCCTCTTTAACTCCACTTTCCTGACCTTTTACTAGTTCCCTTTCTCTACTACCTAGCATCAGTCAATGTTGATATGCCACACTCAGGCCCTCTTCTGTCAAAACGAAGAGAATCTACAATTGTCATTTTTTCTTCTGTGCTGCTCACTCTATCTCGCTGCACCTTTGGTAGAATTCTACAGCTAATTCCAAGTCTTCCATACCATCAAGTGATTTTCCCAATTGACGCTCTCATTTCATTTGAGTTTTTTCATAAACAGGGTAGAGGAAGGCAGAACTTCTCTGCATCTGAGTCTGAATGCTGGGTTTGATTTTACATGTAACTGACAAAAACGTCACCTGCAAAGCAATGACTGGAAGACATCAGAATACTTGTTTCGGCAGGTGACACCAGGACAACTTCCTTTTGGGTGTCAAAAGTGTGTTTTAGCTACCTTTTCTTTTTCAGGCAGACTCAACTGTCCTTCCACAACAGAAGCAGGACATGTCATCTCCCAAATGAAAGAAATTCATGCCCATGATGAGTAACATTCCAATTAAAATTCATCACTAACAGCAGGCTTTTTATCTTTCTTGGACAACGTGAATCATTTTTGGTGCTGGGAAATGTGCTTCATAAACCTCCATTGTCGTAGAATGTCTACTTCCACGAGAACTTGTTTTATATTAGTAAATAAAACATCATCTGACATTTTTGTCACTTCTTATGTCTGGGTGCTGACGAAAATAATGGGAATGCTCGGAGGTTATGGGACATTGTTTATCAAGGAATGTAGGTGACGCCACAAAGTATAAGTAACGCTATACAGCTGGATGATTGATCCCTGCTGCATATTTTAAAGCTCCTTTCATTGCTTATCGAAACCTTTTAGGTAATGCACTCCTCTCAGATATCATTTTATGTTTGAAAAGCTTTATAATTCATAATGAAAAGTTGCTTAGTTACCCCAAGTGAATCCATAGCTTCAATTATTCTCTGTGCAAATGGTTGGACTCCATTTTGACCAATGTTTATGGTGTTTGGCAATTTTTCAGTAGCTACTTTGCTCTGATATGATTAATTTCTTGCATAATACTCTGCTTTGCATGTGTGGAGCTGAAATAATCTTAGTAGGCAGAAAGGAAATGAAAGACCTTGTGTGTTTCAGTTTTGGAAACATTTGAAACATAACATCATAATGTTAAGAGTGCCAAAAACAATACCAGTTAGGCTGGATAAAGACAACCACAAGAGACACAAATGTACTGATGAGACCCAGCCCTGGAACAGACAGCCCTTGCCTCGTTCTGTGGCCAGCTTGCTCTGCCTCGAGACATTGAGGAAGGGGAGAAGACAGAGCCCCAGAATTTACCAAACTGGATTCAACTGCCAGAAAAAATACTGGCATCTTCTCATTAGTATCATTTCCTAAAGTTATCGTGGGCCTCTTTCTTTGACAAAATCACATAAAACACATCCTCCTACTCATTAAGTGGCTACACGTGAGGCTGCTGCCCCTTGTGCAGAAAGGTGGGGGACACGCATAACTGTTGAATAAATGAATGAGTTCATTCATTCAGGAGCATTATGTGTGGTGACTACCTGACCTTCTGGCTTTGGGAAAATGTTTACTGTCCCCTGTCTTTAGATGATTTCTGTTGCTCTGATACTCCGGAGTGCCTGCATTTTGCAAGTTTCAAACACTGTCTCTTTTCTTCAACCCCTTTCCGATCAATGGTGTAAGTTGTGAAATGACGCCTACAATAGAAAGCCTGGAAGATCGGCAGAAAGAACACTGGTCTTGAAGTCACACCAACCCAGGCTAAAATGTGGTGAATTGCTGGCTTGGAAGCCTCACATGGCCTCAGTCTGCCTCCATGAAAAACAGGAATAATGATATAGTCTCTATTCTAGGCATACTCATTTCTTTTTTAAATTTTTTTTCAACTTTTTTTTTTTTATTTATTTTTGGGACAGAGAGAGACAGAGCATGAATGGGGGAGGGGCAGAGAGAGAGGGAGACACAGAATCGGAAACAGGCTCCAGGCTCTGAGCCATCAGCCCAGAGCTTGACGCGGGGCTCGAACTCACGGACCGCGAGATCGTGACCTGGCTGAAGTCGGACGCTTAACCGACTGCGCCACCCAGGCGCCCCAGCATTTCTTTAATGCTCTAGTGGTACTTCTTGTAGTACATGCCAGGTACTACTCCAAACATTCAATGCACCAATGAGGTAGCTTCTATTACTACCCCCATTTTACAGAGGAAGCAGCTGAAGCACCGAAGGGTTAAGCAATCTACCAAGGATCACAGAGTTAGTACGTGCCAGAGCCAGGATCTGCAGTCTACCTACAGAATCCGTGCTCTCAACCACCATACAAAGCTGCATCTGTAATGGTAGCTGCCATTACTGTTATTATTAGCATTACTGCTGCCATCATCGCTCTCATTACTGCTACAACCAGAGGCACCTGGAAGACCTGGTATCGGTGGAGGTAAGTGGCCCAACCTTTCACTTTTATCTCAAAGCCTGTGGACACTGTCCCAACTGAGCAGCCCAAAGCTGATGCCACTGCACAGCATCCTCAGCTCTGTTAAGAAATACGTGTGCATATGGCTCAAGGGCTCAAGGACGCTGTAAGTCATCGAATTTTCATTTCAAACACACAGGTATTCTTGATATGCTAACATATTTACTTCAGATTTTCACCATTCGATATATTTGTAGGGCAGCTTTTATTATAAAATTAATTTACAGAGCAAAGCCATCTTTTTATTTTTTTTATTTTTAAAAAAAAATTTTTTTTTCAACGTTTATTTATTTTTGGGACAGAGAGAGACAGAGCATAAACGGGGGAGGGGCAGAGAGAGAGGGAGACACAGAATCGGAAACAGGCTCCAGGCTCTGAGCCATCAGCCCAGAGCCCGACGCGGGGCTCGAACCCATGGACCGCGAGATCGTGACCTGGCTGAAGTCGGACGCTTAACCGACTGCGCCACCCAGGCGCCCCAAAGCCATCTTTTTATTAGAAGATAGCTCCTTTAGTAGCCCTTTGTTACACAAACAGCAGTAACAAATTTTCTCTTCTTTTTACAATGGAAATCGGCTGAGCCTCCCTCAAAGAGTATAGCAACTTTTCCCTTGCTGAGAAGTGAGAAAATAACATCAAATTTCTACCATGATAAAACAAAATAAGACAGAGAGACCCTGGCTTTGTCAGATTTGCTTTCCCCAACAGAAGTCCCTGAAATCAGTGGGAATCAGGGATTCCACAGAACGTGGAAGTAAGTGTATAGCTCTGCCAGATGAACAGGGGGTGGGGAGAAAGGCCGAGGCAGTCTCAGATCAGAAAGTCTGTTGCTGGCCCTAGAAAAACAAAGACTTACACTTCCAATCACAGCTGATTTTGACCTAATTCTTGTGAAACAACATAAAACCACACAGAACCTATCTTCATTTTTTTTTTAAGTTTATTTATTTGAGAGAAACAGAGAGCACACAAGAGTGTGAGCGGGAATGGGGCAGAGAGAGGGGTGGGGAGAGAAAGAATCCCAAGCAGGCTCCACGCCGTCAGCACAGAGCCCAACATGGGGCTCAGTCCCACGGATTGTGAGATCATGACCTGAGCTAAAATCAAGAGTTGGATGCCAAACTGACTGAGCCACCCAGGTGCCCCATTTTCTAAACACTGATCAGCAAGAATAATTTACTTCAAATTTCTGTTTGTAACCAAAGTTCATCCCTTACCAAGAGCTAGAAAAATGGGTAAATCAGTTAAAAATGGGAAATATTCCCAAAAGGTGTATGTAGAGCTTTCTCTCTCTCTCTCTCTCTTTTTCCTATTCATGGTATTTATAGATGAAATGTCCATAATATCTATAATCCTTCAAGAGTGGTGGCATGCTTTTATACTCCAACCTGGAAATACGTGGAAGTAAAGGCATCATGCAAACTCTGCATAGGAGTACACCCTTTCATGGACCTACAATCGAGACCAAATAAAAAGTCTGGCAAATTTCACGAAATTCTTCCAACACAAGGCATACTTATGTTTGAATCCCAATGAAAAGAACTGGAATGTAGTCATATAATCAAAAATTTAATACCTAGTTCTAACAGCACTGAATTACATGAGATGAGTAGGTAGCATCTGGTTACCAGAGAATAAGAAAAATTTTCAGAAAGAAAGGTAGGGACAAGATTACCAAAAGTTGAAATCTTCAAAGAAGTCTCTGCCATGTATATTTAGGCATCACAGATGACTTTCCACATCTAAAATGCTGGTCACTTCCCCAGTTACAAGAAAATGCTATGTGTACATCTTAATAATTCAGTTCACTAGAGTTTTTCTGTTTCTCCTTCCTCTACTTCTAAAACAAGACATTTTTAAAAGCCTAATGTTGTAAGCATGGGAAAAGAATAAGACATATGTATTGATAATCTGAGATAGATGATATTGTTTTAAAAAACTGGTATGTCAAAAGCATATGCTATGCCTCATGGCCAAGATGGAAATGTCAGGGGTTTAATTGGCAGCTGTGAATAGCAGCACCTGCAAACAGCTCAGGGCTTGTTCCTGTGGTCTGGCAACATTCTTACTTTATGCTTTAAATAAAGGCTTACTCACTGGGACAGAAGTAACTGACAATGGATGATTGATGATTGCCCATCACCCAATGGCTGACATCTACCGTTCACCAGGTCCGTTTACGAGTGCACATCCAGATTTCATTAACAGGGGCACGACATCCAGGGGCTGGCCTGCTACAGATGGCTACTCAGTAACCTAGTTCAGAATGCCTACAATAGTCTGACTTCTTTTTAACCTGGGAAAATAGAGCACTGGGGATTCAGAATTCTTTAGGAAAATAATTTTTTCTTTTTTTTTTTTGGAAGATAATTTTCAAAATTCCTTTTTTCCTGCTTGTTATGTTGCTTTTTGTGAGAGTTTGGTTTCATGTTCAATATCAGGTTGCCTTTTACATTTCTCTGATTTTTATTGCAAATGGGCTTTGCATTTGAAAGATTTGATATGAGGAAGAGGCGTATTAAAGGAGTTTACTTCTACTTATTAATTCATAACACTCTCATGTCCAGGGGGCTATTTAAGCTTTGAGTACAATAATGTTTACTATTTTAATTAGGAGGAGCAAAGACAGTGCAAAGAAATAAATCCATAGTGCAAACAAATGGCTAGCATCCTTTTCCACACCTGGACATCCATCAGTCCACAGCAGGCCTCTAGGCATAGCCAAAAACACACAAGCAATGTTGGAAAGAGCACTGGTATAGCAAACCTTTCAAAATATAGTGCTAAATTAAAGCTACCTTGCAACTGTTCAATAAAACCCAGAGTATCTCCAGGCTGGTATGTTCTAGGATGAGGCTAACATTTAGCTTTAATTTTTTTCTGCATTTCTTCTCCCTAAGTCCACCTCTCCCCAGCTACAAACCTGCACTACACATCTGCCTTGACTAATTGTTTTTCTCCAACTAAGTTGTGAACTTTTCTGAGGCACTTTTAAATCTTTTCAGCTTTTAGTGACTGGGCCATGGGTTATTTCATGATCTACCTTTTGGACACTGACAGTTCCCACATGCAGTTTTAGGAAAGTGATGAGTCATTTTAATTAATGGTAAGTAACTGGGTCTTCCCCTAGAACTGTGCTCAGGGACTAGTATCTGTTCAGCGACAAATGAATACATTTCTACAAAGAGCTGTATTATAGGCTTTTCATTAGCCAAACTTGAATAAAACAGACAATTTGTTTGTAGCCCTTTCTGAATCTCACCATGTTCTCCTGAGGGAAGAAGGGCAGGCATCAGCATGGTCATTTCACAGCCGGAGAACTGACTGAGAGAAACGAGGCAACTGGTCCCACACTGCACACCTTTAGTTATAGCACAGGAGCCTGTCTGAGTATCTGTAACACACACTTTGCACTCACTGGGCCGTTTGGCTAGCAAGGATCATGGGCTGTATGCCACATGTCACCTGCTTATTGTGGTCCTTGACTAACGTGAAACCACAGCCAGATAAATGGCTGTTCTATTAAATGTCCTAATTCAACCAAACCCATTTTGTGAGTACCAGTGGACAAGGATAGAGTCCCAAGCATGTGCAAAAGGCTACTGTGGTTGCCAGTCAGTACACAGTACATTATTGCAAAATAAGGGAGGTTTGCCTTGCCTGTGAAATTGCTACTTTTGAATATGCATCCATCTAGTTGGCTTTCCAAATTACTTTTTTTTTTTTTTGCTATAAAATCTGCTGTCTCTCTTTTTGTTTAATTGCATTCAGTTTTACAGTCTCTCCCAGGAAGAGCAGCTAATTATAATATATTTCAACAGAGAGAGAGAGAGAGAGAGAGGCAGGTGTTAGCTAAGATAGAAGTCCTAGTTTTAGCCTTGACAGTTCATGCAGTTTAGCTGGATCTTGGTGTAAAGTCAGCAGACCAGGCAAGTGCAATTTCATTGTTTTAGGTCTTCCTGGGTTGGTAGGGGATCACAGGACTACAGACTTAAACTCTGAGGTTATGAAATGACAAAAATGATTGATAATAATGACTGATGGGGTTGAGTTTTGGTCTTGTACACAAGAAAACCTGCTTCATCTGTAAATCCAAGTGAACCAGACATGGAAAGTGGCTAAGACCACTTGGACAAGCTGTCAAACATCTTGGGATTGAAGTGTCTATACATTTGCTAGCTATGTAATCTTGGGCAAGTCATTTAACCTCTCTGCTTTTGTTTCTTTATCTGAAAATTGGGGTAATAACAATTTCAACCTGTAGGTTGTTGGGAGGAATAAATGATGTAACCATGTAAAATACAACACTGTGCCCAGGGCACAGCTAGATACACTCATTATTTTCAGAGAATAATTGCACTGCAAAAGGCTAAGATCCCCGGGACAAGAGCAGACAGAGAAAGGGCAGAAATTAGAAAAATATCCAGTAGAAAATTCTCCCCTAACAAATGCTAGCATTTCAGAATATATCCGAAACAAATGCTTGCTTTTGAGATAAGTGGGTTCCTCCTATATTAAGATCATTTTAGTTTCCATGAACATGGCATTGACAGTCAAAATATACAATAATTTGTTAAAATAATCTTCAAATTATTCTGATGTATTTGTGTACATATCTATATGTGTATGTGTATCTTCCTTGTAGGTTTGGAGTTAGTAGGGGGCCATATTACATAGGCCACATAACCAAATGATTTACTGAATTTCCCCTATTCTAACTGGTTGTTTTGGCCAGGGCCAGCTGTGGCTCAACTCTGTTGACTGTAATTTCTGGGCTGTTCTCATAGAGCCTCCTAGGGAGTTACCAATTTTTTTTTCAGGCATCTGCTAAGTGCAGTCATGGATTATAGAAGTTGCCACTTCCCTATCCCCGGAATACAGAAGATGCAGGCAGAATCTGAATACTAGTTGACAAAATTGCCACTGCTAGTGATGAGTAACTGAAAACAATTTTAAGACTACCCTTAATACCTGCATCTGTGCATACCACCCTTCCTTAAATGCTGCATTGGGCTTCTTTGCTAAGGATCAAAAGTCATCATGGCTCATTCCCTTCTCTGACTCTCCAAATTCAACCTACCAACCCCCCTTTTTAATAGTTGTCATTTCTATTTTCTCCTGTCTCTACTTTTCTAGTTAAGCCCTACATCCTCTTTTGTTTGGACTATATAATGGCCTCCCAAATAGCCTTACTCATCCTTGTTTCTCTCCCTTCAAATTCATAATCCAGTCTCCAAAGTACCACTGGAGATATCTTTCTTAAAGCCTAAACCTCAGCCATGGTTCATTAGTGCCACAGACTAGAAGCCAACTTTCTTAGTACTGCGTAAAAGACTCTCCGTGATTTAGGCCCTGAAAGCATGGTCAGCCTCACCCCCGATGCCTTCCCACTCATGTTCTGTAACAATGAACTGCTTGCAATGGTCTCTCTCTCAATCTCTCTTTCACTGGTTTCACTCTTCCATGTTCTTCTAAATATTATTCCTGGTATATAAGCCATCTTCCTCCTGTGTCCTTAGCACACTACTATTTACATTTTATTTTATTTTTATTATTTAAAAAAATGCAATTTATTGTCAAGTTAGCTGACACACAGTGTATACAGTGTGCTCTTGGCTTCGGGCGTAGATTCCCATGATTCATCACTTACATACAACACCCAGCGCTCATCCCAACAAGTGCCCTCCTCAATACCCACCACCCATTTTTCCCTCCTCTCCGCCCCCTCCATCAATCCTCAGTTTGTTCTCTTATGGTTTGTCTCCCTCTCTGTTTGTAACTACTTTTTCCCTTCTCTTCCCCCATAGTCTTCTGCTAAGTTTCTCAAATTCCACATATGAGAGAAAACATATATGTCTTTCTCTGACTTATTTCACTTAGCATAATACCCTTCAGTTCCATACACATTGTTGCAAATGGCAAGATCTCATTCTTTTCCATTGCCAAGTAGTATTCCATTGTGTGTATGTATATGTATGTATGTACGTATGTACACATACATATATACACCACATCTTCTTTATCCATTCATTAGTCACAACTGTTATCATCAAGGCAGGACACATACACCAAAGGAATAGAATAGAGAACCCAGAATTGGACCCATAAATGTATGGCCAACTAATCTTTGACAAAGCAGGAAAGAGTATCCAATGGAAAAAAGAGTCTCTTTAGCAAATGGTGCTGAGAGAACTAGATAGCAACATGCAGAAGAATGAAACTAGACCCCTTTCTTACACCATACACAAAAATAAACTCAAAATGGATGAAAGACCTAAATGTGAGACAGGAAACCATCAAAATCCTAGAGGAACCACCTCTTTGACCTCAGCTGCAGCAACTTCTTACTCAACACATCTCCAAAGGCAAGGGAAAGAAAAGCAAAAATGAACTACTGGGAGCTCATCAAGATAAAAAGCTTTTGTACAGCAAAGGAAACAATCAATTATTTACATTTTATGATCCTGCTTAGGTTTACCTTTTCATTGACTTCTCCAGAAAAAAAAAAAAAATCAGTTACTCCCTTCTCTAGGCTATTTTTGTATAGACACAAATGAGATTTTATATGTATTACACTGTAAGATATTTCTTTGTTCTCTATTTCCCCTACTAGACAGTACATCTTTGAAAGTGGGGTCATTTCATTCATCTTTGAGTCTCTATTCATTGTCAGGGCCTTTAGGTACAAGATGTGTTGTAAACAGAGTTCACATGGTTTTATATTTACTCAAGGATTCATCTAAACAACTGTATGTGATAAATAAAATTGTATGAAAATAAAATCCAGCTTGGGCAAATGAAGTACCTATTAAGATTCATGCCTTGGATGGAATTCTTCCTGGATGCCTTTGACAACACAACTCAAGCAATACTTGTTTACCATCCCCACAAATTCTGTAACTCATCAAGTTTTAATTAAATAGCTGGAATCTTGGTCAATTAATTGGTGTTCATATTTTCAAATTTTGAAAAATAATGTTGACAATGACAAAGAAATATAAGCTTGGAGATTTTCAGTCTTAAGTGGCTCAGTCCCAAAGGCTGGTCCTTGTCCTTTAGCAACATTGGGTATTGTGTGCATTGTGCGAAAGTGACTTTTCCTCTTAGGGAGAGCATTCAAAACAATAAGGAGACAATATCTAAAATAATTAAGGAACAAACTTTGAGGACGGGAGAACAAATGTCATTGCCTCTTGGGAGGGGTGTTGTTCTTACTGCTGACCTGTGCCCTTCCCGCCCAACTCCCTTGAGGCTTTTAGAGCAGAAAAATCCCTCACAATTTTCATTAAGAACCATTATATCAAAGGGACTATCATTCAGCCTACAAGAGACTGTTCTGAGGTGGAATGTTTTTCAACTTAGAGCAAATGTTCCTTCAGTCATTTTCTTTTTTTTAAGGGAGAGTTATTTTGAATGCATGTAAAATGCAAATAGAATGACTATGGATATTTACAGAGCTCACACCTACTAAGTCCAAAGGAGCTTTGATTTAAAAACTGAAAATTGGCAAGCGGTTGATCAACACTGGCCTCCAATTGCTTTTAGTGTCTTGACAAAATAAAAATGCTATTTTAATGCAGAGATGGTTCACTATGAAAAGTGGCTATGGAACATGCACAATAACTATAAAGATGTTTTCCTCTGAATACATAATCCACGTGATCAGCCACATACACACTTTGGTACTGCATGCCTATGACTGACATGAGGCATTTTAATTTTCAAAATGTTTTCCAAAGTGCCTAAACACATGTTTATGCATTATAGTTACTGCATGGTATTAGATGGAAAACACACAAACTTTAAAAAAAAAATGTTACTCTGTGCATGGCCATACAATGGAATATAATGGAAACCAGGAAAAGAGAAGACTGTGTCATTCACAGGCAAGGCCAAAACAAGGGGGGAAAAAACACCCACCCAAAAACCTTTGACAATTCAGTCATGCTAAAACTAGGAGACAATACTGACATAAGAAAACACACTCGACATTAAGGCAGCAGAGCCCTTCTTAATCACAGCAGGTCTAGACAGCTCCCACAGCTGTGTCTGCTCTCTCACAGAGTGATGTGTGGCCCTAGCTGGAGGGTGGCGTGAGCTCAGAAGGGAATGTCAGCACAGGGTCTTAATTAATTTCCTTCTGCCGGGGTGTGTATGCCACAGTGCGGTTTTGCATTTGCTGGGAGGCAGCTTACTGGGAGGGCCTTAGGTGCATAACACCTCAACTCACCAAACCGCAGGGCAGAGCTCTCACCCCAGTGAGAGCACACACAGTCCCTTCCTGGCAGAGCCATCCAAGGTTCTGCCTCCCCTTTGGGCCAGATTTCAGCCTCATGACCGGCATCTCTTCCTGGCCCAGCAGGGGCTTCCCCAGCTTGTTTCAAGTGGTGTGCTTGGCCAGGACTGCTTCTGTGGTGTGCTTCGATGCAACCCAAGATGGGGGTCTGAAGCTGGAAGGCTAGAGACCATGTTCTCTGTTTCTGCTGGCTTTATGTGTTTTTTTTTAGCTGTCGGGAACAAATAAAGTATCAGCCGTTCTCCCCACGTCCCACGAGAAGGGAGGCAACAGACCCAATGGCTCTAAATGCAGACATCAAAAATGCCTAAAAAGAACACTGGTAGTAAGATGAATAGAACACGATCCATCAAGTACGGTGCAGCTCTTTACCCACAGGGACTGTACCCTAATTATTTATGGTAAATAATGGAGCTACATCTCGTCTAGTCTCTTTTCCAAAGACAATAACGTCTCTTTCTTCTGAATTCCTGTGACCTTGATTATCTGTCTATACCAATGGTTCCTAATTCAATTGACAGGAGCCTGGCATTGCGATGGCTTGTGTGTGTGTGTGTGTGTGGCAAGATCTAGTTATTAGCCTGTTGTCAACCAAATGAAATGTTATTAGCTAAATGGGAGCTTACCTTGCTGAAAGCTTGGATTATCAATGGCAGTGCCAGCGCCTCTGAGAAGCAGCTGTGAAAATCAGAATGAGGTGGTAAAGTTAAAAATGACCCTGGCTAGTAAATTTGTTTAGGGCAGGAATACTGTTTACTATAACCTCATTGAGGACAGGAACATTTGGTCAGAAACAATACTTTACTACACCTCCACTGAGCATCTAAGCAAAATTGTCTTCTAGTTGGTTGACAAAATGGAATTATTTAAAAAAAAAAAAAACCTCCTATCCTTTCAAGTGCAGCCTTCTGGCCTGGGAGTCTGGAAAGCGGGGCTCTTGTTCCAACTCTGAGTGGCTAAAGAATTTCCAAACCTTGACATTTTTTCCTGGAGCTACCACAGTATCATTTGACTCATTGCCCTGAAAGACTAATGGAAGCAAGTTTTTTGAAATCATGGGGACCACCCTTATAGGTCACTCATCTGGTCACTCATCTGTAAAACGATGTCACCAGTGTGATAAGATGATTTCTAAGTTTCCTTCTGTTCTCTTCTGTTTATGCGCTGCTATGATTCTGATTATCATTCTCTGGCAAGCTTTCTTGTAGTGTTCTGAGATACCTGAAAGAATATATCTGTATATCCAAGAGCTGAACATTTAAAATTCTCTTCAGACAAATGTTTCTTTCATGTGATACACCATTTGCAAATGCAATTTGGGGCCAATTTTTTTCTTGTTGTATCTGAAATGGATCATGGGGTTTATCCCCAAATGTCCATCATACACACAAACTGAAAATTGGCAAGTGGTCAATCAACACTGACGAACCAAGGTCTGGAAGATTTGGAACTGACCTAAACAAATCATCATCATCATCTTTAGTTGTTCTTCATTTCTTTCCCTCTAGATACAATCTAGTAGGCCATGCTGACCTGGGTTAAGAATTTTTCAAATGGTCTAAATGTTACTTTACTTGGCAAAACAAAGGCAGAGTAAGTAATTTTTCCAAATCTCTCTTCAGACATGCCTTATAAGGAAGGTTTTCTTTCTAGGGGGATTTGGACTCTCATTAATCTATTTCTCCTTTCAACAATAAAATGAAAAATGGAATGAGATTATCAAAATGGATAGTCTGGTGTGGACCTGATAACACGCTTTTGAAAAGTGGTTTACATTTGACATCACTTAAGCTCCCTGGGCCAGCACATCTCAGGTCTGCTATGTGGGGCCTGGACTCCACTCCCTGCTTGGACACAAATATGCTTTATTGGTTTCAAACGCCTCTCAAGCCAGTTGGAAGGATGGATGAATTCCTGGTGCAGTAAATATTAAGTCGTCTGCAGAACTATAAATATCCCCTTACCCTATCTTATTCAGCATTTATACAAAGACATTTTTGTGCAGTATGCTTTTTCCTTAACCTGGATATATACTTATTTTAAATTTTTATTCTTTCCTATTATATATATACATATATATTTTTATACATGGTACAAGAGGTATATGGCATAAAGTGGGCAATTTGGGTATTTAAAATTTTATGTATCTTCCTTTGTGCCCTTCGGCATACATAACGATAGAGTCCACCTGCTTCTTATGTAAGGATTTTAAACAATCTTAGTTAGAGTGGAAAGTCCTGGGTTTCGTCTAGTAATCACAAGAACAATGGCAGTGAAAACATCTAACTTACCACTTAAAACTAATTCTTTCAAAGCAGTAATTCAGAATATACAGAGTGGCTTAAAGAAAAACAACAAGCTGACAACAACCTACCTTGTAATACTGCTTCGCTGGTTGTGGCTGTGTTTCTAATCAGATGTGTGATGAGCAGAAGTGACTAAACCCACACACTACGGGAGAGGTGGCCAAGGTACAGATGTTGTCTCTGTCTCACTCAATTGATTAAAAATTTCTTGATACCTCTAACACTCCTCGCCCCACTCCCTCAGAATCATGCTTGTCGAGTAAATCATGAGATAAACTACCCTCTCCTAATGTCCTTTAATATGAGTGGAACCCAGGAGTGCTCAATCCATAAGCCACTGAGAGAGGGTCCATACTAAGCTAAGAGCTTAGCCCTTATTAAGACTAAAAGCTGGTGGCAGCTGGCCCTATTTCTCACATAATAACGTGCAAAGGAAAAAACAAACAAAAACCAGGAAGGTGGCTACAATGCAGATTCCTGGGATCCATGCCCGGAGACGCTGATTCAGTGAATCCTGGGTAAGGCCCAGTGTGCCGTACCTTTAAAAACGGGGCTCTGGAATGATCCTGTTAACAATATCTGTGGCCTGAACTTTGAGAAGCATGGACAAGGAAGGTCTGGCCACGGATCCTGAGGTGGAAAGACTTTGCCGTGGACCTGTGCATTGCACCTGAGGTCCGGGAACTCAATTCCTCCTACCTCGCATAACGTCCCAAGACACGAAAACATCTGAACGCGTTTGCCTTGCTGCACCCAAAAGTTCTACGGTGTGAGAGAAGTGACTCGTTTGAACTCCTGAGGAGGAAAGGGCAGAATCCAGGCCTCTGTGCAAAACAGACATCTCGCTGTGGCAGGAGGTCTTTTTTCACCGCATCACGCGGCTGAAAGGCACGGGCTAAATTAATGAGCGGGGCGAAAGGAGACGGTGGGTGTCAACCCCAGCGTCCCTTCTGGCGTGCCTGCTCTCTGTCCTTCAGCCCGAGGCCCACATTAAAGAGCTCCCTGGAAAAGCCCCTCCTGCTGTCTCCTATTTGCTGTCTCCTTCTTCCGCAGAGCTACCCCTAGAGCTGTGACCTTCTATTTATACTCAAACTGGCGTTTAGAGTCCCTAATGAGGCAACATTGCATCAGCCAAGGGGGAAACCAGTACCTGAAGGTAGTCACACCCACTACGAGCTCAGATGGGACCACTCCATGGTTCCTCCGCTCCGCCTTCCGTGCTACGTCTACGTGCTACGTGCTACGTACGTGCAAAGCGCGCCCAACTCCTCCCTGCAGTCAGCAACTGCCTGCGGTCAGGCGAAGCCGAGTCTGAGTGCGAGCTGGGAGTGCGGGATTTATTTATCCATTTGGGAGTTTGGGGACAGGATTCTGGATTTTTTTTTTTTCGTGTAAGTGGTAAACATCTTGCTGTATTTCTGCCCAAGCCCTGTTTAATTAAATAAAGTCACCTCAGAAGTGATGTTCCAGGGTGTTAACTGAGAATAACGGTTTTGAAATTGTTTGAATCTAGACTGAAAGGAAATTCCGGGACTTCCATTCCAGGGAGACCAGTGGACAAAACTACAGACTAAATTCTCAGCTGTACGCCCAAGTGAAGAAGAAAACCCTTCATTTCCCCTACCCCGGGCAGTACTTCTTAAAACACAAGATTTAGCAATTTCTTGGTTAATGAGAAAATTTGGTAACAATTATTCATTCAAGTTGATCAAATATCCCTTATTCACAATAACCATAGAATTGCTAAATCTCCATTCCACTTTTTGCTTGACATAGCTCTGCAAAAGAATTTAAACACTAAGGGTGTGTGTGCGTGCGTGTGTGTGTGTGTGTGTGTGTGTGTGTGTACAGGCCTAACCACTGAGCGATTTGCCCAAGGTCACATAATAGTTCCCTGCCATTTCCTTTATTGTCTGCCCTCAAATTCTCTTTTTGTAGTAAGCAAAGGGAAATGACGTGGGCTTCCAAATTTCATTATAAAAGCTTCCATTTAAAACAAAATGTATTGCATATTATAATTGCAACCAGAACCAGTGAGGGCAGTGGCTTTCAACCTTGTGAGAAGTCTGGGGCTGCTGTTACATGTGGCTGACTTCAATGAACCCCAGTCCACCCTCCAGCCTGCAGATTATAGAGCATTTTCAAAAAAATAGTTACACTGTGCAAAACACAGACACATTTAATGTCTTTTTTTCTTTTGGTTAACAAAATGTACGTAATTTTCTTAACCAAAGAAATTATGGTAATAGTTCTGTAATGGTAGTAAAGTGTTCTGTTTTCCTTAAAGTCCACATTTGAATCTGTATACACAAAACTGTTCGGAAAAACAAAGACACAACTGTTAATTAAAACTTGTTTGTTTGTTTTTTTCTCCCAAACAACAAGCTGTTGAATTCAACTGTTATTTGTTTATGCTGTTGTTGTTGTTGTTTCAAACCTGCTTATGGATGTAAACATAGCTTCTGTGTCTCTTTGATAGGTGCAAAGGAGTCCAGTGAACTTCCCCTATGACAACGATGACAACTGACATTTACTGAGTGCTTACCCGTGCCAAGCCCGAGGCCTGGCACTTTACAACCATTAATTTATGTAATTCTGCCTGCAGAGACAGAAATTATGATCTCCATTTCACAAGTGAAAAATTAGGCTTAGAAAGGTCAAGAATTTGCCCTAGTTCACCCCAGCTGGGCTGTGGAGGAAGCCCTGCATCTAGGGCACATGGCCTTCCCCCATATGCTGCACTCTCACATGGGCCAGACACTTCCATCTCATTCACACCGAGGTTCTGAGCCTCCCGCTAGTTCCCACCCCCTGGAAAATACAATTAAATATACAGAATCCTCTCTTAAAATTTTCAAATTAAATTCCGAATCTATTTTACCCACACCCATGAAACTTGTAGCAAGCACTCAGTTAGTTACTAAGGAGTTATTACTCAGGCCTTGGAACCTTAATTACTCCCAGGACTGAGCTACATGGACAAAGCAAATAACGCAATGCAGAGCAAAGTAGGGGTTTAGAAAAGGAAACCTCACACTTTTCTCCCTCTTCCTCCTTTTTTTCTTTTTGGGTATAGGCCTTGTGTTATCAAATGGGAGGAGATGTGTTTCATGTGCAAAGACCAGAAAGCAGGGGAGTTAGGGTGACCCGTCTTTCTGAAAATGTTTCAAGGCCTAGAGTTGAATATAGCCATATACCTTTGTTGATGTTCCTATTACCAGTACCCATATCTAAGACCAATACTCTAAGAGCAAGAATACTGAATCCCAACTTTGGCAGTGGTATGATACTCTTATTGGAAGACACCATTCAGCTTTTAACTTCTCTGTTAAGACACTCAGAAGCTGGGCTTTGGATCTCTGGAATGGATGAGCTCCTTTTCTCTAGCAACAGTATGTACTTACTGAGTACATACTCAGTGGGAAAAGATAGGACCCGAGTCTCCTGAAGGCTGCAAAAAAGGGAATTCTTTCTGTTAGACTCATTATGTTTGCAATGGCCCACCTGAGACATTGGTTGTTTTTCTAAAATAATTTCCTTTTATGTATGTAGAATTGGAATATTTTACTAACAATTCCCATGACCTGTTTCCAAGATTTTCCACAAACCTGCCATACTTAAGAGACTCTTTCTCTATAGAGTTTGAAAAATGGGACTCAACATATTGTCCATATTTAACAATCTTACATTTTTGCACAATGTTAAGAGTTGGAATCATTTCCTTCTATTATGGAGAGGAATACCAAACAGAATTCTTCAATTACTTTTACTTTTGGATCCAAGTGAAGGAATAGTTTGAAGGTGATTTTCAAAATCCACAAAATGGGGGTAAGGTTTTTCATCAGGGATGAATTATTTGATATGATCATGAAAGAAATCCTTAAAATTCAGATTTCTTTTCAAATTCTATCTTAAATATCCAACATACAACAGAGAGGGAAAAATACCATGATAGAGTTTTTAAAATTTAATTAAGGTAGTTGATCTTTTTCGAGATTTTCCAGTATGCACACAGGCTACCAAAAATGGATAGATAGATAGATAGATAGATAGATAGATAGATAGACAGATAGATAGATAGACAGAGAGATAGATAAATAGATAGATAGGATACAACCTCAGCTCAAGTAGCAACAGTGACCTCTAGTGTGTCTTTTTAATTTTCTCACTCTGCAACTTCAACTCATTGTTTCTTTAACCTCTGGGGCATTATTTAAGCACAATTTTCCAGTTCGTATTTGGTCTAATTTCTGTATTGACTCTATATACTGACAACTGATTCTTAAGAGACCTTCTTTGATCCTGGTAATGTATGATAAAGTAATTGTGCCTTCATTAATGACTGTAATTATAGTACATAAAGCTGTCATTTACATGAATAATCACCCACCCCTCCCCCCCTCAAAAAAGGCACTTTATTTGCAAGATGAATTTAACTTAGGCTGAAAAACTCTTTGAGCTCTAAGCCATGACTCCACACGAAGTCATGTGTTGTTTGCAAGAGTGCCCATTTCTCTTTGATAAGACCACCTAGTTTTTTATTTTACTAAAATTAATTTGAGAGAAAAAGAATCTATCTGAAAGGCAAAACATTATTTGGGTATTTTAGTATTTTGGGTTTTGCCCTAGATGTGCGCTGATGTCAGGACAGAACCCACAAGAATGTAGTGCCGCGGGTCTGGCAGCTCGTGTCAGCACTTCTATTCCAAGTTCCTCTTTTCAGGAGTTTATAACATTGCAATAAAATTTATTATGGGCTGGGACCTGGCATACGGGAGCCTGAACCAATGCTGTAAAGTAGTTTGGAGATTTTTTGGTGTGTGTGTGTGTGTGTGTGCGTGCGTGTGTGTGCGTGTGCGCGCCGTTTTCCCCAAGCGAGTGTTCAAATCTGTTGTGTCCTGTCTTCCTGTAGAAGGAGTGCAGAATCAAAGTCTAATCAGATGGACCTGCCCCCCTCCTTGGTCTGTAAGTCAGAGGCAATTGAAAAGGGCCCCCTACCTGCTCAATGATAAACTCTTTTAGGATAAGTTGGAAAGGGGTGGGGGGGGGGACAATAAAGGAGTAAATGTTTCCTGTAAATGGAAGAAGCCCTTAGAATTGCAATTGTTGGAAAAGATCCTCTAGGGTAGGAGAGGGAGACATGAAAAGGTATTCAAGATTGTTTTCTGTAATTGGGTGATCTTCAGTGCCCCCCAACAGCTGGGCTTGTTGGCAAACAAGAAGCCTGCATGTGGAAAACATGTTCCAATCTGTGTAAACTAAGCATGGCATAAAAACAAGCGTCATCCCCAGGTTAAAAACAAAATGAAACATGCAGAAGACAGATTCCTGGAGAATCAGGAAGGAGGATGTGAGTATGTGAAGGTAAATGTTTTTTTTTTTAATGTAGCACATATAAAGTACATACTATATGCTCTGTATTTATGGTTAATGTCTATCTTATCATCCATGCCTCCCTTGCTATTGTCTTTTTGTTATTGCGCATGAGAGTCTGTCTCAGTGACAATTCTGAGACAGCACCTATCCAAAGAAAGAAGAAACAATTGAATCAGAGAACTGATGAATCCCATAGGAGGAAATTAATTAGAGCTGCATATAGCTCAATGGAAGAATTTCAGAGTCAGAAGGAACAATAGAGCTTTGCTTGACCAACCTCCCTCATTTACAAGTGAAGAATGCCCAACATGCCAGTTTATCTATGGTCAGGGCTAATCTCCAGCTAGAACACACATATTCTTACAGGTTGTTTATGGCCAGCATGAATTCTAATTGGACAGTGTGCAGGCTATCCTGGCCAATGATTCTTGAACATTTTTGCTTATTTATTTTTAAATGTTTATTTATTTTGAGAGAGACAGAGTAGGAGTGGGAGAGAGGCAGCGAGAGAGGGAGACACAGAATCTGAGACAGGCTCCAGGCTCCAAGCGGTCAGCACCAGGCCCGACATGGGGCTCGAACCCATGAACCATGAGATCACGACCAGAGTGGATGTCAGACACTCAACCAACCGAGCCACCCAGGTGCCCCTTGAGCATTTTTTTAATATCACCCCTGTCTATGGTCACATAGTGAGTTTGTAGCAAGCAGCTAAGTCCTGGGTTTCTCGCCAGTTATCAGAAATTGTTCAGACTCTAAAATTTATAGCTTGATAGATGTGCAGTAACTCTTAACCAGTCCCGATTTAACTGCTTTGTCAGGTTAGATCTACCCTATTAGCCACTGCTCTCTATTTACTGCACAAAACTCACTGCAGAATGAATGCTAATGGCTCCTCACCATGGAGCTAAATGTTGACCAAGAACCAGTCTCATCTGAAGTTTGTTTCCAAACCTGTTTATGTCATTGTACTTGTTGATATAATTATGTCATTTAACATCATATTACAATATCAGACAAAATATGAAGGTAGAAAGGGTTATATCAATGAAAAATTAAGTTGAGTGCTTTAGAAAGGCTTGATACAGGTGAACTTTTAAAAAAGTAGGCTGTTGAAATAGGAGTGCGTAAGACAACTATAAACGATCCAAAAAGCTGGACAGCTTTTTGGCTGTCAAATTGCTTTGCAAGTATCATTAATTTTCCTCAGAGAAACCAGAATGTAGAAATGCATTCTGGATATGTATATAAGAAAGAAGACTTGGGACTCCAAAGAGAATCCAGACAGAAGGAAGTGGCCTCCCTCTTGCATCAGCACACACAGGAAGTAAATGTGCATTAAGATAAATGTTCAAGTATAATATTATTTCAAATCATTCACCACTTGAACTAACTTTGGATTAATTAATTAACAACTGGTTTTATCATGTCTGATAATAGGGCTCTTCTACTACTCTTAAATCTGCCATCTTGGCAGGATCCTAGAGAGGGTCTTGTGGTTTTCAATTCTGAGTGCACGTAGTGGTGGGGAGTGGAGGTGGGGTCAGTAGGGGTTAAGAACAAAAGCAATGGAAGGTGGTGAAGCTTTTGAAGAGGAACCTATTATAAATCTGGGTAGGTCCCTTACAAATAATATAGATTTAAGAAGGCAACTAGCAAAGATTGGTCAATAGACAATAGCATTGGAGAAAAGCAAATTCAAATAATGAATGACTCATTCAGAATGACTCACTTGGAGAACAAATGGTGTGTGTTCCTCTTAATGGTAGTTGGTATGTGCCTATAGACAGATTCTTTACAGGCAGTCTATTCTCTCCTACTTCTGCTCACTTCTAGGGTATTTGTGAACAGGAAAATGCAGACACGTCTGGGCAGATTATTTGCAAAGTTGTTTTATGTCTCCTTTTTATCTGCCTTTGCAGCTGCAGGATTGTTCTGTGGGTCAAATTTGCCAGAATCTTCTTACTCTCCCTAGCCATTAACTAGGCAAGGTCTCTTCCATTATCCTCCTTTAGTGTGTTCATAAAAATGTTTTGAGTCTTTGCCATGGAAGAATGTAATGCTAGATATGGTTTTGACGGTCCTATGGAGTCACCACTCTATCTTTTAAAGATATAATTTAATTGACTGGAGCATAGTTCTTCTGTTAAAACCATCTTGGCTTTAAAAAGCTTGAATTTGGGTAGAGGGATAGTGTTCAGTTTGCATCATCTGGCTTTTGTCAATTTGTGTCAAACCTTAATGTCATCTCTTTCCTTTGTAGTATAAATAACATGAAAATTCTCCTTTTTAAAACAACTAAAGAAGTGAGTTCATGGTTTCAGTTTTTCCCTTACAGGCAATATTTAAGGTATTTTTTGAAATGTTTTTGATATTTTTAAATATTTTAGCATACTCTCCTTCAAATGTTCTTTATTATTGTGAGGAAGAGAGAATAAAGGAGAAATCCTGATTTTATTTATGATCGCTTAAAGCATCTCATATCAATGGTAGATGTGCTTTTTTAAGTTTCAATAATAATGTCGCTATATCCCAGGGAGATAGACACTAGTACTATGTTGCCCAAACAGACAGAGATGTTTGCTGAGGTATTGTTTACAACAGGGAAGAATCTGAAATAACATGAATGTTTGTTAGCAGGGAACTGGTTCAGTAAAAATGATAAAATAGTAATGTAACAATGAAAAGGATGCTGTCTCTTTTTTTTTTTTTTTTTTAATTTATTTTTGGGACAGAGAGAGACAGAGCATGAACGGGGGAGGGGCAGAGAGAGAGGGAGACACAGAATCGGAAACAGGCTCCAGGCTCTGAGCCATCAGCCCAGAGCCCGACGCGGGGCTCAAACCCACGGACCGTGAGATCGTGACCTGGCTGAAGTCGGACGCTTAACCGACTGCGCCACCCAGGCGCCCCAATGCTGTCTCTTATCCATATGCATTGACATTAGATCTCATGATTTTTTTTGAGTGAAAAAGGTTAGGAAATAATAAGTAGGGTATAATACTATTTATATAAAATTACATATATACCTCTGCATATATATACATATTCACAGATATACAGATATTATATACAGAGAGAGAAATAAAGAGAAATTTGAAAAGATAGACACCAAAATAGTAATAATGCCTACCTTTGGGTGGTGGGATTTAGTTTATTATTACTACTGTTATTTTAGCTACAAAAAAAAAAAATGAAGGCTTCTGGAAAAGATGTAAAGGATACCAGTTGTGGTATACTTAGAGCACACTGGGGTGGATACTTCTGGTTGGCCGACCCAGCATTTATTCCTACCCCCATCTCTCTCCATGCCTTCCACTATTGATACTGGAAGAAGAAAATACTTTCTCAGTTTCCCTGGCAACTAGAAGTGACCATATGACATCATTCTGGTGATAAGGCAAAAGGAAAAATGTGTCAGGGACCCGGAGAATCTAAGAACTTTTGACTTTGATATCAAGTAACTCAGCAGCCACCACATCACAGGCATAAGAGAAAGCCAAGGTCATCTCAGAGATGCCAGTCCCTACATCAAGTCAGGCAGCGATGGATCTCCAGCCTTCTTGTTAGGAGGAGAAAACTAACCTGTGTTTGTTTTCAGTTTGTCAGGTATTCAAGAACTTGCAGCTGACATATCCCTAATTGGTTAGGAATAAAAAATGAAATCCCCTTTCAATCTCTCCACCAATCCAACTACCCAGAGTTTACCATCCAGGGAGGCATTTTCACCCCATCCTCTCTTTTAATCAATCTGCACGTGCGTGTGTATGCATTAATGTATTTGCATATGTGCGTATAGTTACATACCCTGTTTTCTAAAGCTGAAAATATACCCTATATTTAAATTGTCCTATAACTCGTTTTTATTTAAAATAAAAAGTAATTGCAGGGTTATCACACAGTTCTATCATATTCTTTTTAACAGCGTTATTGAGATATAATTCAAATATAATGCAATTCAGCCATTTACAGCATACAATTGACTACTCTTTTGTATGTGCAGAATTATGCAACCATCATGACAAGTTCCCCACCCTCAAGAAACCCTATAACCATCAGCAGTCACGCTCATTTCCCCCTAGTCCTCCAGCCCTAGACAGTAAGTGTCTTATTACTCTTCAACATTTGCTTAGTTTTCTGCAGTTGGACTTAACATAATTCAGTATTTTTTTTTACTAATAACTGTTTAGGTGGTTAGTTCATTTGAAGATTTTTACCATTCCAAATAATGCTGCAATGAACATCCTTATAAACTTCCTCCTTCACACATGATTACAGTTGCTTTTCTACTTGCGTATATTCCATCTTTAGAATCACAGCAAGGGATTTATTTACACTAGAAAAATTCAGGTCATGGCCGGCAGAGAGGTGTTTAGTAGACAGGGCCCAACTGGGGATAGGATCCAGCTTGGGCTGTACCTGCCCAGGAAGGTGTGTGCTCTGGCACAGGCTGCAAGAGCCCAGGGCAAGGGTGCCTTTGATAATGGTCTACCAGGACAGGGCACCTTCTAATTCAACATAGGCAGGGCACTTGGGGGAGAGTAACTGAAGGTAGCATTGGCTGGTTGAAGGTTTGGGGAGAACTTGCAATTGTTGCAGGGTCTTGCAAGCCATAGGAAGGAATTTGGATTTTATTCTGAGTGTGACAGGAAGCTATCAGAATCTTTTATCAGAGGAATAATATAATCTGATTTTAATTTTATAGAGCTCACTGTGATTGTGTGACTGCAGGTGAGGAGGGGTGAAGGTAAAGCTTAGAAGGCTATCATGATGGTCCTGGTGAGAGACTGGTTCGACCTCAGAGAGCTCAGAATTTAGGAAGAGAGACAAATTACACGTAAGTTACTACGATGCAAGCTAGAGAGTCATAGATGTTGGGGCACCTGGGTGGCTCAGTTGGTTAAGCATCTGGCTCTCAAATTCAGCTCAAGTTATGATCTTACAGTTCATGAGATCAAGTCCTGTGTTGGGCTCTGCACTGACAGTGCAGAGCTGGTGGGAATTCTTTGTCTCCCTCTCTCTCTGCCCCTCCTCCATGTGCACTCTCTTTCTCTCAGAATAACTAAATATTTTTTTTTAAAGTTATAGATGCCATCCAACAGTCACATAAAAGAGTCACATAAGATGCTATGAAAAAGGTGGAAGAGATTATTTTCAGCAATCGAGATCAGGAATGGCTTCATGATTAAGAATTATAGTTAGGCCTTGAAGGATGGGGAGAAAAGAGTTCTGGAAATAGAGAAATGGGGGAGGTTGGTAGGTAGACACAGGCATTCGGGAGAGAACTTCTTATAACCTATAATATTTACTGTTCACTCTCAGGAACTAGGCACTAAGCAGGGCCATTCGTAGTGAGAAGGGCCCAGCCTTAGAATGGGCATCTAGGTACTGAGAATGAGAACAATCCTTTCTTTTCTTTTGCTAACAATTTCCTCGCCCACCCTTCTACCTATAAAAAACCTTCCATTTTGTACAACTCCTTGGAGCATCCCTACTTGCTAGATGAGATACTGCCTGATTCGTGAATCGCTTAACAAAGCCAATTAGACCTTCAAATTCACTTGGTTGAATTTTGTTTTTTAACAGGCAACAGATGTGATTAAGGATCTTGAGAGGAGGAGCTTTCTCTGGATTATGCGGCTAGGCCCACAGCCCAGGAATGCTGGCAGCCACCAGAAGTTGGAAGAGGGAAGGAACGGACTCTCCCTGCAACCACAGAGGAAACAGGGCCCTGCTGGCGCTTTGATTTCAGTTCACTCATACTGGTTTCTAATTTCTGGCCTCCAGAACTGTGAGATAACAAATTCATGTTGCAAGCTACCAGGTTTGCAGTTATTTGTTGCAATAGCCACGCAACCTAATACAGTCACATACACGTGATATGTGACTCCATTACATGGAAACGTTTGAGATGTACTGGCTCATTATGCCACCCCTCTCTGGGAAATGTTTGCCTATTTTACAAGGACCGTTTGGAAACTCACTGCCGTAGCTCAAATGGGTAACCTTAGTGGGCAGGATTGCAGGGCCATGTCAGGTGAGGGGAATGGTATTTTGAGTTCGGAGCAGGAGGCTAATTTAGTGCCATTACATGGATAACCTTAAGGACACTGCCTTTTCCATCTAAAGGCACCAGTGAGTCTTGATGGGTTTGAGGTCCATCTTCATCATGTGACCTTGAACAAATAAATCATTTGAGGGCTCTCCATCTCAAATATTCATCTCTAAAATGGAGAGACTAATTCTTATTTCAAAAGTAGGATTTGATTATTAAAGAAGACAGCATATATGAATGCATTACGCAAATTACGATGTGTTATGAATTCAGTAGCACTATTATTATTTTCTGTGCATGAGGCCTTGAGTTGAAGTTGAGGAGACAAATGATATCCTGAGTTGGACACCTGTTAACGTCACTAGTTTTTTGTGAGGATGAAACAAGGACAAAGTAATTGCTGCCAATCATGAGGGAAGATAAGATGATAAATACTGTGTGAAATAAGTCCCTTCATCCTTAGAACAACTCTCAGAGGGTATTATAGCCCCCGTCTTACTGCAGAATGATTATATCTTAGAGGGCTTTCACAGTCCTGGCACATAGTAGATACTCAATAAATGGCAGCTGATCTTAAATTTGGTCCCCATCAGGCCCTGCAATTTCTGTCTCAGTTCTACACTAGTCTACACTATGCTATTGCTTAAAGCAGATGAAAAAAGACCATGATTTGCCGGTCTTCCTGTACTTTTCTGTAGAGTTCACTTAAAACAATAAGTACCTGCTTTGACTACAATGAATAACAAGGCACAGTTTCCATCACTGGCTGCCCAATTCTGGAGATGAATAAATTAAAAGAACTGAAATCTCTGTCTTGCAGCAGCTTGATCTTTGAAGGTTCTAGAGGAGAATTATGCCTGCCCCAGCTTCCAGAAGCATTCCTCAGGTTTCCCTTCTTTGAGTACAAAAGAGGAAGGGCCTCAGGCAGGTCCTTCCAACAGCTTGCAATTCCTAAGTTAATTATCATCTTAGGGAGCTCTGGCAGTCCTCAGCTTTCCTTCAGGGCCTCTCTAGCCGAGTCTTGGAGCTGCATCAATTACCTCAGTAATCCCTTTTGTTATTTATCTTCGAAATACCCACTTAGTGGGAGTTACACTCCAACCTCACCTCACATCAAATGACCTACGTACAGAAGAGAGCCTTGGATTTCCTAGTTTGGGGTTAAGAATGGGTTGTAGTCCGATGCTCAATGGTTCCGAGGGGATCAGGTAGATAGATTTTGGCACAACGGGACTTTTTAGAGGCAGAACACCAAAGGGGGCTTCAGTGCAATGCACTATCAGTTTATAAGGAAAAACACACCACGTCGATGCATTTTTAAAAATACATTAAGTATGTCCTTAATAATATTCCTAAGAAGGAATTCATATTTTAAAACTAGGGGGACACTAGATACCTGTTTGTCTGGGAGAAGAGGGGAGAGAATGTGTTAAGAGGGCAAATCTAGACCAAAAAGCAAAGGCACGTGATATTAGGGGAAAAGCAGCAATGTTTAAAATTAATGATACTCGAGGGATAAAAGGTTGTGCTCAAGAGGTATGATGCATGGGGAGACACTGGGTGTCATCAGGTAAATCCTGGCAGGTTTTATGAAGGTTATGGCATCTAAGTGCTACCTTTGAGGGAGGGGGAGGGTATTTAGCTGAAGCTGAAGACAGCACATACTTGACACAGAGACTCTTGTATGCAGAACCAAGAGTATCCATAGGAAAATACAAGTCCTCTCAAGGATTTTTTTTCAATCTTATGATTCATTATGATTAATATACAGATCATTATATATGGGTAATTATTAATTTAATTCAGGGCTAGGCAGGCAGACCAGAACTTGCCCGTGGGAAAGGCTTTAAAAATTCCTATGTAGAGACACACGTGCATCAGGGATTCGTTGAATAAAAAGGAAATTGTTTGTGAGATTAAACCCAAGTTTAAAGTGGAGTCAGCACAACCCCCACATGGGCGTATACAACATGAGTTATAACTCGGGTTCCAACTCTGCCCCCAGACCCTAGCATGCAACAACTCTGTGGTAATAAAAGAACAAACCCTAGAACTACAGAGGAGCTCAAGGTGACATTGTCAAAGAGAGTTTCCTGCTGCTGAGACTGAGGTCCAGAAGCGACTTGCCCTCATACATAATGCTTACAAGTGGCAGAACAGGGATTATACCCTGAGTTCAGGGCTTCAGACACTGACCCATCTCTCCTGCACGTACTAAGCAAGGATTTGAACTCATCTCACTGAGAAGAGGTGGCCTGCAAAGTATCCTCAACCTGGCCCAATTCACCAATAAATAGGTAGGTGCCCCAGAAGGATCAGGAAGTGAGGTCTTGGTATTGTCTCAAAAATCTCTCTCCTACTGATCTGACCCCACCCTTCTAGCGATTTCTATAGTTATTCCTAAAAATCCTCAAGAAATATTGTCTAAAGTTCACATATCTCTGGAGGAATACTAAAGTTAATTATTGGCTATTAGCCAATGGCTGAGCCTATAAACAAAAAGAATTAGGGGTCTCAGAAAAAGAAAGATAAGGCACAGCTTTCACGACATAGAAAAGTTACTTTAGGCCCCCAGCCATTCTGTGATCTATGCCTGACCAGCACTATTTTCTCAAAGCACATTCTTGAGTTACCTCTGTAGGATCTCAACCCCTTTGAGCACTCAGATACCAAACCAACTAATGCCAGAGAAGTGATGATATTGACCCTTGCAAGCCCTGGTGACTTCGACCAGGACCTTTAGCAGATTTTTGCCTCAATTCCATGCTGAATTCCCTATTGTGCAAGCCCGTTCATGAATATATATGAACCCTTAGCTTAAAACTTCCCCAGTTTTGTTGTTCAAGGAGACATCGTTTTGGGAAATACCCCCGGTGTTCTCCTTTACATGCTGGAAGTAAAACCCTTCCTTTTCCTATTTGGCTTGGTTGTGTCTTTTGGCTCGACACCCACCCACCAAGAGGCAAACCCAGTTTCAGGCAAAAAGCCCATCAGATATTTTTGTAGTGATAGCTAGTTGAATGGAATGTAATAAATGCAGTAAACAGAGAAGTGGATTTGAAATATTCTGAACAGCAGAGCCTGTTTTCAAAAATATATTTTAAAAACCTACTCTCATCTAATCTAACCACACTTATTTATTATAAAGTCCATCAATTAGATCAGTGGAGTTGCTTCAAAAAATTATTAATTGGGGGCTAGAAAAGACTGCTGCTGGCTTGGGGCACTTGGGTGGCTCAGTTGGTTAAGTGTCCCAACTCTTGATCTTGGCTCAGGTCATGATTCCATTGTTTGTGAAATCGAGCCCCGCATCTGGCTCTGTGCTGACAGTGCACAGCCTGCTTGGGATTCTATCACTCCCTCTCTCCTTGCCTCTCCCCTCTCATGCTCACTCTCTCTCTCAAGATAGATAAATAAACTTAAAAAAAAAAAAAAAAGACTGCTGCCAGCTCAAAAGGCATAATATTTAAATTAAGTTGTCTGGGTCACCTGGGTGGCTTAGTTGGTTGAGCATCTGACTCTTTGATTTCAGCTCACGTCATGATCTCACAGTTCATGAGATAGAGCCCCACATGGGACTCTGTGCACAGAGTCTGCTCAGGATTCTCTCTCTCCCTCTCTCTCTTTGCCTCTCCCCCACTTACACACTCTCTCTTGCTATCTCTCTCTCAAAATACGTAAACATGAAAAAAAAAACCTTTAAAAATAAAGAAACAAAGAAACAAATAAGTAAATAAAGGATCGTCTGTACAATCCCTGAAGTGTCACTGTATAATCAATTCTAGAAAACTCAGATCAAAAATCAATTGTTAGCCTGGTGTCTCCCAACTGTTTGCAGACACCAAAGAATGTTCATACGATTATCTACTGGTAGGGAGAAGGTGGTATTAAAACTTTCATAGTTAATCTCATCTTTTAAAATGCTAATTTTTTGTATCCATCTTATATATAACTTATTTGTGTATATAATTAATAAATGTACAGATATTGAGAGATTGCTTAAGATGGTGTATGTAGAATGGATAGAGATAATGTGAGGCCCTGTCCATGGCAGGAAGAGACCTGGACTGGAACTGGACACCCCTTATTTTGCATAAGTTGAATTTAACACTAACTTCAAATTAGAAGAGAAATCTTCTGGGTCAGTGCCATAAAAAAGGTTAAGCACAGAGTTTGGAGTTGGGTAGGACCAGTTTTTATTCTACAGTAAACAGCAGTCCCAGTAAGCCTCATGTCCCAGGATACCACCTCTCACAGTCAGTCACTCCTTCCCATCCAGCCTTACTGCTTAGAAACCACAAGACTGTGGGTGAATTACCTATCTTGCTAACTCCAAGTTTCCTCATCTATGAGATGGTGGTAACAGGACAACCTATCATATGGTTCTTTTGAACACTGAATGAGATAATCCTCACTGAAGGATTTAGAGAAGTAGGGAGAGGCAGGGCAGGGGGCAGGAGACAGCAGAGAGGGCTCATGGATACAGAACACTGGAAGAGCACCTTTGCAGCTTCTGTTCAACCCTTCTCTGGGCATCAGAACCAGAACCCTTCCTTTGATTCTCAGTGTTTGTTGATTAGTTGAGATTGACCACACTCGTGCCCCTGAATTTTCACATCACCTTGTATTTACAGGTAGGAATGCTTCTCCCAAGATCTTTTCACTTTCAGGAAGGCCTCGCCCTGCCTCACCCTGCCGTGTCCTTGAGTGAGGACACAGAAGAAACTATGTGACGTCCTACCGCCTTCCTGACCATTCACCCATCTCTGATGTTAAGTGCTTTCCATGACTGTCAGAAGCCAAGAGAGTAGAGACTTTCTTCTGCTTTCTTCCTCCCTCCCTCTCTCCCTTCCTCCCTTCCATCTTTCCTTCCTTCCTTAGAAAGAAAAAGGGGAAAGCATCCAATTCAGACATTAAGAAATAAGTATAAAAGCAAATTATTCAGTAGGGAGACTGCATGGCATAGTAGAAAGGGCATGATTTATTTGTTCATTCACTTATTTTTGTACCAAACTGCAGGACTGGAATTCTGCTGCACCCAATGTGAGTCATGTGAATTTGAACAACTTTCTGAGTTTTTGTTTCCTCATTCATAATGTGGAAAAAAGAATACCATGTCCATAAAATTATTAGGAGAATTAAATAAATTAATTTATTAAATAAATTAAATAAATAATTAAATAAATTAGGTGACTCAAAGAAAGCATGTAGCATAGCACAGGGCTTGAAAATGTTTTCTTTTTCTTTTAAAGAAAAATAAGATACAAATACAGAAAATCCCAAGACTTCTTGTTTTTTCTTTTTTCTTTTTTCTTTTTTTTTTAGAGAGGGAGAGAGCGTACACAATCTGGGAGAGGGAGAGAGAGAGAGAGAGAGAAAGAGAGAGAGAATCTTAAGCAGGCTCCACACCCACCATGGAGCTTAACTCGCGGCTCAATCTCACAACCAACTGTAAGATCATGACCTGAGGTGAAATCAAGAGTGGGACACTTAGGGGCACCTAGGTGGCTCGGTCGGTTAAGTGTCTGACTTCAGCTCAAGGTCATGATCTCACGGTTTGTGAGTTCGAGCCTGTGTTGGGCTCTGTGCTGACAGCTCGGAGCCTGGAGCCTGCTTCTGATTCTGTGTCTCCCTCTTTCTTCCCCTCCCCCACTCTCCCTGTGTGTGTGCCTCTCAAAAATAAATAAAGCATTAAAAAAAAAAAAAAAGAGTGGGACACTTAACCTACTGAGCCACCCAGGCACCACCACCAACCTAGACCTTCTTGATAGAACACTGAGTCAAAACAATAGGATTAAAACCTGTCTTTCCTGGGGCGCCTGGGTGGCGCAGTCGGTTAAGCGTCCGACTTCAGCCAGGTCACGATCTCGCGGTCCGTGAGTTCGAGCCCCGCGTCGGGCTCTGGGCTGATGGCTCAGAGCCTGGAGCCTGTTTCCGATTCTGTGTCTCCCTCTCTCTCTGCCCCTCCCCCGTTCATGCTCTGTCTCTCTCTGTCCCAAAAATAAATAAACGTTGAAAAAAAAAAAACCTGTCTTTCCTATGTAAACATAGAACAAAACATACAGACCACTTCCTGAAATATGTTTAAAACACTCATATACATTTAATTTCACTTATTAAAGGGATCCCTGAAAAGGAGACTATGCAGAATACGGGTAGGAAAAGAGCCAGAACTATCCCTAAAGGACATGTGCCTGTGTTTTGGGGCTCCTGGAAGCTGGACAACAGCTGAGGTCTCATGTACTGGAGAACACTGAAAAATACCCTCTCAAAAGTCTCCCTGCGGTGAAGTGTGGGTGCTGTCTGCAATAGAGCCACAAGAAATGACATGGCAACAACAGGCAGGGTTCTAAGTGTGAAGATTTTATGTTTGGAGAACCATCTGTGGACCACAATCCACCCTTATCAACACTATAAACGGCTGGGTTAAGGAGAAACATAGCTAGTAGAGATTTTACAAGTAGCTGTTGAATGCTTTCTTACTTTCCTTGAGTTTTGTGCCAATTTGGAAACCAGAAAACACTGGAATATGCATGCTGACCTGGAGGCTATAAAACACATCCTCCCAAAGATTGGCAGAAGATACAAAAACACTGGAAAAGGGCTCAGTGAAACTTGAGGATTTTATGGTTGTGTTAGCTGCATCCAAATGTAGCTTAGGAACTTAGAAGGCTAAGGATTTTATCGAAAAGAGTAAAGGTCAAACAGTTTAGGTCTAAGTACTATGCGAATTTATGATTTCCATGGACTTAGATGGAATCAGGGGGCAAGAAAACATTAAGAGACAAACTTTGGAATGTGAAAATTACCTGATATGAAGGTTCCTACAGGTAGAGAGCAAGTTGCAATCTTACCTTTCAGGGGTATTTATATCAAAATGTGAGCAATTGATCCTCAATATTGAAAAAATGGGGCTCATTCTCTCTCTTCACTGAGGTGGAATCCATAAAGGGTAGGGATAAAAGGAGAAAACAATGGAATGAAAAGAGGTGAAGAGGAGGGAGGTAAAGGAGGGGGAAGGAGAGAAGGGAACTTGCCAAGAAAAGTGAAGTTGGAAACATACTGATTTCAGCTTTATGGTTTTGGATTTTCAAGTGTACAAACTAGCCACTGTTTTTAGCTTCCATTGGCATCCCAGGGAAATACATAAATAGTCTTAATCCTGAAATAACTACTGCACAGGGAGCAAGCATCAGATACTTAAGATCCACGAACATAAAAGATAGCTAACATGGGTGGCAAATACCACAGGGAACCTGCACAGGCTGAATCTATTTGCAAGCTTTATGGGGCGTAAGCACTTCCTTCAAGTGTGTTTCTCAAGTGTGGATGCCTGGACTCGCTCTGCACGAGTCAAGGGTACAAACTTCCACTTAATTTTAAGGATGAAATAACTCAAGTCCTTCGACTACCTAAATGTTATATATTCTTCGATGGCCATCAGCTACCTTCCGACACACCAAGTTCCAAAAATTTGCCTCGATTTAGATACTAAACAGTAAAATAAAATATCCTTTCCTTTAAAGTAAACATCCTCATGGGGATGACTAAAGTGTAGAACAAAATAAGAATTTGGTTAATTGTGCTTTTGAGTCCCATACACAATGGGCACTATACTTTGGAGGCTTTTCAGCTCTGCCAGAACATAAACAGTTGCTTTTCTACAGATACCCTTTACAATCAGAGTTTTACTTTAAGTGACGCACTTATTAGTAGATACTCAGTTGCCATATAAAATAAATACAGAAAATAAAGTCCATAGTATCCTACGCCTCTCCTTTTGGGATTTGTACTCAAGACTCCAAAAAAAATCAGACACATTTCCATCTCTGCCAACAGACCTGACCAGACTTAATATATAGTAGGACTATTTAAAAATCAGCCTAATCAAATAATAAATAAATAAACTTGGTATACACAGTGACAAAAAGCATAAAGATTTAAATGTTCCATCTGCCTTGTGGAGGAATATTTGAAATAGGGGTCAATATTCAAACTTTGGGTAAAAAAATTTAAATATTCAACTGTTATCAGGCAATGAAATCTTGAAATACTTTAGTGATAGGTAATAGCTTGGACTTTGGGTAAAATGTTAAATCCTTAGCCTGATGTATTAGGTGATCATGACCTTGTGCTAAGCTTTGCCTCCCTCTATTATAAACAATCCCACAACATGCTCATATCTTCTGCTCCGGGTTTATGTAGGGTACCGTTTCCTGAGCCCATATGGAGCACTTCTCCCTTTGCCCACTTGCTCAGGCTTACGCTTGCTTAGCATGACCTCCTGTTTCCTTCTCTTCCTTCAAAAGTTGGCTCACAGCCAGGGCCAATTTCACCTCCTACAACTTCCCCGACCAACTCCTTCCTTCCACATTAGTGTATTTCTTATCAGTATAATTCATTTGGAAAAAGAAAAAGAAAAAAGGAAGCATTTACTTTCTCACCACATCTTTCCACATCTTAGTTCTACGTGTAGTTATGTCTTGTCTCACCAACCCTGTTCTAAGTGTTTCAGCATTGGGAAGCATGGTCCTCACTGAGTTCAATTCAATTGACTAGCTGTGTCTACCCAAAGCAACAGAAAGAGTCTAAGAGATATCCATGTGAGATCTGGCGAATACTCTGTCAGGGACTTACACTCCAGCCATATCAGGAAATACTCATTATTGGCAGTCTGTAAGACGAACTCACCAGACAGTAGGTTTAATCAATTAGACAGAAGTTATGAGGAATGGACCTTGAAACTCTCTTTCCACTAAGCAAGCAGAATTACAATTCTTTTTTTTTCTCTTTAAAGTTGCATTTTATTTATTTATTTTTTAATAATTTATTGTCAAATTGGTTTCCATACAACACCCAGTGCTCATCCCAACGGTGCCCTCCTCAATGTCCAACACCCAATTTACCGCCCCCCCCCCGCAATCAACCCTCAGTTTATTGTCAGTATTTAAGAGTCTCTTATGGTTTGCCTCCTTCCCTCTCTAACTTTTTTTTCCCCTTCTCCTTCCCCCTGATCTTCTGTTAAGTTTCTCAGGATCCACATATGAGTGAAAACATATGGTATCTGTCTTTCGCTGCCTGACTTATTTCACTTAGCATAATACTCTCCAGTTCCATCCACATTGCTACAAATGGCCAGATTTCATTCTTTCCCATTGCCAAGTAGTATTCCATTGTATACATAAATCACATCTTTATCCATTTGTCAGTTGATGGACATTTAGGCTTTTTCCATCATTTGGCTATTGTTGAAAGTGCTGCTATAAACATTGGGGTACAAGTGCCCCTATGCATCAGCAGTCCTATATACCTTGGGTAAATTCCTAGCAGTGCTATTGCTGGGTCATAGGATAGATCTATTTTTAATTTTTTGAGGAACCTCCACACTGTTTTCCAGAGTGGCTGCACCAGTTTGCATTCCCACCAACAGTGCAAGAGGGTTCCCGTTCTCCACATCCTCTCCAGCATCTATAGTCTCCTGATTTGTTCATTTTAGCCACTCTGACCAGCGTGAGGTGGTATCTCAGTGTGGTTTTGATTTGTATTTCCCTGATGAGGAGTAACGTTGAGCATCTTTTCATGTGCCTGTTGGCCATCTGGATGTCTTCTTTAGAAAAGTGTCTATTCATGTCTTCTGCCCATTTCTTCACTGGATTATTTGTTTTTTGGGTGTGGAGTTTGGTAAGTTCTTTATACAGACTTTACAATTCTTAAACAGTTTTTTTAAACCAATAAAATCTTCCTGGGAGGACATAAAATCAATTGTCATTTCTAAACCTACAACTTCTTAACAAGCCACCAATTAGAAATACACAAGTAAGTTTGCAGTCTCATATTGGCACTAAGCCTTTTAAACCAAGGGTACCCATTATAATCACTAGCTTGTGTCTGTAAAAGTAGAAAACTAATAGTAATAGTAATTTTGCTTTGGGCGTTTCTTTGAAGGATCCAAGATTGGCTTACCATATGCCATTCTAACTAACACAGATTACTTTTGTTGACTAGCATTTTTGCTTATTTTCTAAGTTTGTGGGTCTGTTTGTGGATCCACAGGAAAGGAGATTTAAAAATAAGCCATGACCGGGTTGGGTAGGAACATGCTACATGAGCCCATGCCGGAGCTTAGTTTCGTTATTCTGCAAGGGCACGTGACGCTTATCACTTTCCAAGTTAGGAGACCTGGCCTTGGTCATGAGGTCTCAATATATCATCAGGTCGTTGTTCGGCGCTGGTTTCAGCTTTTCTTAATGGTGCACTTTACCAGGCAGCTTTTTCATACATCATTAAACAGCAACTCTAACGCTTGTGCCCCCTTCCTGATTTACCGTAGATAGTAATGTTTAAGATCACATTAAACACCACACATGCTCTTTGCCACTTGAGCAACCTCGTGGTAATGAATAGACAATAGTACCTCTAAATTAAGGCTCCACAGAGCTCGAAAGATTAGTCTGGTCTTTCAGAGAAGGTACAACTATAATTCTAGACAATGAATTTCCTAACTATCTGAGTTTGGGGGTCTCCTTTTCTCTCTCCTAGTGACTCTAGAGTCTAAACTGTAAAAATTGTACAAAAAGTCAACAAGAAAGTGACTGCATTGTCAACTATGGATCTAGGGTCATTTAGATCAGTGTTTACTGAGAATGTCACCTATGAGGGAAGTAGGGAAGTAGCAACATGGGCACTGCCTTCAAGGAGTCTGAAAACAATCAGAGAGAAAAGAAAGACATACAAGAAAGCAAGTAATACCACCTACCTGTAGGCAAATGTTTGTAGCTGCGTACCAAAGAAAGCACCCTAGGTTCATACCTCTATCTTAGTGCTTTGTATGCTGAAGTCATCTAAGATACAGCTGTCTTCCCCATTAGACTGGAAATCACCAGTGGGCAGGAGCTGTTTTATGCATTTTTGTGTCTGTCACACCTGGATTGCTATCTAACACACTGTAGAAACTAAAAAGTATATGTTGAACTAATCCGATCCTGGTGGCAGGTGGAATGAAAGGGAGAAATGCTTAGATGGTCTGGTGCAGGAAGGCTTGAGCAGCATGAAGATCCACCTGGAAAATACTTGCTATGTACAAAGAAATTGGCATTTTCTTTTCAATGTTACTTATCTACAAAATGCATCGAAAGCAGAGAGCACATCCTAAGAAGACAAGCATTCTAAGTATATATATGTATATATTGCTGAATAATGAAGCTGCAAAGTTACATGCCTTGAATTCTGGTGTTTCCATTGAAAAGATACTCCTGTAATCCTGAGCTCTCTGCTCACAAGCATTTTTCTACTTTTACACAAGGCCTTCCCTTCCTCCATTCTCTAGGCTTCCGGAAACCTGTACAGGGTCAGTATCTGCAGCCACATCGGAAATGGGATTTGTCTTGACCATGCATGTAAAAACACAGTTCTGCCAGAATTATTCAGTTAGGTGAGGTTGTGGTTTAAAATATCCACATAATATTTTTCAAATTTTGTCTTTCTCTTATGCCACTGGTTGGGCTCACGTGTGAGTGACTGAAGATGGAAATATTAGAAGCCTTGGAAAGTTTCAGGTAATCTAGGGAAAGAGATTTTTCCAGAAGATCCAGGAGTCCAGCAAATAAGCCTTCAGTCCTGTCCAACAGCATGGATTGTGTTCCAGAGTAGAAACGTCTCCTTTACTCCAGTAAACTCTCCTTAAAAGCACTCTGAATGCAAAAGTTGGGGATCTCCTCCGATTTTTGATCATATAATACTGAATGCTCCTGTGATGTCCTATCTTTGGCTCACTTTGAGCAGCAGCTCTAAAATATAAATGCAAAGAGCAGAAATTTCTCTTTCCCATAGTATTTAATTGCTAAAGACCTATGGCTTTCTCTCCTGAGGCTAGCAAACCTATAACCAACCCAACAACTGTGGACATTTATAAACTTCACATTTCTGCTTTCTTAATTAAAATGGCTGCCACTTACTCATGAATACAGCCAATATTTATTGAGCACCTACTATATGCCAGGTACTGAGCTGGGACCCTGTTAGATGAAGAAATAAATCACAGTTTGGAAAACAGACAGCCATGGTTTGTCTTTCTCCCTCAGGCTCTGAACAGAGGATACCCAAGACTAAGTAAAGAACTTGGTGCCCTACCGCAAACCCCATAATTGGAGACTTTTTTTTTTAATTGGAGACTTTTGAAGCCACTTAACTTTGGTGGTAGAACACTCCCTCCCACTCTCAACTGTGCTTAGAAAGACATAAAAATATACACCTAATTTTCAAAGAAAGGAGCAGAATGCATTATCTTTTTTACATGTAACACCCATATTCAAGCACAATTTCATTAATTTTCCCAGGTGATTAATTTTATAGAAAGCTGGTTAGTGGCATATTTTCTTTCCTGACACTCCTGGGAATATCTGAAATACAGTTCTCTTACCATAAATTTATAATAAGTTTGATTAAATGAAAATACTATATGACAAATGCAACCAGCTGAGTTCTGTGGAGAAGGAGGTAAGAAATAAATGGTGTCCATGTTTTTCACTGTTTCTATCAGTGCTTTTGTGGCTCCATAAATATTTACATATGCTGTATATAACATTGCAATAATTATTAATATTAATAATATAAATTCAATATTGGATATAATACTATGTATAGTGTATAGCCAATTCCTAAAAATTCCTGGCCTAACTCAGTGTACAAAAACACTTACCTAAGATACTTGAAAAGCCTGGGGCATGCTGCTTTATGTCTCAATTTATGTTTTGCAGTTCCCTCCCATGAGAAATCTGCTAAAGGTGGCTTCTTGGATCCTTTCTATGATTGGCTACTCCACCATCACCAGCTGGTATCCTGGGTGCTTATGTCTTCCTCTGGTCCTATGGAACATTCTCTTATCATGGAGGACAATGTGGGTCCTCTCATCCAGATAGTCCAGCCCATGATTCCCCCTAAAAAAACCATTTCCAAGTCTATTGGAAGGCTAGAGAGAAACTCACTTTATGTTTTCAAAAGCTTATAATTTTTTCCTCTTTTTGGTTTCTCCTTTATTTTTTCTGTCTCGGGAGAGTTACCTTCTGTGTGTCTTGAGTCCTCCAATGTCCTTATTTTTATTTATTTGTTTGTTTGTTTGTTTGTTTTAATGTCTATTTTTGAGAGAGAGACAGAGTGTGAGTGGGGGAGCAGCAGAGAGAGAGAGAGAGAGAGAGAGAGACAGAATCAGAAGCAGGCTCCAGGCTCTGAGCTATCAGCACAGAGCCCAATGTGGGGCTTGAACCCACAGACCATGAGATCATGGCCTGAGCTGAAGTCGGACACCCAACTGACTGAGCCACCCAGGTGCCCTTGTCCTCATTTTTAATCTTCCCATGCTCCTTGCAGTATATTTCTGCGTGGTGCTCTTTTTTTTTTTAATAAATTAGGGGAGGTGGATGGGGGGGATGGGCATGTTATGCTCTTTTAATATCCCTACAGGATCATTAACAATATTTTTATCACATTCAATTCAATTTAACAAATCTGTATGGAGTGTATGCAACATGCCCTATAGCAGGAAGAGTGAGGAAGGAACAAGAGTGAGCAAGGCTACTGTGGAACCTGCTTCCACAGGGAGCCACCTGCTTAAGCAGAAGACAATCATCCGCATCACTAGCTAAAGCCTAATATGCCAGGATAGCGTAAGTGCCATGAAAGGCTTGTGGCACCAAAAACAAGGGATTATGTCAATCTGAAAGGATTATAGACTGTTTCACAAATTAAAGATTTGCTATATGTATGTAAATGACATTATGTTGTATGCCTAAAATGACTACAATGTTATCAATTACATCTCAATTAAAAAAAAAATTCAGTGGAACAGAATTTTTATAGCTTTCCCAGACAAAGGGGAAATGGTGGGCAGAGACAGACATTTGGGCAAGAGAACCCAGGATGTAGTTTGGAAACGACAAGTCATGCCTTATGAATGAGGAATGTGAATGCCTGGAGTGTTAGTCAAAAATCAACCTGGGAAGTTAAGTTGAAGTCAACAGAGCATCTGCAAGACTAAACGAGGGACTTAAGAAATAGAGTTCTACAAGAGTCTTGAACTATGCTGTAGAGAGAAAGTCCCATTAGCATGTCATACATTCTGGAAGGCAACTTCACCTAATTAGTCTGCTACAGTGTATATCCAGCTGACTCAAAGAGACTAGATATTTATCCTCTCCTTTTAGTCATTTAACCAGTGGCTGTCAATTTATGAAGAGATTCCTCAAAACACGAAGGACTCAATGAAACAGTAAGATTGGCCGGGTTGCTATACGGATTTCTGTATTCCTACTCCTAATGCATTCCTCTTTCCATGTCCACAGAGCTGAAAAAGACTGAGACTCTACTATCAGTTTGGAAGAGGTAGCTTCAAAATATTAAAATTTGAGGGTTTAAAAAAATTTTTTAATGTTTATTTTTAGGAGAGAGAGAGAGAGGGAAGGAGATGGAGCGGGGAGGGGCAGAGAGAGAGGGAGACACGGAATCTGAAGCAGGCTCCAGGCTCTGAGCCCTTAGCACAGAGCCCCATGCGGGGCTTGAACGCACAGCAGTGTGGGATCATGACCTGGGCCAAAGTCAGACGTTCAACCAACTGAGGCCACCCACGTGCCCCTAAAATTTGAGGGTTTTAAGAACAGTCTTTATTCTTCCTTCATGTCATAAAATATTAGGGATTGTTTTTAAAAATCCATATTTCTGCCCAGATTTTTATCTCTCCATCTTCCTCTTGGCTTTTTCCATCTCCCCCCACCCGCAATAATTACCTACTGAACAAAGCAAAACATGGACACTCTAGAACCTGAAGAGAATAGTGAAGAAGAAAGGCAGCACCTGAAGACAGAAAAAAAAAAGTCAAATGGATGCTGTAAGCTTCAAGAAGATGCAAACACCTGGTGGATGGCCAGGAGTGGCCCCTACAACTAGATGAAGATTCTACTCCAGAAGGATCCCACTGAAGCAAGCCTTTTGGGTTTAAAACTCGGTGTGACGCTTTTGAAACTCTGGACCTTCAAACTTCACTTGGCCCTGGCACTAATGAGCAGTGGCTGCTGCACACTATGTTATCTTATCCCCCTGCTTATCCTAGACACAGAGACAGAACCCCTTTCAAACAAGAATTTTTATTATTTTCATCACACTAGCTTCAGTCGAGCTATTAAAAAAGTGTTTCTTTTATGAAATTTCTCTTAGAAAACAATGAATTAGAAGATAACAGGAAATGGCTGCAGGCAAGTGAAAAAATCCTGGTAAAGTTATAATAAAACTTTCCAGAAGTTTCTTTGGATTTTTGTGTTCTGTCACATTTCAACCACCAGCAGTCTTCCCCTTCTTCCACCTCCAAGCAGCGAAACTATGGGATGGTTCATTTCTCATCTAACATTTATCATCCTGGATGAGACTGGGTCTGTTCCTCTCTTGCCTAGATAACTGTCATAACAGGGATGGTTTGACCCAGTCTTCTATAAACAACTCCCTCCCCCTAGCCAAAAAATAAAGACCCTTAACCTTTGAGAAGAAACCAGTTTGTTGCTTTCTGCCATTTGGAAAACATAAAGCAGTATCTCTGCCCCAACTGCCATCAAAACCATAAGCAAATCTGCAGTGCTCTTTGGGGATGAACCAGAGTTTGGCAGAAGGTAGCAGAGATGGAGAGAGATTCTAAATCATTGCCTGAACTGTGTTCTTAGCTTCTCCCCTCCCTCTTTTTCTCTGGAAAAGGAGCTAGCAGGTGGCAGGCTATGCAGCAAACCACCAGCAGGCTGATTACAGCTGTGCGTGTTTGGCAAACAAATGTTAATTTTGGAATTGGTTGTGGGCCAGCTCCACTGGGTGGGGGCGGGGAGAAGAACCTGCTGTTGCTGCACTGGGGAAATAGAATGTGTCCACAGATGCCAATAACCCAGAGCACTTCATGGAGAAACACAAGCACAAAGTCAGCTCCAGTGCCATTCCTGGCAACCGGACACCATCCTAGACCCTGACAGAGGAAGGGGGCCTGAAGAGAGAAGATTGCCTTCTCTTGAGAAGCAGTAGGGAAAGAGGGAAGTGACTAGCACTCAAAGTTTTCCGTGTTCGTTGCCTCTTTTACAGAGAATTGGAATTGTGCCATTGGATGGAATCTGCAGGCATTGCATCACACCTTCGGGGAATTTCAAGTTCTCTAGGGGCTCATTTTCCTGGCCCAGCTCCCAGAAGACCATCTGATCCTGTGGAAGGAACTCTAAGTTAATGTCAGGGACTGCAGGGTGACTTTCATTCCTCCGACTCTGGGCAGCCTTGAGCAAAACATTTAATGGATTGATGTCTCCATTTCTCCATCTACATAACTGTTTGAGCTGCCCCTCTCCCTTTAGATGTGGGAGGGTAGGATCTAATAGTGGATATAAAAGTAGTATGAAATAAAATTCCACTTGCTTTTACCTGAAAGGGCCCAACTGAGGTGGAATCAACTGAGAAAAGTCTAAAAGCAGTATAATTTCATGCTCGTGATTCAAGCTAATACCGTACCAGAGAGGTCCCTCGCCCCTTCCCACCACATGAAAACACAAGAAAAAGCCATCTGTGAACCTGAAAGTGGGCCCTCACTAGGCACCGAATCTGTTGGCACCATGATCTTAGACTTCCAAGCTTCTGGAATTGTGAGAATAAGTTTCTACGGTTTATAAGCTATTCAGTTTGTGTTGTTTTGTTACAGTAGCCCAAATGGACTAAGACCTGGGTTGGGAGGGAAGAGACTTTTTCCTTCATTCCTTGGAGAAATATAAATATGTAAGTTGCTGTGCGGGTCCATAAAAAACGGCAACCTTCTGCACGTGTCACGTAGTGGGGGCCAAGAGGGAGGAGCTGCCTCAGATTTTACCCACTCTCCTCCCCCTTTTGCGTCTATTTTACAATACGATAATTGACGCCCATAATGAGAACAGAATTTCAACAGAGATCTAAAGTAATTTCTGTGCTGTCAAATAATGAGTCACTTTCGGGAGTTTCTGTATTTGGCATAAATCCAAACCTCAATTGGTATGTATTTTGTCACTCTTAGAAGCCACCAACACATCTAGACTAACCAGAAAAGTCCTCAATTATTGTAGAGAAATGGAAATAGATGTTTTCACACACCTGGAGGAAAATTACGAGTAGCTATCTTGGGATACTTCTACATTATACTGCACATCTGGATGAGAACTGAAACAATTAACCCAGTATCCAGTTATAGATAGTATCCAAGATATCTGATGACGAAAGTTAAGATTTTTGAGAATGTCTAAATATGCACAGATTTTTTGTTTTTTACTTTTTTATCCAGATATTCAGTTTAAACGATTGGTCTATGAATTTCTACTGGTCTCACTGTCATGCCAAGTGTCCTTCAGAATTCTTATTTTAGCAATCTGTCCTCTCCTTCCATTTCAATTTTCTTGGCACGCTGACCACAATAAGAGAAGAGTCTAACCTCCCTATCTAATTGCGGGTTTTGTAGACTGGCTAAAATATGGTCGGAACAGTGAGTACAGATGAGAAGCAGCTGTCAGTGTTATGGTCCCAGCCTCTTGGTAGGCATTCCATGAAATATTTTATCTGGGAGTGAATTTCTTAGGGCCTCCCCTGTCTGTAGTTTTTGTCATGCAAGATTAAAAGAGCACAGTGGTATCAAGAGTCATCAGGCAGTGATGAGCATGCGTGCATTTGAAATTTGGGGTCACCACACTACCTTGAAGGGTATGTTTAAACGTGAATTGTCTGTCAAATCCCAGGTCTCCACATATGTGTTTTGTGGGGCTATCTAGGGACACATTGTTGGGTTTAACTTAATGTTTAGCCAGATTGATGCAAAAGTTAAAAAGTGATTTCTTTTTGGGGCTCCTGGGTGGCTCAGTTGGTTAAGCGTCAGACTTTGGCTCAGGTCATGATCTCGCGGTTTGTGAGTTCGAGCCCCACGTTGGGCTCTGTGCTGACAGCTTGGAGCCTGGAGACTGCTTTGGATTCTGTGTCTCCTTCTCTCTCTGCCCCTCCCCCACTTATGCTCTTTCTCTATCAAAAATAAATAAATGTAAAAACAACTTTTTTTAAAGTGATTTCTTTTTTTTTAATTCTTACCTCTTGGTGAGCCTTTAATGACCACCTAGTGTCAATTAGCCAGCACCCCCTTTGTTGGTCAACGTCCAACACTCACAATCTGAAACTATCTTGGTCATTGCTTTTTGCCTGCTTTCCACCACAAAAATGTAAGCTTCCCTAAAGGACTTGGCTTTGCTAGTTACTGTATCCCCAGTACCCGACTGAGTGCTCAAATATAAAATCCTAGTAGATAATGCTACTGTGTGTACACATAAGAGAAACACAAATGAAAATTTACACAAAAGTGTTTGAATATGCATTAGATATCTCTGAGAACATCATGCACACCTGATAACATTAGTTGCTTCGGATGCCAAGGAGGAAGCTACCTCACAATATACCCTTTTGTGCCTCTTGAATTTTGAGTCATGTGATTACATTAACTATTCAAAACCAAAGGAATAGAGTTTTTAAAAATGGAGTGCTCTGTATTTGCAAATGGAGGTTAGATGCCTCTGAAGGGTACAATTATGTTTTCCATTCCTGTCAGTCCTATGAGCCTTTATGCTTGTTCGTTGGTTGTCTGGGGGGGGGGGGGTCCAAATAATTTTACACTCTCACATATTTTGCCTCATCATCTTCAAATATTAGTCAAACATAACAACATTACAAGACTCTGACCCCCAACTCAGATTATTCTATACCATGAGAGGAAAAAAAAAAATCAAATGAGCCAATTACACAGGAAGGATGGAATTGCATAATTAAGAACATTCACGATGGTTTTACTGAACAGCATTAAAACGGTCCATTTTCCAATCATTCATTGCTTTTATTGGACACCATCCTGACTTAATAGAATGGTTCTTCTTAACGCTGTTAATTTCTGGAAGGGCTCCAAGGCAAATGAAATCTTGATACTCGTGTTCTGGGAATACAAGCTGTGAAATGGTGGAGGTGGGGGATGTGGGGGAAATCTTGTCGAAGATGAATTTCACCCTGAAATGTGACAGGATGCTTCATACCTCATACCTCATCACCACCTAGACAGTTTATCTCAGTGCTTCCTCCCAGCCTCTAGAATGATCTTCTGTCACACTGAACAAGACTCAGGCAGCTAACTCCAAGAGGGTAAAGAGAAACTAAAACCATAATACAGATAAACATTTCATGCTTTTTACTGTCTGCTTCCCCCACACAAGGGAGTTGTGCATGAGCGATTTTAGTTCGTATAATTACATCAAATAATTATAATTACATCAAGGATAAGAATATTAATAACAACATCATTACTTTGGATCGATCCAATATCCTACTTCAAGAGAGGCCAAGGTTTTTTCATAGTTATGGTTGGGACTTACCTCACCAGGAGTGCAGGGGCTAGGTTGCTGCTCTGGATGTCATGACTTCTTAAGTGTCTAAACAGAAATCCAGATGTGGTCTCAGAGCCTCAGTCTTTTGCCGGAGCCACCACACTTCTCTGCCCTCTGCTGCATTTTGGGACATTTATGGATGATCCTGGCTAAAAGAAGATGGAATAAAAATATCCAACAAGTTCATGAAAAACTCATCATTGAACTGTGAATCAGGAAACTTTAGACTAATTAACTAAACAGATGCATGATAATTAGTATGGTCGAATCAGACTAATTTTTACCAAAATACATTCAATTTAACCATAATATATATCTGGGTTTATACCTATAAACTACACTTACTCCAGATGTTTCTTAACATGTAACAAAGTTTTGATTCATACATTGCTAATTCAAAAATTGTGTTTTTTCAGGTAAGGGAGAAGTTTCCTATTTTTCTAAGGGAAAAAGTTTGCTTTCCCAATTAGAAGAGTAAAAATAATTCCATAAGCAGCATTAACCTAACTGAATAAACTCCTTTCAAACATTTTCAAAGCATCTTTTTCTTGTAAACAATAAATATACTTGTTTAGAAGATACCGATAAAGCAGAAAATACCTCATTCTGTTCACTTGTTCACTAGAAAGAATTAGCACTGCATTAATTTTTAGGGACCCTGTAACTAAAACTTTCTAAATTGTTACAAATTAATAAAATCCTACCAAGTTGTACATATGTATGTATACTCTACGTGTACACAAGTATACAGTTTTCAGATGAGTAAATTTTTAACCCTTATCTCAAAATATCCATACCCTGACCACACCAAAATCCAAATAATGAGAAGACAAAATTTCATGGTTTCTCTGGACACATATCAAAAGACTACATTAAGTTGAAGAAGAAATGATAGTCATTAGATGTTTGGTTTTACTTAACCCAAGCATCTGGTATCCAAAAATTCTGGATAATGGACACTGCCTTCAGGGGTGTCACTTAAAATATTTAGGAACGAATTAAATCTAGGTAACAAACAATAAGATGCCAAAGGCTTGTAGTTGGTATGTCTACATTGGTGCCTACTTGTGAAATATCACTGCTGTAAGTCTGAAAGTATGACTGTGCAAAGATAGGTTTCCTGACCTTGGTAGGGGACCATAGCATTGGTAGAGCTCTCTGGGACACCCAACAGGGCAATGCATTTCACTACTTCTTTTTAGGTACTCAAGGTTAACAAATCACAGGAAAACTGACAAGACTTTCATTTTCATTGGGCACATTGGGCCATTTTCAATGGGCACATAAATACTTATTTATTAAAATGTGCACAGTAGCCATCCATTTACATGTACAGGTTAATTAAATTGTAGGTGCATGTTCTAAGAATAAGATTGATTTCAAAGTGCTTTGTGGCTGGGTCCACACACCCATACCACTTTGAAAAACCCTCCTTTTGACTTTAGTAAGTCAGTCCATCAATTAATGACCAGTTATTTTCAGATATTTTTCAAATTAATGTCCTAACTCTGACTGTAATTTAAAGACATTCGGAATATAAAAAACTTACCTCATAGGACTCCTAAAATCATTTTTTTCTAATTGGTTAAATTCAGACAATTATCATAGAATCTCAGATTTGGAAGAGACCCCAGATTTATTGAACTTAATCGCCCATCCTTTACAGAAATCCTCTCCCCCAGATTCTTGAGTAAGTCTCTGTTTGATAACTTCCAGCTGTGAGAAGCTTAGCATCTATCATGAATACTTTTCTAATTAGCAAATTATTTTATTCATTCCAGCTGTATATTGCTTTTAATTTGGGAGATTTTGTTTGTTGGTTGGGTATATAGTTACATTTTATTCACATTATTTGCAGCTTGTAAAATGATGTCTATAGGTGGAAAATTACATTAAGTAATGATTACTTTCTAGCATGCTCCCAGTGGGAGGAGTAAGAATAAAAATTTCTTCAGAATACATTCTTTCATTTTCTCTGGGGGAAGTACAAGTCTGAAGTACACGGCAAAGTGATGAAAAGAAAGAAAAGAAGTTCAAAAGATTAACAAATCAATTGTCAATGGGTATTTATTAAACAATTATTAATATTCTCAGAATGTATTAACTACTCAGTAGAAAATGACTTCGTCTTTAGCATTTAGTGATGGGCCTAGAATGGCTCAATAGGATCGTTTGGGGATGTGGAGCTCTGAACTGAGTCTTAAAAGAAAGCTAAGGTTTGGAGAGGCACAAAGGAAGGAAAATAATTTTATTCTTGAGTCATGTGACTTGAGGGTATGGCAAATTAAATATAGAACCTGTGGAGGTCAAGAGGAAACCAACTTGCTGGAATAGAGAGTGGGTTGAAGAGGAGAGGGACAATCTGTACTGGCCAAGATAATCAAAAGCTTTGGGTATAGAGCTAACCAAGGTCATGGAACCTTTCAAGAGATGGAGGGGAAAATGCCTTTAATGAGTAAGCATTCGGACATCACTTGTTTTAGGGATGGAATCAAAAAAGTTAAGACAGGGGCGCCTGGGTGGCGCAGTCGGTTAAGCGTCCGACTTCAGCCAGGTCACGATCTCACGGTCCGTGAGTTCGAGCCCCGCGTCGGGCTCTGGGCTGATGGCTCAGAGCCTGGAGCCTGTTTCCGATTCTGTGTCTCCCTCTCTCTCTGCCCCTCCCCCGTTCATGCTCTGTCTCTCTCTGTCCCAAAAATAAATAAACATGGAAAAAAAAATTAAAAAAAAAAAAAAAAGTTAAGACATGACTCACCCTTCTTGGTAAATTCATGAAACTAAACACAGACAAAAATTGTCTACATGCCCATTCTATTCCTTATAAAGACAAAAAGGGTGATTCTTAACATGGTCACAGCCAAATAATGCAAGGACTCTGGAGATTCATCCCAATCAGCTTTTCTCTCAAAGGAAGAAACTACACGTATCATGCATACATTTGTGTCCACAAACTAACATGTTTTGAGGAGCATTTCCAGTTTTGACTCCCATTTCAATGTTAAATAGAGTGCCATTAAAGGGTCCAGGGAACACAATATCCAACTGTGAAAAAAGTACGGTGATTGAAACACTGGGAAAGTTGGTGGGTAACAAACTCATTGTTAGCCATGTAACATGATTTATACATTAATCTGATGGCATGAACTAATGTCTCAAGCTTCCTATTGTATTACAACCTCCAGCCAGGTTCTGATTAGTCAAGATAATTCACTTTCAGTGTGTAACCCAACCTGTTTTGAATCTGCACACCCGTGCATGTTACCTGTGTTTTATAGTAACTGGGACCACTTCAAGAGAAGAATGGAATGCCTGAGACACATTTATCAGATATGACAATTCTTCTATTGTTATCACTCTTTGTCAAATGTGACAACCCACGGGCATTTAGCAAAACATAAAGATTTATCACCCGATTCCCTTATTCACGGTCACTTGGATATTTTGATTTTCGGTTTGATGCCAAAGACATGTACCTTCATTATGTATCATGGATGAAGCATTTGTGCTATGCCTCCTACACATGAGTTTTTTAGGTTTTAGGCCTTCTCTCCGCCATAAAATATGAACTGTCAAGGGCAGTGTTCGGTCTATTTATCTCTGAATTACTGCCCCTCACATTAGAGTTTCCATCAGTTGAGTAGAGGGGGAGATGGCTGCTTGTTTGCCCTCAGGAAACAAATATCTGAAACTGAAATGCTCTTAACAGTAAGGGCTGAAGCCGAGCAAGGAAATGGTGTCGTGGTGGTAACTAAGTGAACTGAAGCGTGGAGCCGTGGAGGTGACACGCTCAGGCTCTATCCCTCCTTCTTAGCTCACCTGTGGCCCGGTGCCGTGGACTCATGTCTCCAAATAAACACACGGTCAGGGGAGGAGGAGCATGAGATCTGGTTTATTGATTCTGACAGGCCCAACACACACTTATACAAAAATCGCCATTTTATAGCTTCTCAAAAAGGAGACATTTTAACATGCAAAAATGTTGGGTAAAGCATAATCAAGGATCCAAGTAGGGACTCTGAATGCATTCTGCCCCATTGGGAGTTTTAATCAACATGTGTCCCCATTTATTGTTTAAGCTGAATTTTTAACCATTCAAATAACTCACCCAGGACTGTTTATATACTGGCTAAGGGAATATTTTGTCCCTGTGCTTAATACTTCACCCTAAATTGAAGCAAACCTGGCTATAGAGAGGGTGCAATTTATGCTGCCTGCCACATTCCCGGGTTTGGTAAGATTTTCAGTTGAAGTCACCCCTCCCTCACTTCCGTTTTGCCCCAGGGAAGGGGGATACATAGGCATTCAGCCCTGACAGGTAAGTGCTTGCCACTTATAAAATCCAATAAATAAATTCTAAATAAATATATCTGCAAATCGAAACCATTTTGAGCTACTTAACTGAGTGCATATCTAGTCCTTTGTACACATATTTGTACAAAGTGTTGCCTGTAATTTTAAAGATGCTTGCCTCCGGGAGGTTTCGTTTTTCCATTGAAGTCCCCTTGATTTACTGTACGCAATATGTTACAGCTTCCTTATTTGCTCCTTTGGGACAGTTACTGACAGTAAATCTCTATTAAAATATTCTTCCATATGGTTGCATGAAAATTTTATTGCAGTGAGCCTGGGGCTGAAGGTCACAGCTGAGTAGCTGCAGTTAAGTATTGCAGTCTATGGACTCGGAGGTACATCTGTTCTGGGAGCTGGAGTAAAATTAGAATTTTACTGTCAATAGCATTTCTCCAAAACTAGTTACATTTGTTTACTGTGGCTGGCTGGGCCTTTTCCTCCATAGTACCTGAAATGCATGTTATCTGGCCCAGCACTTGTATCTTTCAGGTTGGAAGTTTTAATACAGAACTTGCTGAACCTGAAGGTCATTGTGAAGTCCCTAATGGATATTTCATTTATGATACATGAAAATTTAATTTTACCTCTTCTAATTTGAGTCTATTGCTTGCTCACATTGGATTTAGCTATAACTCATTGTTTGTTCTAAATGCTTCTTGGAAAGCAGATCATATAAACTTAATAAATACTACCAAAGAATGATTTTTAATCTGCATCTCCAGAGCTAATGAGAAAGGATTCAGGCAACAAGTTTCTAGTACTTTGTATTGCTGATTAGAAGGGGAGGGATGGAATGGATGCCAACTGCCTGGGATTGGGATGCCATTAGTTCAAGTGTCAGTAGATAGCTCTCGCCATAGCAAAGACTGGGAAAACTGAGGCACCTTTGAAAACACAGTTCCATTCCAGAGTTGTGGCTACATCAGAGTGCTTTACGGCTCTAAACATCCCATTTAACACTTGGGAGCTAGAGTCATCCAAGTATCAATGTTCAGTTTGTATATGCTATTAAAAGAAAATGGAAGGGAAGGGAAGGGAAGGCAACATTCAACCATGTCTTTAAGCCTATCTTTCTCGCAGTGCGACTTCTAGTCTAATCGAAATCCACCCTGGCCTCCCCCAGCTCAGAGCATTGTAAGTTACAAGGAGAAAGCCAGCTCAAGGAGTTTCAGGTATGCGGTCACGTCTCCACAAAGCTCACCAGCATCTCCACTACAGCCTGCATCCCAACAGGGATTTGATCAGTAGATTCAGAAATCTGAGTGACTCTGTATTAGATTTCTTCTTTGATACTGATTAATTTCCAACCTTATTTCAGAGACTTCTTTGATTATCTTCTATTATTTCCAGACACTTAGGGAAATATTCAAAGCAAAAAACATTTTTTAAAATTCTTATTTCTAAGCACAAGTCACCATACTGAACCTTTAGGAGCCAGTAGAGGGTGATACAGGAAATGGAAGTAGAACAGGCATTAGAGAATAATAGTTACACTCACTGAGTGCCAACTGATAGCGAGCTCGGTACTTCTCAAAACACTAACTCTCACTTATTCTCACAAGATGTCTATAAGCTAGGAATTATTATCATCCACATTTTACAGATGGCAAAACTAAGATACAGAGAGATTCATTTGTTTAGTCACACTCCTAGTAAGTAGAGCTGGATTCAAAATAATACGGCCCCCGTGTTGTGTTGTTAACCATTGCATTCAACTGTCCCTTCATTGAATGGAGTGGTGGGGAAGTCATTGAGGGTCCCAGCTGATTTCTCAAAGGCAAATCCGGTTTGAGATAAATGCCCAGACCATGCTGTTTGGCCTTAGGATGTAGTCTCAGTAAGTCTACTCTCTCTGTCAATTAAGATGACGGGGATCATGCTCTTGACACCCAGCAGTGAAAACAAATACAGAGCAAGCTAAACTTTGAAGGCTCTAATAGTATTTTCACAAAATATATAGTGAAGCCAAAGAGTTCAATCTGAACTACGTAGAGTCTCTCCCCAGCAGGAAATTGTTCTTTATAAACAGAAATCTATTTCAGAGATGCAGGTTACCACAGACTAAATCTCAACTTCACCCCTCATCATTTCCACTCTGTACATCACTCCCCAACACACACACACACACACACACACACACACACACACACAAAGGCTGGGCAAAAGGGAAACTGGGTGCTGAGAAGGTCACCAAGAAAGATGCAGTGGTAGTACAAAGAGAAAATCCAGGCCAAGAAGAAGAGGAAATGTGCGACAAAATTCCTCTTGGAAGGCTAGCAGCCAAATTTCGGGGAAGGTCAGATATAAGCACCACATCTAGAGGACCAGAGGCAGAATCAGAATCTGGGCATGGGACACAGGGCTTGAAGTAGAAAGAGGGGTACAATAAAAACAAGAAAAAAAGGTGCATGAGAGGACTCTGAGACCTCAGGGCCTCAAATGCATAGCACATTCAGAAGGCTTAAAGAATTACAGAAGCATTCATTCTCTTTTCAGCAAATATTTTTTTTTTAAGTTTGTTTATTTATTTTGAGAGACAGAGAGAGAGAGCATGACCAGGGGAGGGACAGAGAGAGAGAGGGCGAGAAGGAGAATCCCAAGCAGGCTCCACACTGTCAATGTGGAGCCTGACACGGGGCTTGAACTCACAAACAATGAGATCATGACCTGAGCTGAAATCAAGAGTCGAACGCTTAACTGACTATACCACCCAGGGGCCCCTTCAGTAAATATTTTTTGAAATTGTATTTTGAAATAATTCTAAGCTCACCTACAAGTTGCAAAAAGAGAACAGAATTCCCATGTATCCTTCCTCCACTTTCCCCCAGTGATAACAGCTTACATAAGTACATGATCAAAACCAGAAAATTGACTTTGGTACAATACTTCTAACTAAGCTAGAGGTTTTATATGCATTTCACCAGAACAAATATTTTTTGGCACACTCTTTCTGTGCCTGACACAAACTCTCCTAGAGATTGGGGTCCAGTTCCTGGCCTTAGAGTGTTTTCCATTGGTTGACAAAAGTTTGCAGGCCAGCCAGGTACTGCCTGACTTTAAGATTTAGTGGCTACTATTTGGAAACACTGTCAGTCTCGAGTTGCATGACAAAGAAAAAGCACTAATTACATCTCTCAGTGCCTTTCATTTTACTTAAGCATGCAAAGACTGACTCTCAGCTGTGTCTTTAAATTACAGAGGATGTACAATAGTGAAGGATTCCCAGGTAGGTTTTTAGCGGAGAAGTGGGAAAGTAAGCCATGAGGAATTGGGACTTATCCTTCCTGGCCTCAAAGAACTCAACTGCAATGTCTGAATGCTGCGAACTTCAGGAATACTATTCACAGATTACCAGGGTATTTGTGGGTACGCTGACAACTTAAATAGAATCCCTCAAAAACTTTGAGGTTTTAGCTATTCTTTTATTGATAATTACAGATGCTTTCTCTTTTTTGATATTAAGTAGCAATCAATTATTAGAAATAGGGCTAATTCCTGCATTATTAGGTTCTGCCCCATTCTGAGAAAGCTAGAATGTATATTACTATATATACATAAGGTCAGGATTTTGACAATAACATAACTGGATTCATGGTAGGGGAAATGATTTTTTTTTTAGAACTGGTTTTCGCTATGTCATTATATAATACTCATTTTTTTTTTTTTTTGGTAAACTAGAAGTCATTTCAAATTACTTTATATATAACATAAGTGCTCTTGAAGAAATGTGTAAAATGATTATAGCTATGTCCTGGAGAGTGAAAGTTAGTCTCTCTGTGTGTGTCCACTTTAAATCCTATTATTTAGAAGTAGATGCAGTAATGCTAAGTAAATACATATTTGCTAACCATACGTGCCTCCATCCACACATGGGCGCCTATTATTGAGACACAAAAGGAACAGCAGGCAGACTCCCTCTCCGCTCAGCTCGTGCTGCAAAGCTCCTTCTATTTGCTTATTTGAGAAAGGGGAAAAGATCATTTTAAAGTTAAATTGCCTAGTGAACCCATCTATCATTTGCAAAAAAGTAATGAGCTGGAGCCGGAAGCCTGGTCTCTGCTTTCTTCCCCTTTCTCATGGCCAAGATGTAAGACATAAAAAGCAATTTTTCTTGATGTGTGATCAAACGATGGATTAAGACTTGCAAGCAGTCGGTGATCAATTGTCTGATAATATGTGACAGATCTTGTCAGATTGACGAAAATGTACCCCAACCCAAAGGGAGAGAAGGCTCTGAGCTGTGAAGGTGCTTTCTTAAGCAATTGCCTGAGAAGCGGAGGCCTCTGTGATATCAATTATCTTCTGTATCAACACCAACAGGATTTTTGCTGTGAAAGCTGCCATCATAGCTTGATGTGTGTAAGTTAATAACTAATTAGATGCATTTCAGTAATCACTTAACTTTAATTGGTTTTGTATCTTATTTTTCAAAGGAGGAAGGTATAGACTTGTCCTAATATTTTACCATAATAATGTTCCACAACACATGAAATGAATTCCCTTCTACTCTCCCCCACATTCTGACAGGCCAATAAAAATAGTATTAGGTGATTAAATAAAGAAAAATTTTAGAAGAAGTAGACATGATGATAAACAGTAATGAAGTCAAGCAGCAGGCGGGCTCCTTGGTAAATCTGCCACCTGATGGCTTGCCCTAAGATTCAGGCGAAGCCTCCGGCCTTCTCTTGGCAGGATCCACACTTAGCACTGCCCTCTTCAGGGGAGGGCGGAGGAGGGAACAACGGAGAGACGCATCACTTACACCCTTCACGGCAGTTTCAAACTGGCACAGGAACATCCGTCCGTCTCTGACTGGCCCCGATTTAAGGAAACGAGGGAAAAAATCTATTTCAAAATGACCCAGACTTATTTTGGGGGCTTGGGGAAAGTAGAAGTCAGGGTTAGATTTCTTTGCTTAGGCCTAAGCTTGGGGAGAAAAGCTTTATTTTTACATGAGGCCAAAGAAAGGACTGAAATAGGTTTTAAATTCTTTCCTAACGCAAAGGTAAAGAATCTGACTACTCAGCATTTTCTGCAAGTTTTGTTATAAAGGAGGACACTGTGCTGAAGCAATTATTCCTGTATAAACAAGCTGTCTCCCCATTTGGGAGACATTTACATTTGGTACTTTAGATGCAATCCCAAGGAAGCTAAAGCTGAGCTTTTATCTGTGTGCAGAGAAAAGCTGGGGAAGGTATAGGTGCATCGTCACAAGGGGAGGTTAATGTTGAAAACCAACTCTAACTCTATTGGTCACAGGGAGCTATAATCTGAAATAAATAGATGTATTTCATGACATCTAAAAAAAGTCTTGTATTTATTCATCAAATGTGTGTGTGTGTGTGTGTGTGTGTGTGTGTGTGTGCGTGTGTGTGTGTGCGCATGCGCGTGTACACTTACTATATGCCAGGGCCATGCTAGGCTCTCAGGATTCAGGAATGACCAAGACAGAGCCTGGCCTTAATGAAGCTTGTTTGAAATGGAGGTGCATTAGAGATTTTCTAGCCCAAAGTTTTTCTGTTTGTCAAACTGCAGTCCAGGGTGCTAGTTGGAGGTCTTTAAGTGGGTTGGATAATGCGAGAAAGCTAAGCAGACGTGCTCCAGCCCATTTCCATCACCCACTCTCAGTTTCATCCAAAGGACTTCTACTTTGCTCTTTTTAGTATATGGGGAGTGCCTATTAGATTTACTCTTTTAAAAGAATGGAGTTTTGCTTTAAAAGCAAGAGAAAGGAAGAACCGGAGTCTAACTTTTTATTTTATGTAAAGCAAATTAAATGCTCAAGCCTGGGAAGCCTTCTGTGACATATTTGGTGACAGTCTGGAGCGTCCGGCCGGTCTGCTGTCAGGTTGTCATAACAGGTTACTAAGGAGGTCAGCTGCTGCCTCCCCTCTGCCATGTGCTGCTTGGGATGGCAGGAGCTTTGCCACCTGTGGACAAATGCTAGTGGCAGGTGCTGTATAGCACAGAACTCCTCCTGACAGAATAAGAAGCTGCGCTCTTGTTGTGTTTACTGGCTGGAGTTTAGGGGCAGCTTGCCAATGATTTCTGTTTTTTACCTTAGGTTTTTAGTGTGTAGGAGGGCATCCTGCCTTTGATCATAAGAAATGTTTGTGCACTCTTGTGTACATCCTCATAGCATTGGCTGGCATTCTGGAGCGGTAAACTCTTTACCATGAAAGTCTATCAATTTTTACAGTATGTCCCAATTTTTCTTGAAGCAGGGTTTGAAACTCCTTGGACTCCAGTGACCATCAAGGCCAATATGAGAGTAGCCAAAATTATGGCAAAATGCTGATTCAGCGGACTGGGAATGAAAAGGTCAAGATTTGAGATGAGGAGAACTGGCAAATGAATGGGCATAAAATTTAAGTTATGCAAAATTAGTAAGTTCTAGAGATCTTCTAACCAACATTGTGTCTGTAAATGACAATATTATATTGTACACTTAGACATCTCTTAAGAAGGCAGATCTCATGGTAGGTGTTCTTACCAAAAATAAAACCTTCAGGGACATGTAAGGGCACTTTCCTTTCTCTCTACTGTGAAGGGCAGGCATGAAGTTGTTTATCATTGAGAATTTCAGAGCCAGAGAGTGATAAGTCTTGGTTTATCTAGTTTGAGAACAGAAATCACCATGACCCTTGGGAATTTTCTGTGGACAACTGTGAGCTTCTATACTGTCCAAGGCAACTTAGCCATTTTGTTCGTTCCCACGCCCTTTCCAGTGGGTCTGGTGCCAAAGTCCGGCCCCTTTTGTCCATTCCTAACATTAACTGCCCTTGTCTTATCAAACCTGGAAATATGATGCCCTGTCTTAGGTCTACCCTACAGTCAAAAGAAAAATTTCAAGGACAAAATCCCCACAGTAAGGTATTATATTAGTAGGAATATGGGAGAAAGAAGAGGAGGAGCCTAAGATACTGAGAAACAAGTACAAGAAATTACACAGAGGAAAACAGTGTCTTACAGAGAGCCTACAACATCGTAATCATTCGGTAAACTTTTGTTGAGTGAATGAATGGATGGATGCTGAGCATGAGATGCCATCCTTCTCCAACTATGATTAGGAGTAACTGATCTTCAAATTTTGTATCTGACCATCTCAGAAAATTTCCCTTATGAAGTTAGTGACTCCAGCATATGTCCAGCGTCAGAAGTATAGGCAGGGAGGTAGAGAAATCTGAGGTAGGTAAGAGTCTAGTTCTAGTGGAAACCCCTTACACTGCATCCGTTCCCCTTTCTGGGTGTATCACATCAGGGCAACCAGATTCTGGTGGAAAGGAACATTTGGATATCTTTTTAAATAAGAAATCATTTTAAAAAAACCCTAAAAATAGAACCATCCTACTATCCAGCAATTGCACTATTAGGTATATACCCAAAGGATACAAAAATACAGATTCGAAGGGGTACATGCACCCCAATGTCTACACCAACACAATCAACAATAGCCAAAATATGGAGAAAGCCCAAATGTCCAGTGGCTGATGAATGGATAAAGAATAAAGAAGATGTGGTGTATGCATGTGTGTGTGTGTGTGTACACACACACACACACACACACACACACACACATACAATGGAATATTACTCAGCCACCAAAGCGAATGAAATCTCACCATTTGCAATGACATGGATGGAATGAGAATGTATTATGCTAAGCAAAATAAGTCAGTCAGAGAAAGACAAATACCATATGATTTCAGTCATATGTGGAATTTAAGAAACAAAACAGATGAACATATGGGAAGGGGGGGAAGAGAAGAGAGGGAAACAAACCACAAGAGACTCTTAACAGAGAACAAACAGGGTCGATGGAGGGAGGTGGGTGGGGGTATGGGTTAAATGAGTGGTGAGTATTAAGGAGGGCACTTGTTGGGACGAGCACTGGGTGTTGTATGTAAGTGATGAATCACTAAATTCTACTCCTGAAACTAACATTGCACTGTATGTTAAGTAACATTTAAATTAAAAAAAAAGAAAGAAATCATATAAAAGGATGAACGCCTGAGAAGCTGATCAGACTGAGAGAGAGAAACTTTGGTAGTGAGCATTTGCCATCTTCCCAAGACAGAGTTCAAATGCATTTGATTTATACTTAACAAGGAAACAGCCTAATTGCAACCTTGAAATAGGTAAGATCAAGTAAGATTCTGAGTTTAACAGAAAAGAGGTCTGCTTTGTATTCAATCACTCTCTTGAGAGCTTGTATGGGAATTCACACAGAGTTCCTAACCTGCCCTCTGCAAGGCTGTAGCTAAAGTGGAAAAAAGAGGAATTGGTAATTGTCTTTAATTTGGCAAGAAAACCAGATTTTAGGATTTAATAAATGAGAATAAAGAATTGTTACATCCAGATACTGATATTCCCTGCAAGAAGTAGTGGGCTAGAAGGTTCAAAGACATACCTCTTTTGAAACAAGTTGTTTCTACCTCTGCAACAGAAAGTGACCTAGTTGGAGATTTCCAGAGAAAGCTCATCAGGCTTCATGTGAATTCACTATAATACACATTCTTGGGGTGCCTGAGTGGCTCTGTCAGTTAAGCATCCAACTCTTGATTTTGGCTCAGGTCATGATCTCACAGTCCTGGGATCAAACCCATGTCTGACTCCATGCATGGGATTCTCTCTCTCCCTCGCTCTCTGCCCCTCCCCTGCTGGTGTGCTCTCTCTCTCTCTCTCTCTCTCTCTCAAGCGAAACAAAACAAAACAGTCACATTCTTAGGGCTCTAGCTGACCCAACATTGTTTTACAAACAAGAAAACATAGGCCTTGAAGGACAAATAAACACATTCAAAATTAGGGACATAGTAATGGCAAGAATCCATAACTCAAGATGCTCCCTCATTCCTTGGGTGCTTTCTCTTCATGGAATTGACTCAGTAAAATTCAGGAAATGTTTACTGACCATCTTACATGTCCTAACCCTGATTTGGGCACTGTGGAACACTAGGAGACAAAGAATATAATACCTGCTCATAGGAATTTGTAAATCTCAGTGGGAAGAAAAGACACAAAGACGCTATTAGAAATAGATGGCCTTGCACTGTGATTCAAGTCCCAAGACTAGCGTCAGCACTAATTCCACTATAGAGTAGCTAATATCGATCTTCACAATATCTTATCTTTGCCCATTTGACAGAAATCAAAGCTTATGCTAAATAAATATCTCATGGTCAAATAGCTAGAAATGGACTTTGAAGTTGGGACTTCTCATTTAAAACTGAGGTCTTTACCACTATACTTTGCTACCTTTCAATGTTGTAAAACTCTTGGATTTTTATTAAGGAGGTATGAGAGGCACAAAATCTAGTCACCTCTAGGCTCTAGTTGTCATAAAATTGAAAAAGTGAACCAATAATATTTTTGAGCATTCAAATTCAGCAAAACCAGTTTGAGGAGTGAATTATCTCTTTGAAAAAAGATTTCTGGTTTCACTGGCTTGTGCCTTCTTTGACAGGTGTCAAAATATGAGAAAGAGGGAGCCTTGATCACTTTGCTGAATTCCTGCAGAATCAGAATATTCTGAGAACTGTTTGCTAGTCAGTATTAAACCACAACATCATTGCAGAGTTCATAGAAAACAAGTCATGAATAGTGAATGTCCATTAACAGGGCCTTTTTTGTTTGTTTGTTTGTTTTTTTAAGATTTCCAGATGTATTTTTTAAAACAGTGAGGGATCACTATAAAAAAAGGGGGGGGGGAAGGTACAACAAAAATGGGCATAACCCACAAACAAAAACAATAATAAAGGAAGTAGGTACATTAAACCACAGCCCTGCAACTCTAAAACTAAATATTAGAAGCCAGCCAGGCCCAATTATCTACAATGAATACCCTGGGCTAAAATCTGACCACACTGATTTAAAAATATTATAGTCATAAAAGGAAATTCATAGGAGTACATTCTTTTATGGGTTTTTTTGTTGATGTATAATTGACATACAACATTATATTAGTTTCAGATGTACAACATAGTGATTCAATATTTGTATATATTGCAAAATGATCATCACAATAATTCTAGTTAACATCTGTCACCATACATAGCTGTAAAGTTCTTATGATGAGAATTTTAAAGATTTACTCTTTTAGAAACTTTCAAATACGTAATACAGTATTATTAACTATAGTTACCATGCTGTACATTACATCCCTGGGACTGATCTATTTAATAACTGGAAGTTTGTTCCTTTTGATTCCCTTCACCCATTTTGCCTACCCCCAACTCCTGCCTCTGGCAATCAACAACCTATCTATCTATTAACCTGTTTTTCTTAATTTAATTTAATTTTTGCTTAGATTCCACATGGTATTTGTCTTTGGTCTGACTTATTTCACCTAGCATAATGGCCTTAAGGTACATCCTTGTTGTTGCAAATGCAAGATTTCATTCTTTTCATGGTTGAATTGAATATATATGTCTAATTTTCTTTATCCATATAAAGGAACATTTAGGTTGTTTCCATATCTTGGCAGTTGCAAGTGATGCTGCAATAGACATGGGCGGGGGGTGCATGTATCTTTTTAAGTTAGTGTTTTCACTTTCTTTGGATAAATACCCTGAAGTGGAATTGCTGTATCATATGGTAGTTCTATTTTCGATTTTTTGAGGAACCTGTACCAATTTACAATCCCATCAACAGTGCACACAAGTTCCCTTTCTCCACATCCACACTGACACTTGTTATTTCTTATCTGTTTGATACTAGTCATTCTTACAGATCTCACTGTGGTTCTGATTTGCATTTCCCTGATGATGAGTGATGCTGAGAACCCTTTCATGTCCCTGTTGGCTATCTATATGTCATCTTTAGAAAAATGTCTATTCAGATTCTTTGCCCAGTTCTTAATCTGTTTGGAGTTTTTTGCTATTAAGTTATATGTGTTCCTAATAAATTTTAGAAATTAACACCTTCTCATAAGTATAAGTTGCAAATATTTTCTCCCATTCAGTAGGTTGCCTTTTCATTTCATTTTGTTGTGAAAAGCTTTTACATTTGATGTAGTCCTATTTGCATATTTTTGCTTTTGTTGCCTTTGCTTAACACTTGTTTTCTACTAGGAATTTTATGATTTCAGGTCTTACATTCAAGACTTTAATCCATGTTTAGTTGATTTTTCTGTATTGTGTAAGTTATTGGTCCAGTTTAATTCTTTTGCGTGTGGTTGCCTAGTTTTCTCAACACCATATATTTAAAATACTGTTGTTTCCCCATTATTTATTCTTAGCTTCTTTGTCATAAATTAGTAGATCACAGAAATACATTCTTATTCACATAATACTATGAGATTTCACATTTAAAATATTAGGGCTAAAATGCCTAAATACACTGGGAATACTATGGTAAAAAAAATAGCTGCATATACAAATGCAATCCTTACTCACTTAGAAATTCATTACTTTTTCATTTGTTTTCCAAAATTACCCAAGAGATTTTCTCAGTGAGAACAAAACACATGGTTAAAGCATAGCATCTACCCACCAATTTATTACTGCTTTTGTTTGTGGGTTGTTGGATTATTTTTTGGCCTCATGAAAAGCCAAAACTAGTTGAACAAACTCTCCAAAAATACTATGCTGGAGCTCAAACCAAGCACTGAAAATGCTGGCTTGTAGAATGTGACTGTGAATCACTAAAAATGATACTAGAAATCCACATGAAATATTCACTCTAGAAACAAATGGGAGATACGAAATGCATGAGCTGGAAGAGCATAAATAGTGTCATAATTATCTGAGAGTCACACAAACACCAGAGAAAAAAGAAGCAAAGGTAGAAATCACTGGAGCTTCTGGCTTACGGCACACAATGAAATGAAGTCCTCCTAGTTAGGGAATCCAAGAATCATATTTATAGGTTTTGGGGTTTGCCAACTGGAATACTTAAGTTACATTGGGTTTTGCCCTCAGACTAGATTGCATATGCTAACTTGCATTTTCATAGCAAGAGTAACACAAATAGGACATCTTGGTGTAGTTCTTTTCACACGGGTCATGTAGTTACCAACACTTTAAAGGGATTAAGTTAAAATAGTTATGTCCTCAGCAGATACCCCTGAGCAACATTTCATTCCTCAGCCCATTTTATAAAATGGATACCCAGACCTTTTTGTGACACTTTCTCGGTAGACATGTTGTGAAGGTACCTATTAAAAACTTTATTTGGTAAACTAAAACTTGGAGTTTAATAGCTTGGTTTTTAAGCATTGTCAAAATGCTCCCAAGGCAAAAATGTGTCATCAAACTGCCTGGGTCAAAACATTATAAACTTTTTAGCAGTATAAAAGCCAAATGCTACCTAACAAAATTTATATGAAAACTACAACTCTGATGTCAGCCAAATAATTAAAGAGATATTCCATATTCACGAATAAGAAAACTCAGTATTGTCAAGACAAGTTCTTGTCAATTTCATGCATATATTCAATGCAATATGCAATCCTAATCAAAAACAGCAAGGTAATTTGTAAATATTGAGAAACTAATTCTAAAATTTATATGGAGAGACAAAAGACTCAGAATAGCTATTTATTACTGAAGGACAAGAAGAGTTGGAGCGCTGACACTGCTTGACTTGAAGACTTACTATAAAACTACAGTGATCAAAACAGTGTGGTATTGACAAGAGAATAAACAAATAGATCAATGGAACAGAATGGAGCCCAGAAATAGACCCATATAACTATAGCCAACCAATTTCTGACAAAGAAGCAGAGAAAATACAATGGAACAAAGATGGTCATTACAACAAATGGTGCTGGAACAACTGGACATCCACATAAAAAGAAAAGAATCTAAGCACAGACTTTACATCTTTGCAAAAAGTAACTCAGGGGCGCCTTGGTGGCTCAGTCGGTTGAGTGTCTGACTTTGGCTTAGGTCATGATCTCACGGCTTGTGAGTTTGAGCCCTGAATCAGGCTCTGTGCTGACAGCTCAGAGCCTGGAGCCTGCTGTGGATTCTGTGTCCCTCTCTTGCTCTGCTCCTCCCCCATTCATGCTCTGTCACTGTCTCTCTCTCTCTCAAGAATAAATACAACATTTAAAACCATTAAAAAAAAAAAGTAACTCAAAATGGATCATAGACCTAAATGTAAAACACAAAGCTCTAAAATTCCTAGGAGATAACAAAGGAGAAAATCTAATTGGTTTTGGGTATGGTGATGACTTTTTAGGTACCACATCAAAGGCACAACCTGTGAAAGAAATAATTCATTAAAACTTTAAATTTCTGCTCTGTTAAGACAATGCCAAGAGAATGAGAAGACAAGCCTTAGTTTGGGAGACATATTTGCAAAAGACACATCTGATGAAGACTGCTACACAAAATATGTAAAGAACTCTTAATTCAACTAGAAAACAAACAGCCTGATTTTAAAAGGGGGCAAAAAATCTGAACAGACACCTACCAAAGTAGATATATAGATGGCCAGTAAGCACATGAAAAGATGTTCAACATCATATATCACAAGAGGATAGCAAATTAAAACAATGAGATACCACTGTATACCTAATAGAATGGCCATAGTCCACAATATTGACAGCACCAAATGCTGGTGAGGATGTGGAGCAACAGGAACTCTCACTCACTGCTGGTGTAAATGCAAAATAGTACAACCACTTTGGAAGACAGTGTGGAATTTTTTACAAAACCAAACATACTCTTACCATGTGATTCAGCAATCACACTCCTTAGTATTTACCCAAATGAACCGAAAACTTATACACATTTCTACACAAGGATGTTTATAGCAGCTTATTAACAATTGCTAAGACTTGGAAACAACCAAGACGCCCTTCAGTTGGTGAATGGATTCATAAACAGTAATTTATCAAGATGATGGAATTCAAGGTTAAAAAGAAATGAGCTATCAAGCCATGGAAAGACTTGGAGGAATGTCAAATGCACATAACTAAGTTAAAAAAGCTAATCTGAAAAGGCTATGTATAGATTCCCACTATATGACATTCTGGAAAAGAAAAAAGTATAGAAGCATAAAAGGATCACTGATTACCAGGGGTTGGAGAAAGGGAGGGATGAAGAGGCAGAGCAGCACAGGGGGTTTTTGGGGCATTGAAACTATTCTGTGTGATGCTACCATGATGGATACATGTAATTATACTTTTTACAAAACCCACAGAATGTACAATACCAAGAGTGAACCCTAATGTAAACTATGAATTTGGGTGATAATGATGCATCAGTGTAGTTTCATCAACTGTAACATGTGTACCTTGTGGTACAGAATGTCAATAGTGGGAGATATTGTTGTGTGTGAGGAAAGGGAATATATGGGAACTATCTGTACTTGTTCAATTTTACTGTGAATCTAAAAACCACTTTAAAAATATAAAGTTTATTAGTTTAAAAAAGGCAACTGCTTGAATGACTTGGGGGAAGGAACAGGGAGTGATAGTGTTTGGTAGTACAATAGTATTGCCGGAAGAGAGGAGGAAGCCCCATTCAATGAGAAATCTACTTCTTATACAGTCAGTAAAGGGAATGAAATGACTTTATAAAATGACTATTAGCAGCATAGGAACTTGACTTGTCTTTTTGATTATTGAGAAATAAATATTAAAAAGTTATGTACAATATAAACACAACTTAAAGTCCTCAAAGTTGGTCTAGAGTTCCCTGAGGTGCTTTTAGGAGGTTAAAACTATTTTTATAACTATACTAAGACATTATTTGCCTTTTTCATTGTACTGACATTTGCACCCCTGATGTAAAACAACGATGGGTAAAAATGCTGCAGCTTGAACCAAGGCAGTGGCACCAAGCTGTACTGGTAGTCACTGTATTCTTCACCAGTATGCACTTGTAGACGAAAGAATGCCAACTTAACTTAAGAATGTCTTTGATGGAGCTGTAAAAATGATTGATTTTATTAAATCTTGACTCAAGTATACATAATGAAACGAGACATATGCACAAAGCACTTCTGCTGCCCATAGAAGTATGAGGGCTGTCTTGAAGTGAGGCAGCATGTGATTGTTTGTGTTATGAGCTGAACTAGCCTCTTTATTCAAACAGCATGATTTGTACTTGAAAGAATGACTGATAGACAAACTATGATTATTTAGGGTTGGTAATGTGGTAGACATTTTCTCAAGAATGAATGAAGTGAGCCTGTCACTTCAAGGAAAACAACTGATAGTATTTGTTGCCAATTATAGAATTTGAGCTTTCAAGCAAATAATTAGAATTTTGGAAAACTTGTGTTCAACACTATGAGCTTAACAGTTTCCAACATTTAAAGGCTTTTCTGATGAGATCAGTAGTGATATTGACGAGTATGACTTTTCTGATGGTGTGTCAACATTTAGAAGTTCTGCATAACTCAGTGAACCATTGTTTTTGAAATGACCAATGTATGGTCATAAAATCATGCATGGGTGAAAGATCCATTTATAGTGAAGGAAGAGCAGTGGATTTTACTGTAATAGAGTATTAAAAGTTAGCTGATATAGTTTTAGATACCCATTGCAACTAACCTTTAAGAAAAAACCACTTGTCAAGTTTGGATACTGTATCGAAGAATATCTACAGTTAGATTTAAAAAAGAAAATGTATTAAAATACTGCTCTATATTCCAACGTTATAGTTGTGTGAGACTTGATTTTCTGTATATTTTTCAAAAATTTGCATAATTCTGTAGGATGAATAGAATCACAGAGCAGATATGAGAATCTAGCTGTCTTCTATTAAGCCAGATATTAAAGAAATTTGGAAAACGAAATCAATGCCACTCTTAATCAATTTTGTCTTGCTCTGTTTGGTTTTGCTTTGGAAAATAGTTATTTTTATGAAAATAAATCATTTATGTTATCAGGTAATGAATTTATTATAATTCAAATACAATTTTTAAATTGTTCAGTTTTAATTTCAAGTACAATAAATATCATTAGATATTTAACTTACATAAACAGAAATACTTTGGAGTCTGCAATAATTTTTAAGAATGTAAAGGGGTCCTAAGACCAAAAGGTCAAGAACTAACAATTTAAAGAGATAATGGAACAGATGCCATTTACCTAACACGTTGTTTAAGGAATCAAACACGACTAGCGCCTTTGAAGCCACTATGTGTTCTGTCCAGACTATGGCTCCTTCCCCTCTCCCATTGTTGAGCATGTTACATATTTCTGACATTAACCATTCTCCTGCTTTTCTTCATAGTTTATCTCACATGCATACCTCCTTATATAATATTTAATCTTGCCTGTTTTTGAACTGTACACAAATGGATCCATACTATATGTCATAGTTTGAGTTCCCTTGAAAGCAATGCAAAGAACTTGGTGCAGAGAGTGTATTTTGGATGTGAGCCCAGGAAGCAGAAGTGTGGGAGTGGGAGTAGAGACTAGAGAAGAGAGAAATCAAATAATAGTACATTACCGTGCAGGTTATTACTGTGGGCAACCGAAGCATAGGCCTGTTTTGTACCCCCTGTGAAAACGTGTAGAACACATTTCAGAAGTGACCCACCAGACAGAAGGAAAGGAGACAGTATTATTCACTGACCTCATCTCCATTTGGTTAAGAGTTGCTCTCAGGGGCTTAACTCCTTTTCATGTTCAGTCTAAGTGGCTTCCCACGGTTCTGAGAAAGGCCTGAGGCAGAAAAGCAGAGGCTCTCACTGTGACCTTGAATTGGCACACTAGTCATTGCTAGTGTCCATCACAGCTGCCTGAAATCACTTGAGCTAATGGGATAGAGTGAGGGGCACCACAAATGTCGGCTCTGTGTAGTCTTTTATGATTCTTCTTTACCTCCAGAGTGTGATTTTGAGATATTCTGGGTTGGCACGAGTAGTTTTAGCTAATTCATTGCACTGATGCACAGTACTCCACTGTGTGACTATTCTACAACTTAATTTCCATTCTATTGTTGGACACTTGGTTTATTTCTGGACATGGGGAATTTCATTAACACTATTTCAGGAAAACAAACGAACACACAAACATTTCCCTGTCTTTACATTCCATCTAAAAATTTCATACTCAGCAGAAATGAGGTCTCTACCTCACGACTGCATTTCAAGTCTTACATGAATTTGGCTAACCTAAGTCGTATTCTGGCTGCAATGGACTCTGGAAAATATAGGGTTAGCCTTCTGGCCTCTGCAGTACAGGAAGGCACACTAGAAGAAGCACATACCTAACTCACTAGGCAACCAAGCAACAGCTATGAAAATTAAAAATACACATATCCTACATGCAGCCTGATGTTTATAGCAGTATTATTAATAATAGCCAAACTATGGAAAGAGCCCAATGTCCATCGACTGATGAATGGATAGAGAATATGTGGTATACATATATACAATGGAATATTACTCAGCCATCAAAAGGATGAAGAATGAAAAGCCATCAAAAAAAAGAATGAAATCTTGCCATTTGCAATGGCATGGATGGAGCTAGAATGTATTTTGCTAAGCAAAATAAGTCAGTCGGAGAAAGACAAATGCCCTATGATTTAACTCATATGTGGAATTAAAGAAACAAAACAGATGAACATATGGGGGGGGGGAAGCGAGAGGGAAATGAACTGTAAGAGACTCTGTATTTATGGCATGGATCTCTCCAGAGTTCCTGACCCACATTTTAACAGCCTCATGGAAATCTCTTAATAATTCATTTGTTCACCAAACAATACATATGAAGGACAGAATGTATTGTCTTCCCTTCAAAATATCCCCACATCAATTATCAGTTTATGCTCCCCATCTTGTCAAATGGTGTCACTATCCACCAGACCACAGTGGGAACTTCAACTATGAAGTCATCCTATAACTTTGACTCTTATAATAAGCAGGTTCTTTTGACTCTACCTCCTAAATACCTCTCAAACATTATTAGAAGTGTTTAGCTCCCTGGCCTCCACCTCTGCCTTAGTTCGGCCTATTGCTCCTCATTTGAACTCTTACAATCTTTTATCTCCAATGGTACCACCTCCAAACCACCCTTCATGTTGTCAACAGTGTGAATATTCTTAAATATAAAACTGAATAGATCACTTCCACACTTAAAATTTTTAAATAATGGACTTGCCAGGAAAGTGTCAGAGCAGGATCCTAAGCTCACCGTGCCCCACACATACAACTAGATAACACCTATGTCAGTGTAAATAACCCAGAAACTGATCCAAAAACTGGCAGAAAAGACTCTTCACAGCTAAATGTAGAGAAGAGGCCACATTGAAGAGGGCAGGAAGGGTGGACACACAATCAGGAGCTAAACAGACCCACAGGACTATCCTTAGGAGGGAGGGACACTGTTGGCATGGAGAGATGAGAGAAACAGACCCTCACACCAAGCACGCCAGACACGGGAAACCCATATAAGGAAGATGAATCCCTATAACATTTTGTTTTGAAAAACAGAGGGGCATAATTTTACAAGTTCTTAGAATCAGTGGGCTCAGCTCTGAAAGAGCTAGCAGGGCAATAGGAAATGGGGTCCCTGCCCTTAAAGAAACAGCACAGCAAACAGCCCCAAGGAGATATAGCATAGAAGCAGCAGTTTGAAAAACACCTGAGGTATGTGGGGAGGGATATTTGTTTACTAATCTCACGTGGTTGCTAGAAGGATAGGGATCAATGGGAGACTTCTCCAAATACAAAAGAGCTGGTGGTGCCATTTCCCTCCCTCACTCCCTAGCTTAAACATGCAGCCACCCGTGGGAAATAACACAGTGAAAATACTGTCCACCTAACTTGTCAACATCACACCCTGCTCTCACACTCTGTGAACTTGACACCTACAGGGCTACTGCAGGAGTTTTCTAAAGTGGATCCAAGTCCCCTCCCACAAACCTGCTCAAACTTTGCTAACACCACACACCTTGTCCCCTCCAAAGCACCCTTAAATGGACCCCATCCACAGTGGTGCCACAAGCATGACAGTGTGCAAGCAGACCCAACAGGGGCCAGCACCACTCTGAAGTGACCCATGCCTTGGGGAGAAGAGAAGATAACCACACATGCCTGTCTGACTGCAGGCCCAGTGCACCAGTTAAAGTTTCCAAGGGGACTACACAGAGAAAGCACCTGGCAGTTCTGTGCTACTGCATCTCTGGTAAATGCCTGGCCTGACTCAACTCAAGCCCAAGGGGCCCCAGACTGGCCCACTAGCAACAAAAGACCAAACCCTGCCACAACAGGCAAAGGGAGCCATCGCAGACAACAGGATTGAAGGCAAACACGACTCAGCCACAATAGTAGGGCACATGCTACACACATAGGAGACACCCCTGAAGCACCAGGTTCTGGTCAACAGAGCATATTGCACTGCATGGCGCTACAGGACTTCTTCTTCATAAGGCCACTACTTTTAAGAACAGGAGATGTGGCTGACTTCTCTAACATACAGAAACAGACAGAGAGTCAGACAAAAGGAGGAGACAGAGGAATATGCCCTAAGTGAAAGAAAAGGACAAAATCACAGCAAGAGACCTAAACAAAATGGAGATAAGTAATATGCCTGATAGAGAATTTAAGGTAATGAACATAAAGATATTCCCTGGATTGAGAAAAGAGTGAAGGACCTCAGTAAGACCCTTAACAAAGAGATGGAAAACATAAAAGAGAACCAATGAGAGATGAAGAATTCAGTAACTGAAATTAAAAGTACACTAGATGGAATAAATAGTAGACTAGAGGAAGGTCAGAAGAATGGACCAGCAACGTGGAGGACAGAGTAATGGAAACTAATCAAGTTGAACAGGAGAAAGAGAAAAATAAAAAATAAAAAATAGACTTAGGGAACTCAGCAATACCATCAAGCATGATAATACATTATAGGAATCCCAGAAGGAGGAGAGAGAAAAAAAGGGGGAAGAAGATTTATTTGAAGAAATAATAGCTGAAAATTTCTGAGAAATCTGAGAAAGGAAACAGAAATCCAGATCCAGGTGGCAAGAGATCCCCTAATGAAATCAACTGAGGAGATCCCCACCAAGACACACAGTAATTAAAATGGGAAAAAGTAGTGATAAAGAGAGAATTTTAAAAGCAGCAAGGGAAAAGAAAATAGTTACATAAAAGGAAACCCCATAAAGCTATCAGCTTATTTTTCAGCAGAAACTTTGCAGGTCAGAGGGGAGTGGCATGATACAAAGTACTGGAAACAACAACAACAACAACAACAACAACAACAAAACACCTGCAAGGCTATCCTTCAGAATGGAAGGACAGAGAAACTGTCCTGGACAAACAAAAAAAAGAATTCATGACTACTAACGCAGCCCTACAAGAAATGTTAAAAGAGACTTTGAATGGAAAGTAAAGATCATAAATAGGAGTAAGACAAGTGGGAAACACAAAGCAGTAGAAATATACATATATCCATAAAAATCAGCCAAGGCATTCACAACATAAAAGTATGTAAAGTACAACACCTATACCTAAAATGTGGGAGGAAAGGAATAAAGAATAGGTCAAATTTATGCAACCATCAACCATTAAGATGGAGTGCTATATGCATAAGATGTTATACATAAATATAATGGTAACCACAAATCAAAAACCAGTAATAGATATGGAAAAAATAAAGAGAAAGGAATCCAAGTATATCACTAAAGAAAGTCAGCAAACCATGAGAGAAGAGAGCAGGAGAAGAAAGGAACATAGAAGAACTACAAAAACAACCATAAAACAAGTAAAAAAATACCTATCAATATTTTGAATGTAAATGAACCAAACACTCAAATCAAAAGATGTAGGGCATCTATACACTGCCTCTAAGAGACTGATTTCAGACTTAAAGACACATGCAGATTAAAAGTGATGAGATAGAAAAGCATTTGTTATGCCACTATAAGTGAAAAGAAAGCCAGGGTAGCAATATTGATATCAGAAAAAATAGACCTTAAAACAAAGACTGTAACAGGAGTTAAAGAAGGACACTACATAATTGTAAAGGGAGCAATCCAACAAGAAGATATAACAATTGTAAATTTATGCAATGAATATGGAAGCACCCAAATACATAAAGTAGCTAATACCAAACATAAGGGAAGTAATTAACAGTAATATAATAACAGTAGAGGACTTTAACACCCCAATTACATCAATGGGTACATCATCCAAACAGAAAGTCAATAAGTTAACAGTGGTTTTGAATGAAACATTGAAGATGGATCTAACAGACATATTCAGAACATTCCACCCTAAAACAGAATACACATTTTTTTTCAAGAGTATATGGAACATTCTCCAAAACTGATCCTATATTAGGCCACCAAACAAGTCTCAATAAATTCAAAATGACTGAAGTCACACCATGTATCTTTTATAACCACAATTGCTAAGAAACTAGAAATCAACCACAAGAAAAAAAATCTGGAAAGAATACAAAAACATGGAGGTTAAATAACATGCTACTAAACAATGAATGGGTCAACCAAGAAATTAAAGAGGAAATTTAAAAATAGCTGGAGACAAAAACACAATAGTCCAAAATCTTTGGTATGCAGCAAAAGCTGTCCTAAGAGGAAAGCTCATAACAATATAGGGCAAACTCAAGAAGAAAGAAAAATCTCAAATAAACAACTTAACCTTACACGTAAAGGAGCTAGAAAAAGAAGAACAAATAAAGCCCCAAACTAGTAGAAGGAAGGAAATAATAAAGATAAGAGCAGAAATAAATGGTATAGAAACTAAGAAAAATAATAGAACAGATCAATGAAACCAGGAATTGGTTCTTTGAAAAGATCACCTTTAGCCAGAGACATAAAGAGAGAGAGAGAGAGAGAGAGAGAGAGAGAGAATTCAAACAAAATCAGAAATGAAAGAGGAGCAATAACAAATGACACTACAGAAATACAAAGAATTATATGAGAATATTATTTAAAAAAATATATGCCAATAATCTGGACAACCCAGAGGAAATGGATACATTCTTAGAAATATATAGCCTACCAAAACTGAAGCAGGAAGAAATACAAAATTTGAACAGACTGATTATCAGCAACAAAATTGAATCAATAATCAAAAAACTCCCAAAAAACAAAAGTCCAGGACCAGACAGCTTCACAGGTGAATTCTACTGAACATTTAAAGAGTTAATGCCTATTCTCAAACCATTCCATAAAGTAGAAGAGGAAGTAAACTTCCAAATTCATTCCATGAGGCCAACATTACCCTGATGCCAAAATCAGATAAAGATACTGCAAAAGAGAGAGAGAGAGAGAGTGAGAGAGAACTACAAGTCAATATCTCTGATAAACATAGATGCAAAAATCCTCAACAAAATATAAGCAAACTGTATCCCCAACAATACATTTAAAAAAATCACTCACCACAATCAAGTGGGATTTATTCCTGGGATGCAAGGGTAGTTCAATGTTTGAAACCAATCAATGTGATACATCACACCAACAAGAGAAAGGATAAAAATCATCTGATCATTCAGTATATGCAGAAAATGCATTTAACAAAGTACAATATCTATTTGTGATAAAAACACTCAACAAAGTAGGTTTAGAGGGAACACACCTTCACGTAATTAAGGCCATAAATGGAAAACCCACAGCTAACATCATACTCACTGATGAAAAACTTGAGTTTTGCCCCTAAGATCAGGAACAAGACAAGGATGTCCTTCTTTTTTTTTTTTTTTTAATTTTTTTTCAACGTTTATTTATTTTTGGGACAGAGAGAGACAGAGCATGAACGGGGGAGGGGCAGAGAGAGAGGGAGACACAGAATCGGAAACAGGCTCCAGGCTCCGAGCCATCAGCCCAGAGCCTGACGCGAGGCTCGAACTCACGGACCGCGAGATCGTGACCTGGCTGAAGTCGGACGCTTAACCGACTGCGCCACCCAGGCGCCCCAAGGACGTCCTTCTTAACCATATCTATTCAACATAACACTAGAAGTCCTAGCCAGAGCACACAAACAAGAAAAAGAAATAAAAGGCATCCAAATTGGTAAGAAAGACGTAAAATGTTCACTATTTGCAGCTGACATGAAACTATATATAGAGAACCCTAAGGACTCCACCAAAAAAAACCTACTAGAACTGATCAGTGAAATCCGTAAGGTCATAGGATACAAAATCAATATACAGAAATCAATTGCATTTCTATACACTAATAACAAAGAAGCATAAAAATAAATTAAGAAAACAATCCCATTTACAACTGCACCAAAAATACTTAAATACCTAGGTATAAACTTAACTAAAGAGGTAAAAAACCTGCACTCCAAAAACTATAAAATACTGATAAAGAAAATGAGGACAACACAAACAAATGGAAAGACATTCTTTGCTCATGAATTGGAAGAACCAGTATTATTAAAATGTCCATACTACCCAAAGAAATCTACACACTTAATGCAATCCCTATTAAAATACCAACAACATATTTTCACAGAGCTACAACAAACAGTCCTAAAATTTGTATGGAACCACAAATGGCCCCAAATAGCTAAAGCAATCTTGAAAAGGAATAACAATGGTAGTATCACAGCCCTAGATTTCAAGATACCCTGCAAAGCTGTAATAATAAAAAAAAATATGCTACTGGCACAAAAATAGATACATATATCAGTAGAACAGACTAGAGAGTCCAGAAATAAGCTCATGATTATATGGTTAATTAATGTTTAATAAAGGAGGTAAGAACATGCTATGGGAAGAAGTCTCTTCACAAACAGTGTTGGGAAAACTGGACAGCTACATGCAAAAAAATGAAATTGGACTTCTTTCTTACAGTATATATACAAATAAATTCAAGATGGATTAAGGATCTAAATGTGGCACCTGTAACCATAAAAACCCTAGGAAAGAGCACAGGGAATAATACCTCTGACAAGAGACAAAGCAACATTTTTCTAGATAGGTCTCCTGAGGCAAGAGAAACAAAAACAAAAATAAACTATTGGAACTAAATCAAAATAAAAAGCTTCTGCATCGTGAAGAAAACAATCAACAAGACCAACTTCCTGAATGGGAAAAGATAATTGCAAGTGACATATCCAATAAAGAGTTAGTATCCAAAACATAAAGAACTTATACAACTCAGCACCTGAACAACAAATATCATCCAATTACAAAATGGGCAGAAGATACAAACAGATACTTCATCAAAGAAGGCATTACATATGGCCAATGGACACATGAAAATATGCTCAACACCACTCATCAGGGAAATGCAAATCAAAACCACAATGAGATATTGCCTCACACCTGTCAGAATGGCTAAAATCAAAAGGTAAAGAAGTGTTGGTAAGGATGTGGAGAAAAAGGATCCTTCATGCACTGTTGGAGGATGGAAATATAGCTGTTTCCACTGTTTGTGGGAAACAGTATGGAGGTTCCTCAAAAAATTAAAAATAGAATTACCATACATTCCAGTAATTCTACTACTGGATATTTACCCAAAGAAAATAAGAAAGATATATACACCCCTATGTTTATTGCAGCCTTATTTACCAAAGCCAAATTATAGAGACAGCCCAAGTCTCCATTGATAGATAAATGGATAAAGAAGAGTTGGTGTGTATGTGTGTGTGTGTGTGTGTACATATATAATGGAATATATATATGTTTATATATATTTATATATACATATATACATATATTTATATAGGAATATTACACATATATAATGGAATATTACTCAGCCATGAAGAAGAATGAAATCTTGCCATTTGCAGCCACATGGATGGAGCTCAAGAATATAATGCTAAGCAAAATAAGTCAGTCAGAGAAAGACAAATATCGTATGATTCCACTCTTATGTGGAATTTAAGAAACAAATGAGCAAAAAAACATACTCTTAACTATAAAGAACAAACTGATGGCTACCGGAGAGAAGGTGGGAAATAGGATGAAATTGGTGAACAGGATCAAGAGTATACCTATCATGATGAGCACTCAGTAATGTACAGAATTGTTGAATCATTATATTGTAGACCTGGAACTACTACAACACTGTATGTTAACTACCTTACAATTAAAATAAAAAAGAATAACTTCCCATGACCTGTGTGTCCAAGCTTAAACTACTTAGAATGACATGTAGGACCTGCTCCACCTACCTCTCTAACATCACCAATGGTAAGGTGGCACTTTTTCAGATGCAAGTGACCTATCTATCCTTCAACATACTGAGTTATTTACATTTCCCAAGCCCAGCTCCAAAACCAAACTATGTCTTTGGAAAGGCATCCTATACCATCCTATACCTTGCACATATTTTTCTGATATAACATAGCCCTTGCATAATTCTGTGTTTCCATCTGCTTCCCCACTAGAATGTGAACACCTCTGGGGAACGGGGATGGGGTGGAAGGCTGTATTCTACTCTCACATGTAGCACAGGCTGGGTATTTGTTACATATTGGTTGAATATTGCATGATCTCATATTTGCATATATAGACAGTATCAATAGGATGATTGTCTTTCCCTGGTCATACAACAAGAAACATAGCCACATGAAGCAAAATCCCACTCTTAGCTAGAGTCTGTTTTGAGTGCTCTTCTCACCACACTCCATGTCTTTACATGATGGTTATATCAACCTAAGCAAGATACTTCCATCTTGGAATCAATTTTCTCATCTCTGGGACAATTATTTCCAAGATATCATTCAGCTCTGAGATTTCCTTTAGCATAGTGGTTAGTTCAAATTTCCATTCCATCACTGGAGTTATTTAACTTCTCTGTGTCTTAGTTTCCTTACGTGTAAGATGGGGACAACAATAATAACTTCATAGGGTTCTCATGATGAGTAACTGGGAGAATAATTTGAAGAGCTCAAAATGCCTGGCCCATGGTAAGCATTCAACATGTGTTAGCTATTCTTGTATTCTATACAGGTATGGAGCCAAAACAGTTGAGCCCTTCTACAACAGAAGTGGATGGTCAAAGGTCAGCTAACTGGATGTTTAAAACAATAGTTTAGGAATGATTTGCAGATGGCAAACATAGATCATTTTTAGCTTTGGTTTAGCTTTCCAAACAACCCATAGGGCAAGGAACCTCTATATCCAAAAATTAGGTATTAAAGATAATTGTCAAAAATGGACAATACATATCCTTTGGTAGTTTGCCTCCCAACTATTTTGGATAATTTTAAGTTCTAAATGTATTGTTAAGTTTATCTCACTTCAACCATTGATTGGTAAAGGCAATTTTGAAAGTTAATGATCTTTTTTTACATTACTTTGCTGAAAATTTCTGCAAATTTCTGAAAATTCCCTCACTCCAAGGCTACAATGTACATTTCCATTAAAAATTGTAAGAAAAAAACATTTTTTAAATTATATAAAAGCTGCATTTTATATCCTCTATACTCATGTTCTTGATTTTTTCCCTTTGGTTACTGTAACAAGATGATTAGAGCTCATCTTTGACAATGTGATGGAAATACCTAGAAACTAGCATAACTCTCACATCCAATTAAAAGAGCATTGGAAAAAATGTCATTCAACACAATTATACCAGGCTATTTACCAGCACATCTACAAATGCCCCATCTTCAGATATGGCAATGTGTGTTTCAAGTGTCCCAGACAACACTAAATGAAGACTACTATTGCCAGTGCGGTCCATATCAGTGTGTATTCAGAAGAAAATCTAATCTGTATGTGTCTCATTCATTTATAACTTATCAAATACTGATCTAACATAGCTGGTGGATCGCCAAGAAACATCTAAGTTGTTTTATGATTCATTTAACCAGCCACCACCCCAAAATAGAAAACTATATTTTGCTTGGTATAAACAAAACAAAACATTACATTTTGAATCAGTTAGAAGCTGCCAGCTCAGTGCAGCTCAGGATGGCAGTTGATTTTGAGGTTCCAGGTTTTTCTTGCTCTTGCTGACAGAGAGGATAAATAGCAAATCAGAAAAAATAAAAATAAAAATAAAATAACACTGGCAAGTGTCTGTCTTGGTTCCCCACTAGAGGAGTTGGATACAGTTCGTCCTAGGTGTCTATTTTCTCTGCCACTGGATGTTGGGTTATACTTGGCAGGAGGGGAAGAATGGGAGCAATATGAAGATGAACACAGATCCAGGGAGCAGCTGCCTAGTTAGGATGCTGTAGGATGCTGCTTGTGGAGTCCCGATGGGTACTCTGGGCTTAGTTAAGCAGAAGAGGTGTCAGGTGGCAACCAAGTCAGTCTGTGCCTCCTGCCTTCTCTTAGTGCCCGAGGCAACTCAGGAAGCTAAGAGATGCTGCCAGAAATGGTGCCTTTTTCCTTGTCAACACAATCACAAACATGAAATGCAGCTGAGTAACTGGTTGCAAACGGGAGATCGTGCTTTGCTGGAGTCTGTGAGATAGGGCACAAAACCACCCCCAACTCTGCCTGTTCCTCACCACAGGAGTGCCATAACTATATGTTTGTTGAATGCCAGCTCACTAGCACTTCTCAGGTAGAGCAAACTACAGTTACCTTTGCTTTCAAACACCAAAGAAAAACACTAAAGACTACACAAAGCACAAAGCAGAAGAGCCCCTGAATGCCCCTAGGCTGCCTGTGATTGTCATTTTGAAGGACTGTTATTACTATATTTTGACGCCAGTGGACATATTGAACTTCTTTCCTTAGTGCCATTGGTGTCAGCAGGATCAAAGGTGTGTGTGCATGTCTGTGTCTGCACAGGCCTGGCAGGAGGTGAGATGGATGAAACAGGAAGAGGGGAGAAAAAATGGGCAACTGAAGAAGGAATGAAAGATGAGGGTGGATGGGAGCTCTGATTTGAGGTTATGTGGCTCATGGAAGATGAATCATTCTATAATATAGTTCAAAGAGGGGACCAGCACACATATCTCCTTCAAAGGCATTCTGCCCCCAGTGAGTCACATTTTCTCAGTTTATTGAAGGAACCAAGAATCCCATTTATTGTGGGCAAGACTGATCCCAGATACAGAAAATGGAGGCATTGGGTAGATTCAAAGTGACACCTTCAAGCTAGCTGTAAGGGCAGTAATTAGAGCAGGTGAATATGTACTCACTTTTGTGATGGCATTTGTTTGGCATTGGCTATGTGCCAGACAGTGTGATAAGTGCCGGGTATATAAGGTGAATAACGAGGCATAGGCCAGTCCGAAGAGGATGTAGAACCATCCTCTTTATAATACAACAGGGTATGTCTTACAAAAGGTTGAAGAACACATAGCTAAGGAAGGGAGCATAAAGGAGAAGCCCTCAGCTTAACCTGGGGTAAAGGGATACTTTCTGGAGAACGAGCATAACAAGCCTTTTGAAAGAACATTTGAAGGAGATGAGGAAGCAGAAATTAACCAGGCTGACAAAGACACGGGAATTTTAAGAAGAGGGGATAAACATAGCTAAAACTTAAATACAGTCTGCACCAAGAACTGGCCTACCATATTATGTGTATTAACTCATTTACTTATACAACAACCATATCAGGAAAACCAAATCACTATCCACATTCCTGTTTTGCAGATAAGGAAAGTGAGGCAGGAAGACAGTAATAACTTGATCAAGATAAAATAGCTACTAATGGGCAGAACCAGAATTTTACCCCAGGATGTCTGTGTTTGGAGCCTATGCTTTTAACTACTATAATATACTGCTTTTCTTTGCTAGAAAAAAAAATGGTATAAAGATGTGGAGTGTTCAGAAACCCTTAGTTTAGTTCAAACAGCTCATCTATTGTGAACCAGGTATTGTACCAATGCTGATGTTACAAAGATGAATAAGGATCAGTTCTTGCCCCCAAGGCACTCAAAATATAATAGGAGGAAAGACCCTTAAACACCTAATTCCAAGTTAATGTGGAAAAATGTTTAGATATGTCAACTGATTTTCTTTTCATTCCCTATAAATTTCTTTTTACTCCATGGCCCTTCTCCCATTCAAACTAGGTATCAGGATTGTTAAAGCAGAAAAGCAAAAAATAGACTTTTTGAAGAGCAAATCCAGGATCTGCAGGACCCGGGGAATAAAAATTATGCTATACATGGTAGATTTGGAAGAATTCACCATTGACACAAGATCCCATGTAACCCTCCTACATCCGCCCACCCCAACTACCATACCCTCAATGAGATTAAGATTCCTGAGTCTGGAAAGACAGAAGGAGAATAAGAAGAAAAGAAAATGAATTGGAGGGTAGGATAAGTCCCTGATATTGGTGCTGTGACAGATACTTTGGAAAGAACCAACCAAGAAGCAAGACAGTACCTTGTTTCCTGGGCAACTGGCTATATGAGTCCAGCATTTGGAAGAGAGGTCTGAGTGGGAAAAACAAATTTGGTGTTATTAGGATATAGGTGGCATTTACAGCATAAGGCTGCATGAGCTCACCAAGGGAAAGCTGTGGGAGGTTGTAGGTCTCATATAACCCTTTGCACCCAAGTTAGGATGAACTCACTAATGATATCTCTGTAGATGGGGCTGGGATGTCCTCGTAGATTTTCCCTGTACTATATTGTGATGCAGTTCCCATGTTTCCCATTAGAAACTCCTTGAGGGCAAACATATCAAATATTTTTTCACTATTATATTCCCTAAATAGTGCCTAGGACATAGTAGATGCCCATAACTTGTGTGATGAATAAATGAATATGCTTCTTTTTGTCAAAACGACAAGGAGAGTAGTTTATTCACTCATTCAATAAATGACTACTATTTGAAGGCACTGTTCTAATTGCTTAGAATATGTCCATGAATAAAAAAATACAGTTCCCACCCCCTTGGAATTCATATTTTATTAGGGGATACAGACATTAAACACAGAACCAGAATCATGAGTTTACCTCAGAGTATATTTCCCGGCAGGATCGGGCTGACATCACCCTCTCTGGGACTTGGCCTGAAACTGTACCCCTGCGTGATGCCTTCTCCTTATTGCTCCTGCTCTCTGCCCTCTTGGTTTCTTCCGAAGGCACTTTTTTTAAGTTGCTTGCAGACATATCTTCCTGAAGATTTGCTTCTCAAGGTTTGCTTCTGAGGAACCTGACCTAAGATAGGAGTTGTGCTAGAAATTAAACTTATTTACAAAAAATAAAATAATATTTTTATTTCTTGGCATTCCTGAGTTTATAGCCTGAGACTGGTGTCTGCTGAAAATAGAGTGCAGTAAATGCTACGATCAAAATTTGCACAAAGAAGGGGCACAAGGTCCGTCGTGGAGGAATCAGAAAGAAGCCCCTGGAGGATAGGCAGAAATTAGCTGAATGAAAAGTGATGAAAAGTCATAATGAGAAGAAGGGATAGGAGAGACAACGGTACAGGTGTCAAAACGTGTGGAGGCCTGGACCTGGCTAAACAGGTCCACAGATAACTGTACTTAGGAGGTGCTTGGACCGCAGGGTGTAGGAGGGGAAGAGAGGAGAGAAGGCAGAAGGGGAAGAGAGGAGAGAAGGGGGAGAGAAGGCAGAAGATGATGCAAAGTTGGCAAAGAGAACACCAAAAGAGTCCTCCAGGTTAAGAATCTGAACCTTTTCTAAAGGTTTTCAGGGCATGGAAGAGTTTTGTTTTGATTTTTAATTAGGTCATGTAGTCATTTAGTGGTGCTACATCTAAAAGGACAAAATGTTTACAATTTAAAAAGAGAATCTCTCTCCTGTCCTTCCCTTAGCCATGAAAACTACTGAAACAAATTTTCTGAGTATCCTTCAAGCAATATGTTTTGCATATATAAGCAATTAGTATATATAACCCTGCTTTGTTCACCTGACCCTATATCATGATGATCCTTGTATATTGTTGCAGAGTTTTAAATTTTAAGTGATATGATCAGATTAGCATCTTATAAATACTAATCTACCTGCAGCAGAATAGATGGGAACAGGGCAAGAAACAACAAGGGTCTGATGTAAGATAGTAGCAATGTAATGGAGAGAAAAACAAGTTTTAAAACTAGCTATATTCATTAAATAATAACCTCCAATATTTATTTAGTGCATCTCTTACCAAGAGCTCAAAGCATCTTCATCCATTGTCCAAACTATATCGTAGCCAACTGAGAAAAGCTATTTGGGCTTACAGTTTACAGATGGAAGACACAAGGTACATAAAAAGGTACGTTTAGGACACCCAAATTCAGGGTCTAATAATCTCTCCCAAGAATATCCTAACTCTAGCCTGTTGGTGGTCCCAAATCACCAGCACAATGAATGGTAACCTTCACCAAGAACCATGAGAATCAGTTACTGTACCAGCAAAGTACAGTAATGATCTAAGAATTCCCAGAAAAATGAGAGAGTTTTTTTTTAAGACTCTGGGGTAACACAAAGTATTATTACGTTACCAAAATTTCAAATAATTATTTTCAGAAGCAAAGAAAGAAATTAGAAACAGGTCAGACTCTCCCATTAAGAGCTCTCTGGACAACTACTCGATTATGTTTAATATCATCCAACCCTAGTGTTCAGGACACATTCAATAAGTACGATGGATTCTCTTTTTCAGAGGTGTACATGAAAGGCTTTGGCAGGCAGACTTCTAAGATGGCCTCCAATGATCCCCATCCCATGGTATTCATGGTTTGTGGAATTCCCTACCGATGAAGCAGGCAGGAACTAGTGAGTTGCTTTCTAATAAACAGAGTAAGGCCAAAGAGATAGGATGTCACTACTGTGATAGATCACAAAAGATTGTGACTTCTATTTTACTGGCAGATTCTCTTAATCATCTTCTTAGGCTTGCATACTTTAATAAAGCAAGCTGCCATGTTGCAGAGTACAGGAGTACATGAGTACGTGTTGTATGTTACCCATACAGCAAGGAACTGAGGGTGCTCTTCAGCTAACAGCCAGCAAGGAACTGAAGCCTTCTGTCCAATACCCTGAGAAGAATGGAGTCCTACCACGAACTATGTGAGTGAGCATGGAAGCAGATCCTTCCGCAGTTCAGCCTTGAGATGAGAATGCAGCCTCTGGGCTCACACCTTGATTGCAGGCTTATAAGATACTGAAGCAGAAGACCCAGCTAAGCTGTGTCTGGATTCCTGAACCACAGAAAACAAGATAATAAATGTGTATTGTTTTCAGTTGCCAAATGTTGACATAATTTGTTAACAGCAATAGACAAATAATGCAATGGCCTTGGCCACATATACAAAAACTGAATCATTTTAATTTACTTACACAGACTGATACTATTCTGTTAAACACGATATGTACCCTTCTCATGAACTCAGCAGTATAATGAGTGACCCAAATGCTAACCAGAGTGCATATTTGGTTGAGACTTAGATATCAATGGGTCTAAAACTTCAGTCCTGTCTTTACTACCACTGCTTCCTGTGATGTTCCCTTAACATGAATCTCAGGACTTTCCACTTAATTAAAGATCCTTTGAGAAGGACTCTGAGGAAGCTGGTGTTACCTCTGTGACATAAACGGGGAAGAAAAAATGCTAGACTGCATGCCTAAAGGCACATTACACAAAGGCAAAACTGTCAATAACTCCAGCATCACGGGATTAAACATGAAGGCTCACAAGTTTAAGACAACCCCACAAAAGTCCTAAATCAGAACAAGAATATTGAAATTGAGGAATATATACAGTCAGACCTAACAGATAATGTCTTAAAGGGATTCTAATTTATTTGGAGGTTGAGAGGAGATGAGATACTGTAGACTCAGAGATTTTTCTCTTCCTCTTATTCCAGATGTTTTCAATCTTTCTTCACTTCAAGTTGATAAACCTATATTTAATGAGCATTGACCTAGGGCATTGGAGAGGATGACAAGAAATATAAATAAAAGGTTCTGCTCTTAATGGCATTATAATGGTAAAAACATGACACATATAAGGAAGATCTACAAATATGAAATAAGGAGTCCTAATTTCACAGAAGGTATTAAACATACAGTGCTCACTATTTACATGCATTCAGTGAGACTCTCAGTTCACTAACTCAGTTGTCTAAGAAATAACCGATTAAGGCTTTTCCTTAAGGGGCGCCTGGGTGGCTCAGTTGCTTAAGCATCTGACTTCAGCTCAGGTCATGATCTCCCAGCTCATGAGTTCAGGCTTTGTGTCAGGCTCTGTGCTGACAGCTCAGAGCCTGGAGCCTGTTTTGGATTCTGTGTCTCCCTCCCTCTCTCTGCCCCTCCCTGCTAGTGCTCTGTCTCTCTCTCTTCTCTCTCTCTCTCTCAAAAATAAACATTAAAAAAAATTTTTTAAAAAGTTTCCTTAAAAATAAATCCATTTGTGGTTTCTCTCCAACCTGGCTAGTGGGAAACTTGATAACAGCCAATATTTCGGGCCCTTCTTTCTCAAGAAGTGCTACAGAATTCCACCAGAAAGGCAGGCTAAAGGCCTTTAACTTTGAATGAGGTGTAGCTGTTGCTGATTCCTCATTTATCAGGCCTGCAGTGGTCCTTTGAACATGGGGTGTGGGTAGTAATCTCAGGGTACCTCAACTAAGAACAAGAAGATAGGAATCCAGACCTTGTCTGTTCATCACTTACAGTGTCCCTTGGGAAAAAACCTCACTCATCCTTTTAAAGGCTCTATTTCTATTTCTGTAAAACTGAGGGCAAATTCCTTTGTATTCCAACTGCCTCTTCAGTAATCATACAGGTGGTTTTCTCTCATTTCCATATTTTTCAAAATAAGTTCTTATGTATTCCTTCTGGGAGGTAAGCTAGCCAGGAATTCTTGTACCCATGTGACAGATGAGGCAATTGGGAGATTGCCATAAGAGATACATCCAAGCTCAATCAACACAGCAGGCTATAGCCAAGTCAGGGTTAGAATTAAGAGTTTATGATATTTAACCCAGTGTTCTTTATATTGCACTGTGGCTTTATATTGCACTTAAAAACAGTCGTCCATTGTATATCCCCCAGGAGGTGTTAAAATGTGCCTAAGCCGTTACTTCAGGTGGATCATCTGTAGCTGGGAAAGGGCTATATGTGTCTAGGTAAGGATCAGGACTAACAAGACAACAGAGAGCAGAGTTAGGCTGTTGTGTTTGGTTGATGGGGATGGTTTTTACTGTACCTTTGTTCTTAATATTGGATCTTTCTCTGCAAATGTATGGATACAGCACAGAGACATCTATTACTTGTTTCTGAAACATCATCAAAAGCCCCATGGGCAGCAGAGTATAATGCAATGTGCCAACATGACAAGTGTGAAGTGTGTCAAGTCGGGGAACACCATAAATCCTCTATTCAATTCTCAAAGAATATGATACACAAATGTCCATTCATCTTGTTCTCTCACACTTCCACCATTTTCAAAGAAGGTGTCTGATAGGCTAGTGAGGGCTCCCTCTGTGCTGAGCTCCTGAGGGCAAGACTCATTAGCCATGTGGCCATCTCTAAAATTATTACATCCAAACACTCAGAGAAAATAAGAACCTGAGGTAGCACACCATGCCTTGCTGCTATCATTTGTCAAAAACTGGCACCAGTTAGAAATGACACAGGATAACAAGTCCAGAAGCATCTAGAACAAACAAGAATGATTCATCACTGAAGACAGGGCAAAAACACATTCCCATCCATCCACATATCAATTACACAAGTCATGAAAATAAGTACCGGTTCACATTCCTAAGGTCTGAAAAAAAATCATGTCGACCATAAGGAAATTATATTATAGTTAAAATAGAAAACAGACCTAAGAAAAATTTGAATGTGTTGTACTTTTCTCTATGTTTGCTCATCACTGTTTTTGAAGAAAAAAAAATGTTCGTAAAGGGGAGATCAGTATTTGCAGAAAAATATATGCATCCACTACCCCTAGCTTGGCAACATCTGAAGAGGGAAAGAGAAGTGGCAAGGGCATCCAAGAGAGGGGAAGGGGTCAGCTCAGCAAAGGCAGGAAATATGACCAAGAGGAAGAAGTATTCTAACATTTGAGAATGGGCAAAATCTGAACAACAATAGCTAAAATTTATGAAGTGCTCAGCAGGTGCCAGGCCTTGCTAAACTTTTCTCATGTATTATCTCAATTTAAACTCCCCACAACAATATGTGGATGATATATTATTATCTCATTCATTGATGAGGAAACAGGCACAGGAAGGTTATGTGACTCAAGAGTTAAAGATTTAAATTCAGGCAGTCTGGTCCAGAGCTCGTATGTTTAACAACTAAGCCAGTAGTTTTCAAACTTATTCTTGAATAAGAATACCCTGGAGGGCTTGTTTAAACCCAGTTTGCTGGTCCCAGCCCCAGAGTTCCTGATTCAATAGATGGGATCTGAGAATCCACCTTTCTAACAAGTTCCTAGATGATGCTGATGCTGCTGTCCCAAGGATCACACTTTGAGAACCACTGCATTTAGCTATGTTGCCCTTTTAAAAGGTGGGCATTCTAGTTTGAGGGGAATAACATTACTACATGCATAGATTAAAGAGAGACCAAGTCAAGTAATAATGAAGAAACATAACTATAGCAATCCACTTTTTCAAAAAAATATCACAGCTGAGACTTGGAAATACTGCGGTGAATACTGCAGGATATAGACAGAGATGCTATCCTTTTTATGCTTAAAAAATTAGAAGTTTAGGGACCTACAAATGAGGTGAGAGCAAACAAACCCTTATAGGTAAAGCAAGGCAGACAACTATACCAGTAAAATCTATTGCCATATATATATATGTGGCATGTATACCAGTATACATATACTGGCATATATACCAGTAAAATCTATTGCCATATATATACCCCAAGCATGCTTATGTCAAAAGGGAAAAGATGAAAAAAATACTTTGATGCACGTGTGGCCATAAAACAACAAACTATGCCTATGTCTCAGCCAGCTTGCTAAAAAAAAAAAAATGAATCAACATGGATAATCTCCTCCAATTCCATGTCAAAATCTGAGAATTTCATTTAAGTTTAGGAATCTAGTGAAATCCATTCATTGTCTTTGGAATGTATAATAAGTCAACTGGGACCCTCAAGAAAATTTTTATTCTTAGATCTCAAGAGGCATATTTAAACAGAGATGTTTCTCTTATATATATTAATACATATCTTATATATCATATATATAAAAATAAAAAATCTTCTAACACACACACACACACATACACACACACTGTAAAATTGTTTTAATGCAAAGTAGTTTTTATAGTAACCAAAGTATCTCCCAAGTCTGGATACTATTTTTATTTGACCACTGGTAGTTTTCAAATAGAAAAACATACGCAAAATAAAATCAGCCATTCAATCATTCTTTGGATGCCTTCCATGACAAAGCTCAGAGGACACAAAAGTTTTGAGGATTATGATTGTAATGATGAGGCTTACAGCCTAACTGGAAAGACTTTATACTTTTATTTATATGTATGAATATGTCTCTATCTTCCAGAATGTCTTAGTTTTAGACAATTATGAATATGCACTGAATCCAGAGGATGGTGCCAAGCATTTCTTTACTTTTCACAGGGAAACCCATGTAAAGCCTACTTCAACATGGCAGTTTGCGTCTCTTTACCCTTGGATAGTTGAAATGAGGTGAAAGATATCAATGGAGGGAGAAGAAAAGTGTACATACAAGGTCAAACATGGTAGGTACTATATACATTTTGCAAACAGTAAGTACATATAAGAGGGATCACTGGAAATCTTAGGAAACTTTCTGAGAGGCTGTGGGACTTCAGATTTGAAAGAAGATCGAGATAATAGTGGGGAGGCACCATGCAAGACAGGAGGGTGCTTCTGAACAGGGTATCCCCGGAAGACTATTGATCTAGTGTAAGCCTTTATGAAGAAGTCATTAAGTACAGTGATGTTATGGACAGCAAAGATCTAAGTAGAGAAAACACTTAGGGCAAGCTCTAGAAAAATGTTCTTGAGCAGATCAGAGAGGGATGGGTTGTCACGCCAAGGGTGACTTTTCCTTTACAGCCACGGAAGAATTTGAGAGAGGTGACAAAAACTAAGTAATGGTTTCAGCAGACAAGCTGATAGCATCTTGTAGGATATATCTGAGGAGAGAATACTATCTAGGAAGCTACTGTAACAGGCCAGATGTGAAGTAACAAGGACTCAAACTAAAGTCAGGCCAGTGGGAATATAAAGGAAGGGATGACCAATGAGTCCTGGGAAACTAAGGAGAAATCCCAGTTTTGGCTATCACTGGGGCTGAGGGAGAAGGAATAGCCAAATAATGATGTCAAGCTTTGCAATTTCAGTGTGTGGCCGGAAACAGCAACTGAGGCCCAGATGGGTCATGTTTAGTAAGTGGTGGAGCAACATTTAAATATCTGAAATCTCAGCTCAGCCCCTTTCCAAGTGCATCATGCTACTTCATGCATGTTTCATACAAAGCTTTTGAGGTGTGACATTATCTCATACCAAGTAACTCTAAAACCATATGGCACATCTTATAACAACAACAGAAATAAGGCATTTTTTTCTAGCTCCTAAGTTTTAATTGAAATGAGTAGCTTTATAAGAAATCTTTTATTTTTCAGGGTGCCTGGGTGGCTCAGTCGGTTGAGCGACCGAATTCGGCTCAGGTCATGATCTCACGGTTTACGAGTTCGAGCCCCGCGTCAGGCTCTGTGCTGACAGCTAGGAGCCTGAAGCCTGCTTTGGATTCTGTGTCTCCCTCTCTCTCTGCCCCTTCCTCACTCATGCTCTGTTTCAGAAATAAATAAAGAAATCTTTTATTTTTAAAATCCTAATATATTATTTATAATGTCATAACTATAGATTTTTTTCCTCAATGGACACTGTGGTGCCTCATTCCCCGGACAGAGTAATCTTTTGTAAGTTCTCATTCCTCATTGATTCTACAGGTTCTTTAGAGCAGGGTGCCTCAACCTTAGCATTCCTGACACTTTGGGCCAGGTAATTCTTTGTTGTATGTGTTCATCTGTGCATTGTAGAATGTTTAGCAGCATCTCTGACCTCTACTCACTAGATGCTGGCAGAACCCTGCACTCGAGTTGTTACAATCAAAAATGTCTCCAGGCATTGCCAACTGTCCCCTGGGGGACAAAATCATTCCTAGTCAAGAACTACTGCTTTAGTAGTATTTTTAAAAGACTATATTAATGAAGATATTTCCATTTGACAGTCCTCTTGTTGGGAAAACCAAGTTCTGTCTTGATATGGTGGTCTTGCATATGGGGAGAGTTGCAGAGACTTGAAAAGACAAGACTCAATCACCAGTTATCAAGTTTCACCTCAAAGTTCCCTTTCATGGGATGTCACTACATCTGGAATGAAATGAAAGGTTATTTGCTTATACACAGGACCCAAAGGTCTTCTGTGGTCTTTAAGAAACATGACAAAAGACTGCTTTTCATGAACCCACTCTTCATTTAAAGTCAAGTTCTTTTTTAGCTGGTTAGAAGAGTTCTTGTCTCTTGGAACAAACAAAATTGCAGCCACCTCCAGCAAATTTCAATGTCTGAGTTATAAACCTTCCAAAGTTGACTCTTAGTGGAGGACAGAGCTGAACTCCTTGTCACTAATGTCCCTGGGTCTATAAAGCAAAACCAAGGAAATGGTCCTTTATCAGAGAAGGATGTAGCTATTACTGCACTCTGATCTACCCCAAACAGCCAGGCCTGGGAGAGAGTAAAATAACTGATGAGACATAATGTGCCATCAACATCAAATCCTATAACTTCATCTTTCAGATTCATCAGGAATGGAGTAAAGAAAAAAGGGACCTGTTACGTTTAATCCTAAACTGACAAGACATTTGTATTTATGAGGCAAGAAGTTACATGTGCCAGCCAGGCTCCTGTCTTCCTTAAGTAAAAGCTTTGTGTCAGCTCTTCTGTTTACTCACTCACAGGCTGCTTTCTGGTCTCACTTGCTTTCCTCTATATTTATATTGAAAGAATACATTCTCAGCAGCTTTTAGGCCCTTAAATGCATTTCAAGAGGAGACCAAGCCCAATCACTGTTACTTAATTAACACAATTGTGAAGACTTCAATCTAGCTACACAATAGCTTTCCTGACCTTGCAGAAGGAGGCACGACTTCATTATTGAGTATATTGTTTCCTATAAACATATAAAACCCCTACAATAACAATCCCATCAGCCGAAATGAAGTTATCTGAGAACAGAATTAAACTCTAAATGACCTTTTGCTCTACTCCGTAGCCCCCTATTAATAATTTCTAATCTAATCAGTGTGGATAAATGTACTAAGGCTGGTCATGCCAGGCACAGGGCCAGCCCGGCCAATTGCCGTCCATCTGATTCATTCCAGTCCAGAGCTTGTCTGGAAAAGACGCATCCCTCGCTGAGAGGCCACTGCCTGATTTCCTCTTTTGTTATCTTTTAGCGGCAAAGTCATGTCCTTGTAACTGATAGACACGTTTCTTTGTAAATAACCCTGGAGTGACTGATAGAGCTTTTGCCAGACAAAGGCAGCAAATAGCAAGGCATTACTCATGCCAAGCAGGAGAACACTGTGTCACGGCTGACAAATTTATGGGAGATATGAGCTCACCTTTTGCACAAATATATACTTTCCTGGCAAATTCATCACATGCTTTAATGGCCCTATACTGCATTTGTCAGCTGTCTGTCCCTGTGCCTTGTTGCCTTTGGTTTCCTGTCAAGGATTGTTTGTTGAAATCATCTAGCAGCCCCATTCTTCAGCAGTGAGACCCAAGAAAGATCAATGATGACACCTGTATTGATAATATTTTACATTCAACTATTTGGCTGATAAATCATTTTAACAATGCTGATATGTTTATTGAGTCTCTGCTGGCATCACAATTATATGGAAAGTGATACCAACTTAAATCTTTGTTTTGTTGGTCTAGATTTTATTTCTTGCTTTTCATTTTCCCATAATTAAATATGCCATGGAACAGGTTTGACTTTCCCATCTCAATAGCATGTGAAAACAGGAAAAGAGGTGACTTTGCCCTTGTACACATTGGTTTAAAAAAAAAAAAAAAAAAAGGAAAGAAATGGCAGCCTAGTGGCTATTCTTGGTAAAAGGAGTAGTCATTAGAAGGGAGAACAAGGGGGCTCTTAGGATCCTGATAATGTCCTGTTTCTTGACCTGTGTGTTGGGTTAAAAGATGCATTAGTTTCTAAACATTCTTTGGGCTTTTCTTTTTCAATATATGCACTCTAAGAAAATGTTTATTCATTTATTTTGAGAGAGAGAGAGATCACACGAGCAAGAGAGGGGCAGAGAGAGGGAGACAGAGAGAATCCCAAGCAGGCTCCACACTGTCAGTGCAAAGCCCGACTTGGGACTTGATCCCACAAACCGTGATACTATAACCTGAACCAAAATCAAGAGTCAGATGCTTAACCGACTGACCCACACAGGGGCCCCAATGTATGCACTTTTTTGTATGTACATTATACTTGACTAAAAAGTTGCACAAAAAATAGCAAACATATCACATACATCCACGCACACACACATTATAAATATACAGGCTCAGACTCCATGTTTGCTACCTTGAAACTCTATACCACCTATGTAATCCCTTTGGTTTCTTCCTATAAATATCATATGTCCAACATGGAAATTCCACCTCCTCAGAGAATTTCAAAGTAGACCTTAGGGTTCTCAAATTCCTTAGCCTTTACTTTCTCTGTAAGACACTTTTGTCATGAACTCCAAGGTCTCTGTGTGGAAAAAGAGACTAAGGCATCAATAAGAAGAGATCAAATTTTCCCCTGATTTCCCTGTGATTATCTGTGATTCAAGTCACATGCTCAGTTCATGTCTATGAAATATTCAGATAAAGAACAAACATTCAGATAGAAAGGGAAAAATTCAACTACTTGAACTGACAAACTTATTATTAGAAGCACCTAGATGGATGTACGGGCTTCCCAGAAGCCCTCAACAGACTTTCACCTTCTTGTCATTGGCCAGAACTCCATCATATAGCTCCTCCACCTTCAAGGTAGTCTGGAAAAGAGATTATTTAGCTTCTTCAGCCTCTATATTACAGGCAGGTAATGCAATGGCGTTCGGAAATGAGTCTCGAATTGACCAACTCATAGTCCTAGCTAGATGAGCAAAAGCCAGAGCAGGCCACAGGTGAAATGGGTATATAGGAAATATCCAGGGAAGAATTTTTTTTTTAAATTAGGGTTTTAACTTTGGATGCTCATTGTAATCACCTGGCTTTCCCCCACTGAGATTCTAATTTAATTGGTTTTGGGTGTGACCCCTTGCATCAGGATCTTTGAAAGTTCTTCTGTTTCCAATGCTCGGCCAAGATTGAGTGAGAACTTCTGGCTTAAATAGAGAAGTATAAAGACTTATATGTCCAAAGAAAATAGCAAAAGTATTAGATGAATCACCAGCCATTATTTTTGTGGATCTGAGGTTGAAGATTAAACAAAGGTTTAAAAAAGAGCTTAATTGGAAAAAGCAAGAATCTGGGGGAAAAAATCCCCTGATTTTACAAACACTTGAGTGACAGGCATTAGACAACATGAACAAATTTATTTTTAAAAGTGGCATATTGCTGAATTAACACTCAATTTAGTACTTAGATCTATTTTTTTAAATGTTTATTTGTTTTTTTGAGAGAGAGAGAGACAGAGCATGAGCGGGGGAGGGGCTGAGAGAGAGGGAGACACAGAATCCGAAGCAGGCTCCAGGCTCTGAGCTGTCAACACAGAGTTCGACACGGGGCTCGAACTCACGGACTGTGAGATCATGACCTGAGCCGAAGTCAGACGCTCAACCGACTGAGCCACCCAGGCGCCCTGATACTTGGATCTATTAGCATAGAAGGTAGGCAGTCTTATTTCCATGACTAATTGGGTAACTGTGTCACTGTTATATATTCACATCCTACCTCCACCACTTCCTAGCTGTGGTCTTGTACAAACTACAGACTTCTCTAAAAACCTCAGGTTTCTTATTGACAAAAGGGGGAAATGATTGGAACCTACCTCAAAAGGGTTGTTGTGAGGAGCTATTGAGATAAACTGAATAAAACACTTAGCTCAATGTCTGGTACATAGTAAAAGCTCAGTATCATCATCGTTTTGGGGACCCCATTCAGCATGCTCATTTACAAGCATTAGTGTTACCAAGAAAGAATTAGGAGAAGTTGGATCTGAAAAACCTTGAGGTGACAAATAACTCTTATCATGAGGCTTGTGATCAACTAATACTCAACTATCCCAGAGGAGGATATCTTAAAACAGATATAAAATGCTGCTGAGGAACTTAGGTTATATATGATAAAATTAGGGGCATCTGGGTGGCTCAGTCAGTTGAGCATCCCAATCTTGGTTTCAGCTTGTGTCTTGATCTCAGGGTTGTGGGATTAAGCCCCATGTTGGGCTCTGCACGGAGGGTGGAGAGCTTGTTTGGGATTCTCTCTCCCTCCTTCTCTCTCTCCGCCCTGCTTGCACACTCTTTCTCCCTAAAAAAATCAAAAATTAAAAAAAATATGATAAAAATAGTTAACTGTGAAGGTAACAAAACATGACAATATATTACTATAAGACCCAAGACCCAAGAAACTTATTTTAGACTCTAGTGTAAGCCAGAGTGTGGTGAGTAAATTAAGTCTCAACATCCTTTTAGCTTTATGAGCCAACAGTTGCTACCCAAAAATATAAACTCAAGGAGATGAAATTCAGATTTCAGTTTAGAAGTGATGTCATTGAGACCAGTGGCTGGTTTGTGAAATGCCATGGCAAAATCTGTATTTCCTCCAAAACATGAAGGGTCTTGGCCTGAGCAAGTGGAGGCAGAAAACTCACCCTAAAAAGCTGTAACCCCCAGGGCACCTGAATAGCTCAGTTGGTTAAGCATCCAAACTTATGATCATCAAGCATCATGATCTCATGGTTTGTGGGTTTGAGCCCCGCGTCATGCTCTCTGCTGTTAGCTCAGAGACTGGAGCCTACTTGGAATTCTGTATCTCCCCCTCTCTCTGCCCCTCCCCTGCTCACTGTCTGTCTCTCTCAAAAATAAATAAACATTAAATTTTTTTTTTCAAAAAGCTGCACCCCAAGAGTCTGTGGGCAGAATGGGTGCCACAATATTCTGATTATAGGCCTGTCCCCAGGACCCTGGCCCTTCCTTTCCATTGGATTGAAGTGCACAGTTAGGTTCACACCATCCCAGGTGATTTGAGATTTTGTTCCCCCACTTCAGTCACTCTTTAATTAAGAGAATTTGTCAGTCTCTATTATGTGTGGCAGACAGTAGGTGCTCAATAAATATTTGTTGAATGAGCCTGATCATTCTGATGAAAAGAGACTCCTTTGTTCTTTTGGGCCATTGGGTTTACCATTTACGGAGTGGCCTATGACTTCCTGGTCTGACAAATTTATGGCACCAGTTTATGTCTTTCTCACCCACAGGTTTCAGCTGAATACCTGTGGCCGTACTTACAAAAGGTGGCCAGGAGGACCCATCCATTTTGGCAAGTACCTCTGGTCTGAAAGGTACAAATCAGAACTTTCAGCACATTCCATCTGGCACTCACTGGTGGTGCCAACACCTCAAAAGCCCTGCTTGAGCCATTTGTCACCATGTGGACACACAGACCACTATGGAAAAAGGAATTTTTGAACCAGCCTGAATGACCTCCCTGTATGTGTAGACAGCCATGGTCACTTTTTCTCAATAGTAGCGGTTGTGCTGATTTCAATGTGGTTCCTATTATGCTGTTATTTTCCTTTAAAGTAAAATTTCTTTTGGAAAGTTGGAAATTTCTGAAATGATTTCACATCTATTCTCTCCCCTTACCTTCCCAAAGAGCTGCTCATAATCTGAATATTAGTCAGTACATAGCAAAAGGAAAAAAAAAACCTTTATTATTATTACTATTACAATTAGTTTTCCTTAGACTCCCAAGAAATTCACATAATCTAGAGAAAATCATTAGAAGGAAATCATTATTTTCAATGTGATTTTTCCTGTGGAGGTATGAATTGAGAGATCCTGCTCTGTCTTTCCTGGAAATGGATGCTAGACTTTAAGAACAGTGATTTTTTCCTCCAAACACATGAAATCATCCCTGTGATGTAATCAGTAGTAGGAGTTTATCTGTTATACTCTTATCATTTCTCCCTACTACATTTTTGTAGGTCCTCGTGAGTTTTCACCATTTTCAGCAGCCTTTTTTTCTAATTAATGCTAAAAACATTAATGAGGAAAAATTAATGTTGGTATTCTCAAGTGACAAAAATATACTCAAGACCTCACACTACAGAAGGAAGAACCAGAAAATATTTAATTATTCCCTTATAACTCCTGCCTCAAAAATATCAGATACTTAACATTATAAACACTATACCCCATGTTAGTTATCTTTCTTATGTGTGAATCTTATCTCCTTATATAATAAGCTCCCTGAGGAGAAAGAGGCCATAATTTATTGAGAATAAACCATATCCCACTATGTATTTTATTCTATGTATTACCAACAGCCCTGTGAGGTCATTACAGATGAGGAAAGTGTGGGAAGTTTGAGTCATTCTTCCACATGCATACAGTGACCAAATAATGTTTCCCCGCCAACCCCCCTCACCTTCTGCTGCAGCCTGTCCAGGCACTCAGTGAAGTTTTGCTAAGCAACACAGACCAGCATCAATAATTGCCATCAAAAGATTACTACTATGAGCCTAGTATTATCAGAATGTCTGTTACTTGAGTTCTCTTGAGACTTCTGGAGTCACCTTTGGCCTTAAGAACAGCCTTAGCTTTAAACATCAATATTGGCTTGGGCCTTTATCCACTTATTTTGAGAAACCCAGTGTCTTCCACTCCACCCTAACATTAATTAGTCATTTAAGCTCAAAGTTCATTGAGTGTCTCTGTATGCCAGGCATTCTACCTTCTTAGGAGAGAGTACAAAACAAGAGATTAAGTCCCTTCCCCCATTGGGATTACATTCCTGCAGAGCTGTTAGTTATTAATTGCTATGTAAAAAATTACTCCAAAACCTAGTGACTTCAAACAATTTTCATTTATTAGTTCATGGCTTCTAAGGGTTAGCTGGGGCCTCTGTCTCAGGGTGTGGTTTAGCTGGGGACTCAGACTCAAGGCCACAAAGTGTCAGCTGGAGCTTGTAGTCATGTCAAGACCCAACTGGAAGAGGATCTGGTTCCAGGTTCATTCATGTGGCTGTTTATAAGTCTCAGGTCCTTGCTGGCTGTTGGCAAAGGCATTGGTTCCTTGCCACCTGGGCCTCTCCATAGGCTGCTCATAACATGGCAGTTTGCTGCCTCAGAGCAGTGACTCCCAGAGAGGCAGTGAGAAAGGGTAAGAGAAGGCACAATGGAAGTCACAGTCTTTTTGTAACCTAATCCCATCACTTTTGCTGAATTATAGTCATTAGAAAGGAGTTACTAGGTCCAGCTCCAGCTGATACTTGAGATAGAGGAATCTGCACAAGATCCTAAACCAGAAGACAGGGACCACTGGGGGCCAATTTAGAGGTTGCCATGCACAGAGTGACCGATAGTAAATAAACAAATAAATAAAACTTGAAGGTGATGGAAAGTGCTATAAAGAAAAATGAAGCAGAGTAAAGAATAGACAATCAGGGGTTGAGGGGAAAGTATTACAAGTAAGATGATCAGGGGTGCCTAAGTGGCTCAGTCAGTTGACCGTCTGACTCTTTTTTGGCTCAGGTCAAAATCCCAGGGTTGTGGGATCAAGCCCCACATCAGGCTCTGCACTGAGCATGGAGCCTGGTTAAGATTCTCTATCTCTGTCCCTCTGCCCCTTTCCCCTGCTTGTGCTCTCTAAAACAAACAAACAAACAAACAAACAAACAAGATCAAAGAAGCTTTCTTTGCAAAGATGACATACAAGCTAAGATCTGAAAGATGTTTGGGAACCAGCTATTCCAGAATCTGTCCTGTCCCGGCAGACAGGACACAAAGTATATAACCCTGAGATGGTAAGGGCCTTAACATGTTGGATAAATGACCGGGAAGCCAGTGTGGGCAATCAGGAGGGATGTAGAGGGTGGAGGAGACAAGACCAGAGGGTTAGCCATGAGCCCGGTCACACAGGATCTTTAAGACCAAGACAGATAACGTGGACTTTATTCTAAAAAGAATGGGAAATAATCATGATCTGAGTTACATTTTGTCACCAGCCTTCATGAGGTATGACTGACAAGTGAAAACTGTGTACCTGATATTTTGATATATGTATACGTTGTGAAATCATCAACACAAGTGGCTAACTCACATGTCTATCACCTCATCTCCCATGGTTACCATTTGTGTGTGTGTGTGTGTGTGTGTGTGTGTGTGAACACTTAGAATCTATTTTCTTAGCAAATTTCAAGTATATAATACATTATTATTAACTATAGTTACCATGCTATATATTAGGTTTCCAGAACTTATTCCTCTTATAACTGAAAGTTTGTATATTTTTATCAGCATCTCCCCATATCCCCCAGCCCCATGCTCCACCATCATCCTACTCTCTGTTACTATGAGTTCAATTTTTTTTGATTTCACATATAAATGAGAACATGTTTTTTTGTATCTGGCTTACTTAGCATAATGTCCTCAAGGTCCATCCATGTTGTCTCAAATGGCAGTATTTCCTTCTTTTTAAAGGCTGAATAGTATTCATTGTGTAATACATACCACATTTTCTTTATCCATTCATCCTTAGACAGACACTCCAATTATTTCCACATTTTGGCTTTTGTCAATAATGCTTCAATAAATAGGGAGTGCAAATATCTCTTAGAGATACTGATTTCATTTCTTTTGGATACATACCCAGAAATGAGATTGCTGGATCAATGGTAGTCCTATTTTTAATTTTTTTTAAGGAATATCCATACTAGTTTCTGTAATAGCTATACCAGTTTATATTCCCACCAGAAGTGTATAAAGGTGGCCTTTTCTCTGGATCCTTACAAACACTTGTTATCTTTTGACTTTCTGATAATAGCCAATGGGTGTGAGGTGGTATCTCACTGTGGTTTTAATTTGTATTTCCCTGTGATTAGTGGTGTTGAGCACCTTTCCCTGTGATTAGTGGTGTTGAGCACCAAATACACCTATTGGTCATTTTTATGTCTTTTTTGGAAAAATGTCTAGTCAGGCTTTTTGCCCATTTTAAAAATTGGGTTATTTGTTGTTTTTGCTATTGCATTGTATGAGTCCTGTATTGAGTTTTGTATGGCATTGCATTTGGGCTTATCAGATATATGGTATGCAAATATTTTCTCATATTCTGAAGATTGCTTTTTCATTTTGTTGATGGGTTTCTTTTGCTGTGCAGAAACTTTTTAGCTTGACATAGTCCCACTTCTTTATTTTTGCTTTTGTTTCCCATGTTTTCAGTGTGACATGCAAACAAATCATTGCTAGACACTTGCTGTCAAGCATTAAAAAAATTTTTTTAATGTTTTTAATGTTTGTTTATTTTTGAGGGAGACAGAGTATAAGCAGGGGAGAGGCAGAGAGATGGGAAGAATCCAAAGCAGGCTCCAGGCTCTGAGCTGTCAGCACAGAGCCCAACGTGGGGCTTGAACCCACAAACCGTGAGATCATGACCTGAGCCAAAGTCGGCTGCTTAACTGATGGAGCCACCCAGGTGTCCCATCAAGCATTTTTAAGGAGCTTTTCCCACTACGTTTTCTTATAGGAGTTTTATAGTTTCAAGTCTTACAGTTAAGACTTTACCCTTTTGAGTTGATTTTTGTGTATGATATAAGATAAGGGTCCAATTTCATTCTTTTGCATGTGGATATCCAGTTTCCCAACACCATTTACTAGAGCCTATCCTTTGCCCGTTGTGTATTCTTAGTGCCTCTGTTGAAGATTAGTTGACCATATATGCATGGGTTTATTTCTGGATGCTGTCTTACACTCCATTGGTCTATGTGTCTATATTTATATACCAGTACCATACTGTTTTCATTACTGTAGCTTTGTAATATAATTTGAAATAAAGAAATTTGACACCTCCAGCTCTGTTCTTGCTCAAGATTGCTTTAGCTATTTGGGATCTTTTGTAGTTTCATATGAAGTTCAGGATTATTTTTTCTATTTCAGAGAAAATGTCACTGGAATTTTGATAGAGATTGCTTTGGGTAGTATGGACATTTTACCAACATTAACTCTTCTGATCCATGAACACAGGATATCTTTCCATTTATTTGTGTATTTTTCAGTTTCTTTCATCAACATTTTATACATACAGATCTTTCACTTCCTTGGTTAAATTTTTCTATTCTTTTTGATGCTGTTGTAAAAGAAATTGTTTTATTTTTTCTTTTCTTTTTTCTGTTTTTCTTTTAGAGAGAGAACATGCAAGCAGGGGAGAGGGGAGCATGATTGAGCATGGAACCTGATGCAGGGCTCGATCCCACAACCCTGAGATCATGACCTGAGCTGAAATCAAGAGTTGGACACTCAACCGAGCCACCCAGGCACTCCAAAAGGAATTGTTTTCTTAATTATTTTGGGGGGGATATTTTGTTGTTAGTGTACAGAGATGCCACTCACTGAGTTTTGTATGTTGATTTTATATCCTGCAACTTTTCTGAATTCATTTATTAGTTCTAACAGTTTTTTGGTGAAGTCTCTAGGATTTTCTGCAAACAGAGACAATTTTACTCTTCATTTCCAAATGGGACATCTTTTTTTCCCCCTCCCTAACTAATTGATCCTGTTAGTCTTCCAGTACCATGTGGAATAGAAGTGGTAAGAGTAGGCCACTCTTCTGAGCTGAGTGGTACCTTGTTCTTCATCTTGGAGGTAAAGCCTTCAGCTCTTGTCCACTGACTATGATGCTAGCAGTGGGCTTGTCTTATATTTTCTTTATTACATTGAGGACATCCCTTTTATACCCAAATCACCAAGAGTATTTACTATGAAAGAATACTGCATTGTGTCAAATGCTTTTTATGTACATACTGAGATGACTGTATGATTTTTATCCTTCATTCTGTTAATATGGTGTACTGCATTTATCAATTTGCATATGTTGAGCCATCTTTATATCCCATGGATAAATCCCACTTGAATCATGGTGTACGATCCATTTAATGTGCTATTGAAGGCATTTTGCTGGTATTTTGTTGAGGATTTTTATATCTATATTTATCAGTGATACTGGCCTATAGTTTGTTTCTTTGTTTTTATAGTGTCCACACCTTTTGTTCTGTCTTGGAGGGGAAGTCCTAAGACTGTATGCCTTCTTTCAATCCTGCAAAGCCATCTGGTTCCAAGAGACTCTGAAGGGTAGTTCCCTGAATTGTTCAAGTTTATGTGCCTTCTCCCATCCCAGAGAGTTGGTCCAACTTTCTGTACATGCTCATGAGCCATTTATAAAGGCTTGCTCTCACTGTCTGCAGGGGCACACCTGGGGAGCCAACCTTGGGAGGTGGGTAAAACATGCAGAGCATTAGGGGTGACTGTGAGCCAGCTGGGAGGGAGGTCCACTGATGCTAGTCCCAAGCAGCTGTGGGCAGCTTCCTGATAGCATCCACAAAGCAGGTTAGTAAGATCCATGGTCCTTTGGTGAGTTCTGAGTCCTGGTGGCCCCTCCCAACCCTTTAGCTATTCCCACTGCCTAAGTATTCTGGGTGGGGCAAGAAAAAAAAAGGGTCTCTTGGGCAGCATCCTGCCTGGCTAGAGAAGCTGGGCATTCATTCACTATGCTCTCATTTTGCCCTGTGGGAGAAATCAAAGGTTAAGGGAATTTGTCTTGGCACTGAACTGTGGTGCTTTGGAGATGGGGTAGCAAGAATAAAGTGAAACTTTATCTTCTCTTTATCTTTTCTTCTTAACATCCTCAATGCATCTATCTTGGATTTTTTGCTCCAGTTCTTCCCCTAGACTACTGGACTCCCACAAAAGTAGTCTCTTCTGTAGATGACTGTCAAAATCAATGTTCTAGAAAACTCCTATTCTACCGTCTGCTAATTTACATTTTAAAAGTTCCCCCAAATGCTGTTATGGAGAATAAACTATAACAGGGGAAGAAGGAGAATAGCAAGACCAGTTGAGAGATTATTCTAGCGGGCCCTATGAGATACATGGCAATGGGACAAGAGTAGAAAAGTCTCAGAGGCTTAGTTGTCTCTTAATTTCCTCCTACTCCAATATTCTGCTTCATCTGAATTCTGACTCTCTACCTAGCGTCCATCTCCTGGGACAATCTTCTCACCACTCTAGGTGACCCTGATGTGGAATGCAGGCCCAAATCCTTTTAATTCTTCTACCAAGTGACCACCAACACAAGGAGCAATGTGTAGCTGACTCTACTGAAGTCCAGTGGTACCTCATGGTGCTTATGTTCCAGCACTGAATAGTGCAGCAATATTTAAAATGTAATATCAAATTGCTGTTATGAAAATTCCTAGCCAATAACCCCTGCCAGCCCCAAAATCCAACATGTTGCTATGCACCCTCTCTCCCTTGATCTCCTTGCAGCTCAATGCTTCCAAATTTTCTGTGTCCCTCATTGCCTCTCTCAGGCTGCTCATACTAAAAAAGTTTCCACATATTTTCACATACGAGCAACTCGGCATCCCCTTATTTTGCATCCTTCCTCTAGACCCTGACTTGGGGCTTAACTTTTCATAGCCAAAATATCCCATCAAGGTGTTTTGCCAAACAACATCAATAGCAGCTACATTTTCCTAAACGGGACACTTAGATGTTTTCATACCTCTCCGATATTTGGTTGGATGGTTAGAAAACAAAGGTAGAAATGGGTTGGAAAGGACTCCAGAAGCCGATTCAGAGCATGCACCACTCCTTAAAGATGGAGAAAGTAATGTTGTAAAGAAGCTATATGCAAAACAGTTCCAGCAATAATATTTCCTGGCCAATATATACTTTCAGTATTTGGTGTTTGTTATTACCCAGGGAACATAAAAGCCCCTATGGACATGAAAATCATAATAATTCCACTTCTCCCATCCCCTAACCTCCATACCTTTTGGCAGTCTCATACATTCTAGTCACTGTAAACTCAATTTTCCAGAAAATTTCAAGAAAACTAGTTTACTACCCTCTTCAACCATTTATATTCATTTTGGCTTATTGTATTAAGAGTCTAGGTACCTTTGAGTGTTCAGACTCTGTTAACGATGTCACAGTTCAGAAGTATAAGAATGATTGCAGAAAAATTAATTTCTGATTCATGTAGCAATAAATTGAGGCATGTTGACTCGAGCATTAGTTTTTCTAAGAACTTTTGCTGCCAGATTTTATTTACAGAATGTCATCATTTTCCAAAACATTATCATTTCTTTTTTCAGATCATGCCTTCTGACTAGAACAGGTAATTTGGGGAGGATTTATACATAATGATAGCCTGAATCCCTTCATTTATAAAATTGCACAGTACTTGGCTCATTAATAGCTGTTGAAAATGCTAGTCTAGTAAAATTATAAGAAGAGCTTTTTACCTGGGGAATTTAATTGCTGAAACCAAGTTGGACCCATTCCCAAACATTATCTGAGACAAACAATCAATCCTGATGCTGGGTGTTCCTCAAGGCAGACATTGGGAAGGCACTGCCCTGACTGGACAGGCAATTTGGTATTACAAATTTACCATCTCAGGGCTCTGCTTTACTCAGTGGATTTGGAGAAATCATCAACGTGTTTATTCAACTCCATTTGGGCAAGGAGAAATTCCATTGAGGGCACTGACAAGATCCTGAAAGGCAATAAAATGTACATAATATAATCCTACTTTAAAGGATTTAAGCATCTGTCAATGCCCCAGGGATGACACTGGATTTTCATTATTAAGTATACAGTAAAGTTGTGAGCTGGAAATAAAAGATGAAATGAATGCCAAGTAAACACTTCTCTACAGTTACAGATCTTATAGCCATCTATGTTGTTTTTTTCTCTCACCTTAGGCCTTGGTTTGAGACCTGGTGGAAGAAATATTCTGTATTGTGTAAAAGAATGCAGAAGGAAAGCTGCTGATTTACCTAAGATCTTTTCCTACAGTCTGAGGTAGAGCACAGTCAGATTTCAGGGCATAAGAATAGAGTGTTATGGCCCAGATTGGACTTTAATTCCCTCTCTACAATTGTGCATTCATGGGTGTGCGTGCGTGCGTGCGTGTGTGTGTAGAGTTCTCAAATTATTTCCAATAACCAGGCTGATTATTAGAATCACTTGAGGAGCTTTTAAAAATACAGACACCTGGGGCGCCTGAGTGGTTCTGTCAGTTAAGCATTCAACTCTTGATTTTGGTTCAGGTCATGATCTAATGGTTCATGGGATGGAGTCCCGCATCAGGTTCTGTGCTGATAGTGCAGAGCCTGCTTGGGATTCTCTTTGCCCCTCCCCTGATCTCTTTCTCTCAATAAATAAATAAATAAACATTTAAAAAAATACAGATGCCCAAACTTACCCACCCACCCTGAGACCCAGGAATCTATACTTGTAAAACAGGTGTTTATCCAGGTGAGTCTGATCATCAGCCAGGTTTAGAACCACTGTTCTATCCATTACTCACCTCCATTTCTCACCTCCCCCTCACCACTTCTCTGCTGGTTCTAGTCCAGTGATTTAGTTTCTCAAAGTTTCCACTTTCTTGTTTCCTTTATATTGTGATGTACATTTGATCCATACAAACTATTTCTTTCTTGGCCTTTACAAAGGTACTCATCTTTCCATGTGCAACTATTATTCTTCTAGCTTCTAAATATTTGCAATAATTAGGTAAGTGCATAGCTAGGTAAATTGATGTCCTTTAGCTCCTGGGACACTTTGACTGCAAACTGGTCAAGCACTGCCCAGTGATCCAAAGACAGGCTCACAAATCTTTATCTGAACTGATTCTGAGGCAAACGCAGAGACTGTCGGAGTTTGGGGCAACACCCTAAATACTGTCAGTGGCTCCAGCATCTTGAAACAAACAAATTTTTTATTTTGAGGTCAAGTTTGGCAAAGAAATGTTTCCTTGTTTAAAGAAGAGAAAGGACTTAAAATGGATTACATACAACTTTAAAGTACATGTTCTTACAAAACAATAGCTTCATGAGCTAACTCTAAATCTTAGTTACAAATGAATCAGAAACATATGGTTCCAACTTTTCTCTACATACAAAGAGGCTAAAACTTCAGGGGAAAGGAACTAGAGACAAACACGAAGTTGATTTTCCAAAGGCCTAGATGCTGAGCAATGGTTTGGAACACTTTCTGAAAACTCTAAGCTACTAAGTTTAATCAACTGTCTTTTTTAGCTTACCTATCAGAATCTACAGATACCTAACAAGAATCAGTGTTAAATGGAAGTTTCTAACAAATTCTAACCAGAAGTAGTTTTCAAACTACAATCGAGTTATTGAAAATTTGCTAAGGACAGGATGTAAAAAAGATGGAGACGCACTCAAAAAATCCAAAGCTGGCATCCAACAACTTTCAAGTATTTTTTAATAAAAAGAGAGTACTTCAAATTGAATGATAGTTGAACAAATCAATTGTTGCTGAAGAATTTTTCCCTAATTAAGTCCTGATGGCTTTACAATGCGGTAAAGAATGTACTGGGCTTTTGACAACTCCTTCCATTCCCAGTGAAAAGGGAAGACAGCCCAGAAAATCACTTAGGAAGTTAGGCCTCAGAAACATGATGATGCATTCTGCAGCTGGATATCATAAAACTTGGGTACCAGTGGTGCACTGCTATGACCACTAAAATTACGTTCTTTTAGAGTCACAGGCCAGTGTGTATGACTAGTCAAAGCCCAATCACAAGCTGTACAAAACTGTGGGAAGCATCTGGGGCCTGCAAGGAAGCAAAGCTCCTTACATTTTCTACAGTATGGCTATTACCTTATGCAATTCAAAATCCCTCTGCCTCAATTCCCTGTGGAGTGATGGCAACACCATCTATTCCACCTATCTCAACCAAGAACCCAAAATGAAAAAAGAAATTGCTTTTAAATATACACTATAGCCAAATAAGCTGGTATTTTGTGAAAAGAAATGGACACATTTTAGAGCTTGCATTTTTAACCCACTGTGCTAGGTTAAAGAGAGTTGCAAATTCTTTGACCCTCCTCCCATTAAGAAGAAGGGTCTATGGCCTCTCCTCTTAAAACCAGGCAGGCTCTGTGACTGCTTGACCAATAGAATATGGTGGACGTTTCCAGGTCAAGGGTGTTAAGGATAGATTCCACTTTCTGAAACTTGAAATACTCTTGGAACCCAGCCTCTACACAGTGAGGAAACTCGAGCAGCCCCATTATAAGACCTATATGGAGAGAAATGTAGCCTCCAGCCAGCAGCCTTGGTTGAGCTCCTAGGTAACTGCTAACACAGCTTGCTAGTCATGTGAGGGAGCCATCTTGGAAGACAATCCTCCAATTTCTAATTGAGATGCCCCAAGTGATGCCACTGAGCTCTGCCCAAATTACAGATATAAGCAAAATAAATGGTGGTAGTTATTGTTTAAAGCCACTAAATTTTACATTGATTGGTTATTCAACAACAGATCACTAGAATACCCACTATCTTGTATAATGATATATAATATAATAACATTATGCTATGTACAATAACAATTACATAACTGTTATTATATCATAGTTATTACCAACAGGAATAATAAGTTTCACTTATTAAACACTATGTTCCAGGTATTATGTGCTTTACCTATATACTTTGATCAATTTTAACTATTTGTTTGCTTATCTATTCATTGTCTGTCTTACCCAGTAGACTATAATCTCCAAGACAGAAGGGACTATGTTTTATTCACCAGAGTATACCAAGAATCTAGCACAATGTCTGGCATATTAAAATGGACATGTTAGATTATTCTGCTACTAACTTGCTTTTATTTTTTTTAATTTTTTAACATTTATTCATTTTTGAAAGAGAGAGACAGAGTGCAAATGGGGAAGGGGCAGAGAGAGAGGGAGACACAGAATTTGAAGCAGGCTCCAGGCTCCAAGCAGTCAGCAAGGAGCCCGACGCGGGGCTCGAATTCACAGACCGAAGTCGGCCGTACAACGGACTGAGCCACACAGGCGCCCCTAACTTGCTTTTATATACTAAAATTTCATCAGGTTTTTTTTTTTCATCACAGGAGAATCAACACAAACCTGTAGGCCCATAAAAGGAGCTAGAGATTAAGAGAAGGAGAGAGTTCTCAACAACCTGAATGAACAAGATGACATTTGCAAAGTCTTTGGAAAGTGTAGTTATTAAGGCTGTGTCTAGGTAGGAACCAATTGGCAAAACTGCCTTAATAGGTTTGCTACCTGGTTTTTAGTGACTGTTCAGAACAGTCTAACCATTTATGCACATGGGTGGTATTACTGGGGAGCTTATACTTCTGGGCACCAGATTCTACAGCACTTGAATTAGAACGCACCAGTCAAGTGGTACCATCTAGTTCTTCACCCTCATCCAGGTCCGAAAGAGACAGCCAAGAGATGGGTATGACCTGTACCAGACTCAAGGGTAGGATGAGATTTGCCAGACAGGGGCCTGGCACTCATTACCACATTGCTATTTCAGATGATTGATCAGAATGACTGGGGGTAGCAGTCTTCTCAAAAGTGTTGCCACAACCTGGAATGATCTAAATACCCTGGGTGGGATCACAACTTCACGTTTGTCATATCGAGGAGGACACAATCAGCTTGTCAAGCAGCTAAATGGTGTGAGAAAAAGGGAACAACAGCTAGCATTGCTAAAAAGACCTGAAGTCACTGGTACGTGGGCTAGCACAAGTGCTAAGAGTGAAGCTGATATGGAAACAGATAGTTTAAACCATGTAAGATGAATAATAAATAACAAACAGAACAGGACCTTCAAATGGTGGATGTTCAGGCTGTACTGATAGAGGTCATATTGCATGCAACCCCATGTGCCCCTAGGCCTTAGGAAATCAGAAGCCTAGGAGGACAGAGGAAGAGGAGCAGAGGCTGTTTTTGAGCAGAGGCATAATATATGTTAAAGCTGCTCTCTGCTCGCTCAAGTCACTGACTGATGTGGTCAATGACTATGTGTCCATATGTAAGTCCATCTGGCCAATGCAATGTGCCAAGAGTGTGCAGCACCAGTGATGAGCAGGGATCCCACCCAATCCACAGCCTTCCAAAGGGCCCCAGAGGGCAACACTTGGGGCCTTGCTGCTCTAGATATTTTGCCAAAAGAAGCATCCAAATGTTAACACTGTTAGGGAACATGAATGAGCAAGCCAAACACACAAAGGCAGCCTGCAGTAGAGGGAAGCCATAAGACTAGGCTAGAAAAGTCACCATTCTGTCCATCAGGCGGGACGAGGCAATACAAGTTCCATTGAGGACTGGGTTACAGCAGAAAGAATCTAGTAACTAGTTAAGGTTGGAGGCATATTTCCCTAGGTGACCTCCAAATAGATGTTGAAAAGGCAGCTAACGATAGGCTGTGTATAAAGTGTATGTCAATTTTCATTATTTTGATAAACCCACATTGTGCAGCTGGTAGATCATAAATCTCTGGTTTACATTGGGCTATTATTTAATTAGGCTAACCCTTAATGACTCATGGTATTTTGTCATTTTAATTATTCTTTATTTTTCTCACATCTAATTGGTAAATCACTGCTTATCAGAGTTTATGGTCTCTTTCTTTATTGTCCCATCTTCTAGCCGCTGTCCAAGGTGATGTGAACTCCTGGCTATTGACTTTCCTCAGTCTTCAATGGAGCTTGTCATGGAAAATTGAGTTTTTGATAAATCAACAGCCTATGTGCAATGTTTCTTCCTTGATGTAACTTGAAGGTATTTGGGAACTGTCTCTAGTTTGGGCCTGGAGTCACACTGCAGCTTGAGATTCTGTCATTTACATCAAGCTCAAAAATATACATCTTAAAACCCTGCAGTATTTCTTGGACTTTGATGGTATCTGCAAGCATGATGAAAAGGGTTTTCACCACCAGATTTGAAATGTTTGGCTTTTTTTTCTTTTTAATCACAGACTTCTTTTGTCTAAAACAAGTTCAGGCAGTAGGAAGGAGTGAAGAAGGTTCGGATTTATTCACATGGCATTTTCTCAGAAGAGTCTCTTCTTAAAGAAGCAATTATTAAGCCATCTACATTAGACCCATGCAAATGAAAAGATCAGAGTTAATTAATCTTGTCCTGAGTAAGAGAAGTGACGAACAGCAATTAAATATTTTGTGTTCCTCAAGGAATTTGCTTGCTTACTTACTCCTTATTTCTCAAGGGAGGGAGTTACTCTAATAATATGGAAAATGCTTGGTGGAGAGTGCTGAAGCTAGTGACTCATATATCCTGATTATCTTTCTTCAGCATCGCACAGGAAAAATAATGGGAGTTTTTGGTGTCACACAGACGTAGCTTCTAATTTCAGTTCTACCATTTGCTGGCTACGGATAATTTATATAAACTCCTCATGTGTAAAGCAGAGCTAATGGGGCCAACCTTCCCCACAATGATGGCAAGGCAGTCACCTGTTTCTCTGTGGGCCAGAGCTAATGTGAAAAGAAGGCTCCTCTGAGAGTGTAACTTGAACCCAAAGAGGTTTATTCAAGAAAAATAGAAAACAAATTATATATATTTTTTAATTTTTAAAAATTTTTTTTATTCATTTTTGAGAGAGAGACACAGCACAAGCAGGGGAGGGGCAGAGAGACAGGGAGACATAGAATCTGAAGGAGGTTCCAGTCTCTGAGCTGTCAGCACAGAGCCCAATGGCAGAGCTCGAACTCATGAACTGTGAGATCATGACCTGAGCCAAAGTTGGATGCTTAACCGACTGAGCCACCCAGGTGTCCCTATTTCTTTTTTCTAATTATTTATTTTTGAAAGAGAGAGAGAGCGAGAGTGAGAGACAGTGTGTGTGTGTGTGTGTGCGTGTGTGTGTGTGTGTGTGTGTGAGAGAGAGAGAGAGAGAGAGAGAGAGAGAGAGAGAGAGATGCTAGTGGGGGAGGGGCAGAGAGAGAGGGAGACAGAAGATCCAAAGCAGACTCTGTGCTGACAGCAGAAAGCCCGATGCAGGGCTCAAACTCAGGAGCCTTGAGATCATGACCTGAGATGAAATCGGATGCTTAACTGACTGAGCCACCCAGGCCCCCCAACAAATTATATTTCTAATATCACATTGTCTTTCACTTTATTTTATAAAGTACTTTGAGACTATGTCTATATCCTAGAATGTTTGCATTTATTCAGATAAACAAAACTATATCAAACAGTAATAATAATATAATAATAATAATAGATATTATTTTGATGGAGGAAAGTAGGAAGAAAATACTGTTTTGGTTAAATGACTTGAAGTCATTGGCTGGTTGCCTTCCTCACTATTCTGTTGATCTCTGAGGCACCATTAGACTTAACAACTAATGTCTCTATCAAGGAAAATAATCAACAAGTATATTAATTAGGCATTGCTTACACTTTTACTGCAAGTCTAATGATTTGTTGATTTTAAGTTAGATGTCTATCTTCAGTAAAGTCATTAATACTCTAAGTGAATTTGTGCTTGAAATTCCATAAGTATTTAGGAATTACACACATTTTGCTTTTTACTGTGGGACCCTTAGGCTATGAACATTTTCCTATTGCAGACCTCTAAAACTACAAACAAAACTCTTTAGGCATTTGTTAATAAATGTCTCTCCTTCACAACTGAAAATGGAAATGAAACAAACACAGAAGTGCAAGGGATGGAACCATCAACCACACCCTATGTGAATTAACTTGTCTTTGCAGTTGGTACACGCCAATGTCTTCTGCAGCTGGCCACAAATTAGCATAACCAGTACCTAATGTGTAATTGACATTGACATTCACTATTCAGTCTTTTTTAATGTTTGTTTATTTGTTTTGAGAGAGAGACAGAGAGAGAGAGAGAGAGAGAGAGAGAGAGAGAGTGTGTGTGTGTGTGTGCGCCTGTGTGCATGGGCGCACGCAAGCAGGACAAAAGTAGAGAGAAAGGGACAGAGAGAATACTGAGCAGGCTCTGCACAGTCAGCACAGAGCAGGATGCAGGTCTTGATCTCAGGAACCATGAGATCATGACCTGAGCCAAAATCAAGAGTCGGATGCTTAACCAACTGAAGCAACCCAGACACCCCTCACTATTCAGTTTTTACCAGATACCAGAAGCTGTGGGGCCCATCCCTTCCCAGGCCTCACCATCCAATGAGTGTACAATATTGCTTTTATAACAACAGCACATATCATAAGCCTCTGAGCCCTATGCAGAAGCTCTCTTCCAAGTGACTTCTTCTAGGGATCTTGGTGGTGGTATCATGGTGATGATCACAGCTTTGCTCTGATGCCCACTGCTCTTGCAGTCTTTGGCTTTAGGGACCACTGACAGACCCAGGACCATTGTCTGTAAAGCCAGTGATCCTCCCTTGGACTTCTGACCTCCAGGCAGCTTCATCCATTATAGCTGATAGAATAAAGCTCCTTTAGCTCCTTCTGATCAGCTTTTTCATAGGACTTTCTCAGAGAAGAACTGTCCAGATGTTATGGGGAGGGGAAAAGGGAAGAGGGAATCATAGGAGTTGATGAAGTACAGCTTCACTCCATACCTAGGACCCATGCTCTCTCTTCAACTCACTTTATGTTCATCACCTGGTCCCTAGAGCACCTGCTGCTTCCTCTGGCAGAAGGGGTGCATCACTGTTTTATCTCCTAAGCAGACTTCCTTCAGCAACTATTAGAGCATCACGCAAGTCTGTGGACCCAATTCAAATACTTTCTAAGAGGTACCGCATGCTAGTCAAGGGTCTACCAGGACATAAATCTCAGTGCTCCATAATATTTCTTGAAAGTTGATAAATTCCCAGAACACCCAGAGGCCAGTAGGTTCTACGTCTGACAGGATTAGAGTTCTAACAGCCTGGACTTACCTCAACATGTTTAGTTGCTGTGAGCTTTTGTTACCAACTTTATATTCCAGAAGATGGAACCAGCACAAATATGTCATGCATGCCTTCCAAGACCTGCCATAGTCAGATCACACCTCATCTACCTATTCTGATTAACAAGTATTTTTTTTTTTTTTTTTTTAGCAACTCACCACACAGCACTCCTATAACACTGGGATGTTCTTAGAATTTTTTCCTTCTCCACCAGTTTTTTATGTCACTCCTCTCTTTAAGAACTGATTTAAAATTTACTTTCCCCATGAAATCTTCTCAATTTTTCCAGCCCACACTCATTGCTCTCTTCTCTGTCCATGTGTTCGGCATCAAAATCACAGCAGCTCATTGTTCTATAACCTCACACATATTAGTGTTGGCTTTAGTTTTCTAGCTAAATTAAAAATCCATTGAGGGCAGCTTCCATGTTTTTTATGCATTCTTATACCCACACAGTATTTAACATGATATACTCTGTTAGTCACAGAGGCACAACAATAAATCAGATTAAATGAAAAAAAAATAATACATTATCTGTCTGGTTGGTTGATTTGCTGGTATGTCCAAGGCTGTAGTAGGTACTGCAGGATATACGAAAGTGGGATATGATGTGGTCCCTGCCCCCAAACAGTTTCCAATCTCATTGAGAAGGCAATAAATGCAACATGAAATAATTTGACTACAGGCTAACGCTAAAATGCCTGGTATAGGTAGGTGTTGCTTTGACATCCAGGAAGGGGATAATATAAGGTTAACTGAAGTTAAAACTGGGAAGATTTTATGGATGTGACAGAGTTTGTGATTAGCCTATAAAAGTATAAAAGTTGAAGGGGCTGATAAAATACCAACATAGTTGTATTCACACAGAAAACTGTACATGAATGTTCATAGAAGCTTTATTCATAATGGACCAAAGCCAGAAACAGCCTAGCTGCCCTTCAATGGGCTAATGGTTAAATACACTGTGTATATTCATACCATGAAATACTACTCAGCAATAGAAATGAAAGTACTATTGACACATGTGACAACTTGGATGCATCTCCAAGGAATCACATGGAGCAAAAACAGGCCAATCCCTGAAGATTATATACTGTATGATTCCATTTACATAACACTTTTTCTTATTTTAGAGAGACAGTGTGTGAGCGGGGAGAGGGACGGGGGGGGGGGGAGAGAGAGAGAGAGAGAGAGAAAGAGAGAGAGAGAATCTTAAACAGGATCCACACAGTGCGGAGCCTGACACAGGGCTCAATCCCACAACCCTGGGATCATGACCTGAGCTGAAACCAAGAGTCTGAGGCTCAACAAACTGAGCCACCCTGGTGCCCCTATATCACACTTTTTAAATGGCAAAAATGGAGAAATTGAGAATTTATTAGTGGTTGTCAAGGGTTCAGAGAGGGGACAAAACAGAGATGGGCATGGTTATGGAAGGGAAACTCAAGTAGTATAATGAGGTCAGGAAAAATTAAGTAAGACATTCAAACATTCAAAGAAGATGACTTCATCAACTTACACTGATTCTGACTTGGGAAGACCATCACCATTTCACTGAAAGGGTCAGAGGTTGAGATGCTGTCTTGCAACAAAGACTAGTATACCCTAGTCCTCACATTAAAAGCTCGGTCCCTACAGCCAACTAGTCTAAGGGTTCCAAGGCAATGACATACCTAAGATTCATCTCAAGATGTGAAAAATACAGATTCTTGGAACCACACCTAGAAATTCATGTTCAGGAGAGTTGCATAGGATTCTGGATTTTCCATGTCTGATAAGCAACCCAAGTGATTCTAATCTACTTGGAATAAAAAACCAGAACCAACAGGAGTACTTATTAAAAATTCAAATTCTTTGAGACCCACTGCTTTTGTTGCACCAGTCTATTTTAATTTTATTCTGGTAACTCAATGAAATTTATAGAAAGAGGTTTGAGTACTTAAAGGTCTGGGTCATGTTCCTATATGGTTGGGGGTGGAGAGAGAGGAGGAAGCTGTCAAAGTATAAAACCTTCCCAGCCCTCCTCTTCCAATCACAACTCATCAGAGAGCATTTTGCACAGGGAGATCAAAGGCCCTTGCCGAGGAGAAGTTGAAAGACTTTGCTGTTGTAATTCTGGGGCAGAGGTGCTTGGATATAAATGATTCCTAACTGTGGGTTTGGGGGACCCTGCTACGTAGAAATGTAAACACAGATGTCAGGCCTTTCATCCCCACTATATAAACATACCAGCTGCCAGGGGAAGAAGGAGAAACCCTTTGGAATTAGCTGCATTTTTTTGCCATCTAGAGCATAAAAATTGGCTTCACGCTTGAATTTCCACCAGCAACGCAAAAGCACTGTTCACCAGAGAAGGACTGAACAATGAAGGAGACATCCACTTGCCGACTGCCTCTTTTCTCAAGGAGACATTCAGATCTTGCCATTCTCCAACATGTGAGTGGCTGTCCCAGATGAGAACAATGAGAAGAGGTGGTAACACTCTATCACACAATTGCCAGACTCATGGAAGAGGCCCTTAAAAAATATGTGGCCACTTTGTTTCCAGGGTTGTATAAACCAAGAGTCTCACTGAGATTTACACTCCTGATCAACACAGATTTAGGGAAAACGGAAGAAGCAAGTCTTGTGAATTTTTGTGAGAAAAACAGAATGGTTTCCAGTAACAGAGAATATGATTATTCCAATACATAAATATTCAAAGGGCCACAACTGGTTTAGCCACACCCGAACCACAACAGACCTCTTCTCACACTATTAAATAAGTTTTTTTAAAAAGGAAACCATGAAAGAAACCATTTCTGAAAAAAAACTTAAATGTGCAAAAAAGTATAATGGGAAATGTATTTCTAAACAAAACACTTCAATCCATGGAGAAATGTGTCTTCAATTACATCTGGAGCTAGCGTGCCAGCTTGCATATGCGTACAAGTCTCGTGTTTTCTACAGAGTCTCAGTTCTGAAAGACCTGAAGAACTATAGTGAAAGCATATAGAGAGTGTCTTTTCATTGGACAGGGGATTTTATTTTTTCCTGGAAACATTATGACAGCCAAACAGATCTTCTGACATTGGATAAGTTAGTTGTTACATTATTCACCATATATAAAAGTTCAAGGTGATAAAAATAAATCTGAAATTAGCAAGTAGTCCACATGTGTGAACTTACTGGGCTGAGGCCATTGTGGTTTAGGACGCATTAGTTCTAACAAAATTTATCCCTTTACAAATGGTCCATTGGAGTACTGTAAAAGGATTATCACAGTGAGCTTTCTAAATGGTCCTGTTGCTTAGAATGGGCCAGCCAACCCGGCTGTGTGTGATAGAAGAACCAATCAATTCAGGATAAATGCCTCAGAGGCATTAATTAGAAATTTTGTCCTGCTGAGGATTAGCTTATAAGATATTATTTTCCATAGTCAGGTTATGGACTACAACTGAATAAAAGTCTGTGAAGTCAATATCTTCTACTTACAAATAGGTTAATTCAGGAAAGCTCTTCATAAATTTGTTTGTAAGTTCAATAGATCACAAGCAACTCACTTGTACATCTTTCTGCTTTTACAAGAGGGTTCTTGATGTTGATTGCATTGATTCTGTCTCTTCTTGCTTATGTCAAAAACTCGCATATATACATAAATATACTTGTGGGTATATGAAAATACGTGTATGTGTGTGGTATCTATGTGTCTGTGTGTGCAACCTAGATAGTACTTCAAACACAGCACACACACCAGAAAATCTCAGAAGTTCAGACTTAGAATAACTATGCATGACAGCTAGTGTCCCCTGTGGATGCAGGCGAAGTTGAATTTCCTTTCTCAGGAGCATGGCATTTGTTAAATTGAGTAATATAGCTTACATAATTCTTAATTCATACTAATATGGCAAAAATATGCATCTATGATTTGGTTCCTGTGTAACTTCCCAGGCTGATCTCTCACTCATTCTGTGCTGCAGTCTAACTGTTTTTGTTTTTGTTTTAATTGCCTCAAAGCACCATTTTTTCCCTCTTCAGCCATTAAATTTGTACTGATCATGTATTAGGTGTTAGGCAGGGCTCTAAGTTCAAGGGGCTACAGCAGTGAATCAAGCAGACAAAACTTCCTGCATTCTTGCAGTTTAGGTTCTAGCTGGGGAAGACAGAATAAACAATTATGTAGAATATATAGTATCTGACATGGTAGTAACTATAAGAGGGAAGACAGGAGAGAGCTGGAGGGGTGGATAGGAAAGGCCAAACCTGGAGCATTTGAGCAAGAAGTTGAAGGGGCTGAGGAAGTGAGCCAAGTGGGTACCTGTGGAAAGAACATTCCAGATAGAGGGAAGAGCTGGTGCAAAAACCCTAGCATTCTTGACTCATTCAACAGCAAGGAGGTCAAGGTGAAGAAGGGAGAGGGTGGTGGAGATGTGGTCAGGAGGCAAGGGGTTGTCCGGATCATGGAAGGCTCTGGAAATTTTGTTTTTACTTTGAGTGATGTGGAAAATGATGTGAAGGGGGATATGGAGAGGTGGGGGTGGGGAAAGGTGGTGGTGACACAAGGAAAGATGACATGGACAGTACTGGTAGAAGTCATGAGAGTTGTCAGTCTGCCTGTAATTTGAAAGTAGAGCCAAAAGGATTTGCTGATTGAACTCAGGGAGGGAGATAAAGTAAGTCAAGAAAGAATCCAAGGTGTTTGTCTACTTTTGCCTGAGCAACTGGAAAGGTGGAAATGTTGTTCACAAGGAGGGGCAGGCTGCTCAGGAAGCAGGACTTGGCAGGGGTGCGGGGAGTGCAGGTATCAGGAGTTCAGGTTTGGACAGGCTAAGATCAAGATGCCTGTTAGACACCCAGATGGAGACAACAGTAAGGCAGCTGGGCATAGGAGTCTGTGGTTCAGGGGAGAGGTGTAAATTGGAGATACAAAGTTTGGAAGTTCTCAGCACATAAGTGAGATTTAAATCTATAAAACTGAAGCACCAGAAGAGTGAGAAGACAGACAAGATATTCGAAGAATGAGCCATGGTTCATGGAACTGCTGACTGAAACTTAGTATATGCTGTTCACTGGGCTTGACGTGCTCTTAGCCTTCCCCTAGCACTTTTGTACAAGACTATTTTCTTTTTTCTTTTTTAACTTCATAATGATTTTTATTTTTAAATATTTCTATGTATTCATATATATGTGTATTCATGTATATGCATATATATGAATTTTAAAACAGTCATATATCTGAATATAACATAGACAAAGCAATCATCATAGCATAAATACTTGTGGATTTATCACCCAGGTTAAGAAAGATCACATTACTAGTACAACCCAATTCCCCTGACATACTTGTTTGCTTGCTTCTCCCTCACCCTCTGTGGTAACGACTGTCCTAAATATTATGTTAATGATTTCTTCACTTTTCTATACGGTTTTACCAACTAAGCATGTTCCAGAACCATTAATTGTTCAGATTTTACTCTTTTTGAACTTTATCATCCTGTAAGTGTTCTTCTGTGACCTCCTTCTTTCCCTGTGCGTTAGGTTTTTAGGATTCATTCATGTTGACGCATACAGGTACTGTCCATCTATTTTCACTGCTACATACTATTTTATCATGCAAATAGATTGGTATCTATTCAACCATTTCCCCCAGGTTTGGGATCTTAAAAACATTTCTTTTTTTTAATTTTTTTTAATGTTTATTTATTTTTGAGACAGAGAGAGACAGAGGATGAACGGGGGAGGGGCAGAGAGAGAGGGAGACACAGAATCGGAAGCAGGCTCCAGGCTCTGAGCCATCAGCCCAGAGCCCGACGCGGGGCTCGAACTCACGGACCGCGAGATCGTGACCTGAGCTGAAGTCGGACGCTTAACCGACTGAGCCACCCAGGCGCCCCTTAAAAACATTTCTATTATGGACATTTTTGTATAAATCTCCTGGTATACATACATGTTCAAGAATTTTCCTGAGACAATACCTAGGAGTGAATTTATTGATTCATGGAGTACAAATGTATTCAACTTTACTGGCCATAGCTGAACAGTTTTTTTTTTTTTTTTTTTCCAAATGGTTGTACCATTTATATTCTCACCAGCAGTGAATGTGAATTCTTATTGCTTCACATTCTTCATGGCACTTCCTATTGCCAAGTGTTTAAGAAATTTTTGCTTCTCAAGTATGTGGAATATGGTATTTTATTACAGTTTTATTTTACATTCCCATTATTGATATTAAACAGTTTTGTACGCTTACAGACCATTTACATTTTCTATGAAATGCCTGTTCACAGCTTTTGGTTATTTTTGTATAGAATTATTTGCCATTTTCTAATGGATTTGTAGGAATTCTCTGTATTACCTAGATACTAATCTCTTTTACAGTTAATGTGTTGCAAATATCTTCTGTAAATTTGGGCCTTCTCTTTTCACACTCTCTCTGAGACTTTTAGATGCATTTCTTCATTTTAATGCAGTTGAATTTATCAATTTTTTTTTAGTTTTTTTCCTTTTTTATTTTTGCTTTTACTTAAAAAACCCTACTACCACAAAATCAAAATAATATTTTCCAGAATTATTTTTGTCATTCTCATTTCAGGCATTAATCTACCTAAAGTTGATTTCTGTGTATGATGTTGGGTAGGCATCAGATTTCATTTTCCATAGGGAAAGTGAATGTCCTAGCACTATTTATTGAATAATCCATAATTATTGCACTTACTCGTAATGCCCACAAAGTTCCACGTAAGTGGCTCTGTTTCTATACTCTATTCTCTTTCATTGGTCTATTTGTCTCTTCCTAGGTCAAAACTACAAGGCATATTGTGCATGTGTGTGTGTTTGTGTTTTAATAACTGTCTCTCCCTACTTCATATTTTGCTCTTCTTCAAAAATGTCTTGACCATCCTTGGGCCTTTGCTCAAAATTAGATTATTAAATTCCACCAAAAAGAAAAAAAAGCTATAGGGATTTTTTTTTTACATGATTGCACTGAATTTATTTATAGTCTTATTTAGGGACAGCTGACAACATTATGATACCTACACTTCATATCCAAAACCAACCGAGATATAACTCAATTTTGTTAGCCATTCTTTAGCATTTTAACAAACTTTTTTATTTTTTCACAAGTTGAATTTGTAGTTACTCCTCCCCATAGTGAAAATCTGTTCAGAAACATGGTCTTCAACAGCTATTAGATTTATTGCCATTTCCTGTCCCTTCTGTGATGACTTCCAATTCACCTTCACCTTTAAGGCTCCAGCTCTGTCCTTAGTCCGCTGAGTATAAGGGTTTGTTAGTAATGTTTCACCCATCCATTTCATTCATCCTCTGGCAAATGCTGCTTTCAGAGGATTAAAGACCAGAATGTTCTGATTAAACACTTAATTAGACATAATAAAAAATATTGCTAGTTTTAATTATTGATTCACTCATTAGTCTAATATACTAATGAAAGAGCTTTGAGAAAAGGAAATGGAATAAAATTTACCCTCTGAGAAGATGGGTTGAAATCAGATTCTTATGCTAAAATTTTTCAGAGTAAACTACCAGCTCCTATAGATGGGAGCTGTCTAACTAGTATTTCATTCATTTCATGGAACTCTAACGGGTAAGGTTTTTGCAAATGAGAGCACTCAGACTGGCCTTCCAGTTACATACTATTAGAAACTACTGTAGACCATGAGACACAATAGAAAAGAGCCCTGCACTCAAAGCCAGATGGTCTGTGTTCAAATTATATCTGTCACTTCCCTATTGTGTCTTGCAAAAGAATCTCTTTAGCCCTTGCTTGATCTTCTGTTAAGATTTAGACTAAGATTATGTCCTAGGCAACTTTTTGTCCTAGACAACTTTTTCTTTCATGGTGCTTACTGAGTGTGAGGCACTCACTATATATTTACCAAATTAATGAAATAAGATTAGATTAGGTGATATCCTAAGTGCTTTTCAGTTTTAAAATGTCATGGTTCTCTCTAATATTTACTTTTTTTTGTGATTACGTCCCAAATTACTTTAGAGGCCTGTGCAAACCTATGATAGATAGGTAGACAGATATAAAATTGTGATTTAGTACTTGTATGAATTGTAGAAAATTACTTGTAGAAAAGTACTTGTAGAAGAAAAGTACTTGTACTTTTAGTACTACAAGTACTACAAGAAAAGTACTTGTAGAAAAGTACTTGTATGAATTAACTTCTTCCACTGACTTCCATCATTTGGAATATTATATAAGAAAATTTCAGGAAAACCCACCTACATTACAGGTTTTATTCTTTTCCATTATCCAGCATGAGAGATCTAAGAAAATGAGGAGCAACCATGGGGCACCTGGGTGGCTCAGTCAGTTAAGCGGCCGACTTCGGCTCAGGTCATGATCTCGCGATCTGTGAGTTCGAGCCCCGCGTTGGGCTCTGTGCTGACAGCTCAGAGCCTGGAGCCTGTTTCAGATTCTGTGTCTCCCTCTCTCTGACACTCCCCCATTCATGCTCAGTCTCTCTCTGTCTCAAAAATAAACGTTAAAAAAAATTAAAAAACAAAAAAGAAAATGAGGAGCAACCAAATGGCAAGGCAGAGAGGACTGTGTTAGATGTCTGTTGATGTGTATTGTCATGGTGCACAAAGTATTGTTGCATAAATAGAGCAAGTTGCAGAGAATAGTCCATAATATAATCCCAATTTTGTAAGAAGTAAGAATAATTGTAAACATACAAACACATTCCATGTGTATTTCAGGGAGTTTAAGTTTTTATAAACTTAGGAAAAAAGTCTAATTGACTACTCAAAATTCTTAACTTCTGTTTCCATGGACAGGGTGGTGGGTGAATGTTTAAAATGGGGAGAGTGAAAGGGAGGTATAAAAGCGAGGTATAAAGGGAGGTATAAAAGTTATTTGCCCACTTTTATTTTGTTTGGCTTGTTTCATAAGCAATTATACATTTGCACTGAATTCCCTTTTCAAACTAAAAAGTATGTAAAAATGGTTGATACCTAAATTTAACTTGTTCTGAAAGCAGCCTTCATGTCTTTCAGATTTCTGTTCAAATGTCATCTGCTTGAACATTATATATTATATCCTTCCTCCCTGGTACTTTTTATACTTCTTTATTCTACTTTCTTTTTCTCCTGAGCACTTATTGCCACCTGAGACTATAGATTTATTTGTCTAGTTGTTTACTGTCTGATCTTCTCACACTAGAATGTCTTAACCAGTGCCCAGAACAGTGCCTAGCATACATATGGTACTCAATCAATATAGTTAATAAATACAAAAGTAGATAAAGCAAATGTGGTGCACCCCTGTGGAGCAATCTAATGCCAACTGAGCATGCATGCTGACCTATGCAGCTGACATGGTTTTCTTCTAAAGAGGGAACAGCAACGTAAAAATTTAAACTCAGCTTTTCTTCTCTCCTAGCCTCCAACATATAGAGATGTCACAAAGGTTACTCTGTACACCTTGAATTATTACCTCTACTTCCTCACTTGGTACTATTCAGAATTTTCTAGGTCCACCAGACATCATTAGACTCAGCAAAATCATGCCTTTAGGTTTGTCTAATCACCTGATGTGTTTACTTGATGTCTCCAACTAGGTCTTCACAATCTTGTCGTACTATATCTGAGATAGGATATAGATCAATTCAAAAGGCAAAGTAAGCAGTATATTCTCACCCCTGGATTCTTTATCAGAATATTATATCTCCTTCATTTCTATGTCAATAGGTAAGAATGTTTCATTTGTGCTAAGATGCTCTTAGTTACAAATAAGATAAAACACAATTCATTTGGCTTAAATAATCAAGATTTTACTGACCCTCAGCACCAACACGTTCTCAAGGAAAGGCAGTTTCATGGTTAATTGATCCAGTGTATCAATAATGTTTCCAAAGATCAAATTTCTTTCCATATTTTGGCTAAGCAATCCTTAATATGAGCTCTCCTATGGTAGTAGGATAACTGCTTGACAAAGTCAGGGGTATAATTGTCTTTATTCAAGTCCAGTAGGAGAGATTCCTTCTGCCCCAATATTACAATAGTGCTGAAGTATATACTGGGTGAACTCACATGGGGAATATGTCCTCCCCAGAACCAATGACCCAAACCAATGGAACAGAATATACTGAGTGGGTTAAGCCAAACTGAGCCCACCCCAAGAGTAGAGAGTGAGGTCATATTACTCTTGATTTCACTGGTAGGGTGGAAGAGAGAAGAGAATACATCAATGAAAGTTACTCTTAAGACAAGTGTCCATTACAGATATCACCAGAGAGGGAGATGAAGGCAAAGAGAACTACTCACTTCATCTTTCTGTGGGCTCCAGAAAGTAAAGGGTAGGGAAACCAGCTGTAGCTGTTTGATTTGGATTCCCAATGTCCTTAGTCTCTCTAAAGTATATTTATTGCTTAGAAATCACATGGAACCCAGAAGAATAAAGTCTGAGTCTAAATCCTGGGACTGGTCAGTGAATTGGGGTCCTTTGCATCAGGAATTTGCCTTTTTAAAAAGGCCAATGGACTGCCTGGTAGAAATAGCATTGCCAGAAAAAATTAAGGTTCTTTGTTCCTCCTGATCAGGCCCTTTTTTTTTCCCTCTGATCCCAGTTTGGAAACTGAGGGGGCGAGGGGAGGAATCCGTTAGTACAATAAAAATTTAAAAAATATTTTTGTTAACGATGCTTCCCCCACTTCAGCATTAACAACACCTTCTACCCACAGGGCAATAATATCTATATCCCATTCTTATAGGGATAATCTAACCTGTCACTTGAGGAAGTGCTGAGAAAGCTCCAAGAATCAAAGAAAATGCTCAATGTAAATTGATGGCATTAAAAAAAAAATGTTCTTACTGTGGAGAATTTCAAGCACAGAACACTACAATGAACTACTTTGTACCCATCACCTAGCTTCAATAATAAACTCATGGCCAATCCTGGTTTCAGCTACTCCCCCTTCCCATGTTATTTTGAAGCAACTTATATATCGTATCATTTCATCCGCAAATATTTCAGTAAGTAAACTCATATGCCTCCAAAAGATCATAAATCTTTAAGGAACCACAATACCATTATCACAGATGTTAAAATTCACAATGTTTTCTAAATAATTATCAAATGTCTAGTCAATGTTCAAATTTACAAATGTCTTATAATTGTTATCATAATTCTAAAATTTGTATGTCTGCATGAAGAGGCAAAGGGAGTCCACATATTGCAATTCATTTTGTAAATATTTAATGTATCCTTTGATATATGGGTTCCATCTCATTTCTCTTTGTCTTTCATGTAATATATTTGTTAAGAAATCAGGTAATATGCCCTAAAGATTTTTTCACAGTCAGGATGTAGCTGATTGCCTCCCCATGGTACAATTTTACATCTTCCTCTCTTCTCTCCTATAAATTGGTAGTTGGAGCTAAAAGCTTCATCAGATTCAGGTGTGGATGACATTTTGAACAATTGGTCAAGGATATGTATTCATATATCTTCTAATATCTTAGGTATATGTATTCAAAAGTTCCTGGGAAATTCCAAGCTGCAGTAAGGTGTCATTTCACTTACAGCAAATAAATAACCGAAATGGAGGGAGTTCACATAGCAGGATGTTATTTTGAAACTCACACAAGTTAACATTCCCAAGTAGAAGGAAAAAAACTGCAGGAGTGTGGGGCTGCAAACCCAGACATTGTCCACTCATTTGTAAGGACATAAAGACATTTCTTGGTGTTTTATTGATCAACCTACATCATCCCACACTCCTGAAAGTCCCACATAAACAAAGCAAGCTAAAAATGTAGTTCTCCCTCCAAGGTGTCTGTTTTCTTCTCTGCCTGCCTTCTAGTCTTTCCCATATTTGTCATATTTGACTAGCACCTTGGCAGCAAAGTCAACTACAAACAATTTTGAAAGTAACATCCTGGAACAAAATTTTATGCAAATCAATATATATTACAAAACACAGATATTGGACAGCTATCCTCTGATTCCAAGAGTTCTGTACAGCCATCTTGGCTTAATCCACAGAAGTTATACTTTCCACCAACACCACTGCTGTCAAATGTCAAGCAATGGTATGCTGAAACGCAGTGTAGAACACAGAATATGAAGGTTTGCTCAGAAACTACCTAGTCTGTTTCTCTTGTTTTTCAAAAGCTCAGAGAAGGTAGACTTGCAGTTAAAAGACATGTTGAGTCTAGAACATGGTACACCTGAGTTCCAATCAGTGGCTTTCTGTACCCTCTCTCTGCTAGAAGGCTTAAGATATCTCAAATACAAACCCAAAATCTATGTAACCTTAACTCTTCCCATTATCTTTCATGAGCTAAAGCCTAAGGAGAGATCTCTCTGGAATGAGAGAGTGAATGATATTTTGCCCACCCACTCTCTTGATAACGGGAATTATACTATTTCACTGCTCACTCTTCCTACCCTGGGATGGGACAAAGGCAAATTTTTCTTTTCCCCTGAGGCTTCAGTATCATGGACAATGTCCGTCTCTCCCTCCATTGTCCCTTATACAGATAAGTTTGCAAGTTTAACCAGTTCTTCTGTGTGCCATTCATTTCTCCCCCTTCTTCTCTCATGCCTTTTCTCAGATACAGGTTATTCTATCCATGAATTATGGCAGTCTCTTCCCTTTCTCACTTCTTGTTCCCACTAAAACAATCTTGTACATGTGCTGTATGGATGGCATACTCCAGTTACTCAAAATCTTCTAAGGACAGTTATTACCTGTCCAGCCCAAATGCAAACTTTTGACCCTGTTTTCAAATGCTGTTTCACCAGTCAGTTATCCCACATTTATCTCATTCACTCTTTGTGCTGCTGGCTTAACCCTCTGATTTCACGTTTACATTCCCCTCACGGCATCTTCTCCAACCCTCTCAATAGCCACTGCCAAACCTACAGATCACACGCAGAGAACATTGTAAAAAAAACAGGCAAAGTACTCTTTCTTCTGAGAGATCTTCTCCACTTCATACAAATTCTAATTTCCTTGACTTCCAACTCATGATATTCCCCACCATAAGTACACATGGTGTCATCTTCCCATACAAACTTCTCTAGCTAAATTAATACCACTTATAGGAACATTTTGGCTGTGAACAAATTCTCCAAATTTCCTGTACAATTGCAATCCATTGATAAATATTTTTTAATATTTGCTAACTATTACATAATACTATACGTAAAGCACTAAATACTATGGTGTTTACACCAATGTACGAAGTAGTCTCTGCCTTCAAGACCTTTATATTCTAGCTGAACCAGCAAAATATGCATATTTGAAAAGATTGCTAGAAGTGACAAAAGATATTTATTTATTTATTCATTCATTCATTCATTCATTTTTAAGTAGGCTCCATGCCCAGTATGGAGCTCAAATTGGGTCTTGAACTCAGGACCCTGAGATCAAAACCTGAGCTGAGATCAAGAGTCAGATGCTTAACCAACTGAGCCATCCAGGCAACCCCAAAAAAGATAAATTTTAAATGAAAAATTAGTAATAGCCTAGTAGTGGCTACTATGGGGAATTCAGAAGAAGGGAAGTCCTGGAAGAAGGAAGAGAATTTAGACTGGCTTGGGAGTTCTAGGTAGAAATTTTAATTGGCAGAGAGAGGATCAAAATTAGCTGGGGCATGGTGAACACAGAGTGTAGGCTATTAGCAGATATGGACCTTTCTTTTTTAATGTTTATTCTTGAGAGCGATGGGGGGAGGGGTGGCAGAGAGCATGAGAGGGGAGACACAGAGAGACAGGGGACAGAGAATCCAAAGCAAGCTCTGTGCTGATAGCAGAAAGCCCCATGCAAGACTCAAACTCATGAACCGTGAGATCATGACCTGAGTCAAAGTTCGACGCTCAACCAACTGAGCCACCCAGGAGCACCAGATATGGACCATTTTTCATCTTTAGTGTACTTCTAAGAGGAAACACAACTGCTGACTATAAACAGGACAAAGGTGACGTTAACAGTGGTGCTAATGATGGACATGTGAGGAAGGTTAAGAATACTGGCAATACTGACAAATGACAACGATGACTCTAGTGAAATATGCTTTACGAGGAGCCATTCTCTTTTTGCCAGCCTGCACTTGATTTTATCAGTTGGTGTGAAAAAGCCTCTCATTTCAATCTGCCATTCCAATCTAATTTTGATAGCAACGCAATGCTGATATCGACTATTTTTTCTTGCTTTATATCAATGCCTTTATGAATTCATTCCCGCCCCCCCCCCATCCGCCCAACCCCTGGCCCAGCGGAACAGCAGCAACATTTGTGGGCTGATGCTAATTTATCTGGCTATAGTCTTGTTAATATACTTAGGTTCGGTGAAGCAGGGTCCATGGAGTGCTCAGGAAAAGCACAAATAATTGAGTGCTTTCCTAAGAGTTTGCTTTCCTTTAGTAGATGTTGCCCCAATTTCATTCCCATAAGCTTGGCTTCTGAACTGAGGATAATACAAGCTAATACCTCCGACTGAAAAAAGCGTGCATATATATAACCAACATTAAGATTTTCTTTATACATCTAAACTCACAAGAAAACACACACACACACACACACACACACACACACAACACACACTCCACTTTATATGAAAGATCCTGCCATTTTACTTTTAAGCTTGGGAGAATTGAAGGCGCAAAGGCAAGCATGTTCTCAGTTCTACCCTGCAGAGGCTAGAGCTAAAATGACGCCTGGAAAGCAAATGCGGTGACCTTTAAAGGAATCGAGAAGAAGCTATTTCCAGCACATTACTAAATGCTATATTTTAAAGGTTCTAACCTTATTTGCTGCAAGTGTATAATATCAGGAAACCCTTGTGAGGGAAGGGTCTGCATTCATCACATGGCATAAGTCACTTACAGAAAAGATGAGAAAGTTATTACTTTCTAACTTGCAGACACCAAAGTTCAACCCAGCTCCTTTTGTGGTTTGCTGCATTAAATAAGGTTCAGGGATCACTTGGAGAATTACAGGCTTCTTGACCTAACAAAAATAAAAAGTTTTCTGCAAATAACAATGACTATATCATCATGCAGAGCAATTTATGACACAAACACACACACACTCCACCTTTTATAGCTTATGCCAGCTGGCAAACTGACCCGTTGTGTGTCTACGGTATTAAATTTACTCTTCCAGTTGATTAATAATAATTGATGCATAAGAGCCACTATCAAAATAAAGAATGGGTAAGAAGAAGAAAATCACTCATTGAAAAAAAAATCCTAAAATATAGTCTTTGAAATTGAAATTGGACTCTGCTATGAAGGTCTGCAGAAACTATACAAAAAAGTAAATTATACACTGATTATCTTAATATCTGATAGATAGATAGATAGATAGATAGATAAGTCATTTTATTTTGATAATACAGTGTCTCCTTAAATTTGTATACTTTTTACAAAACACTGGTATTTGGCCACACTTTTATATTCATAACCTCATTATATTTTATAGATTGAAAGTAAAGATTTCCAGCAAGTCAGCTTCAGTGCATCTTTTCCCCACCCTGATTGCATAACCCACATCTGTTGAAGGAGTAAGTTGCCAATTGTATCGTGGATATAGGATTTATAATTTGGCCAAGCCAATAAAACATCATGTGGGGGCCTATGTGGTCAGAATTGTCTCCAGTTCACCTTTATGCTAAGTGGAGCCATCAAAACATTAGTAAATAACTCTGATCACCTAACAATTTGCTGGCCTCTCATGATGGCCTGACTGATTTCTGATGTTTAATGGTGGATTGGAGAATCCATTTCAACCTAGTTAGCATCATTGTTACTGTTTATTGGTTTTCCATACTTAGAATTCAAAGAATGAGCCCAGAAGCACAAAACAACTATATGAGGTTTGTGACATGGCTTTTCACGCTAGGGGAATTCTCTTAGGTCTTGTAGTTCTCCTGGTCAGAAAACAATTATGTGAGAACTTTGAAATGTCTTATTTAACCGAAGCCCCAGGCAAAAGAAATCAACAAGGGCATTGCTCTCTTGGAGCAACAGGCAAAGTCAAAGAAGAAAAGAAAACCAAGTAGTTAAAGGTAGTGTGCAAATTATATGCAGAAATCAGTTCAGTTTCACAATTAAGGGTAGGAAAAGCTGAGAAACTCATCAATGAGATGTTAAATAAAGGGGTCACTTAAACCTAAAGATCTTGTTACTTGGGCCATCATTGTTCCAAAACGCCCTTGGCTGAGTTACAGAAAATCTAAGGTCCATGGCAGCTACTGACTTTTAGTGCCACAATGAGTATTCTAAAGTGTTTTGGGCTACTGTTGTTGAGACTCTCTAAAATGAAACAAAATGCACATTGATTTTTAGTACAGAGATCCCAGTATTACCATAAGTTAAAAAGTGTTTCTTCAAGATAAGTCCTTGTAGCCTGAGACATGATCAAATAAACTCAGGGAAGTTAGGTCTGCAAAGTCCCTCACACTAGCGCATTCTGAGTCACTTTGGATTGCTCAGTCTACGCATTTTTTTTCTGCCTCTTTTTGCTGCCATCATTTCTAGGGGAAACGTCATGCATAAGATGGCTTTATTCAATTCAAACTCAATAAAGGTAATCACAAGTGGCAATACTGGAGACAATATATTGGAGGCAAGTGTCAGGGCTCCCCTCATATTCTCTGTCGGCAAAATTAGTCATAGGTTTGCCAAGGGAGACTGTGTTTTCAGTTGAAATGCAGGTTCATACGACTTCAGTGGAAGGATATTTTCGTTTATCTACTTATAAACATGCTGGATGATGGCATGCAGCCAATATGCTATTTCTAGGTTTCAGATGGATATTGTGCTTCCTTGGCCCCCATCTCTCTGTTCTATTATCCTCTATAACAATAATGGCTGACTTTTCACTGAGTGACTCTAGTATGCCAGGCTCTGTTCTAAATACTTGCTATGACAGTATTCATTTTACCTTCCAAATAATTCTTGACAGTGAGTGCTATGATTGTTCCCATTTTCCTACTAAGGAAACTGAAGAGCAGACAGGCTAAAGGATTTGCCAAGGTCACACAGCCACTGAGTGGTAGAGCTGGAATCCAAACCCAGTTTATTGATTCCAGGTATTTGCTAATTCACAAAGCTTTGTGAGGATTCAAACATTCCTGACAAATAGTACCAAATAAATGTTTACTATTATTTTTTACTTATACTCAGATCCTATTGTTATCATATTTTTTAAACTAGGTTTTTATACACCATCTTACACATTCTGACTTACATGTTCATTATACTCTTTCCTTGGCTTATCTTCTCAAAGTATGGTGGAATTTGATAAGGATATGAATATAAAGTATTTAGTCTTACTAGCTGACAAAAACCTCACCATGATGGTTAGTTTTATGTGTCAAGTTGGCTGGGCCACAGTGCCCAGATATTTGGCCAAACATAATTGGATGTTACTATGAGCATGTTTTTTGGATGAGCTTAATACTTAAGTGGACTTTGAGTAAAGCAGATTACCCTCCACAATGCAGGTGGGACTTACTCAATCAGTTGAAGGCCTTAATAGAACAAAGACTGACCTCCCTGAGAAAGAAAGAATTCTTCCAGTAGATGGTCTTTGGACTTGATCTACAATATTAGTTCCTCCCAGGATCCCCAGCCTGACAGCCTACCGTGAAGATTTGGACTTGTTAGTCTCCCTAATCACATGAACCAATTCATAAAAATCTCTCTTTCTCTCTCTCTCTGCATGCACACACACACACACACACACACACACACAAACCCTATTGGTTCTGTTTTTCTGGAGAACACTGACTAATATACCTGTGAACCAAAATGTTAAAACCTAGCCTGATTCATGGGCATTTTTCATCAGCCAACACAAATTTTATCATTTCTCCCCCTCCTTCCTGGAACCATGAGAGTTACAACATCCCTGAAATTCTCCTAGAGGGTAGACCTTCAAAGTCTCATTTGACTGTTCTTACTCTTTTATGGGTTCCATTTGCCTGCAAAGAAGAACTTTAGGCTGCACAATAAACAAACAGAAACACCAGCAGAGTGAGCAGATTGCCTGAGGATGTGGCTTGTTCCTGGACACTCCCGGTCATCCTGAAAACAAGCCCAACAAGGAGGGCAGCTTGGCCAGGTCTCCTCCACTGCGTCTGCTTTTCCCACAGCTGACCTCAGCCCTTGCATCAGCTGAAAACCAAGATGTGATTGATTAAATACCATGCTAGAGATTTTATGCCTAATTATTTAAATTCCCTACGGCTAATCTTTAAGAAAACAGTGGAAAAATAATATCAATAGCCTGCAGAAGATAAATCTCACACCATCAAAAGCAAGTGTAGCATTTCACCCAGTTCTGCTAGCTAATCCCTCAGTCAGGCCTTCCTTTTCATATGTTAAAGACTTCTTAGGGGATGGAATGATGTGTTAAGTTATAAACAGCTGCTGGGTGGTTTAATACAGTCACAGGTGAGTGGATTTCCCCCCTTTCTTTTTTTTCTCACCATTGTCACTTTAAAAATAAAAAAGCCACCCTCTCCAGAAAGCACAACATATAAAGCCAATATGTTTGCCTTTCAATTAAATACCTCAGGCTATCAGCTTGAGTGCAACACCTCAACATCAATGAGAAGATTTTTCTAAGAACTGTGAAATGCAGGACGGTGACTGCCAGTGTTTCTGTGCAGGAGTCCCGCTAATGAGCTTTAATGTCCCTGACAGCTCAAATTGCTCTAGGCTGAAGCTTGGTCTACAGGTTGTCACCTTGGGTGTGTCTTTATTCCTGAAATCTTAATCTGTTAAGTCATATTTGAGGTTTAACAATCAAAATGTTCACATGGATTCAAATATTCCTTTTTTTTTTTTTTTAAAGTTCTGGCCAATGGAACTATGAAAATGACATCACGGATATAGTCCAAACTTCTCCATTTTCTTTTTAAAATTTTAACAGAACTTTTTAAAGAGCAATTCCAGGTTCACAGCAAAATTGAGCAGGTTACAGAGATTTCCAATACATCCTCTGTCCCCACATATGCACATCGTCCCCCATATATCAATATCACTCACCAGAACGATATATTAATTACAATGGATGAACCTTCATTAACACATTATTATCACCCAAAGCCCACAGTTTAATTAGGGTTCACTCTTGGTGTTGGACAGTCTAGGGATGTGGACAAATATGTAATGACATATATCCACCACTCACTACCATACAGTCTAGTTTCACTGCCCTAAAAATCCTCTGCTCTATTAATCCCTCCTCACCTTCTGACCCCTGGCAACCACTCATCCTTCTACTGTCTCCAGAGTTTTGCCTTTTCCTGAATGTCAGATAGTTGGAAGTATACAGAATGAAGCCTTTTCAGATTGGCTTGTTTCACTTGGTAATAAGCATTTAAGTTTCCTCCAAGTCTTCGAAACTTGAAAGCTCATTTCTTTTTAGCACTGAGTAATATTCTATTGTTTGGATATACCACAGTTTATCTTCTCACCTACTGAAGTACCTCTTGGTGGCCAAAACTTGCAAACATCTCGTTTGAAATGACTGAAAAGGGATTAGTAACTCACTTCAGGGGGAAAAAAATCTATTAATATTTGTGTTTTTTTTAAATGTATTTGTGGAACAAAGGCTACATATTTGCTGGGTGTGGTGGCAAATTAGGTGGGAGTGACCTTGAATGAGGAACACCAACAAGTCACAAAAATCTTATAGTTTTTGATATGGTATAATCTGGATTAATTACTCAGAGATAAGTATTGCACAAAATTAAGAGTTTTAAGCATATGTATAAATACTGCTGAAATCTATGGCATTATTTGACAATTTCAAACTTTAGGCAATTTCAAATTTTTTGCAATTTCCTTCATTCAAGACCTCAAATTATTCTGTTGATTGCCCCATTATATTAAGAGAGAATAACACTGCCTTTTTTTTTTCATCTTCAGAAGAAAAATGAAGCATAGTAGCTAAAAAAAAAAAAATTCCTGATGTGGTGTATTCTCAGGTTTAAATTCTACTTACATTGTATCCTCCCCAATGACACACAGAGATATTGTTAAGAGAATTAACTTGCTGCCTGTTTATTTGTATCACATATTGTTCTTTATCAAACCAACCCATTGTTTCTGATTGCTTATGTATCTCCATGATAACGTAAGCTGAGGGCACCCACAGTTTCCTGTTTAGTTCCTGGATCATGGTTCCTCAGTAAATATTTGCTGAATGAATGTCCTTTTGTTCACTTGTTCACTTTTTCCTCCAAATTTTTATTGAAATTCCAGCTAGCTAACATACAGTATAATATTTGTTTCAGGTGTAAGATTTAATGATTCATCACTTACATACAACACCAAGTGCTCATCACAAAGAGGGCCCTCTTTAATGCCCATCCCCCATTTAACCCATCCCCCCCCCACCTCCCTTCCAGCAACCCTCAGTATGTTCTCTATAGTTAAGAGTCTGTTTTGTGGTTTGCCTCTCTCTTCTCCCCTGCCATGTTCATCTGTTTTGTTTCTTAAATTCCATATATGAGTGAAATCATACAGTATTTGCCTTTCTCTGACTTACTTCACTTAGTATAACATCCCCTAGCTCAATCCACATCTTTGCAAATGGCAGGATTTTATTATTTTGGATGGCTGAGTAATATTCCATTGTATATATGCACCACATCTTTTTTATCCATTAGTCATCTGATGGATATTTGGGCTCTTTCTATAATTTGGTTATTGTTGATAATGCTGCTATAAAGATTGAGGTGCATGTATCCCTTTGAATCACTATTTTTGTATCCTTTGGGTAAATACCTAGTAGTGCAATTGGTAGGTGATAGGGTAGTTCTATTTTTAATTTTTTGAGGAACTTCCATACTGTTTTCCAAAATGGCTGCACTAATTTGCATCCACACTAACAGTGTAAGAGGGTTCCCCTCTCTCTGCATCCTTGCCAACATCTGTTGTTTCCTGTGTTGTTAATTTTAGCCATTCCCACTGGTGTGAGGTGATATCTCACTGTAGTTTTGATTTGTTATTTCCTTGATGATGAGTGATGCTGAGCATCTTTTCATGTGTCTGTTGGCCATCTGTTTGTCTTCTTTGGAAAAATGTCTATTTATGTCTTTTGCCCATTTTTTTAACTGGATTATTTACTTTTTGGGTGTTGAGTTTGATAAGTTCATTATATATTTTGGATACTAACCCTTTACCTAATATGTCATTTGCAAATATCTTCTCCCATTCCCAAGCTTATCTTTCAGTTTTGTTGATTGTCTCCACTGTGCAGAAGCTTTTTTATCTTGATGAGGTCCCAAAAGTTTATTTTTGCTTTTGTTTCCCTTGCCTCAGGAGACGTATCTAGTAAGAAGTCTATGGCTGATGTCAAAAGAGGTTACTGCCTGTGTTCTCCTCTAGGATTTTAATAGTTTCTTGTCTCACATTTAAGTTTTTTATCCAATTTGAATTTATTTTTCTCTACGATGTAAGAAAGTAGTCGAATATCATTCTTTTGCATGTTGCTGTCCAGTTTTCCCAACACCATTTGCTGAAGAGACTGTCTTTTTTTCCATTGGGTAGTCGTTCCCGCTTTGTCAATATTAGTTTATCATATACTTGTGGGTACATTTCTGGGTTTTCTATTCTATTCCATTGTTCTATGTGTCTGTTTTTGTGCCAGTACCATACTGTCTTGATAATTACAGTTTTGTAATATAATTTGAAGTCCAGAATTGTGAAGCTTCCAGCTTTGCTTTACTTTTTCAAGATTGTCTCGGCTATTTGGGATCTTTTGTGGTTCCATACAAATTTTAGGATTGTTTTTCTAGCTCTATGAAAAATGCTGGTGGTATTTTGATAGGGGTTGCATTAAATGTGTAGATTGTTTCTGGGTAATACAGACATTTTAATAATATTTGTTCTTCCAATCCATGAGCAAGGAATGTTTTTCCATTTGTTTCTGTCTTCTTAAATTTCTTTTTTTTTTTTTTTAATTTTTTTTTTCAACGTTTATTTATTTTTGGGACAGAGAGAGACAGAGCATGAATGGGGGAGGGGCAGAGAGAGAGAGGGAGACACAGAATCGGAAACAGGCTCCAGGCTCCGAGCCATCAGCCCAGAGCCCGACGCGGGGCTCGAACTCACGGAGCGCGAGATCGTGACCTGGCTGAAGTCGGACGCTCAACCGACTGCGCCACCCAGGCGCCCCCTTAAATTTATTTCATAAGTGTTTTATAGATTTCAGAGAACAGATCTTTTACCTCTTTGGTTGTTTATTCCTAGGCATCTTATGGTTTTTGGTGCAACTGTAAACAGGATCAATTCCTTGATTTCCCTTTCTGCTGCTTCATTACTGGTGTATAGAAATGCAACAGATTTCTGTACATTGACTTTATATCCTGTGACTTCACTGAATTCGTGTATTACTTCTAGCAATTTTTTGGTGGAGTCTGTATTTTCTACTTAGATTATTGTGTTGTTTGCAAATAATGAAAGTTTAACTTCTACCTTGCCAATATGGATGCCTTTTATTGATTGCTGAGGCTAGGACTTCTAGTACTATGTTGAATACAAGTGGTAAGAGGGGACATCCTTGTTATCCTTGCTCTTAATCACTATATTATAATAAAAAGATTATAAAAATTAGAGAAGCAAATAAAGAATGTAAAAAGTTACTTATAGAGGCTGCAATTCCTACATGGATTTAACTTGTAAACCAAAGAAAAGTAATTATCCATATAATCTAAAGCTTCTATCCCTTTATATTTGTGTTTGGGTTAATATTATTATTATTATTAATTATTATTATTAAATGTTTATTTATTTTGAGAGAGAACACATGAGTGGAGTTGGGACACAGAGAGAGGGAGAGAGAATCCCAAGCAGGGCTGCAATGACAGCACAGAGCCCAACATGGGCCTTGATCTCATGAACTGTGAGATCATGACCTGAGACAAAATCAAGAGTCGGACGCTCAACAGACTGAGCCACCCAGGTGCCCCTTATTATTTTTGTTTTTTAAGAGAGAGCACACACATGTACGAGTGGGGGAGAGGGGCAGAGGAAGAGAAAGAGAATCTTAAACAGGCTCCACACTCAGTGCAGAGCTGGATCTCAGGACTATGAAATCATGACCTGAGAGCCAAACTCAAGAGACTAATGCTTAACCTACCGAGCCACCCAGGCGCCCCTGTTTGTGCTATTATTGATTTAGAGAGAACACACAGGGAACAGACTGAAGAATAATCCTGGGCCAGTGTGACGTACTCCTGGTGTTAGATTACTCCCAATAAGCCAAATGGAGGCCCAAGTCCTACTTGCAAATGTAAGTTCTGATCTTCAGTCTAAAAGTGTTGCCTTTACACACTACAGAGATTTGCACCGAGAGGTGCCACAACATTGTGGTTAAGATGCGCTCTGGAGCCCCATCTAGCAGTGAACTCAGAAAGTATTGAGGGGAACCTGAGTGGCTCAGTCGGTTGAGCATCTGACTTCGGGGCTCAGGTCATGATCTTGCCGTTTGTGAGTTCAAGCCCCACGTCAGGCTCTATGCTGACAGCTCAGAGCCTGGAGCCTGTTTCAGATTCTGTGTCTCCCTCTCTCTGCCCCTCCATCACTCATTCTCTCTCTCTCTCTCTCTCTTTCCCAAAATTAAAATAAAACATTAGAAAAAAAAAAGAAAGTATTGAAAGTATTGAGTATGAATCCTGGCTCTCCTGGAAGAGTACTTTGGCCAAGTTCCTCAGTCACACCAACTATTGCCTTCTTATCTGAGCAACAGGGAGAAAAACGGCACTTAACTAATGGATTTGTTTTGAGGGTTAAATGAGATAACACATTTAAAGATAACACTTAACCTTGGCATGTAGTAACACTCAAAAAACTGCTCATGGTATTTTGTAATGCTACTCCATACTAGTCAATAGTGTCTCTCAACTAGCTGTATGCCAAAACGGTGGGTTTCTCTATTTTTGCTTTACTGTATCTACCTTTCTGCTTATACTTACAGTGCTCAATAAATACATATTGACAGCCTGATTGGCAAGGAGAGCAAATGCTCTCTACATATAAAATTCTGAAAATGACAGCAAGTGAGTGGATTGCCATTTGGTCTTTTGATCATTCTATTCAGATTTGTGTGATCAGATTCCTTCCCTTTTACAAATAAGAGGAATAATTTCAGGAAGCCTCAGACATCCTCATATAAGGTTAAATATTTAAAACAGAGCTGTGCATGAGCCTTGAAAATATCCAGACAAACACATGTTGAAAACCTTTTACAAAGCCCTCTGTAGCACAATGAGCCAAGGGTGGCCCGAGAATCCCTGCAGCTGCACATCAGGGTACACGCACCCATGTGTCAGGGGCCGTCTATCTTGAGCACAGCTTACAGGCCTCTTCTCAGGAATGAGGTCACCCCACCGCCCAGATGGGCAGACAGGCTGTAGAATGAGATATGTCTGGGTGCAGATGTGGGAAGAATTGGGACTAACAACCATAATGGAAACAGGAAATGAAAGTTAGGTCAGCCCAATTGCACAGTTGTTGAAAAAGCAAAACTTAGACATGTGGAAAAATTTTCATGCTCCATAATGTTTACCACCAATCAGCCAACTTTACCGATAGGTTAGACTGTCACTATGAAAAAAAAAAAAAAAAACCCAACCTCTCAAGGGTGTCCGTGAGACCCCTTCCCCACCAGGCTTCTTAAATTCCTTCCTGTGCTTCAACATATCACTAGATTTAAAGGATCATCCTATTCAAATGCTTTAATGGCAAAACTGTATTTTTTCCCTACTGTTTAGAACCATTATAATGAACCTTGCAAGGCTTTTGAAAATTGGAGGGCCTTACTGGTATAGAAAACAGGAAAAAATATGAATTTAATGATAATAAGAGAACATGCCCATTCCCTTACAGTACACACAGATATGAACATTCATAGTATGCATGCATCCACAAGCCCACCCATACACATACATGAGTCCAAACACAGACATTTAGTGCTTCTGAGCTTTATATGAGAAGTTATTTGGGGAACATTGTTGCTGGGTCTCTGGGGTAGGAGAGCAGTGAGTCATTAATCTCTCAAGATGCTTAGCTTATGCTTGCTGCTGTGTTGTTACTAACCTGACCCTCCAAGAGCACTTCCAAGGCTATCTGCTGACCTGAAAACTTGGTTTGAACACTGTCTGCCACTCTGCCCTTGACCTCACATGGACAGTGATGTCTTTTTGGCTTATGATAAAAATCATGCACAGCTAACACAGGCAGTCTGACAAAATCACCAGCTCCACGCCCTGCTAATTTTTCTAAAACTATGTATAATGCTCTACTATTTCTAAAAGTCAAAAGATTTTACTCTTTAACATACACCAGCATATTTAAAAGTTGGGAAGCATCCTACACAAAACCTTTTCTACTTCTGCAAACTCTCTGTGATCATTCTATTTTCTCAAAGCCTCAGAGTCTATGTGCCATATCACTTAATTGTAAAATATCTTAAACAATTCTCTCATTGTTTCACTTATATTAGGCTTGCTTTCCAAAACGAAGTGGGCCCAGAAAGAGGCAACACTCAGGAAAAATGCTTCGGGAAAAAGTTCTTTTTTTTTCTTTGCTATTTAAAGCAAGAGCAGGAAAGAGCGCAGAGCCTGCTGAGCTGATGAGCTGGCAATCCATTAATGTATATCAGAACTGAGTACAATTCCCCAGATTTTATCTTAGCTATCAAAGAGAAAGATGTTTAGACTAGAAAGAAGAGTATGGACAAACTTAGGTGAGAAAAACTAGAGCCTAATTCAAGAGTCAAATATAAAACTAACAAGCTAAAGAGAATGAATTTAAATTCCATAGCTCAGAAGACATGCACCCAAGATAAAATTATTGAACTCTTTAGAAAACCACAATGCAGAGAGGAGATCTTGGTAAAAAAGAAAACTAAAGCGTTTATCTGGCTGTAAATTCAATACAGTCCATTCATTCAATAGTTTATTCATTAACAAATTATGTGTCAGGGGCGCCTGGGTGGCTCAGTCGGTTAAGCGTCTGACTTCAGCTCAGGTCATGATCTCACAGTTTGTGAGTTCGAGTCCCGCATCGGGCTCTGTGCTGACAGCTCAGAGCCCGGAGCCTGCTTCGGATTCTGCGTCTTCTCCTGTCTCTGCCCCTCCCATGCTCATGCTCTGTCTCTCTCTCTGTCTCTCAATAATAAAAAAACATTAAAAAAATTAAAAAATAAAACAAATTATGTGTCAGGAACATACTAGTCTCAGGAACCACCCAGTATGTGTCTGGAATTATTTTAGGCCCCTTTAATGAAAAACAACAACAACAACAACAACAACAACAAGACAGGTGAAACTTCCACTCTGATGGAGCCAGCATTCTAGTGGTAGAAACAGAAATTACACAAATAAATAAACAAACATGTAATGGCAACTGGTGATAAGTGCCAGGAAGAAAAATAAAGCAGAATAAGGAAAACAGAATGTGACTGTGGGGAGATGTTAAGGATTCTGTTTTATATAGAGTAGTCAAGTATGGACTTTCTGAGGAGGTGACATTCAGCAGAAATGAATTAAGGGAATAAACCATAAGGAACATTCCAGGTATAGGAGACAGCATCTGCAAGAGTCTTGAGTAAGGAAGGAGCTCAGTGTGTTCAAGAGACAGAAAAAATTGCCCAGGTGGCTTGAAGCAGAGGGAGGTGAAGAGCAGGGTGGGACAGGTAGGCAGATCAGGCAGGATCTTGTGACCCCCAATAAAGAAGACTAGATTTTGTCTGAGTGTGAATTGGAGGATCCTGAAGAGTTCTGAGTAGGGAAATATCAGAATGCTATCTATAATTTACGAATATTTCTCTGTCTTCACACAGACATTCTCTGTGTGAAGAATATAATAAATAGGAGCCCAGAGAGGAAACCCTAAGACAAGTTAAGAGGCTCTCTCATCAGCACAGAAGAGAGATGGAGGTGAGTGGAGTGGTAGTGGTAGAGGGGGTGATACCATTGGCAGGAATGGCAGGTGGGACATAGCAATGGGTTGCTCAAGGGGAAGGAGTCAAGAATGATAACCAGGTGTTGGTTAGAGATAACTGAGTAATTTGTGGGGCTGTTTATTAAGAGGAGGAAAATTGGTGGAGAAGTAGAATTAGGAGGATGGTAGGGCATCAAAAATTACATGGGAAGTGAGATTACTAATTATGTAATCCAATTGTTAAAAATAACTAATGGGGGGCACCTGGGTGGCTCAGTCCATTAAGTGTCTGACTCTTGGCTTCAGCTCAGGTCATGATCTCACGGTTCATAAGATCGAGCCCCACATTGGGCTCTGCACTGTGAGCATGGAGCCTGCTTGGGATTCTCTCTCTCTCTTTCTCTTTGCCTCTCCCCACTCACGTGCACACACACCCTCTCTCACTCTCTCAAAATAAATAAATATTTAAAAAATAATAATAACTAATAGGAACTTTGACTATATTGATGGAAATGTAGTATTCCGATCAAATGACACAATACATCCTTCCTACTGTTTACTGTTTGTACCACATCATAACCAGTCTGTTCAGTACTAAACTCTACATGTTGAGAGGGATGCTGACAAAAGTCCACATTCAGAGGATAGAGTCTGAGAAGGAGAAAGGGCTGACATGACAGATACCTGACGAAACTGGGGAGGCTAGAAGTAAAAAAAAAATCCAGGTGTTCTCTGGGTTGCTTCTCTCTGAGGGCATTGGGCGAGGATCTGTTCCATGTCTGTCTGGTGGTCTCAGATGTTCCTTGGTTTATCTATGGCATTCTCCCTGTATCTTCACTTCGCCCTGCCTCAGTAAGCATGTGTCTCTTCATACAGCACTCTTTATATAAGGACAGCAGTCATACTGAATTAGGGTCCCATCCTACTCCAGTATGACCTCATCTTAACTAATTAACTGTAACTAGACCAGAAAAGCCATCACTAAGAAAGGTGAATATAGCACATAGTGGTTGTTTCTCAAACATTAAAAGAAACTGAACTTATCCCATGACTACAAAAGGCAAATGAGTAGAGGAGGGTAGAAGACACCAGGAGAGAGCCTTCAGGAAGGAAGGGCTTTCTATCAATTAGAAAGCTGTTTCAAAAGAGACTTGTCAAGAATTCATCAGAGAAGCACATCAGATAGGAAGTTGGACCAGATGATACCTAAGTGCCTTCCATCATGAAGATTCTGTGACTCTAGATATAAACTTTCTTATTTTTTAATTTTTTTAATTTTTGGAAAGTTTTATTTATTTTGAGTGAGACAGAGACAGCATGAGTGGAGGAGGGGCAGAGAGAGAGGGAGTGAGAGAATCCTAAGCAGGCTCCAAGCTGCCTGCATGGAGCCCAATGCAAGGCTTGAACTCATGAAACAGCAAGATCATGACCTGAGCCTAAATCATCAGTTGGATGCTTAACCAAGTGAGCCACCCAGGCACCCCTAGATATAAACTCTTTCTGTTTAGAAACCATTATAACTTTATTGTTCAAGTCTCCAATAGTAGAGGCTCAAAATATACTTAAAAACTCAACTTTTTTGACTTGGCATTCGGTCTAGCCAATGAAACTTTTAAAATACTTATTATTTTTTAGTATTTGTTTATTTTGTAGGGGTGCTGATGAGATATTTGTTCTCTGCAATAAAAAGCTTGGATCAACTCTTCTAATTAATAACAGACTAAGACTCATAGTAACCATGGACAACACAGAACCCTACGAAGTAAGTTGGTACATCTCTCTTACCCCTAAAAAGATCGGATAGAGAGATAGCCAGACAGGAGTGAGAAGAGGAGAGACATTCCAGTTAGATACAACTGCCAGTGATGTAGAACAACTGTCTTTCAAATGATTGTTGTAAGAATAAAATGAGGTTGCCCATGTATATATAAAGCACCTAGCAAGTGCCTGGACCCCAATAAATGGATACTCTTGTTTTATCACTATAACTATTCATAAATATTAAATCATTTCTATATGTTGCACTGTATGATCTTTGGTTTAAGAGTCTCTAAGAAGATGGGGTAAGGCCTTTTCAGGGCCTTCCTTTCACAGTATTTAGAGCATTGTGCCGAGGCTCCCTGTTGGATCATCTATAAAATGAGAGGATGTGATGACCTTTAGATCCTTCCAGCTCTCACAGCCAAAGTTTCTATGAGATTTACCACCATGGAGAATACTCCCAAACATGTGCTAAGACTCCAAAATTGGAATTAATAAAAAATTTTGGTAAAACTTGTTGAATATGATATGACCATGTGGAAATAACTTTTCTTCATACTAGTTAGAAAATATCATAAAAAATACAACATTTATAAAAGCACAAATCCATAAAATCCTTAAGACAATACTTAGCAAGATATGCATGAGACCTATGTAAAGAAAATGTCAAATAGTTCCTGAAAAATATAAACTAATTATTTAATAACTGGAGACATAACATTTTCAGATGGCAAAACTAAATGTTCTTAATCATGTTAATTATTGACAAATCGAGTTGTTTGTTTAAAGCATATCCAATAAAACCCCCAATAGTATTTTTCTCTCTTCTAGCATGCTTGACAAAAAAAGTTTCAGAAATTCATATGAAAGAATGTATTTACTTAAGGATGGCTAAACATATTTGAAAGAGAAAAAAAATTAGAAAAGACTGGGTACAATACCGTAGACTTTATACCTTGGTACATGCACAAACTAAGTTCTAAATATACTCAAAAGCTAAATGTAAAGTTCACACCTTAAAAACAAGGGGGGAAAACTGAAATGGGTGAACATCTCATCTCTCTAGTAGGGAAATACTTGAAAGCTAGAGAGCAAGCAGGAAGGAAGGGAGGAAAGCAGGAAAGGGAAGGGATGGAGGGAGGGAGGGAGGAAGAAAGAGGAAGGGAGGAAGGGAGGGAGGGAGGGAGGGAGGGAGGTAGAACCCATAGGAATGTTGATTATTTAACTACATAAAGGTTTGCATTGTTTGTCAATTAAAATATTATTAGCTAAATTAAAATGCGTCATCAACTAGAAGAATATTTGCAAGAATATGACAAAGGTTTACCATTCAAAATATAAAAAGCTTATATAAAGCTTATCTTAGTCCAGGTGTCCAAGACACAGACTATAAGACAGGATTAAAAGTGGGAGGATTTTATTAGGTGTACTCGTTTCCTGGGGCTGCCGTAACAAAATACCACAAACTGGTGGCCTAAATGGGAATTTATTGTCTCACAGATCTGGTGGCTGGATGTCAGAAATCCAGGTGTCCTTTGGGTTGGGTCTCTCTGAGGGCAGTGGGGGAGGATCTGCTCCATGCCTGTCCTGTCCCATAGCTTCTGGTGGTCTCAGGTGTTCCTTGGCTTATCGATGGCATTCTCTCTGTGTCTTCACTTTGCCCTCCCTCTGCAAGCATGTGTCTTTTCATACCATGTTCTTTATATAAGGACAGCAGTCATACTGGATTATGGGCCCATCTGGCTCCAGTAAGACCTCATTTTACCTAGTTACATCTGCAACAACTCTATTTCTTTTTTTTTTTTTTTAACGTTTATTTACTTTTGAGACAGAGAGAGACAGAGCATGAACGGGGGAGGGTCAGAGAGAAAGAGGGAGACACAGAATCCGAAACAGGCTCCAGGCTCTGAGCTGTCAGCACAGAGCCCGACGCGGGGCTCGAACTCACGGACCGTGAGATCATGACCTGAGCCGAAGTCGGAAGCTTAACCGACTGAGCCACCCAGGTGCCCCAACAACTCTATTTCTGAATAAGGTCACATTCTGAGGTACTGAGGGGTAGGACTTCAACATATGGATTTGGAGGGACACAACGCAACCTATAACATTATGAGAACTGCCTGTGTGAAAGGCAATAAGGAGGGAGCTAGGTAAGCTGAGAGAGCTATAAGAGATAGGGAGAGAAGTTGTAGACAGCCTGATAGTTTAAGGAAAGGACAGAAAGCCACAGGAAAGTCCTTGAGACAAAATCAGCCAACAAAGAAGTTCTGCGTCTCCTATGAATGGTTCTGCTTTAGCATCCCCACCACACTTGGTCAGTAGGGAACAATCCATAAGTGGTGTGGCCCCAGTATATACAGGGTAGTGGATTTCAAAGTGCTGTACTTGGGGTCCTCAGTCAGTGATGCTCCTGTAGTAGGAGTTCTGAGAGGCACCTTCTCATGACTGCCACGATACCATCATAGATAAATGAATAAAGAAACTATGGAAAGTTCAGCTTCACTGGAAATCACAAAAGTGCAATGTAAGACAGTACTATTTTTTTCTTTTTTAATAGATTTTTTTTGTAAAGTTTACTAATTTTGAGAGTGTGTGCATGAGCATGTGCCAAGCAGGGGAGGAGCACAGAGAGAGAGAGAGAATCCCCAAATCCCCAAATCCCAAGCAGGCTCCAGGAGCTGTCAGCCAGAGAGTAGAGAGGGGTTGGGGGGGGGGGGTGGGGCGTGCTAGATCTCACAAACCACGAGATCATGACCTGAGCCAAAATCAAGAGTGGGATAACACTTAACTGAGTCACCTAGGCACCCCTCTTTTTAAAATTATCAAAGTAAGAGGGTTTCTTTTTATCATGTTAGTAACATGATCAATAAGCTATTATTAATGTAAATTGGTACAACCATTCCAGAATACAATTTGGTAAAAATGCGTCTTTTAAAATAACCATGTGCTTTTACCTAGTCATTCCTTATTTAGAAATCTATCCTGCTCAGAAATGCATGCAAAGATGTATGCACAAAAATGATTACTATAGTATTTATAGTCATAAAAATAGACGCAATCAAAAAGAAAGGTTTAATCCCAAGAAAATGTAAAGACAATGTTGATGCATTTACTCAATGGGATAAGACGGAAACTATCAAAATTACACCTTTGAAGAAGATTCTAATGTTAGAGGACAACCCTTATGATAAAATGTTAAGTTAATGAAGATCATTTGTATTTTCACATGTAATTTGAATGCAACTATGTTAAAAATATGGGCATAGAACAAAATAACTGGAAGGAAGCATATTAACATTTTAACAGTGATTATTCCTGGGTGTGGGGAGATTTTGCATGATGGCATTCTTTGCATTCTTCTTTTTTCTTCTATTTTTCAAAATGAGCATTTAAACCAGCCATTTATTTATATTAAAATGGCAGCTCTACCACAGGAGGAAAAGAGATAAAAATAAGCCAGTGGACGTTTCAGTGATAATGACAGAATTGAGAGAATTAGAACCTCCTATTTTCTCATGATATGGGGGGGAAATGGAAGAGGAAATACAATAGATAATGAAATGCACCGGTGAGATTTCCTACTAAGCATTGCAATCCTTATTCACCATGGGCAAAGAGGACCACAGTTTAGCTAAAGCAACTGGCTTGACTCCATTCTCTGAAACTACCTCCCACTTAACATCTAAACTACACTTGATCTTAGCCAAAAGGCCGAGAAGCGATTACATCTAAACTAAAAAGAAGTAGCAGTCCTCTTTCAATAAATCACTCTAGATCCTAGAAAACAAGCATCCTCTCACTAGAGAAAAATGCCTAAATGCACTGTGACAGACCCCAAGGCGTCATTCCCTTTCAGTCACCTGGGGCTCACTCGGTTATGTGATATGATATCCACCTGCTCTCTCACTTCCCTTCTGCTCAGGAAGAGATGGAAACACTGGGCCACAAACTATTGCTTAGATGTCACCTCCTTCCCAATCCCTTCTCTTCTAGCCTCATATCTACCTTCAAACAAAGCCACATTTCTCCTCCTTCAAAGGAAATCATAACACCAGTCAGATCTACAGTGGATAAAGAGCACATCTACTTGGCTTAGTGACCTTACTTCTCAGTGGTTGGTTAGCTATTGCCATAGTCTGAATAACCTGGCCTGCCAGTCAACAAGTTCAAGGAAGATGCTGTATTTTGCAACTCAGACAAATGGACAGTGAAAACTTTTTTCTTTCTTTCCTTCCCCCAACCAAGAAGAGGATCATTAGAAACAGAACTTCCTTGCAAAATGTCCAGTCTAATTGTTAACGTAAATTGTTCAGAGGACTTTTTATCCATTTGACATGGACGAAACTAATTTATGTTCATTTGTGGAGAAGAGGGAGTGGAAAGAAAATGGGAAATTCACCATCCCATGAACAATAGCTTGTGAACAAGCTTTAAAACTCTTGTACTGTTATGGTGGCTTGCCTCTGAAACTCCATTTCCAAATGCCTCCTGACCACATTACTCACATGATTTCCCACCACATCCTTCCAACTCATTCTAGTTTGTCAAGACATCTCTTCTTTTAAGCTCTCCCCTCTCCCTGGAGTGTCATTTCATTGTTCCTTGGATTTGATAATAGTGCCTTAGTTTGTGCCATCAACCTTTTTCCCTGGGAGGCAGTCGGCACATTTTAGCAGACTTTACAGCATTAAAGAAAAAAGGAAGAAAAAAAAAACCTTCCTGATGTCTGTTCTGAATTTGTTTGTGTTCTATTCTGTGTGTATCCCTCCTTTGTTCTGTCCTCTGTGTCAGATGGAAAGCAATCACCCTGCCTGAAATGTATCTATAGCCAAGGCTCCATGTAAATTACAGAGAGAGATGACAAATTTCATGGCCTGGTTATGGTAAAAATGGCAAATTTCACAGTTTGTCATGGATTAATAGAAAGGGAAAACAAACACAAATGAAGTCATCCCAATTGTTAGAAATAATTCCAGAGTGACTATTTGATGAATTTAAACAATGGGATGGAATGCAGGCCGTCCAACACGTAACCCATGATTTTAAATTTAATAAAGGACCTTGTAGTTTTATACTCAAACATCCTCATGCTGAAGTTTGAATTCAAACACAGTTGCACATCAGCCTGAGTTCATAATGAGCAAGCCCCAAAATCCAAAAACCTACGTTTACTCTCCTTCACAGAAAATAATAAGCATCCATGAAATGTTTTCATGATGAACCATGGACTGCAGATTTTTAGGGTCATTGGTGACATCATGATAGATGAGGAGATTTATCTACATGTTTGGAAATGTTACACAGCTCAGTCGATCCACCTGGAAAGTATCTTTAAAAGATTAAGGAACTGAGCCCATCTTCATAGTTCATGCTCTTTAGTTCTACTTTCAACTTTATTCCCTCTCTTTGCTCATTCTCAGTTACCACTGCGACCTTGTGAAAAACGTGTTGACCAGAGCTTCATTCACCATGGGATTCTGAGAAGGGTCTTAGGAAAGAATTGGGTAATCCATCATCATCTCTTTAAACTCAGATTCTGTAGCCTGAGCTTCAGGCCTGGCATTCCTGCGGCTTTGGTAACTGTTTCTCCACATTGTCTAAAATCCCTCAAAAGAATTCCTCATTGTTTCAGAACCTGAGCAGCATTTTTGCACTGTACCTCATTTTTGTATGTGTTTGGTGTATGGGCCATGTATTTCTTGTGTTTTTCTATAGCATTTATGTCTAGGGTCTGAACAAAGTAAATACCAAGGTTACAGAAATGCATACAGTCAAAAAATTCATTAAAGGTAATATTTTCAGGTTACTTGATACTTGTCAATCCAATCAAATTGACCATAAAAATTTAGTCGGAATAAACCTCTTAACCACTTTGGATTATTCAACAAAATGAAGACCTCTAAAAAGAATGTAAATGCTAATAACACTTGTATAGGTAAATAAAGGTAGAAAAAATATTAAATGGTGACATTTGATGCCTTCAAGCACTAAAGATTTAGAAACTGTCCAAAATGCTAAGGTGAAACAGGCACAGGATGTTCTGAAGGGTTTATGTTGTACAAATACCATTTGAATTCCCTAATAAAAAAGCCATCGTACCTTTTTCATCACTGCATCTTAATGGACTACTATACCTAAAGCAATCACATTTGGTGTATCATCAGCTTTGAAAATCATGACTAACTCATCCAGAAACTGGACATGAACAAGGAAAAGTGAAATACTAATGCCTTTCTTTTTACTTTATTGGGAGATTTTCAAGAAAATGGAACAGAACACAAGCAAAATAACTTTAGCTTCACCTTCAATCCCTTCACTGTTTACATAGTCTGTCTCACTATATCACCTTCTTTGTATGTCACCTTGCAATGTTCCTGAGCGTATGTCTTACCTATGCAACTAGACTGTAAGTTCCTTTAGGGTAGAGTCTTCCCCTTATTTTAACCTATCTTGGGAGCAATGAGAATAACTCAGGGCCATAAGTTGTAACTGGCTTGAGAGACACTCCTAAGGACCACATCAAGGCCATCAGCTGCACAGCTTGCCAATTTAACTGTAGTCATTTGCAACAGGTCTTCCTAAATCATTGCTAAGGACGCAAGCCTCCAGAGCTCCATGGAATATCACCACTTAATATTCCCAGCACTGCCATAGAAAACAGTTTCATATGCAAATATAGCCACTCAGCTTTCTGATCATAGAAGCTTCACATTAAGGAAAGGCTGCTGGAACATCTGGTGTCCCATCAAGTTCCAAATATCACCATCAGTAAAGAGTGAGCTTGACTTGGAGAGCGAGGATAAAGGCAGTAGCTTCTGGCTGAGCCCCCATTCCATATTGCTGATGGAATCTGAAGAGTGTAGTCATTTGCTCTAAGTCTGTGACAAATGATATAGATTCTGGCAGATAAGGAAGAACTTAAATCTGAACCTGTTTTAAGGCCACAGAGACTTATGTTTAAGCGCTCTATTGTCTTCATCCCCATTCCTTTTCAAGAAAACTCTGCAATTTTCTGCAGAGAAGAGTAAACTGGGGGACCAGCTGGAGGGGGGGGGGCAGTAGGGCAATACCACTGAGCCATTCTAGAGTGAGGAATTTACTTCCAAAAATAGAGATTGAGCAAAGAGGTTGAGAGTTGAGTGCAAAGTTGAAGTCTAAAGAACCGAATGCAGTGCTGAAACAGTAAGTAAAGCCAAGGGGACTGGAAACAAAACTGAAAAGCAGAAATTCAGAGCTAGAAGGTGAAAAGAATCAAAAAGTGATAAATCTAATACCAATGGGCTATAATCTAAACAATGGCCATTTTTGTTTGCCTGCTCTCATATACCAGTTTAAGTCAGATGCTTAGATAAGCCAGAAAGTTTCAAGAACAAAGGAAGAAATGTACATTGCACCTACTCTTTATGTTTCTTTCATCTCATAGAAAAAAATGAGAGGGCTTCCTAAACTTATCCAGTGGAAAATTCAGACCCAATTTGAGTATTCTTGAATCAAGACACTGTCTCCTTTGTCCTTTCTTCTTAGTCCTATCCAGTGCCTCAGGTTTAGGAATTGGCATTGGCCTTCTTTGCCTACATTCTTGGGATCCCCATTTTGGGTTCTGTGGAAGCAAGAGAAGCAGGGCTTGGTCTTATTAGGCTGGGTGCAGGTGGAAGTGGTAAAAATGTAGTTGATCCTCTTCAGTGAGAGTTATTAGGATTGAGAGGTGATCCATGCAGGCTGAAGAAAGAGCCAGAGTTCTTTTACAAAGTTTCCTCCTTTTCTGCCTGATACCTGTCAGGTGCATCTCATCTCAGACAGCAGGCTGTAGGTCTTCCTAACTCACCTAAAATATCTCCAGGTATCCTGTTGCCAGAGCCATGGTAGCAATCAGATTACAAGTTAATGGTTAATGGTTAACAAATGGCAGGATAATGGTGGCAGTCAGATTGCTGGTTAAATTAACTTAAGCCTAGTAATGCAAACCTGGGTTTGCCACTCACTAGCTCTGGGTCTTTGAGTAATTCTTTAAGGCTAAATTTCCCAGTTTATCAAATGGGTCTTCTTCAAGATATATGTATTTATTAGGTCTGCAACACTGGCTGTGATGATGATGATGATGATGATGATGATGATGATGATGATGATACCTATCAGCTACTTAACCCCAAAACAGTTAATTTTCTACCGGTGTAGGTCAACCAGCTCTGCTCCAGGCAAGACTCAGGGATTCAGGTGGTTCTGACTGAAGCCCCGTTAATTCCTCGGCCTCTGCCCAAGAAAAGAGGAAAGAAGAGAGAAGAGAATCTCATGGAGATATCAGAGGCCAGGAATCTGTTTACACCCCAATGACCAAAACCCGTCCCACAGCTCCACCTACATTCAAGAAGGCTGAGGAAAATACCCAGGAAGAAGAAGGGAAACACATTGGTGACCTTGATGAGCACTGCTAAGATCTGCCTTAGCCACTGTGGAGGCAGTTTATCTAGTTATTGGCAGTGGGTTTGTGAAATGGGGCATGGAGCATCCTGAACACTGAAAACCAGGAAATGAATCAAAGAACCAAGAGATATAAGTGGAGATTAAGAGAGAACATCTTTGCAGATAGGGAGATGACAAGGGATGAATAAAGCTATTTCAGTGGGCCTGCTCATCGCCCCTCGGCTTCCCTGGATAAAAGAGAGTGCTTCTCTCCTTAGTCCAATCCTAGCTAATATGACATGAAGCCAGATGTCTTTGTAAAGTCTCTTTTTCAAAGGCTGCAGAGATCACTGTAAGTTGGTATAGCCAGGAAAGGCTTCAAAGCAAGTGAAGAACTTGTCTACATTTTCAAATAGGCAAAGAACTAAACAATTGATACAAAGATAAGAAGTTCATATTTTGCTCGCTATATTTGCCCGATCGTCACCAAGCAAGACAATGAAAATTAAAGAAGGGGAGGTCACTAACATTTTTGGCCATAGAGTGACATAATATTAATGAAAAGAGTAACATTCTACCTCCTTTATTCAAAACAATTTAAAAATGTGATATGCAAATTATTTTTAAAAAATGATAGCCTTTCGGCTCTAAGTTCTTCTGAACATGATAGTACAGGCCTTGCATTTGCAGGTAAAGAGAGAGTTGCACGTGGAAAATTTTCAAAGACCATTCCTGATCTGCTTACAGAACTGCCTAAGAGTCCTATGATACAGGTGACTTCTGTTTTAACTGAATAAAGAAAGGGAGGAAAGTAAGTAGGAAAGACTGGACCCAGAAAAAAGAAATACTCAGAAAGTGATCAATAGTTCTGTGTACTGTCTTCTAGGGTACAGGGAAAATAAGTCCAGGGATTTACCACCAAGTTTAGATAAAGTCTTGTAGCCTGAGAAGTTTTCATGCCAAAGCGTCAGTGCTCTGTCCCCTAAAACTACTCTCTGTATGTTATAAAAAGGAAATAGAACAAAATTATAGTTCGTGCACCTACAGATCTTCTTCATTCAAGTGACTTCTTCTCAATTCTTAGAAGCCTATAGACGAATGAAAATGTAATTCTGTTATGTAGCACCTGATAACAGGAGAAATATGGAGAGGCTGATATATACATACTACCCAGTTGTTATATTTATTATATTTTACTTCAATTAGCTTTTCTCTTAATGTTAGAACATGATCATAGGTAATGGAATTTAATTAACTTTTACAGGTCCATTCCAACAAATAATGTATCCTATTTTTAATGCATTTCTAAGAGCAGAAGCATTTACCTTTCTCTGTGATATAAATTATCCACAACGAAAACAACTTATTTTCTCTAAAACTATTTCTTCCTCCTGAAGCTCCTAGTTCTTTTAATGTTTCCTCCCATTCTAGACATTTATCATTTGTTTCTCAGCCCCACAGCCTGCGCTTCTATACTCTGCTCTGTATTACTAGGGCTGGGGTGCTACAAACTACATTTCCCAGACACTTTTGCCTGCTGACTTCTTGTTAGGTTCAGCCAAGTGGAGGAACCGCTGGAGGAAAGACAGAAGCAGTGTTTTTTCTCTCCTTCTGATTTCAACAGCAAAGCAGTTGCTAAGAGTGTCTGGCGGTATGGTGGCAGCATGTGTAGAAGAACTACAGCCTCTTGCACCCTAGAACGGGCAGCCCTTTGTACATGGTTCTTGTTACAGCTGAGGCAACTCCTCATTGGTAGTTCGGCAGTGGCAGGTCTAGGCTCCTGGGCTCCAGTCCAAGGGCACCAATAGCTTCTCCGTTTTCCGTTAGTCCAAATTTACAACCTTGAGGTCATTCATGACCATTCTGCCTCTGTATTACAGCTTGTCAATCATCTTTTTCTTCACAAGACGTCTCATACAAATATTTTCTTTCTTTTCTGTTTCATCTACACTGCCCTGGCCCACTCCCCACCTAGTTCTTGGGCCACTGCCCTACTCTCCCAGACACTAAAACTTGGGAGAGCTGAGTTTAAATTTCAGTTCTTCCACTTACTTGCTGTGTGGCTTTGGACAAGTTACTTAACTCCTATAAAACTCAGTTTCCTCATCTGTAATAATAGTTAACAAAAATTGGTAACAGTTATTGAGCACCTGTAATATACTTGGGGTTTTGCTAAACACTTTATATGCATCCTCTATTTAATACTTTTAATACGATCAGCTGCGTATTATTCTCCTTCTCATTTTTGCAGCTAAGGAAAAAAAAAACAAGATTTAGAAGAGTTAGGAAATTTGCTGGAGGTCTCACTGCTAATAAATGGAGGAGGTGGGAGTTAAACTCAGGTATCTCTAACTTCAAAGGCCATACTCTTCAGCTTATTTAAGTGATGATCATAATATAAATATTGTAAGGTTACTGCGATGATTCAATGAGAAATATACAGCCCTGATAGGGCCAACATGTAGTAAGCATTCAACGAATATTAGATATTATATCATAAAAGTGCTATAATAGTCTTTATATTTTACACAACATTACATGTGTGAATCAATGGCCCAAAATATTCTGCTTTGTTATCTTCACCCAGATAATTGGGTGTTTATTCCCCACAGAAACATATATGAGAGTTAATGGGAAGACAGAATTTGCTTATAGTAAGTTCTGTGGACAGACCCACACTACCATTAAATATACCCTCATATTTCCTTATGTATTAAGTTCTTCATGCCTAAATATATCCTTTACTTTTGGTGTAGGCATAGTCTTAGTTGACACTTGATAATAAAAATTTAGACCTGAATCTTTAATTTGAGTATTTGATATTAGAAGAACAGTAAGACAAATGGAAAATCCAACTGCCAGGAAGGAGGACATGGCCCAGGAAGATAAGGAACAGACCAATTATAGAGAAAAGGGGGAAAATCCTGAAGGCAAATCCCATGCAGGCCTAGAGTTAGAACACATATCCAGTGAGTTATGCTTCAAAATACAGTCACTGTATCTTTTCAGGTAGTTTAGCTTTCTGTTTTGCTGAACTGCTGGCTTCACTTGTTCTAATAAGAATATTTTATACCCAAAGGTCAACAATTAATAACTAGCAACCCAAATAAAGCTTCTTCATTATCTTTTATCATCACTTCTTAAAACTTCTGGAGAATCCATCACCTTATCCTCAAATGATTTTGTTCATTTTTAAAGCAACCTGTCTTCCCTTTTCATTAGTGGGTAATTATAATTAGTTCCTCAATAGTCATTGTAGTGTAGTAAAAAGAGGAGTGGACAGGTGGCAAGAGACCTGAAGTCTGATGGTGACTCTGATGCTAAATACCTTTGTGAACTTTCTGGGCATTCATTTTCTCATTTGTACAATGAGACCTGCAGTTCCATCTCGGGCAGGAATTTTATGATTCTAATTAAGAATGATTTTCCATTCTGATTCATTGCGATGAATTGAAGCACACCCAAAGAATGAATTTGGCTGCATTCCAAAATGCTGCCTCTGGGAACTCTAATCTTAACAATTTCACAGAAAATTCAGTTGGCCAAACACTCGCTGAACAACTACTGTGTGTGCAATTGCTTAATGTTCTGGAGGATACAGGTCCTAGTACCAGCCCCCAGAGATCTTCTAGTCTAATTGGCGAGGCAAGACACACACACGCCAAAAAAGAAGATGTAAGTACATGGTGGAATAGCACATGAATCTGCATCAAAAGTGCCAAGAAGGCAACATAGCATAGAACAATCAGTGACAAAGAAAAGAATATGGGCCACTTAACAGGAGACTTCAAAGGCAAGTTTGACCAAAGCAGAGTGTGGGAGAAGAATAAAAAGATGAGACAGAAAATAGTTTGGTCAGAGAGTGAAACTTGAACGCCAGTATAAGGAAACTTGACTTCACTGACTACATAATGAGGAAGTATTATGAGGTTTTACAAAGAAAATAATTTCTTTTTTTGTAAATTTCTATTCTACTCTATTTTAGAGAAAGAGTTGGGGAGAGGGGCAGAGGGAGAGAGAGAGACAATCTTAAGCAGGCTCCACACTTAGCATGGAGCATGACAAGGGGCTTAATCCCACGACCCTGGGATCATGACCTGAGCCAAAATAGTTGGAGGCTCAACTGACTGAGCTACCCAGGTTCCCCGAAAATGATAATTTCTAAAAAGTCATGCTGAATTTCGAAATTGTGTTATTTTTCATGACATACATATTTCTCACACATCTGAATGAACTGCTGAATCTTTAGAATTTAGTCTTCATCTCATCTAAATTGGACAGGTTGGACAATGAACCTGACAGGGTTGGACAGGGTCTCAGAATCTGCAAGAGCATCATTTCAAACCTATATGTCAAACTTACACACATTCCTTTAAGAGCCATCTGCAACAATTAAAATACTTTTAATTTAATGTGAATAAAGATGAAAACTAGTAGCTAGTGCCAAAGTAAAAGCATCAAAGAGTTCGTCTCTAAAACTTTCTCTTTCTTCTCATTTATTTGTTTTAATGTTTATTTATTTTTCAGAGACAGGAAGAGCATGAGTGGGGAAGGGGCAGAGACAAAAGAAGACACAGCATCTGAAGCAGGCTCCAGGCTCTGAGCTGTCAGCACAGAGCCCAATGCAGGGCTCGAACCAACGAACTGTGAGATCATGAGCTGAGCCAATGTTGGACGCTTAACCAGCTGAGCCACCCAGGCGCCCCTCATTTATTTTTTTAACTAGATCTCATTTCATAAGGGGCTACTGAAGATTCACACATCTCTCATACCTCTATACATGTGTTGCCTATTCATTTCTACAGTTTTACAGTAAAATTAAAACTGTGTCTTCATCCCAAGAAAGCACTCGATTATAGAGGATGACCATCCCAACCACTTGGGTGGCTGATGGGATATTTCCTTGTTTTGTCATATTTAAAAGAACAAAACAAAAAGCTTCCAGCATTCACCACCGAGAGTTGGAGAGAGAAGAAATCTCTATTAACATGAAACTTTGCTGTTTTCTCTACTGAATTAACTCCAATCATCTTCAAGAAAGAACATTTCAATACATTTTTCTGACAGGTAGGAAATTAACTACATACCAGAAGCTATTGAATTCAACTTTAACAGTATCAATAAACATTTCTGATTAAATTATGAAATTGATTTTATAATTTTGACCATTATGTTTTTACATCAATATCATCATATGACAGTAAATGTAGTTACTGCTTCCTTATTGATCTCAGACATAGCACTCTAAAGTACTCATTTGACTATATTACAAAATCAAACTTGATTTCCTGTAGTACTGCAGTAACTTCAGGTCATAATCTAGTCTGAAGAATCAAAATAGATGAATTATTCAGTTATTAAAAGATATATTTTTCCTTGGAGGAAAAGGAACACTTTGGCCAAGCCATCCTTAATGGTTTTGTTATAGGATATTTCTCCATGTGGGATTACCTTGTGTGGGTCTCATATAAATATACTATCACCTCCCGCTTGTACGTTATCAATCACATTTCTGGTGGATAACATAAACACCACTTGAAGAAAAAGAAATGTTTATCTTTCCTACATAGGAATGCAACAAAAATGCAATGTTTCCATGACTTTAAAACCTGTATCTTGGTCTCAGCAGCCTATCCCATCAGAATAATACTAATACATTAAGCCACTCTATTTCCCAGGAGAGCTACAGGTCTCAAGTGTCTTTCAATAGATTAATTTTAAAAGCAAACCAAAAACTGATGCTCTGAGTGTGTGGCAGAGTGGACACGAAGCTGTGAGTGCTCATCTTAGCGGCCCCGCATCCCTGGGGAAGTCCACATAAAGACATTTCATGCTTGTCAAAATTCCCCAAAGAATTGATTTTCAAATTATAGAATAGGGAAACTACTCAAATTGTCTTGTCTACTACTCCATTAGGTATATAGGAGAGCAGGCCTACAGTAATTAAGGGAAACACTGAAGGACACATAGCTGGTTCATAACAGACTAGGACTAGACCCAACTTTCTTGTCTCCCAGCCCAAATCTTTTTTTTTTTTTAATCGTTGATTATAATGTTTGAAGTAGCCCATGAAGTTAAGAGTTAAAATGTCAAACCCAAGGTAAATTACATCCACCCCACAACCAAACAAATCAGTCCATGTTAGAGACATTCTTAGACTAGACTTCTGGGATACTACTTTGGGTTTTTTGTGTGGTTTTGGTTTGGCTGTGGTTTTGGTTTTGGTTTTGGTTCAGAACCTGAACATAATTTCTCCTCTCCAGTCCTCAAAGCCACTGGAAGAAACAGATTTGTCGATCTGTATAAAGAACACAGAGAGTAGGTAAGTGCAAAGACAAAAAGGTCAGTGATTAAAAGGAGAAAGCCCGGTTTCCACCAGAGGTTCCAACTTGCTCTGTTTCTCTTACTTGGATTACTGGCCTTCTAAAAACCAGTTAAGTGTGCTCCACTCAAATTCATTTTTCACACTGGTTCTTAATGATCTTTCTAAAATACTAACCTGATTATGCTATTCCCTTGCCCTCAAGTAAAAATTCATTTCCTCAGCATGACATACAGTCATTGATAAAAAGTACCTACTGTTCTCCAGCCAAGCGTCCCAGTACCAGCCCCACCTCATACTTTGTCCTCCAGCCACACTGACTTCCTTGTGAGTGCCCAGACACCCAGAGCTCATTCACCTCTAGCTCTTCACCCACAGGGTTCTAGTCACTGAGGATGATAGTTCTTCATTGTATTCTTCATAGAACAAATTCTGAGTGAAGTTTCAGTTCTCAGCCCAACTGTTATCTTTCCAAAAAGTCCTCCTTACCCTCCCAGTCAGGGTCTGGTATTTCTCTTCTTGGTTCAAGAGCACCCTGTGTTTATCCTGGTTATAAATTTGTAAGCTACTGAAAGTCTGTTATGGTCCATACCACTTAGGTTTTGTGATCACCTTATCCAAAGGGACAAAGAGAGAGAAACAAAGAGGAGGATGGAGAGAAAGAAAGAAAGAAAGAAAGAAAGAAAGAAAGAAAGAAAGAGAAAGGAATTTGTCATAGGCTATTATTAAACAGTAAATGATAATTAATTGATAAAATTCAATAGATGAATGAGTTAGTGAGGTGATGTTAGCTGTTTTAAATAGCCCAAAGGAGTATTTACAAGTATCCACAGATTGTATTCCAAGCCCTGTCTGCTCAGGCATCCTTTAAGTAACTTAGCACTATGAAAACTCCATTTTGGCTATAGGTGAAGGACATTCAGCATGGGTTTCTTTAGAATGAAAGTAGCTCTAGTGATGACAGAGGAAGGTATGGCTCCTCAAACATCATGACTATCACAGTGTCCTTCTTTGCTGGTTACTATACTGAAGTCCATCCAAGGATAGGATAAGGTAGATTAGGCTTTAATGGAGCCAGGTTTACATTAGCAGCAACCACAAGCAACCTGAAGATGTTTATACCCTTAACCTTGTTCAGAAGAGAAGTTTCATTCTTACAAAAAATAATCATTGGTATTATCCCTAGGTATCAGAGTTTGAATTCAACTTGGAAAGCAACAGGCTTTTGCTTTTCCTTCCACCTTAGCTGTTTTCTGACTTTTGACGTTCTAAAAGTTTTAAACAAACTGTTCATTTAAACTTCACAATGCCAAAGCATAAGAGACTCTTAAAAACTGAGAACAAACTGAGGGTTGATGGGGGGTGGGAGGGAGGGGAGGGTGGGTGATGGTATTGAGGAGGGCACCTTTTGGGATGAGCACTGGGTGTTGTATGGAAACAATTTGACAATAAACTTCATATATTGAAAAAAAATGCAAAAAAAAAAATTAAAAAAAATAAACTTCACAACAAATTTTTCTCCACTACTAACACTTTAGGCCCAGCTTTACATATTAAAATAACATAATGGGTCAAATATTCCTTTTACCTGTCTCTATGATGATCCCATGGAGAGCAGGCAATAAACAGTTTGAGTTTGGGGACATTGGAAACGCATTCTGGAGAGTAAGCCAACATTGCTCAGCACAACATCTCCTCAAACAAACTTACGAGATCTAAAATGGACACACTAAGAATTTCCTGCTATTCTTTAACCAGTGTTCATACTGGATACATTCACCAAAACTCTTGGAACAGGAATTAGGAAGGATATGATCTAGACCAAGGTTTGTCACATGTCTATAAAGGGTCAGATAATATGTTAGGCTTTTCAGGCCATACAATCTCTGTCACAACCACTCAACTCTGAGTGTATAAGCAGAAACCAGTAACACAGGTAATATGTAAATGAATGAATGTGGCTGTGTTTTGATAAAATTCATTTATGGACACTGAAATTTGCATTTCATGTAGTTCTTCCATGTCACAAATCTTTTTTTTTTCCCTCAATCATTAAAAACCATTCTTACTTCCCAAGCCATTCAGAAACAGGAAACCAGCTCAGTTTTGGCTATAGGGCTATACTTTATCCACCCATACTCTAGAATCTACAATACACCTCTGGGCTATTAGGTAAAAGGCTATGCTGCACGTCAGGGAATGGATAAAGATTAAACTGTTTCATCCCAGGATTGCAGGTACCTATGGGAAGGCTTGCAGGGACTCTCTGGGTAATATTCTGCCAATTCTCAGAAAAAAGATAAAAATGAATTCAAATATTTTTACATGCCTGCTGTATCTTATACTTTTAATATATCCTTATTTAATCCTCACAATAGCCAGATGAGGGCATTTAAATTTCCCTCCATGTTACAGAAGTATAAACTAAGGCCCAGAAAGGTTGTATAACTTTGCCAAAGTCACACAGCAGCAAGCAGTACACAAAGGATTTTCATTCAGTCTGTCTGACCACAGAGTCCATATTCTTTCTACTCTACTACCCACAGCATAATGCTCCTGAATCTGCCACTGTGTTCAGAATTCACCATATATACCAGCAAGTGAATGAATGATGTGGGAATTACTGACACTGTCATGCAAAGCCTTCCATGACATCTTCCCATGACATCCACCATCTGGCATAATCACGCTATCCAAATTCTTCTCTCACTGTTCCCTTACATGAATCGTTACATGTTCCTCTTTGAATCCTAAAGATGTCCTGCCTCTGTCTTTGCCTAGGCCAACTCCTCAGCTAGAAATTCCTGACCCCCCAGACCCAGTTCAAATGCCACCAGTACTGGGAGTCTTGCCTTACTTTCCCCCTACCAGAACCTGAAAGTGATCCTTTTACTGTGTGGCTACTCAAAGCACCTTTTACGTCCCTGCCACACTCAACATCATAGTCATTGATGTTTCAGGCGTATCCAACCTGTTGACTATTAGCTCCCTGAAGGCAGAAAAAGTATCACATGATTCTTTGAATCTTCATATACACTGCATAGGTTGGAGCACTCAGTAAATTTGCAAACTGGTTTAAGAATAAGGTTCTTTATGGGGCGCCTGGGTGGCTCGGTCGGTTAAGCGTCCGACTTCAGCTCAGGTCATGATCTCACGGTCCGTGGGTTCGAGCCCCGCGTCGGGCTCTGTGCTGACCGCTCAGAGCCTGGAGCCTGTTTCAGATTCTGTGGCTCCTTCTCTCTGTGACCCTCCCCCGTTCATGCTCTGTCTCTCTCTGTCTCAAAAATAAATAAACGTAAAAAAAATAAAAAAAATAAAAAAAAAGAATAAGGTTCTTTATGCAAAAAATGCTACAATCATCCTCAGTAAAATATAATGTAGGTCCTCTGAGATAAGCAGAGGAAGGATGCTCTCCAACAGAGACAGATGATTAAGCCACACAATTTTGTCTCTCACATCTAAAATTCAGCCCTCCCGTGACTATCTAGCTCAACTATGTTAATCTCAGAGGCAAAAGAAGCTGCTCCCTCTTCAACATTCTGTCCCAAGCATAGACACTTAACCTTTTCCCAAATTTCCTATAGCACAACCGATGTGAGGCAGAAGCATTGAAACAAGAGTTTATTAGAAGCTAGAGGATGACAAAAGGGAAATAAACATAAAGCGGGAAATGAGATTGTGTGAGTTATATACAATTCACAGCTCTGCAGCTTGGTTTAACCACTGGGAAGCTTGCATGTGCCTGGGGCCATCTCACACCCCTACTCCTGGGTGTGCACATAAGTGCCTCTAAATTCTTTGAAACCGAGTCTCAAGAAACATGGCCCAAAGAGATGACAATTTGCTTTTACTCTGGCTACCAATCTGCTGCCAAGACTTTTAGGTATTTTGTTACAGAATTTATACCTTTATCAGAAAAATAAGTTCCTGGATGTCCTCCTCCTTTAGGTCATAAATCATCTTGATCCAATGCAAAAAAACTCAAATTTGGGGAAAGAGAGGGAAGGGAATGAGAATCTGATACAGGATAAAAGAAGGGAAGAGCTTTTGCTTACTGCGTTGAGAGCAGAATGAGGTGAAAGTGGCTCGAATTGCAGAGGAAAGGATTTGGTAAGTTCTAATAGAAATTTCTTACTAAAAATGTAGTTGGACCAGAGAAAGGCTATACATAGGATACGGCAAAAATGTTCCAGTAGAATTGAGGTCAAACTGTCCCAATCGATGACAGTTTGAAAATACAGGGTGCCTGGGTGGCTCAGTCCGTTGAGTGACTCTTGATTTCCATTCAGTTCGTGATCTATGGTTAGTGAGTTTGAGCCCCGCATCCGCTCTGCACTGACAGCACAGAGCCTACTTGGAATGCTCTCTCTCTCCCCATCTCTCTGCCCCTCCCCCAATCCCACCCCCACTCAAACTCTCTCTGTCTCTCTCTGTCTCTCTCTCAAATGTAAACAAATACACTTAAAAAAAAGAAAAAGAAAATTGGGACTGAGAGGCCAGGGTATAGACTAGGTGATGTTCAAATTTCTTTCCAGCTTTTGGTGTCTTTAAACCACAGATTGTGGAATATGGCACTTGAAATGAGAACTCAATTTTTATTTATTTATTTATTTATTTATTTAAATTTTTTAAAATGTTTTATTTATTTTTGACAGAGAGAGAGAGAGAGACAGAGCATGAGTGGGGGAGGGGCAGAGAGAGAGGGAGACACAGAATCCGAAGCAGGCTCCAGGCTCTGAGCTGTCAGCACAGAGCCCGATGTGGGGCTCGAACTCACAGACCGCGAGATCATGACCTGAGCTGAAGTCAGACGCTCAACTGACTGAGCCACCCAGGCGCCCCGAGAACTCAATTTTTAATATAAGATCCTGGGCAACATTTTAATATGATTGCCTTTTCTTTTCTTTTTTTCTTTCCTTTCCTCTCCTCTCCTCTCCTCTCCTCTCCTCTCCTCTCCTCTCCTCTCCTCTCCTCTCCTCTCCTCTCCTCTCCTTTCCTTTCCTTTTCACTGTAAGAAAATGTACTGAGTGGTGTTAAGTAGAACCACTAAAAAGCTGCCCAAACTTTAGGGACTTATTTATATTTGGGAGAGAGAAAAACTGGGGAGACTGGGCGTGTGACCACGAGCAAGTCAGTTTATTCTGGGTTTCCTCATCCGTAAAATGGGAAATGTTTCCCAGGGCTGAGTAAGGATCAAATGAGATAATAGAGGTGAAAGAGCTCTGAAAAGTAGAAGGCACTCTCCCAAATGGAAGGGATTATTATTAGCTAAATGCATTACAGACCCAGCAGCAGCAGGAAGGCTCAACCTCGGGCAAACAGCAGTCCAACAGGTGATTTGAGTAAGGGTTGAGGTTACATTTTGATTAACCCACATGAAGCCCTTACATCATATAACGCAACGTGATACACCCAAACGGAGCCCCTTAGAGCTAAATTGGGCCTCTAGTTTCATGTTGTTGTGATTGTGTTTTTCATTAATTTCAGTGACCCTTGCAGTTCCTCATCTAAGGAATGGGGAAGAGACGGGGAACTGTAAGGAAGACTGGGACAGAAGAGAGAAATTTGGATGCTAAAGCAAAGGGACATTAACTTTTGCAAAGGAGTAAATTAAGAAAAAAACATAAACAAAACCATTAGGTCAGTTAAACAAGCAGGCCATTCAGACTTGCCAAAGCATGTAATGAAATAGATAAAGACAAGTGTTGGGAGGGTGGTTTTGTTGTTTGGTTTGTCCCCCAAAGGAAATATCTGGCAGGGTTATGCCTTGTTATTAATTTATCCCATGGTTGATATCTTTGCTTGGTTTTATGTATAAATAAAACAAGGGGCCAAATCTAATTTACTTGGCAATATGTAATAAAACTCTTATTAGAAAAGCAAGAATAGTGAGGTATTCTTTGAATACTGTTTTTGTAAGTCCATTATTACAGATTTTTAAAACAAGATAGGGAGACTATTTGCAGAGAAAACACTAACCCAAAACCAAAGCAAGGAAAGAGCCTTGGTTTGGACCTGCTGGGTTTGAAAAGTGGCATTCAGTTCAGCATGACTAGCAAGATAACCAGGCAAATGATTCATCAGGCTCGTAACTCAGCAGGTGTATTGCTGTGCACCCGCCAAAGAACCATTCACGGCTCGTTTCAAGCTGTGACTTTCTCTGTGTGGCAAGAACAAGAGAGGAAGATCAGGCACTCAGGTTTCCTCCTATGGGTGCTTCACATGTCATTCTATTCAACCCTACTCAGAAAATACTTTTCAAACACTCATTCTTTACTCCTAAATGATACTAGTTGCTGGTGGGAATAGGAATGGAGGGCGAGGAAAGGAGAAGGAGATAAAAAAGAAAAAAACTCTCCCTGCACTCAAGGAATTTATGGTCTGACTAAAAAACCTGATTTTCCCTCAGGAAAACAATTATTCAAGTACAAAGCAGTGTACAGCCGTACAAACCCGAAAGCAAAAACACAGGATACAGCACTAAATGAAAAGAAATACAAAACTAAGTATATACTCTAAACAGAAATTGGATTTAATATTGTGTGTGTATCAGTATGTAAACATTCACATACATACTAACAGAATAATAATTATAAATTTATGTATCCCAATGTTAATACTGGTTACCTCTGTATACGGGATTATAACTGATTTTTCTCTTATTTATACAGTTTTGTATTTTAACTTTCCTTGCAGCGAAGAAAGTTCACTTTCAAAACCAGAAAAAGAAATTATTACTAAAAAAGTACTAAAAAATTACTAAAAACCATGTATGAGTGTGCATTACACACACACACACACACACACACCCCAAACATGCGTGGCAAAGACGTGAGAGGAATGAGGAAATGTCCTTCAAGCACTCTGACTGAGAGGAACAGAGGCCCTAGGAAGTGGATATCCCCTGCAGAAAGCCCTAGAGGGGAGATTTTCCACCTGGGACCCATGTGAGTAGAGTGGGTAGTAATCTTTAAGAGGCTGCATGCAAGAAGAGAGGGCACCATGGAGAGTTCTGAATTCATATGAAAAGGCTCAGAGTGCATAAAGGTAAGTTGCTGGTGAACCTCACCTCCTAACCACCATCAAATGATTCATTATGTAACAGGAACAAATTACATAGTTTTGACCAGCCTATCAGCCTCCTCTTTACACACCCCTCCTAAAAAGGACTCCTTTGGCGTGAATCCTGGGTTGTGAGTGATAAACAATTTGTGATAATCAGTAGAAAGAGCTGACAACTAGAATGAGCAGAGTCAGGGTAGAGTTTTTGGTATTTAGGGAAAAAATAAATGAGAATTACTAGTGGTTGGAAGGATTTTATTCAAAAGAACGTAAGTGAGGATGATGAAGTTAGGAGCTACCTAGGCTGGATTTCAAAAAGGAATTTTTGACAGGAAGTTAAGAGAAAAAAAAGATTATTTTCTTTTCTGAGAGTCCAGCAGTTGTCCCTATAAAGGTCACTACATGTGACAGAAATAGGGGAAAACTGTTTTCCTATACATTAAGAATGTTCTACTCACCCCCGCCCTGGCATCTACTAAGATGGGGGTCGGAAAACATTCTCTATAAAGGGTCAGACAGTAAAATTTTCAACTTTTAGGACATTACAGTATCTGTCACAACTACTCAACTTTGCCACTGTCACTTGAAAGCAGCCATAGAGAATACATAAACAAATGTGGCTGTTTCAATAAAACTATTTTTAAAATGTACCAAAACAAGAATCATTGATAGAATAAATAAAATTATGTGAAGATTAAGTTAGCAATAAGGAAGAAAAAGTTAGAAACTCTACCAAAAAATAGATAAAAAGACAAGGATAGAAATTATAAGGCATTCCAGGAGAAAACAGAAACAGTAAAGAAGAAATTATCAAAGACATAACTAAAGAAGATTTGACTTCCTTAAGTAACAATACACAACTACTGTGTGGGGTACAGTATATGGGAAAAGTCCACTATCTAGACACATTCAAATGATAAACATTCCAAGGATCAAAAAAAAAAAAATCCTAAAAAACTACACAGAGACCAAAAAAAACTTATCTACAAAGAGAAGACCATGAGATGTACATGGGACTTATCAGTAATACTGAATTCTAGAAAATAGTGGTTATCTTCAAAGTTCAGGTGAAACACACATTGGATTTGAAAAATACATAATGTTGATTTAAAATATTGTTTGTTGATTTTCAATTTTTAGGATCAACCAGTTGACACAGTAGATTTAATTTTGGCTACAGAACAGAATGTAGTTGTTACAAACAACAACATCATTAACAAACTTTGGAGAGTAGAGGTAGAGTGAGAAAGAAAGAAAATATTGTAGGAATACTGGACTCCTCAACTTTCAAATAGAGAAGACAACAATTTTGTAAGTTGGAAAATCAAGAAATGAGGGAATATAAAGTATATTTTTAAAAGGTATCATTGTGGGGCGCCTGGGTGGCTTGGTCGGTTAAGCGTCCGACTTTGGCTCAGGTCACGATCTCGCAGTCTGTGAGTTCGAGCCCTGTGTCAGGCTCTGTGCTGACAGCTCAGAGCCTGGAGCCTGTTTCAGATTCTGTGTCTCCCTCTCTCTCTGCCCCTCCCCTGTTCATGCTCTGTCTCTCTCTGTCTCAAAAATAAGTAAACGTTAAAAAAAAATTAAAAAAAAGTAATAAAAGGTATCATTGTAACTACCAGGAAAAATAAAAATATAAGGTGTTAATTGTGAATGATTTGTCTGGAGAATAGAGATACACTGTCCTAGAGTATATGATTTTTTTCCATGCATTATGTTTTACACACACACACATACACACATATGCTTCATACGTGTGTGTGTGTGTGTGTGTGTGTGTGTGTGTGTGTGTGTGTGTAGGTAAGAGTGATGGTCTGAATAGGATCAAAATGGAGTCAAGGGAGGAATGAACATTACTAGGAGGCTGTGGCTTTTGAGACAAAACTGCAGCTTTGATGGCCTCTGGATGCAGATAGAATTTTTGGATTGCATCACTGCTGGGAGGTCATAGATGAGCCCAAAACTGCATGCACAATGTTTAGATAATAACAGGCAGGGACACTTCTAGCAATGTAGATATAAGTTGTGTGCATGTCAGCCTAGGCCTGGATGGTTGTATATGTGTCAGTCAGTGTGCCTGCTGTGACCCTTCCTCCGCTGCTTGACCTGTCCTACTCAGAACCCCACGTTGAAGGATGAAGCAGCATTAAGGTCAGTCTTTGCACAGAGATGGCCAATGACTGGATTACAGTCAATCAAAAGCCTATGAATTGGCCCATGGTGTGACCTGGCAACTAGAGTTGAAAGAATTCAGTCTAATTCCTTTTCTCAAGAATTTGAACTCAGAATGTGAAGAGATTTGGGGAAAGTGAACAGTGGTGGAGAGTGGCTGTGAAAAGAAGGTCTACAATCTGCAACCATGAAACTCCAGAGCCATTTGAGTCCATAGCCGTCCTGTAGCTCCAGCTGCCCAAAGCTCTATTGTACCTGCTGTGCTTGCCTTCCAAGTGATTCCAGCTCCTTGTTGGACCATATGTACCCTTTCCAGTAACTGCTCCTTTTACTTAAGCTAGCTTGAGACACACTCTTCCTTCAACTAAAATCCCTCTGAGGGGCGCCTGGGTGGCTCAGTCAGTTGAGCGTCCAACTTCAGCTCAGGTCATGATCTCAGGGTCTGTTGGTTCAAGCCCCACATTGGGCTCTGTGCTGATAGCTCGGAGCCTGGAGCCTGCTTCGGTTTCTGTGTCTCCCTCTCTCTCTGCCCCCTCCCATTCTCTCTCTCTCTCTCTCTCTCTCAAAAATAAATAAATGCTAAAAAAATAATAAAACAAAATAAAATCACTGTAACTGAAAGAGAAGCCTGACCACTGTTTTACTCTGCATTCAGAAGGGAAGAGAGGCATGGTGACTGGGACAACAGGATGAGCTGGTTCCACTTTAGCGCAACCCCATCCTGTACCACAAGAACTGGGTATATGAGGCTGAGATTGCTTTTTCAAGAAGAGTACATTTTTTTTGTTACTGCTTATTTTTTTCTTTATTAAAGATTGCTGGTCTATTGTATTGGAGACCTCAAACCATTTCTCGAAGTCTCCAGTTTTCTAAAATGAGCCTAGGAGAAATTTTTAAAGAAATAACCTTAACATTTTCAATGATAATTTTTTTTTCAAATCCATAGATAACAGAACCTAGACTGAATTTAACCCTTGAGAATTGGTAACAATAAAGATGTTTTAAAAAAAACATCATTTAAAAAAAAACAACAGGTTTGGCCTTGGAGCCATAGATTGCCAACCCCTGTTTTATGAGATTAGACAGATTTAAACATCTTTCTATTATTTTTCCTCTGACATACTGCTCTTTCTTTAAATCTATATTATGCATAGACAAGGCCATGTGGTATGTTAGTTATATTCAGGTTACAACAATAAAGCAAGTTCTTTCACTAGCCACTTCAGAGGGAGTTAGAGCTACAGAACAGAAACACAGCTATCAGAACATTGCAAGATTTTGTTTGCTATTTTTGTATGTGATTTCCTATAGGGATCAGAAGGGAAAACTTCATGATGACAAAGGGATTATCTTGAATTTTTGGTCTACTGTGATAGAATACCATAGAGTGGACAGCTTAAAAACAACAGAAATTTATTTCTCACAGTTCTAGAGGCTGGGAAGTTCAAGAGCAAGGCACCAGCAGATTTGGTGTCTGGAGAAAACCCACTTCCTTGTTCATAGCCAGCCATCTTTTCTCTGTATCTTTACATGGAAGAAAGTGCAAGGGAATTCTCTGAGGTCTCTTTTATTCAGGCACTAATTCCTTCCTGAAGACACCACCCTCGCAAAGGTTCGGCCACCCAATATTATCACATTTAGGAATCTGGTTTCAACATATGAATTTGGGGCGGGGGGATACAAACTTTCAGTCTATAGCACAGACAAAAAGGTAAAGAACAGCTGACTCCACACTGTATCTCCTTATTCCAACCTGCATGAAGAATTTCAAGTGGCAGGAAAGGTGGTAAGAGATAAAAACAGGAAGCTAAAGAAATGTAAAGAAGAAAACACGAGGGGCTGGAGCAGGTTGGTATGTCTTAGCATTGAAAAGTCTATACAGTTTTTAGAGAGAGCATTATTTACCCAATCCACATCTATTAAACACCTCCTATGTGCACAATACCAAGGTAGCCACTGGAGAACAAGGCAATAGGATATGAATTCTGCCCTTGAGGAGCTAGTCCCACAGGAAGAAAGAAGAGACTCCTAAGAGAAGGGGAAAAAATCATTCACAGCTGGTGAGAAGTGAGGCTCTAGAGAGAAGAAAGTCAATGTTGTGCTGTTCTCTGATCAGGAAAAGGAAATGTAAATTGCCTGGTATTGCCCATTTTTGCATTCACATTTATTTCTTAAACCACTGAACACGTGAGTGTCAGGAAGGAAAAGCCAGCCTTTGCCTAAAGATAGATTTGCAATTTCAGGGCAAGACAGGCTCAACCTTCTAGCCAGCTCATGTGAGATAAGTTTGGATGGGCTGTTCTTACCCATTTATTCACAGAGATCCAGGTACCTATGGTGATAAGGATCCATTATTTCTCTAAGACTAAAGTGCTAATCAGCTACACAGACATGTGTTGTGTATTCTGCTAAAGAATTGGGTATTTAGGGGCACCTGAGTGGCTCAGTCAGTTAAGCCTCTGACTTCAGCTCAGGTCATGATATCACACTCCGTGAGTTCGCGCCCCATGCTGGGCTCTGTGCTGACAGCTCAGAGCCTTGAGCCTGATTCAGATTCTGTGTCTCCTTCTCTCTCTGCCCCTCTGCCTCTCATGCTCTCTCTCTCTCTCTCTCTCTCTCTCAAAAATAAATAAACGTTAAAAAATTAAAAAAGAATCATGTACTTAAGGTGTCTAGTTCTCTAGCTGACTTTTTCACTTTTCAGTCTACCATTGCAATTCCTTAGACACAATTTGAGATAGAATTATTCCTACACAGATCAAATCAAGTATATTATTTTCCCATGGACTTTCTAAGAAAATGTTCTTCCCTATTTAAATGAGAGTATGCCCCTTATGTACCCTTCAAAGATAGACATGGCCATGTACGTGCCTTTTTTTTTTTTCTCACTATGGTCCAGCCTGCTAACAGGCCCATGGAAAGACCTTTCTTTTTGCAATGAGTGATTAAGGCAGGGAACACACAGGCTTTTTCTTGGGTTGTATGCCTTCTATTAGGATGCTTTCCTTAAACACTGTGGTTGTGTTTTATGCTGCCCAGTGTAGACACTGCTGCTACACAAAATCCCTGAGCACTGAATCTGCTAAGGAATTCTAAAGCTCCTAAACAAAGGAGTGAGTTACAGGAGCCTTCTAACATGTGTCAACCTAATACTTGTTTCATTCAGATGTTGCAGAGTTTACTGAGATTAGAGAACAACAGAACAAAGAACAACTCTGCATTGCACTGACTTCTGGGTGATGGCTGAGGCCCCACCCCCTCCATGCAGGCAGAAGTTGTCCAGGCAGGATCTGGTCAAGCAGTGTAAGGCTGCCATAAATTTCACAACTTACTGCCTTCCTTTCCTATATCCAATCCCACAAACACTTATCATTAAGGTAACCTTGTGTTACCTTGTTTTCTATATCCTATCAGCAAAGGTATCATGGCAATCTGTAGAACAGAGAAGTTAAGCAGCCAGAATTGCCAGAGGCTCAGAACTTCAGATTTTAAGGTATGTGGGCTTTAACCTTGTCCTACTACAAGCACTGGCCTTTGTATCAAATTTTCCCAGTCCTCAGCTCTTTGTTTTGCAGTGAATACAAACCTCTGAGAGGAGAAATGACTTTCAGATCATCCAGGGACTCAATCATGGATAGAAGTCAAATTCAAATCCTCTGTCACACTCAAAGACTCAAGGGCTATTGGGCCAGAACCACTTTTAGGCTCAGACCATGAATGTCTCATGTATCTCCAGTGTATCTCATGCCCCTGGCCAGCATCTCTTTGAAAAGATCAGTGTGGGAATAGATTTTTATGCCTTTTGAGTCTTGAGTGGAAAAGGACATCAAATCAGCCCTCTCCTTGTGTCTTGGGTGTCAAGCTCTGTTCACAAGGAAGCCACCTTCACTGGGGTATTTTTATGTTTTTTTTAATCCTCCAGTCTCTCTCCTGACCCATTTCCATCAGCTCACACTCAGTTTCATTATCATCCTCCATTTCCTTGAGTCTTCTGCCAATTCTTGATACTGAGCCTCCTCATCTCTTTGATGATTTCATCTTCCTTCTCAGCAGTTTCTCTGATTAATCTTTTTCATTCCTCCAGGAAAGAAGGCTTGGGTTTTATTCTCCAAAGCTTACTCCCCTGCTAGCCAGGTAAGCTCTATTTTCCCTTCAAAGCCAGCAATGGCTATCTAGTGACTCTCTGCCTTTCAGATTGGGGCTCTGGCACCAATGACTTTGAAATTTGACTTTAAAACTTTAAAACATGGAGGTAACATGGCATGCTCCTTGTCTGCTGTTATCCACAAGACAACCTGGTCCTGATTCCACCCGATCTCTCACCATTCCCCTCTGGCAATGCTAAACTAACATAACATTCCTTAAGAAATCAACTTCCAAATCTGTCTCCACCCGAAACATCTATCACCCTCTAACATATAATGTCTATTTATAGAATCATGAAATCTTCATCCTAAGAGGAACCATTTAGTCCATTCTGTTCATTTATAGTTGAGAGAACTGGAGCCCAGAAGGTGTAGTGACTTGACCAAGGTCATACAGCTAAGACTAGAAACATTCAAAACTAGAGCCTGCTCTCCCACCCTCCTTCCTCGTGTTCCTCTCACTATACTGTCACCTCCCTCAGTCCTGCCAGTTCCTCTCCCAATAAGACCATGCATCTGGAATACTGACATACCAGTTTTACTCCTTGTAGGACCTTAACATAGAGCCTACTAAAGTGGACAATAAAACTCCGTGATTCAGTAATTAGCAGAATAAACATGGTGTCTAGATCTTTTCCTGACATCTGAAGAGTTCTTATCTTTCCCCTCTTTGACTGACTCACTTCTCAGCTGGTAAATGCTGGTGTTTCTGACCAGCTTTCCCCAAAGCGTATCTCATGAGATGCTTCAGTCAAGAAGGGCCCCACGTCAAATATGTTTGCAGAATAGTCATAGTATATCTGATCCTTGCCTTGGGAATTTATAATTCATGTCCAAGTCTCTGAGAGTGCTGTAATCAAGAAATTTTCATGACTTTGTTTAACTTTCTATTTATAAAGCCTATTTGGCTATGGAACTCTTTTCCTAACAATACACCTATTGGAATCTTGCAGTACACATTTTAAAGAAAATTAGCTGTAGACACCATGTCTGTATTTCTGTCTAGATTCCCTACTTTCTTGAATTCTTGGCATACTTACCCTACCCTACAAAAGCATTCCCATTCCATGGCCTATCTTTTTAAGTTCCTACCTTGTTAAATTATTAATAAGGGCTCACTATGCCCTGGAAAAGCACTGAACTTAGAATCTAAAATGCGTTGAATCCCACTTTCACCGGCTGTATGACCTTGAACAAATAGCTTTACTTTATGTGAGCATTGATTTCTTCACCTATAGCCTCAACATTGTAATTTCTGCCTATATCAGTATTGCCTGAAGAATCAGCAGAAATAATATATGGGAAAGCATGTCATTCAGTCTAAAAGGTGGTATGAGTGTTAAAAATTATTATCATGATAACGACAATGATGCTAAACCTCTTTCCTCAAGTAACACATTTAACGTTGGTGTCAAAAGTTCCCAAAGATGATTAAAACCTAGTCATATCTGTTTAATCTGTCGATTGAGCATAGGGAAATATGGCTGCAAAATCAAAAACAGAAATTAGCCAGTTGCCAAAGAAAAAGGGAAGGGAGGTGTAGCACTGGTGGGGAGAAAGGCTGAGGAAACTTAAAATCATTCTCTGAGGAGGCAGAGCTCTTGCGAAATTTCAGAAGAGATCTCTGCTGACCCAGGGCAGGAGTAAATGGTGCAGCCAAGAGCCAGGTGTCTGCCTGGTGGAACCGTACACAAAATCATTGCTGAAATGGAAGGATTTGGTGCAAGCAGTAGAGACCCCCTCCTCGGTGACCCAAAGGAAGCTAGAAACCCTGTGAGAACATGCAAGAAACAGTCTTTTGTGAAACATCCCAGAGATTTATCCCTTTGCCCCAGAGGGAAGAAGGCAAATAGGAGTGGATGTCAGTATCTGGAGTTCAACAATTCAGAGCTGAACCAGAGAAGCACTAGTTTCTCATAGATGAGTTTATACGAGTGAGTTCTTCTTGTCTACCAGGCCGGTGGCCAGAAAAACATCTGTTACACATTTTAATAGGGGTCTTCTGAACACATGATGCCGTAACCCAAAGGAGTGATGTAAATGGTGGGGAAATTTAGAGATCACAGACGGCCAGAAACTAAACGTGACATTGGCCCTTTAAGGCTTTGTCTTTCTGACCATTCCAGGTTTCTAATCTTCCTGCCAAGTGGGCTGGAGGCCAGAATATTTCTTAACTTTGCATTTATTTCAGGGTGTTAATCTCATAGGCAACCAACTCCTATTTAATAAACTCAAACTCCCCAGGCCCTCCCCTTCAAGGATGGCTATGTCTGTTCTCCCTAAGGCTCAGTGTACATGTGCCTGCCCCTGTCTTTTCCCGCCTGGGGAGGGTGTTGACATAGGAGTGTCAGGGCGTCTTGCAGCTGTCATCAGCCCCCATGCCACAGATGGTACCTCAATTATGCGTCCCCTTCCCAAGGCACTTGCCTTAGCCGCAGGAGCAGTCTACCTGCCTCTGAGACTCACTAGGAGCTCCAGAAGCTAGGAGGAGAGGCAGAGTCACTGAACTCAAGATGGGCTCAGCAGCTTAAAGCTCTAGGACTGAGCACAGAAGGAGTGGGTTTCCCTTGTCCCTGCTTCAGCCCTATTTTTAATCACTAACCATGAAGGTAATAAGAAAGTACTAGAATTACAAAGATTCCCATTTATTACTCTGGCTGCCCCTCCACAAAGTGTCTCTTTTCCCCTTTGGCAAGAACAGATCACTATTGACACTTTTAGAAGGCCCTGGGCCCCTCTCAATTATTGGCCTAATCTCTGCCTGCTCTGAAAGCAGAATTCTTTTCTAACTAGATTTTTTAGAAAGTTAAGAGGCTACTCTTTGCTTTATTCATTGGAATGACTCCGTGAGCTAATGTATTCTCCTGTCAGTATATTTCATGGGTTCAGCAACATCTGCAGGATGTGGAAAGAACAGAAACAAACCAGATGTTTCAAAAAGGTAGCTCCACTAAGCCTTCTTAACATAATTATTGCAATATCGCATCCGCATTTTATTGTACCTCTCCTATATTTATATGCTGCTAACTTTTCCTGTAGAAATCCAAACCCGGGGATCTGAGTTCCTTCTAAGCAGATTTGCAATCTTAAAAAAAAAAAAAAAAATTGACATATATCCTCCATTAAATCCGAATTTCCTTTATCAAATTTTAGAAGGGAAAAATAGATTAAGGAAATGTAGATATTTATCTCAGCCTTCAACATTTACACTCATTTAGTTAATTAGCACTTAATTACACTGTCAAAGGGGAAAATTTTACCACGACAGACCAATGCCCACCCCTCAGGCCTTCACTTCTTCAGAGAGGCAGACCTTTGCTCAGAGCCAGCTCGTTCCTCCACGAAACATTTGTAATGATTACTTGACAAGGAGTGCAGATACAAAATTGCGCAACGGAGAGCCATCAGTCACCAGAGCCCCGCTGGAGTTCTCAAACTGGAGCAACAGTGCCCCCCAAAGCAAGCAGCAGGAAACATCTTGCAAGCCGACACTAGGCTGCCCAAACTTCTATTTTCTGCTTCATATGCCGAGGAGATATTTTAAGAGTTGCTGGCTGAAAAGCAGGCTCTATTACAACCAGACGAGCATTCCAACCAAGCTGGGGAGCCTCGGCTGGAAACAGAGAATGTTTCCACCTATTTTAACTCAGACGCCAGAAATTCTCTGAGGAGAAGAAGGGGGTGGGGAACAGGAGAGACACAGTAGAGAATTGGAAAACTTCAGAAGTTTGCCAACTCAAGGGAACAAAGTATAACTAGATTAATGCATAAATCTTATTAACCAAAATGCAGCTGAATAGAGTCGTTTGTCATCAGAGTTTCTCTATCTTTTAACAAATGGCAATATTTTTTGGTCTCACAGGTTCCCTGCCAAGTGGAAGACCTCATTAAAGCTGTTGGAAAATAATAGCATTCTAATTAGTTTAATTATGATATGATGAATTATCAACCCAATTTTTTAAAACAATATGCAATTAGCCCCCCTTTTTTTTTTTAAGCCAAAGACTGTTTTCCAAAACAGGAAATGAAGCATAACACCCTTAATTTCATTGTTAGGGCAAAATCCTAGACACCCTGATGTAGTGGTATAATGAGCGTATAATGAAACCAACAGTCCCCACTCCTCCAGCAACTCCCTTTGTGCACTGACTAGAAGGCCTTTTGGCTCCAAGAATGGAAACTGCATTAAGCTGGAGCCTGACCCAAATTTTCTCTTTCAAGTTCTAAGCCCTGTTTTCTATTTTCCCTTCTATCTTGGAATAGGGTCACCCTATAAAAGATGAAATATCACATTCCTTAAAGACAATGAACTGATGATGTCATATCAGCATGCATGGCTTTTATACTGCTCTTGGAGGGTACTACCAGTGGGGGGAAATGTGGTACTGGAAATAGGGAATGAAAGCTAGGAAGCCTTGAAGACCAAACTTTCCAAACCAAACCTTACAATCAACAACATAATCATAAGCACCTATGAAAAACAGCCCCTTCATCTTCCCCCAAGAAAATCACAATGAGACCCCCACCCACTACACTCCCACCAAAATGGCTAAGAGTAAAAGGACTGTAAGAATGGGAAGAAACTAGAATCCTCGTGCATTTTTAGTGGAAGTGTAAATTGGTGCAACCACTTTGGAAAACAGTTTGATGGTATCTACTAAATACATACAAGACCCAGCAATATCACTCCTGGGTTTATATACAACCTAAATGGGCATACGTGTCCACCAAAATGCATGTACAAGGATGTTCATAGAATCTTTATTCAAATAGCCCCAACTGGAAACATCCCAAAGTCCATCAATAGTAAATCAAACTGTAGGATATTCATTCCAGAGAATATCACATGGTAATAAGTCCCAGACACAAAAGAGTGCATGCTATTATATGATTTCATTTGTATTTTGTTCCAAAATAGGCAAAACTAATCTGTGGTAGTAGAAGTCATCCTAACAGTGGTGAAAGTAATGACTGGGCAGAGCATGAAAAAGCTCTTTGGGGTGTGCTGGAATTTTTCTGTATCTTATTATGGATGTAGTTACATGGGTATATTCATATGTAAAAATTCATGCAGCCAGGAAGTTAAGGTGTGTACACCCTCCAAAAAGGAAAAGCAAGACAAAGAATAAAAGAAAGAAAAGGAAAAAAACTCCCTGCTGACAGCTAGAGTGATAGGCTTCAAATGTGACTCCTATATAATGTCACTTCCCTACATCAAGCCCTCCAGGGCTTCCCACTTCCTCAGACAATGAACTGCAAACTCTTCACTTGGCCTACAAAGGTCATGCTCTGACCCCATCCCACCTGACATCTCCCCACTTCTGCCCCACTTCTTGCTGGTCCCCACTCCAGCCACACTGATATTTTTCTCCTCTAAAACACCAACCTCATTCTGACGTAGATCCTTAGCACTTGCTCTTTACTCTGCATGGAACACTCTTCTCCCAGATCTCTCCAAGACCAACCACAGCTCATCACTCAGATCTCAGATGAAGTGCCATCTCAGAGAGGCCTCTGCTGACTGCCCTAGCTAATGTAACAGCCTCCCCACACCACCGCCTCTCTCTAGTCTATCACCCTGCTTATTCTCGTGCTTTATAGGTAGCACTGTCAATTTCTAAAATTATTGTTTCCTTACTTGTATCTTTTCTGTGTCCTCCACTAAAATGCATGCTCCTTAAGAGAGAGGACAATGCCACTCTCTCAAGGTCACGACTGTATCTCCAGTGCCTAGGATGGAAATTGGCATCTAGTAGACACTCAATGAATATCTGCTTAATGATGAATAAATAATGACTTGATAAATGAATAAGTCATTGCCCTCAAAAGTTAGTAGGCATGGTTAAAATTAATAAGGAATAGCATGAAAGCCAAAAGAGTACTGGTTCGGGAGTCCAAAGACTGAGAATTTGGAGTAGATGATCACCTGTCTAAACATCTTTGATATTCATCTATTCACATCTACTTGGGAAATTGGACAGACTAACATGAGAAGATAAACAATCTAAAGCGGCAAGGGGCCAAAGTAGAGACCTCAAAAGAGAAAGCCATCAAGTCAGTTTGGTGTGGTCAGGGGACCCTGCCAAGGCAGTGGGGTTTTCACTGGGCTGGAAGGCTGGGTGGAATCAATGAGAGAAGGTGGAGAGGAACAGAAGGTCCTAAATAATGCACTTGGGTAAGCAAACATGCAGAGGTGAAAAAGCCCAAGGTATCACCAAGGGCCAGGAGCAGGTGAGTATCACTCAAGTGGAGGATTTTTATAGAAGATTAGATCCCCAATTATGTCCAAAGAGTGACTTCTTCCTCCTTTTTTAACATACCCAGATCTCAGCAGGGGGATTAACAATTACAAGTGAACCAGCCTTCTCCCCAAAAGAAGCAGCTTATATTCTATAATGGATTAGATGAACACGGTGCTCTCTTAAAACTGTGGCCCCAAAGGTGATATCAATCAAATGTCAGAAATTTGTGTTATCATCTCTAGCAAGACAGAAATTTAAACATATCTACCTTGTAGGGGAGAAGTTTGCACACAAAACAAACAACTTGGAGATACCTTCTTTTACTCATGTGCTCTAATATTTTGGCTGTATAGAGCTAATATTATTGCTTAGTTTTGAAAGCCAAAATGCTATCTCTGTATCTCCATCTGCTATCATCAAGCCGGTCATAAAGTTAAAAAGCAACAACAACAACACGCAATTTTCAAAGTGTAAATGTTCCCAAAATAAATGACTTGACAAAGTAGGAATTACTTGATTAGACTGAGTGCATTGTCCAGGAATTATGAAACGTGTGTGTGTGTGTGTGTGTGCACATGCACACAGCCAGAGTGTAACTGCGAATAACACTTGCCCAATGATTTATAGGTAAAAAAAGTATTGAGAACCCAGACAAGCTCAAACTACCAGAAGTGGGATGCAAGCAGAGATGAAGAGGAAGTTCACTGCTGCCAGCTATCCCTCATTCGAACACAGTTTGGAGTTTGGTCTGGAAAGAAGAAACAGGGCTTGATTCAATTGTTATTTTTTCAGAAATGATTCATTTCTTCTTACTGCACAGCTGGAAACACATGGACAGAGGTGAGGGTTTTACTGAGAAAGGTTCAGTTGGAAGTAATTTGCCACTGAGCTTATAAATTATGAATTTCAGACCTCCAGTCTTGAAGTTGGGGCCTGAGATTGGCAATGGCCACCTTTTGGTTACAGAACCAAAGGATTCCAGTGGGCCATTTGCTGTGGATTCCCTCCATGACGCCGTAAGGTTGGTAAAGTTGGGGCTGCTTTCCATAGGACCAATCTTAGGAGTCACCCAAATGGGTTAACTTTTGGTGCTTTGGAGTCTGTTCCATGGTTCAGAAAACTCTCCATGGGCAGAGATGCTGCCATTTACAGTATCTGTACATTCTGACAATGCTCAATAAAGTCCAACCATCACAGATCACAAATGACTCCTAGAGTCAGAAAAACCAGTAGTATGTTCTTATTTAAAGAAGAAGGTTGGGGCGCCTGGGTGGCGCAGTCGGTTAAGCGTCCGACTTCAGCCAGGTCACGATCTCGCGGTCCGGGAGTTCGAGCCCCGCGTCAGGCTCTGGGCTGATGGCTCGGAGCCTGGAGCCTGTTTCCGATTCTGTGTCTCCCTCTCTCTCTGCCCCTCCCCCGTTCATGCTCTGTCTCTCTCTGTCCCAAAAATAAATAAACGTTGAAAAAAAAAAATTTAAAAAAAAAAAAAAAAAATAAAGAAGAAGGTTAAGCAGGAAAAGTGGGGAGAGAAAAAAAGATGCCTTTCATTTCTATTAAGTGGTAGAAAACCCGACAATGGACAATTCCAAATTCTGCTTTCACCTTTTGTCTCAGGTTAGTTGAGACATGAAACCCTGCTACCCCTAATTTTTATTTAAAATGATTGCTATGTAGGACACCTGGATGGCTCAGTCAGTTAAGCACGTGAGTCTTGATTTGGGCTCAGGTCATGATCTCACGGTTTGTGAGATCAAGCCCCAAATGGGGCTCCCCACTAACAGTGCAGAACCTGCTTGGGATTTTCTCTTTCCCCCTCTCTCTCTGCCCCTCCCCCACTTGCAATGCACACTCCTGCACTTTCACTCTCTCTCTCTCTCTCTCTCAAAAAACAAACAAAATGATTGCTACAGTGTATGTAATGTATGAGAATTCCCCATTTTTAATCAATAGCTCCACAATAATGACAAACTGGTCGACCTGAAGGTTGCCATTTAGAGGTTTTGCTCTACCATTCAATCATTCCAAGCTGACCAACTCTACCTCTAGCTACGTATTCAAAGGCAACTGTCTTTGAGTTTTTTGTTTACTAATGTGCCATTGTAGTTTCGATAGTATCCCTTTAAAAACATGTGGGAATCCCCACTTCCAGATCTTTGCTAATACTGCTCACCCACCATACAGTGTTCTCTCTTTCCCTGTCAAAGCATACTCTTCTGAGTCTACATCTGCTGCCTCTTCCTCTGAACTTCTATAATACTTATTGGTATCATTTGGTTTCTAGCTAACATGTTTTTTTATTGCCAGCTATTTTCGTCCTTGATGGCAAAGCCTATCGTTTTATGCTTTATGATATTTTCATGACTGGGTAGTTACACCATTCATAGTAAGTATCCAACCTAATAATGGCAGCACTGAAAACAGAAAGTTTTGAACTCAGATGGACCTGGGTCAAATCCCACCTACTAGATTCTTCCTTTTCTGGTCCCCACATCCATATCTGTCATCAAGCCCTGCCAGTTCTACTTCCAAAATACATATTTAATGTAGTTACTTTATTTCTTCTTACTGCCATTGTGTCTATTCATACCACCACCATCATCTCTTGCCTCAACCACTGAAATAACCTTGTGACTAGCCTCCTTTTTATATTCCTGCTCCTTACCTTTCATTCTCCATCCTACAGCAAAATTATCTTTTGTTTAAGGTAAACCAGATCATCTTGCTCCCTTGCTGAAATTCTTTCATGTTTCCCACAGTACCATCTACCTCTAGCCGACCTCTACCCTAGTACCATCTCTCACCTCTCTACCCCTCTCTCTCACTATACTTCAGCCACACTGTCCCTTGGACAGTCAGTTTCTAAAATTGGTTGAGTTCTTACACACCTTCAGGGCCTTTGCTCATAAGTTATCTCAACCTGGGATCCTCTCCCTTGATTCTCACCTGGGCTGGCTTCTTCTCATCCTTCGCGTTTCAGTTCAAATGACCCTTGCCACACACAACTCTCTTGATCACCTTAAGTTATTCCCATACACTTTGTTATTCTCTATTATAGCATCGTATTTGTTTCCTCTGTGGCACTTAAAACAGTCTGTAACTATCCTGTTTATTTGTGTACTGTTAACTGCCAACTCGGTGAAATGTACAATCCATGAAATCAGGGATCTTATCGATTCTGCCTTCCACTGTATGTGTAACTGCTAGAACAGTGTCGAATGCATAATAGATGCTCAGTAAACAGCACTTGCAATACTTACTGAACAGTAAATGTTAATTTTTGAATGGATTTATGATGTGTATGTTTCCATTTCTATTTCTCCGTTCCTGGCCTTTGTGCTATTTTTGTCATATGTTTTACTACTACATATGTTATAAACCCCATACTGTAATTTCTGGTGTGTGTTTCTAACTTACACTTCCAAAACAAGTGTATGCTGCCACAGCATTTCTAATGAAACCTTCCAAAAGAATATAATTGGTACATCTCAAACACTACAGTTGAACATACCTCTAATGATAACATTTAAAGAATTCCACTCCAGATTATGGATAATACGTCCACTATCTTTGAAGAGGAAGGACTTAAACATAAGAAATAAATGACCCATTAGGATATATGACTCCAGTAACCTAGGCATTGATCTTTTTCCTTCATTTTAATACTAGCAAGATAAAAATAACATACTAGAAATTTCATTCGAGCCATTTGCATCTATTGTTAAAAGTGACTGCTTATAGAGTTTAAATGCTTTGTTTTTGGCTCATTTTGTTTTTGGTTTTCACTCATGTGTGTGTTTGCAGAGTGTGTCATTCAGTTGGCTGAGTGATTGGTTGATTTTTGAACTCAAATACTTTATTTATCAAGACTACGCAAAAGAGTACCTAAGAATATAAATGGGAATTTAGAGAATAATTTTGAAGAAAATGACAATAGATTTTAGCTGATTTCGTTGAAAGTCTTAATATCTTAATAAGAATAAACAATTTCACTGCCTCTATAAAATAATTCATTTTTTGTTCTTCAATATTTACCTTTGTATGGAAATTAGATAATAAATACCGTTGTTCTTGTAGGTGAGATCTGAAATGGGTCTCACAAGGCTAAAGTCAAGGTATCAATGAGCCTCCATTCCTTCAGGAGGCTCTGGATGAGAATCTGATTCCTCACCCTTTCCAGCTTCCAGAGACCACCCCACCCGCAGGCTGGGCTCAGGGCCCCTCCCTCCACCTAAGCCCAGCAACATCAGGCCCAAACCTTCCCATGTGGCCATCTGTCTTGATCTCTCTCCTCTGCCTCCCTCTTGTACTCTCACCTATGAGAGCCACAAAATAATAAATTTGTACTGTTTTAAGCCAAAAAAAAAAATAAACCCCATACTGTATTACTATTATTGTTAAGACAGTCCCTTATCTTTTAAAGAGATGTAGCTAATAAAAAAATCTGTAGTTAATGTTTCTGATGCTTTTCATTATGTAGTATAGATCAATATCCCTCTCTGGTATCATATTCTGTTTAATGATTTTCTTTAACATTTCTTACAGTACAGTGATCCTCACCAATACTTGTTTCTCATTTTTTAATATTTATTTATTTATTTATTATTTATTTATTCATTTATTTATTTATTTGTTTGTTTTTGAGAGAGACAGCGAGAGCAAGCAGGGGAGGAACAGAGAGAGGGAGACAGAGGATCCAAAGTAGGCTCTGTGCTGACAGCAGACAGCCCAATGAAGGGCTCAAATTCACGAACTGTGAGATCATGACCAGAGCCGAAGTTGGATGCTTAAACGACTGAGCCACCCAGGTGCCCCTGTGTCTCATCTTTTTGATAACAGCCACTCTGACTGGTGTGAGGTGATATCTCATTGTGGTTCTGATTTGCATTTCTTTGATTATTAATGATGTTGGGCATCTTCTCATGTGTCTGTTGGTCATCAGTGTGTTCTCTTTGGAAAAATGTCTCTTCAGGTCCACTGCCCACCTTTAAATTGGATTATTTGTTTTCTTCAAATATTCTTCAAGTATTCTTCAAGATATTCATTCAAATATTTTTATGTCTCATCTCATTCCCCTTTTGAGAACTCCAATAACATGTATATTAAGCTGACTGAAATTGTTTCACAGTTTACTGATGCTCTTTTTCATTTTTTCTCGAGCTTTGTTTCTCTGTTTTTCCTTTGGGATGGTTTCTATTGCTGCGTCTTCAAGTTAACCAACCTTTTCCTCTGCAGTGACTAATCTGATGTTAATCCCATCATATTTCCTTTTCATCTCAGCCATTGTAGTTTTCATCTTTAAAAGTTTGATTTGGGTCTTTTTCACATCTTGCATTCTCTACTTACTTTGTTCAATCTTTCTTCTAGCTTCGTGAACATATGGACTAAAGTTAAAACAACTGCTTTTAGTGTCCTTGTCTGTGAATTCTAACATCATTGTCAGTTCTAGGTTGATTTTGATTAATTGGTTTTCTACTCAGATGGGTCATATGTTCCTGTTTCTTAGTATGCCTGGTAATCTTTAATTGGACATCAAGGACTGTGAATTTATTTTGTTGCATGCTGGGTGTTTTTCTGATTCCTATAAATATTTTTGTACTTTGTTTTGAGATACTAAGTTATTTGCAATATTTGGTCCATGCCTGGCTTGCTTTTCAGCTTTGTTAGGTAGCCTTAAGTCTAGAGCTATTTATTCCCCATTACCGAAGCAAAACCCAATGCCCAATGAACTGTGAAGTTTTCCAATCTGACTGGTGGAAACAGGTACTATTTCCTGCCTCACATGAATGTTAGATTCTGTGTTCTCTAATCCTTCTGAGTGATTCTTTTTTCCTCCTGGATAGTTGCTTCACACACATGTGCTGATCAGTATTCAGCTGAATATTCAAAGAGGACCTTCTACAGATTTCCAGAGTTTTCTTTCTGTGTAGCATTTCACTCTTTGGTATTCTGTCCTATGACCTCTAGTTGACATGGTCTCCCCAGATTCTGAGCTTCAACTCTTCATTCAGGATATTTTCTCTGTCTGTGCTATAGCCTATAAACTTTCCAAGGCTCTAAGTTGTGGCAATTATGCGGCTCAAATCATGTGTCCTCATTTCTCAGGGATCTCTGTCCTTGGATGCCTGATGTCCAAATCATTGAAAACTGTGATTTCATATATGCTTTTTGATTTAATTGTTTCAAGGGGAGAGCATATCTGGTCCATGTTACCCCACCCTGGCTGGAAGCAAAAGTCCCAAGGTGCATATGAATGTTGCCTAATCCTCTTCCTCTTAAAGCTACTATCTGGGGAACAGTTCTAATGGATAATAAAATGGTAACAAGGAGGAAAACATTAAAAAAAAAAAACAGGGAAGGGAGAATATATAGAAACTCCACACCCTAGTTATGCTGCAGCTGGATATTGAAGAAGAAAGGAATCATCTTTATTGATTATTACATTATTTAGAGTATATGGAATAAGCCACGCTACATGAAATTGTTTTCTATTTTGGTGGGGAGAAAAGAACCAAGGTAGAGGTAGTAAGGTGAAAATAAAACCACTCTTCCAACCCACCCCCTTCCACATATACATAGCCTCTTATCTCATTAAGTGATGTGACCCTCCTCACAAAGGAGGGTCATCAGAAAACACAATGGTTTGTGAACACATCACAGGATGTGCTCATTATACCACAAAGATAGAGTAGGGACCAAGCAATCACAGGGCAACATGGAAAATTGTTTTATAAGCCGACTTTTACAAATTGATTTCAAAGCTGGGGAGCAATTACCATTAAGCAAAATAATTTGCTGCCCTGAAGAGGGTAGGGCAAGGCAGTAGGTCCAAAGATAACCTAAGCCATCATTAGAGAAATCCAGTTATTTAGTCAATTTTACTTATTTACAGGACTAAAGATTAATGAGTTCAGATACTCACTCAGACAGTAATTAGGTTTCAAAAACATACTATAACACAATCAATCATGGCTCTTGAACATAATGGCATTAGGGCAGAGCCCTCTTTCAGCTCTAGTTATTAGCAAGTGATTGGTGAATACTGGGCTTAAGCTGAGAAGCTACCCCGGGGCCCTAAAATAAAATGAAAGAAGACCCTTAAATAAGAAGAAAAATGCATCTTTGATCCTTTGTCTTTTGCTTGGAAGTTCTGACATATTATTCTCAGGATGTAGAGTTTTGTAAGAGAACTTCGAGGATTAGAGGCATTTCAAGATATAGTTGGTATTTCACTTTAAATATATCTTTACTTGATAATCTAGCTATTGATAGTCCTTTGAATCAAATCTTGGGGAGTATTATCACTTCTTTTTCAGATTTTTTTAAAAAATTACTTTTTTATGACTTTATGAATAAAGATAGCTTAAGAATTTTATAAATATATTGGAATCTCGTGGCACCAAAGAAAAAGCCAGAAAATAAAAGGACAAAGAGTTTTTTGGGGGAGGGACAAATATTTACTGTCTCTTTTTAGTGTTTTTAAGAGAACACTCTCTTACCATGACACAGGGAAATTGGATATAGGTATAAGTCCTACATTCACAGAATCTAGGGTGGAGAAAAGATAAAAGAAAAAGCAGTAATCGTTTGAAATAACTCTAGATTTACAGAAAAACTGCAAAGATATCAGAGAGTTCCTATACACCCTTCACCCCCTTTCCCCTAAAGTTAACATTCTCACCTCACCATAATACACTTGTCAAAACTAAGAAGTCAACATTGGTACGTTACTACTAACTAAACTCCACACTTCATTTGGACTTCACCAGTGTTTCCATTAATGTCATCTTTCTGTTCCAGGAGCCAATCCAGAATACCATTTTTCATTTAGCCACGCCTCCTTAGTCCCTTGTGATCTGTGACAGTCATTCAGTCTCCTTGTTTCCCATGACCTTCACAGTTTGGAGAAATACTGGCTAGGTATTTTATACAACACTCCTCAGCTTGTCTGATGTTTTCTCATGACAAGACCATGGTTCTGGACTTTTAGAAAAAATAGTATAGAGGTGAAATACCCTTCCCACTGCGTCAAATAAGAAGCCATAAGGATACCAACATAATTTATTACCATGATTCTCACCTTGATCATTTGGTTCAGGTGGTGTCTGCCAGGTCTCTCCACCGTAAAGGTACTATTTCTCCTTTCCTAGGCTCTGTTCTTTGGAAGTAAGTCACTACATCCAATTCCCACTCAAGAAGGAGGAAGGAATTAGCTTCCATCTCCTGGAGAGGGGGTATCTACTTACATGACTTGGATTTCTTCTTTAAGGAAGATTTGCCCATTTCTCCCCCATTTATTGATTTGTTCAATCATTTCCCTCACCTATTTTTAACAAACACTTCTTCCTAACTGCTTCTCTTTATATACTGAATTTTACGTTAAAGTATAGCAAGTACAAAAGCTCCTGCTGTATTGCAAAGACTCACCAGACCTCCTTGGAAGACACACGCTTGTCCTTCATGAAGCCACTGTGCAGTACTGAATTTGTAGCTTTACCCTTTACGTTTTTTATTTGATTCTTTTTAAAATTTTTTTTTCAACGTTTATTTATTTTTGGGACAGAGAGAGACAGAGCATGAATGGGGGAGGGGCAGAGAGAGAGGGAGACACAGAATCGGAAACAGGCTCCAGGCTCTGAGCCATCAGCCCAGAGCCCGACGCGGGGCTCGAACTCACGAACCGCAAGATCGTGACCTGGCTGAAGTCGGACGCTTAACCGACTGCGCCACCCAGGCGCCCCTATTTGATTCTTTTTAATGTAAAGCTTATTTTTCTGTGATTGTTTGCATAGACCCCATGCATTTCCTTTTAGGGTGTTAGGACTTTCTCTGATGTAGTTAATTTTTTCCTACTGATTATGCAGACTATGGAATTAATCTAAGACTATAAACTTAAGCTGTGTCTCCACAGTTTCTAAGAACAGTTGAAAAATAAAAATATAATATTAGTATCATTCAATCCAGCAGTTGTTTGGTTTCCATAACAGCAAACAAAGGCTTTGACTGACTTTCTCTAAACTAATCGTGTTTTTCTCTGTTTCTATTTGGACCTACAAATCCTTTTACCATGTGAAGGTCCTTGGAAAAAAAAATGAAGAAATGACATGTTTTCCCCTATATAGCCTCTTCCCTTCCTAGTCCTGCCTCAAGGGAAAACACTCCTTTAAACCTTAAATTTAGTCTTGAGATAGACAACCTTAGAAGAGCATAGGGATTTGCATTTTATGTTGGGTTTATCTGAGGCCCAATCAATCGGCTTCCTGAATAAGCCAGATCAAACTCCCTGTGTCCTACGCCAGGCTCCATGTGAGTCACAAGTCCAGCACTGGTTTCTCACCAACTTTTCCAGGGGAGAGCAACATGAGACCCATGGTACCTCCTACATTTCAGCTCTAAGAAACAGTTCTGTCAACAAGGGATTGATTTCAACTAAGGGTAAAGGCAACCCCTTAGTGTGTCAGCCTGCATGAATATTGCCAATGTTAACATGTGCTGTAAGCCAGGCTCTCCCTCATTCTGTCAACAATAAGAGGTGTGCAGGAGCTCGAGAAGGAGCAGAGAAGGCTGCCACCCCTGAAGGATGCCCATCAAGTCCCTGGCATAGAACCAGACCTGCTGAGTATAAAGAGGACACAGACTCTTTGATCCTTATCCCTGTCCACTGATGTTCCCCCTGTCAAGAACTCCTTGCCTCTTTATTTCCTAACCTCACCTATCTTTCCAGGCCAGAAACACTCGATCTCTTTTCAAAGTTTTCCATAGCTCCTGGATTTCCGCTATGCAAAAGTTTTGAGTGTCCAAACATATATACTTTTTGTGAAATACTGTCTTGTATTTGCTCTTTTAGATATGTTCCTTTTCATTCCAATCCAGCTTCCAAGGTTGGAGGTTTGAGGTCTAAAAACAGTCCTTTCTGCTAGAATGTAAACACCATGAACATTCTAAAGACTTGTTTACTGCTGTATTGGCTGTGCTTACCAGAGGACCTAGAAGATACTGGCTCAAAAAATACTTGTTGGGGCGCCTGGGTGGCGCAGTCGGTTAAGCGTCCGACTTCAGCCAGGTCACGATCTCGCGGTCCGTGAGTTCGAGCCCCGCGTCAGGCTCTGGGCTGATGGCTCGGAGCCTGGAGCCTGTTTCCGATTCTGTGTCTCCCTCTCTCTCTGCCCCTCCCCCGTTCATGCTCTGTCTCTCTCTGTCCCAAAAATAAATAAACGTTGAAAAATACTTGTTGCACAAGAAAGAAAAAATGAAAGTCTCCTCACAGTGCCTAGTGCATCATCTGGACCCTACAGTCTTGCTATCTGATTAACTCATGCCTATTCTCAAGCAGCATAAGATCTCAAGTAGCCATGAGATAACTATATCTGGTATATTTGCAGTACCTGAAATGTTATATTTTATATTTATAGAGCCATTTAAAGCCCTCCATCCATTTCCCTCAAATACTTTCTTATCTCATTCTCTGAACAATTCCATGATGTAGGTTTAGTGACTGATCTCTTAGCATTCTACTCTGGGAGAATATAATTGAACTACCTTCAATATTTCGGATCCCATGGCACTAACAGCACCATGTATTAATAATTAAAGGGCTAGTTGAATAAGGAGAGTTAATTTCTTCTGTACCCTTTCTTGTTTATCTAGAAATGTGAAATCATAACAACAACAACAAAAGCAGAAGTCTTCCCAAAGTACATTTTTGGTTTCCTAAAATTAAAATACAGGAATTTTCTCTACATAAATTTTATGTCTCCTACTCTGAACCTTGACCATTTCATCTGTCAGTAAGGAAATCTGGGTTGTGCATATTATAGGAATAGTCCTTTTTTGTTTTTGGAGCCTTGTTCAGACCTTCACATCTCCAGATGAACCAAGCATGGCCATTTTGTGAGCATTTAAAATTCTCCAAATATTTAGATACATTTATATATTTATGCTTCTAACCTGACAAAATGAATTTAAGCTGCAATAGAATTATAAAGATATGTATTTTATATATTGTAATAGATATGCATTTTGTTTCTTTTAAAAATTTGTTTTTCCTCAATTAAAACATTATTACTACAAAGGATTTAAAATTTTGCCAGATTTGTTTTTGATTCGACAATTCTATACATAACTCAGTGCTCATCACAGTAAGTGTACTCTAGTTCCCTGTATCTATTTCATGTATCCTCCTATCCACCTTCCCTCTGAAAAATCTTCCAGATTTTTAATAATTTCTCACCCAATTTCTGTGGATAAAGAAAACAAAACATTTTAAATATTTCATATAAAATTTGATCTGGTCAAAAGACTAAATTCAAGTTGGAGCCTCAAGAGCAGTTTGGTGACAGTTAATCTGTTAGGGTTTTAATCATATATGTTTGCACACATATATTTATAAGATTAAATACCCATAAATGCTTCATTGCATTTCCTTCTTTGAGATTGTGTTTTACCACTTGACTTTCTCATTTGTACTATGTCACTTCTCTTCAGCTTTCCTCATTATTCCCTTTATCTCCCTTGTTTCCTTATCCCCAACCCTAACCCCCCTCTCCTAGATTCCATGAATCTAAGACTCATACCTTCACAAATGTGTCTTACTTCATGACAAATGGATTAGATAACATGGCCTCCCTAAAGCTCCAAAGTAAATACATGTATATTTCATGGGGAAGATCTCCTAGCCCTATCCCCTCCCCACAGCATAATCTGAACAGCCAGCTGAACCTAAGGAGATAATCGTGGTCAGATCACTAGGATCAACCTCTTTCAGTACCAGAGTCAAGAGGACTAGCCAACTGGCATGCCAGAGTCAGAGGTGTAGCTCCCTGAAAGGGAGACAGACTCTACTACAAGCCTTCCATGTGTCTCAGTTGTGCTTGGAGATTCCCCAGTTTTAAATTTCTCCTCGCTTCCTTATCCATGGATAATAAACTCAGATTCCAGGGATGGATATCTTTCCCTTCCTGAAAAAAATGAACCCCTACCACCACCCCACCATAGTGGATACAATTATCTGTTCACAAAGGCAAGTCAATTGGACAAGGATCATGGTGTTTAACTTCTCTGAAAGCCTTTTCAGACACAGTAGTGACCATTGGGCTGAAGCTTATGGTCAGTCCTTCATGTTCAGAGTTTCTCACATGCTGTCCCTTCCTTTCTGCCAATCTCTTTAGTGACAACTAACCCTGGGGGGAGGAGAGTAAAAGTGAGAGCGGGGACAAGGCAGAGTTTTCATTTTCAAGGCAAAAAAGATGAACTTCAGGCCACCAAATCCAAATCCACAACCAAATCAAGGCTCTGTACTGGTTTGAGCTATTACTCAATGTTCCACACTTTAATATTTTAGGAAAAGTTTATTATGACAAGTCAATGACAGCACTTTTAGTAGGTCAATAAATCATGGACGTATCATATCACAGAGATGACAGCTATGTAAAGCATCACAGGAAACCTGATATTATTTCAACAAAATAGCAACTAGAGCCTCTTGGCACTTACTATAATTTTAAGTCAAGGTTTAAAAATATATTATTATTAACATTACTGAATGGGAAATTTTCTTGGATGGGGTACTAAGAAATGAAACAATTCACTGCAAAGTTGAGTGTGCAAAAGAATAAAGTATTAAGTGGGGAAGGGGTTGCAAATCCTGCTTCTCATACTGGTGTTCTGGTTATATTTTACAATTTGCTAATATCAGGGTGGGGGAGGGGAAAAACCCAAACAAATGAAAAATGGGATAAAAAGATTATCAAGAGCTTTCCTTCATGGCCTCTTTCCAAGCATATGGAAAGTGAAGAGATGTTAATTTTTTAATATGGTTGGGGCATGACAGAGTAGGGATTGGAGGCTGACCCAACCCTGTTTTGAGGCATTCATAGTACAAACTTCGAAGCAGCTGTCAGAGCTGGGGGTGACAGATGTTAGCAGTGAAGGGTGCAAAGGCAACAACTTACCCCTCCTTCTAAACTGTGAAAATTATCCTGTGCCAACATTTTTCTGTTCTTTGAGATGAGAGGGCAGTGGAATGGCAGGATTAAGAAAGAATAATAAGCCCTGATATTTGGATAGTACTTTCCAGTTTACAAAATGCTTTCATGTATTTTATTTCATTTGATCCCCAAATCAACTTTCTGCAGTAAGCAGTTTAGGCTCTGCTGTAAATTTCTTCAGTAGAGATATAGGGAGGTTAAGTGACTTTCCCAAAGCTACATAGATGCCCATGGTGGAAAGGGACAATAGCCCAGTGTCCCCACTGTCAGTTTGTTGCTTTTCCCATTATGCATGTTTATCTTGTTTTTCATCTGGTTTGGGTTTCCCTCCCTCCCTGATACTGATACTAAATTATAAATCATAATCAGAGAATCAATATAAGAAGCCACATTTGTAACCCCTTCCTCACTTAATACTTTATTTCCTCTCATACCAAACTTTGCAATAAGTTGTTTCATTTTTCAGGACCCATCCAACACTACGTTAGTCTCATGTCACTATTTCCTTTAACTTCTTTTAACCTGGCAACACTGGAACTCAGCAGTTTAGTGGCACCTTGGTGACACTGATCCTTGGAGGGAGATAGCCCCTTATACTCCTTTTTCCCAATCCTGGCTGCAGATCTGGCTCCCTTGATCTGGTTTCAGACAACAGGAACAACCAACAGAGGAGGTTTCAATGTGCTCTGCTTTCACAGCAAGGAGGGCCTGGTGTTCAGAACACCATGTTAGTGAAGGTAAAAGAGGTCCTGGATGCCCCTTGGCTCCTAGGAGATACTAAGAAAGCATTCAGGGAGAACCCTATCATCCAAGTTACTCTAACGTTTATCAAATTCAGGTAGGCCCTTGGATCTCACAACTTGTGAGCAGAGAAGAAGAAGGAGGCATGACTGAACTAGGTTTACCATGTCAATACACAGACAAAAACCCCTAATAATCAAAGGAAAGTAAGTCAAGCTACTATTCCTTCAATTTATTCACTCCCCCCCAAGTTGCTTTTTGTGACTTCCTTTTCCCTCCAAAACTGCTCCAAAAAATCATTTCATATAATAATATAAAGCATGTAAACACACATCCCCATCCCTGGAGGTCCATGCAGTTAAAGCCCAGCATTCTGTTCTCAGGCCATCTAGAATGTTCCTCCTAAAAACAGCGAGAGTATCTTTTGCTTGATTTCCTTTTGTGGGCCAGGCTTGGGAACAACCTGAAATGAATTCAGCATATAACTGTCAACAGCCCTGCTGGCCAAATCTGTGTCTGAGCAGAAATAACCCAAACTGGCAGAGAGGTGAGGAGTGCAGTGCTGTGATTTCACCACAGCACGACCTTCCCAAGAGATCTATAAAGAGACAGCTCTAGGTAAGAAGGGAAGAACCCAAAGAGAGAAGAGGTGGCAACAAGAAGGGATAGGACACCAACAGACACAAGTGGTTTAAAAATAAACACTGAGTCTGAGTGTAGCACTGAAGCTACCGTGGGACTGGGTACAGGACACACAAATTCTGGTGCTGGCGCCACCCCTTGGGCACTGTATCAGCTGCATGATTCATGTCACTTGCCTGGTTTTGTTTTTTGTTTTTTGTTTTTACCCATGTATAAAATGAAAATGAGTCAATATTACCCAAAGCAATCTACATATGCAATGCAATCCCTATCAAAATAACACCAGCATTCTTCACAGAGCTAGAACAAACAATCCTAAAATTTGTGTGGAACCAGAAAAGACCCCGAATAGACAAAGCAATTCTGAAAAAGAAAACCAAAGCTGGAGGCATCACACTCCCGGACTTCAAGACATATTACAAAGTTGTAATCATCAAGACAGTATGCTACCGGCACAAAAACAGACACACACCATCAATGGAACAGAACAGAGAACCAAGAAATGGACCTCCAAACATATGGCCAACTAATCTTTCACAAAGCAGGAAAGAATATCCAATGGAAAAAAGACAGTCTTTTCAGCAAATGGTGTTGGGAAAACTGGACAGTGACATGCAGACCACTTTCTTACACCATACACAAAAATAAACTCGAAATGGATGAAAGACCTACACATAAGACAGGAGGCCATCAAAATCCTAGAAGAGAAAATAGGCAACAACCTTTTTGATCTCAGCCGCAGCAACTTCATACTTGACTTGTCTCCAGGAAACAAAAGCAAAAATGAACTGTTGGTACCTCATCAACATAAAAAGCTTGTGCACAGCGAGGGAAACAATCCACAAAACTAAAAGGTAACTGACAGAATGGGAGAAGATATTTGCAAACGATATATCAGATAAATCTTTGTATCTAAAATCTATAAAGAACTTATCAAAATCAACACCCCAAAACACAAATAATCCAGCGAAGAAATGGGCAAAAGACATGAATAGACACTTTTCCAAAGAAGATATCCAGATTGCCAACAGACTCATGAAAAGATGTTCAACATCACTCATCATCAGGGAAATACAAACCAAAGCCACACTGAGATACCACCTAACACTGGTGAGAGTGGCTAAAATTAACAACTCAGACAACAACAGATGTTGGTGAGAATGCAGAGAAAGAGGAACCCTTTTGCACACTGGTGGGAATGCAAACTAGTACAGCTACTCTGGAAAACCGTATGGAGGTGTCTCAAAAAATCAAAAATAGAACTACCCTATGACCCAACAATTGCACTACTAGGTATTTATCCAAAGGATACAAGAATGCTGTTTTGAAGGGGCACATGCACCCCAATGCTTATTGCAGCACTATTGACAATAACCAAAGTATGGAAGGAGCCCAAATGTCCATTGACTGATGAATGGATAAAGAAGATGTGGTGTATATATACAATGGAATATTACCCGGCAATCAAAAAGAATGAAATCTTGCTATTTGCAACAATGCGGATGGAACTATAGTATATTATGCTAAGCAAAATAAGTCAATCATAGAAAGGCAAATATAGTATGATTTCACTCATATGTGGAATTTAAGACACAAAACAGATGAACATAAGAGAAGGGAAGCAAAAATAATATAAAAACAGAGAGGGAGACAAATATACAAAGAAGGAGACAAAATACAGAGAACAAACTGAGGGCTGCTGGCGGGGTGTTGGGTGGGCAGAAGGGCTAAATGGGTGAAGGGCATTAAGGAGGACACTTGGGATGAGCACTGGGTGTTACATGTAAGTGATGATCACTAAATTCTACTCCTGAAATCATTATTACACTACATGTTAACGAACTTGGATTTAAATTAAAAACTAATGATAAATAAAATATCAATAAATAAGATAAAATTAAAATAACACCTACTTCACAGGGCTATTTATTTCATACAATGGGAGGGCAGTACATAGCACAGCAGATACAAGAAAACACTCTGAAGCCACCACATGAGGTTTTGCTTATACCCCTTACTAGCTATGTGACTTTGGGTAAGTTACACAAGGTCTCTCAAACTCAGACTTCCCAAAAGAGAATAATACCACCTTCATGGGAATAGGGAGCAGAGGAAATAAGATAATGGACATAAGGGGCACCTGGGTGGCTCAGTCGGTTGGGCATCCGACTTCGGCTCAGGTCATGATCTCACAGTCTGTGAGTTCAAGCCCTGCGTCAGGATCTGTGCTGACAGCTCAGAGCCTGGAGCCTGCTTTAAATTCTGTGTCTCCCTCTCTCTCTGCCCCTCCCCTGCTCGTGTTCTTTCCCTGTCTCAAAAATAAATAAAAACATTTTAAAAATTAAAAAAAAAAGATAATGGACATAAAAGTACTTACCATAATGCCTAATTTATAATAAATGCTCAATAAATGGTTAAAAAACCACACCCACATACATATATTTGGCCTGAGACTCCCAGATAAGATTGAATATGAACAAGCCTGGAATAATATAAAATATTCTATAATTTTATAATTTACTATAAAAATAAATGTATGTTGTTTTCATTAATATTTGCCCTTTGAAAGTCCAACCACCTTGTGTCTTAGTCTTTGGATGTCTGATAATTTTGATGTTATTTTATTAGAGCCTGTGGTATATTTAATTATTGGTCCCAATCCCCTACAGTAATATTAAACCTCCATATCCTCAATATGGCCTCCTGGTAGACAAAATTCTCTTTCCCACACCTTGACTTTGGGTTTGATCATGTGGCTTACTTAGGCTTATTGGAGTTTTCTAGAATAACTGGAAATGGGCTTGCACAGTCAGTTTTCCCTCTTATGTATGGCCATAAAAAAAGCTTCCTAGAGCTGCAGGTCCCAGAATGACAAGAGACACGTAAAGCAGGCTTAAACCCAGCCACAGATTAAGCCAAGCCCAGCTAAGGCTAGACCAGCCAACCAACACACATGTAAGCAAGAAATAAATGTTTATTTTTGTATGCCACCAGGTTTTGGGCTGGTTTTTATGGGCCATTAGTGTGGCAATAACTGAATGAAAACAAACTAAAACAAAACAAAACAGCTCATTTTTAGAGGTAAGAAGGGGAACCACTGGCCTCTCCAGATGCCTTTGCCCTACTTAGAACTTCTGTGCTGAGTGATGGGATTAGAAGCCACTGGAGGGACAGGGTTCTCTGACCCCTTTCTGGCTGAGGGAAGTGAGGAAGCCAGGGATATCTTCTGACAATTCTCCCACAGCGCTGTACTGATTTCCACCAGTATGCTTTGCAGATTTAGTCTCCACTTTAGTCAAGAAGCGTAATGTCATGGCATCTGAAGAATCGGGAGCCCTGAAAAGCACACTGAGCCTTCTTAAAAGTAGCTGAGACCCAGCAGTAAGCAAGACTAAGAAAATGCAAAGGCAAAATTGTGAGGGTGACAGAATTTGTTTTCAGCTCCCTGTTCTATGTTTATTCATTATCCACTCTCTAGGTCTCTCTCCCAGCCTTCAAGAAACCAGGATGTCTCTTTACCATATGGCCACATACAAAATCTGCCCAGACAAGAATCCAGTATCAGTCATTTAAACCTTGGCCTAAGTTTAAATCTTTATTACTCCTCCTAGAGCTATTTTCATACCAACCCTATATTTAATTGTGGAATAAAATGTTTTTCCTGTAAGAAAAAAAAAATCAGGAACTACAATAAGCATGTAAGGTTGTTTCATGATTTTCTTGGTGAAGGAAAGAGAACATTTCCCCAAATCCCTGACAGTGTGCTACACATAGGCACCTTTGAAAAAGTGATCCAGGAATGAGAACAACAACAGCACTGTGTAAGTTGAGGTATGCTTTAAAGGATAATAAGTGATTTGGCAACATATTTCAAAAGTGGTCATCTTGAAGCTGTATAACTGAGACATTGAAAAAGATGTAAGGGATGGCCATCAAAAAATTTTTAATTCCCCAGCTTCTAGAACATTCTGTAAGATGTTAGGACAAGTAAAAGCTATCAATTTAAGCATCACATACTAGAAATTCCAGAAAAATTCAGACAAAGCTTTCAAAGGGCTAATTATTGTAAATCTACCAGGCAGGGCTTTGAAATCGAACAGCATAAATGTAAATCTACTTAACTAGAAGTATTAACCAGTTCCCTCACTTTATTTCTATTGCTTCCTAGGGCCATGTCATCTCACTGTCATGGAATCATTGGGAAGCAGAGAGAGAATGAAAACACCGCCCTCAAGATACATAAACTGAAACAGAGACATCAATATTTAAGTCATTTACTCCAGGGGGGTGGAGGAGTAGAGCCTAGAGAAAACCTCATGCCTGCTGATTCTCCTCCACAAGCAACGGATGCTCTAACAACGACACAGGAAATTAAAATTCAGGAAATCTCTTAACATTCAACAGTAATAAAGTCAAGATTTAATAAAAAGGTATGGACTATACCCTTGGAAGATTACTTCTACCAAACTGTATGGACATGGACTAGGACAGAATGATTATACGGCCAGCTTTATTCCTTTCTTCAGAAAGGTGTTGGAATAAAGAATCAATTGATCAATAAATCAATCTCAGAGGTAATCTCCGTAATATACATCCCACCAAAGTAAACTTAGTGCCTATTTTTTTATTCCAAAGTCGTCCTGTATCATCTCTGGAGAAGGATCAGGTCCAATGTGAGTCCATGTAGCCCCCACAGGTGCTTGCAAAGCCCTGGTTCTGCACAAGTGGCTGGGTTTGAGGCAATGCCAAGCATCACCATTGTAAACAGTGTTGAAAGTAGCCCTACCTATATTCACACAAAACCCCAGAAACAGAATTAACTTAAAAAGAATGGGCTTGGGGTGCCTGGGTGGCTCAGTCGGTTAAGCGTCCGACTTCGGCCCACGTCGTGATCTCACGGTTCGTGAGTTCGAGCCCCGCATCGGGCTCTGTGCTGACGGCTCAGAGCCTGGAGCCTGCTTCGGATTCTGTGTGCCCCTCTCTCTCTGACCCTCCCCTGCTCATGCCCTGTCTCTCTCTGTCTCAAAAGTAATAAAAATATTTAAAAAAAAAAGAATGGGCTTTATTCTAAGGTGAGCTTTTATTCGTAAGTTAGAGTGAGAAAGACTTTTTTTAAGGTTATTTACTTATTTTGAGAAAGAAGGGGAGTGTGTACAAGTGGGAGAGTGGCAGAGAGAAAGAAGGAGAGAATCCCAAGCAGGCTCTGCACTGTCAGCATTAAACCTGACATGGGGCTTGATCTCGCAAACTGTAAGATCATGACCTGAGCCAAAATCAAGAGTCCGATGCCTAACCAACTGAGCTACCTAGGCTCCCCAAGTGAGAAAGATTTTAAAGCCTATATTTAAATAGGAACATTCCTCTAGCCCAAGCTTTGAGGAAAACAAATGAGGTCAACAACTCAGAATCGCCTTCCTTGAAAACACAGCATGGGCAGAGGTGAGAGTAGGGGTAGAAGAGAAAAGCTGTAATGCCCCCTAACTTTATTGAAAAATAAAATCTCTGTGAGTAGAATAAAGTGGATTTTCATGAAAATATTCACTCCCTAGGGATTTTAACATCGTGGACTTCCCAAGCTCTGCTGGGAAAGTGAAAACTTGTGAGGAACAAAACATTGGAGTATTTATTTACAGTCATAAGTTATCCCATATGGTTGGAGAGTGATTTCTTTTTATGAAGGATAAAACTTGAATTAACTTGGCCATTTATTGCAAAAAAGAAAGAAAAAGAAAGAAAGAAAGAAAGAAAGAAAGAAAGAAAGAAAGAAAGAAAGAAAAGGAAAGAAGGAAGGAAGGAAGGAAGGAAGGAAGGAAGGAAGGAAGGAAGGAAGGAAGGAAGAAAGAAGGGATGAGTGGCCTGGATTTCTATGTCATACTGGGCCTGCAGAAGAGGCAGCAGCAAATCATCTCAAGTCAAAAGAGCCTTAGGTGGCTGAAAAATTATGACAAGAGTGACAGTGGATAAAGCAATAGGAGAGAAGGTAGAAGAAAACATGGAAAATTAAGATAGATGATTACCAGCCAATAGAGAATGCATGGTAATAAATACCAAGGCAAGGGAGAGAGAGGAGATGAGGGGAGAGAGTTGGTGTTGGGAAGATGGCTCAAAAGCAAAGAAGGGGCATTTTGGCAACTGTAACATAGCAGGTAGAGGAGGCCCTCAACTATTACAGAATAAAATAGGGATAGTGTGAAAAAATGATAAGACAAGCAAAAGCGCAGAATGAGCATAAGACAAATTACATATGAGGTTGAAATAAATAAGACATTTTTAAGTACACAAGGAACAAGAGGTCAGAGAAATGGCAAGGGAGATTTACTGCCAGAAGAGGCAAAAAAAAAAAAAAAAAAAACTTAAATGAATTCTCTGCCTGAGTGTTCACAGAGGACGGGGCAGATGCCAGAAACAAGCATAAATTTCCAGAAGGAGGAAGGAGAAATGTTTAAGGAAATAAAGATCAATAGGAGAACCAGCCATCAAGAAATTGCAATGTTCCCAAGCCTCAGAAAACTCGAGAGGCAGAAATGGCATCCAGCCCAGAGCCTGAGGGGAAATGGTAAAAGGGGTCTTGGGAACCTTCTCAAGGGCTTTTGCAAAACTTGAAAAAGAAAAGCAGGTCCAGTCCAGCAGAGGTGACATGATATCAATTGGGGATGATGCATGATCCTCTCTTGTGTTACCATGTGATGAGGCCTAAATGCAGATGAGAGATGACATCCAACCCCTTCTCCATGACTGGCATTTTCCCTTTGAAAAGAAGTTGTCAGTAAGGGCTCTGTGTCAGTAATAAAATGGCTGGTATTTGGATACTCTCAAAGGCCAGTTGTTCTCACCCCGGCCTTTAGCTATGGCACCAACACACTGTCAACTACATGATCACAGTGCCTTTTGACTCTTGAGCTCTTAGAAGTTTTCTCTGACGTGCTTCCAGGGAAGGAATATCATCAAAATGAGCAAGAGGAAAAATCAAGAAGTCTCTGGGGAGCTTGACTCTTTGGTGAGGTGTGTATTAACTAATTTCCCATTCATATCACATTGTCTATTCTGATTCTCCTCCGGTCTCACTTTTTAATTTATTTCTTTAGTTTTGTCATATTGTAAACATCTTTGCAAGCTGCCTTAAGTGCTGCTTGAAAACAACAGAAAATAAGGCTAGAAGAAAGAAGAGAATAGAGAAGAGAGGAAAAGGGGGGAGGGGAATGATGAGGGAGAAGTTGTGAATTCCTTTCTTGAGAGAGCTCTCAGAGAGCAAAGGGAAAAAGCAAGTGCACTGGTCTGAATGGGGGAGAAAAAGGGGTTGGAAACAAGAAAAAGATCTATGATTTAAGAAGTCATATAATTAGTTGAGTCTGAAAGCCAGAAAGGTAAACTAAACATTAAGAAATGAAGAAGGGTAGAGGCTTAAGTTTTCCACCCAGGGGAAGGAAAAAAGAAGAATGGGAAGAAGGCCTATGAGGGTTGAGAATGGAAGTTGGAAAGGGTAAAACCAGAGAGAAAGAAGCAAATCATTAGCAGATTTACACTTGGCTTTGAAGACAGCACTAGGAGACAAGTAATGAAGCTGGTGAGAGAAAAGAGGAGCTAAAACATGAAACCAAAATAGCCAGCAAGGAGGAAAAGGGAAATTTAGGGATCATCATAAGAACTTTGCACCCCTGGAGGTAGGCGTCTTGCAGTGAACTTCGACCACAGCATTGAGCCTGTAAACATCAAAAGCAGCTCTTTGGGGACACACACACCCACACACACACCCACACACCTTGCACGACCCATCATACACACATACACATCATGTCATAGATGCACGCACACACTACTCTACACGATACATACACAAACACACCATACACATTTCTACCAAAACAAACAAATTTAGGCTTCCTTTCAGAAACAAAAGATGGGTACTCTATGAAGTTTGCTAGTGGGAGACACAGGTTATTCTAATAATCTAGTTATGTGACACCATAAAACTTAACATCTAAAACTATAAATTTTACACAGAAGTGATTATAATTCCATATATGGATAAATGATACCAGCTTTAAACATGTTTTATTTATGGGGCGCCTGGGTGGCTCAGTCATTTGACTGACTTTGTCATGGTTTCACAATTCATGGGTTCGAGTCCCATGTCGGGCTCTGTGCTGACAGCTCAGAGCCTGGAGCCTGCTTCAGATTCTGTGTGTCCCTCTCTCTCTGTCCCTCCCCCTCTTGCACTGTCTCTCTCTGTCTCTCAAAAAATGAATAAATGTTTAAAAAAATTTTTAAAGATGTTTTATTTACAACTTGATCAAAAGTTCTTAGCTTAGTCTAACCAGCTCACCCAGAAGGAAAATGGTCCATAAAACCAAAGAAGTCAAGGATTCGATCTCACAAAATTTCAGGGTTGAAAGTGAGAAATAGTGTGATCACTTAGATCATCTCCCAATTAAAATATGCCCAACCCATATAATATGTCAGCATGGTATGCATAGCTTTCATAGAAATTTAGTCAAATAATCGCCAAAAAGTTGTGTTTTTTCATCTTCCATATGTGGTTCTGTTCACTGCACTCTTCTCAGAAATATCTGTATCTACTCCTTTATTTTCTAATCTTCAATGTGAAGTAAAGATTAGAAGGTTTTCACTCCTGTTATGTATTTAGGCAAATGGAGTTCATGAAGAAGGAACTATGTGAAACTAGCGTCAACTAAATCAGAACAAGAAAGAGGGCCAGGGAACCTGGGTGTCTCAGTCGGTCAAGCATCCAATTCTTGGTTTTGGCTCAAGTCATGATCTCAGGTTCTCTCCACTCTGAGAGCAAGCAGCCTGTTTGGGATTCTCTCTCTATCCCTCGCTGTCCCTCCCATCCTTGTTCTCGCAAAATAAATAAATAAACTTTAAAGAAAAAAAAGAGCAAGAAAAAAGGTTGCCCATAACCTAACAAAAAAGGAAACCATTTACTCTAGTTTGTGAAAATAAATTCAGTCTGAAAATAACGTCCCTCAGATGTCTCCCTTCCCCTCTACTGTTATCCATGGCCCAGCCCACACAAGAACACAGGGTACTGCCTAAGATGCACAACCCATGGCAACATGCGGCCATAGAAGCTTATTTGCTTTTGGACAGTACACTTTTTAAATGTTTGATTCACTAGCCAGAGTTCCAAATCTCCTGGTGAAGATGATCCACTCTGTTTGAAAATTCAGAACTTCTGACAGCAATATCCCCTCCAGTTAACTATCATCAGTTGCTGAATGGGTTTGCTCACTTGAGACTGGACATGGCTTTCCAGTTCATCCCAGTCCCCACCCAGGCACATACCCATTTTTGTAGCCTGCTTGGCCTGTGTAGAAACTTGTGTTTTAAGTCTGTGCTGAAGAAACCATAAGGACCCCCAAACACATTGCATAGTCTTTCAAAATGAGGGTCAGTATCCTGATTTGCTTCTTTGAGAAGACAGAGAACAGATAACAGGTCAAAACTACCCAGCCATGCATAGTGCTCCATATACAGTTAATCCTTGAACAACACAGAGGTTAGGAGCAGTGACCCCCGCACACAGTCAAAACTGAACTATTGAGAGCCTATTGTTCACTAGAAGCCTTACCAATAACACAGCTGATTAACACATATTAGAATGTTATATGTATTATATGGTGTATTCTTATAATAAAGTAAGCTAGAGAAAAGAAAATGTTATTAAGAAAATCACAAAGAGGAGAAAATACATTTACAATACTGTACTGTGTTAATAAAAAAGAAAAATCCACATATAAGTGGACCCATATAGTTCAAACCCATGTTGTTCAAGGGTCAAGTCTATAAATAATAGCCAGAAAACCAGATGACAAGGTCTAATTGGCCCCTGCCTCACTTTAAATTACAAAATAAAGTAGACTTCTGGTTTTTGACATTCCTTGACAAATGAGATTAAGAATTACGTTATCCTTTTCTTTCTAACTTAGCTACTTACATTCTTTTCTTTTTATTGTTATCTTTCTTCATTATAGTATCTTAAACCTGATGTTGATAATCTTGCTAATATTTATAATTATATTATGAAACATTTGCTTTCCAATGTCTTCTTTCAAATGCTCAATATCTATTTTATTATGACTTTACTAAAGATTATATAAATAAACTAATTTGTTATAATGTTGGCATTTTTCAACATTTACCTTGAAAAATAACACTCAGTCTTTTGCATATAATGACATGAAATTTCTAGAAGTAATTCGATGATTTATTTTGAATATTATCTACAAGAAGGATGATAAACAACACTGAAACTCCTTACTTCATTATGAGGTCTCATTCTGTACCCAAGGGGAAAACAACAGATGAAGTGTCTGGGCCCTGACCCGTGGTAACCTGACTGCCAGCAAGGCAAGCACTGGTTAGAAAAGGTCATATGCTGGAGTCTCAGGAACTATAAGCCAAAAATAGCACAAGGCACTGAGAAATGACTAGTCTTTTAACTCATAAAGGTTATCTCATTTGAGATAGCAAATTCAGTGTAACCACATGCTTTTCATAGGGTACAGCTTGTTTTTTTTTCTTTTTTAACTCTAAATTAAACATATACTCCTATGCCAGGTTTTTGTTAAAAGGCTGCAAACCAGAGTGGGTCATAACTCCCTTATAAACATCAATTTCCCACCCACTTTCACCACAAACACACATATCTCAAACTGGGTTGCAGGCTAGACAGGCTACATGGTGTGCACAGCCTGGTACAAAATGAAAATGGTAGGTCCCATGTTCAAAAACTATTAACAATTTTAAGATGGGAGTAGTGGAGCATTAAATCAAGTGAGGAGCCCTTCCGAGCTCGGTGCCCTACACAACTACAAAGGTCATCTGCCCGTGAAACTGGCCCTGGTGGCAAGAAAGAAGTTTTGAAATTTTTAGAAAAATAATTCTTTCCTTTCAAAGATGTAAAACTACTTAGCTTTTACTTCTGTATCTTCAGATCCAGGCTTAGGGAAGACAGCATCCATATTTGGGAACAGAGCATGGGGCTACAAAATAGAATCAACCATCTCCCCTGGTAACTTTCCAGTTGTGGCCCCCACCCTCTGTATCCTAATGGGCCCTTTCACCTCCTTCTTCAGACCAGAGAACACCTGCTCAGGCATGAATCCTTTGGGCATGCACAGTGGGCAGCTGATTAAGTAACTAAGGCAGAGTTTCAATGACAGCCTCCACCTCTTTAACCTCAGGACAGATTTAAGTCCCTTCAGCGAGTTTTAATTAAAAACTATCAAGTCCCTTTCTTTGAGAAGGAGAAAGCCAAGGAAGAGGAAGAGGACATGCAAAAGTGAATTCCCTAGAATTTCTAGAGGGGCTCGTGGCATACCAAGGCAAAAGAACCCAGACTTTAAAGTTCAGCAGGGTAGGGAGAACATGTTAGGTTAGACCTTGGTAGCAACTGAAAACGTATGGAAAATTCTGAGAAAAGAGCCTCGGGCATTTTGTGGACCTCATTTTGGGAAAGCAGGCTTTGGTCCAAACAATTGCTGCATCAGCTGTTGGCAGGAACTTGGAAGGGTTGGTGCCATTTCCTAGTTGCACCAAAATTTTGTGTTTTTGTAGAACATTCTAGCTATTCTCTGGGCTTGGCCTACTCAGCCACCTGTCTCTTAGTACTGAGAACTTGGCACAACAGCATCTCAGGTGCAGTAAGGTGTCTTGGTGTTGCCATTTGGGAGTGTGGGGTTGGCAGTGGCCTGGGAATCAAGATGGCCAGGATCTGACACTGACAGGTTATGTGACCTGTACAAGACTCTTCACCTTTCAAACACAGCTGCTCAGCTTCATGAACCAAGAACATGAGGGAACTTGAATAGATCAGAAGTAGCTTACTCCCCTTAGAGGCTCTGGGGTGAAGGGTAAGAAGGGAATAGGTCATGTCTGGGTTGCATCCTATCTCAGCTTCAATGACAGCAGCTCCCGGATTTTCTGTTCATTCTATCCTCCCAGTAGAGCACAGAGGTAAAGAGCACATCTGGAGGATACGCTCACTGTGTCCGGTTTGTGTCTCATCAGCTCTGACACCAGTTGCTGGAGCTTCCATCCCCACTCCACCTCTTCCTAGCTGGGTGACCTCACGCATGTACTTTAACATCTGTGTGCTGGTTCCCTTGACTGGAAAATGAAGACAGTAACACCTGCCTCTAGGATTTTTGTGAAGATAAATGAGATAATATGTGTAAAATGTTTACCTCACTTCCCAGTTTATAGTGTGAGCTAAAAAAAAAATGTTTACTATAACAATTTTGTTTGAACAAAGGATTCTATGGCAAATAAAAAATTAAAAAAAGAAGCAGCAGCCTAGGGAGGGGCGCCTATGTGGCTTAGTTGGTGAAGCATCCAACTCTGGCTTGAGTCATGATCTCACAGTTTGTGGGTTCGAGCTCCACATCGGGCTCTCTACTGTCAGCATGGATCCCACTTCAGATTGTCTGTCTCCCTCTCTCTCTGCCCCTTCCCTGCTCATGCGCTCTCTCTCAAAAATAAACATTAAAAAAAAAGGCTGGGGGGAAAAAAAGCAAAACACTAAAGTTCTGTGGTAGATAGATATAGACATACATATACAGATATACATATATATAGATATAGATATATTGATATTGACATATATATGTGTGTGTTTTTGGTGGTGGTGGTGGTGGTGTGTGTGTGTGTGTTTTACCATTTCTTTCCTTATTTCCTTTATCCTGTCATTCTCTCCCTACAAAACCCTCTGCCACTCAGGCTGAACCAGAGTCAAACAGGAATTGTTCCCTTGGCCATGGGTGGTGGTGATGGTAGGGTTGGGGGAAGCAGGAGGCATGTCTACCAGTTTTAAAATGTTCCTGGAAATGCTGTCTGGAAGCCTGGTATCATGAGATTTTTGCCTCGCCTGTTTTTGTGGGTGTAACCAAATCCTCCCTCCTCACCACTCCTCCTGTAGGAATTGTGATGGCCTGTGCATGCTACACGGGCCAGGCCTAAATCTCTAATTACCGCTGCAGACAATAATGCTAACGCCGATGGCAAATACCATCACAAGGGAAAAATCTAGGACAAGGCAGAACCAATAGCTAAGGCCTTGCAGAATACATAAAATTTATGTCCACTTCATGGCACCAATTCACAAACGACCTCTCAGCTGGCAGTTACCTTCCCCGGCTTCTGCCTTCCACCTGCTTAGTGAGAAAACAGCCATCGATGACAGGAGCCCAGGATAAATCTGTCAGCAAGACTTACAGGACAAAATCTCCTGAGGAAGGCTTGAGGAATCCAGAAAATAAATCTCTGTGTCCCAAACAGTAGCAAGGTTACCCAAGTTTATAACAGCTCCTTTTAACCCCTCGGGTATGGGCCTTATTGACTATAATTATCACCAACCTCAGATGACACCTTGAAATGGCGTGTCCTTTGCTACCATGAGAACTGCCCCATGTAGACCTCTTCCCAGATAACAGACTAAGAGCAGCCGGTTTTGGACAAGGGGCCATAGTTATCTGTTTTCTGACAGGTAAGTTAGATGCTTCTAATCTTCCAGAAGGGGACTGGGCATTGGAAATGGAAGTCAGGCTTTTAACACAAGTTAGGAAAATAATTTCAAAACACTTAGAAACTTAGAAGACAAAGAGGGCAGCAGGGTCTCTGGCTACAAGATAACAGCACTTCCACAGCTGTCACCCAAGCCTACAAAAGGTCCTCAGTTGGCACACTTGACCAGATACTATACAGTGATTCTAAAAGAGGTTTGGGGACACCCAGAAAAGCTCAACCCCATCTTTTAGAATTCCTCTCAGTTTCCTCCTTCGGGGATTGAGGGCACTTTCAGCCATATCCAAGATGCAGGAACAGTGAAAGTCAGCAGCAAGACAAGAGCTGCTAAAAAAGCTATACTGGTTAGGGGGCGCCTGGGTGGCTCAGTCAGTTAAACGTCTGATTTCACCTCAGGTCATGATCTCACACTCCGTGAGTTTGAGCCCCGTGTCAGACTGTGCTGACAGCTCAGAATCTGGAGCCTGCTTTGGGTTCTGTGTCTCCCTCTCTCTCTGCCCCTCCCCTGCTCATGCTCTGTCTCTCTCTTTTCTCAAAAATAAATAAAAACATTAAAACACATTTTAAAAAAAAAGCTATACTGGTTAGACAAACAAAGGAAATAGTGGCAGAGGGTTGGGGGCATTTCAGATTCCTTACTGCCTAGGAAATAAAGTCCAAACTCCTATGCCTGACACTCAAGGCTCTACCCAACATAGCTAGGATTCTCTCTCCAACTGTTTCATCATCACCACCCAGATGCAGCTCCAAAGTGATAGTTACAGACCCATGGAGACCTCGGAGTTAGTGCAATATCCATAACCATCCTACTTTTTATATACATATGAAACTGCTAGAGTTTGTCTAAAACCCATTCAACATGGGTTCATTTAGAAATATTACTGAAGTTTTGGTTGCTTTTGCTAGTGAATGAGCAGTTACTTTCCTGTGGAAGTTTGTTTTTGTTTTTACAGAACAAAGGGACCTACGGTGCTATACAGACCATTTCTTCAGTTAGTCTCTTCCCTGACACCTTTCTCTCTCCCAGTGCTGTCCAATAGAAATTTAGTGCAACCACAAATGTATTTTTAAACTTTCCAGGAGCCACATTTAAAAAAGAGTAAAAAGTAACAGGAAAATCAATTTTAAGAATATTACTTAATAGGGGCGCCTGGATGGCTCAGTTGGTTGGGTGTCCAACTTCAGCTCGGGTCATGATCTCACAGTTTGTGAGTTCAAGCCCCATATCAGGCTCTGTGCTGACAGCTCAGAGCCTGGAACCTGCTTCGGATTCTGTGTCTCCTTCTCTCTCTGCCCCTCCCCAGCATGTGCTCTATGTCTCTCAAAAAATAAATAAATGTAACAAAAAAAAATTATAAAAATTAATTACTTAATATACCTGAACTATTATCATTTCAATATGCGATCAATATTTTACAAATTATTCATAAGATATTTTATATAATTTTCATACTAAAACTTAAAAATCTGGTATGTATTTATAGGTATAGTACATCTCAGTATAAACTAGCCATGTTTTATGACTAGTGGCTACTGGATTGGACATGTAGCTCTATTTAGTCATACTTGGTTCAGTCTTGGTTCTTGCTGCTCTCCCTATGTTCCTACCTTCCACACCTTCCCCTTCATACTTTTCTGCCTGTCTGCAACACTACCATCCTCAATATCTAGTGTATGCACCATTCTATCTAGAGATCTCCAAGTCCAGATGATCTCTCACTCTTCATTTCTTCTGGCATCCAAGGTCTATGCCACACATTTATCCTAACAACCCTACCCCACCTGGTCTCGTTAGTCAACTGCTTCATAAGCATGGATCATGCATATCTCTCCAAGAAGTCTGCAGTTTATTTGTGAATGGTAAAGGTGCCTTTCATCTTTCTTCTCCTCCACGGTACTAAGAAGAGTGCTGAGCACACAGTAGGTTCTGTTGAGGACTCACTCAATTGAAATAATTTCATTTTCTTAGACACTCCGCTCTATGATACTGGAGAAGTAAGACTTTTATTTGCCAATGAAGACAATATGGCAACAAAAGAACAAAGAGGTGTGATACTCTTGTTCCAAGGGCCAGTTTTCTTACTTTTTTAAAAAGTTTATTTATTTTGAGAGAGGCTGAACACCGTGAGCGGGGAGAAGCAAAGAGAGAGGGTGAGAGCAAGAATCCCAAGCAGGCTCCAGGCTGTCAGCATAGAGCCCAATGCGGGGCTTGATCTCACGAACCATGAGATCATGACATGAGCTAAAATCAAGAAGAGTCACATGCATAACCGACTGAGCCACCCAGGCGCCCCCAATTTTCTTCTGAATGGATGCATTCTGTCATCAAGAATATCTTGCGACTTTTCGTGGCCTTATTAATACTATCTCGGGCCTCTCTTTGGCATTCACAGACTCCAAATGTGCATAACTATATATTTTCAAAATATATTTCTGCCTCATACGTGTTTTTCACTTTAATTTCACTGAAAGTGAAAGGGAACACTTTGGAGAAAAGGAGAAGATGGCAAGGAAAAACTCCCTTTCCCCAGGGAGGTCTGCAGAAGAAAGAGCATCGAGATAGGCACTCCTATGTGTGTGTATCAGACACTGAATAGACAGCCATGGAGCCCTTGCAGGAGGCAAAGTGAGCCCACAGGTTGTGTGGTGGATGGCCTGATCTGGGAACCCTTTGGGGCACTTGACAGTGACTCAAAGTGACCTACAGAAATAGGAAGAGTCAAGAGGAGGCCAGGCAACAGGGAGAAGCCCCTGGACCATAATCCAACTATGAAATGCACCACAAATTCATCAGATGCAGGATGCCCAGAGAAAGTAGCCAGCAAACCAGATCTCTGTGGACATCAGTCAGCATTCATGCAAGGAGGCTATCTTCTTCCTAAACCTATGAAGATCTTTCTCCTTTTCTCTGACGCCATCTTGAAAGAGGACAAGAGTGGAGGGAGGAATCTGAATAATGACTTAAAGAGAAAATTTACCCTACTGGACTAAGTTTAGAACCAGCCTAAAAATATGGAACCTGGAATTTTTCTGCACATCCCAGTGTAGTTTAATTCTGTGTCCTTGGTATAGATAAAGTCATTGAACAGATAAAGTTAAGCAGAAACAAAGTATGGAGTGTGTATGATAAGGTTATAGGAGGTGAATGATTTTTAAACAATGTTCAAATTCTCTCAAGAATCTATAGTCGCAAAATTTACTTTAATCGAACAGCACTGACCTTAGGCAAAATCCATCTTAGATGTCTTGTTCAAAATAGCACTGGAGCACTTGTGCTAGTCATTAAAGACACTCTGTTAAATAAAACATGCTTGCCAGGCACCTATACCTTAGCATCCTCTTCCCCTCCAGTGTCAGAACTCTACCCATCTGCTTTCAAGAAGGTGCTAGTGTTTGTCACGTATACCTTAGTGTAAATTTAATTAATGTCACCTCTCCATGATTTGTGGATTGTTTGTTGCTACGGTTGTTTATATTTTTATGTCATTCTTAACCATAAAAAGTGAAGTTATGATCTCACTAGAGCAGCTTTCAGGCAACAGTAAACGCCTATGGAGCTAAATACCTTTTCATACCAGGAAGTCTTCTTCCCCAAAATTCATTGAACAAGTATTAAGTACTGGCTTTGTTGTAGATCCACAATTAAATGCTGGAAAGACAAAGATGCCTCCCTGACATCTCGACTTGGAAGCCCCATCAGTACCTCAAACTGAATATATCTTAAGAAGAGTACATGATTCCCACCCACCCAAACCTATTCGTTGCATTTTTCCCACCACACTAAATAGCAGAGCCCACTAAGTAGCATGTACCCAATGGGCTTCAATTAGAAACCCTGGTATAATCCAATTCTTCTATTTTAATAACACTGTCCCTCAGAGAAACACACTAATGGATACACACTGACACACATATCCACATGTGTATTTTTAAATTAATTTAATAAGGAGGCCCTTAGACTGATGTGGTTCCAACGTCGGGCAGCCTATGTAAGCAAACCAGTATCTATACCTATAAATGCTTCAAGGTTACAAAATCAAAACCTAAGGACAATCAATCACAAACAGCCAACTAGGCTTTAAGTTTAGCCAATTAATAACTTCCTCACTCCACTTCCACCTTTTCTCTATAAAAGTGTCTGCCTGAGCTCCTGCCAGTAGAACACTTCTAAACACTTCCGGTTTGGTGCGACCCAATTCAAACAGATTTCTGCTCAAATAAACTCTTAAAGTTTTAATATGTCTCAGTTTACCTTTTAACAATACACACACATACATGTCCAAGGAATCATCCCTGTTGGTCTTGTCTCCAGATCAGATCTTGAATCTATAGAGGAGGAAAAATAATTTTCCCTGTACCTTTCTGAGTTCTTGGTTAAGACCCCTTGTGATAAAAAACAAAAAAAAATTAATAAGACACAAACAAACAAGTTTGTTAACATGTACACCTCATGTATACATGGGAGATATCCAAGAAAAACAAATGAACTCCTGAGAGTGGTGGCCCAAGCCACCACCTTAAATACCATCTTCAGCTAAAGACAAAATGGAAATGGGGTGGGGTGGTCAATTACACAGGAGGCTACCAAAAAAATCACAGTAAACAACAGTATAATTGTTATGCAGATTTTAGTGGGTATCTTCTCCACTGTTAAGACTTTCTTGTGATCTAGTCTTCCTTCTCTTCCTAGTACAGACAGAAAGACACCCTTATAAATAGAGATTTCCTTTACAAATGTAAATTTCCTCTATAGAAGATAACTTCTACTCCATTTTCAGAGCTTCTCTCGTGTCTGCTGTTTCTCAAAAATAATCAGCTGAAAATAATCTTTATGCCAAAGAGGCATATTTGGGGTGGCTTATTCTGCTACACTTCCCATCTGTGCCCTCCTCTCCACGCCCACTGCCACAGCCATCTCTCAACTAGTCTGCTCAGACTGACTCTGGATGGCTTCTGCTGCTTTGCAGTCTCTTCTCAGCACTCAAATCAGCATTCAGGCCACCTTACTCTCCTGGTGAAACCCTTCCTGGATTCCCAGGACACCCAGAATAATTTATATCCCACCTCTCCCTCTGTCCTTCTAGGCTCTGCAGCAGCTCCCCTGCTTATCTCCCTGTGGAATCTGCCCTTCCAACCTCCCCAGCCTCCCCTTTAATCCCTTCGCCCATCATCTACACAGTCTCAGGCAGTTCTCAAAAGGGACCCATTCTTTCAACTTCTGGTCTTTTGTCCTCTGCACTTGCTATTCCTTCTGCTTAGAATGTGCTCCTCCTTCCCATGAATGGGTCCTTCCCCTCCTCCAGGTCTCAGTGAAAAATTTTTTTTGGGTTGCCTGGGTGGCTCAGTTGGTTGAGGGACCGACTTCGGCTCAGGTCATGATCTCACGGTTTATGAGTTCAAGCCCTGCATCGGGCTCTGTGCTGACAGCTCAGAGCCTGGAGCCTGCTTCAGATTCTGTGTCTCCCTCTCTCTCTGCCCCTCTGCCACTCATGCTCTGTCTCTCTCTGAAATAAACAAATAAACAAAATAAAAATAAACAAAAAAATAAATAAACAAAAAAATTTAAAAAAAATTTTTTAAAGTTTATTCACTTTGAGAGAGAGAACCAGCGAGGAGCAGAGAGGAGAGAGAATCCCAAGCAGGCTCCACACTGTCAGCACAGAGTCCGACACAGGGCTCCAACCCACAAACTGTGAGATCACAACCCAAGCTGAAACCAAGAGTAGGACACCTAACCAACTGAGCCACTAAGGCACCCTTCTCAGTTTAAATATCATCTCCCAAACACCTTCCCTGACCAGCCTAGCTAAGGTTACTCCTCATTTTTAACTATCACAGCATTCTGTTTATTTCCTTAAACAAAAATTATAGGTTGTTACTAGTTGGGGTTTTTTTATTGGTAACATAGCATAGTAGTTAAGTGCCTAGACTCTGAAGCCAGACTCTCTGGATTCTAATTCTGGCCCTACCATATACAACCTGTGTGGCCCTGAAAGGGTTACTTAACCTCTCTGTGCATCCGTTTCCTTATCTCTAAAATGTAAAAAACAATAGGACCTGTCTCAAAGAGTTATTAGAGGATTAAATGAGTCAATGTGCATGAAGCCCTTCAAATAGTGATGGTCTATAAGAACCATGTCTATTTTTAAAATAAAAAAAAAAAAACTATGATGGCAGGAATCCAGTCTTTCTTTATTCAGCACTGTCTGTCCAGGGCTTTGCCTCATGCCTCACACAGAGTATTCCTTCACTAAATACTCTAAATAAACAAATAAAAGAATGGCTGAATGACATGATTTCTGTCCTTGAAATATTTGTGGGAAAGCCCAACAGTTGCAAATTTTAACGTGCAAACAAATCACCTGAGGATCTTGTTAAAATGTAGACTCTGACTCAGTAGGTATGGGGTAAAACCTGAGAGTCTGTATTTCTGACAAATGCTAGGTATTGCGGCTGCTCCTGCTGCTGGTCCACAGTCCACACTTTGAATATCAAAGTTCTAGCTGATTGTTAGCTCATCGAGAACTAAAAATCACGTCCTGAAAACTGTCAGAAACAGCCTTCCTATTGCAATACACTTTTAGCTTATAGATGGCCGCTTCATAATAAAGCCATCCGAGAGTTAGAACCTTCTGGAAGTTTGATGGGGTCTCAATGGGCACTGCCCATGATCTCACTCAGGTGTAGGTACACCTGAGTCAATAATCGTCCTACCTTTACTTCTGACCACTTGGGAAGGTCTGGAAAAGGTCTCCTTATATATTTCCCCTTTATCATCACCAGGCCATCTATATATCTCATCTGAAAAGAATCTTTTCTCTTTAGAGCTCTCTGTGGGGCCTTAAAAGGTGTAGTAAATGTGTTCCCTTTACGCTAGCATTTTCAGTAATTTATTCCAGATATTGGTCGTGTATTATTTAACTCTTAAATGCTTTCAGATTTCAAATATGCTTTGTATCAGCACATATAAACAATATATGTTGGCACTGGCATTTTAAGAACAAGAAGTTAAAGTTTCAAAAGCAACACCCTAATTTCTTGGGTGTGATTTCCACCTCCTGCCCATCCTCAGGGCATGGTATGTGTGTGGCTGGAATTATTCAGCACTACTCACCGGTTGCCTCTCAAGGATTTCTTGAATTTAAAATGTGGCCATTGCCTCTACTGCACGGTGTGCTCCAGAAAGGAAGCCCTGTCCTTTTCCAAACTCCCAACTAAAATAACCCCAGGGGCACTTTTGAAAGTGAGCATAATCTTCATGCAATAAGACATTTCACAGCACCATATCTGAAATCTGAAACCTCATTGTATATCTTCTTTAAACAATCACAGCCTGCAATGCCTAATTATCTGCTTCCAAAAGCATTTGGTTAGGCACACAACACATCTCAGTAATGGAAATGGACTCTAGTCTCCTAGAGCCAGTTCATAAAAGCAATGGAGTCGTTTTAATATTGTCAATTCTCTCTCGGCAGTACAGTCGAGTAATGTAGCAGAACTGTCTGATGGCCAAGGTAATGATCAGAAGGGATATAACAGAGAGAGACATCTACTGGCTGATATGGTAGAATTAGCTCATTTATTCAGTTGGAAGAGTTTGGCTGGAGGGCCTCATGGTACTTGTTTCACATTCCAATGTCCCCTCCACAGCAGCACGGCAGTTGGGGCTGTGTAGGATCATGGAGTGAATGTCCACATGCCCCTTACCTTCTCCCTGGAACATGACTGCATCTGTCACTCCAGCAAAACTGCTCTCTCCCACGTGTACTTGCAGCCTTTATTATTGAGTACCAATTATTTTAGTATTTGAGGATGCTAACTATAGCTTTCAAAAAAATAAAGCTGTTAAAATTTCCTACCTTAAAGACTCTTCAGAACTAACAACCAAGCATCCAGCTCAACTAAGCAAGACGATGGGTCTTCCATTCTCAAGTTCTCTAATGCCACAGTGCACTTCTTGAAGTGCTGTGGCATCTCTCACTCACTGACATGCCAAAGTCCTTGTTTTCTCCCAAACGAAATCTCCTCCAAAACACTATGATTCACTATTGTTCTTACTGCTATTGATTAATGTCTGTGTTAATTATTCTCTGTCAATAACCATGCCCCCTGAAAACTTGCTTCCCCTTGCGTTTATTCTTCCACTCTAACCTACAATTGAAGTGGACCAGCAAGAATAGAAGGACCATAAAGAAGCTTGATATTTGTCCCACCACACATTATTAGGCATAAAGGGATATAGAGGTACCTCCCCTGCCTGCTCCTGAGTCTCAGGGGCATGCTTTAACATTTACGTAGGCATAATCACAATGGCCATGCTACTCTACAGCAGGCATCACATTCCCCTCCAGGAGGGGAGTTGTTGTTTTTTTCTTCAACAGACGTATTTTAAAATGGTGGCCATTGATCTTACACAGAAGAGGATGCAACATACTCAGAGAAGCCCAGGTATTGTACCCAGCACAGTATTTGCTGAGTATGCTAGTATTGGTTGATAAAGAACCCAGACATAAAGCCTGTACTTTCTGTAAGAGAGTGAGAAAATATTCAGACTCAAGAGTTAATATTAATATTGCTTGGAGGCAGGAAGCAGACATCTTTTCCAGAAAGTGTAAGGCACAGAGAAGGTTCTAGACAGTGTGTGAACTATTTCATTAAGAAGCAGCATCAGTGGGGTGCCTCGGTGGCTCAGTTGGTTGAGCGATCGACTTTGCCCATGGCTCAGGTCATGATTTCACGGTTTGTGAGTTCGAGCCCTGCATCGGGCTCTCTGCTGACAGCTCAGAGCCTGGAGTGTGCTTTGGATTCTGTGTCTCCCTCTCTCTCTGCTCTTCCCCCACTCCTGATCTGTCTCTCTCTGTCTCAGAAATAAATAAACATGAAAAAAAATTTTTTTAAAAAGAAGCAGCATCAGTTTCTTAACTTTATCTATAAGGAGGGGTCTCGAACTGTGTAGTGTTCTCATTGTAAGATGAGTGCTCTCTCATTACCAATTAATCCTTTCTTGCCTTCATAAAGACTCAGCCGAGACCCCTTGAGCATGGTGCTATAAGACATCACTGCCAGGGACATGACCAGCTATTAGACAATGGTAAGCTGCCCCACTTGTGAACATCCATTCTACTCTCCAAATCCTGAGGATGTTGCCTAGCACACATGAGGTGTGACTCACATGGCAACAGCAAATAGCCTTCCTCCCAAGGTTTACCCAGGCAACCTTGGTTGAAAGCACAGAATGTTCTTGGTAAATACAAGGGGCTTTAAAAATATTAGTGGCAACTGTGGCTGTTGTTATTGAGTCAATGGTTTGGAGCTGTAACTATGTAATTGACAACTTCCCCAAGTCCAATTATGACCACTACAAACCAGACAAAATAAAACTTTTCCCTTAGAAATCTTAATCCCTTTCTTCAAGAATAGTGACTTTCGGGAGCATCTGGGTGGCTCAGTCAGTTAAGTGTCTGACTCTAGATTTCAGCTCGGGGCATGATCTCACTGTTCATGAGATCGAGCCCTGCACTGGGTGGTCTGTTGACCCTGCAGAGCATGCTTGGGATTCTCTCTCCCTCTCTCCCTCCCCTGCTCTCTTGCTCTCTCACTCTCAAAATAAATAACTAAACTTAAAAAAAAAAAAAAAAGAATAGTGACTTTCAGGGGCACCTGGGTGGCTCAGTCGGGTAAGTGTCCAAGTTTTGGTTTTGGCTCAGGTCACGATCTCACAGTTCGTGGGTTGGAGCCCCATGTGGGCATCCACACTGACAGTGCGGAGTCTGCTTGGGATTCTCTCTCTCTCTCTCTCTCTCTCTCTCTCTCTCTCTCTCTCTCAAAAACAAACTTTAAAAAAATAAATAAAAAATAATAGTGACTTTCAAATGGGTATGATTTTGCTCCCATGGATGTTTAGCAATGTCTGGAGACATTTTTGTCACAACTGAAGGTGGCAGGGGTGCTACTGGTGTCTACTGTTATCCCGGTAGAGGCCAGGAATGCTGTGAAATATCCTTCAGTGCATGGGATGGCCCCAACACAGACTTATCCTACCCAAAATTTGAGAAATCCTATCCTTTGAGATTATGGGAAGGAGAGAAAAGGATCTTCTCACCTCATTCTCAACCTGGAACCTCATTATCAGCTTTCTAGGTTAAAGTGGGACAGGATGTAGAAACAGAATCCTAGCCTTCCTATTAGAAGACTGGGATCTTCAATGGCCACTTTGCAATAGTGTAGTCTCTGACAAATCAAAATGATCAATTCCTAATTTCAAATATTGCTTCTGTTGTCAAATATAGCCTAGGTTGGTATTCACAAACAGGTTTCCCATAAGTCAAGTGACATCAGAATGCATCTTCCATGTTTGAGAGCGAAAGGGTACTGTTAATAATTATGCTGGGACAACAGGCACAATCTGGATTGTCCTGAACAAACTGGGTCATGTGGCCATCCCACCAGTGAGAAGAGGGCAGCAGAAACAAGCAAAGGAAAATATAATTGTCCTGTGTTTATCTGGTATTCCATCCATTTCAGAAAACACACATGTTTATTAGCCATTCTGGTGATTACGCCCTCCCCTTTACATAGGAAGGATGAGGATTATTATTACCCTAATTGGAAGGCAAGCAAACTGAGAAACAGACTGGGAAGCCAAGTCCTCATGTGCCCTGGTCTCCTGAGCTCTGCCCAGTGTTCCTCCCTCTGTGATAGTGTCCATCCTCTCCCAGCACCACAGTGATAGGAAGCAAGGAGTCAGGACCCTGTGGTGGTTGATCTGCGGGTCCATGTCTATTTTCTTGATGGGTTTTACAAGCCTGTTCTGTGCATCAAGCATCAGCTATATAAAAGAGCCTGCGAGACCATCTTAATACTAACCAGGAGAGAAGCTGGTTAGCATTAAGCACCCAGAGAGTCCTGAGCCAGGACAGAGAGCCATCTTTTCTTCATTAATGCTCAACTTCCTATAGCATCACTAGATGGCAAATCACATCCATCTTTATGGGCAGTTTAGGGAGAATAAAGGAAGCAAGACACGCACGGGTAATACAGAACATCCCCACACCGACAACTGTCAAGTTTGGTCACCTGATTTAGATGTGGTTTTCTAACCTCACATTCTATTTGTTGCAGAGCCTGATCTCTTAGATCCTGATATAGAGCAATGGATTAGATTTTCCCTCTGTAGTAAGGTAACCTGACTTGATTATTCTCTTGACATGACCTCCCGGCACTGAAGTCTTAGTGCTAGACCATACTCTAACTCCAGTGGCCACATAAAATAACATCACTCCTGTGTCCTAAAGTAGGGTTGCCAGATAAAATACAGAATGTCCAGTTAAATTTGAATTTCAGACAAACAAAAAATGATATTTTAGTATAAGTATATCCCAAATATCAGATGAGATATACTACAAAATTATTAGTTGTTTGTCTAGAATTCAAATTTAATGAGGTGTCCTGTGTTTTTATTTGCTAAATCTGGCAACTCTATCCTAATTCAAAGGTGCCAGGACTTCTTTCACAAAACTATTGTCCTCTGGTCTGGCATCATTTGAAATGTGCTATAATACACATCACCACAGACCTACTTAAAATTAGAGTCTCTCAATCATCCAGAGCCATTAAAAAGAGGTTGTTCAACAAATATAGAGAACAAAGCTGGTGGTCATTGGTATGATATAGGAAATTTCTACTTTCCACTTAAAGATGTTAACTAAGTATTATTTGGCTGACCTGAGGCTCAGGAGTTTGCCTAAGAGAAAAAAAACTGAGCTTAATTAAGAGTCATAATTTGCAGACTTGTGGCTGGTGGCCAATGGCACCTTTGGGGGCAGCCAAAAGAATTTGAAAAAAAAAATAAATAAAACATCTAGAATAAAAGAGTACAGTCCTGGCTCTTGCTTGGGTGAAAAATCTATGAACAGAGAAACGTTTTGTGTTGTATTTGGTGAGGAAACTATAATGCTATATGTGGCAAATGGCAAGTGTCAGGGGGAAAGGTCTATGTTCACTCTATTTTTTAAAATGTTTATTTATTTTTATTTTGAGAGAGAGAGAGACAGACAGAAAGAGTATAAGCAGGGGGAGGGCAGAGAGAGGGAGAGAGAGAATCCCAAGCAGACTCTGTACTCTCAGCACAGAGCCCGACACGGGACTCGATCTCACAAACCACGAGATCATGACTTGGGCGGAATCAAGAGTCAGACACTCAACTGACTGAGCCACCTGGGTGCCTGCTTTATGTCTACTCTAATTGAAGGATGCAATGAAATCAAATGGGTGGGAGAGGTACCTAAAGATGCTTTTAAAATTTGGGGTTCAAAGTTGTGAGGCAAACTGAAGTCTCCTGCAGTTCCCCCTCATACACCTTTAGCAAATAACTTTCTCATGTCTAAGAGCTTATATATATTTCTAAAGGCCTATAAAAGGCTCATCTGGCTTTTCATCCTTTTGAAAACAAAAATATTCTTAAATGTTCTCATGTAATTGAATGAAAATCATATGGGGCCATTTTTTTTTTTTTTTAAGGTCTAAGCTGAAAAACATAGATACCTGGGGTAGTGACCAAACCTCTGGAGTGGAAGAGTAGCCATAATCCAAACAGGAAGAGGAAATGTCTGCTACATGGGGAAATGAGACAAAATTCCATCCTCCTCATGATTAAATGACCCACAACTACCTTTATCGAAGGATTTTGGGCAACCCTCTTGTAGAACAATGTGGGAGCTGTGCTTTCTTCATTTTGGAAGAACTTGAGACGTATTCAGTGTTTTCTCTGAGCTCTGAGCTCCTCCCCTGGCAGACCCGGCTTCCTCCAGTGTGGAGGCACAGCTGCCGATTGATTACCAGCCCTGGCACCACACCACGTTGGTGACCCCAGAACCCCTCCATCCTGCCACCACCAGGCCCAGGCTCAGCCGAGGCAGCAGAACACGATGCACGCGGGTCCAGCGATGTGCTCGTCGCTCACCTGTGTACACCAGACACCAACCCCGGCCACAGCCTTTGACCTAAAATTCCCCAACGTGGAACTTGATGGGCCATTTACCTGATCACGTTTAGAATCAAAGTATCCCTTCTTCTTTCAAACACAACCTGAATTGAAATCAGTGCTAAAGCATGAACCATATCATTTAAATCAAAACCAAATGCAACCACCACCCATTCTCTCTCCTGCCTTTAAGCCCAGCTTCTCCAACAGAGAACAGCTGTCCGGAAGCAGCAGTGACTATGACTATCTTATGATTCAGCCCCTTCCACATTTTGCAGGGTAAGGCTTGTGAGTCTGTATTCATGAGAAGTACTCACAACATGGCAAGGCCCTCATACCCACCTGTGATTAATGCTAAGAACCCCCAAAGGTACATCCTTTGATCTAATGACGCTCTTAGAATCATGATATCTGATATTGGTTCTATTACATGTCAAAAGCATTTTAATCTGCCCCGGGTTAAGGGCTCATCCATCTATGCTGGTGCCTGTCCAGAGAAGCAATTGCTGATTTTTTCACTCCCTGCCCCAAATACTCATTCTTCTTTCTATTTGCCTCATAACATAGAAATGAAAGAAGCAAAGAGTGTGTGTCCTCTGGAATCAATTGTAACTACTGCTATTACACAGGTCATTTGGCCCAAATTGAGGCATCCCGCCTGGTTTTTCTATGCCTTGACTTCAAGGCCACAGAAAAAGGGAAGAGTGGCTCCGAAGAAAGCAAAGTGCTCTAGAGGCACTTCCTGGGAGAGGTCACAGATACATCCTGGGGTATTTCAAGGCCAATTTCAGCCCATTGTTACACTACCGGAGATAGAAACTTCCAATGCCACTTGCTTATTCAAAATGCCCTCATGTTCCTGGTATGTGGATGCTTCCCACAGCAGGAGATGACGACTAGCAGGTGAAGTGAGAGGCCCTTGCTGCATACCTGCTTGTCTTTTTAAATAAAGAGCAGCCAGTTGCAGGCTGCCAGTCAGCACATTCCCATTGGTTCCTTTAATGCAGTAAGGCATACCACTGAGGCTTCCTCTCAGCTGACACCCACAAGCCATGCTAACCGTGGGTGGATCAATGAAATCTTCTAACCCTCAATTTCCCCTTATGCCAAATGAGGACATTAAACTGCTGTGATCGTTAAACTCCAAGTCTGATTCACTGGGGCTCCTGCCCTACCGTATTGCCTAAAGAACAAAGAATATGTCTCAAGATGGATTTTTTTTTCTTGAAGACAGAGGCAGTCATGTTTTCATCCAGGCTAGTAGCCTAATATGAGACATTTCTTCTATTAACCCCAAGCCACTTACATCTCAGTTAGACCCTATGGACATTTCACAGCACAGAAATTACTCCAGCAATGGACAGTGAAATCACGAAGCTAACAATGGTGACTTAGCTTCAGCATCGGAGCTTCACAGAGAGAAACTTTTGCTGGTATCATTTGTGTGTGTGTGTTTGATCTCTAAGCTCATATGATAATGAAGACAGAAAGGAGAAAGTGGGAATAACCAGAAATGGCACCACCAAGAGACCGCTGAACTCCAAGCTGTCCTCATGAGGAGCAGTGGTAACAGGGACAGGGTAACACAAGTGAGAGAATTTGGGTATAAGTACTGTTGGAATTTAGCTGAGGGGAAAGGGAACAGACATGTCAGGTGACATTAATTCACTTAAAACTCCACTTTCTCCAGACATATGATGCCCAACAGGGACCTGAATATTCTGAGAAAATAGAACAAGGATACTAATACTTGAAGCACTTTTTGTTTTTGCTATTTTAAGTTCTTTTCTGCAATTTACCACTGAATCTTAAATTGCACAGACTCTGGGTTCTGATACTGTGATTTCAAAAAGCTACTTCCACAGTCTAAAAATTAGTAGATCTTTTAGAATAAACTGGCTTTCCAGAGAAAAAAGCAAAATATCTATTGTAGTCAGATTCAGAAATTATTTATATGGAATAAGACCAATGTTTAGTCTCTGAAATTACAATAAGGAAAAATATGCCTAGAAGTTGGGAATGATGTATTATTTAAATGAGTGGACACCCTAAGCCAATACTTTTCAAACTTTAGGATATGCTATGGACTGAATGTGTATCCCCCCAGAATTCAAATGTTGAAATCCTAATCTCAATATGGTGGTATTTAGAGGTGGGGCCTCCAAATTGGGAGTTGGTATTTGCATGATTAGGTTATGAGGGTGGAGCTCCCATGATCCAACTAGTGCCCCTATAAGAAGCAGACAGACTATTTGCTAGCCCTCTTTCTGCCATATGAAGACACAACAAGAAGCTGAGTCGCATCCCTAACCCAACAATGCTGGCACCCTGATCTTAGACTTCCAGCCTCCAGAACTGAGAAATAAATTTCTGTTGTTTATAAGTCACCCAGTCTATGGTATTCTGTCACAGCAGCCTGAACAGACTGCAGTAAGGTACATCGGAGTCCATGAAGGATCTTGTTAAAATGCAGATTCTGATTTAATGGGCCAGGGAGAAGCCAGAGAGCCTCCATTTCTAATAAGTTCCCAGACGATGCTGCTGTCACTGCTTGTACTCAGACTATACTTTGGGTCAAAAAGCCCCTAAGTGACCAATTTTCAAAGAATTTGCAGCCATCTACATCCAGATTAGTCTAAGGGCAATTTGATACCTGATGATTTGAAAGGTACTTCTAGTCCTTGCTGGTCTTCAGTTTCATCAATGATTATTATAAGAAAACACTCCCATTATTACTATTATTATTTAAATATTCTCATTATTGAAGCTTTTTTGTTGTTTTGGATCTGGGCCATTAAAGATTTAAGTCTGTGGAGATGAGAAAACGGCAGGACACAAATGTGGGGAAGAACCTTGATTTCCCCCTGCCCTTCCTCTTTCCCTCAAGCTTGACTTCACCTATAGATTTGGAGTTGAGGAACACAGCAGCATCAGACTAGGGGCTAGGGGCAGCGAAGAAAAACTGGACTGCTGTCCTGAGAAATGTGGCTAAAGACCCTTCCACATTAGCCCCTGTGAGAAAAGAATGGAGTCAGTCCCATGATGAGGACAGCAGCCAAGTTTCATCATGTGTACTCAGCTTTTAATGCCACTGCTAGAAAATGGATTGAAGACAGAAAGAGAGGTTGGTCTGTAGGTAACTTGAAGATAAGAGATAATGTAACTCTTACATTTAGAGACCATTTAATACCGGTTGGTTGCTCTGACTTCTTCAAAAGCCTCCCCTTTTTTTTTTCTTTTAAGCTTTGTTCCCTTCTCCTGTCTTCTAATCCACTCAGCAAATATTTGTAACTACTTTGTCCCAGATACTATTCTAGGAGCTGGGATCATAGCAGGGATCAAAATAGATAGAAGTTTTTGAACTTACATTTTAATAGAAGATGCCAGACAAAAAACAAGTACTTAATTTAGAATATGAGAAAGTGAAAAATGTTATGGAAACATGATCATACCAGCACTATTCGCAATAGCCAAAAGGTAAAAGAAACCCCTGTGTCCACTGACAGATGAATGGTTAAACAAAATGTGGCACACACATACAATGGAATATTATTCAGCCTTACCAAGGAAGGGAATTCTGTCACATGGTAAAACATGGATGAACCTTGAGGTCATGATGCTAAGTGAAATAAACCAGTCATAAAAAGACAATTACATGATTCCACATATATGAAATACTTAGAATCATTAAATTCATAGAGACAGGAAGTAGAACAGTGGTTGCCAGGCCGGGGGAAGGAGCAAAGGAAGTTGTTAATGCGTATAGTTTCTTTTTGGCAAGATGAAAAAGTTAGGCAGATTGGCTGCAAAATAAGGTGAATATACTCAACACTACTGAACTATACACTTAGAAGTGGTTAAGATGACAAATGTCATGCTATGTGTATTTCTGAAAATGCTATGGAGAAAAATTAAGCAGAGAAGTGTCTTCGTTAGGCTTGGGTGGGGAGGTTGCCATTTGAAATAGGGTGGTTAAGAAAGGCCGCATTGATAAGGTGGCTTTGGCGCAAAGACCTGAAGGAGGTGAGAGATTGGGCCACATGAGAGAAAAGACTCCAGGCACAGGAGATGACAACCGAGATGGCAGGGATGACATTCCATTTGCCCTGTCACCCTCACCGTGGCTGGGTTAGAGCTGCCCTCTGCTTTCATCTCTCCTCAGGTCCGCTGCTTGAGCCAGTACCGGAGAATCACCAGCAAAGACCTAACAGGAACAAGCAAGGACTCATTTAGGGGTGCCTAAGCTTTTCCGTTGCTCTGGCAGCTAGTCACTCCTTTTCAAGTTTTTTAATATTTAAGAGCTGAAGGGCAAGCAAAGTGGTGTCCCTTCAGTGAGCCCGAATCAGATTGATAAACTGATGGACCAAGACAAGGAGGGGACGATCAGAGAACAGGAGATTCTCAGGTTCTGAGAAAAAGCTATTAATTAGTATAAGGGACCTGGGGGGACCTGGAAGACAGAAGGGCCGATGGGGAAAAGGACCATTCCATTCTGCAGGGATCATATCCTGGCTCCAGCACATTGCAGTCTAAAGGGTACTGGATGGTGACAATGACCTAGGCTTCTAGAAAGTCTCAGCAAGGAACGGTGCTCACCCCAAAGGCCTCAGCTGTGCGACAGAAGTGAAGCACATGGCTTCAGACATCTAAAGGGGAGCAGAGAAGAAGGCCATTGGTGAATCCATCTAAGGCCCCCCCGGGAACTCTTAGAAATAATACAGGGGAGGGGGGTAAAGTCCAGTATAATGTGGTGCTACTCATACTGGGGCCTCTTGTTGATAAAGGCTGGAAATTTTCATTTACTAAAGGCATTCATCTCAAGTTTTGTGTATGCGTTCAAAGATTCTAGGAGTCTGTGATCTAACCAAGCTCTTATCTTCAAATCTGGGTTAGCTTCAATTTCAGTCAATTCCCTTATCCTGTTTGTGCTTCGATTTCTTCATAAGTAAATTGGGGGCAATAATATCTGCCCCCATGGGGTAGCTGTGAGTGTCAAATAAAATAACAGATGGAAAACTACTTGAAGTGACTAAAAGTCCTAGAGCTCAGTCAATAAATAATCATGATTATTATTATAGTCTTTTCATTGTCATTTTATTAACAGAATTTTTCTTCCCCCTCTCCACCCCAGAAAAAAAAATCTGCCGAGAGTCTGAGCAAAACAAGGCTCTAAAGTTAGGTGTGCGATTTATTTGTCTTGGTCCCTTATGAGAAATTTAGTTTTAAGCCCTTTTCAAACATCTGTTGCATTTCAACTCAGTAAGTGCAAATAACAGAGAAATAGTAGCATCTGGGCTAGAAATGAAAAATATCTGCTCCTATTTTAAAAGAGAGAGAGAGAGGGAGGGAGACAGGAGAGAGAGAGGGGAGAGAGGAAGTAAGACTGTTAGATTTCTCATACTGAATACTGAGCACTTATCACTAGAAATCATGTTGTACCTGACATGCAGGAAGCTGCGTGATTAATGTGAATGTGCAGCGGCCATCTGCTCTGGAGTTGGGCTCTGAGTCCCAGGGCCCCGCGCTGGGTCAGCACTTTCCTCTTCGGTGCTGAGAAGTGACTTTCTCTGTTCCCCACCCCCCTCTCTTGTGCAGGTCTTCACTTCTAGGAAAAAAGGAAGAAATGGTCCATGAAGTTTCATTTGCCTTGGAAAGAACAGAAACATCTTCAGAGAAATCACAGGCCACGGCACTGGGGGAGGGCAGTGAAGAAGGGGCCTACAGCCAGCCCAGCCTGCTGCCTGCAAGAAGCAGAGAAGGCCAACAGGGATAATAGACCCAAGGCTCAGACCACACCAGAGCAATCTGATCATTTTAGGAGAAGCAAAAGCCCCAGTAGAAAAGAAAAAGATCTCCTAAGTCACACAGGTTTATTTTTTTTCCTCCCCTTTTGAGTGAGCTTCCTGGAGTAGTTTTTGTCTGGCCTGAAGGAAGTCTGCTCACAGCAGAGGGGAGAGCTGGCCAACTCACCACCTCCTGGGGCAGACACAGGCCCCATGAGTTGGATATCAAGACAGGCAGCTATTGTCACAGAGGAAACTGAGCCCAACGCAGTGAGGCCAGAGACAGATGCTGGGATTAGGTTAGGAGCTCAAGGAGCAGCGGTTTGAGGGGATTTGGTCTGACCCCTTAATTTGTAAATGGGGACCCTGAGGCCATAGATGCTGTGGCAGGCTCACCACAGGCACTCAGAGCTGGACCCATGGCTCTTTACATTTCAGCAGGACACATCCAGTTTGTCCCTGGGATGCTCAAGGAGCAGCAAAAGGTTTTCCTGACTTGAATCCATCTGCATGCTTAGAGTAACTCCCATATCCATTTGCTCCCCAAAATGGAGTCTGAAGGATACAGGAAACAAATGTCTGTGATTATCATCAACTAGTAACACCTGCTCACAGCCACAGGGGGATGGAGAAGAGACAGAGAAGACGGGGAAGGGGCCATAGGATGTAGGACAGCCAAGAAGAACAAAAGGAAAAGGGAGGAGAACATGGTACAAAGAAAGAGAAGAGGGGCGACTGGGTGGCTCAGTTGGTTGAGCGTCCGACTTCGCCTCAGGTCATGATCTCACTGCTTGGGAGTTTGAGCCCCACGTCAGGCTCTATGCTGACAGCTCAGAGCCTGGAACCTGCTTCGGATACTGTGTCTCCCTCTCTCTGCCCCTCCCATGTTCATTCTCTGTCTCTCCCTGTCTCTCAATAATAAATACATGTTTAAAAAAAAGAGAAGAGGGTGAGGAGAGAGAGATGAGGAAGAGGCAAGGAACGCTCCCAAAGCTTGGACTAGAGAGGAGAGTAAGAACACTGGGGGTGGGAGGGAGTACTATTTGATGAGAAAAGGGGAAGTCAAGGGGAAAATCTAGCCAAACTTAAATTTACAACAGTCAGTCTAAAGGACCAAAGTCTACTCAGTAGCTTTCTGCTGAGAAGCCCTATCAGGTTTGGGGCGGGAGGGGGGAGAAAATGTATTACCTTGAACCCTGACCTCAGTTTTTATCACAAGGGGTATAGAGGTCCCTGGTGAACAAGAGGAACTTCCCCGCCCTGGTTGTGCAGAGCCCTCCTCCCTGGGCATTCTCACCTCGCAGAACCTCCTCTTGGCACAGGACAGGAGGCAAGAGTTTTAAGTTACACACCAGGGGCCAATAGGACTGCACAAAGCTCATATTGTTCCTACTTTAATCATGGTTTTTGCTTCACAAATCCTGCTTTGAAACCATACACTGTGCTGAAGTTTTATGGCGGCTCTTGGAGTGGTTTATGGTTTTATCAGAGATTTTATTTTTCTAAAGTTATCACTGAATTTCCTTTTGCCCCTCCTCAAAATAATTATTGGCAAACGTGTGTAAACATAAGCCTGACAAACATGTGGAAAACGTACAGGTAATGATACCACACCTTAGATTTTCTCCCAAAGTAAATTAAATCAAGCCTTCGGCTTTCCCATTCTCTTATTTTCTTAAGAAAGAAAAAACGAGGGGGCAGAGAGAGGAAGAGAGAGGAGGGGCAGTAAGAACACCTTTTTTTTTTTTAAGTCAGAAAACCAAATTCTCACAATATTTAATGACACTTTTCCCTGTGTGTAGGGACTGAAGACTGAATTATGCCAAGGTGTGACAATTAGAAAAATTCTGAGTCAGGGAAAGTTTACCTTAGCCTGATTTTATGCCTTCAATACGTGCTTATATTCTAAGACCTGCATTTAGAATGGGGATTTGAGATATTAGAGAAGAAGTCAGGGAAGCCAAAAAGACACATTTTCTCTAAACCATATAAACAGCACTGCTTTAACTCACAAAGGTATTCATGTGAAATTCAGCAAGGACTTACGTGCCACTGCACGGCTGTCACTGTGGTAGGTTATGGACTGTGAGAGAGAAGGGTCAGCCTAAAGGCTCTGCACACCCCTGATCCATCTCAACCACCCTCCACATCACCTTCATCTCTCCCCTGGATGAGGGCAAGAGCGTCCCCCAACTGCTTTCTCTGTTTCCTCTCTTGCTTCCCTACAGTCCATTCCCACATAAAACTCAGAGTGATCTTTTAAACTACACATCAGAGGACATCACTCCCTTGCTCGAAACCCTCCAGTGCTGCTGCTCCTACTGGGAATAAAAGCTGCACTCCTGACCCTTAACATGGTTATCCTCCACTCGGGTTCCCACCTCTGCTCCTCTCATGTGCTCTCCCCTCTGCCCATGAGGCAAAGTCACAATGGCCCTTTGGGTTTTCTGTTCCTTTAGCAAACCTAACTTGTTCTACCTTAGAGAAGTGTCCTTCAAATATTTTGGAGATTCTTCTTGTAGCTCAAATGACTGGAAAAATTATGAAACAAGCCCAAATTTTCATCCCCAGGACAAAGATGAATACTCCAAGAATCAGGTTCCGAGAAACAATGGTAGAAAAAAACAAGTCATTTCCTGCTTGCCACTTTTCAAGTTCAACTCCTTGAAAGCGCTAATAACTGCATTCGCTGTTTGTGTCTCCCCTTTACTAGAATGGAAGCTACAGGGGTGCAACAACCTCATGTGTCTGTCCCATAATTCGCCCCATCTCGAACCACGACAGAGACTTAGTGGATACTCCATCAATAGTTCAAAGAGTGAATAAATGAAACTATAAAAAAAAAAAAAACACATCACAGTTTTAAATGTGGATTCACAGCTATTCTTTGACTAGGTACAAAAATGAATACAAATTCTAATTGCAAACAAGTTCCTTCTTGCTTAAAAAAATGCAGGAACAAAAATGGTGACATCAAGCCCTCATGAATCTACCAAGAAAAGCTCACCTTCCCCCAAATCTTCTAGCCGAGGCCTTTTGCAGCCTCCAATTGACCACTCAAGGAATGTGTTACTTCAAAAGAGAATACTTGACAAACGGCCTTTTCTTCATTTGAGGTCATGATTCAGCTTTCTAAGAGACATCCATTCATAGCAAGACAGTGTGGCCAAGCTGAAAGGGTGTTATAGCAGTATTTACAGTGGGGGCTGTTGCTGTGTGACTCGGGGAAAAGCTTTTGAGTCCCTGGATCCATATATGCAAAACATGACAATAAGCTCGCCTTCAACTTCTCTCTTCAGCATTTCTGGGGATATGTTATATTCAGATCAAATCCTATGAGCCTCTTTGGGAAAGAAAAAAGTGATATATGTACAGAATACACTGAATGAGTGAGCCATCTTGCTTTATCTACTAGAAGGTGATAGACTCTTGGATCAGCAAGGTGTCCTCCTCTTCTAAGAATATGACTTGATGATTATTCCTAGCTCACAGAAAGAGAGATTTAAAGTTAGTAAATCTAGAGAGAGAGAGAGGAGAAAAAGAAAGAAGCTCAATTTAGACTATGACCTTATACCCCTCCCCCGTTCATGCTCTGTCTCTCTCTGTCCCAAAAATAAATAAACGTTGAAAAAAAAAAATTAAAAAAAAAAAAAGGGGGCGCCTGGGTGGCGCAGTCGGTTAAGCGTCCGACTTCAGCCAGGTCACGATCTCGCGGTCCGTGAGTTCGAGCCCCGCGTCAGGCTCTGGGCTGATGGCTCAGAGCCTGGAGCCTGTTTCTGATTCTGTGTCTCCCTCTCTCTCTGCCCCTCCCCCGTTCATGCTCTGTCTCTCTCTGTCCCAAAAATAAATAAACGTTGAAAAAAAAAAGTTTAGACTATGACCTTATAGAAATTTAGGGGATAATTCCAGCCAAGAGTCAGGCTGAAATTAAGGATTCAGTTTCCTGTTCTTGCTGAGTCAGCTCTCCATAGTGTGTCCTTGTGGTTTTGCTTGATTTGATACAAATTCTAAAAATATCCGATTTGTTCATATTTTTAAAAAGCACGTAAAAACAGACTGCAATGGTGTCCACATGACCCCCACAACTGGCATTACTTGGACCACTTTTCTCTGTGATTCTATGAAATAGCACAGTTGTCTAACCCTCATTCTCCTTCCACAAAAATCTTAGGTAGATGGTTGTGGCATCCTTGCCCATTGCCTGACTGATATGCATTCTTCTCTTCTTGCTCGTTTACGAAACTCTGTTTTCAGGTGCAAGATGTCAGCCCCAAGTGAAATGCTCCTTTGTCCAGCTTCCTTAGGAGTTCAAGATGGCGATGTGCTATGGCTCTGGCTAATAAGATGGAAATAAAAGTCTACTGGGAGCCTCTGGGGTATGTTTGCTTCTCCTGATGTGAAGGGGCAGGTGATGATGGCTCAGTCTTTCCCTTCCTGTCATGTACAGGAGGAAACATGCAGTGGCCACCCGGTAGCCACCAGAAACAAGCATGAAGACAAGCACTCTGGTATGATGGGCATAGCAAAAAGATGGAAAAAGTTAAAGTCCCTGATGACATCACTGAGCAGTTACATCTACACCAGAAATAGCCTACATCTTGTCTTCTTGATATCTGAGAAGAAGAAACACCTACTTGCTTAAGTCACTGAAATTAGCTCCTGCAATACTCATAGCCAAAATCATTACTAAGTGACACAATGACCACATTATTTGAGAGTGGATAAATGGGTCTATATATGGAAAAGCATCCTGCATCAACAGGAATGAAGGTCCTTGAGAAAACCCTTACTTCCAGAAAACAGCATCCCTATATCATCTTTACCATTTAGTCCCGATCCTTCACAGTTCACACATAGAGAAGTGGAACTATTCTAAGATTCTGAATCCTAGGCCTCTGCAGGCTCACTGTTTCCCACCAGCCAATTCCCTCAGCTGTTCCACATCCGCCCTTTACTATTTTCCATCCATTCATCACTTGCATTGTCCAGGTTTACAATTTTCCAAAGTCTGCCCATTTCAATTAGACACCAGGGTCGCAGACATAACCCGGCAGCCCTGACCTGCATGGGGCTAACATCAGAGGCGGCTGGATTCCTGCAGCCTCTATTTCTATATATGCCATCTTCAGGCCAGGACTAGATAATTTCACTCATCTAGAAAATTAAGGTGAATAAGAGAATAGAAAACTGGAATGGCATATGGTCTAGCTTCCTGAATTTGTGTGATTATCCATTATCAAATAGCAGGCACTGAGTTATTAAGTCTATTGACAGATACAATGTAATTTTCTTCAAACAGATAACTGATCCTGGAACTGATAAGGTCTGAATGTGCAGCGCCCACTGCTTCATATTTTGATCATTCTTCACTTTCTTCATTCAGTGGTCTAGGTTATCAAATTACCAGTACAAATAGATAAACAGAAGTAAAGCAGCACAGCGTGTCTTAAATTTATACTCAGGGTTTTCTCATTTTGTTACTCAACATTTTCTGACTCTGAGCAGCACTGCTTTATAGTCTTGGGACCAAGAAAAATTAAAATAAGTAAGAAAAATTACAACATTGAAATTAAAAAAAAAATCCAGGTCTCAGAAAGGTTTGAAATAAATTGCACAGAAATAGGTGAAATAGGGCTCTAAGCTTAGAGAATGTTAAGGATTTTAAGTTTAGAGGCAACACTGTTCTGGTACTGCTAAATGTGGGTAGCGCTTGCCTTTTCCTTTTATAACCCCTGGCAAAGGGATTTATGCAGGTAATAAATCAACACTGAAATGCAGCTCCAATTACAAAAGCAAAATAAAATCAATGGGACAGTGCCTGATACAAACTGACTGGAGAAGACATTTTGCAAACATTTAAAAAATACCTCTGTGAGGGGTGCCTGGGTGGCTCAAGCATCAACTCTTGATTTTGGTTCAGGTCATGATTTCACGTACACGAGATCAAGTTCAGCTTCCGGCTCCACGCTGAGTGTGGGGCCTGCTTGGGATTCCCTCTCTCCCTCTCTCTGTGCCGCTGTGCTGCCGCTCACACACACACTGCCTCACATGCTCTTTCTCATTTTCTCTCCCTCCCTCTTAAAATAAATAAATAAACGTTAAAAAAAAAATACCTCTCTGAGTATATACACTAGGCACTCAAAATGAAAGGGCACATCTGTTTTCCAGCATTTGGGACTAACCTTCCATACTATGAAACAAAAGAACACAATTCTTCTTGTCCCATAATTTAGCCTTGGGCCCTAACTGAAAACTATTTATCGCTGATCTTTCTCCCCCACTCAGATGATTTTGTCAATGCTCTGAGTTCCAAAGAGTTAACAACAAAAATAAGAGCATCTAGGTGTTTGCTTTTAAATGGGTAAATATAACACTCTCCAGTTCCATCCACGTGGCTACAAAAGGCCATATTTCATTCTTTCTCATTGCCAAGTAGTATCCCATTGTGTATATAAACCACAATTTCTTTATCCATTCACCAGTTGATGGACATTTATTTTAAATTTTTTTTAATGTTTATTTATTTTTGACAGAAAGAGAGAGGCAGAGCATGAGTGGGAGAGGGGCAGAGAGAGAGGGAGACACAGAATCTGAAGCAGGCTCCAGGCTCCGAGCTGTCAACACAGAGCCCGACGTGGGGCTCAAACCCACAGACCGCGAGATCATGACCTGAGCCGAAGTGGGACGCTCAACTGACTGAACCACGCAGGCGCCCAGTTGATGGACATTTAGGCTCTTTCCATAATTTTTCTATTGCTGAAAGTGCTGCTATAAACATTGGGGTACAAGTGCCCCTATGCATCAGCATTCCTGTATCCCTTGGGTAAATTCCTAGTCATACAGAGAAAGACAGATACCATATGTTTTCACTCTTATGTGGATCCTGAGAAACTTAACAGAAGACCATGGGGGAGGGGAAGGAGAAAAAAAAAAAAGTTAGAGAGGGAGAGAGCCAAAGCATAAGAGACTCTTAAAAACTGAGAATAAACTGAGGGTTGATGGGGGGTGGGAGGGAGGGGAGGGTGGGTGATGGGCATTGAGGAGGGCACCTGTTGGGATGAGCACTGGGTGTTGTATGGAAACCAATTTGACAATAAATTTCATATTAAAAAAATAAGAAAAAACAAAAACAAAAAAATAAATGGATAAATATAGTATGTATATCATGATTAAAATACAAATACCAGAGATTACATGAGCCCCCTGGGAGGGAACCCATGGATTAGCAGTCTAGTTACTCTTCATTCGTGAAGATGGAGGTGAGACCCAATGCCTTGTAGATACTGTAGACTGGGGCTGAATTCTTACTAGAAACCAAAATATTTTAGAAATTCAAACACGTTACCATCTACTCAACAGTAATTCACTATGTACTGAAGTTTCAAATAAATCACTGATTATATCTGACTGTAAGAATATAATTAAATATAAGATTGTATAAGAATCTTAGTTAGTAAATGTTGTGATCATGATCCTTGGCATATCAGATATTCAGATTTCACTGCACCTTTAACAGCCACTCACCAGGTATCTTTGCTTTCCCAGCTAGAGGCCTTTGGTATTTGTAGGAGGATTCAGTTGAGTTAAGATTTTTCCTTTTCTAAACCTGTTAGGAAAACCGTTCTACTTCTTTTTGGCTGGTCATTTACAAAGACTAATAGCAGGTAGGCTCTTTGTGTTCCCTGTTGAGTTGAATGTGTTTATTCTATAGCAGCGGAGTTCCACAGCAAATTTTAGTTCTCAAACTTCGGTGTTTTTAGTGTAATGGATTTCTGGAGGATTCTGTTTGTTTCAGCATTTCTCTTCCCTTCTGGAAGGACCACAATGCAGATATGAGTGACAGAGTTCAATGAAAGAATAAAATAAAAATATTAATTACCCAGAGCTGCCTGGATCCTAACAGCCATGCTGAATATGTGCGACACTAGGCATCCAAAGAACATCGATATTTATTATGAAGATGTGTGTATTGATTGAGCTGTAAAATGATTCAAAGTAATATATGCCATCCCAATAATTGAACTCCATTCAAAAGAACACCAATGTAGCCACAATGAAAATTGAAAGAGACGATTTTGATTTATTAAATTACTCTATGCAGCCACAAGATATTGAACAAAGAGAGGAAAAGTTACTATGCGTCTATGGTGATCCTGTCTTGCTATCAGAAAGAAGACCAGAGGGCCTATTTGTCTCCATGACTCAGAGGTGCCTGGTTCTAAGGGTCTGACCCCACATTACTTGGAGGATAAGAGCTCTCTAGAAGTGAGCACTTGGTGGCCCTGAGGCAAACTGTGAGGCCACACCTTCTTCTATCAATGGCCTGTCCTCTTATTACATTACCTCTCTCCCAAGACCTTCCCTGGTTGCCCCAAACACTCGCTTCTCACCTCTATGAACTCCTATGTCTGCAAGTGGATATAGGCAGAAGGGGAGATAACAGGGATGGAATTCACATTTAAGGAAACTCTAATGGGCTTGCTTACTCAAAATCCTCAACTAGCCAGAATCTCTCCTTAGATTCTGCTCACATTCAGAAGACAAATCACATACATCTCACAGCACATTCAGGGAAGAGGTGTGGTTAGTTGGCTTGTTTTTAAAGGACTTTAGAGTCTATATTATATTGAGGTCTACACATTCATCTCAGCTTTTACAATCCTCTATATCTTCAATTATTAGTGCAAATTCACATTCAGATTGGGAACTTTGATATTATAAAGGTATCCATTATTAAAGAAATATATAATTATCTTTATAATACCATAATTACTGAGACATGGAAGTAAACAGAAAGATTTTAAACATAGATTCAAAAGGTATTTTATGCAACCATTAACCAAAAAAATGTTAATTCCCCAACATGTCCCACCTCATTTTTTTTTAATTGGTATATTCCAGGTTGAATGATGGCCGCTCTCCAAAAGATATGCCCATCAGGAACCTATAAATGTAATCTTACTTGGAGAAAGGGGTCTTTGCAGAAGACCTTCAGCTTCTTAAGCTGAAAGTCTTAAGAAGCGATCATCCATCTCAAGATTATCCAAGTGGGCCCTATATTTAATGACAACTGTGCTTCTAAGAAGAGAAGAAGACACAGAAGAGAAGGCCATATGAAGATGAAAGCAGAGATTGGAGGTAGGCAGCCACAAACTAAGGAACCCCAAAGCCACCAAAAGCTAGAAGAAGCAAAGAAGGATCTTCCTCTAAAGCCTTCAGAGGGAGTATGGCCCTACTGACACCTTGTTTCAGACTTCTGTCCTCCAGAACTGTGAAAGAATACATTTCTGTTGTAAGCCACCAAATTTGTGGCACTCTGTTACAGAAGCCCTAGGAAATTAATACATGGAGTTTCACTATATGTGATTAAATGTCACTCAATAAATGCAATTAAGTATAATTAAAGATGAACATTCTTCAGTCAGTCATTCAACAAACACTAATTTTTTTTAATTTTTTTTTTACTTTTTAAAAATTCTTTTAATCTTTATTTATTTTTGAGAGAAAGATGGAGTGTGAGCAGGGGAGGAGCAGAGAAAGACGGAGACACAGAATCCGAAGCAGGCTCCAGGCCCTGAGCTGTCAGCACAGAGCCTGATGCAGGGTTCGAACTCACAAACCATGAGATCATGACCTGAGCCAAAGTTGTACACTCAACTGACTGAGCCACCCAGGTGCCCCTAACAAACACTTATTAAGTGTTACTATGTGCCAGAAACTGTGTAAGACTCTGGAGCTACAGTAAAAATTTTCAAAGATATACTAAAAAACCCTCATTGACCTCACAGTGAAATCTGAAAAGGCAATTTTTTTCCTCAAGACTTTGTAGAACAAGAGAAAAATATCAGAGATTTTTTTCAATTTTTTTTATGTTTGTTATTTTAGAGAGAGAGAGAAAATGCAAGTGGAGGAGGGGCAGAGAGAAAGAGAGAGAGAGAGAGAGAGAGAGAGAGGGAGAAACAGAATCTGAAGCAGGCTCCAAGGTCTGACCTGTTAGCACAGAACCCGATGTGGGGCTTGAACTCATGAAGCATGAGATCATGACCTGACCTAAGTCAGGTGCTTAACCGACTTAGCCACCCAGGTGCCCTTATCAGAGATTTTAAAGAGGAGAATATTAACTAGGTAGAGGAAGGTGGAATCCTTTTATATAAAATCTATAAAGGCAATATTAATGTGAAGAACAGATATTGTTACTAAGGGGCTCCAGAAAGGTTTAGAGACATTCCATCCAAACTCAGAGTTTATCAGTCCCCAAAGAATGCAAGTATTTTCCACTATCACCTGTTAATTACAAAGGAAAAGAGCACCACTGAAACCCCCACAAGACCTAAACCTTTCCCAGGTAACTATCCTGAGGAATGAAAGATTTTCCTCTATCTTATTTGAAGAATTAGAAAGTGAAAGTGGCTTCAAGTCTTCTGTTGTTTTTCTACATTTTCCAGATGATATTTTGCATTATGATGTGTCATCCCATGTTGTATCAATCACATTACAATATGTCACTTAATGTAACATAAAGCAACATGATTGACACAATCTACTAGGGCTTGTCACAACATTGCATGTCAACCAGGACATTTTTATGGGTTTTGTAAAGAAAAAAAAAAGTCAACATATTTCACTGAACATCGCATCCAAGGTGTGGGGAGAGGGAGGCAAAGAAAGGCTCCTTTGAAGATTTTTGCAACATTTCTGTTGAGAGAACTGATAAACATCTGTTAAGTAAATGGAGTCAAATGTCTTCCCTAAACCCATATCAAATGGGCCCAATAAACTACGGCCAGCCTGTCTTGGGTTCATGGTCAACTCTTACTGCTCCCTGTTCCTGGTAGCCACATTTAATCCAAAACACCTTTAAAAGAAGGAAAAGAACTACCAAATGGAAGGCCTACATCTAAGGCAAAGGAAGCAATAAAGGCACGCAGTCCTCGGCAGTAGGTTGGGAATGTTCTAGAAGCCACTATTGGTGTAAATGTGGTTGTAGGTAACAACTCAAAACAACTTGAGCAAAAGCGGAATTTATTATAAGGATATGGGGGTTTCTCAAGGAACAGTGAGCAGGAATAGAACTAGACCACAGGAAAGGACTAGTAGAAATAATTAGAATTCTAATTAGACTAAGTAGAATAATCCATCAACATCCTCTCCTCACCTCCTCCCTGCTTCTCTGTTCCACCTGCTTTCTTCTTCTCTCTTTACTGCTGCCCAACCCTTTTGGGAGAATTAGCCCTTATTACCCCCAACTGTGTAAGTTAGAGTCGTAACTACATGGGAAATGCTAGTATATACTTGTTAATTTCCTCTGGGGGATGTATTTCCCTCTTCCTTACGGTATTCCAATTCCCAAGCAATGTAGTGCATGAGGGATGGACCTTACCTCTAGCTCCAGAGGGAAAATCAAGTCAGCTCAATCAACCAGTGGATTTCATTGTCCTGGCCAATAGCTGGTTCAGGAAAAGCACAACAACTAAATAGGTCCAGTTAAAATGAATCCACAGATTTATGTAGAAAGCTAGGACACAAACTCACTCTTTCTCCTGGGGCCTGAGTGAGAATGTGAACTTGGGACTGCTTTGTCATTTTAACAACCATGAGGGGAGCCAGCTTGAGGGTCAAGCCAACTGAGAGGAAGAAAGCCAAGACTTGGATCCTACTGACATCATTTGAGTCCTTGACCAAATCACTCCTGCAGCCTAAATCTCTCCTAGAACAGTTTGAGAACAGAAATCAACAAAACCCCTTTATATTTAAGACAGTGTAAGTCCAATCTTCTAGTCCTTGCAACCAAAGGAATATCAACCTATATAAGAGACTAACTTACTATCTTTAGGAGTATCTCCAGCCAACCTAGCTTGAGCCAGCCAGTCTAATCAGCCATGGCAAGGGTACAAACACAGTCGGTAGGTGCGAAACCCCATGGACTGAGTGGGAGAGCAGTTCTCAGAAAAGAGAATGGGTGGCATTTTGAATAAAATCTACTACCAGTGAAGATACCCATTCACTGGGTGAGTGGATACACACAGCCCTCTGGTGCTTTGGTTCATTTAAGTTGGTTGGTCAGCATCTCTGCAACTTGGAACTTCCTTCTGGTATGTCAGTGACAGATTAATTGGATACTCACTCTAAATAGGGTGCCAAACCTCACAGATAGGTTTTAATAAAGTAAATAGTTTATATTCAGATGGCCTTTCCCATTTTTCACAATCCTTTTCCCTCTTTCTTTTCTGCTATTGCTGTTTGTGTGTAGAGGAACATAAGGAAAGATTTTCACTCTTGCACCTTATGATTCCACTCCCTCCTCCCACTCCTTAGGTTTCAAAGGACATCCTCTTTTAAGAATGTCCTCTTTCAGGGGTGGTCACGTGGCTCATCCATTAGAGCTGAGGATGCAAGGGGCTCAGCCTTTATGGATGAATCCTGGATATGATGGAACAAGGCTTAAATATGCTCATATCCTTTACTGAAGGAAGCCCTTTTGGAATTTCATGGAAAGCAACAATCAGAAACATGCATACAGAGTTATGCATAGAGTTGCTCATTCAAGGGTTTTGCTCTTTTAAAATAATAATTAAAAATCGTGTTGTTAAAAACATTAACTTTGTTAAATAAAGTATGATTTATCCATATGATAGGATTCTATTAAACAACTGAAAATCTGATTTCTGTAGAATATTTTATGAAATGGAAAAATGCTTGTGAAATATTGTGAAGTGAAAGAAGCAGGTCCCAAAGTGTATACACGGCATGATGATCCTTGACTCTGCACATACTCACACACGCTACAAACTGGAAGGAAACAGGTGTTAACTGTGGTTACCTCAGAATTCTTAACGTAGTAGAATTATGAATGCAATTTATTTTCTTTTCTATATACTTTTTTTTTGCATTTTCCAAATTTGTCCACAGTGAATAAATATCACTTTTATAATGGGGGGGGGAAGGTATTAAGGATTAATTCCATTTTTGTAGATACATAATATACTTTATTCTCTGAATTTTGGTGTCAGAGACAGTGAAAGCATATAGACATGAAATACTTTTGAGGCACTGTAAACGTGTCATGTGTAAGGCATACTGAAGAAAATGCAATCAAATGACATTCTTTAAAATAACAAAAATAGTCATTACCCCCCTTAAGTAAGGAAAGGGTATTTTTTGTTCATCATATTTCCCAGTTAAAGAATTTTGTGAAATGAACAAAATGTGCACTTTAATTTCTACCTTTGAAACTCTTCCCAACAAAGGTCAGAACAATTTCCTTTCTCCATCGTCATACTGTAGCAGCTATGTGATTTATAACTCTGATTACATTTTTGTCTCCTACAATATGCTGAAGTGAATGAGGTCAGAGATTCTGCTTTCACTCAGTTTCCTTGTTTTTGTGGCTTGAAGTCAAATTATTCATATTACTTTAATGCAGTTTTGTTTAGCTTAATTATATACTGAAAGTCTGGCACACATAATTAATCAATGTATTGCTAGTGACTGTTGAACAGCCCATATCTGTTGGAAATTTTATTATAAAATACTGGATGTGAGGGGAAGGAAGACAGGAACAGATGAGAGAGAAAAAACATGCCATCTTTTCCTCCGATGAGTGTTATCACAGTGGTCATGTGTGTTGAGAGAGTCAGTTTAGCTTTACAGATTTGTCCTCACTTCTGGAAAATCCAAACTATATCTTCTATTGTTTTTGTTTGTTTGTTTGTTTTTTGGGTTTGTTTTTTTTTTTTTTTTTTTTTTTTTTTTTTTTTTTTTGCCTGCCAGGTTGACACACCAACAAGAGCTGCCTCACGTATTTTTTCATTTCACCTTATACAGATAAAAACATGCACTATTCTGCAGGTCAGACAGGGAATACTGGGCACAACTCGTGTGATTATATAATCCAAGGTTTTACCAGAGTCTTACCTTCCCCCCAGTAGTCAGTCATTACTCTTACACTCTTGCGCTTATTTCATATGAGCAAGTTGGAGAGAGAAATGGCACCCCAAACTTTTTTCCAATAAAGATCTTTTACTTTTAGTTTCCTTAGATTTTGTGAACATTTAAGGAATTCTATTGTAAGAATGTGCAAAACCTGAGTTAAAGTTTTACAAATTTGCCTCAACATACATTGCCACGTGGAGCTGATATACAGACATTAGCAAATGTATATATGTAATATATGTAATATCCCTTTGAACACTTTTTTAATGATAGAGTTCAATTTGTCCATTATTCGACTGTCTTTACAGCACCTGCTGTGGGCTGGGCTCTGTTTCATTTGCTCCAAGATGAGAATCACCGTTCCTACCTACAAGGAGCTTACAGCAGGCGAGTGGTGGAAAAGCCACATAAACTCAGCGTTGCATGTAGTATGATAAGTGTTCTCAGTGAGCTGGACGGGGGGGTCCCCCAGCCCCCCAGGGGTCCAGGAAGGCTTTGCTGAGAAGGTGACACTTGGCAGCATCTCAAAGGATACAAGACAGCCAGGAAATAAAGTGCTGTCCTTTCATCTGCTGGTCCCTCGGGGATCCCTACATCGTTATTAAATCCATTCCAGAAATAAGAATACAGAGGAACAGAGAGGTTAAATGACTTGAACAGTGTCACACACCCAGAAAGGAAAAGGTTTGGCTGCAAACCAGGCATCCTGCAGACTCAACTGTTGCGCTTCCCACCAAGGCAAAACAAAGAACCTCTCTCGTTTTGCTAGGGTGTGCAATGCCCACACAAAGGCACTTCGCAGAAAGTGCATTATTTGTAAATAGAGATCTTTATTACCTCCCAGAGATATCAAGGAAACTTAAAAAACTGCTTCCTGCAAGCACTTTCCTCAGCCAAAACTAACGCAGCACACGTTAAGTACCTGGCTCAAGATGATGATAATGGGGAAAATGGGGATCCCAACACACATGCTCTTTTCATTCCCCTGAAACACCGGCGGTTCTATCATGGGCTCCCTGGCAACTGACCTGCTTATTGCTCCATTTTGCATAACCTCAACTGTGCACCTACAACAAAGTCCCTTTTCTCTTCTATTTAATTGTTATGGTCACTGCCACTGTTGAGTGAAAAATAAAATATCTCTGTGCTGACATGTCACTTTATTTTGTTCTGTTTATTAAAAAAGAGAGGGAGAGAGAGAGGAGAGAGAGAGAGCATAGAACTGAAACCAGCAGAAAATCATCCTGTTTGATGAAAGGCAACAAAATTATAAAAGTAATCAAATTTCATAGAATCCAACTAAATATGAAGAAACTGGGATCATAATATGTTTCTAATAGAACTGTTGGCTTTAAGAAATGGCTGTGGCCAGAATGAATCACTACCCTATTAAGTCCCAGACATTTCAGCAACTTCAAGAAATGGAGACAGGAACCATAAGTAGGGTGCCTGGATTTAGTCACCATGGTGGTGGTGATTCCTTGTCATTATTGAGCTGGTTTTTGAAGGTTAAGACCCCATCAAAAATGGAGAGCACACAGCAGAATGAGTGGTTCCTATGCTGTCAGCAGCACACAGTGGACATCTGAGGTCCATTTCTGGGCTTTCCATAGGTCAGAAATCATCTAATGCTTGACCTCATCTTGTCCTACCCTTTAGACATTTCCAGAGATCAAGAATAACATCTATATTGAGGCAGCTGGCTTCCATTCTCTCCCCAGGACAAATTTTGCTCATAACTGTTGTTTTTGATGTTTATGTCAACTCCTAAAAAATGTTCCGCAAGTGTAATTGGTCAAACTGCAGTTTAAACATAATAAATTAGAAATGAATATGAACAAGATCTCTCATTTTTCCTATTAGTTTGTGTTTGCAGGGTGGGGAGCCCAAAGGAAAGAAGTATTTACCAGGCTAGTATTCCCTGTATCTTGGAGAACCACAACTCTCCCATCTGGCACTATTAAACATGAATACATTGACATGTAAACCAGTGAAGAGACACTTTCTTCTATCTTTGTGAATCATTTATCGTTCTTGCTGTACACTGAGACAATGTTTACTTCTACTGGGCCAAAGAATTCCACTGGGAAAGTAGATGATCCCGTGTCTTTAGCCGAAGATAAGTTTTTATACATAGGCCTACTGGGCATCATTTAATATGTTGATGTTTTATATGCTTTTCCTTTCTCTAAGAGTTGAAATGGAATGAAAGATTAGAAAAAACTGGAATACCATTTATTAGGTCTATCCAGCACAGAATAAACCCTATGTGGAAAAAAGAAAGAAAGAAAGAAAGAAAGAAAGAAAGAAAGAAAGAAAGAAAGAAAGAAAAAAGAGAGAGAACAGGAGCAGAAAGTTCTTTGGGGCTATGATGTGAATGGAGGAGGGATGTGCACATGCATGCACACGCATGTACATGCTCACTCCCTTTATGCACGTGTTAATCTCTACCCCTTGTCCCAGGGAAAGATAAAACATGATCCTCACTCACTTACAGTTAATCTCAAAGGTTAATTTTGTTGCCTGTATGGTGTAAACAAAGAAGATATTTCTTTCCCGGCACAGGGCCTTCTGCCATAAGTGAAACAGAGACGAAAGTCAGTGCGTCCTAAGGATTAAGGAGAGGTCGGAAGATCCGAAGAACCCGGTGCTGACAGACCTGCTTATTAAAAAGCGTACTCTGGTGGCGGGGCTGCTGCTGATGGCCTGACACGGCCGGACTTCAGAAGCCCAGCGCACAATCAGTGGACTGTGTTACTCTGGGGACAGCGGGCACAGGGAGGCCTTTTCTAATTTGTCAAAGTTGTATCTAATTCCACAGAACAAAGTTCGCAAAGAGAGATGAGCAGAATCCACAAATTATTGCTCATTCACCAAGCCCTAGATGGAGCGATAGAAGCAGCATACAGCTACGGTTTTGAAAAGTAATTCGACCCCTGCCAGTCGGCTTTGGGTAATTCCGCTTTGTGGGCATAACAGTTTCCCTTGTTTTTTGTTTAATAGGATTATTTCTCAGAATATTAAAAAGATAGCATCAACATCTTTCAGTGGCCCCATAAACTATTTCTGGAAATATAAAAAGAATGGTTCAGGTGGTTTCGTTACTCCTGATAGGACTTTTGTTCTCTCATAAGCTAAAAAGAAAAGAATGTGGTTTGGGGAGGGGTGCGCCTGGAGCAAACAAAACAAAATGTTAAGTTTTCCAGAAAGACAAGATCATTCAAACTTCACATTGCCCATTGAAACTCCTACTGGCCTATTTGGAAAATGAGGCTGACCTTCAAATGAGACCTTAGAAGTTCTAACTCTGAAAATTTAGGATATGTTAAAGAGAAATGCATAGACATGTTCATTTCCATGTGTCAGGCAAGACTATGAAAAGGAAACACGCTCTCCAGAAGAAAACATTCTGAGCAATCTTCAAATGGAATCTTCAAGAAAATACTGCCCTCTTGATGGCAAGCAGTGGCACATCCAAGTGGAAACAGGCACAGACTATGCTAACCAGGGAGGTGGACAGGTCCACCCCGTCAGTGACTTTGCCATATCAATACCTGAGGAGTTCTTACAACTCACTGCTTTATAATGATAACAAAAGGAAAGGTTCTGGAAAACGTAAACTCACATGAAGAAATGTACCACATACCACCACCAAACAGTTCATGCACACATAAAATACAATTCACATGCGGGTAAAACCAGTTCTAATCAAGTCTAGCTACCCATCCCTCCTCATCAGATGTTTGATGAACTCTGCCTAGAGGCTGTCCTAGGTATCTGGGAAATCCCACCTTCTGGTGTGGGTGACTCTTCCTGCAAGGAGTCTAACTTACACGGGTCGCTTTCGGTTTTACCCAATAGCAAAGACTCTCAGTTCAGACATGAAAAATTCATCAAGACTCATGATCTGCCTTATGCAGAATCCACAGCTGTGGCTCTACAGCTGTAGGTATCAACCTCCTCGTTGCTCAGACCCATGAAAGTACAGCAGTTTGGGGCAAATGTGACTCTAACACAGGTAGGCCTGGCTAACTGCTACGGCACAAATTTCTTTGCCAAAAACCTCCCCCAACTAAGAGGAGATTGATTTTAAGTATCTCTAGTTGTAGGCAAGAAAAAGAAAAACCTCAATGGAGTATATCTGAAAGACAATTATTTTTTAAGTTTTATTTAATTTATTTTTTTAATTTACATCCCAGTTAGTTAGCATATAGTACAACAATGATTTCAGGAGTATATTCCTTAATGCCCCTTACCCATTTAGCCCATCTCCTTCCCACAACCCTTCCAGTAACCCTCTGTTTGTTCTCCATATTTAAGAGTCTCTTATGTTTTGTTCCCCTCCCTGTTTTTATATTATTTTTGCTTCCCTTCCCTTATGTTCATCTGTTTTGTATCTTCAAGTCCTCGTAGGAGTGAAGTCATATGATATTTTGAAAGATAATTATTGCTAACTTAGAACTCTTTGCTGCTCCCTGTCCTCTACTGAAAAAACCTTTGGACACAGGGCCAGAGGTTAAAAGAGAACTTTCCTTGTTGTACTCATGAGGTTAGGCCTTAGGGAGGCAGCCTGGACTAGTAAGCAGAACCCAGGATTTTGAATTAAGATCCGTTACTTCCTGTGAGATCTGGGGCGTGTCTGTTACCATAACTGAGCCTTAGTTTTCTCATCTAAAATGAAGCTGAAAGTAAGGCTTCCTACTTGCAGGGCTGACAGGACAAATAAGTCATGGTATATGAGGGTGCTTTTTAAAATATACTAGAAATGTTAACTGCTGTTTTTGTTTGGTAATTTGTCCTTTTTTTATGATTATTAACTGCTTTGGCTCATTAGCAAGTATGTCCCCACCTGGTCAATTAGTCCACAAAACAATCTTTACCTCTAGTCCTTTGTAAGACCCCTTCCCCACTGAAATTAAATGCCTGTGAGGGTAGGACTTTCATAGCCCGTTCTATTAAAACATAAAATAAGTGTTTATATAAAAGTCAACTTTGCCATTTTGATTGGACTTTGGGTCAAATAAAAAGCACTGCAAACCAGGTGTGTAGAATTGGGCAGAGGGTGTGTTTATAAGAAAAACCACCCGCGTGATATTATTTTATGGTATTTACTTACATTTCTCTCCTCCAGCTTACAAAAGAGTTTTGAGAAAGCTTAAAATATCAGGCACCAAAATCATAAAACTGAAAAAGAAAACACTAAAATGAGTAATAAGACAAAAGAAAAAGCAAATTCATGCTAACCTACCTTTCTGCAACAGAACATAAAAACTTAACACCAAGGCATTGACAGTCAAAGCAAAACGAGCAGGACTGTGAGTGGCTTTCCTTTTCCAATGTACGAAAGATGTCAGTGGGAGAAAGTCATTCCCTAACTCTAAATTCTGGAAGAGATTTTTCACAGAAGTCTTCACATGACTGACTTTGAACAACACAGTAGTCTCCATAAAAGGTTTTCTAAAAAATGACCACTTGTTACCAGTTACCTGCCCTACTGAGAGGGACTCTCAGTTTGGAAACTCAATTTAAAAAAAGAAGTTTGCCTTTTGCAGTAAAAAACTTGGTAACTCTATCTTACTATAATTATAATAGACTCATTATATCTTACTGTAATTTATATTTTCAATAACGATGAATTTACACAATACAAGTTTATAAAGAATTTATTTTGTTTGTTGTAATTAGCTAAGACATATTGAATTCTCATTATGAGCCAGGCAAGTGCTAAGCCCTTTATCTGTATTGGCTCATTTAATCCTCCACAGAACCCTATGATACAGGGATTATTATTTCACTCATTTAAACATGAGAAAATTGAGACTTAAGGAGGTAAAGAATCCTGCCCAAGGTTATACCACTTGCAAGTCATTGTGGAGTCTGAACTTGAAGCCAGCACAAGGTTATCTGCCAGACACCTTGCCACTTTGCAAACCCTCCTCATACACTTTCAGACAGACTTGATAAGGACTTCAACCAACCATCAAATGAACGCCGAAGTGTATTGGATTTGTTGAGAAAACCAAGTTGCCAGCCAACACAGAGTCTATATTGTACACTGAGAATTTATTAGAAGTAAATTTATGTAAAAAGAAAGGAGTATCATTCCTGGTCTTCCGGTGGCCAAGACTGGACAACCAATCAGAGCACCTTAGGAGAGTGTGAACACTTCACTTGAAAGTTGGGTCAAAAGCCCACTGGACTTCTACTTTGCTTCCCTAGAAAGTCAAGTAGACCCTCTCATGTTATAAGGCTCTCTTCCAGAGCCAGAGCCCTGTGTTAAGATGTTTGATCTTTACTTGATGGTCCTTGCCCACGTGTGCTCATGTCAACAAGCTGGCAAGCATCATTCTGCCTCACTAGACAGCAGTGCGCTGGGTATGTTCTTAACCTCCAGCAAACATGAGATCATTTTAATTGATTCTCAGTCTCAATTTCCTTAACCAAAAAATGAGAAATCGTCATGAATGACAATAGATCGTGGTTCTTGAAAATTCTAAAATTATGATTCTCTGATTCAGTCCTTTCCCCCAGGAAATTTAACAAGGTCTTACGTATTTCTTTTCCCCAAATCAAAACAAAATATAATTTTATACAGGAACACCCTAAGGTCAAATATTTCTCTTCTCTTGCCTTCTGTTATTAAGACTTATTTTGACAAAAGGATTAAGTGCAAAGACTCTGGGTACCACCCACTTAGAGTTGTGTGTCTTGGCAAGTTATTTAATCTTAATGCCTCAGTTTATTCATCTGTAAAATAAATATAATAATAAAATCTACTGTGTAAGGTTATTATGATCTTTCAAGTGAGCTAGTAGCATAATGTGGCTAGAGTCGTGCTGACAAACTATAAATGCTCAGTAAATGATAGACCTTAGCCATCTTCTCAGACTCAACCCCGCTTCCATTCTTCTCAAGACATTCTGCGTATTATATACATTTTCCAGTCTCCCATCCTTTAGAGCTGTAGCTTATCCAAACCTGACATACAGATCATTCCCTTCCACATCCACAGCCCACCAAGCCATCTCTCTTCAGCCATTCCAACAGTAACTGGAAGAAAATATATTTGTGAGACTTCCCCAAATATTAGGGATTTGGATAGATAACTCCTCTGAGTTTTAAATTCACCACTTCTATTCCATCCCCTTACTTACTTGCAAATACATTGACCCTTCATACGTGTTGTGTGGCACTCATTTCAGAAGGTACCTATTTGCACATAGGGTTTGAGGCCAGTGCAAGAGTAGATTGTCTTCCTTTTTGGCAGACTTCAGTTTTTATTTGCATTTATGAGAACATCAGACAACTCAATACATCAAACTGTGACTAAAACTATAGTATGTGCTTATCTTGAATCAGAGAAAAAAGTCATAAATTTTATCTGAACAAGGAGCAAAATGTGTTGTGTCTATTATTCCATCATTCAGAGTACGGTCTTTGAAATGCAGAAGTCATCTTTGACTTTTCCATCTTACTCCCTGGATCTAATCATGTTATGTCCCATTAAACTCTTCCTTCCTAAATTTCTCTTTGAGATGCACACAGAGTATGGCATATGCTTCTCTCCTAGTCTCTCTCACAGTCTATTATCCATTAAAGTTATTTACGCATATGCCTGTCTTCCACACTAAGTCCTTAGACTGGGAGGCCATGGAGCCTGATTTGTCTTTGTATCTCTAGCAGCATCCAGCAGATGGGATGCTGTACCTTGTACTTCCCTTCTACACACACACAGACACACACACACACACACACACACACACACACACACACACACACAAACACAGTGATGGCTCACTCTTCTGTGCTTCTTTATTCCTATACCTTTTGCTCCAAATGCCCTCACCTCTTATCCCCTCTACATGATAAAACTCTTCTCGACCTTTCAATCCCAACAACACCTATTCCCCACTTGTAACTCTCTGCAGGGCTCCACAGTCTATATGATAGTATGGTGAGTATCTCATGTACTAGAGTTCTTCCATACTCTCTGTCTTCCCTTCCTGATTGCAAAGTCCTTGAGGGACAAACCATATCTCCTACATCTTTCTATCCCTATGGCACCTGTCATAGATCTTCACTCAGTGGATGCTCAAAAATATTTGTGAAGTTGAACTAACTTGAATGCTTAGGACCAGCTTTAAGAGTAAAAACTCTCCTTAAGCAATTACCCTGAAGTTCTCAGATAACTTGCCAGAAGAGTACTAAGTGCAATTTGCGTATTCATTCGTATATGTCACCCTAAGGTTCTGACACATGAAATTGAGTTGAAGACAAAGCATGAGCATCAATCGACAGCAAATCTGTTCCAAGAAATCCAATTCCATGTGGGTTGCATGGCCCAGTGGCAAAGTGAGAGAAGAAGGAAAAAGACCAAGGCTAACACTCATATAAATTCAAAAGCAGCAGCTTAAGAAATACCACAAAATGAGCCACAAGTCAGTTTCCAGTAAATAATCATCAACCCTGCTAGGAGGAGGCCAAGATTGTACTCCATGGCAGGGCATCAAAGGGGCTCAGATGTCCCGAAGGATACGTGTTGTGTGTCCTCATTGATGACATAGGCCTTCCTGGAGCAATGGCCTCTCTAGCCCACAGGTAACTTCAACTCTCACTTCTGAAAGGTCTTCAGGAAGAAGGGCATGACTCATTACCCAGAAATAGAAGCTGTTCCCCTTGTCTCCAAAGCATGATATTAACCTTCCATTTTAGTGTGCACTACAATTTAAAAAATCTCCCTCAAAGGCATTTAACAGCTGGACAGATGATTTTGTAATTCTTTACTCAAATGAAATGAAAAGGTTGTGTGAAGTCTTCGGATGGAATTTCCATCCCTTCCCTTTTTGTTTTATTAGATTAAAATGGTTTCAGTGTTTTTAGACAGGGTTCCTCTTAAGAAGATGCAAATTTATACCATCTTTCTGCATTCTTAGGATCACATGCTCTGCTTAAAATCCACACTCCACTTCAGTTACACACAAGTAATTCTTCCTGACCTAGATGGAATGGAATACTTATAGCAAATTGAGAATACAGATCAGCCTGAAAGCCAAGGAAAGAAAGCTAATGGTCTGCATGTCATTCCCACATACAAGATTCTTGGGGACTTTTTTTTTTAATTGTGCCTCTTTTTAAAAGGAAAAATAAGCTGTTCTTTCATTTCTTATTACAGTCTAGGAAAGATCAGCACCTAAAGGGAGAGATTGCAATATTGAGAGACACATGTGGAAATCGCTTCCATGCTGGCAATTTCCTGAACTGCTTTCAAAAGCCCTTTTTTGGCTTAAAGAGTCCATAGAGCCCTTTTAAGATTTTATACAAAGAAACTGATCAGTTTCATAATGTTGTGATGAAATTAGAGCCCATAGTGCTTAGCTGGAATGACTTTACACACAGTAGCCATCCTTCTCTTAGGGATGGGATGTAATTGTCTGGAGGAAAATCACCCCTCCAGAGGATTTAAAACAAGGCAGAAAGGGCACAGAGTAAGGACAGAGGCTTGCACCTAATTTGCAGTAATTTGAAGGTTTAAAGAACATATTCTGACTCCCTGATTGTGAGTCCTGTTTGATCCCTATACTCAGGGAAGTAATTTCAGTGAAGGAACTCTGGTTTTCTCTCCTCTTATTTAATGGGAGCTAAATGCATTTGTATTCCCTGTATCCTGGAAGTTGTGTGGCCGAGGAGTCAATGCATGATGAATCCTGGATTTCCATGTAATTCTACATTTGACAAAACTGCTCATACTTTTCCCAATCCCAGAACTTTTTAGACCTGATGGCAAATACATCCCACATCTGTTCTCTGGTTATAGAAAATCAAGTACAAATAGAAATAGTTAGACTTTTCTCCATTCAGAGGCTGGGTCTCCTTACCTACAATTGCCCTCTGGTATGGAGAAGAAACACATTTTTGTTTTGGTGACTGTTACCAGTTCCCTTCACTTAGAGTGACCAGCATTAAGCATTTTTGCTCATCTGTGAGGAACTTCCTTCTGAGCGCATGAAAAAAGATAGGAATCTCTGGGGCACCTGGGTGGCTCAGTTGGTTAAGCTCCCGACTTTGGCTCAGGCCGTGATCTCATGGTTTGTGAGTTTCAGCCGTGCATCAAGCTCTCTGCTATCAGCACAGAGCCCACTTCAGATCTTCTCTCTCTCTCTCTCTCTCTCTCTGCCCCTCCCCTGCTCGTGGTCTCTCTGTCTCTTTCCCTCTCTTTCAAAAATAAATAAACATTTTAAAAAATATAGGAATTTCTGTCAAAAGGGTGACGTGTGCATTAGCCATTGAGACTTTCAAGTCTCATGAAGTAAGTCATGGCCACATATGACCTTCATGGGCCTTGGGGACACTTTTGCCTTCCTCCATAAACAAAAACTATTAAAGGTTGTATTTTACAACTGTATTGTTATAAAATGCATTTATTAATATTATGTATTTTAAAACTTCCTTCACTCTAAAAGTTTACCTTTTTCCTTCTGGCATAGAAAGAAATTAAGATATTTTCATGGGTCTTTAAACGTATCGTGCACCCTAGGCTCTGTATGTACTGTGTCTACTGGGTAAGTCAGACCTGATAGCAAATACTTGTTACCACTTGGATGGTTCTGATTCTCAAATCCTATCCCTGGGTTTGGCTGAGGGGCCTTGACTTTTCTTGGTGGAAGATAACAGGATTTGGGCTTCCTAACCTCTATTAATCTCATTGACTCTTCCCCTAACCCGGTGGAATGGGCATTATTATACCTATTATCCACAAATGCAGAGATTTTTAAGTGATGTCCCAAATCGCCTCATCTGGTAATTGACAGCATTTCTTGGGAAAGGGAAGGGAACGAAGGAGGACAAAGAATTATCTATTACCCACTATTAGATGTTTCACGCACAATCCACCATTTGACATCCGCAAGCCCTGTGGAGAGACACGTGAATCACCCACCCAAGCCAGTCAGCTGATGGAGAGTGTGGACAGGAAGGAGAGCAAAGGTGTCCCTAGGAAAAGTCAAAAACACCTAAAGTCAGAAAAAGTCCAAAGGGTAGGAGCAAAATGCTCAGGCCTTCAAGACTGTCAGAAAATGCAGTGAAATAGGAGCCTGAGGGAAACGAGAAAGGTGATGACCTGTTTGTTGCTGCAAACAGGGCAGCATGTCCAAGGCCCATGTCCACCCTACTTGTCATAAAGGTACAAAGGGAAAGTTAGATATCACTCCTATTTTGCAGCTGAAGAAACTGAGGCACAAAGTGCTTAGGTAGTCTCAGGTCACACAGCCAAGAAGGAGCAAAACTTCATTTGACCCCTAAGGCCATGTTCACTCACAGAAAAGACATCTTTATAGAGGCCAGTCTCCATTCTGAACTTGCCAATGGCAGCCTAAGAAGATATTCCATTCTTTGGCATTTTCATCCTGAGCAAGCCATTGCCTAAAAACTTGCCAGCTTGGCTTCTACCCATTTGAAGGATTATATACATCCCCAATATAATGCTTGTGTATCAAACTCATACAGAAAGCATGCCACAGCATAGGTCTTGCCAACATTCTATGCTCAATGCATACACAGAAGCTATGGAGAAAGGTACATTTTCCCCTTTACATCTTTTCAAAGAAAAACTTGGGAGAAAATGGAGTCCTAAAGAGGCAGAGAAACCTGACCATTCAGACTGTAGTAAAGAGAGAAAAGGAGCCTAGGGCATTTTAAGTCATCTATGTATTATGTGTTTGACATTTCCCAATCAATGGAGGCCCTTGGGGTCCCCATTTCTGTCGAAGGAACTAGCTCTAATACCAGCTGCAGGGAAACTATCTGAATGAGAGTCCATTTCAGCTGCCTCCCTCCAGCCACCTTTTCTGAGTCCTAGTGGCTTGCTGCCTGCTCACAGCACAAAAAAAGGGGTGGGGGATGGACTGCAGGAGTGGTGATTAGGACAGGCTGGCCAGAGAGGACAGCCATGCAGAGCCATCGCACAAAAACTAACCATATAAGGTCTCTTCCATTCCTGCCAACAACCGAGTTCAGTAATGAAATCCAGTTCGCTGGGTTTGTTTCCTAAAAATCTTTATTACTTTTATAGGAGTTAAAAAATGCATTTCACCAAAATCTACATCCACCCTACACCTATTCATTTATGCAGTTTTCCTAAGGGTCGCATACATGCCTGCAGTGACTTTCATGAGAGTTTCATAACCATCCAGGAATGTATCACCTGATTAATTCAATCATCTAACGTGCAAACCCAAGCAGCAAGAGGCCTTTTATCAAATGTCTACACACTAACTCAGCTAACATGCTAAATGATCTAGCTTAATCACTTGAGAGCTAGGTCACATTTGTAAATGCACAAATATATTTTTCACAAATCAAACAATTTCCTGGAGCCTGGTTAGAACTTTCCTTAAGAGCCAAAAGAAGACACAAAGCAGAGTTCCCAGATGCTTTCAGGAGGAGAAGTGGGTTCCAGTCTGTGTGAAAGGGCTCCTTTTCTGGCTGTGATTGCTCATTGAATGGGGTTTCGGTAGGAAGCGAAGAGGAGAACCTGCACTGCCACTATGATGCTAATGATGAGAGTTTCGGTGCATCCTCCCCGAAGACCCCCCAGAAGACTTTACCAAGTTTGTCCTGGCTTAGTCCCCTGTCGCCATGAAGGACAGAACCTAAGTGGTCCCACAAACCAGACTTTACAGCTCCCCTAAAACCTGATGTTCATTTACTTAAGCATTTATTATACATCTGCTAGCATATGTACATCTCGGCTCTGGCATTTGATCACAAATACAGGCTGGGAACACTTAACAGCACTAACATCCACATAAAATAGTGTGGAGTCCACCGCCACTAAGAAGATCTGTATAGAGTCTTCTCAAGGCAGTTCGCCCACATATGCTCCGCACTCCTGACACTGTGTTTACTAGATGTTCAACTTGGGACCCAAATTCTAAAGGCCATCCAATGCCACATTCACATTTGAGAAGAAAAGTTTGTGTGTGGGTGTAAGCGTGTGTGTGTATCTGCACTCATGAATTTTTGGGGAATGAGGGGGAATGTAAGTCATAGTTGACAACATATGAAACCTTTAGATGTGTCACAGCTGCTCCAACTGGCATTCATCCCCTGAGCAAGGAATTCTAGAACATCACATTTGTAAGGAGTCCGTTTTCACAGTGCACTTCAGCATCTCAGAATGCTCTCTTGGAGAGCAAAGTCAATCCTAGGTCACCATTTCAATGTAGTTTCCTTTGTACTAAATCCTACTTTCAAGAAAATTCTTGCCATGGTTCACTGGTGTTTAACCTATCATATAATATCCAGGTTTACTGTGTTAGAAGAAGCAGAACAGTATTAAGCTTTTCCCACAAGCCTGTGATTGCATTTGACCTAGTAACCTGTATTAGATTAACATTTATTCTACAACCGCACAGCAAGCCTTGCACCTTGGTGAGCTGCAGTTTATAGAGGACACTAACCATTTTTACAAGTGGAGCAGGAAAAGGGAATTGAATCTGAGGGAGTAATTCCAAGCAAGTATGTTGCTGCAGCAGTTAAATTGTTTATACGAGGAGTAGGGGAATTACTTCTGACTGACCTCTCTTTTTATCTGCTTAAAAGACAAAGTGCAGGTCTCCATCGCTGGGGCAAACTCTGGGGAATGCAGCCTTAAAATGTATGGGAGCCATAAGGCTCCGCCAATCCACCAATAAGGAGCAGCTTCAAAGGCAAAGCAGAGCAGGAATGTAAACAAAGTAGAGTCACTGGAATGAGGACATTTTAACAGTAGCCAGGGTTCAAATGTCCTCCCATAACCCCCGCGGCAGACCCTCCAGGTCAGGTGGGACAGAAGTGAAACACAAGTTCAGAATGAGAACAGGCTTTTCCATCATGGATATTTTGATGGAATGGCCTCTTGATTTTCCTTGGCCGCAGCTCAGTGTGCGGCGGATTCATTAAGGAACAAGTCAGGCTTTGAGGGAGGCTGAGAATGGCAATAAGGGATCGGTGGAGGCATCTGTTTGGGACTAAAAAAATAAAAAATAATTTTTTTTAAAGGCTGAATCCATGAGGAAGCAATTACCAGGAAATCAAAATCAGAACTGTCTGAGCATCCACCCAACATAACAATGGGAGGAGGTCACCCTACATTATACAGTATCATGTAATGAAATCCAATTTACTCTTTCAGTGAATGCCAGATTCACCAACAGGTCCGCGGTGATGGCTGGGGAGTGTCCCTCCTAATGGAGTCTGAGGGGAAGCTGTATCTAAATGATAGACCCCTCCAAGAAAGTCCAATTGTTCCTTGAAATGAAGCAAGCAACACAGCAATAGAAAAGAGCAAGAGCAATGTCCTTACACTTGAAAATCACACAAAAAGAGTGCTAATGTACTTCTCTTCACATCCATGCAGCCATATTCCCTCCCACAGAACAAGATGTGATATGATTATTTCACAATTTCAGCATTTCTTTGTCTCCTTCACTTGGTCACTATGTCTCTTAATTTGTGATGGAATCCTCCAGAAGTTTCTGGGTACTCATTAGAATCGCCTTTAAAAAATAGCTTATTAAAAATACAATTGCCCAGGGGCGCCTGGGTGGCGCAGTCGGTTAAGCGTCCGACTTCAGCCAGGTCACGATCTCGCGGTCCGTGAGTTCGAGCCCCGCGTCAGGCTCTGGGCTGATGGCTCGGAGCCTGGAGCCTGTTTCCGATTCTGTGTCTCCCTCTCTCTCTGCCCCTCCCCCGTTCATGCTCTGTCTCTCTCTGTCCCAAAAATAAATAAAAACGTTGAAAAAAAAAAAATACAATTGCCCAGCCTCCTGTCCAGACACTGAATCGGAGATAACTGGCATGAGGCACCATCTTTCTCTAGGATTAACCACTTCCCTCAGTGATTCTGATGAACCCTCTCAACCAAGGTCCAATGTTCTAGAACACACAGAATGTGAAAAAGTTTCCAAATGAGGGTCTGTTAAAGAGATATCAACCAGAGCTTGGTCACAGCTATTTAGACTCAGCAGCACAGCAAAAGCTGACCCTGTTTTATTTGGGAATCAGCTCAATTAAAGGTTGATGGAAGATTCGCTCCTACACCACAATCAATAGGTGCAATTCTGCAGCTGTCAATGTCACGTGGTAACTTGGCTCTGGGGCTGCCAACCCTCCATGATTTTCCTTCCCATTGTCTGTGGAGGGAGGTGGAAGCTGAAGATTTAGTGTGTAAATTTAGTGTGTCACTCCTTGGGCACCCTCGCCTCCTAAATTTGGGATCTGGTGGGCCTTTGTAAGCTACTTCATTCAGAACAACAGGAAGGTATTTCTTGGTTTCTCTTAAAAAAAGCATGAATAACTTCTATAGCCAGACAACCCAGGGAGGCTGTGTGTTGTTTTGTTTTGTTTTGTTTTGTTTTGTTTTGTTTTGTTTTTTGAGGAGCAAGAGTAAGGATAGGTAGTGGAGTTGACGGAAGGAGAGAAGAGAGAAACAAACAAGGTGCACCTGGGAATTTTAAAAATCAGCAATGAGTGAGTTGTCAGGTGGGGATAAGAATGGAATCTGCCCTCGGGATGCCACCTACCAACAGGCCTGAACACAGAGAGAAAACTGTCCAGCTGAAGCAATGCCTGTCAATAAGATGATCACTAGGATGAAAAATCAGTGTGTGCAAATGCCCTACTTTTAAGCCCCTCTACTCAAGTAGGCAAACAGGGAAGATTCCAGACAGCCCAAGGAGACAGCTAAATGTGAAGGATGTAATGTGATCCCCATTCCTTCCCTCACCTGCTGCTACAGATCCTTAGCCTCATTCTCCCGCCTCGGGTGTTCAGAGCAAGAAAAGGAGAGAAAAGAAGGTGCTTCTTAAGAGACAGATAATCCTGCAGCCAGCAGGCTAAGGGGCTCTTTCACCCACATTCATCTTAATCCCAGGCATTAATTCTATAGGTAACCTTACTCCTGTTAGCTTACCCTTGGGGGGAAAAATGTGAGGGTGGCGGTAAAAAAAACATGAACATTGATGGTAGCTTTTAAACACAAATCTCTACAGTTACGTCATTTCAAAGTCATGGTAACAATGAAGTACACATATGTGCCACAAACAGGTAATATAGGTAAATGTTCATGCACACCTGTATTTGCACATATAATCTTTTACCCAGCTATATCCATCCTTACATAATTATGAGGTAGGTTAAGTGATAATGGTGGTATGACAATGAAGTGCAGAATATCTCAGATTCAAACTGGAAAACACTTTACAGATTACTTTCCTCAACCCCTTCATTTTACAGAGGAGGAAATTGAGCCTAAAGAAGCAGGAAGAAATTTGCCCAAGGCTGCACACCACCCCCTAGCAATGGAGTCTGGGCTGGACCCCTCTCCTTTCTCTCTGTCTGGTGTTCTTTCCATGTACCACACTGACTCCACAAGGAAAAGGGATGGAAAACATGGACTCTAATGTCATACTGTCAGTATCAGGGTGAGTCATAAAGCATCCAGAGGAGCCTCTCTATATGGTGTGCAGAATTTCAAGTTGTCTGCTGTGTATAATGTGTCCATTTAGCCAGAGTCTCTAGTATTAATTACCTCTGTGAGATACAATATGGCATCATGCAGCTTTGGAATCTGTACCCTTCATTAACCGTTTCCCCATTAACCTTGACTGGAATCACATTCCCACTCTAACCGGTAAGATGTGTTCTATTTGTAAGCACTCCCATTTTCTCTTTGAAACCATTCTCATATTCTTATTTCATTGTAAATGGTCCTACTTGCAATAAAGTGCCATTGAACGTATTTACTATTTGCTGCTTAATTTTGTCCTCTTGGAAGGAGACTGATGTCAGTTCCAACAGTAGTTAATATACCTTTGAGCACACACTGTGACCTTTCTCCTGCTCATGCCTGACTTCATTCTCAGATCTCATTAAACAGCAGAAATTATCTTCAGAAAGAGCAAAACCAGAAATGTGCAGGTTTTGTGCTCAGCTATAGAGAAGAATTTGATTTAAATGGCCCCACAATGGCACGCATGTAGAAAATAAAAGAGGATGAAACTTCCAGCTAAAATGGACTATTCTCTCAACAAGCTAGACAGTATTACACACACTTACCTGGAAATAAAGAGGATTTGAATTATTTTGTGTACCTGAGTGCCCTAACACATGTGTTGCAATATGGGAAGCCCCCTCTCAATATACAAGCTTGTTACTAGGTGTTCTGAGGTAGGAATGAGCCTCTGGGAATAATCAACCCCCTAAAAAAATCCTGAGGGAGTCAGTCAGAGGAAAGGCAATTTTTTTTTTTTGATGAGTAGAGGAAGAAGGTTATAGGTTAGAAAAGAATAAGGAATTGAGTCAGATCTCAAGAAAATCAGATCCAGGTAAGACATTGCAGAGTCCCTGAATCTGTGGTTCCCCAAACACCAGCAGTGGGAAAAGGTAACTCTAAGAGCAAACAATGAAAACCTAAGATGGAGGTGAATTGGGAGAGGGAGTAGGCCAAAGAAAAGTTTACCTACAGCCAACCTTGCCCTTGGAAATAGACCCTGTGCTAAGAGCAGAGGATAGGGCCAGAAATTTGTCCCCAGAGTAATTAAGTCTCAAGCTCTTCCAAGCCTCAGACTGACTGAATTCTCTCCACCATGAACCCTGCTACCCCTTTGGTGACTTCAACGTAGATGATTCTTCCAAGCCTCAGCCCTCTCAATTCCTTGACCTCTGGCTGCTAAGGATCATTTCCTCCTATCCACCCATGCTTATACCTAGACTACTGATTCTCAGCACTGGCCATACATCTGAATTATCTGAGATAGTTTTTTTAAATTACAATTCCCAGGTCCCACACCAGACCAATTACAGTCAGAATCTCTAGAGCTGAAGCCAGTCACCAGTATTTTTTTACAAGCTCCCTTGGAAATTCTGATTAAAGGCTGGGGCTGAGAACCAATGACCTGAATATTGTTATTATCAACAACTGCATCAGTCACAAATTCTCTATTTTAAGCTCTCTATTCTCTGAGGATAGTCCCCAATTTCTCACTCACTCATTCTAGTACCCCAAACCCCAAATTCCTTGACTCCATAGGGATTTCCCAACAACAGATTCTTCCACTTTTTGGATCTATCTGCCCTGCTCATGCCCTCATTTCTCTCTTTACTTAGCTTAGAGACCTCTTTTCATTATCTCTCCCTTGCACATACCCACAAATGCCATGTTCCTTTCTCCTCTGCTAGGCTTGCCTGACCACACACACCCAAAACCAGGTTTGCATCAGTCAGGAGTTCACCAAGAAAGCAGTCAGGAATTCACCAGGAACAAAGAGAAGGCAAATGAAGAGAATTTCATAGCGTGACTATTTTCAAAAGTATAGGCAAGTGAAGGGAAAACAATAAGTAATAAGGAAGCACCCAAGGCCAACAGCAGGCAGAAGCAGTTACCAGCTCTAGACTTGAAGAAATGAGAAGAAGGGGTGGTTTCTGGGACCTAAAAAGAGCTACAGCTACGAGAGGGTTGCTAGATAGGAGCTGGGACCTTCACAGAGGGAATTCGCCATGCCTGCCAGGGGCCAATAGGGAGCGAGTGGGAGTACTTCACTGCCTCCTGCCTTCCAATCTGTTTCCTGTGCCTGCCATTGGCCAAAATCCAGAGACCAAGGAATCCATGGAGTCATTCATAAATGGCAGCCTCCTAGATGAATATTTGCCCGCCTCTCAGAAAAACAAATCCTAATAGTGGCAGTATCAATTAATACCATTAGACCAGGGGCTACCAGGCTTCCCCTTCTGGACACTATACCTCTCAGCCTTGGCCATTTACTTCTATGATGAAAATGTGTTTGCAGAAGTCCAACTAGTAGCATGGTGATTCATACTTCGTTAAACACCCAGCAGATTCAGCCAGTTGTACCCCCCAATATTCATGCTTCTATTACTTTTTGAAATAGAGCCAACTATTTGTATCTGGGCACATGACATAGAAGAAAGACTGCATTTTCAGTCTTTCTTCCCTGAAGCTATACTTGGCCATGTAACCAAACTCTAGACAAGACCATGTGAATGGAAGTGATGCATTCACTTCCAGGCCGTGGTCCTAAATGATCAACACCCCTTCCCTCTTTCCTCCATCCACTTACCTGGATCATGGATGTAGGGGAGCCATTTAGGATCAGTCATATAAGGGCAACACCCTAAAGATGGAGGGAAAAAAATAGAAAGTGTTAGGTCTTTGGACAATCTTATGAAACAGAGCTCCACACCAGCCCTGACCCTCCTGCTTCCAGACTATTACATGAGAGAAAAATAAAGTCTGTCTTATTTAAGCCACTTTTGTTTAGAATCTCTATTTTATGTAGGTGAACATTTATCCTAACTAATCCAATAACCAAGATCAAATCAGAAGAGCAGCCACCTCAACCTAACTAGTCCTCCAGACAAAAAAACTCAGTCCTAAAATCAGTCATCTCGGTGGGTGAATATAGTCCCAAGGCAACTCCTGGAACCTACTACCTTCTAGCAATCAAAACCTAACCCTTACTTCTCATCTTAAGGGGGGGAGCCACTGAAAAAGTCAGGTGCAGACAAACGTGCAACCCTAGCTCCCCCTCTGTTCTGTCTCTGAATACTCTACAGGCACCACTGGGGCTATCTACTTCCAGAGCCAGTAGTCACAGCCAGGCCACAATACCCCACACTCAAGGAGGGCCTTGGAATATGCTAAGCTTTGGTGAGGAGACTTCTAAAGGTGGCAGCTGAAACAAACTAGGGTCCCTGCTTCCAACTATGCACATCCGCTATGCAGGCTGCAAAATCACTTCCCCACACTTCATATACCCACCCAACCCCAACCCTGGTCCCAGGCCCTACTCCTCCCGCACATTCTCTCAGATACTGCCTCCAGATAAGATCTGTTTCAGAGAGGAGGTGACCAGGGAAATGCAATACATTTTAATGGAATTTTAGCAAGTTTCAAAGTAATTATAATATGCCTTATAAAAATAATATTTAAAAAACCTTTGTAGCCATCTTTGATAATTTCCTATACATACCATGTAGTTTTCACAGGCCTATTCATTTGTTCAATTGAAATTTCAACCAGATGCAATGCCCCAGAATGGGTGTAGGTATGTACCTAGACACTCAATCATTCTGTCAAAAAGGTAAAAGAAAGCTCCCAGGCTGAACATAAAGACTGGTGATCAGCCACCCTTCTATGCCCTGACTTACCCCTCCCTGAACCCTGTTCACACCCACCTTGGAAGATTAGAGGAAGTTAGAGCTGCAAGAAATTTTGCTGGGTTTCCTTGCAGCAACGGTATCCTTAATGAAAATGAGATTTCATGTGGAATTTTCATGTTTGAGACAAATAGGAGCAGAAATTCACTAGAATATACTTATTTCATGAGTTCATATACGCCATGTATATGTAGTATAAAGTATATTGCTGACCACTCTGAGACTGATTTGATGAATATAAAAATTTGGAATAATCACAATTGTATATAATCCTCAGTATCCAATTTATTATTTCATTTTGGTTTACTCACACAGTATTTAGAAAATACGGATTCTGGTTAAGTAGTTGCAAGTGGCAATAGTTTTGTATTGCTTTGTTTTAGAACAACCTGCCCTTACAGCCTGGGTTTCTGTCCAACTAAATTCATCCAGAAGCTTGCAAGAAAAGTAGTAGGAAATATCTGTTTCAAAGTTGAATTGTTAGTAACACCTAATAAATTCTTGCATTTCTAATCATAAAGTCAAAAAGGAAACATTCATTCTGGCTCTAAAGTGATGATTTCAAGATGTGAGAGAGTCAGTTGTGGGTGCACAGACAAGTTTTATGCCATGAGGAGAACAAATGCAAATAAGCTTGATGTAGCACTTAACTGAGCAGGTGCAAATGTACTGTGTTCACAAACGCACTTGTGTAATTTTCTATCAGTGGAGACGTGGAGCAATCATGTCAACATTTAAGAGAGACAGACAGACAGACCAGTGCAGAATATCAATATCTCTCATCAAATATGTACATCCAGATGGCAGGATTTTATTCTGATGTTCACTCCAAGTAAGTTAACCTAGCAGCACATTTTAATATGCTGGTGTTTTTAGATATGTTAAAACGTGAAATAAAACAAGTCTGAATGTGTGTTATTTTTATTACAGTGTTTTAAAATAGTTAAAATATATTCTCCAAGGGAAAGTCAAATAAAAAGATTGCAAAACTACTAAAACTCGTCTGTGGAGTCCTCTAGGCTCCCATGGAACTGAGTCTGAGAATGATTTATGAGGTGTACATAAGACTTAGTCAAAGTGTGGTCAGGGTTGGTTTCTTCTAAGGCCTCTCTCCTTGACTTGCAGCAGGCCACCTTTTCCCTGTGTCCTCATATGGTCTTTCTTTGTGTGTCCATATCCTGATCTCTTCTACTTACAAGGATACCACTTATATTGGATTACAGCCCACCCATATAACCACATCTTACTTTAATTACCACTTTCAAGGCCCTATCTCTAAATACAGTCACATTCTGAGGTGCTGGGATTTAAGGCTTCAACATATGAATTTGGGGGATACAATTTACCCCATAACAGGCATAATGGTCAGTTGAGTTGTCAAGTTCCCTTAAGGGGTTCAGAATATGAGAACCAAGATAGCAGCACCTGTCAGACACATGATCTTTCAGTACTCCTCCTCCACCCCACTCCAGCATGATCTTGGACACTCCAAAGGAAAGGCTGAAACTACATTTAAACACCTCTTGACTTTAAATACACTGTATTTTTGTGTAGATTAGAGATGCGGAGTCACCAAAAAGACATGTAGATTTGAAAAGAGGAGGATACATTTTGGTACTTTTGGTTTTCTAAATTAGCACTCTAGGTTTAAATATGAAAACAAAACACACACACACACAAAAAAACGTAGTTGAAGATTAAGGAGGATGGATTTGGGAAGTTCTAAACCACCTGAATACTCACAGATTGGATAGTTTGATAATCCACATAAACTTAGATTTAGAATCTATGAAAAGTTAGGCTTTTGAAATCAGCTCTGATGAACAAAACTTAATTTCATTATTAAACAGAGCTTTTATTAGTGAATAAAAAGGACAAAGGATCCCCTTATAAAAACAGAGGGCAATAACATATGTATAGGTAGAAAGGAATATGAATGGCTAATTTATACATAAATGGTGTTCAATATCATTCATCAATCAAATGCAAACAAGATTAAAATAAGATACTGTTTTCTATTCATCACTGACAAAAAGATTAAAATATTTAATAATATGCAGTGCTACAAAAGGTATAAGATAGAACACACAGTTGATAAAAGTAAATTGAGAAGGGAAATTTTGCAGCATTTTTCATCTAGAATCAGCAGAAAAGCTTCTAACATTTTCTGCACTAGAGAAAGAAAAGATTTGTGCCTAAATGTTGAGATGCATCTGGTCAAGGCTCTAGAATAATAGATGTTCAAAACCCATCTCTTCTCACAAATTAGGGCTTGCTGATTGACCATAAAAAAGAATCTTTAAGATGGAAGTATATTTATTTATAACATACTTCCTCTAATCTTTTAGATGTTCTTAATCCCAAGTCAGTCAATAAGAAGAATCTTAGCTCTCCTCATCTACAACCAAGTATGGCATTTCTTCATTTCAACCAAGTGTGGCATTTTTTCCTTTCAAATTCTACCAGAACAAACTTACCCCCCACCCCTGACTCACAACAGCCCATTTTATACCACACTCAGTCTCTGCCAGTACAGCTACAGCTCATTCCCCTGCTCTACCTTAGGTTGTATTTCCCTAATCCACCATTTGCATCATGTTACTTCTTGCTTAAGAACCTTCAATGACAGGAGCTCCTGGGTGGCTAAGTTGGTTAAGTGTCCGACATCAGCTAAGATCATGATCTCATGGTCCATGAGTTCGAGCCCTGCGTCGGGCTCTGTGCTGACAGATCAGAGCCTGGAGCCTGCTTCAGATTCTGTGTCCCCCTGTCTCTCTCTGAGCCTCCCCCATTCATGCTCTGTCTCTCTCTGTCTCAAAAACAAATAAACATTAAATAAAATTTTAAAAAAAGAACCTTCAATGACTACTCATTACCTATTTCATCTCTTCCAGACCTCTCAAGGGGCTTAGTAATATGGGCCCTCCAAACATTATTTCCTATTCTTTCTTTCAATACCTCTTCCAATCTAATTAGTCACATCTCACTTTTACCTGAAATCTATGCTCATCTCCACCTCTATGCCTTTGACGTTACAGTTTCTCCCACCTGTAACTCCCTCCCTCCTGCCTTCCCAAATGCTACTTGCCTTCCAATAATAATTCTAAAAAGGAATTGATTTTTACTGAGTATTATTTAGTGTTTTTTTCATGGTCCACGATTTCCCATGGCAAACATCACAAACCCTTCCGTTCAATCAAATATTCACTGAATTGGTTTCTCACTTGGAATCCTGTGACATGCCAAACATTCTGATAGACACTTGTGATAGAGACAGAAGTGGACTCGATGTGAACCCTGATAGATGGAGAAGTAGAAGAAGGGCACCAGAGGCAGAAGGAACAGCGTGAGCAAAGGCATAGGGCCATAGGTGTGGCCTATGCAGAAAATAACATCTGATGAAGATTCAGGATGGAAATGGGTCACATGGGAGATAAATATTCTCACATGCAGTCAGTGTATACTCCTCAAGTCACTATAACAGACATGCTGACACATGTCATTAGAGGGACATATGCTCGAATTAAGTTGTGAACTCCCAGAATTAGACTCTCATAGGTTTCCTCCTGTACCATCTTTCTCTGGTTTCAGTTGGGGAAGGTACTCAGATTTCCTTCAAAAATTAATATGACTCTAAGATTTCATTAACAATAACAACAAAACACTCAGGAACTATTCATATGAGGGTTAAGGTTCAAGCAAGGCAGAACCAATCGTGGGCTAGGGCTTAGAGAAGGGAGGGCAGAGCAAGGAGGCTGGTAGAGTCAGGAGTGACTAGTGCTCCAAATGAGGTATGTCCTCACTTGGGAAAGGGGCGAGCCAAGTATGGGACAGGAGGTTTTATACCACGGTGGCACCTTCATCCAGGGGGTTTCAAAACTTCATGCAGGTACTGTTGACTGGACAACTTGTCAATTCCTATACCCCTGCCCTGAAATCAGGCCCTGAAAATGCTGCTCCAACCTGCTATGGGACTTAAGTCCAGGACTTACATGATGTAGCAAGGCATAAGATGGTTAAGTGTCACTAGGTCCTATCCACCCCAGTCATCTGAACGACTGGGTGTGATTTACATTTGTATGTACATCTGCTCCCTCCAGTGCTAAAACTTGAAAATTCCAACCTGTTTTCCCAAATGGCCCAAATATGACAGTTTATAAAGCAATCACCATGCTTTTTTTAAATTGTTTTGCCTTTAAATTTAGGTCCTATGACTTCAAAAATATCAGTTCCATCTTCCTCCCTTTTAGCTAGTCCTGATAATTTCTTTCCTACCTTAACTGTTAAAAATCACATTTTCAGGGTCACCAAAAGGCTCAGTAATATGCTTCAACCACATAATTCACAGAAACGTCTGCCAAGCAGCTCAACTTTTCTACAACCCAAACAAACTCAAATTTACATTTTAGGAGAGCATTAAACTAGTAAAGAAAACATTCTCTCTACACCAAGATTTTCAGCTGTTTTCTAAGGCCATGCATTCATGGTGATATGTGAATCTAGAACGTTCCTTCTCCCTTGGTTGGAAAGCTTCTCCTCAGTAGCAAACACCATTAAAAATGTTTCTCAGTGGAATCAATAGAAGCATCTTGTCCACTATGTCACAAATTTCTGATATTGGAAATATTCAAACCTCGGTAACAACAAAAATTTTCCCAACTTCATACTTCCCTTTTCCTATTCTTATTCCTGGTAGCAAAAGGCAAAACAAAAACAAAATCCCACTAGAGTATTTGACTATATTTGTTTTCGACCTGAAAGCATTCTGCCAGGGACTTGTGTGTCCCCACTGTCACTATCTTTCTCCTGACCGCAGTCTGGCTTTGGAAAGTCTAGAGTGTAAAGATTAGTAGTGACAAAAAAGAAGACAGAGAAATTGCAGCATATCTGCTCAGTGTGGTCTAAGCCCTCAGCAGCTGTTGTTTGACTGGCTTTGGGTGATGGAGTGAGGGATATGGAACACAATCAATCCCTACCCCGTTGCAGCTTTTAGTGAAACTCTTTGGATAAGCAGCGACCTCCCAAAGAAACAAGTTAAACAGCAGATTGGAGACAAGCTGGAGCAGGAATGCAGCACTGCCATATTAGAGCATATTTAGGCCCCAGGGAGGAAAAAAAGTTGAGAGAACATAAATTCAGAAATCCATGAGCCCTGGGACTTAGTCTCACAGTCCTCTCTCTTCACTGTCTTTGAATCACTAGCAGCTGCAACCTGCAAGACTTATTTTAAAGCTACACCTAATCCAGCACCCTTGAGATCTGGGGCTCAGAGTTTACTCTTGGAGGAATCGGAGACCTTTAGAAGGCTAAAGTAAAATAGATGATGGCTGCCCTACAGCTCTGTGGGGAAGCTGAGCACCCTGCTCTGAACTTTATTAGAGCATTCATCACACCGGTATAATTAATGTTTATATCTCTCTCCCACTGGACTATGAGCTCCCCAAGGGCAGGAATCATTTCTCATTCATCTCTCTATCCACAGTGCCTAGCTCTGTTCCTGGCACAAAGCAGACTCCCTAAAAACGTTTGCTGGTGGATGCATGGGTAGATGGGTGGATGGATAGGTAGATGGATAGATGGATGGACAGATGGGTGGACAGATGGATGGTTGGCTGAAGGAACTGATTCTGGACTTAAAAAATAAAAACTTGAAACAAACAAACAAGAACAAGGACCAAAAACAAACAAACAAAAGCCTTCTATCTCCCAATCTTTTCTTGTAAGGGAAAATCTTTGCACCATATAAAACTAAAATCTGTATTAAAGGACATTTTCTTGGATAGTTTTTTCTAACACTATTCAAATAATCTCACTCCAAATCTTTCTGCTTTCTCTTTGGAAGAAAATTACTCTGATTAATTGTCCAACATGTTCCAAATATTTCCAAACAAGAGTTGAGTTATTCCTGGAAAGGCAGAAACCATCTTCCCCTCCAGTGTCATGATGGCCAACAAACATGACTCCATTTTAGGAAGAAGGGGGCAGCAAAGGGAATGGGGTAGGAGAGGGGCAATACTGAAGGTTTCACTGGTTAGTCTCTGTGCCAGTTACTATTATATCACCCCTGGCTCCATTATATCACCCCTGGCCCCATAACTCAAGAGAGTTCCCACCTGCAAGGAGAGCTCCCCAGGCTTTATCAACTCTGATTCCCCTCCCACTAGTGACTACTATCTTCCACTCTTTATTCTTTGAGAATAAAGAAAGTATAGGAAAAATCTAACCATCTTTTAAAAATCATATAAAAAATATGAGAATGCTGAGTTAAGCCAAAGATAATGATTGAACCTAAAGTAGAGTCAGAGTTATTGCTGGTTACAACTACTTGTTTCATCCCTTGTGGACACTTTTTCCCTATATCCCCTTTTCTTTCTTAAGTCTTTACCTCTTCCCTTCAGCCCATCTTCTTTGTTCCTTCCCCTATGACCTAGATTTTAACCCTGCCAGTGGAATCTATGGTCCCTGTAGACCTTATTTAACCCCACTAATGGCCTGGAAAACTAAAAAGAGTTCTGACCTCTGGTCTAGACATATAAATATTCATTGCTATTTATTTCCACAGTCACTTCTCTAAAGGGTTTCTCACATTTCACTCTGGTCAGATGTATTCCATGAATCCCAAGAAACCCAAGAGATGCAAGCCCAGATGGGCCAAAATATCAACCACAGCTCCCCAAACCCTCCCCAAGCCTACCTTCATCACCTCTCAACCCTTGCACAGGGACCCTCAGGTACCATAATTTAGAGGGAAAATGTGGTTCCTATTAGAAAGAACTGTTGTCTCATGTTTTGGAAAGTTGCTTTTCCTTCCTCTCTTCTCCAAACTTCAAATTAAATCTGCACTTTTGTAAAGGAAACTAAGCGAAGAGGAGAAGCAAACGATGGCTTTATTATCCTGCGTGTGAGCTCACACTTCATCTGCACCACCTCACAGCGAATGGGAAGGGGACAATGGAGACATGAGGCCTAATTGCGTTTTATTGGAAACACATCTGTGCAAATTCCAAGCTAGGAACAGGTCTCCCATCTCCCCCACCAGGAAAATGGGAAAGGAACTCCCAGTGGCCTCGTTTAAACTTTATGTGTATCTTAGAAAATTGTGGATCTTCTGGTAAGTAAAGTGTAGGAAACAGAATCTTAAGAGACAGCCTAGACTAATAGGAGACTATTATTTTTATGATTTCTAAGTGTTATCTGTCTCAGATGAATAAGGTGTCCACTACTGCATCAAGGGTGACAGCTTCTCCCAACAGCTCCCACCTCAGGCCATTTTGTGTTTCTTATTTGGAGTCTGATTTATAATCAAACAACCAATAATACAGGCAGGTAGAGGGAAATTTTTGAGGTGAAAGGGAAAGCAGAATATCTTGACCTTTTCAGCAACAAACTAAATTTACATGTTATCCAGGCAGGAAACCTCTCCCAACCACTCCATGAAATCAGACTCCTACTGCACGGAGGCCAGTTCAACACTATTTAGCATTTAATTGTCCTCTAAGTACTTGGAATGTGAGTGTCTTATCTCCCCAACTCACTTAGGACAGAGACCATGTTTACATTTCCAGCAGAGAGCTTGTGGGACCCAGCACAAGGTCAATGCATGTCTGTTGATTGATGGCAAAGTGTGTCTCTTTTGACTTCTTTTAGTAAAACAAGATAGGCCAGAAATGATCAAAGCAATATATCGTATACTTATGATAAAATTCCAGTGCCCATGTTAAAAAAGAAATTTGAAGAGAAAGCTGATATTGGAATACCACAAGAGAAATTGACCATAAGGAAACTAGGTTTTTAATAGATCACATAGCCCCTTCGGCCTCTTACATTTTTGTGTTTACTTTAGACATTTGAGAATTTAATATTGTTCAGAGTTGTCACATTATTTCAGTTATGTGTCACTGGATTATAACTTGATCTCCAACTTTAGAGCCATACCTTGGAGTAAATGCATTTGGGATGGTTTGGGAACAGGATCAAGAATGCTGTAATTATATGCAAACAAATCTGAAAAGTAAAGAAAGGCACTTCAAGTCACAGGCCTTCAGCCTTCTGATTCAGCTTCGCATGTTAATGAGAAGTTCAAAACATGGTGGGGGACTTAGACCCCAAGAGACCATAGGTGGCAGCAGAGTATGGGCATAACAGGAAAGCCCAGAGGTGGATAAAGCCGCTCACTTGTAGGGCCACCACGTTTACCTCCCCATGTCACACACAGCAACCACTAAGTGGAGAGTTACGTGCAAAATACAGGGATAGACCCAAGAAAGGGCAAGGTAGGAAGCACAGTCTAAGTTTTACAATACAAGGACTAACACATTGGGGGAGACTGAGAAGAAATCAGTGTGCTGGTGGTCACGGCTTGCCAATAGTATGAAACCAGATGAGCAGAAAGATATTGTATCAGTTTGCTAGGGCCGCTATAACAAAGCACCACCAACTGAGTGCCTTAAATGGCAGAAATGCACTGCCTCACCTCCTGAGGTACTGAGCTCAGGATTACAACATATCTTTTTTGAAGGGAAGGCGGTGTGTATGGAGGGGCAGAATTCAACCCATAACCAACAGGAATTAAAAAGCAAGGATCAGTGATCAGGAGGACACTGGTCTGGAGACACTGAAAAAAAAAGTCAGAAGCAGTAGAAACTAAAACCGTGATCTGGAACTATGTAAGCATTCCTTAAATGTTCTTCCTGTCTTCAGTCTCTCCCTCCTTCCATCCACCTTCAATAATGCTGCCAGATTTCTTACTACAGATAGAGATGGTCACAGCCATCCTACACTCAGGACCACCCATGGCCACCCACTGTTGCTATTAAAGCATAGAATGTGAGGTCATTTGATGGGCCAACTGTCCTCATTTTGCGCATTAGGAAGCTCGGCCCAAAGAGAACAAAAGACTCAGCCAGTCTCTCATTTGCCAAACCAGATGTCACTCAGATCTCAACCCCTTCCCCTAGCCTGCCCTGCTCCTTGAGTCCTAATTAAAAGAAAACTCTAACCCAGATTGGAGATTGGTCAGACTCATTCAGCAAAACTAGGTGCTCACAGTGCAGAGTAAGTACACCCCCCCCCAACCTCCCTCCCCCACCCCCTCCGGAGTCCAGAAGCACTCTCTAGAATGTGCCTGGAGAGCAGAAAACAAGTAAAGCTACAACAACCAAAAACTATCTTCATGGCCTCAGGAAAAACTGTACCTTGGCAGTCACATTTCCCTCTGGGCAACTGCCTCCCTGATGGCTTCCCATGCCGGGCATGTGCAAGTGGTCCAGGGTGGGCAGGAGGGAGAAATAACACTGATGGAGTCAGTCCCATCAACAGTATATCCCTGTGAGGCCCTGGGTGCAAATCCTCACCAAGAGAGTCACTGTCCTTGGCACGGGGCCAAACAGTGCACACCCTGCCACAAAAACTGAGTCTATGGCTGTCTCTGTGTGTGTTTCTGCCATGGTCTCCCCAGAGCACTTATCTCAGTGTCCTGCACAGGGCAAGGAGGTGAGGGAAAGGTTTCAATGAAATGCTGGTTGATTTTCTTCTTTGTGCACCCCCCCCACCTCCTCTCTCACACTTACTTTCCTCCCCTGCCTTTGCCTCAAGCCTGCCGTATTTCTTGAACCAAAAATCAAGACACGTGGTCTGGCAAGCACTATTTCTGATGAGTTAATTCATTTACCAAAAATCTCATTCAGGTAGAGGTTTTAATCACACTTAATCACACAATTAATGGCTTGGCCTCACTGAACAGAAGACAGAAAACCAATGAGAACCCGAGCAATAACTCAGGTTTCAAGGATGGATGCCATTTGCTTGCGTGTACAAGGTAGCCTCCTGAACCCAAAATACAGCACCTTTAAACTGTAGACAATGCACTGGCAGGCCAGGAAGCTGCCAGTAGCCACCCTGCTGTAGGGTCAAATCCAGCCAAGGATCACTGAACACGTTTGTCTTCAATCACCTGCACCATGAAGGCAAAGGCAAAGGCATCCTGGAAGGCAAAGACAACTCTTCTGCTGGCTGCACTCTGATGCAGTCCCCATTTAGAGGCCGATAATTAGGCCAGCTAAATCTTTTAATCTCGAAATTGGAAAACATGACTTCACGTGGTTCTGTAAATGTTAATGACCAATAAAACCAGCTGTAGCACCACATTTGGTTCAGTTTATTAATGTGCTATTTTAGATGAACTGAAGTAAAGAGAGATTCCATTATCCAACTTGAGAAGTCCTCCCCTGTGTGCACCCATTTACACAGCGTTTTTACTTGATCAGAAACCCAGATTCTCAATTTGTCCTTTTCCTTTTAGGACTTAGTTCCATTATTGTTGTGGTTTAGTTTTGGTGTGGTTTGGCTGGCTGGTTTGGAGGTGTGTGTGTGTGTGTGTGTGTGTGTGTGTGCGTGTGTGTGTGTAGCATCATTTTGGCTAAGAAGCGATTAAGCAAAGATCAGCAGTCCTGAGGGGCCAAGATACCTGTAACTCATCTCAACTCTCACAATTTTGCTTCTCAGAATTCAGACATTTGCTTCTACTTCCTGTTCAAAGGTCTACATTTTTCAGTCATGAAGATCAATCATGTACTGGTGTACTTGACCCACAGTAAACATGAGTAACTGTCCCACTGACAGACATCCAGGGACCGTCCGTTTAAAAAACCGCAACGATGACTGCCTCAGCAAATGCTTATGAAGTAATCACTCTGTCAGGCATGGGATAGATAGCAATTCAATTAAGTAAGAATAATTCATTCACCCTTTCATCCAGCAAATATCTAAGGGCCTACTATGTGCCATGCACTGCTCCAAATGCTGAAGATACAGAGCAGAACAAGCCAGACCACCCTCTATCCCCACAAGCTTATTCTGCATCAGTGAGACAGACCACGGATGACACATAAATACATGATGGAATGTTAGGTAGTAGTAGGTGTGATGGAAAACATAATAAATCCAGGCCAGGGGGTAAATAATGATGGGATTGCTACTACAGAAAGGGAAGTTGAGAACTGGGCTGGATAAAATTACAGAATAAGCCAGGTTCTTGCAGAGGGAAAAAGCGTGAGAGGCAAGGAGGTGAAGGAAGGCAGCTGCAAATAACAGTCGGGGCCATATTGATCAAGCCCTCATAGGCCACTGAAGAGTTTGGGAGAGGAGAGTTTTAGGATCTGATTTATACTATAAAAGGATCACATGGCTGCTGGATGCAGAAAATACTATAGGGATCCAGAAGAGAGTGGGAAAGGGACAGGACTAGAAGCAAGAAGACCAGTTAGGAAGCTACTACAATAATCTCCAAGCAGGAGATGTGAAGGTGGCTTAGCTGAGGTTGGAAGTGATAGAGGGGGTCGTAAATGGCTGCATTCAGGATGCCTTCTGTGGCAGCACCAGTGGGATTTGCTGATGAATTTGAAATGGGGATAAAAAAATAAGAGACAAGAATGACTTAAGGTTTAGCAATGATATAGGCAGGGTCTTTGAGTTTATGAGACACTTTCACATATATTATCTCACTTAGGATTCACTTTGAGACCTTGCTTCTCAAAGTGTGACAAGCAGACAAGTATCATCGACATTACCTGGGAGCCCATTAGACACACAGGATCTCAGGCCCACTCCAGATCCTAGGAAATCCATATGCATGTTACAATTTGAGAAACAATGATCTGAGTCTCAGAAATGAGGAGGAGGAGGAAGGTAGGTGATGATAGTAAAACTGTATCCTACACGTTAAAAAATTTGCCAAGGTTGCATAGTCAGAATTCAGGATCCTGACTGCAAATCCTGTGCTCTTTACACACTTCATATTTTTGAGATATAATTCCTTCCCTCAGGAAGCTTACAGACTATTGGGGAACCATAACCCATACCATGTAACAATCATCATCTGAAACATCACAGTTTCGTTGGAGGTCACAAACTAGACACCATAGGATGGCCTTCAGCAAGAAGGCCAAATTCATCTTGGTCACAAATATGAGTAGAATTTAGATAAGGAGAAAAGCAGAGAGAAGGATGTGTTGGTGGTGGTGGTGGTGGTGGTGGTGTGTGTGTGTGTGTGTGTGTGCGCGCGCACACACGCGCGCACATGTGTGTCAGTGTGAGGGGGAAGTCACTATGAAGAGGAGAGCCACATGAACAAAGCCCAGAGCCACCCCTGACACTGATAAATCACCCTCCCCGTCACGTTCTGCCTACCAGACATATTGATCCTGAACTAATCAAGTAGAAAGAGTCATTGGGGAAAAAATAACAGGCTTAAAAAAATAAATCCCCCTTACACAATTACTGCTCCAGGAAGAGCGAGCTGCACCTAGTTGATGGCGAATTTGCCAAAGGGCACACACAGGACTGGGGGCGGGTGGCGGGGGCGGGAAGGGAGAAGGATGTGGGAAGGCAAGCCCCACCAGAGAGAACCTGGCACCTGCTGCTGTTTGGTTTTAACCTGTATCTACTGCACTGGCTCCGGTGTAACATCTGGGCTCAGTGCAGGCCTGATTTAATAATGTGCTGGGAGCTGGCATTTGCTGCAATCCCCCAGCAGCAGTAAATAGTAGCAGGGAACATGCGTACCAGACCTAATTTGCCCCCTTTTTCTACTTAGAAAGGCACATTAATATTTAATAGAAGAAAAATAATTCATGCAGATTTGAAAGCAAAATCCAGGAAAAGGCACATTAAAAAAGCTGGGGGGAAATGGGTCTGTTTCAGGAATGCTTGATTTTTCCCCTAAACGAACTAAAAGCTCATGATTTATACACATGGAGGCAACCTAGGCAAATTTCACCCACCTGCCTCCTCCTGTATTTTGGTTCCATGACTATAAACATCACCTAACTTTTCACCCAGGCCTGCTACTTCCGCCTTCTAGCTTCGGTGCTGGAAATTCAGCAGCGAAAGCAGGGTCTGATGCTCAGTGTTGGGCTTGGAGAATGTCTCAGTCTTCCTATGTCATAAATGTCCCTTACGACTGTGGGGCTTAGGCTTGGGGTCCCCATTTTTTTAACCAAAGAACAGGTGTAGGAAAACAGAATGCTTAGCATCCTTTAAGAAAGGACTGTATGTGGTGATACTCGTCTGGGTAGGAAAAAACATGAGCCATCCAAGACAGGCCCTGGGAAAGAGAACAAGATGTGTCTCAGACCCTTCTTATCCTCCTTTCGTTAGCATTCTTCATGGAGATTCCAAGTACTCAGTGTCCTCCTGCTGTACCTTCAACCTGGACATGACTGTGTGGCACCCCATAGAGGGAAGATCTATGCCTAGGACTCCCCCATCCCCCCTCCTCCCTTCAAAACTTACCAATTTTATGTCCTCTCACTGCAGGAACCTATTCTCAACATCCCAAACCACTAACTAATCTATCCTGTGGGTTCACCAACTCATTGGTGTCGCAGCCAAGATAGCACATTTGTATTTTACCAAGGGTCCTTCAGAAATCAAGCCTTCCCCTCAAAGACTAGCTTTAAGAGTGGACTTACAGGCTCAGATGCACGTGCCCCTTAAATTATAACACACGGAGGGGCCTGGTCTTGTTTCCTTAAAGCATATTCTATAACACGCTGCAGTGAGCCTCCACCAAGGACCCCCATGTCATCTCCTCTCGTATCACATTAGACGGCAGGGTAGACTCTGGCTTCCCTGTCACACCAGTGTCACTTCTCTCTGCATCCTAAAAACTACCTTCAAAAAGTGCCTTACACTTCTACAGCTCAGGATTTAATTCCCCTCAGCTAATGACACATGCCAACTCGCTTTGACAACAAGAGCACAAGGGTGTTTTAGAAGCAGACAGGTGGGCCAAGCCTGCACCTTTAAGGTGGAGAGCAAAATCCCTGGGCAGAGGGCAACAGCTCAGACCCACGGGTACAGACGGTACAGTGTTTAGGCCTTCCCTGAGCTGCTAGGGGTAATTCCCAGGCCACACCAGCAGGTTTTCATTTAGCCCAATTTTGCCTCATTTCCTCTAAAATCACTACTGCAATGATTTAATGTCCAGGGCTGAGAACAACACATCTTCTCCTTTCTCCCTCTCTTACCATGAGCTGCTCTCCCTTGAGGTTGTAACAGAAACTTCAGCATGGCGGGCCAAAATCATTTAATAAATGTAAAGCAACATGGCCTTCCTTACAGGGCAAATGTGTGACCACAGTTTTTCCATGTAAATAATGTAATTTTTGTGAGGAAGGGACCTAGGGCTTTTTTTCCCTATGAATAGGCCCATTATAAGCTGCACCTGACCAAGAATCACTTTAGAATTGTTCTTTCCTGAGCTCTCTACTTAGCAAATATTTCCTGATGCTAAATCACCATAAGCCACATTTTATGTCACTGCGAATTTGCTCAAAATAAGTACTATCCACTTCCTTGGATTCTACTTAGAAAGGTCCCTCCGCAAAGATTTCGCTGTCAAAGAGCCTTTTATTGTTGTTGTTTTAAATCTAGGAAGATGTTGAGCAAAAGGACTTGGGAAAGTGGGGGAGGGGAGGATTTAGAAAGAAAGGGAAAAATCGGAACCCCGAGGAGTTTTTGCCACGAAAGCAAAGCTTATTTAGAAGTTGCTTATTTTCTTAAAACCAACAGGAAAGAAAGAATTGCGCTTACAGAGTGGGCTGTTCTCCAGCTACAGGCCCAGTGGAACAATTTGCAGGGAGACTAGGTCAGCTCAGCCTGTCTCTGCCTCCAAGAAAAATACTCAGGAGAAAGCTACAACTTCTCCAGGGGGCAATATTCAGGTAACCACGGATGGAAACGGAGTATTAATTATCTCTTCCTGTGTTTTATATTTTCAGATTTCACAGACATTGGAAAGCCAGACATTGATAAAAATGACAGGAAATATTCTTAGTCAATTAAATCGCCACAATGTCAGGCCTAACATCTGTTCTATGAACCCTGCAGAAATGTGTGGCATTAATATTTAATAAAAAATAGCCCTGGTTTGGACTCAACAGTCATTTCACACTGTTCTCCCAGGACATTCACTTCAGATCTTATAACCTTACAGAATTTAAATACATATGGTCTCTCACCTGAGCCGCCCTCCTCCTTAGCATTCAAAGTTAACACTCAGAAGAAGCTTTGCTTTTACTCGTACTGGACCACACGCCTTCTGATCCTACTGCATTTCCCACCGGTATCTGCTCAGCTATCATAGGACTGGTCTTGAACCACACTCCCCTAAATGGAGAGACCTTATGTGAGGTGACAGTAAGCTCTGTATCCCAGAGCTCAGCTCCTTGTCCCTGTGGCCCCTAGTATCCACTTGTCTCCCTCTGGGAAAGGTAGGGTGTCTCTTCAATAGAAGCCATTTTCTTCTATATCCAAGCCAATGGGACGTGGCTCCCAAATGGCTTCAATGTACCTGGGCACCTGTCAGCAATGTACCTTTGTTGCTGTTGAGAGTCTCCATTGTCATTTCCCTTCAGTATCTGCAGTACCTCAAGTGGGGGCCCTAAGAAAAATCCATGGGAAAGACTTATACCCCTCTCCTTCAACAGCATCATCACCGTTTCCTTTCCTTCTTTCTTAAGTGAAATTTATATTGCTGAGTGACCATCAGGTCAGCTCCACGCTACTCATGGCAGCACCAGATTTTTAGATAAAAAACCCCACTTTCCAGAGTGAGTACAAGTTATCTTTCCTTTTTCCCAACAGGCCTCTGGTGAAGTCACTTCTCCAGAAACTATTATTTCCCTCCTTTTCTAGTCAACCACATTGCTCAGAACCTAAGCCATAGCTCCAACTCAAGTTTAGAAGAGTGGGATGGGAATTGCCAAGGCCATTCTCTTGGAACAAAAACAAAGCTTTTATACAAAGCCAACCTGGGCAGAGAAAAGGAGGGACAAGGTCCCACCTGGTTGGAGGTTGGAACAACTGAGGGAATGGAAATGATTCTACTGGGTTTATATCTTTTATTTTTCAATTTTTTTAATGTTTATTCATTTTTGAGAGAGAGAGAGACAGAGCACGAGCAGGAGAGAGGGAGACACAGCATCCAAAGCAGGCTCCAGGCTCCGACATATCAGCACAGAGCCTGATGCGGGGCTTGAACCCATGAACTGCGAGATCATGACCTCAGCCGAAGTCGGCACTTAACCAACTGAGCCACCCAGGTGCCCCTGGGTTTGTATCTTGTAGGAGGAGTTGGGGTTGTGACCTAAGTCTCAATTTGTGCTCCTGGGTTCTGACAAGTTGAGCCAATCTACCCAAGAATCATGAGAGTAAGGAGTGTCAAAGCATTGGTTTTATTAATATACAAACAAATGCTCAATCATACCCAAAGACTGGGCTCTATGATAAAGCTGGGCACAAGGGCACAGCTTACACTTGGGAGTAAAGTAGAAGCTTCTTTCTCCAACTCTAACCTTCTCCAACTTCCTTCTCTTATCTAATCCTTGAGACTTGTCAATAAGAAGATGGAGTCTAGAGAACCCATCCTAACAGATGGCCCAGTACTAGGTAGAGATGCCAGGGCAAGGAGAGAGTAGAGGACTTGTTTAGTCTTTGACCCCATGGAGACTGGAAGTGCATAAGCCCATCTGCTCTGGATGTAGGCAGAGGCACCATTCCATACTAATAACTGACTTAAATATTGTCCCATGGATGTCAGCCTCCCAGCAACCCAGTTAACTACTCCAACACTTGGAAAGAAGCAAGTAGAATGGGAGAAACCCAAAGTGTTCACCCTCATATTCCCTGCTTCAAGAGAATGGAGAAGAGGTCTCTATGGGAAATGTGAGGATGAGGAGAAGAGCCCTACTCTAATATGATCTAAGGAAAATCAGGTCCCAGAATTCCTGGGGTTGTTATAAGGCTTGGTTAGAAGAAGAAAGGAAAACAATCCTGAGAAATAAGGAACAAATCTCTGTACAATCTAAGAAAGTTCTGCAACCATATCTACCTTACCTAGTAAAAGAGAAAGAGAAAGGGGGTTCTGAGAGAAGTCACATTCTAGAATGGATCTCCATGTTTCCTTCTCCAGCACTAGTAAGGAAGCATCTGGCAATAAAGAGAATCACTAGAACCCCTTCCCTTCATTAACAGTGGTGAACCCACTTGGGACATACAATGAAAGCCTAAATCCAGCCACATTTAAAGAAGAGTTCTGATCATAGAAACAGTACCAAGGAAAAGAGAATAAGCTCCTTCCTTTCACACTAATATCAGATAACAGGGTCTGAGATAAGTGGATAAAATATGTTCTGAGTTTATATAATGGATGAGGTTACAGCTGACTTTATTAAACTGTACAGATACATGAAAATTAGCCAAATAAATGTCAAGCACAGAAAAGTGTTTGCTTTAGTTACTTGAGTTTTGACAAATAACTTTTCACAGTCATTATTTTAAAATGGCATCTTTCTGCATAGATACCATGGAATTGTGTTAAAAACACTTCAAGTATCACTGGACATGGAAATCATTTGAAAGTACTAAATCCTTTACAGTCTGAGTCTACTCCCTTGGTATACTTTGATGTTGACATCCCATCCACTCTTTTGTCTTAACCCATAAAACAGGAAGTATCTAGACTTAATGGGATTTTTCTCTCTCCCTCATATTTCAGCACTGCAGTAGAAAATATATCCCATACTCCCCCAGAAAGTCAAGCAGGTACATAGCTGCCAGTACAAGAGCTTGGCCTCTTATGTCTGTCACCATTTTTTAGTGGGCAAATTTCTGAAGCCAGCACAAAATCAGTTTTGTTTGTCAAATCCTGTTTCCCCATTGTCCTAAAGTATTTACTATCAATAGTGCTTTATATAGCTTCAAGTTGATTTTTATTTTGCAGGGGATCCTAAATCTTTAGCATAGCATCTCTTAGCCAAAAAGTTAAGGATCTTTAGACACTCACAACAGCTAACAATATTGGTGTTCACTATGTCTGAGTCACTTTGTTACATCCTTTGTTCAGTGAGACATGGATGTTTATTAGCCTCAAACATTCTCAAAAGTTGGGGCACTTTTTAGAAGATGAAATGGGTTAGCCGTCATGAATTTCTATTCAACTAACTAAAATTGCCTGAAGTAAAATGAAGAAATTCTGTCACCTCATTTAATCCCCACAACTGTCTGACAAAGGCACAGGCGTTATTCCCCATTTGCAGATGAAGAAACTGAGGCAAGTAGGGGAGAAGATGCCAGAGATCACACAGCCAGCAATGATACAGGCAAGAATAGAACTCAGACTCCCCCACCGGATCCCATACTATAGTCTACAGCAATGCATGATCCTGTGTCCATTTCCATCTGCAGGTGAGACACTGTGCTGTGCCCAAGGTGCTCCTTGGCTCAGCTCAAAGAGGGTTTTAAGACACAACAGATCAGGCTCAATTTGCTCAAGAGCTACACCCATGTGCTAAGTAAGACCTAGGAAAAACTCAGGGACTCAAAATTTACCCCTTTCCCAAGGAAAAAAAAATCAAAGGGAAAAATGGCTCCAAAGATTCACCTCTATTCTTCACTCCTTGAAGGGAACCATAAAAATCACTGTCCAAAAAAAATTTTTTTTAATTTCTTAAAATGGCTGTCCATAAAAAGATTTTCATTTCACGGGTAAAAGGGGACTGAGCAGAAAGAAATCAGTTCCTCCTCCAGTCACACCAACTAACTATGCACGTCCTAGAATTCTTTGCAAGTGGCAAGAGAGAACCAGCTAATTTCATGTGCTCCCCATTGTCTGCCACCAGAGCCAAAGGTGGTTAACTCTCCGCATTCATATAGCATTTTCTTTTGAAAGCAGACGCACATTTCATCTTTATAGCCTTTCTATTAAATGTACAGCAGAACTTTCAACCCATTTTACAGATGAGACAATACAAAAACGTTCAAAGTCACCTCTCAGAAGGGATTATGACAAGATATAAGAAGACCCAGAAAAAGATTAGCTAAAGGAATTTTTTCTCTTTCTACCTTTCCCACTCCCTCTTTCTTGGTATTGGGAATTACTTTAGGCGAATGATAAATGAGAGTTTACTGTTGATAAAGTGTGTCTCTGACATCTTCAGCCTCTCTTCTCTTTATACCCTTACTAGTGTCCCTCTCCTCTGGGGTCTCTGGCCTCAAGCCGCCCTCAGTTCCTCATGCAGGAATCTGCCTAGGTCTGTTCAACTCTCATAGCACTCCACAATTCGGAGTTCTTCTGATTCTTTACCATCACTCAAAATAACAAGTTGTTCAGATAAGGAAGCCAAGCTAGGTGTTCGGAGGAAAGAAATCTGAAAGAATCTGTTCAGTGAGACATGGATGTTTATTAGGCTCCAACATTCTCAAAACCTGAGGCACTTTTAGCAGATGAAATGGGTTAGCCATCATGAATCTCTACTCAACTAACTAAAATTGCCTGAAGTAAAATGAAGAAATTGAAGTAATAATCTGATGCTTTGGGGTAGAGTGGTTACCCTTACGCAGGGTAACCTTTCTGGGAGGCTAAACTAGACACTGATCATCAGGTACATTGAGCTTCTCATGATTTCTTCCCTTCTCTTTCCCATTTCCAGATTCAGATATGCTGACAACTCTAAATGACAACTCTCATGAGAGTAGCACCATGGTGCCGGTAGAAGCTAGAGCCCACTAAGGAAGAGCCACAGATTCTAACTTGAGAGTTTATAAACCAGAGACTGCTCTTCAGAACTCCCTGGAACAAAAATATGCTAATGACAGAACAGGAAAATGTCAAGTGTAGACCGCCACAGTGATAGCTACTTGCCCTCCAAAAAAAGGGAGAAAAAAAAACACAGTATACACATTTCTGTACTTCAATAAGAAGAAAGCAGACTCCCAACAGGCCTATATTCTTCAGTCTTACATTTCCGTGTAATTTCCAGTACTACCAATCTACCAAAGACTAATGTAGCTGGCCAGGAGATTATGTGCTGAAACACAGCAGGTTCATTTTTAAGGTTAATACTCTGCAGATGAGCATCTCCTTTTTCTTCAAGCCTTAGGAACCACCTGAGGATGTGAGAGTATGAAAACAAAATGGAGAGGAGATTGAGCCACCCAGATATACTCGGAAGAAAATTAACCAAACTAATTAACTAGAGGAGTTGTAATTATACTTCCATTTATTGAATGACATCATATGCCATGTGCTAAGCATGTATATCTCACTTCATCTTCACAACATCGTGTAATAGGTATCATGTCCCTGTTACAATAAATAAACAGGGACTCAGGCAGGGTAAATAATTTGCTCAATAGGTTGTACGACTAACTCAAGATTAGAATCTAGGTTTGTCTGGTTCCAAAAGCCCAAATTCAACTATGGTACTAATTAGAGGTTCATAAACATTTAGTTCCCTGGACATATTCTCAAGGGTCCAAAATAACTATCCATGAGTTGAAGATTTTGTTCTCTTTTACTAGCAAGATAGGTTGTCAGGTACACCTGACTCAAGAAGAAATTTGCTCTGGCAATCAGGACAAACCCACTGTAAGGAGAGACATTGGGTGGACCCTGACCTCTCCAAACCATTTAGAAATGTTGATTAGCAGTAAACAGCAGCAAATGCACAACAAATACTTTCTCTGTCCTAATTCAAGTAATGACTGGATTACTTACCACTTAACGGAGGTTTAACTAACAATGCAATACTAATCTTTCCTCCCAGTTGAGTAAGACAGCTAATAGAGTAGGAGATAGCTCACTGAAATGTTCTTTTGCGGACTGCTCCATGTAGAGTTTGGGCTAGAAGAAAGGTCCAATTATCCTGAACTAGCAAACAAAGGCCTGAAGTTTATAAAGCAATTTTCTACATCATTTTTATGCAACAAGGATTCTCTTCATTAAGAGTCACTGACATCAAAATAAATGACTAAAATATAGAATTAAAGTTGACATTGTATTTTTCAACAACTCAACAAAATGCACACAATTTTATCTCAACAAAATACTACCAATCACAAACTGTAGTGACTTGGCGTATCTATATGATTTTTTTTTAATTTTGACGTTGGAGTTACAGAAAAGCTATAAGCATAAAGAGCCTTTCCTTAATTCCATGTATGTACCTACCTGAAACAATTATTAAATAAAATGGTCCAAGAGACTTATTTTTCCTTTTTTTCTAGGATTCTGTACACTCTTACGTTTGAGAAAGAGGTATTAGTCACATTCTCCTTCAGACATGCTCATAAGAATAAAACAACCAAGGGAAGTATTTATTAGTTAGGATTGACTAGGCTCCACTGTAATGACAAAGAAACCCTGAAATCTCCATGGTTAACACACTGATTTTTTTCTCCCTTACATCCCTATTGGAGGCAAGTGAGGCAGTTCTTCTTCTTGTTTCTCCTCCAGTGCCTCAAGGAACCAAGCTGTCTCTATAGGACCATTCTACCCTTTCAGTCTTCTTAGCTGCCACCCCTTTCCCTCCTCCAGACCAGGACAGAGAGGACAGAAAGAATTAACACTAGCTCATAATCGTCTCAGATAAGAAGTGACACCCATCACTGGTGCTCATATCCTACTGGATAGAACTACTCATCTGGCCTCACATTAAAGCAAGAGAAGCTGAGAATCACAGGGGAGCACAGGGAATATTTGGGAAGCAGAAGCTATTTCTGACATAACAAGAAATCAGAGATGAAGAGAAAACAAGGTTGAAATTATGATACGGATCATTTTTAAAATAGTATTTCATTTATCAAATTTATTTACCTTTCCAGGACATAACTTATGTACACATTAATTCACTAAGCATTCACTTAGTACCTACTATGTCCTAGCACTGAGGATATAGAGATTAATTAAACAAAAGTAAGCAAGTGAAAGAACATCCATATTACCCAGTAACTAAGATGTAAGGATTTGTGAAGACCAAGTGGTGTTACCTTTAATCTACAAACGCATTGCTCTCTTGCACTGCCCAAGCTTCTATTCCTTGGGAAGGACTTCTCTGAGGTAAAGAACTAGCCAAAAGATAAATGGATTATATTCAAAATGGTCTCATTAGTTAAAACTTGATGGAAACGCAGAAGAAACAAGAAGTTCTTAACAGAAAACTGCTCAGGTAAGAAGGAATCTTGGGGTCTAGTTGCCTAGACTATCACCATCACACATCAGATCTACCCCATTTTCCTCCTTAGAATTTCTCAGAAGTAAGTCAATTTGCTCTGCAGAGCTAAGAAAGGAAAGGAAGAGTCTTAGCACTGAACAGAGAAGGTAACTTTTTTAATAGGTGACATTAGACTCCCAGAACTTCTCTATTATCTTTTTGGTCTGGCGTGGGAAAACCGTTACACACATGTATTGGAGTTGAAGTCAGAATTTTAGTATTTATATGTAAACCTTGATTTACAATAAAAGGTACTGGTTGGAGAGAAGGTGTGTGAATGTGTGTGAAAGGGCAGAGGGGCTATAAGAGACCCAAATGGTTACATTCGTAGGAAGTCAACAGGTAATGTCTACATTTGGTAAGTCAAAAATAGCACATAGGGGTGCCTGGATGGCTCAGTTGGTTAAGCGTCCGACTTCAGCTTAGGTCATGGACTCGCAGTTTGTGGGTTCAAGCCCCCATCGGGCTCTGTGCTGACAGCCTGCTTCAGATTCTGTGTCTCCCTCTCTTTCTGTTCCTCCTCTGCTTGCACTCTCTCTCTCTCAAAACTAAAGAAAGATTAAAAAAAAAATTAAAAATAGCACAAGAAGTATCATATATAAATATGGTAATAAATACCAGCAGTGACAGCCAAAACAGTTGAAAACCATTTCCTCTGAGAAACCTCACTTGACAATAGGCCTGGAGCAAGGATCTGCTGCCTTTTTTGTATGACTATTTGAGTTTTTAAATTATGCACAAGCTTTCCTTTGATTAAAAAACAAGAGAGGGACAGTCAAGTCGCTCAGTCAAGTGTGGAGCCTGCTTAAGATTCTCTCTCTCTGCCCCTCCCTCCTCCTAGAAGAAACTGAAGCACATCTCAAAATCTTTACAGTGGCGAAGCACCCAGGTGGCTCAGTCGGCTAATCGACCGACTCTTGCTTTCGGCTCGTCATGATCTCATGGTTGGTGGGACTCAGCCCCTGGTCTGGCTCTGTGCTGGCAGCATGGAGCCCACTTGGGATTCCCTCCCTCCCTCTCTCTCTCTCTCTACCCCTCCCCCGCACTTGCACATGCACATGCTCTCTCTCAAACAAACTTAAAAAAATCTTTACAGTGGCTACTTTCAGGTGAAGGGATGACTTTTTTCTATTGTTATTCTATATTTTCAAAGTATGTATTATTTTTATAATTAGAAAATTATCAACATGTTAATGTTTTAGATATTTTAAACAAATACAAATATAACATGACCATACATGCCTGTTACCTATATGTAGCTATATGTATATATTATGTAAATGCATACATATATATGCACATACACACATATATACACATAGGTTTATCTGTCATAAACAAATATTTCAGATATTTTCTCTCTCTTATGGTTAGGATGTTTGTTAAAACAAATTTGAAGTGTAGGAGTATTTGTCCAAAGGACTCCATTTTCTTTGCATACTATCTCCTGGAATTTCAAGGTGTATACAAAGGGGAGGAAGTATCAGAAGCTGTTACCCCTGCTGGGGAAGATGCCCTGTCCATCAGTGGTCAATTGTGAATTCTCTATCCTTTCCCTCAAAGTGCACTAAAACATATATTTTAAAGATTCCTTGTTGTAATTTATTGCCTAAATTGGTGGGTCAGGAGGAAATAACTGGAAATCAAAACCTCTGAAATGAGCCCCTTAAGAGTATAATTCAAAAGTAGGTAGGTACAGGGGCGCCTGGGTGGCGCAGTCGGTTAAGCGTCCGACTTCAGCCAGGTCACGATCTCGCGGTCCGTGAGTTCGAGCCCCGCGTCAGGCTCTGGGCTGATGGCTCAGAGCCTGGAGCCTGTTTCCGATTCTGTGTCTCCCTCTCTCTCTCTGCCCCTCCCCCGTTCATGCTCTGTCTCTCTCTGTCCCAAAAATAAATAAACGTTGAAAAAAAAAATTAAAAAAAAAAAAAGTAGGTAGGTACATAGACAGGTAGACAGATACAGAAAAACAGATAAGAGATAGATATGCCTCCCTCTGTCTGAAAACTGATCCCATACATGACTGCTCCAGACAAACAGAGAAGGCGCATGATTTGGCCTCTCCTTCCCAGCTACATCTCTGGCTATTCATGAGAGATACTGATTATTTACTGAGGTGATGAGCAAGAGTGCTGAGTGGGTGTGTGAGCAGAGGTGGTTAGAGGTGTGAATAGTTGGGAGTTGGTTTCAATAATCATCATTTTCCAACCCAGTCATCCACACTCCCTGATTCTGGGGCAGAATAGGCCCTGTGAGCAAAGTGCTGTGCTCATCACCTATCTTGGAATGAGTTGCTTGGATTGGCACCAGTCATACAAAGATATCATCCAGCATTGTTCAGAACAGTATATAGAGTAGTCAGGTGATGGATGGTTGCTGATTTCATGGGACTACTGAAAACTCAAGATAAGTCACTCTAGTATGTGGTTCACAGTACATGCCTGGGCTGCCTTTGTGTGAGACCCAGCACTTCTCTTCATTAGCTCAACAATCTTAGTTGTTTTAAATTTATTTAAAAAAAGAAAAAAAAAGCCTTACATTTGTAACACTTACCTAATGGAATTATTTCAGGATTCAATCCGCAAATGTACTTGAAGGGCATAAACATTGCCTGACATGTCAAAAATTTTCAACAGGTGCTTGTTACTGCGTTTTATTATCCTTTATTTAAATCTATTTAATTATCAGAATTGTCCCATCATATCCATGAGCTCTACATGAAAGGTCTGAGAGGTAGGCAGTAAAGGTGTTATTACCATTACCACTCGGCAGATGAGACTAAGGTTCATACAAGTAAGTGAGTTGCCTGGTTTTGTACACAGTGACACGGGAACTTTCCGCCAGGGTTTCTAAATCCACTGCCACAACTTTCCCTGAGCCTGAAGAAGCACCTGCACTCCTTATGATCTTGTTCTTGTCTATGGTGAAATTAAAATCACCAAGGATCTTTCCATTGACGAGGTGTGGGCTGCTGACAAGCTTGAGTACTGGGATTATGGCCTAATGGTAGGCAGATCGGAGTGGGGTCAAACATAGCGTTGGCCAAGTGATTACCCTCTCTGGGTCTTGGGCTCCTGCCCTGTACATCCAGGTATAGACTAGAAGTCCCTAGAGGATCACTAAGAGCTTTATCAGCTCAGAAATGTATTTTTCCTTCTTTAAACAATGAGGTCTTTGAAGGACAGAGATGCCCCCAAAAGATCCATCATCAAGCCCAGAGAGCTCTTGCACCCTTTGACAGGCAGCATACTGGGGACCAGTGAGCTAGTAACCCAACAGGATCAATCGTTATGCTGGAAAAGCACCATGGATTGTAAATTCAGACAACCAAATCCCAGTAGCAAGATAGCATCTGTCTCTAAACCTGAAGAGTTTTCCCATTCATTAACAAAGAATCTGAAAGAAACTTAGGGACCCATCCGACCCTCTCATTTAACAGATAGGAGAACTGAGACAATGAGAAGTTTAGTGCCTCACCCAAGATGACACAGTTAATTAGCAACAGAAATGCAAGTCAAACCCAGGGCTCCAGGCTCCTCGCCCACGTTCTCTGCACTGTGTTGTGCTTTATCCTCCAGGTTTAGAAAATCTGCATCAATGGTTCAGATGTCTCCCCGCCAGGAGACAAGCCGTGTAGGGATCAAAGCACATCTGTGAAGCTAATGACAGTCTAATTCACTATTGGCAGAAATGTGGGAGATTTGGGGAGAAAATTGCAACAGACTGTTACAGACCGTTCTGCAGCACATTGTTGAAAATGGAAAACACCTCTTAGATCACAAAGCATCATTGAGATGGGAGCCAACATTCCCTGCTCATTTCACATTTAGTTCCTTGGGATGTTTGGTGGGTCCTCCAAACCAGCATGCTCCAAAGACACATCTGCTTCCAGGCTGGAGAAACAATAGCCAGGGCTCCACTGAACTCATAATAAATTTATTTTTTCAAAAGCAGAGTTAAGAGCTCAACTGGATAAATTACAAAATCAAGTGAGCATGATGCAATCAACCTCTTCATGTTTCAAAAAACAGCCATGGTCCCTGACATCAAGATAGCTATCTTCCCAGACTTATCCCAGCCTTGCCAGCTGTCATCTGAGTTTAAACTTACTTCCTGCAAAAGGAGAACACAGCGGTATTCTTACTTTGTTGACTGAAAAGTCTTTACTGAGCACTTTCTAGACACCAGGGACTATGCTAAATCATCTCAGGGGCTAATTCTATTGCAATCCTGGTTTCTGGACTAATTATCAAAGCCACTCCTAAAGACCTACTGAGCAACTTTAAACAGAATTCAGATGCAGTGGTCAACAGCCCCAAAACCCAAACCCAAAGTCCCCCTCCCCTTTCTGTTTACAAAACTTTATTCTCAGAGGTCCTAAAGGATCACACATATTAGTTTTTTTAAACACCATCTTCTGAATAAGTTATATTAACAACTATACATATGAATATATATTCATGTGTATCCATATATACATATACTTCACATATATATGAATCAATTAAATCTCAATTTCAGGTACTTTCTTTATTTAACTTTTATTATGAAAATTTCAAGCACACACAAAAGAAGACAGAACTGTATAATGAAGCCTTAGGTACCTATTACCCAGATTCAACAATTACCCACATTTTTTCCTTGTTGTCTCTTCTATTTCCCCTCACTTAAAAAAATTACATATTTTTTAATGATACCCTAATCTAAGGAAACCACATATTTCTATTTGCCGGAGATAGTCACAGATTATAATTCTGTATGTCAACTAATAACCTATCAGTAAAGTTTACAGCCCCTTTCATTTTCAAAAATGACCTGGTTTAGATGGTAAATGCTGTGGTCACCTTACCTAGGTGACATTACTAGTTTAGGCACTTACCTAGGTGACATTACTAGTTTAGGCACTTCAGAAAATGGTTGTATCTTATACTATTTATTACTACCCAGTGCTGTCCTGCTCATCTAAGCCCTTCCCTGCACTTCAAGAGTGGAAGGCCTGGAAACTACAATTCACAGATTTCTTTGCTAAATTCCACCACTGAAAGAAACGGACATAAGATTTGGAAGGCAGAAGGGAAGGAAGAGCACTGTCCTTCAGCTGCAGCAGGGCACACAGGCATTGGAAGAGAGCAAACAGCCAAGGTGGGTTCTTGCCTATGGTTTTCAGGGCTACAGACGGCCAAGATGATTGGTGGTGTCCTCCTGTAATCCTCTGAATTTCTTCAAAGTGGCCTTAACTTTGTTCTCTAGACCCTAATCATTATATAGGACTCCAATCTCCAACATGAAACCTCCTCCATCTTGAAGTATGTAGCATAGATTTTTGCTTTCCTGACTAATCCTAACCGAAACTATGAAAGAGTGAGTCTCCACTTCTCGAGTTTGCCTAGGCTCAGAGTATTACTTCTCAGAACTCAGTAGCATAAAAGGCCTCGCATGTACTGACCACCAGTCCCAACCTCAACCACTCTAGCCATATCAACAAAGGATAGCTTGCCCAATACCACACTGGTTTTCATTTCCATGTCTCTTCTTATGCTCACTTAGAATGTCTTCTTCCCTTTAGCCCATTGCCCTTGGCTAACTTCTACTTGTACAAGAAGTTAAACACTTCCTTCTCAAAAGGTCTCCTCTGACCCTCCACCAGGCTGGCTGTGTGTCCAGCAACTCTATCACTGGATTCATTAGAGAGTGTTCATGTGTTTAAATGTTTACTTTATACGCTCACAAATGTATGCTTTAAATATGTGTGTCCTCCTTTAGCGCAAAAACTTTGTATCCCCAGTGCCTAACACAAACTTTGATCTGTAGCAGACACTCATAAACTACTTGAGAAACAAACAAATGAAGGAGAAGTTCCTCATCAACTTCAGCAGCTTAAGGGTAAAGAATTCTCCATCTAGAGGGGACAAGGTCACCTCAGCATGAAACCCCATGCCCAGGTCTCTTTAGACTTGTACTGCCCAGTATGTGGTGGCCATTACTCCCATGTGGCTATGTTAATTTTAATTAATTAAAATAAAATGAAATTCAAAATTCAGTTTCTCAATCACACTGGCCACGTTTCAAGTGCTTAACAGCCATACATGGCTACTGACTGCCATATTGGATCACACAGATATAGGACGTTTCCATCATTACAGAAAATTCAGTGGGCCTGCTGCTCTCTAGAACTAGTGGAACAGAAGAACCATCTTAAAAGGCAGAGCTAGTAAAAGACTTCTCATCTGGGTATACAGTGAAATCTTGATTTATAAGCATAATTCATTCTGGAAGCATGCCTGTAACCCAAAGCACTTGTATATCAAAGCGAATTTCCCCAGAAGAAATAATGGAAACTCAGATGATTCGTGCCACAACCCAAAAATATCCATATAAAAATGATCATAATACTGTAATATAATACAAAATAATAAAGAAAATACAAAATATGGAGAAAATAAACAAATTAACCTGTACTTACCTTTGAAAACCTTCATGACTGGTGTGAGGGAGACAAGAGACAGGATTGGTAGGACGACTTTCACTACCACTAATGGAATCACTGCTATCTATTGGCTCAATGGAATATTTTTTTTTCATGCAGGTTTAACAAGGAATCTTGTTAAATGACACTTACTTTTTCCTCCTTTGAGGATTTCACAGAAATGTGACATTGCATTGACAATCACCCACAATACCGCAGAGAGAGAGAGAGAGAGAGAGGGAGAGAGAACTATTGGCTCGGTTGTGATCATGTGACATTTGGTGACACATACTACTCCTATTGCAAGACACTGCTCATTTATCAAGTTAAAATTTATTAGAAATATTTGCTCGTCTTGCAGAACACTCGCACGACAAGCTACTCACAATCCAAGCTTTCACTGTACTTGGAAACAACACATATTTACAGGGTGACCCAAAGACAAAATGACCAGCCAGAATGCTCAGAGACAAACTAACATTAAGGAAGTGGATTCCAGCAAGAAGATTAAAACCTCAGTGCCAGCTAACATCTACTGAGAAGTTATTATATAGAAACCACTGCACTTTTCACATAGTTTATTTAAGAAGAATAACTTTAAGAGTAAGTGCAAATTTATTATCCCTTATATGCAACTCCCAAGTCCAAAAACCCCTGAAACTATCTAGTTTGTTCATAAGTTTGCCACAAATTCACCTGACAATAAAATCTGAACTTAATTTTAATTGCTGTTAGCCTATTCCTAATCTTTATTTAGTGTGAATAGTTATCCATTTTGCTCCAGAAATATTAATAGGTTACAGAATACCACCCAGGCCTTGCTCTTGCTGGGGGGTTAATGTCAAATAGAGTATGTATACTAGTTAACTTTTCTAAGGTATCAAATAATCTGAACTGTAAAATACATCTAGCCCCAAAAGTTTTAGATAAACAAATACAGACCTCTATTTTAATTTTCCTATTTCACAAATAAGAGGACAAAACTTGGAGAGATTAAGGTACTTGCCTCAAACCATAAAGATAGTAAGTGGGAAGCAGGGATTTAACCCACAGTCTGTGCCCCAAACCCAACCCCTACCTACTAGTTTTACTGCCTCGTTCAACTGTTGCTGAAACTTACTGTAAATCCACACACTTAGCCTCTGCTATAAATGTATAGCAGAAGCCAAGCCATAGCCTGCAATTAGAGTAAAAATATACAGATTCCAGAGAGTTCTACAGGACCCTAATAAGGCTTCATAGCCACAATAACAACTGACCATATTAGAATCACCATTGCTGAACACACAGAGGCAATGTGTGTTTAGTATTTGCAATGTTTCAAAGTAAACTGAATCCTGATATTGAGTTCTCCAATAAACTATAGTAATTAACATTTTCAGGACCGAACTATTTAATTCAAAATACTTCAGGGCGGGGGTCATCAACAAGAGAGAAACAATGGAAAAATTCACCATCTCAAGGAGCACACCTTTGTTAATCACAGCTTAGAGTAAATACTCCTCCTGTTAAGAGAGGCCAATATAGTTTCCTTTATCACAACCCTGCTGAGAAAGAGAATGCTGGGAAAACCCTCAGATAGCCCACGGAGGCCTGGTGGTCAGCTTCCAGAGGATAGCCTCTGGGGTCACATCAAACCACTAAAATGGAATCAGCCTCTGTACCGGTGACATGGCTCCCAGGCAGAGCAATGGAAGAAGTACCGAGGCATCCTCAGGTTTGGTTAAGAAATCATTACAGAGCCAGGGAGGAGCACCAGTTACTTTAGCAATATTTTGCCTCATGGATAACTCTCTATCTGAAATTGTTTAATTTTTTAATGAGGTTGGGGAGGTATTCTTAGGGCTCATTGGTTAAGGTTTAACACATGAGACTGCAGCAAATTCCCATTTGTAAGAGAAGATTTCCCTTCTCTTTGATGGCCAGTCGAGAAGCCGTGATCTTGAACTTCTGACACACTGTCAAAAACACTTCAGGAAAGTTCATTTCCAAAATCTCAGTCAGTTAGACTCCGAGATAAAACGGGAAGAAAAAGGCATTGTAAGAGGGATTAATGAATGGAACTGGGGACGGGCTGATGAGGCCTGAACTAGCTAGGCCTAAATTCCTTTCTAGTAACTTCTATTTTCAGTTTTAATGATGAGTGTAGGGTAACCTGGTGCACCCTGACACCTATCTCTGTAAAAGCATTAGAGAAAGTGGTTCATCCATATTTGTTTTAAAACAAAGGAAATCTGTTCTCCAGAACAAGGAGAAAGGCAACCTGATCCTTATTCAAGTAGGCATTGGCACCAAAAGTCCAAGTAAAGATGTAAAAGCAATTGCTGCTGTCTCACTCCATCTGGAATGTTCTATACCCCAAAAAGCAAAGTGAATACTCACAAATCACTCATTTACATGCCCTTGAGTCCTTCGTGGAGGGAAGGGACTTCGAAAACTTAGATGAGTTGATATTTCAGGAAGTGAATCATTCCAGGTAAGCACAGAAATTTCACACACAGACATGCAGATAATCACCATAATTAACTCCAAGGAAAGAAGTTGCATCCCTCACCCTATAAGGACTGTCCTTTTAGGGTCAACCAAAATCAGTTCTGTATAATTCAGTGGGAAGTTCTGTCCAGAGACAGCTGCCACTGTTGGTGATTCTACCTGGGGTAAACAAAGCAAGAGCCTCAGGAAAGAAACCCAAAGTTCTGATGAACACATGGCTGACTGGAGATATTTTAGTATAGTCAAGGCAGAAATAACAAAAGCAAAAAGTATAAGAGAAATATACTTCAAGCCAATAACCAGCCTCTATCTTGTATATAGTTTTGTAAACTGCTGAGATTGGAAAGGAGAACTTAGAAATTACTTAAATGTATCTTCTAAGTCTCTGGTCTAAAGAGCATGAATGCTCCCTCTCCTACTCATCATCCTTCCTGGTAACACCACAGGCCAAGACTAGTAGACCCCTCTGAGCTAAAACCAAAGGTTTAAAAATATAATGACCCATGGTGCTCACTATTACATTTTTCAAATGGTGGCATGTAGAACATGCCGGTGTAGGAGTCAGAATCCACTCAGAGATCCTGGAAATATTTTAAGGTCTCTGGGTTTCAAGTTCCTCATCAGATGCAGGTTTATGATTAAGAACATGAACTCTGAGGGCGCCTGGGTGACTCAGTCAGTTAAGGGTCTGACTTTGGCTCAGGTCATGATCTCACAGTTTGTGAGTTCAAGCCCCGCATCAGACTCTGTGATGACAACTCAGAGCCTGGAGCCTGCTTCAGATTCTGTGCCTCCCTCTCTCTCTCTGCCCTCCCCAGCTCACGCTCTCTCTAAAATAAACATTAAAAAAACTTAAAAAAAAAAAAAAAAAAGAACATGAACTCTGGGGCCAAATTTCTCAGGGTCAAATCACTTTACCCTTTATTTTATGACCTTGGGCTTAGAATATCACCTGACTAGGGGCGCCTGGTGGTGCAGTCGGTTAAGCGTCCGACTTCGGCCAGGTCATGATCTCGCGGTCCGTGAGTTCGAGCCCCGCGTCGGGCTCTGGGCTGATGGCTCAGAGCCTGGAGCCTGTTTCCGATTCTGTGTCTCCCTCTCTCTCTGCCCCTCCCCCGTTCATGCTCTGTCTCTCTCTGTCCCAAAAATAAATAAAAACGTTAAAAAAAAAAAAAAAGAATATCACCTGACTCATGGTTATTGCTGCATACATGTTGCTATTGTTGTTACAGATAAACTGAGAATTAAAACACTGGTCCTTCCCCCACCACAGAGAACTAATAAGGAACAAACAAGATGAGATTTTTGAAAAGCATTTAAAAAGAGTACAAAAATTACTATGCAAGAAAATTTCCTATTATGTTTTTTTATAATACATTCCACTAATCTCTTTCATTGATTCTAAGACACATTTTTGTTCACATTTTAACATCTTTGAAAGTGAATGCATCTTACAATTGATGGTATTACATAGTTAACTTGACAATCTTTTAAAATTTCTTAAAAAAAAAATTTTTTAATGTTTACTTAAAACATTAAAGGAGAGAGAAACAGAGCGTGAGCAGGGGAGGGGCAGACAGAGGGAGACACAGAATCTGAAGCAGGCTCCAGGCTCTGAACTGCCAGCACAGAGCCTGATGTGGGGCTCGAACTCACGAGCCATGAGATCATGACCTGAGCCAATGCTTAAACTACTGAGCCACCCAGGCACCTCTCTTTTAAAATTTCTAATGGTACATAAAGCAATGTTTTGTAATTAATGTTATCTTTCATTCAATGAAATATGATAGTATATCTTCAATAAATGCAACTCCATTGGTTATTTCTGAATTGAGACATCTAACCCTGTTGAGGATAATGATTTTCTTTATTCTTCAGATGCCTTCTTTTATATTCCAAGCTAATTTAGTCCAGGAGTACTACTCCTAGACTATGAGTCAGAAGGAGTAGGGTCCAATCCCAATCAAAACAACCACAAGGGTAGGGAAATCAGGAGGATTCGATAAAATGACACACACAATAATCTTAACTGGAGAAAAACACATTAAAGAAGCTAGGATATTTATGAGACATAGTCCTCAAATAAATTCAGGTAGGTATTATGGGATAAAAATGATATTTCAAATTCATGGGGAAAGAATGAACTTACTAATGAAAAAGTTGACCAAAGACAAAAAGGGAGATACTTAAAGGGGGAAGAAGAAGTAGAATTGAAGACCTACCTTATTCCTTACTGTAAAATAAATTCCAAGTGCATTTAAATGTGGCAAAAAAAAACCCATAAAATATTTCAACAATGAAAACTTCTGACGTATCTACTATGGACAAAGTCCTGTAAAGGGCAAAACAAAGTCCTTCCTTTTGTGATACATTCCATTAGGTCTAGAATAACAAGTGCCATGAAAACAAAGAAAGGCAAGGGAGGTATAGAGTGGTAGCAGTTTGCTACTTTATAAGCCCTTTCTATGATATATAAATGCACTAGAAGAAAACATTTTTCAAAATAACTTTAGAGTATAACAGACATTCCTAAATATGACAAAAATGCATAGGGAACATAAAGAAAAGCAGTAATAAATTTAATTTGTTTATATTTTTAAATTTCTGAATGGGCAAAAAAAATCTATAGATAAATGGCAATGGGCAGGGTGGGGAGAGTATTGGGTGGGAGGGAATTGCCACATTTTGGACAAAGAATGAATTTCCTTCTAAGTATTCTTTCGTTGTGCAATTTTCAAAATCCAGTATAAGAAAGGAGAAACAGGATTCTAACACTGGCACCAACTAGTTTTGTGACCTGGTGTAAGTTGCAACCCCACTAAAGCTAGAGCTCCAGTTCTATTACGTGAGAGAGCTGGACTAGCTCCCACACAGGGTCCTTCTAAATCCAACACTGTGCAACTGTCTACAAATCTCCAGTTTTGAAAAAACAGAAAAGGCACAATGTGCGTTAAAGAAAATGAAATGTCTTACAGAATACAACACAGATTGAAAGACAGGCTGTTTCGCTTGGATTCCTAAAAATTTGCAATGCAGAAGTACAAAATGAGACTTCTTTGTAACTTAAAATTTTTAAAGAATCACTATGGGTGAAAAGTAACCTAGAATCACATTATTATCCATTTCACAACCAACAAATCATAAAAGGTATCCCTCCTTTTAAGGAAATAAGGGGTCATTAAGGGGCTACCTTCCTTAGAGTGAAAAAAATTAAATTCCAGTAAATCTGGGAGGAGGGCAGCAGACACACTGAGTGACCCAACACCTACAAAAACCACAAAGGAAGTGAAGGGAAGGGGAGAGGTGGTTTCTATCAAGAGCGGTGAGGAAATGACGTCCTGGTAGGACTGCTGTGCACAGCTCACCCCAGCGTCTTTTCACGGAACCTGACTTACAACCTAAGTGACTCTGGGGGTCTGAGTGAGGAAGTGGATTGGCCCCAGCTGGCTCCTCATATTTCGTATCTCCAATGCTCTGCTTAACCCAGATGATGTCACTTTTTACTCCCAGGCTTATCTGTGGACACCAAACTGCAGGAGAATCTCTCCTCCAACTGCTCACAGCCTCCCTAGCCCATGACGTCATTCCCACAGCCTTCCGCGGCTCCCTGAAGCTGCTCCCTTCACCTATCATCCCACCATTCCAGAACAGTGGCACGCACATCAATAAAACATAGTCTGTGATTTGGGTTTCATTAAGGTTTTGAGGAAATCTTTTGCCCTGGACAGTTAGAAAAGGAAACAGAGCAAAGAAATAAAACAGCAGCTCATTAGACCTGAAGCAGAGCATAGAGTTGAACCCTACTCACTTGGAAAGGGTTGCTTAGGGGTCTTGGGAAGTCCACAGGCTCTATGAAAAGGAGCGTTTCTCTTCAAACATTAAGCAAGTAATTTTGTCAGTGGCATTTAAATGAAGGGCAAGAGGTCTAATCTAACCACTAAGATATCAAATTAGAACAAAACCATTCTAAGAGTGTGAGCCCCTTACTTGATAACATCTGAACCACAGGGACTACCTTGACCACTTGAGGCTGCCTGACAATCCCAGCACCCTTACAAAGCCGGGCTTCCCCTTTCTGTAAGAAATTCTTCCTTAAAAGGAGATGAGTTTTGGGGAAATAGCTTTTTTAAATAGCTATTTATGAAGGGTCTATTCCCCAGTAGTTGTCATGATCCATGCTTTGGTGCATGTTGCCTTATTCTGTGGGGTTTCAGTTGAGGTCAGAAACAGTGGGTCTGCTGAGACCTTATGAGAGTCTGCAGAGAAGCCTGTGATACGAGGTCCCAGTTTTATAAATTGGGGCTTGGAGCAAGGGGAGTCACCCAGCTCAGGGCTTCTTCAGCAGGGGATCTTATTAAAATACAGACCCTTGTGCCGCAGGTCTGGGATGGCACTTGAGATTTCGCATTTCGAAAAAGCTCCTGGACCACTCTTTGGGCATCTCCATTGGGTCATCCCAGCCTTGGCTCTGGTGGGAGAGGGATCTGGCTGCTGGAAGTGGCTGATGCTGTCAAAGGATCATGAGTGAAAATATTCAGCCTCCTACTTTTTCCCAGTTCAGTCCCCTAAAGAGAGCTTTCTTTTTTTTAATAAACCCAGTGGTTAACAACCAGCTTGTTAGTTAAAGGCCTGAGGGACACAGAGGGAGGCTTATGCTCTACTACTCAGTTCATTAACCAGAGTAACAACCAATTTCAAGGTGATTATTGCTATTATAAGCTCTGATCAATTTTTTAAACATGTTTCCAGGTTTTGAACCTAAAGCAGGAATATTAGAGCAAGGAGAGCAGCTGTGTTGAGAATTAGTCATATCCCCAGATTAATATCTGATCTCTCCATCAAAAGGGACACAGGACACATTTAGTTAGGGTTCTAATTGTGCCTCCAATAAACCTCCACCACAGTGAAATATGAGCACCCATAATTTTTAGTTTCAACTTCCTATTCATAATCCATCTGACTGGATGGTCTTGAGCAAAGGCAGTTAAAGCAATTTGTTTCACTTATATAAAGGAATAAATCAGTGCTTAATTATATGAGGTTTATTATTAACAGTGCTGGCAATCTGACCATATGCCATGACTTCATCTTTTTAGATGAAGAAAAAATATGAGAATATATACTGATTGCTTTTATGATGCCTTTCTCCATTCTAGAGTGGCACATGGGGATGAAGGTAGCACAAAATGTGACCCAATGAGGAAAATAAGAGGCCAGGAATTCACTTCTCTGAACACCCAACAGTGGACCTGGGGTGCAATGGAGAATGGTCAGGGAACAGTTGCCATCGATCAGTAGCAGGGATACTTCAACCCATCCTAAGTACCACTTCCCATCATGAGAACAAGGCCATCAAATTTTTTTTTCTACAGAATCTCAGTGTCTTTCCTAAACCAGCATCCAATCGCCAGCCTGCAAAAGAGGAGAGAGACACAGATTTGATGTCAGAGGTGTGGGTCCACCTCCCTACTCTTGCTCTTATGAGCTGTGTGACTTGAGTAAGTGATCTAACCCCCTGACTTCCAATTTCCCTAGCTGAAAAACTGGGATATCAATGTCTTCCATGCAAGGTCATATGAGGATTAGATATAATGGATGGTTAGCACCTGGCCCTATTAAGTGTGCAGTAAAAAGTGGCTATTAGTCTGGAAACTCCTGTGCTGGGGATAAATCAGAGATCTGAGACTTAACCATGTCCACATCCTGTTGTCCTAGGTGAACTGGCTACATCAATGACAATATTTCAAATTGTATTTTTACACTCTTGCCTTTGATGTCTACTTCCAGCATCCAGGGCCAATTTGCCTTCCTCTTTAGATTGCTGTGTATCCCACAGCCAATTGATAAACCTTTTTATTTTTTATTTTGCCTTCCTCTTTAGATTGTTGTGTATCCCATAGCCAATTGGTAAACCTTTTTGATTTTTATTTATTTTTTATGTTTATTTAGTTTTTGAGAGAGACAGAGCACGAGTGGTGGAGAGGCAGAGAGAGGGGGAGACACAGAACCGGAAGCAGGCTCCAAGCTCTGAGCTGTCAGCACAGAGCCCGACACGGGACTCAAACCCATGGGCCATGAGATCATGACCTGAGCCAAAGTCGGACGCTCAACCGACTGAGCCACCCAGGCTCCCCAAGGTAAACCTTTTTTAAAAAAAAAGTTGGGGCACCTGGGCGGCTCAGTCGGTTAAGGGTCCAACTTCAGCTCAGGTCATGATCTCACGGTTCGTGAGTTTCAGCCCCGCATCAGGCTCTGTGCTGACAGCTCAGAGCCTGGAGCCTGTTTCAGATTCTGTCTCTGTCTCTCTGTCTGTCTGTCTGGCTGGCTGGCTGTCTCCCTCTCTCTGCCCCTCTCCCACTCACGCTCGGTCTCTCTCAAAAATAAATAAACATTAAAAAAAAGTTTATTGGGGTGTCTGGGTGGCTCAGTCAGTTAAGTGCCTGACTTTGGCTCAGGTCATGATCTCATAGTTGGGGAGTTCAAGCCCCGCATCGGGCTCTGTGTTGACAGTCCAGAGCCTGCTTTAGATCCTCTGACTTCCTCTTTCTCTGCCCCTCCCCAGTTCTCCCTCTCTCTCTCTCTCAAAAAGAAGCACTGAATTTTTTTTTCAAAGTTTAGTTATTTTGAGAAAAAGCATGAGCAGGGGAGGAGCAGAGAGAGAGAGGGATAGAGAATCCCAAGCATTTTCCACACCGTCAACACATGGAACCCAACATGGGGCTCAATCTCACGACTGTGGGATCATGGCCTGAGCCAAAAATAAGAGTCAGACGCTTAACCAACTGAGCCACCCCGGGGCCCCTGGTAAACCTTTCTGAGGTGTGCCTATTTTATAGATGAACTAGTCTTGTATCACACAGGATGCTGGGAGGCTCTGAATTTATTGAGAAAGGGTGTTAAAGCCTTCAGGATCAGAAGTGGGAGCAGGCAGGTTTGCTCAGGAAATGCCTCACACAGGTTCCTGGAACTCCTGCTTTGTCAGATGCTAATAGCCCAATCAGTGTATATTCTCCCTTCTTCCTTGGTAAAAGAATCCAGTTGGGATTGCCTGGCTAAAATATGCCCTTACAGGTCAGAGTGACCAATGATGTGTAGATGGATATTGTTGAAAATGAGTTACAAGAAGAGATTTTCTCTTAAGAAAGAGACAGACAGCTAGGATCTCCTCGTTTCGCCCTTCATCCCCTACATAGGCATGGAAGTGATGATGACTACAGCTCCAGTAGTTATCCTGGACCAAGAAGCATCTCCAGGGATGGAAGCCATCCTCTTGATGAAGGAACAGGAAGCTGGAAACAACCTAGGACTCTGAGGACACCACAAGGTCATGACATTAGCCTACTGCTTGTCTCCAGACTTCTTTTACATGAAAAAGAAAAACTCAATTTATATAAGGTACTGTTATTCCTGACCTAATTACTATTAGCCAAATGCAATTCACCTTGCATTCTTAAACACATCCCAAACAGACTTCCACTATTCACAAAGGACCCTGGAAGAACAGTGTTCCAGGTCTGTGCTAAAAATGTGAAGAGCTGAGCTTTCCAACACAAAGTTATTAATAAATCAGTATGTTTCTTATAGATGGCCACAAATGTGGATGTTCCTTCTAGAGAGAAGGATTTATTTAATTTTATAATACTCTAGACTTGTAATAAATACCCTAAAGGCACACCTTTCTCAAGGTCTTTAGCTTAATTGGGTCCATATTCTAAAGCTTATGAAGTCACCAGTCCTAAATAGCTCTGCTTTTCATCCCTCACCAAGGCAGCCTTCAACCCTGTACTAGATACTGCAGCAAAATAAAATGTTCTTGAAAACATTAAGGGCTGATGAACTGGTTTGGATTTTCTCCAATCCTCTAGACTTTCTCTTCTCCCCATAGATCTAAAATGAAGTCCACTCACTTTGATATGAAGGCACTTGATTTGGGGCCACTCCACATTGATTTATCTAGCAGAAGGTGCTTGCATTTTTCAAGCCAGAGCAAAGAGCTTCCATACCACTCTGCCACTGGTGTGGTTCACTGGTTCTTGGCTGCCAAATTAAACATACTGCACCATTTCTTGCTCCCACAAAGAGCAACTGAGATGGTCTGACTTGAGAATATCACCATTCAGCACTAGAGAAATATATAAATCCAAAAAAATCCAAATCCTAGTTAGTTTCCCTTCCCATATACGACACTTCAGGTAACTAGTGTACAGAGGAAAAAAACAGATGGAATCTATCTGAACTTTCATAATTCACCCAATACTGACTCACACAAACATTTCCATGTTGTCTTAACTTTCTTATCTTATATTGCTGATATAACATGGAGCATATGACACTTAACAGGTAGAAATTAATTGTCGAGCAAACTTCAAGAGGGCAAACAGGCTAGTCTCCTATGTCTATTCTAGTGTTATTTAAAATCTTTATAAAATGATAAAAAAATTATTTGGGTGTTTTTTTTTTATTTGTTTTTGTTTTTGTTTTTCAGAGAGAGAGGACATACATGAGTGAGGGGCAGAGAGAGAGAAGGAAAGAGGGAGAGAGAATCCCATAAGGGGCACAGAGAGAGAGAAAGAGGGAGGGAGAGGAAGAGAGGGAAGAAGGGCTCACCCGAAGCAGGGATCGTGCTCACCCAAAGCCAGGTCTGGAGCTCACCTGATGTGGGACTTGAACTCACGAACTGTGAGATCATGACCTGAGCCAAAGTCAGATGCTTAACTAACTGAGCCACCCAGGTGCTCAGAATACTTGTTTGTTTTGTTTTGTTTTGTTTTTTAATGTGGGCAGATGTAACAGCTGGGTGGACTTGTTCTTATCTAGATATAAGAGATAAAATTTAAGATACCTCTATTTGATTAGATAAAATGGCTCATTTGAACACAGATTGACATCTAACAGAGAAAACTACAAAGGAATACAAATACAAAATAAAAACACTACCAGAAAAACACCTGGTTGGAAGGAGAGGCAAAGAGACATTAGTTGTTCTGAATTCTCCAAAGATAATATAAGACTGTATCAAATGAACTCTACCAACTGCCTAGTAATCCTTCCCTGACCACGGTAATAGGTAAACATTCTGTTGGACCTCTAGAACATACTCTAAAAGCTCAGGGTTCTGATTCTGGGGTTCAGCAATCCAGAATTCTACTTCCTAGCCCTAGAACTGCAGAAGACAGTGGGGCCAGTAGACCACTAGCAAGGAGATCCCAGTCCTGCCTTAAACGGTCTCCAGCCAGGATTTAATGAGGCATGAATTTGCATGGCATAGTAGATTTTTTCTGTAAGTAGTTAATTAAACTCTTGAAAAAGTGATCATAAACAGAGCCAAATAAACTCAACCCAAATTAGAACATTAACTAATCAAAGCAATAAGCTTCACCTCAAAAGTACAAAACAAAAAGCTCGTAATGCCCATCTCCTCACGTATAATCACACATACACACACACACACACACACACACACACACACACACACACACTCATACACACACACATTAGTTAATTACTAAACTCTAGTCCTAAATTTCAATCTGGTTAAATAAGGTGGAGTGGGACTTGAAAACTGAAAATGTGAATGTAAGAGAATCCAGATGTCAGTCCAATTCGCACTGGAAGGTGTGGAGAGACCCGTGCCGACCTCTGCTTCCATAAGTGAATCCACTTCACAGGTCAAGTTAACATCTTGTTGTCTAGTTTTTATATTCATATATGCAATAAATTAATAGCTCTCTGCCTTAACTTGGAATTCTCAAAGTAAAATTGCGTCTACATGCATTTTTTGCTCCTTAGAATACACTAGGTTTCCCAAAACCGTAATAACACACTAGAAATGAAAGCAATATTTCAGGTGATATATTTCATAGCACTTGGTCCTTAGCCCTCCCACACACACAAACACACCATGTCTTAGGAAACCATATAGAAAATAGGCAGTCTACTTTTTAATACCATTTTGTTCTGGGTTACAAAAAATACATGTAAAATATTTTAAAATTACCAAAAAAAAACACCAAAAAGGAAAAAAATGTATATATATATGTACATAATATATATACATATACATGTGTGTGTGTGTGTGTGTGTGTGTGTGTGTGTGTGTGTGTATAATCTCCTTGGTCAGAGAGATAAATCCTATTAACATTTTTGTGTCTTTTTTTCCTAGTCATTTTAGGAAATGTGTAAACATATAATTTCTAGAAAAAAATGTATATCATTTAGTAGTCTACTTTTTCACTAAGGAATGCATACTAAACATTTTTCCATGGCATCAAATATTCTGCAAAGTTATTTTGAGTGACTGGATAAATTCTATTAGATTCCTTACTGTTCAGATGAAAGTAAAAAATTTAAATTAACCATTCTCTAATATTGAGTATTCTGATTGTTTCTAATTTTTCAATACCTGTCCTTAGAGGGAAGCCATTGCGTACATTTATTAACATGATTTTTCTTGAACAAATTACTAGATGTAGAATTTAGGACAAAGAGTGTGAACAAATTTAAAACATTGATACATGTCAGACAAATGCCTTACAGATAAGTTGTACAAGTACAATCTGCCATAAATACATGAAAATGTCCCAAAGTGTGGTGAATTTCACTAATGTCCTTATCAGCTTATTTTCTCTTTGACAACTAAAAAAAAAAGACATATGAATTAAAATTTAATTTTTTATTGCTAGTGAGATTAAGCCTGTATTAATTTGCTGATTGTCCATTTGTATTTCTTCTCTATTAACAGAGAAGTTAATTATTTATTCATGATCTTAACCTTTTTTCTATTGGAGTGTTTGTCTCTTTATTTGGTTGGTAAGAATGCAGTATATTTTAGGGATATGCACCTTTTAGCTGACAAAGACTATACACATTTCCCCCAGTTGTCTTTCAACTTTCCTCATAGTTTTGATATTTAGAAATGTTGGAGGGTTTTTGTGGCCAAATCTATCCATCTTCTGTCATATTTTTAAATTATTTTTATAAAGTCCTTCTTTGCCTTGTAACATCACTTATATTTACGAACTTCTGCCATTGCATCTACTGATTTGTGTTTTGCTTTTGTTTTTAGCTCTCACATTTAATACATCTGAAACTTATTTCGCCATGGCAAAAGGAAAGGCCCCTCTAATCCAGACTAAATGATTTTATCCATGAGTCCCAACTTACCCCACTGGTACCACATACATTCACTACCTTATTTATACAGCACTACATTTGGGCTATAACTTAAGCATAATGATTAAGAGGTTGAGTTTTAGACTCAAGACGGAACTGATTTGGATTCACCCTTCCTACCTCCTATGACCTCTGGCCAGTTACCCAACCTTCTTAAGCTTCAATTTTCTCACCTGAAAACCACTTAGCATAAGACCCTGCACATATTAAGTGCTCATAAATATTAGTCATTAGCAATATTTTCAATAAGTTCTCAGAATGACCACCCAAATTCTACATCCGCATCCGATTTTTTGTCACCACAACATCGAAGAATTGTATAGACAATTTCCCCAATGGCCTAAAGCTTAGTGAGGTAGCTTTCCTCACTTCAACCACGCCATGTAGAGCCAAATGACAATTCAAGGGACACCAGAGTCACTATGTTTCTCCACAAAGTTCCTGGCCTCCCTTTCTCCCCATGCTTCTTAGTATAAGCCACCACAGGCCAGCGGAAGGGCAAGAGGGGTCCACAGGTCAATACCACTGCTTCCCCCACCTACAACACACAGACTCTGCTCCAGCCCCCTCCCTGACTGGGAGAAGCCCACTCACTTTACTCTATGGCTTAAAGTATTTACTTTTCCTTAAGGAAGAACCGGTGTCATTACATTTGGAGGCCTGGATAGTTTAGAACTCAGGAGAATAGAGAACTCAGGGAGAGAACTCCAAGGCAAGATACTCAGAGTTTTCAATGGTTGTGCAATTAATTCAGTAACCTGCCCCAATCTCAGATGATCTCTAAAGACTGAAAAAACACCACCTGGCTAAAAAGCCAAGCAGTTAAATCTGAGACATAAATCATGTCTTGGTTACAAAGTTCTCCACCTCTCTCTTAAATCATTACATTCACTTCAATATTTCCTTAGCACAGAGGTGGGAGGCAGTTTGATATATAGCGGAAAGAACACAGTATTTGGAGTCAGATATAGTTGAGTTTGAGGAATCCCAATTCCAACACTCATCAGCTATGTGAACTTGGAAAAGAGAATGGGTTTACTCATCTGAAAAATGGAGACAAAGCTTCTAACTTTACAGATTTATGGTAGGGATTAAATCCTAACGTAGGAGATATTAACAAATGGTAGGACTTGTTACCTATAATCATTGGCACTTCAGTGTATATACTGTCTTCTCCATATTCTCTCAGTTTAGTACCTAGGGATTTGAGAGCTAGAAGGGAGACAGATCCAGTCGTCTAACTCTTCATTCTACACAGAGGAATTGAGACCCACCAAAGAGTTCAAAAGACATTTCTAAGACATGTGACCAGATATCCACCAAACCCCATCACCTGTCTTTTAGTCTAGTTCAGTTCAGCATTTATTTTAGCATCTACTATATGTTGTGTGATGGAGAGTAAAATGAAGAATAAGACAGAGCCTACACCCTTGGGCAGCTCAAATTTCAGTTCCCCTCTGAGTGTACACTCTCCCTCTTTAGACCATAAACTCCTCAACTAAGAAGACTGTGTCTGCCACCACCTTCTAGCACCCCACAGGAGCCAAAGTCCTGTGGTGCATACAATTGGTACCCAACACATTTTGGAGAAAAGAACTAAGAAGCATCTTTATTGTTTCGTATCAGGTATGCTCCAGATGGAGAAAACCATTTTCCTAAGTAAGCCAGGGTCCACAGTACAACTTGCCTTGTCCTCTAGGGCACCATTCTCTCCTTAGCCTCAGTCCAGCCCCACAATAGAGACAGTAAAAGAATCTGACTCCAGAGCTTCCAGGTTTCTCATCACACCATCTCTTCTAATAATCTAGGAAAATGAAGAAGATAATGTAGGGCAGTCCACTCTCTGAGTAAAACAGGCAAGAGACTTTTGAATGGATCTCCCGCTCTGGGTACAAGTGGTATGAGGGCTCATCATTAAGTTCTTCACTTCGTTATCTCTTCTTGCTGAGCCTTCACTGTTCCATCACTATTCTCCATCAGCTCTTCGATTTTACGTCTAGACCTTTGCTTTGAATGTCTCCGTGTTGCTGCACTATCAATTAGTGGCTGCAATTAATTCTCTAGAAGCCAGGCTTTCCTGGCCAAGTACCCAGGAGTCAAAGGGACTCCTTCATCCTGGGAGATGGTGCCCATGACTGCCTGACTCTTCCAGTAGGCATCAAGGAAATTGCAAGCCACTTCCAACTTGCTTACTCTCTGTGTGCATATTCCTGTCTTCTTCCTCTGGCTAGAGCTGAGAGAGCCAGGCAGTGAGGTCTCAGTGCCTCTGAAGAGGATCTACCTCTGCACATAGCCATAATTTGATGCCTCTCTCTGGGATACATATAGGGAGTTATTGAGCCAAGAGTTTATTATCGAGCTTAGCATGAATACACAGTGCAGAGAGCTGAGTGCAAAACCAAATGTTCCAAGTGTTCCTAATTCCATGTGTTTTGAAGTGCCTGAAGCAGGAATTTTATGGAAGAGGGAGAAAGACTCTTCCCTGGTGGTAAATTAAGGATACATCTCTTTAGCTTTGGATCACGATCAGGCCCTTAGCAGTGAACTAATCCCATTCTCTCTTTATTTTCTAATTGCATTCTTACCAACAAGGCTGAACCTTGTTTTCATAGTATGGTAAGCCTTGCTAAAAAGCTTCTCTGTTCTGAGGCTCCCTCTAAAACATGTCTTCACTTCCAAGGGTAATGAACTCTTTTATAATAAACGCCTTGCTTTAATGCACACTCTCTTTGGTTTCCAGGAACTGCCTTATAATTACACAGCTCAGTATTGCATGTCAGAGGTTTGCTTCACCTTTAATATTTTATGAAGAAATTCAGATTTTGACAGTAAAAATATTTAACCCAGAGGACCCAGAGCTCAGACTATTATTTTGTAAAGTAGCCATCTAGCTGCACACTTGTGCATCGCTGCTTTCCCCAGTGCATACTCACACTCTTTGGTTCTCTCTGAGCAGACCCAACCACATGCTGTCCAGATGGAAACCTGGCTGTATCATTACATTATATTGAAATAACCCAATACCACCTGTTTCTGTTGGGGCTCCTGCCAACATTTTCCCATAAAACATTTATTTTGCTAATATTTTAGTTGGTCACCACAGAAGGACACTTGAAGTTAAAGATTTACCATGTGTTGCAGCCACTCGGAGCCAAGAGAGGCAAAAAAATAAAAATAAAAACAAAAAGCCCTTTGAAACCAGACAGCTGAGTTGGAGAAGAGCAAATGTCTATCCATTGTTTCCATCGGTGGATGCTTCACCTGGCATGATGTAATCACGGGCACCGGGATTTCAAAACAAGGTTTTCTTGGCGATCTTCACAAAATGAATTATTTTCGTGTGTCTGGTGCTCACCTTTGGGTTGTAAAAATATTTTCAGCTTTGTAAGGAGACATTTCTTCTTCTTGGCAAATTTACCCCGTCCAAGATGGTGCATGTGTAAATAAGTTTATGAGGATAGGAAGTGGATTAGATTAATTTGACATATAGAAACATAAGGTGTATATTATTTTCATTCCATCAAGAACAGGATCGGGGATTGGTGTTACATATTAGGAACTGACCCTGAACATGATGTTCAAAGTCATTAAACGCTCTTGGAAACAGAAGCAATGACTTTATCTTCGGGGCTGAACATCCTCAGTTGGAATCCCTTGGTAAGTAGATATACTGCAACCTTAATACAGTTGGACAGCATTTTGTTTTTCTGTCTTCTGCAACTACATAACTGTTTGTCATAAAATATATAATTAAAGCTTAACTGGCTCTAAGATTGGGAGACCACTGAAAGAGTTTACCAAGGGTGTCACTTGGAACTGTCTGCATCTAGTTGCACCTTTAGAAGAAGACCTTTATCATCTACCTCCTGTGTCGTTGCCTCTGAACCCAGCTTCCCTGCTGATTTTAGCTTACACCAGCATTACTGACTTAATTTTCTCTTGTACACTGAACCTCTTCTCCAAAATGAAGCCCAGAGGACTAACAAAAACACACAAAGAGATTAATGGAGTTTGGCACATATGCTTAACTTCTCCAATCTTCTGGTTTTCACAGTGCCTGGAATGTTCATGAGATTTTCCCAGAATTCTGATTCACTGCAAAGCGGTATTCCTTTCTATCACTGTAATTGGTGATTCAATTATAAAGGTTAACTGCATAGCCTTTGCCCCTCTTTCTCCCCAGTTAATTAGGAGGCTGTGTCTTCCCTTGCGCCTCTTCTAGACTGATGACTAAAAATCAGAGGGGAAAAAAAAAAGGAGTGAGCCTGGAGCCTCACTCATGTAATGTGTCCATTTTTCAGCTCAAGGAGCTCTTTTACACCAAAATGCCCACTTTGCATTGTAAAAGTAATTTATATTTTAGATATTTGTTTTAAAAGTCAACTTGTAACCTGTAATGGCTATAGATATAGATTAAGAATCACAAGTAAAGCAATGTACCTCTCTTGACAGCTCCCATTCATGTTCACATGTCCTCCCTGAAGACAGATAATCATATAATTAAGCGATCCATTTCTCAGCATATATGTGCTGCACAAAAGACAGTAATACAATGAATCCTGGTGTGTTCAAAGTAGAAAATACTGAATAATCACCTTTTTTTATGAAAGCACTTGACCTTTAAATTGATATTTTCCCCCAACAAATTATAATTATTGTTCAAAGAGGTGTTGAATACAGCACAGATAATCCAAAGGTGGCCCATCTGTTACTCACTGTTACAGTCTGTCAAATCACAGCTTTAGCTGACTGCCATAAAAAGTACCGAAAGAGTCACTTTTGGCTTTCTGTCAATACCAACCTTAATTTTTTTGTTCCTGGTCTAAGATTATAAATCTAAATTCTTAAGACCCACATGAATTCATAAATACCAAATACCACTTGTGAATTTGCATCTTTGTACTTGGAGAATCTCAACATTCTGGATGGCATTAAGCAGGACAAGTGGTAACTCAGCCTTGAATGTTGAGTCTGCTCTCAAAACAGAAACTTTTCTCTTGAGTTGCCAGACTTAGCCCATAAAAATAGAAGATGTCCAGCTAAATTTCAATTTCAGAAGTATAAGAATGTCCCATACAGAAATGTATTCATTATCTATCTAAAATTCAAACTCAACTGGGCATCCTGCATTTTATCTGACTGCTCTGCATCTGAGCACTCAGTCTCTCATTCTGATTTGCTCTAGGTATCTCTTTTTTTCCCTTTTCTAAAGAGGGAAACATCAAAAATGGACAGCTACAGCTTCCAATACACATAGGTCGCTGATGGCTGAAAATGAGGAGTGCTAAGAAGTCAATATCCAACATCCTTTATGTTGTTGATTTTTATTAGTTACTGATTGGCCCGTCTCCCTTCTCTGATTAAACAACTCTCTTAATCACTGCCTCAATCCCTGGAATCCTTTATCAAGAGCAAGGACAATTCTGTCCAGTCTAAGCAAAGAAAAATGTGAACCTTATGCTAATATTCAAAAGCTTTTGTTTACCCTGCCAGCATCTGTTGGGGTGTGTGCATTGTGTGGATTCATCATTAGAAATGCTCAAGGTGACACAATGGTTTCTGATGCAGTCAGCTCGGTTCTGTTTGAGCACTGGATAGGCGCCCTGCCCTTCCCCCAAAGGGTCCTCCCTGCACTCCAAGCTCAGACCTGGACCCAGGGGAAAGGCTAGAGCAGCCAAAGTGGGCAGAGGGCTGTAAGCCCCAAGGCGACAACCCCCATGGCAAGGCTGCCAGGCCAGAGGAGCATCCTCGCCCAGCAACAGCAGAAACCTCTTCACCACTAGCCATCCCCACCTTTCCACTGTTGGGAAAGAAAATTTTCCTGGGTCCCCACTTCATTTCCCCTTCCCTCGTGTCATAAAGTGGCCACCACAGACTCAATATGAAATAATAATACTTCCTCAAAAAAAAAAAAAAAAAAGCAAACCTAAGAATCCATATTAAAGCAGAAAACAGAGGAGAATGAAAACATTTTTTTTCTTTATTGAACTGTTGCACTGATGAGAATCAATAGTAATTTTCAATGTTTTCATTTCACATTTAAAATGTTTTATATTTGTAAGTTTGGAGTTAAAAGGGCAAGTTCACTTACCTCATTTTATATCATAGCAATCTACTGCTAGAAGAAGCATAAGAGCACTTCCAACAATCTCTAAAAGGCATGGAACAGTTTTCCTCGCCAAATAGTTCTCCAAGTGTGGTCCCCAACCAGCAGCAGCAGCAGCATCACAGGGTCTTTTCAGAAACAGAAATTCCCACCCCCATCCAGACCTGCTGAACCAGAACCTTTGTTATAACAAGGCTTCCAGGTGATTCCCATGCACTATGGTTCAAGAACCACTGCCCTGGTCTATGAGATACTGCCAGGGTAGACTGAGTATCTCCTGGCTATCTGACCCAAACAGTGGCACTTTCAAGCACTTTTATGGAGTGTTGTAGAGTGTTTGTAGAGTGTTTATCTCTTTCTGCCAATATGAGATTGGCACTTCAGATTTCTGTGCCAGACTTAAAAACAGATTAAGACACTGGTTTGTCCTTTTAAGAAGATGATCTCCATTTGTTACTTTGTACCTGCTCCCCATGAAACACACACACACACACACAAATTGCCTCTGCCTATTTCAAGGTATCTCCTCCCGCCCCCCTTTTGGTATATCCTGCACTCCCTCTCCACAGCCTCTTCTCTTTAACTTTAACCTTCAGCCTGTATCACCTCAGTCTCCACATTCACCCATCCCCCATTTCCCCTCTTCAGCCTCCATCTTTTCTTCAGTTTCCAAAGCTCCTTTCTCATTTAGAGCCTTACCCTATGCACCATCTTTCACCCAATACCCTGAATCAATCTTAGAAACTCTATATTCTAGTTCCCACTCTTACCCTGTGCCCCTTTCTCTCCCATGTAAGCACTATCTCCTTTCCCCACATGTTAGCCAGACTCATCATATCTGGCTGCTCATCCCCAGCTTCCACTGATTTTCTGATGGCTCTTGTTCTCAGCCCCAGGCCTTATGGGGTCACCAGTCCCAGACTCACTCCTCTTTCCCTAGCTCTGGAATCACCTGTCTTTGGCCTCTATTTCTGCTGTGACAGAATTTTTTTCTCTGATGTTACAGTCTTCCCCTACTTTCATACTCAACTCTTTTTATGATCTATCCACTGTTTTCCTTTTAAAATATATTTAAGTAAATAAGAGAGTTGATTCTGAGGGAAGTAACCGTCCAGGTGGGATGAGGATAAATCACAAATTGTGGAGGTGGTAACAGAACAGATGATGGTGTAAAATCCTGGTGTAGCAGGCAGGAAGGGCACTGCAAGAAGCCAGAAATGTTAAGTATCAGAAAAGAAAAGATCCAGGGGTAGAGATAAGCCACGTGGCTCCAGATCACGGAAGGCATATCAGTATGGGAAGAGTAAAGAGCCAGCTCAGGTAAAACAAAAATTTTGAACCGGTAAGAATCTAATGAAATCCAAAGACAGCCTTCCTGGGACAAAAGAAAAAAAAAAATAACCAGACAAACATTTAATTTCAGACACTAGGAAAAACCCACAAAGCCCAATGGTGGATGAGGTCCAGAGACCCCAGTTGAAGAAATATGATACGTTTAGAAAGAAAGGGTTGAGTGCCAGTCAAAAAGGATCAATGCCAGAAAAATGTGCAAGAACTTGAGCTTCACCTGAATTCAAGTTAGATCTTTGGAGGGGTGGTGTGTGTTTTAGGATACCCAGCTTTGTTTACTTTCTTTAACACAAATTATGTCTAACTTTCAGTATGACTTTGTAAAATCTGTGTTTTGATTTCAGAAACTCTGGGCCAGTGATGTTGGCTTAATGCCAGAAAGACCAGGCACTAACATATTTTGAATATGATGTCACAGACAAAGTACAGGAAATGATTATCACTAGGCAGATAAAAGGAAAATATCTTAAAAGAGAATATAAACTTCTTAACCTACTCTAGAGGCATCACGGTGAAAATTTCTGTGCACCAGAGAAAGAAAACTCGGTAATGTGTGTAAGGAGTGCTTTGCATATGTGTGAGGTTAGAGAAAAAGCCACACCTGGGTTGCAAATGTATTGGCTCCATCTATGAGTGTTCTTCTACCAATCCTGAAACAAGAAAATTATTATTTTTGTGTTTCCAGCGTGATAGTGTCAGTTAACATGTATTCAGATGTTGCTATATGCCAATGCCACATGCATCAGCCCATTTAATCCTCTCTGTTACCTTATGAAGCAGAGGAAGCTCAAAGAGCTTAAGCAAAGAGTTGGTTAAATCCCTCTCCTAGAACCCAAAGGTGGTGTGGGCTAAACTAAGATTAAATCATACAGCCTGAACCCAGAGATCAAGTTCTTTTTTTTTAAATTTTTTTTAATGTTTATTATTATTTTCTAGAGACGGACAGAGCACGAGTGGGGGAGGGGCAGAGAGAGAGGGAAACACAGAATCCGAAGCAGGCTCCAGGCTCTGAGCTGTTGGCACAAGCCCAATGCTGGGCTTGAACCCACGAACCGTGAGATCATGACCTGAGCCAAAGTCGGATGCTTAATCGACTTGAGCCATCCAGGCGCCCCTCAGAGATCCAGTTCTTTAATACCATCCCAGATCCAGCAATGGTTCTCTCTCCCAAAGACCAATGTGGCTCAAAATTTAAATTCCCTAGTCAGACTGTTTTCCAACCAGACCCACAAACCATAATTGGATTATGCATTTAGAATCTGAGAAACAGGAAAGTGCAAATGGTCGAAATAATGAGCACTCATTAAACTCCTTGGAAAGAACAACATAGTCTTTCAAGGCAGTTCCTACAAGCAAGTTTTGTTTGAAGACAGAAATTAAAAAGTTGGGCAGGGCATCAAGGACGTGATCATCACTTCTAGATCTTGGTTGTTTTCCCCCAATACCCACTTCTCCACTGGTTTTCCCAGAGAATATGTAGGTGCTCACTTATTAAAAATAAACTTGCATGCCAGTCCACCCCAGAGTAAGATCAAATGGCTATCATGGGAGTGATATGAAAATGGAGTCATTTCCGTGAAATTCCCAGGAGTGCTTTTTTGCTTTTAAGAGCAATGAAATCACTTTATGCTGGTAATTTATTATTTCCACCAGTTACTCAAATATTTGTCTACACGATGAAAAATTAGTTCTTACTCAAACATGTTTCTGCTTTTAAAGCAAAAGCATTCTAAATATTCAATGAAGCTGGGATTCTAGCAAAGGATCCACAAAGAGATAAATTAAAGACACATGCTTTCTTTCTCCTTAGATAAGCAAACTCAAAAAAAATTAATAAAAATTAAAAAGCTATACCTCTCTTCAATAGACATTAAATTTTACAGACTGGACTAGATGCCTGGCCTCAGGGAAGGAGCATGATTTCATCTGAACACCACTTGTTTGCCCACTGCGCTGAGTTTCCATGTTAATTAGGTTCAACTGCTTCTGAAAAGGGTGGGTTCAAGCTAGTCTCTGTTCTGTTCCTGGTATTCATAGCCTCAAACAATAACTGTATGAAGACATGAACTTTTTATTTTTTTTCAACGTTTATTTATTTTTGGGACAGAGAGAGACAGAGCATGAACGGGGGAGGGGCAGAGAGAGAGGGAGACACAGAATCGGAAACAGGCTCCAGGCTCTGAGCCATCAGCCCAGAGCCCGACGCGGGGCTTGAACTCACGGACCGCGAGATCGTGACCTGGCTGAAGTCGGACGCTTAACCGACTGCGCCACCCAGGCGCCCCGACATGAACTTTTTAAAATGTAGATCGTGGCTGGTGTTACCGGAAAAAAATATAGTTTGTGGTTCAATAGTTATGCTGCAGATTTTTCTATCACAACAATAATAGTTACCATGTTTAGGGGTGCCTGGGTGGCTCATAGGCTAAGTATCTGACTTTGGCTCAGGTCATGATCTCGCCATCCATGGGTTTATGCACCGCATTGAGCTCTGTGCTGACAGCTCAGAGCCTGGAGCCTGCTTCAGATTCTGTGTCTCCCTCTCTCTCTGCCCCTCCCCCGCCAAACACACACAAATAAATAAACAATTAAAAAAATAGTTACCGTATTTATGTGGAATAGTTCCCTCTCCAACAAAGGCATAGATGTGTCATCCAACTGAAAGGAAAGAGAAATGGGAAGGGACAGTAGGGTACTTAAGAAGAAGAAATGACCATTTACTAGACACTTCCTGACCTACTGTGGGCAACAAAATGAATGCAGGAGACCCAATTACTGCACCTAGGAGTGTAAGTTCTCCCTTCTAGAACTTCTGTGCACTTGATAAAAGTAGACAGGTATGACTGAGGTTGAACAGCTTTTCCTCCTGGAAAACAGGACCAATTATACTCTTTTAAAAAATACCTCTTACTAAGCTAAATATTCCCATACTACTCCCAGCAAGCAGTCCTCTGGGAGGCAAAATTAGATAGAAGCAAGAAGAGTTATATAACTTACTCAAAACTGAGGGAGGATCAAGGAAAATGGGAAAATACTCAAAGAAATAAACTGTGTAAATAAATACAAATAATTCATCTAAGACAATAATTCAGCCTCTGAAACCTCACTTGAAGCCTGGAAGTCAATGTTTCCACTCAGTCACATTAATATTCAAACACATCATCGTCTAGGAGATTATTTTCTCCCCTGTCATCTGTTGGCCCTCAAGTATCCTAAGTATCCAGCACACAGTAAGTTGCCAACAGTTACTTTCTGAATGAACAGGAAATCACCTCATAGACCATCCAAGATAGACAGGATCCTTTTTAGTGATTATCAAGTTTCACATGCGTTAAAGTCATAAAAAATCTGGTTTGGGTCAGCAAGTTCAGTACATCGGCCCCATAAAAAAAGTTTGAGGAGAGCCTTTTCCACTGACCTTTTCTTCACATTTAAAACGCCTCTGAATTTGACAGTAGGTATCAAGAGATTTGGAAAAGGTCATGCCTCTTGCCCGAGTAGCTCAGCTTCCAGTTATCTACCCCAAGGAAGTAATAAGAGGTGTGAATAAAGATTTATGTGTGGAGATGTTCATCACAGCACTATTTAGAATATCTGTGGACATACATGTCCAGCCACAGGGTCAATTTTAAATTAACCTGGGATCGGGATACAGCTATGCAATGGCATATCAGTGACCATTAAGTGTGATGTTTTTAGTCTTTTTTAATGGCATAGATGGCATTTCATGGTATGATTATAAATGGAAAAATCAGGATACCACGCAATCAATACAATACGGTCCCAAATCTACAGTAGAGAGAGAGAGAGAGAGAGAGAGAGAGCTATAGGGAGACAGAGGCAGATAAAGAGAAAATCAGAAGTTAATATCCCATGATATGAATAGGAGTTACCCCTCAGTTATGAGGTTATGTAATGAGTGATTTTTTTCTTTCATCTTTTTTTATATTTCCCAATTATAATATAATCCCAAATTGCTTTTATAGTTAGAAAAAAGCCAGAATTGTTTAAAGTCTTAGAATTGTTATCTGCTTAAACCAGTTAGTACATCTAATCATGGGGAAAGCAACATATTCTAAGTTTTAGCAGTTTCAATCATATTGATTAAAAATAAGGGTTCCAGCACATCTACTACCACAGAACCTCTACAGTTTCCTTATGCTGTCTTCAAAACTTCTGTGCATTTGCCCAAATATCCAACTCTTTATCATCTGTGTGGCAATTAGGAGCTAATAATTACAAAGATTTGCTTGGGAAGGGAAGGGAAGGGGAGGAGAAGCTAAGGGAAGGGGAGGTTCGGAGAGTCAGATCCCAGCTGGAGTTTGCCATTGACTTTGTGGGCAGGTCACCCAACCCCTTCAGGCCTCCTTTGTCTCATCTGAGTTAAACTAGGTGATGTCCAAGTTCTTTTCCAGCTCTAAAGTCCATGAAATAATTGCCTGCTCCTCAGCCCTGGCCATGCTGTCCTAGGAGGTCACCACTGACTAAACTGCATTTGGAATATGGTAGATCTCAATTGCTCCCGACTGTCCAGTAACTCTAAAGGACAAGAGAGGCCAACCACAAACATTCTGGTCATTAAACAGCCTTCCTCCACCTCATCCCCTGGCTTCTGGGCCCAAACAATACAACCTGCTTAGGTTCTGATCTCCCCACAGGGTATAATTTTTAACCTTACCGTATCCACTTTTATCAGAAGGGAAACCAAATATGTCATTGAGAATATGGACCCTCAGCCTTTTCTGGGACAGAGATGCCTTTGAAAACCTACAGAAGAGATTGATTGACTTCTCAGAAAAATGTTCTTTCATATCAATTTTTTCACTTCATGAAGTTACAGAAAGACCAAAGTTCTTAGTGGCCCTTGAATGCAAGGTTAAGAATCCTTGGTTAAGAAAATATTGACCTATTCAATAGAGCCCCCCAAATTTTAAAGTATGCATCTTTTTCAATAATAGGGTAATTCTGATGACTAGAAATAATCCATGTAGCTACAGAGGCCCTCCCGGGCCTTGTGACTTGAGAGGAAGGGAAGGTACAGGTATAGCCCAGTAGAAGAGTCTACAAGGCAATAAGCTTTAGGACTGCAGTGAGGAGCTGGGATCCCAGAAGCTACCCCTGCTCCAGAGCCCATATACAATTCACAATGCTGCAACCATAATCATGACACCCTTATCCTTTACAAGAATTTTAACTACCATCCACGTAGTGTTTACCATGTCCTACACATTACCTCACTTGATCCTTGCCACAACTCTCTATAGTACTACTGTGTTTTCATGGTACTCAATACATCTCCATTTTACAGTTGAGGAAACAGTATCAGGGAGGTTAAGAAGCATCTTAACCAAGGTCACAGAACCAGTAAATATCAGGAGTACATATCACACAAGCTCTGCTTGCTCTATCCACCTGCTGTTTAAAGCCAACCATTACCAAGCAAGTTTCCTTGCTCAGCCCAGTAACTGGGTTGAGTTAGTTTCTCAAGAAACATTGGTATAAGTTGAACACAAGTGACATGGAGCAGACTTGTAGAAAGTTGGCAACAGGTGGCAGCTGGGTGGCAATAAAGCTTTGATTTCCAGTGTCCCAAAGGTCTGTCTGAAGAAGAAAGTGAGGGGAGCGATTAGCTGGGAGCTGCTGAAAAATAACATCTTTGTTATTTTTCTCATTTCCCTCATTGTTTCCCTGTCTGTTCAAGGCTGTGAGTGAACAGCTACAGCCAGGGGAACTCCATAGCTGTAGGCCATCGCCAAGGCCTTTACTGAAATCCCTGGGTCAGGGAGTCACACAATAGCGCACAGCAAGCTTGGCTCTATGTTCCAAAAACTGGCTGATTCTCCGAACAGAACAGACTCCCTTTGTCCCCTAGAATCTTAGAACTTTAGAAATAGCAAGAATCTCAAATGTTACTTGGTCTAATTCTTTTCTCTTTTTCATCACACTCACCCTTCCTTTACCATAGACTTGACTTTACCAAGGAAGAAATTAAAAACCAGAGACAAGAAATGACTTACTTGAGACTACTGTTCCAAGAGAAGAAATTGAACTCAAATTTACTCTGGGCTGGGAAGTATACTGATATTTTACAAATGCATCTCACTTAAACTTATAACCACTCACTAAAGTAGGTATTATTATACCCACTTTATAGATGGAAAAATGCTCACAAAGATAATTAACTCACCAAAGTGAAACATACAAACAAATGCTATTTGAACACAGATTAGCCTCAACAATAAAGCCAAGGCCTTTTTTCAAAAAACTCTACTGGCTACTAGAGCTGAGCAAGAAGTTACCCCAGTCATGACATCATAAGGTGTAAGTCCAGGTGTGTTGGTTCCTTTGCACTCTCCTTACCTCTGGTGCTCTGTCTCTCTGTCTCTCTAAGTCCAGAGAATGCACAGCAGACATGATAATGGAGGTCTCACCAAAGTGAGACCTCTTTCATGGGCACAGCAGGGAAAAAGAACAAACACCAGAATCCAAGAAGGGATGATTTTGGGTTATATATATGCCAGAGCGGATATAATACATGCCCAAGGGTCAGAAGAGATTAGGTGGTATCTCAAAGATTACAGAATAGGGAGGGGGTGCCTGGGTGGTTCAGTTGGTTGAGCGTCCAACTTTGGCTCAGGTCATGATCTCACAATTTGTGGTTTTGACCCTTGTGTCGGGCTCTGCACTTACAGCTCAGAGCCTGGAGCCTGCTTTAGATTCTGTGTCTCACTCTCTCTCTCTCTCTCTTCCCTTCCCCTGCTTGTGCTCTCCCTCTCTCTCTCAAAAATAAATAAACATTTAAAAAATAAACAAAAATAAAAAAACATTAAAAAATAAATATAAACATAAAAAAACACTAAACATAAAAAGAGTCCAGAATAGTAACAGATGGAGATATAAAACACACACTTTCCTTAGCAACACCATGGTGTCAGCTACCCCCATCTAAAGTAACATCAATGCTTGGAGAAAGAAGGAGATAAAAGGATCTGACAACAAAGAAAAGGAGTCTATCTAAAGAACAAGATTAAGTTTTCTGCATCAGGCAAAAATAGTTCAAAGTCAGAATAAAATAAGTTATAGAAAAATAAAGATGGCACTTTTTGTACTCCTATGTGACTATGAACATTCATAATCTGCTAATTCTCAGGATATTTTTATGGCTCTAACACCGAACATAGTATTATTCTTACAGTTGGGTTAAAGTGATTATTCCATGATGCTACTAATTTGGACATGCTCTACAGAAATCCTGGAAATTATTTAAAACCAGCTTGAAGTAGACTTTAGGTGAAGGAAGGACCAAATAAAATAGTGTGCCAAATGTCCATTAGAAGGCTTTCCCTTCCACCCTTCTCCCACTACTTGTTATTATAGATTTGAGGAGAAAGTGGAACAGAGAGAAGAAAAAGGAAGAGGAGTTCAACAGTAATTTGTTTTCACCTAAATTGGGTGAGGGAGTTGGGGGTGGAGGGGCACGGAACAGTGGGAATAAAGATATTGAAAGAAAAGACAGACTGCACCTCCCATATCCCTCAAGAACTGATTCAGTCCAGAAATATTCTCAGAATCTTTGACCAGGAATACACCTAGTTTTCTTTCTGTCATCTTTAGGAAGGCCAGTGAAATGAAAAGTTCCCCAGAGGAGGACATTCTAGAGTTACCCTCATACCCTCAGCATAGCCTACAGATCTCTGCTTACATCTTCATAAAACTAAGCATTTTAAATGTATACCTGTGTGATCACTTCATTCATTGTCTTCCCCATTTAAAAATGAGTGACAGTGTTGCTCATCAAAGTGCTCTCAGAAACTAGCACAGTATGTCACATAGAATGTGTTCCACACTGATCTTTTAAATGAATTAATAAATACTATATTTCAGGAATTTGAAAATTCTGGTATTAAACTACACTACACATGAAGTGGAATAATGTTATTTGAAAATATACTTAACTTGGGGCACCTGGGTGGCTTAGTCGGTTAAGTGTCTGAGTTCAGATCAGATCATGATCTCATGATTCATGAGTTGAGCCCTGCATCAGGCTCTGTGCTGACAGCTCAGAGCCTGGAGTCTGCTCCATATTCCGTATCTCCCTTTCTCTCTCTGCCCCTCTCCTGCTCACACTGTCTCTCTCTCAAAAATAAATAAACATTTTAAAACATTTTTAAAAAAAGAAAAAGAAAATGGACTGAACTTAGTTAAAAATTTATACTGCACACTCTAGAGCAATTACAAAAAAAAAATTTAAAGAAGTATATGTGCTATGCAAAGAGAGGAGATAAAAGCAAATTATATAAAATCCTCAATTAAAACCAAAGGAAGTAGAAAAATAGGACAGAAAAAGAAAACAAGAAAAAATGCAATTAAAAAAAACACATAAATACGGTAGATATTGGTCCAACTATATCAATAGTCACCTTAAATGTGAATGGCCTAAATACATCAATTAAAAAGACAAAGATTATCAGAGAGGATTAAAAAAAAACCCAAGACCCAACTATATGTTGCATACAATAAACCCATTTTAAATATAAAAATAGGTTAAATGCTATAGTCTTTCCTGGCCCTATATTCTCCTACACACATACACACACACACACACACACACACACACACACACACACACACCTGGTAAAATAGAAATAAGAATGAGTTACTTCCTATTCTCAATATACTAGATCCTGTATTCTTACAAGGCATTCTCAAAAAGTTATTGAGACCTCAAATGATCTCATGCCTTCTGTAAGCAGTTCCCTAAATCTGGAGCAAAAATGAAGGAAGTGCTTAACAAACTTGTTGAAGTCTTTCTCTTACATACACAGCCAGGATTTAACATGCAGTTGAAAATTAGTTACAGTTTCTTAGGACAATGATGAAAGAAAACATGCAAATATAACCCACATGTTAACTTTGATATTTATCTGCTAAAGCCCTGTCAGGTTATCATTTTACACTAAGCAAATGACAACCTCTTTTGTTATGTTGCATAAAGAAAACTGAAATTTTGCTTACCTAAATGGAAATAAGGTTGTTTCCACCTTTTGATGCCCAAATTGGGCAAATTCTCTCCCCCAAACCTATTATTCTTAATAAGTTGCACATTTTTTTTTTCTGGAAAAGAAACGGAGATTCTACTTTCTGAACCAAATCATCTACCAACTGAAATAAATTTAAACAATCCACACAGAAAATGCTAGGGGGAACATATAAGCATTTTTAATTCAAACAATGAATACCATATGATTAATAATTTGTCAGTCAATTCCTATTAAACTAGCTAAGCCTTGGTCTTTGCAGTTGAACTCTAATTACATAAAGCAATTACAAAAGATCTGCATGAGAATAATAACTGTTTACAGCTAAATTTGCAAACACAATTCACATGCCATATCTGTCCACCTGTGTTCTCTTGCCTATATAGTTTGTTTGTTTAATGAATTAGTTGCCAACATACTCAATGAGAAATTTCACATACATACTCTGCTTCCAGACTTCTCTTGAAAAATAGATCTGTTAAATCCACGCTTATAATTCAACATGGTAACAATTAACTGAACTAATGGTAACTGCCCCCTTTGGATAAGACAGGAAATTCCCAATTTGCCACAGTTGCCACCATTCCCTATTGCTTCCCTGACACTGAGACCCAGTGTAGTTGCCATTCATCATTATGCTTCTGCTGCTCTTTTTCCTGTGGTAAAGAACTATTTCTGTATGTTTATGTTTCTATCAAAAGTGGGAATAGATTATGAGAGGATATCAAGAGTTTTACATTTTTTATATTATCTGTCTGCTTTAATCATCCACACTCACTGACCAGTTCATATAAACATTCGAATTTGCAACCTACGTTCTATAAAATAGTAGTGAATAGTTCTAAGCTCTGTAAGTCAAGAGGTACAGGGCAGCAAAAAGCTAAAGTTCATAGAGCTTCATTAATGTAAGAAGAGTTACCAAGAAGATCCCACTCCACATTGGGAGAATGTAAAGGGATTCAAGGTTGATAAACATTTTCTGAAAACTCAAGACCTTCCAGAACACTCTTTGTATTAGTTTCCTAGGACTGCCATAACAAAATGTCACAGATTTGGTTACTTGAACAACAGAAATCCATTTTCTCACAGTTCTGGAGGCTTGAAGTGCAAAACCAAGGTGCCAGGAGAGTTGGTTTCTCCTGAATCCCCTTTCTTTGGCTTGTAGATGGCCACACTCTTGATGCTTCTTCACTGGGTCGCCCCTCTGTGCATGAATGCATCGCTGTGTCTTTGGATGTCCTAATCCCTCTTATAAGAACACTAGTCAGACTAGGTTAAAGCCCACCCTAACAGCCTCATTTTAACATAATTATCTCTTAAAAGGCCCTATCACCAAATACACTCACATTCTGAAGTACTGGAATTAGGACTTCAGTATATGAATTTTGGAGGGATACAATTTAGTCCATAACAGTCCCTAACTCAGTCTTTGAAGCTAGCATAATCTTTATCTCTTCAAATATTCTCTTCCCACTCCTGCTCCTTCCCCTTCCTTCTTTTTCTTCTCCTCTCTCTGGTACCCTCTCACTGTCTCCCTTTCTCTCCTTCCCTCTCTCTCCCTCTCCCCTCTCCCATTCCAGATTTAAATTATACCTATGTTAAGAATGTTACTATGGTCCCAGAATTCTTGGATAGTCTGTTCTGTCTTTGTTTTATTTTCACTTTTTCTCATTGTGTTTCAATCTGGGTAATTTCTATAGACCTAGCCTGAAGTTCACTAATTCTTTCCTCAGCTGTATCAAATCCACTAATGAGTCTGACAAATGCATTTTTCATCTCTGTCATTGTGTTTTACATTTCTATATTTCCATTTGATATTTTCTATAGTTTTCATCTCCCTGCTAAAATTACCCATGCAATCTTGCATGCTGTCTGCCTTTTCTATGAAACTCTTTAAAATATTATTTATATTTATTTTAAATCTTTTTCAGGCAATTCCAACATATGTGCCACATTTGAGGCTGCATTTGATGACTGTTTTGTCTTTTGGAGCTATATTATTTTTGTCTTGCCTTTTCATATGCTTTATAACCATTTCTGTATCCCTATCAAAAACCAGAAGTCTAACATAAATTTGGTATCAAAATCTGAAAGGACCATTAAAAAAAAAAATTACGGCTATCACTAAATAAAATATTGGAAAAAAATTTTAAATGTATAAAAAGGATAATAACTCATGACTACATTGGGTTTAATCCCTCAGTACAAATGGTTTAACATTAGAAAAATGAATTAACATAAACCACCACACTAAGAGATTAAAAAGAGAAAAATAACCTAATTATCTCAGTAGTTGCGAAAAAAAACATTTGATAAAGTTCAAAACGCTGTAATGATGTTAAAGTAAAAACTCTTAATAAAAGAGGAAAAGAGGAAATGAAGGACATTTTTAAAAATAATTTTTAAATAATAATTTAAAAATACATGTAATACATATATGCATAAACATACATGCATGTATATATTATATATACATATGCACACATATAATAAAATAGCACACTTAAGAGTGAAATGTTGAATTTATTTCCTCTGTGATTGAAAATAAGACAAAGATGTTCCCTATCACCAATTTTATTCACTGATGTACTAAAGGTCCTAGACAGTACAGTAAAGAAAAAAACATAAAGGTTAGAAAAAGCCAAACTTGGGGCGCCTGGGTGGCTCAGTCGGTTGAGTGTCCGACTTCGGCTCCGGTCATGATCTCACACTCCGTGAGTTCGAGCCCCACGTCGGGCTCTGTGCTGACCACTCAGAGCCTGGAGCCTGTTTCAGATTCTGTGTCTCCCTCTCTCTGACCCTTCCCCGTTCATGCTCTGTCTCTCTCTGTCTCAAAAATAAATAAACGTTAAAAAAAAAAAATTAAAAAAAAAAAAAAGCCAAACTTTTTTTCAGATATAAAATTAGAAGTCAGTTTATCAAGGTTGTTTGAAACAAAATTAACATATAAAAATTGAATTTTTATATACCAACAATAATTACTTAGAAAATATAATTTTTTAAAATATCATTTACAAAACACATGGATTATTTGGAATGAATTTAACAAAAGAATAAAAGATCTCTACGGATAAAATAATAAAATTGTTTTTAAAGAGATTTTAGTGTAATAGAAAAATTATATTAAAAGGCTGGAAAACTCAATGTTATAGAAATGTCTATTCTTCCCAAACTGATCTATAGACTCAACAGAATAAATCTCAACAGTTTAGCATTTATTCTATTGAATAAAGAATCAAAATCCCAATAGTTTGTGTGTGAGAGAGGGAAAGAGGGAGTGAGAGAGAGAGAATGTATATGTGTTTGTGTTTTAAAACTTGAACACTGATTCTAAACTTCATGTGGAAATATTAATTTCTATTAATGTTAATATAATTAATATTCTTGACCAAGACATACATGAATAAGAAGAAAATTGGGAAACCTTATCTTACTAATTATTCAAACTTATCATAAAGCTATAATGATTAAAAAGCATGGTCTAGGCTCTGAGGTGGAAAAATTTATAGATTAATTGAAACAAAATAGAGAACCCAGAAAGTGAACAATACCTATCTGGACAACTGATGTATAGTGAGAGTTGGCATTGCAGATTAATAGTAAAAGTCTAAAATTCCAAAATCTGTGTTGGAACAACTGGGTATTCATTTGGAACATAAAATAAAATTTACTTTTACCTATGCTTATATAAAAATCAATTCTGGGTATTTAATCCTAAACATCTACATGTGACAACAAAAAAGTGAGATTTTAGAAGATAGTATTTTCTTGGGGTACAGAAGGATTTTTTAAGCAAGTCACAAAAAGCAAACTCTGTAATAAAATAGATGGATATTTGACTATACTAAAATTAAGAACCTCTGTCCATCAAAAGTCACCATAAATATGGCAAGAAGAGAGCCTCAATGAGGATAAAACATTTGCAATTCATGTACCTAAAAAAGGACTGCAATCCAGACTACAGAATAATTTCTGAAAATTGCAGAAGGGAGGGTGGGATGAAGAGACAGAGGAGCAGAGGACAGAGAAAAGGGAAAAAAGAAAAAGAAAAAATAGACAAAAGACATTAACTTGAAAAAAGGAAATCTGAGTAGTCAATAGCATATGAGAATGTGCTCAGCCTTACTAGTAATCAAAGAAATGCGGATTAAAGCACAATAAGCTATCGTTATACTTTCAGCAGATTTGAAAAAATTATGAATTTGACAATACCAACTGTTGGCGAGAACGTGGATGCAATGTCACATTTCATATACCACTGGTAGAGGTATATATTTCTACAACTATTTTGGAAAACTTTTAGCAATACCTAAAAAAGTTGAATATGTGAACTCATTATGACCAAGCAATTCTAGACAACATATACATCAGAGAAACTCTTGCCTCAGAGGATAAATGTACCAATCATTTGGATAGCATTGCCTAAAACTGGACACAACCCAAAAGTACATCAAAAGTAGAATGGAAAAAATAAATTGTGGTGTATTCATAAAGTAAAATAATATACCACAATAAAACAGAGTAAACATCAATAACATGTGTCAATGAATTTCACAAACAGAACTGAGGGGGGAAAAGTAAGTGACAACAGGAGATTTACAGCATGATTCCATTTTTATTAAGTTCAAAAAGAAAAGGAAATACAATGCAATTTTATGATGTATGTATTAGTGGTAACACTATACAGTATACAAAGGAAATTATTATCACAATAGAATAGTAATTATGTTTGAAGCCTAAAAGAGGGGGGCTATGTCAGAAAGGAGCACAAAGGAAGTTTCTAGAAAACTAGCAATGTTTTATTTCATAACCTAGGTAGAGGGGTCAAGGGTGTTTGCTTGATTATGATTTTAATAGATATATTTAATCCATCTTTTGAATGTGTGACAATTTTTTAAATCAAGTTATCATCTTCAGAAGTCCACAACTATCTATAGAAGTCAGAGAAGTAAAAATTCTGAAGGGAGAATATTGCTAGATAAATTAAGACATATCCATGTCGATATGCTATATCCTATATAGTATACACAACACATGTGGCTATACTAAAAAGAATGGCAACTTAAGTTGCCATTTAAGTGGCAACTTAAAAGAATAAGGTAGATCTAATCGAACTCATATGGATATATATCCAAGAGGTACACTAAGGGAAAATAACAAGTTGTAAAAATTCCATTTATGAAAAATTTTAAATACAAAAAAACCCCACAAAATCATCGATATACTCTTTTATGTATACATATAAATTTATAAACTTAAAGAATGAATTCAGGAAAAAGCACAAACCTGGTGATAGTAGTTAACTCCAGAAGGAACTGACATAGGGTAGAGGGGATGTGGGGTGGGGCAAATGTAAAGAATTCTAGAGAGAATTTTACCTAACAATTATTACTTGCCTTTTTTATAAGGGATATAGTCCTAAAGCAATTGTTCCCTTTGTTGAAAGTCTAGGACTTCCACTTTTGCCAATGAAGGATTAACTATTACGGGAAATGTTTTCCCTGTGCACACAGCTGAAAATCAGACTACATATATGAAACAATGGTATTCAGACATTGGACAACAGATAGCATAGGACTGTGCTCTGAGAGAGCAAGGTAAAAAAATACAAATGATAAATTGGACTCCTTCAAACTGAACATGTTTGATCTTCAAAATAGACTATTAAGGGGGAGTCTGGGTGGCTCAGTTGGTTAAGCATCCAACTTTGGGCTCAGGTCATGGTCTCATGGTTCGTGAGTTCGAGTTCCGCATCACAATCTGTACTGATAGCTCAGAACCTGGAGGCTGCTTCAGATTCTGTATCTCCCTCTCTGCCCCACTCCTGCTCTCTCTCTCTCTCTCTCTCTCTCTCTCTCTCTCTCAAAAATAAATAAACATTAAAATATTTAAAAATAAATAAGTAAAATATTAAGAAAACAAAAAGACAAACCACAAAATGGAAGAAAATATTTGCAAAATATGTATCTGATGAAGGGCTTGTATCCAGTGCATATCAAAAAATACAGCTCAGGGGTGCCTGGGTGACTTGGTCGGTTGAGTGTCTGACTTCAGCTCAGGTTATGATCTCACAGTCCGTGAGTTCGAGCCCCGCGTTGGGCTCTGTGCTGACAGCTCAGAGCCTGGAGCCTGTTTCAGATTCTGTGTCTCCGTCTCTCTCTGCCCCTCCCCTGTTCATGCTCTGTCTCTCTCTGTCTCAAAAATAAATAAACGTCAAAAAAAAATTTTTTAAAATACAGCTCAATAGTAAAAATACAAACAACTTGATTTTTCAAATAAATAAAAGATTTTATCAAATACTTCACCAAAGAAAATGTATGGGTGGCAAACAGGCACATAAAAAAATTCTCAATGTCATTGGTCATTAGAGAAATGTGACTTAAAACCACAATAAGACACCACTCTAGTTTCCCTGTAATGGCTAGAATTTAAAAGACTGATAATACCTAGAGTTGGTGAAAATGTAGAGTAATTGGAACTCTCATGAGAGTGGTGGTGGGAATGCAAAATGGCACTGCCACTTTGGAAAACATTTTGGCATACTACTACCTCGCAATTCTACTCATAGTTATTTGCCCAAGAGAAATGAAAACATTTTTCCATACAATGTTTTGTTATGCAAATGTTCGTAGCTGCTTTATTTATAATAGTCAAGAACTGCAAATAAATCAACTGGTGACTGGATAAGCATATTATGGTAGATACACAGTGGAATACTACCCAGCAATACAAAAAATTAATACTACACGCAACAACATTCGTGACTCTTAAAAGCAGTTTGCTAAGTGGAAAAAAAAAAGAAAGAAACAAACAACTACATAATATAGTTGGGCAGAGAAGGAATGAGTTCTTCCTCCTTCCACCTTTTGTTCTATTCAGACCCTCAATGAATTGGATGGTGCCCACCCACATCAGGGAACATAACATGCTTTACTGAATCCAATTCAAATGCCAATCTTGTTGTTGTTGTTGTTTATTTATTTATTTTGGGACACAGAGAGAGAGCACATGCAGGTGAAGGGCAGAGAGAAGGAGAGACAGAATCCCACGCAGGCTCCACACCATCAGTGCAGAGCCTGATGCTATGCTCGAACTCACAAACCACCTGAGCTGAGATCAAGAGTCAGGTTGATCACTTAAACGACTGAGTCACCCAGGAGTGCCTGTGAGGGTGTTTCTAATTAAGACTGGCATTCGGGGGCACCTGGGTGCCTCAGTCATTTAAGTGACTGACTCTTGATCTCAGCTCCGGTCATGATCTCACGGTTCATGAGTGTTTCGTGAGTTTGAGTCCCGCACTGGACTCTGCATGGACAGCTCAGAGCCTGCTTGGGATTCTCTCTCTCCATCTCTCTCTCTGCCCCTTCCCTGCTTGCTCTCTCTCTCTCGAAATAAATAAAACTTAAAAAAAGAAACACCATCACAGACACACGCAGAAATAATGGTTAGACAAGTATCTACACACCCCATGATCCAAAGAGACATATAAAATTAACTATCACACCTTCCCTAAATCTTCCAACCCATTTGTCTGGGTTAGAAATCCTTCTTTTGATCGTCCATTGCACCCTGTGAATACCACCATCATTATGAGTAAAACAAGTAAATCTTGGCTGAACTACCCCAATTTTCTGAGACCCCTCCTCCCAATTTCTCTGCTCCAGAAGTCCCTGATGCTTCCCTTCCTGAGGTTAATTCTGTTCCTCTAGCATCAGTGTGTGCCAGGCCTCTCCCAGCCTTGTAAAGTTCAGGGCCTGCCATGTGTTATGGTCTCAGCTATTCCCTTCCTCCTGTGCTTCTGGAAAAAGGATCAGAGGAGCTTTGGACCCCAGATGCTGAAAGAGCAGGGAAGGTGGTCTACCACTCTGGCTCAGCTTGCTCTTAATTTCTTTTGTTCTTCTCAAGTACCTAAAAACAATTTCAGATGCATCTTCCACTCGCATGGGAGGCTGTTCTCCTGCCAATACCCACTAATAAGTCTGGACAAGACATCCATGCCCAGGTCCATCCTTGGCATCTGACATAACTTTACATTATAATCATCAAGAAACATTTGCCCCTTGCCAACCTTAGGTTACATTACAAAACCTCTCCTAGCTTGATACCGCAACAAGCCCGGTTATCCTCTCCCAGTTCTGGAATCCCCTAAGCAAATGGTGTGAGGAAAAGAAAACACTGCCATACACCTAACACTTAATGCCATGACTGTTTATTTTAATGTCATTCCCACAAGGCAGCATGATGGCAAGCACCAAGGTTTGTTCACAAGTCTTGTTCACTCCCAGTACCTCACACAGTATTTGCAACATGGTAGATGTCTTATAGTTGGCTTGAACTGGAAGAATACTACAAGAGTATGATTTACTCCATGCACAGGTCTTAAAGCAAGTCCATGAAAAGATGAGTACAGAAAGGCTTCACGCATTCACCAGCCCATCTCCTTCAAATAGTACATGAGGCACCAAGAATGCCCTGATGGTTTGGCGTAACACCAAATCTGTACAGAAGGCACCAGTTTCAATTTTCACGGTAGGACTTAATTTGTCCAAAAAAAAAAGGGGGGGAGATAAACGTAGCAGAAATGAGTACTGTTCACAAAAGATGAGGGAACAGGACAGTGGTTGGTAGAGAGACACAAAGTTGAGAAAAAAGAACTGATAATCTCCATTCTACATGATCCCCATTCTCCCCTCTCTCTAGGCTTTGAATTCATTCAAGAAGCAGACTGGTTTCTGCCCTTCCTGACTTCACAGGCTCAGTCTCTGTGAGGGCTTCTTTTGCAAGTGCTTCAGTCCTCTGGCAGACATACCAATGAAGTTCTACTGTGGTTCAATTTCTGTCATCCCCTGCACGAATACCCTCCAGCCTTCTTCCACACCACAGGAATGAAAAGCACATCAGTGAGAAAGTTACTGGAAGGAATGAAATTCCATGCCCATTTGGCAGCCTTGTGATTCAGTGGTATCAGCAGCCATTCACCTTTGGCTGTGGGCATCGTGCACAATGATGTTCCCACAAGCCACCGCTGCAGTGCCCACAGTGCACTTCACAGCAATAGCCTTCACGATATAATCAGACTACCACAGTCAAAAGGCAGGGAACCCAACTCACCGAAATGCATTCCCCTCTCCTCTCTATCCTTCTAGCCTACTTTCTTCTCAAAATCTCCAGCTTTCAGTGCAGTCTCATCCCACAGATCTTCTCTCAGGGAAGATGAGAGGAAGGCAACCCCCCCCCCCTCCATCTCTGTTTTTGAAATGACTCCAGGAGTGCCAGATGTACAGAGTTTTCCAGAAGGGTGTTGGAGGAGAGTGCAGTGCATTGAAAGCACCAAGGCTCCCTGATTATGCAAGGAAGATGAGAGCCCCTCTATTCATCACCTCGAGGTAGACTATTAAATCTCTGGAAGCCTTCCACACGGTTTAGTAACGGAGATCCATTATGCCCTCCCTCAGGTTCCACTGAACACCAGCAAACAAACATATGGTGAGTAAGTTCTAATGGAGTTCCACACCACATGCAGGCTCTGTGCAGAGCTCTGTGCTAGGGGGAAGCTGGCCCCAAGCAGCCTTTGATGGCAGCTTCTCTGAGTGGTTTCTGCGACAGGATTTTCCTGTTTTCACCATGTATGGATGGGAGGTACTGGGAATTTGTTCTATTTTCTAGTAAAGCACTTGGCACAGAGTGTAGGCACCTTCTTCTGTCCCCATCTCTTAAAGGAACTAATTAGCTGACCTTGGGCAAGTCATTTGGTCCCCCAAAACCTCAGTCTTCTCCTTAAAAGAGTCAGACAATACCAATCCTATTTCACAGGTGTTGCAATAATGAAACACCTCAATGGACATAACTATGTTTTGGAAAGCATTTCAGATTCATACAATTATCACAATCCTCCTCCTGGATTTTCTGTCTCCAGCCCATGCCTATAAGCTTCATTTGATACAGGAGACAACTAAATTCTCCTAAGGAAGGTTAAAAATAAAGCAACAAAACTAGAGTATTGAGTATATTGATACCAAGAAGGGGAAAAAAACTCTGACAACTACTCACAGATTAGCTCTAGAGCCACTTCCTTTTCAGAAGGTATCCTTTTAAAAACAAAAACCTATCTTCTCCCTTTGTCTTCCCTCTCCCCCACTCCAAAACACATGATTATGGAGTGAGAGCCATAATGATCAACTGAAGAAATTTAGATAAATTTGGCTTTTCATTAACTGCAGCTGTTGCTTCTTTCAGTGCCTTAATGAAATTTATCATTTGAACGTGCCGGCTGAGAAGCATTGCTTGAATCTTCTTTTGCCTTCAATCGTTAATTCTAACAATATGAATTCAATTTCTATAGTTAGCCTTGAAAAAAAATCCCTTTCCTCTCCTTTCAGGTTGTTCTTATTGAAAAGTTATGCTTTCAGATCAGTTCTCTCCCTCGCTCCCTCCCTCTCCCTCTTCCTGTCTGTCTGTCTGTCTGTCTCTCTCTCTCTCTCTTTCTCTCTCTCTCCTCTTCCTCCCTCTCTCTCTCTCTCTCTCTCTCTCTCTCTCTCTCACACACACACACACACACACACACACACACACACACACACACTTGCATACATGTGGGCCACTATCAACAGACTACTATTCAAACTCAAATCCAGCTCCGTGCTCTAAAATGACAAATCTAAAACCCAAAGCCTCTCTCTCACTGCAGCTCTGATTCCCCAGCTGATCACTACACCTATCCATGCCCTTCCTGAGAACAGTGTTGAATTTGGTCTCCAAATTCAAACACGCAGAAGGAAGCCCTCCCAAACTCAATGAGAGTTCCAGCTCCGGTGCACAAAAAGTTTCATAATTCCACATGACTTGTCTGTGAATGAGATGTGCGGTGATAAATGACCTCCAAATAATGTTGGCTTATTTAAATTAAACTATTATTCATTTACACAGAATGATGACTCATGATTATTTGGATAGAAAAAAAAAATGAAGTAGGAGGAGATAGCCCCAGACCTCACATTTCCCATTAATGCTCTAAGAGTAATATGATGCTAATCTTTATGTGGTTGTTCATTATTCTTAGAACTTTAGTTACCATCTTAATTATTACATTGTTTCTCTTGGAAGAGAAGGAGGAATAGATAGACTGCATTTTCTCTTTCCATATCATGATGAATTAAATGTCAGGAATAATTAAATACAACAAGGTGGTAGCCACCAATTGATGCTGACATCTTTTCAAAAAAAACCCACCCAGGATAGAAGAAAATAGAAACATCTTAGCATCTCTGTGTCCTTCCTGACATTATTTATGTAGGCGGGAATCCCAACATCTTAAACTAAAAGGTAAAAAAAGAGCAGAGTGACTGCAAACTAGTAATTATTCTGTGATTGGAATGAAAGTGTTCAGAAGAAGACACAGATATTGTAACATTTACCAAAGTAGAAGAAGCAGGGGGTTTACTCCTGTGCATTCTAGCAAACGGAAACAACAGAGAATGTGGATCATTTCAGAGAATTCAGAAACAAGATGGGGCCATTTTCAAAAGTCTCCATTCTGATTTTTTTTTAATAAAAGTGGGCAAGGAAGCAAAGGAGATGTCACTGGCTAATTTATCAATAATTGATAAAAAAGGTTCTACTTCTAGTTCTCTTTAAGAACTAATACATGGCTGAGCAAGAACTATCTCAAGTAGATGGAACTGAGCAATGCTCACTGAAACACTAAAATCTTTTATGAAAATCAAGAAAGCAAGGTCAGTACTGTTCTGATGGACTCTGAAGTTCAAGTTCACTTTGAAATGCTTATGCCAGTCACTTTTAGGGCATTTTACACACTGTGGCAAGAAAACACATCTTCACAGCACCCATCAGTGATTTCATTCCAGCCAAATGTTAGCCACTGTGGGAGTAGAAAATCTTTTAGACAAATGATACCCTAGAAAATGTATTATCCTCTAAGGCTCCCAACATTCAGTGAAAAGCAGTTCTCAGTTTTCATGTGTTTACCACAAGAGTCTCAGTTCTCACACTACTGAATGATAATGAGTATCTTCACAGCATTATGACCGCACATGTCCCATCTCATTTCATTTTGTGGATCTTCTGTCTCTCTGCAGCCCACTCTTCCTTAATAGTAAGAAACTGAGTTTTGATTCTGTATTCCCTTGGTCATCTTCCTTCAATACCATGTGTTTTGGGTAGCCAGTCATTCACCCACAGGTCAAAGATGAAGTAAACGGACAAACCCAAATGCCCTGCCAAGCAGAACAACCAGGGCTGGGCCAGGTGCCTTCAGCTCTTCCACAGGAAGTTGGGATACAGTGTCTTGAGCTATGAGAGAGCCTGACAAGAACAGAAAATGCAACCCAGTCATCCCAGTTGCAAAATACATGTCAAATTCTTAAGCATCAATGCAAAAGCTTCCTTTTCTTTTCCTTTGAAGAGCCACCTATTAAACCCTTGACCACAAGATGTGCCCTGGAAGCCTGGAGCTCTTCAGCAACCCTGACACATAATGCTTCTGTAGGATATAGCTTATGTTGAAGACTGCTCTAAAGGGCTTGGAGTGGAAGGCCAGCACTACAGCTCTCCTGGAGGCATTAGAATTCCTCTTCTTTGCTCCCCAATGAGTGCACAGAACCCCAGAAACTCCAGCCCACAAAAACCTATGTGGCAGCATAGTAGTTGGGTTCTAAGAGGGGTCCATTCCATACCCTTCCATCCCAAGCACCACCTTTCCACCCCTGCTCTGTGCTCTCCCCATCTCTGAATGAGGGTGAAGAGTTAGAACAGAGACCCAAAAGACAGGATCCAAAAAATAGCTTTCCCCATCTTATAACATAAACTTTTTGAGAGAATACTGCCACCCATTCCACACCTGGATAAAAAAAAAAATTAAAAATGCCAATCATGGTGAGCACTGAGTAATGTATAGAATTGTCCAGTCAACATGTTGTACACTTAAAACTAGTGTAACACGGTATGACAATTATATTTCAATCTTTTATAAAAAGGCAGTTGAAGAAGGAGAAAGAGCTTGGCCAAAGACCCAGAAGGGGCCCTTGTAACCCTCCAGGCTGGCCTTGACCTCTGGGTTGGTGGGATACAGTGGACATCCTCATGTGGCCATTCCCTTGTAAGCTTCCTTGCGACAGCTCTCACTACCCATTGCTCCCTTTCCAATCTTCTGGCTGAGTGATATTGTTTTGGGGAGAGAGACAGAGACAGAGACAGAGACAGAGAGAAAATGTGTGAGCAGGGGAGGGGCAGAGAGAGAGGGAGAGAGAGAATCCCAAGCAGGGTCCACATCCCCCGACGCAGGGCTTGAACTCCTTTGAGATCATGACCTGAGCCCAAATCAAGAGTTGAACATTCAACCAACTCAGCCACCCAGGCTCCCCTGGCTGAGTGATATTTTAAGGCTCCTCCTCTTCAACTGCGAAATGTTTCTGTGGTTGCCCATCACCTAGGGGAGGCTGACGTGGCATAATCAAGCTATTGCTGCCTCTGCACTGCCCCCACACTCAACTTCTGAAATGGCTCCCAGTGGTCCCTACCTCCTGGTATTCACACTCTTGTGTAATTCCTCCCTTTGAGTGTGGGCTGGACCTAGTGACTTGCTTCTAATGAACAGAACAGGGCAAAAGCCACTGAAGAAGTGACTAGGTTATAAAAGAAATGTCTCTCTCTGTCTCTCTCTCTTGCTTGCTCAAAGCAAACTGACATGTTGAAAGCTGCCCTGTGGAGAGGCTCATGTGGCAGGGAACTGATGATGGCTTCTGGCCAACACCCAGTGAGGAACTGAGGCCCTCTGTCAAGCAGCCTGCAAGGAAGGAATCCTGCCCACAACCATGATTAAGCTTAGACGTGGATCATTCCCCAGCACCAGTGGACACCTTTACTGCAGCCCTAGACCCCACTAAGCCACAATTGATTCTTGACTCACAGAAACGAAGATAATAGATATTGTTGTTTTATGCTAAGGTTTGTGGTAATTTGTTACAAACCAAAATAGATAATGAGTACAGATTGAGGTATCAAGACAGGCACAATAAAAGAATAAATAAATACCAAAACAAATGCCAATAGTTCCTATGTATGTTACCACATGAGACAATACTATTATCATGGTATCACCTCAGTGCCTTGCTGAGAAATACCTATTCAACATTGCTGCCCATGAGTCTACAGTAAATCAATCAGTAAATAGGTAAAAGGTATAACAGTAAAAGGTATAAAATGCTTTGTAGCACAAGTTCAGATTCAGTGCCATGTTCAAATTCCTGACCACCAAACAAAATTTGCAAAGGGACCAGCAATCCCATCAGACCACTTTCCTGAGGCACTCTAGCCACTTTGGAGAAACAGGCCTTCCATCCACTTTACTAACTCATAAGCAGGCAATCAAGAATTTTGCATATTTCTATCCATCTTCTTTTTTTAAATTTTTTTAAAATGTTCATTTATTTTTTTTAATTTTTAAGGTTTATTTATTTTAGAGAGAAAGAGAGCAGGGGAGGGGCAGAGAGAGACAGGCAGACACAGAATCTGAAGCAGGCTCCAGGCTCCAAGCTGTCAGCACAGAGCCTGATGTGGGGCTCGAACTCAAGAACTGCGAATCATAACCTGAGCCAAAGTTAGACATTTAACCAACTGAGCCACCCAGGTGCCCCAAAATGTTCATTTATTTTTGAGGGAGAGACAGAGTGTGAGTTGGGGAGTGGCAGAAAGAGAGGGAGACACAGAACTGAAGCAGGCTCCAGACTCTGAGCTGTCAGCACAGAGCCCTACACCAGCTCAAACTCACGAACCGCAAGATATTGACCTGAGCCAAAGTCGGACACTTAACCAACTGAACCACCCAGGCGCCCCACTTCTATCTATTTTCTCAATGAGAATTATGACTCATAACTACAGTGGGGCTGAAGAAATAATGTACTCAATGAATCCTTAGTAAGTCCCCAAAATGTGCAAGGCAGTGTGCAGGCACCAAGGATGTACTGATAAAATGGACCAAGCCGCTTGCCCTCAGGTATTTTGCCATTTACTCCTTACAGTCTCACGAGGTCTACAGCAACACCATTTAACCAGTGAAGAAAGGTTAAAAAAAAAAAACCTTATGTAAGCCCCCCAAATAGAAATGGATAAAGCCAGCATTGAAATCCAGGTCTGCTGTCTCCAGACCACTGCTCTTTCCAGGAGATCTCACTGTCCCCTGAGTTAATGAGGAGTGAATGTCTTATTGGCTTCTTGCCTATTGTTAGAAAAATGGTAGGGGACCATCTTGGATACCAATCTAGCCCATTCAGTTAAGGGCTGGAGCATTGTCAGTGGGAAGGGGGACCTCCTGTTGGTCTCACTAATAGCACATGGTCATGTGCTGATACTAGAAGGACCAAGCGTATGACTGGGCACACGCTTAAGTCACCTGCGATGAAAAAAAGGACTGTGGAAAAAAAATTGAAAAAGAATTGATAGCTGAAAAGTAAAAAGACACCAAGGTAATAAGGTAAGAATTCCGTTAGATTTCTTTACATGTGTTGTAGAGCTTAGTATTATTTTTATTCTGAATTACATGTGGGAAGGAGGACACTAAAATCTTTGCATGCTAAGGCCTCTAAAATTCTTAATCTGACCTGAGAGGGACTCTTAGAAAGTTCTGCTCTTATGCCCAAAACAGAAGCCACACATCTGAGCTTCCTGCCCTTATTATCACCATTTAACACTGGTAACTGTAGCACACGATATAGTAAAATGACTTAGCCAGTCACATAGAAAAGGCTACTTGAAGCCCAGAAGCTGAAGTTTCTTGCCCAGCCCACCCCCAGCCCTGTTCTCTTCCTCCCTCCCCAAGGGTAATGAGGATTAAGTGCCATCGAGAATATGAAAATTGGGAATGCCATCACCAAGATGGCAAAGTAGGAGACGCCAGCCTCTGTCTCCCAACAAAGATCAACACTTAGATAGCTATCCAAGAACAAAGTGCTCTGAGAGAGTTCACTTCAAATTCAGTAACACAGCAGAACAACAACAAACAAACAAACAAACAACCCAAGAATAACTGCATAAAACCTGAAGGAAAAACAGTTTCGTTGTGCCTGCACCATTCCATACTCAAGGCTGGCATTGGTCAGTTCCAGGAGAGAACTCCCCAGCTGCAAAGAGTTCCTCTCACCAGGAAAGAGAGAGTGGGGTGAGCAACCAGCTTCCCCAGGCTTCCAGGACACTGCGCAAAGGACCCACTTCAGTCTCACCCCACCCAGAGACCAGCAAAGCTGAGACTTACAAAGACAGCTAGGAAGAGGAAGAAGAGTAAGGACTGCCAGTTATCAGTCATGCAGTGGGAGCAACCAAGGCTCCCAGGGACCTGCTCTGCAGAGGACCCCAGCAGCCTCTGCCACTGAGAAGACAATCACCAGCACAGCAGCCAGAACCCCCTGCAGATTTTAACAGTTTTCTCCCCACAGGTATTCCCATTTGCAAGTACCAGCCACCTGAGACCCTCCTCGCTTATTCCCATCCCTGCCCCCAGCAGAGTCTGGAATACACACCAGCAGCCAACTCAGGCATCTGTGGTTGCACAAGTAAAAGACATAAGCCTAGGTGCCTACAGCTTACCCCTACCATCATGTGTACTCTTAGGGTTAGCCCCTCCAGCTGCGCACTTGCACACCACCAGACTGGTTGTCATTACTAGACCGTACTGCCATGTGCACACTTGTGAGGAGAGCCTACAGACATAAAAGTGCACACCAACAGCCAGAGCACTTGCAGCTGCTCATAGGCCTGGATCCAGCCCTGTCTGCCCTCACTGGCCTACACAACTAAGCTCACCTGCAGCTAGACACTCCAGCTGTGCACCTGCACACTCCTGGCCTGACTCCAGTCACCAGCCTCCACTGCCAGGCATGCATGCATGGGGAGACACTGCAATCACAAGGATGTACATCAATAGCGAAGGCCCTCACAGCTGAAAGTGTGCCCACAGATGGCCCAGGCTCTTGCTGCTGACCTTGGCCACCACCATTACTAGTGTGTCTACAACCAGCCTCTGCCACTACATAGGTACCTATAGCTGGGCGCTGCAGCTGAGAATGTACACACCATGGTCTCTGGCCACCACTGCTGTCTGCCCTGGTTCCTAGCCACCAGACCTGGAGATGCCACGGACACCAACATCCCTTGCAGCCACTGCAGACCCCTGCCACAATTAACAAGGACTACATAGTAGTTGATGTGGACCTCAGTGGCCTGAGCCAAAGAGACATCATGCACCACCCCCCCCCCCCCCGCTGGACTAGAGGCCAAGATATACCTCTGCATTTGACACCCTACCTCACTAGACCTGGGGTCAAAGCATGCTGCAGAGTGCTACAGATAAAAGTCTTTCCTAACACAGTCAGTCCATAAATTATGGAAGAAATCAATGCTTCTCCAAATGCATAGCCACCTATACACAAGGCTACAGAAATCATAAGAAATCAGGGAAACATGACACCATCAAAGTACATAGTAAACTTCTAGTAACTGAGCACAAAGCAACAGTGATACATGAACTGTCCTACAAAGAATTCAAAATAATTGCTCTAAAGATGTTCAGAGAGCTACAAGAAAACAGAGATAAGCAATTTAGCAAAATCAGGAAAACAATACAAGAACAAAATGAGAAATTCAACAAAGAGATAGAAAACATAAAAAAAGAACCAAATAGATACTTTGGAGCTGAAGAACATCATGACTGCACGGAAAAATTCAACAGAGTTCAGCTCAGTGAGCTCAAAGACCAATCATTCAAAGTTATCCAATCAGAAGAGCAAAAAGAAAACAAAAGAAGAAGAAGAAGAAGAAGAAGAAGAAGAAGAAGAAGAACGAAGAAGGCCTATTTGAATGAGAAGAAGAAGAAAGGAAGAAAGGGGCATAAACTTTATTTATAGAAATAATAATGACTGAGAAATTCCCAAACCTGGGGAGAGATTTGGATATCCAAGTTCAGAAAGCTAATTAGTCATGCCATAATTTCAATCCAAAACAATATTCTCCAAGACACACTATAAGAAACTGCCTAAAATCAAAGACAAAGAGAGAATTTTAAAAACAGTAACAGAAAATAAATTTATCTCATACAAGGCTATCAGCATATTTCTCAGAAGAAACTGTGCACACCAGGAGATGTGTGTGTGTGTGTGTGTGCGTGTGTGTGTGTGTGTGTGTGTGTGTGTGTGTGTGTGCCCAACACTGGAGAACTTAAATACATTTAGAAAATATAGATCTGGATACAGTGATAGGCAACAATACAATAATAGTAGAGACTAAAATACCCTACTTTCAACACAGATCATTCACAATCTGATTATAGAAAATCAATAAGGAAATATTAGGCTTAAACTATACACTACATGGACCTATTAGATATATATAAAACATCCTATAAAGCAACAGCAGAATACACATTCTTCTCAAGAGCACATGAAACATTTTCCAGAATAGATCATATGTTGGGTTATAAAACAAGTCATCTCTCTCTCTCTCAATATATACATATATATATATATATATATATATATACACACACACATATATATGTGTATATATATACACATATATACTATATATACTATATGTATATATATACTATATATATAGTACTATATATATATACTATATGTATATATATTATACTATATATATAGTACTATATATATACTATATGTATATAGTACATATATATACTAAATATATATATATGAGAGAAAGAGAGATTTAATAAATATATATATATGAGAGAGAGACAGAGAATGAGCAGGGGAGGGGCAGAGAGGAAAAGGAAGAAAGAGAATCCCAAGTAGGCTCTGTGCTGTCAGTACAGAGCCCCATGCAGGGCTCAATAACATGAACTGTGAGATCACGACCTGAGCCAAAATCAAAAGTCAGAAGTTTGACTGAGCCACCCAGGTGCCCCAAAGTTGCAAAAAAAGTCTTAAATTTAAGGAGATTGAAGTCATACCAAGTATCTTTCTGACCACAGTGGTATGAAACTAGAAATCAATAATAGTAGGAAATCTGGAAAACTGACAAATATTTGGAAAGTAAACAATACACTCCCGAACAACCAATAGTTAAATGATAAAGGAAAAAAAATTAAAAGAGAAATCAAAAAATTCTTGAGGCAAACAAAAATGGACACACAACCTACCAAAACTTAAGGGATGCAGCAAAAGTTGTTCTAAAAGGGAAGTTTATAGCAACAAATGCCTACATTTAAAAAAAGAAAGATCTCAAATAAACAATATAACTTTCATCTAAAGGAATTTGAGAAACAACAACAAACTAAGCCCATAGTTAGCAGAATAAAGAAAATGACAAAGGTCAGAGCCAAAATAAATGAAATAGAGAAAATAAAAATAATATTAAAGAGCAACAAAACTAAGAGTTGTTTTTTTAAAAGATAAACAAAATTGACAAATCTTTAGAACTTACTATGAAAAAAAGAGAGGACTCAAATAAACTCATAAATGCAAGAGGAGATATTACAACTGTTACCACAGAAATACAATAAATGCAAGAGGAGATATTACAACTGTTACCACAGAAATACAATGGATCCTAAGACTACTATGAACAACTATATGCCAAGAAATTGGACAACATAGAAGGAATGGATAATTCCTAGAAACATGCAAACTAGCAAGTGTGAGTCATGAAAAAAATTAGAAAAATTTGAACAGACCAAAATCAAGTAAGGAGACTGAATCAGTAATCCAAAACTACAAAGAAAACCAACCAAGAAACCCAACAAAGAAAAGCCCAGAACCAGATGGCTTCACTGGTAAATTCTACCAAACATTTAAGGAAGAATTAATGCCAATTCTTCTTGAATTCTTCCAAAAATTTGAAGAGAAACTGTCCATTGCTGGACCAAGGTGCTGGACCAAGGGGCTGGAGTAATGTTGTAGGAATATAGGTGCTCTCTCAACAGCCATAGGGATGGAGGGGAAGAAAATCATTCTAGAGAATAATATGTGAGCAACAATCCAGATTTCTACAAATAAATTGTAGAAAAACTGACAATATTTATAAGAAATCCTGGACAAACTAAAGCAATCCTGGACTCTCTTTTACCTTCCATTATCTCTGTACTGTCTCTCACCCCACAAACTTCTGTCTCCAGGTGCCCAAGTCTTTCAATCTAAACAGCAATCCAAAGTGCTCACTATGATATCCTACCTAGATGTACATCCCCACCCAAATGCCAGATTCTTGTTTTTTAGTCTGAAGTCTTCAGGATTCAATAAAAATCTCAGAGCAACTTTGTTGCCCGCCCCCTCCAACCTCCCCCCCCAACCTCCCCCCCGCCCCCCGCCCCCCGCCCCCCGCCAGGAACCTTGAAAAAAAAAATCTCAGCAGCCAGGCCTGACAAACGAGAAGTAGAGTCCAATGGTCCTGGTAGAGACAGGAACAAGAAGGTCACTCAGTGTTCAAGATCCAGACTGACAGTTCATGCCCTTATCAGACCATCTTCATAGAGTCCTTCTCTCATATTTTCTATAAAATGAGCCAGGTCTTCTCTGTATGCATCTGTTTAATTGATATTTCCACTTCTACTCCTGAAACCACTGCCCATATCTCCTATTTAAATTCCTATTTGGTTCATCATCCTTTTTTTTTTTTTTTTTTTTTTTAATCATAGGGCGACTCACAGACTTGCTGGAGTCAGGTGCCCAACACTTTAAGTCCAATTAGCTATGTGTAGGAACAGGGTCATGTGCTACAGACTCTTGCCATTCCAGATGTGCTCTAGGGACAAATAACATCAGCATCACTGGGGAGCTGATGAATACAGATTCTTAGATCCCATACAGTCCTACTGAATAAAACTGTGTATTTTACAAGATCCCCCCTGGTGATTCATAGGCTCATTGAAGTTTGAGAAGAACTGGCATAGAATATGGCCCTTGAAGTTGGGAACTGCCCTGAACAGTGTCACAAGCAAGCAGCTGTAACTCAGTCCCTTGTCAAAGCACTAGCCTTACTGATAACAGCATTGTCTATTCTCCTTTTTAAGGGAAATTTACATCTTTTTGTAATATACTCTAGAAAAATCACAAAATCTGCAAAAGGAAAGGTAAGGATCTCCTGGTGACATTTCAGGCACTGTAATGGTTAACTGGAGAAGGAAGAATTGTTTATTTGTTGTGGGAGAGGTTTTTAAGGGGGTGGAGAAGGGTTCTGTTTTTGCTTTGTTTTATAACAGAGTCCTTCGTCTATTAAAGCTTGCCTCAAGAAAGGCTACTTATTCTGCTGACTTCTCCATCTCCATATAAAAACGGCCCTGCCAAAGCAAGTGTCTCCAACCCTTTACCTTGAAACATCATTGTAACTCCCTACAGAAAGGGATCCTAAGGGGTCTTCAGTCCAACTTCCATATTTTATAGATGTGGAAACAAAGACCAAAAGAGAAGAGATCTTGAAACAAGGTCATGGAGCAGACTAAAAACTTCAGTTGAGGCCAGAACCCAGAAATCCTGACTTGTCTATGAGGGTTCCCTTCACTAAACAGAGTTGCCACAGGATGAATGCTCTCGAATGTGGGGCTACTGGGGTGGGAGACAGGAGGGCACAGTGAAGGTGCTTCTAAGAGGACATGTTCTTGGCAAGAAGTGGGAACAAATACTTGTCAAATTTTGGGTGAGGGCCTGGAATCTAAGGGTCTGCCTCAGACTCAGTCTCTCAGTATATGGAAGTCACAGGACCTTCCAGAAGCTTCTGAGAGAACTTTTAAGGAAACAGCAAGTACAAAACATGAAAACAACTGCCCCCAGCTGCTCCTGGGGTTGCTGTATTCTGACTGCAGCTGTGGAGAATTGTTGTTGAATTCCATTCTCCACGTTGCTCTAAAAGCATTTCAAAGAGGTTCAGAGAAAGCCGGGTGCACTTTGGTAAATTGAAAACTATTTGTGACTAACCATCCATCACCATCTCTCAACATTCACCACCAGAAAGAGGTGGGAGCCAAGGGGGCAGAAGGCCAGACCAAGTCAGGGGGGCTGCTCACATTCCCAGTTGCCCCTGTCTTTCTGGATGACCCTAGAATAATATATACCCCTTTGTGTCCTTACCAAGGAGACTTTAGAAGAAGAAAAAAGAAAGATGAAGAAGCAGCAGACACTTCTGTTTGCCATATACCTGCTTCTCAAGAATTGTAAGCATCTGTGAAGTTAAAATAGAAAGTCCTTCCCATGAACATTCTTCCATAAATACTAACTATGGCAATGCTACATTTACTTTAATACCCACCCACTGTAATTACATCCAAGCTGAAGACATTTGTTAAGAATCATTGTTGTTCAACTACTTTTTCTCATTATAGTCTGATAATGTAGAAATGTTTTCGCAATCCTTCCTAAGATTTACAGAATGCATTTCTTGGGAGAGGGGGGTAGAGAGGAAAAGAGGAAGGTGATAACATTTCGCAAAAGAAGCCAGGTTTTATTATTCCGTCAATATAAAATTCAAAACCAGGTAAGACTAAACTGTAGTGTTTACGGATGCCTGCTAAGGTAAAAAGCCATGAAGTGATTACTATACAGCTTAGGATAGTGATTCATTTGTAGGTCGTGAGAGGTAGAAGCCTGGGATAGAAGAGGGAACTTAGAAGTGCTGGTAATGTTCTATGTTCTGACCTCAGTGTCGGTTACATAAGTGCTCACTTTCTCACCAATTTTTAAGCAATGAGATTGTGTTCTGTGCACTTTTCGTTTGGGTGCCTATTTCAGAATTTAAAAAGTTAGAAGGGAAAAATAGGCCAAGATGAAAGGATGTGTCTCAGCCACTAGGCCCTTTACTTATATGAAACTGTTCGGTTGTTTTCCCTTCTAGTTCCTTTAGTGATAGTAACAGATAAAAAGGGCAATCAGTGGGCAAGATGGGATGCAGGCAAGCCTCTCCTGACTATTCCTGTCTTCTAGGTTATGAGAGGGTAACCACTGGCAGTCATTCTGATACCATATTTTTTCAAGCAAGACCCTTCAAAGGGATATTTACAAGGAGGGAATATTCTATAAAATCACAAGTAGTGCTACATGGGTATAACCAAATTGCCAGCCTGGGACCACCCATCCTGGCTCCCCACTGGGTTCCACAGCAGCTCCAAAGTTACTTTTGGGGGACTCTCTGGGCTCTTTAGAACACAGTGCAAAACCCCAGAGCTAATGAATAGCCATTTGTGAGCTACGAATAACCTGGAGGCCAGGACAGTGGTCAGGGGAACAAAAACATGGGACAGATTCTTCATATGAGAATTAAGGTCAAGAACTGTTAAGTGTCAGCTGGTGAGGGACTCATGGAGGGACTCAGGGCAGCTGGAGAGCACTAGGTGCCAGCCGCTGGGCGGCGTGCTGAACAGGGACCGAATCATGGGACGAAGTTGTGCAAATGAGCGTGAGAACATATCCAGTCGCTTAAAATGAACACAGCTCCCCAAGGTCCCCAAGGAGTCTTGCTAATGGTGGGAGTGGTAGGAACTACAGAAGGCCTGGAGGGAAAAACTTTGCAGCATGCAGACCTTTTTGTAGCTTTCAAATAATAAGTAAGCAATGCCTGTCTCACCTTCCAATAGAATTAAAGAGACAAAATACCTGTGATTTTCCATGGTCACATGGAAGATGATCTGCTACCCAGTGAGGCTCTCCTTCCCTCCCCTCCCTCTTATTGAAATGAAACTGAGAGCTACAGGGAAAATTCATTAGGCAGTCTTCCGCTCTCTTCCAACTAACCGGAAGGGAAAGAGGAATGTTTCACATTGGCCATTAAGCTACAAGGTTTCGTAAACCAGATATCCTCATGCTGAAGATCCTTGCTTCTGGCTGCGCTCAGTTTTTGTTTTTTAACCAAATAAGACCCAGCAGAAAAAGGTGAGCATAACTGCACAGCTCCCCAGGTCACTGCCAAGCACTTTCCTATTCCATCCCTCCCCAGCACCACCCCACCCTGCCAGACTGTAAACTGGCTATGAAGGCAGAGCGCTCTTCCCTAGGCCCCTAGTGACCTCTAGTGTCTAATGTGTGGTGGGCCCTTTCTAGAGTATTTGTAAAACACTATGTGCTCAGTAAATGTTAAATAGTAGAAGTAATAGTATTCGTATTTGTAAACAGAGATTGAACTGCTAAACTTCTCAGTCTGCCTCCAATTAACACGGAACATGTGGATAGGAATGGCTGAGGTCCTCTCAAAAGATAGTATTGAGAGTACAAGATTTGCTAAATCTGTGACTAAATCACTTGGCAGTGGAGGATCTATAAGGCATCACAGCTGGTAGTACAATGGTGGCCTGCGTTTGATGTGAAGCCGACTGAGAGCCAGATCTCCCCAACTGAAAACAGGATGCCCTGGTTACCCTCAGAATCACTGCCAGCCACATGTTCAAAAGTCAGCCACATGTTCAAAAGTCATCTACCAAGAACCTGACTGTGCATGGCACCCTATGGGCATCCCAAGAGAACAGACTCAGCAAAATAAGTACTGAATGTGGGAGTCCTAAGTTGCCCCCCACCTGGACCAACCAAGTATGAAGTATCTCTGGATAAGTCCCTTGGCTTCCCTAGAACCCAGTTGCTCATTGCTGACAACAAAGTGCGGCTCACTTTCCCTCCTCCCTCACATCTACGGAAGATGTTTATGTCCTTCTCCCACCTCCTTCCACCACCAACCAATAGCACCTGTGCAGACAGTGACAGTGGAACAATCCAAAGGTTCCCCACCCCTAGCCTCAGGACCCTTTTACACTCTTAACAACTGACATCCCCAAATAACTTCTATTTATACAGGTTACATCTACCACATTTACCATATTAGAAATTTAAAGTAAGAAATATTTTAAATACTTATTAACTTGTTTCAAAATAACAATGAACTCTGGGGTGCCTGGGTGGCTCAGCTGGTTAAGCATCCAACTTTGGCTCAGGTCATGATCTCACTATTTGTGAGTTTGAGCCCCAAATCTGACTCTACACTGACAGCTCAGAGCCTGGAGCCTCCTTCAGATTCTGTGTCTTCCTCTGTCTCTCTGCCTATCCCCCGCCCGCGCTCTCAATCTCTTTCTCTCTCTCTCTCTCTCTCAAAAATAAATACACCTTAGAAATTTTTTAAAATAACAATAAACCCATTAAATATATGCATAAACAGAATTTTTAATAAAATGACTACATTTACCAAAACAAAATAAATTAATGAGAAGAGTGGTGTTCTTTTAGGTTTTTTGAAATCTTTTTATCTAGCTTAATAGAAGATAGTTGCACTCCCCTATCTGGTTTTGCATTCAGTCTGTTGAGATCTGTTGTTTTATTTGAAGTATATGAAGAAAATCTAGCCTCACACAGAAATGTATGAGAAGAGAGAAAGGGGTATATATTTTAATAGTCTTTTAGATGATTTTAAAAAATTTTTTTTACCGTTTATTTATTTTTGAGAGCAGAGAGACAGAGCGCAAGCAGGGGAGGGACACAGAGAGTGAGGCACAAAATCCAAAGCAGGCTCCAGGCTCTGAGCTTTCAGCACAGAGCCCGACGCGGGGCTCGAACTCACAGTTCATGAGTTCATGACCTGAGCCAAAGTCAGATGCTTCACCGACTGAGCCATCCAGGTGCCCCTTTAATAGTCTTTTAGGACAAGTCTAAATATTCTTCTTTGACGTTACATCAAAACTCAACTATGCTGATTTAATATTACACTGAAACTCGACAAGTGATAATGAGGATTCTGAAACCGTATCAGTAAACTTTTCAGATTCTGTTACATTAAAATCCATTAGTGTTTCTTGTACTCGGAATGGAACTTTCACCCATGCATAATTTTATAACATCATGCTTTAGTCATTTGGAAAATATTGATTTATTGAATTATGCAGATCTTCCAGATGCACAATGGAAAACTCTACTATATATTCATGAGAAACTAAGAGTGGAAAGGGAGGTAATATCTTAGTACTATTATGAAAGTAATAGTTTTGACCTTGGAAACCCCCAAGAGTACCTGAGCCACACTCTGAAGATTGCTAGATTAACCCATCAGATAAAGTAATCACTGTGGATGTGTCATTTAGAGAATGGTCACCTCTCCCAGGTGAATGACTTAACCCATTTAGGTAATGCCAACTCTTTATCCTTCCAAAGCTTTAAAACAAGAATGGGTCGTGAGTGTGGGTCAGGAGGGAGGCCTGGAGCAAATCAAGGCCTGTGTGAACTACACATCCCTGCCCCTACCAACATCTCAGAAATGTTTCGATATAAACAATGAAGTGCTGTGAATGTTTAACAACCAGCTCTCCAGGAAAAATAGAAGTCCCAATTTTTAGCATTTGCCAGTTCCTGTGGTATAAAAACCTCCACCATGGCTGACTTCAAGCTACCAGCAAGATGTCACTGAACAAGCTGATGAGAAAAGATGCACATAATTGGTTCTCAAGAGCCGGTGTGAGCCAGTTCTAGCATGGCACTGAGAAAGACACAGAGACCCACCTCTCAATGGAAAGAATGTCGAAGAACTTACAGTAAGTTTTTCACTTCCATATGCTGCCTTCTGGCCATAAGTTATTTGCATTCCTATGACATGCCAGAGCCAGTCTCCTCCTATTATAAGATCAGACTTAGGCTCAGGCCCAGCATCTAGCCACCTAGACCAGGCCCCAATATGGATGAGGCTCCTCAAATACCACTGTCTGGTGTAGTTACCATTGCTTTTGAAGACCTGGGAGCTAAACAAAGAAATTATCTGCCTCTAAAATACTCAACATATTGTACACTCTATATGCAAGTGGGAAACCCAGTTAGGATAACAAAACAGACACTCCTGTTCAAAAAAGCAGGGGAATGCAAGGCACATAGCAATCACTGGTCCACAGCAGTTCTGAAATCCAGTCTGGCACAGATCACCAGTTCCTTGACTAGGACTGCTCCTGGTGAACGATTCTTCACAGATCTTGATTCTACCCACTGGGCTCTTGATTCTGCCTTCTGGCTCATTTTCTTCCACAAGAAATTCCTTATATTTGTATCTAAGTAATACTCTTAGCCTGCTTCCTGCCTAAAGTAGTCTGAGGTCCAAAGTTCTCATTGTGCACTGTCTTTATTTTAGTTCAAAAAGGAGAAGAGAGTAAAATCAGGTTAAAGTGGGTGGTATGGAACAGTGTGATTAAGAGAAAAGAGTCCAAGAGGTCAGAGGGTAGCTTGAGAAACATGTGAAGATAAGAGAAAAAACTGTGCATTAGGAACAATCTACGGACTGATGATTAGATCCAAGATTCCTACCTAGAAGAAGGCTGTTTCTGAACTCCCAGACACCCTCGGGGCATGGCCTCCATTACCTGCAACCTAAGATCAGCCTTAGTTTTCCACTTGTCTTGTAGCCTGAATAGATATATATCTTTTCTTGTTTTAACCTAAGAAATAATAAATACTCCTAAACTTCAAATAGTCCAAAAGTAAGTCTTCTCATTATAATTTCTCAGACCACCCCACAAGGCAATACTAATAACAATCTCTTGGTACATCCTATCTAAAATAGTCTATGAGTAAATACATGGATGGATGGATGGATGGATGGATGGATGAATACATGCATACATACATACATACATACATACATGATAGGCTAAGTTTTTGTACATAAATGGGGGCATGCTGTGTATACTGGTATGTCCCATCACTTTTTATCCTTAACTATGTATCCTGGAGATTATTCCATAAGTAAGCATGTAAATCTGCCTGTTATCCTTTTTTCCCCTGATTTATTTTGTGATTCATTCCCCACTTTTGTGGAATTTTATTTCCTTCTTCCTATAATACACTTCCACACAATCTTACTCTTTCGCTTTTCAAACTGATCAAACTCAAAATAATCAACAAATATATATTGCTGACACTTAACTACATGCCACAAATCATTCTAATACTTTATAAGCATTAACTCATTGAATTCTTGTAAGTCCCTAAGAGGTAAGTACTAGCAAGGTATGAGACTTCCCAAGGATCATATAGCTAGAAGTAATAGAAATGGATTCAAGCCCAGGCACCATAGTCCATGTTCTTTATCACTTAGCTACACTCCCGCCCCACCCCCCACAAGTACTGCCATGATGTAATAAGGCCTCCATGTCTGTCTTTTTTCACTAGATGCAAGGGTAAGTTTCTGTTGATGTTGCCCTCTGTCAAATCCCCTAGTAAATGTTCAATAAATATTTGCAAATTGAACATCAATTATGACATCATGTTCCAGATACTCTCTACACTGGGTCTCTGTGCTAAGCATTTCATATATATTATCTCACTTAATATAGAAACTTTAGGAATTTGCTAAATGTCACAATTACACCAACATAACAACAGAGAAAATTCAAGAGGCAGGTTTGAACCCAAGTCTATCTGAGCCTAAAGCATACATTTAGACTCTATGCCAGACCAGCACAGAAACTGACTCTGATATACACCAATCTCCCCTCCCCTCTTGGAAGCCCCCCCCCACTTCAAAGCACCCTGAGCACCCATCACCAGCTCTTAAGTAAAAGACTCCCACAACAATCTTGCTACAGTTCCTACTATTCCAGAAAAGACTTAGAAGGTATCTGAGGTATTATTATGATTATTAAAGAAGTGTCTCTCCACACACAGAGCTGTATTAGCACCCAGTGAGGTTAAATTTCAATGCACCCTAAGGCACTAAATATCATCTCAATTGTCATCTCAGAGATTTACAAGAGACATTCACACCCCTGAAGAGAAGAGTACAAGTTTGCCACTCAGCCAGTCTCAATACTTGATGTTCTGAAATTGGGGGAGAGGGGAGAATCTTAGACTTTCTTTGGGGTGAATGTAACTAACATACACTTACTGTAAATCCAATTGACCACTTTCCCCATCTAACATAATTTATCTTGAAACATCACAGGTGGCCTATATTAGGAACAGCCAGGCAGGCCACACAGCTCACAGTGCTGTGGTCTCACACTGCCCTCTGCAGTCTTCCTGCGTCTTCACAGGACTCCCCCAACCAGCCCCAAGTGTCACACCTACAGGCCTTCCAGCAGATCACTACCTCCTTTTGGTCTGGAGACAAACTATAAAATAAAATTTTATTTAACATGTGCCAGAACTGGTGCATTTACAGCCATAATCCATCTCTCTGGAGCTGGAGTGTTTGAAAAGCACACCCTGGGGAAGTGAGGGGAGGCTCCATTTGTAAGATTCTTTTCTGATAGCAGGACTAAATTAGGAAGGCAATACTTTTCCCAGATTGATGTGATCTGCTCACTCCAACCTCTCCCCACCCCATCTCCATTCCACAGTATAGCATGCAGCCCCTGAAAAGGAGACGGCAGATATTGTGTAGGTGAAAAATATTTTGGGTGAAGAGAGAAATAATCCAAGGGAAAAAAAAGACAGAGGTCTACAGATTCAACCTATTATTCAAGAAGAAAAATCCTTAACAGATATATGTACTGAAAAAAGATGAAGAACCTGTCCTAAAATCCAAAATAAAAACTTTGATGAAGATGAGAAAAAACATTATATCTTGTTTTCTTGGATATATTTAGTGTGTGTGTGTGTGTGTGTGTGTGTGTGTGTGTGTGTATTTATATGGATATGGATATGTTCTCCTAGAAAACTCTTCCCAAGTTGGTTGGGAAAAAAGCTTTCATTGTGTTTCAACATCCTGGGCTCCAAGAAAGACAGCAATAAATCCCCCTGGCAAACTTGCCACCAGTCTGCTGGATATTCTTAGAAATCTGCTTCTACCACACACACACACAAATGCCCTGCACACACATGCATTCTACAAGGCCCTCTCTGTGAGAGAGATTTTCTGGGAAGCCAGCTTGAGACCACAGGCAAACAACTGATTCCACACTACCCTACACCAAGCTCTGGGGCCCCTCCTTAACCAGGCTTCTAACCCAAAGCTCAAGGTCATTGTTTTCAGACTACAAAGTTGAGAGTCTAATGGGGGTCAACGCACATCTTCATCTGAAGGAAGAGCAGAGAAAAGATGATGCCCACATTTGGAACCTCTACAGATGGGGTCAAAAAGGTCCAAAGGAAGCCTGTGAACTAGTCAAAAGTTGGCACCCCATTGCCTTTGGGATCAAAGTCCAGGCTCCTGAGTATATTCAAGGCTCTTCAATCTCTGTCCAAAGCCAACGTCCCACTGCCCAGCTCAAATCTCTCCAGGAACTGGAGGAAACAGTTACACTGCTTCTCCCCACACCCCTCTTCTCTCTAGCACCCACCCACTTGCCCATTCCTCCAGCCTTGCCTGGTTTTTAAGACATAGTCAAACCCCTTTTTAGCAATCACCTGGGTCACCACTTCAGCCAGACATGTTCTACCTGTGGACACTCCTTGTTCACCTCTGCCACTTCCACGGGGGGGAGGAAGCAAAGGCACTTCCCTCATCTCACAGAGCAGACTGCATGCTGCTTGAGGCTGGGCATTGTATACTTTGCTCATTGATTGGTTCTCTGGTTCACACTGGCTGGGCTCGCTGCCTTCTGACCACATCAGAGCAGAGGGTCCATGGAGCAGCAGCAGATATGCCCTAAGTAGCGATCATCATGTCCAGCACAGTTCCAGGCATTTTCTGGGCACTCGTCACACTTTAATTAAATGAATGAACAAAACCCTGGCAGGGAAAAAAAATGGAGAATGACTGCCTGAGGTCACATATGCTAGGAAATATGTCAATCTACTGATAAACTCCATCTAGTCAGCAAACAGGAAAATACAGAGAGGCCAATTTAAAATGATTTGATAGCTTTGCCCATTGCTCCTTATTGTACAATCACAGTCATAAAAGGCTAGTCAACTATTTATAATTTACACACACACACACACACACACACACACACACACACACACTCCACTGGCAGGGACAGATCTGTATGGAGTTTCTGAAATGTCAGTGCCTCACTAGGCTTCCAGAATCTCCAAAGCTCTAAAGGGAGAAGCATTTCAGACCAGGAGAAAGGATGTTTTCCCAGGGTCAGTTAGATCTTTTAATACAACCCCACCACCCAACAGGCCAAGAGAGGGCATGATTCACAATTTATCCCAATTAGTGAGGCTTGTGTCCTTTGTTTCTCAGTAGGAAAGGCTTCCTCTGGTAGCAAGGAGGCTGTCTCACTCCCACCCTTATGCTCCCCTTTGCATTCCATGATTTATAAATAAACAGATATATACATATGTACATAGACATATTAAAGCAAGAAAGGGAAAAATATAAGATCAGTAGTAACTCAAGGTGTCCAGCTAGGTTTTTAAACCTCCTTTGGACAGTGTCAATTTTAAGCATAAGATTCTAAATTATAGGTGAGAATTCTCCTAGGTGAGAAGCTATGAGGCCTTTAAGGTTTATCTTGAGTTTTTGTTTTAATTATATCAAAGAAGACCAAACAGCCTTTTTTTTTCTCTCTGAAAATTGTACTTTCTGCCTCCAAAATTAACATTTATTCAGCTAGGTTTGCAGGAGGAACTGTTATATACATTCTGCCCTTCAGATCAATCTGTATATATGGTCACCCAAAGCCTTGAATCAAAGTCATTGTGTAAGATAATCCAAACTGTCCAGCATTTTGAGCAGCTGAGATAAGCTAGGTTTTATAATGTCAATAATTTTAACTTATTGGGGAAAAAAATGTTTTCCTCAAAGATTCCACTGCTTCAGAATCATAAATGGAATTATACTATGTTTCAACCCTTCAGCCCCACTTGTCAGCAGCAAAGAATAGCTAAAACTTTTGTCAATGTCCAAATTAGTTATTTTATTATTAGGCTACATGGATTAGCACATCACCAAGGGACTTCTATTTCCAGTTTTATTTGTTATACAGGGTACTAGTATCCAAGTTAGCATATACAAAAAAGGAAAAGAAAAGAAAAGAAAAGAGAAGAGAAGAGAAGAGAAGAGAAGAGAAAAGAAAAGAAAAGAAAAGAAAAGAAAAGAAAAGAAAAGAAAAGGAGAGAAAGAAAGGGGGAGGAAGGTTTATTATGAGAATTTTTATTTGGGATGTCTCTCCAAATTCCAAGCCAAGAATATATAGCCAGACTAGAGAAAAGACTGGAACTAAGAACTGTGATATCAGTAGGAACTCAGGAAACAATGCTTGTTCTCCTTCCAACTCTGTTTTTCTCTGTGAGTCTACTGCATTGTGCCTCTCCTTTTCCCTTTCTCCTCCATCCCCCACCCCCATTCACCTCTCTGTCCCATGGTAGCACATGGCTCACTTTGTTTCAAGCATCCACACATAGTCCTGACACACATGGGGCTGGGAAAGGGAGGCAGTCATGTGATCCAGCATGGCAAGAACTCATAAATTAAGGAGATCTTGCTATTGGACTTGGCAGACTTATCAAAAGGTATCTACCCCATTAACACCTTCAAGCTATTGAAGGGTGAAGAAATGTATATAAATTACAAATTAGTCTAAAACTAAGTATATCTCACACACATCTAGACCATAACAATTAGGAATTTATATATTACAAGTTGAAACATTCTACTCTACAATGATGAAAATAAATTGCATTTAATGTCCTCATCTAAGGGTCTCTAAGGGGAAACATCCAAGCCTACAAGGAGGTGAAAGGGTAATATTTATGGGGGGGAATTTGAGGAAGCTCATGAAGGTGGAGCGATTGTCCTGAGCAAACAAGAAGGGCAAGGGAATAGAAAAATAAAGAAGTGCTATAAAAAGGAAGGTGTGATTACAGTCTGAAAAATAAACAGCTTTATTTGAAAATCCTTCTGGGAAACAATATATTTTGTGTTAAAAAGCCTGAAATATTGGGCACCTGAGTGGTTTAATCAGTTGATTGTCCAACTCTTGATTTCAGCTCAAGTCATGATCTCACAGGATTTTGAGTCCTGCATTGGGCTCTGCGCTGACAGGACGGAGCCTGCTTGGGATTCTCTCTCTCCTCTCTCTGCCCCTCCCCTACTCTCTCTCTCTCTCTCAAAATAAATAAATAAATAAATAATAATAATAATAATAATAATAATAAATTTTTAAAAACCCTTATAATAATAAAAAGGCCTGGGGCGCCTGGGTGGCTCAGTCGGGTAAGCCTCCAACTTCAGCTCAGGTCATAATCTCATGACTTATGAGTTTAAGCCCCACATCGGGCTCTGTGCTGACAGCTCAGAGCCTGAAGCCTGCTTCAGATTCTGTCTCCATCTTTCTCTGCCCTCAAAAATAAATAAACATAAAAAAAAGGCCTTAAGTATTTATAGTCTGGGTATTATCCCAATTAATATTTCCCTAAAAAAGAAAAACATTTATGGTATGAAGATATTCATTGTAATATTATTTATAATAGTGAAAAGTCATGACAATTCTAAGTATGCAAGAATAAGGAAACAGATACATAAATGATGGTATATCCACTTGGAAGATTGTATATCCACTGAAAACGGTAATTACAGAGGTTAGGTGGTAACTTGGAGAAAAATGCACAGGAAATAATGGTAACCAAGAAAAAAGCTAGTTCCAAAATAATGTGAATGCTATTATTAAACCCATATTAAAATGTGTTTCGGGGGTGGGGGGGCACCTGGGTGGCTCAGTCAGTTGAGCGTCCGACTCCTGATTTTTAGTTCAGGTCAGGGTCCCAAGTTTGTAGGATTGAGCCCCCTGTCAGGCTCCATGCTGAGTGTGGAGAATCTCCATGCTTGAGATTCTCTCTCTCCCCCCCGCCTTACCCTCTCTCCCTGCTTGTGCACTCTATCTCTCTCCCCCCACAAAAGAAAAAAGGAAAAATATGTTTCTATGAAACAAAACAAATAAGGAATCCTTATAACTGAAAATACTTGCAGGGGGAAGTCTAAGAGATTTTCCACAATACTATCACAGTATTTATAAAATATTTTTAAAATTTACATGCTGTGAGCCCTGCTAGTTCCTCATCTTCAGCCTCCAGTCCTCACCTAGAATATTATGTCTTTTGCTCAGAAACATGATTTCCAGTAACTGGCTGAAATTCCTGCTTCCAAGGAAGACTCGCTGGCACCCAAACTCCCCGATCAGCACTCACTCCTCTACGGTAACTGCCTGCCTCTGTGTCCACTGTGCCTGAAGGCCACTTAGGCCGATCAGAAACTGCAGTAGATTCCTGGAAGCTCCAAATCTACCAAGAAAAAAGCCAGACACCCCCAACGGCAGATGGTTTAGTCTTACAGTTTTTATTTATTTTCTCTGCACACCAGGAGAGGTTAGCTCATCTGCTGGGGGGGGGGGGGGGGCTTAGGGGGGGTGACCAATACTTCTCTGCTTTAGAAAATGTCTGTTTGACAGTGTGGCATTCACACAGGGCGAAATGTCACATCTTTTGTCCCAGCGTTCCAGGGGAAGCTCTATCAGGAGAGTTTTATCAGTGCAATTAACACAAAGGCCCCCTTCTGTCTTAAAAACACAGGCCTCGGATACATGGTTAAGATGAACTAGCCATTGTTTCTGCATAGCACAAAAACTCCTTTCCCCTATCCGCACCCCCCAACCCATTTATGGGGTTTCATTAAGGCCTATGGGTGCCTCTGACTTATTTATTTAGGAAACACTGTTATTGTCTTAATGTAAACAGAACTCAAGATCAGTTGACAGTTGGAATGGTCCAGCAGAAAGGTTTTCAAAGGCGCCTCCTTGGAAAGGGGTCCCTCCATTCAGCCCCCGGTTCCTGTATCATACTGCCAGCACTGTTCACAAAATAAACAAATGTTTGTTTTACAACATGGCAAAGGGGGCTCCCATTCAATGCTGGCCAGATATGAAAACAAACTTTCACATATAAGGGCTTTTGATACACATGACTTACTTGGATGACAAGGGGCTCGTCTGGGGAGTGCTTAAAGCTTATTAATATTGCACAAAAGACTTTTGTTTATCATTTCGCTGGACTGCCTGGGAATCACAAGACTCAAGCCGCCACCCGGCTGGTGTCCTAGCATTTCAGCAGCTGTAACGTGTGGAGATTGCGAAAGCATTGCTGGTTTGGAGCCAAAAAACAAACTCTCCACAGACCCAGGTGAAAGAACTCGAAGCTGCCAGCCTCTGAGAACCAAACTTGGAATTTATAGAGTGAAGGGACAAGAGCTCCCCCTACAGGTAAAAAGAAAAATGGATACCTTGAACCTTCCTATTTCTAAGGGGGTATCTTTCTTCCAGAAAACATGGAACCCATGGCCTGCCTAATCTAGGGATATTTCCCCTCCTGTTTAGAAAGTCTGCATCTCTAGCAGCTTTGGAGTACTTCTTCTTTTAAGCTGACAAGCTCTACTCCCAAAATCTTTTATGAGACATTAACACTCAGGGCAGAAATATGAATATATGAGGATGAAAAAGCTCATGATCAAAAGTCAGTTCTTTCAGCAATGGTTTGTTTAGCTGGCAATGGAACTGATTAAATCAGATACAAGCCCTGTCCTCTAGACTAGTCCTGTCCAAGACAGTGGCCATCAGGCCCTTGTGGCTTCTGACCACTTAAAATGTGGCTAGCCCAAACTGAGATCTGCTATAAAAGAACACACATTATCCTGTTAATTTTTCACATGCTGAAATGATAATGCTTGGGATATACTGTGTTAAGATACATCAAAGCTCATTTCACCTATTTCTTTTAATGCTTTTTAATGTGGCTACTAGAAAATTTACAATGATATGCACATCATATATATCACATTTCTATTGAACAGTGGTAGAATAGCTAGGTTTGTAAAATAATAATAATAATAATAATAATAATAATAATAATAAACTTATTCTATAGTATTAGTGATTCTTTCCAGATGAGTTGATTTTTTTCTTAATTACATTTATTCCGTTCATAGACCTCAATCTCCATAAAGAAGAGAAAGTTGGAAAAATATGATTACAGGCTGTCCTGCACGTTTCAGTTTGTTTAATTTAAAGTCTAAATAAAATGAAAGTAAAATCTTCAGTTTGGGTTAAGTTTATTTTTTTTTTAAAGTTTCAGAAGTAAGGACAGATCTTCTCTCCCCAAACTCTTTCCTTCTCCTGGCCATACCCTATATGTGTATTTAACTACAAGTTACTCCAAGAGAAAGAAATTCCTTTTATCATAACAGTCTTGCAAAATTGTTTTCAAGTCATTAGACAGCAGCTATTTGTTTAATCCCTCCCATAACTGGCAACCTCACCCACCCTCATCAATCCTCCATATAAGCAATATTTGGGATATGTAAGGTATATGGTATTATGTGAGAAATATGTGACTCTAAATATGGTCAGACCAGTAAGCTCACCATAACATCTATACAAACTACTCAAAAGTCACTTACAGTGGGCAATGCTGTCATTCTAATTTCCGAATTCAATTTAAATGGTACCAGCAGCTGCCTCTGATAAACACACTCAGATCTGGCCCACGATCACCAAACCCACCATAAAAGAAGACCAGCAGAGAATATTCTGCTTTCCCAGCTCTGCTGCCTTATATTTGCCCTGGATTTTTTTTAGTCCCAGGAATGCACCAAAATATCACTGAAAGATTAACTATTTCTGCGATGAGAGCAATTTAGGGATTATGGAAATCTTTCTGAAATCTTTCCCTGAAATTCAAGCTTAAAACTATCTGAAAGGTGAGTACAGCACTACAGGGCTCATAGCAAATGGTCAAAAGGACAATGTAATAATACCGAGACACAGTACATTGAAGAAGTGTCCGCATGTCCTCTGAGCCTCTTCTAGGGCAGCATGTCACTCGGCCAAAGGTCAAGATTAGCAAACCAAACTACAGCTCCAATCTTTGAGATTACAGATGAAATTGCTAGGGAAAAGAAATTCAAACAAACCAGGATTTCAGCTGCAAGTCAGAACAAATATGCGCTACTGCTGAACAGCTACAAAGAGAAAAATTGGGAGTAGTACCCGAGACCCTCATCATTCTCCCCACAAACAGAAATGATGGCTCTGGGGAAGAGAGGCTGCAACTCCACCACATGAATTGTGGATCCAGGCTATGGTATTTGGAGGGCACTAGAGTGGGACAGGATATTTACTGAAGATATTTACTGGTATGATTTTCCATGTGACCTTATTATTCTGGCATGGCTGCCAGCACCTTATAATCCCAGCATTGTATTCACAAGCAATTCCTCCACTCATTAGCAGAAGCTGAGTCCAACTTTGCTCTTGTAGGGGCTTGTGAATCAGCATGGACCAACACAGGCAGAATTTCCAGGAGCTAGATGCAAAGAAACAAGAGCACTACTCATGGGGTGGGGAAGACATCTGTATCAGTTAGGAATTACATCTGACTGCTAGTAGTAGGTTCTGGAAATTAGCAGTGATTAAGTTTTGTTTTTGTTTTTGTTTTTTTTTTCCTCATGTGAAAGAAGTTCAAAGTGAGTTAGTCCATGATTGCGTGGAAGAGCCACAGTGTCAGGCTCCTTCTATTTTTATGTTCTATCACCCTTTAGCATGTGGTTGCTTTGTCTAGCCTAAAATGGCTATTAGAGAGGCTCCAGTAATCACAGTTATATCCAGGCATGGGGCAAGAAAAATAGGAAGAACAAAAGGGAGTACAGGTCAACTACCGTTCCCTTCTCAAGGAGCTTTCCTGGAAGTCCCACCCAACAACCTCTTCTTAAGCCAATCGCTAACTTCTAGTTACAAGGGAGACTGAGCACACTGTCACTCAAATAAAATCCAACTTCTTTTACAAAAGAACAGGAGAGAATAAAATATCAGGTAGGTAACTACCTGATCCTTAGGTTGCTTCAGAGGAAGCAAAGACATCTCTAAAGGAGAGTTAGTTAGATCCAGCCTAGAATGTTTATTTCAGCCTTGCCAACCAAATTAACAATAAGCATCATAACCACTGGGCTATAGTATATTCTCAAGACTTCTGCCTTCTGTTGGATCCAGGAATTAATTGTTTCTTATAATTATTTGCAGCTTGTGCCAGCTCTCCCTAAAATTCTTTGATATGAAAGACATTGTTCCTGGGCCACATCATTGCCAACATCTACAACAGTCAGCATGGTTATCTGTGGACTTGATAGAGAAAGAAATTAAGCCCCATTATTGGGTTAAGATTCAACTGTCTCCCTCTGTTGAACACAGTGTGGCTGAGGAGAAAAACCAAATTGCTGCACAAGTTGCCACATACAAATATAAATAGTGATGCAGACAACTGCAACATCTAACCAGATGATGTAAACCCTAATTTGTCACAATTACCTGAACCTGCTGAATGAAAGTGGCTGTTTGGTTTGTAGGGTTCTGGAGAGTAAGAAAATGCCAAATATAGAGAGGCATCTAACGAAAACTCCTAGATGGTAGTAGTGAAGATAATGATTATGAGGATGACTGTAAGTGAAATCATAAATTACCTTAATTCTTTACTCTACAAGTGCAGTCCCACCAAGGGGGATCCTTTCCATTTCTACTACACTTCACAGTTTATAGGCAAATCTATTATCTCATTTGTTTCTCAAAATTCAGAAGTAGGAGAGAGAGGTATTATCATCAAAAACAGTTTTCAAAACCGTTGGGAGAGAAGCTCGAAGATATCAAGTAATTTACTCAAGTTGTCATAGAAGAGGCAGAAAGATAGCACTAAAACCAGGCCCTGGCCCCTGGGCTGGGACTCTCAATTATACCTCTCTAGCTGAACATTTATTAGCTTTAGACTGCTCAACTTCATTGAACTCTGCTGTGATTTCTTGAAGATATTAAGGCCTTAAAAGGCAAGGACCATCCTCTTATTCATCCTAACAATACACACTAGGCTTAATATTCAATTAACATTTCTTAAGGATAATGCTGTACTCTAACCAGCATGCAATGAGTTCAACAACACCTACTTTTAGTATAAGAAGGGGCTGAAAAAAATGGCGCAATCCTGACCTTTTCTACCAAAAATACAAGAACACAGTTTCCACCTTTGGTTTCTGGATCTTAAGGCGGGGGCGTTAGGGAAGGGGGTGACAAAAACTTGATCTCATTGTGTTGGAGTTGCCTTATCTGTCACATAAGGAGATGGGAACTGGAACACCTCTATGATACCTTTTGTTACTACAACTTGAAGATTCTAACTGCCACTTGAAAGTTTCTGAGAAAAGAACCAGCTAAATGCTAGAGAGGTAGGGTATTGCAGGTCAAATCTCCTTCGGTCCTTTTTGAAGAGCTGTAAGTCTCCTTCAGAACATCTGCTCGCCCTCCTCTCAATAAGCAGCACCCCAACAAATCCCCATTCTCTCAATGTAACCACAATCACTAAAAAAAGACAGCTGCACCCCAGTGAGAAGCTCTTCTTCAATGATACACTCCAGAAGTTTCCCTCTCTGGCCCCTACTTCCACCTAACCATTTTGTTCCTAAGTCTCTGCATCACTGAAGCTGCAACAAAAATTTCAAAAGTTAGGGTTTTCTAAATCCTGCCCCCTTGTAAATCCTTACTCCAAATCTGAGCAAACTAATCCTATAGGTTAAACCCAATCTTTCTGTTTCTGCAAAAATGGGAGAGAATCAATAATTAAGAATTCCCATGGCCCCAGTGTTAAAAACAGACTCCTGTCTTTTAAAGATTCTGACCTCAGATTCCTAATCCGAATGCTCAGTCCATCCCATTGAACCATCCACCATTTACATGCGAGAAAGTCTTGACTTAAATCTTCCCTGCCTACATAGTCAACCCAACCCACCAAAAGCCTCACAAAGCATTCCATCCTCTGAGTCATGTTCTGGCTGGTGGCCTATGGGAACTCCTTTTGCGGGGGTGGGGGCGGAGGGAGAGGAAGAGTGTAAGCAGTCAGCCTGATGAGTTCCATCACCCTCCCCTACCACCCCTGAAATAAATCACCAATACCCAGAATTCCCTTTTACTCCCCAGTTTAGATAGCTGTGTATTATAGTCAGGGATGGTGGTGATGACATGAATAGTAACACTGAACATTTTTTCAACATTGCCCACAAAGTCCTGAGTGCCACAGATGCCTCTTCTCACTTAAACTTAAGGACCTTCTTCAGTAGTCCTTTTAACAGCATTAGTGTCCTCATTTTACAGATGAGGAAACTGGGATTTACAGAGATTGACTTGTCCGTTGCTCCACAGATTAAAAATGAGTTCCAGTCCAGGTATGCATGATTCCAGATCCTACGCACATTAGATTAGCCTGCTTTTGGGAGACTGGAAGCAATAGGGAATCTGAGAGTCTTATCCAGAGCAGGGGAGAAGGCAGAAGCCTCCCAGCCATGAGAGCTGCAGAAAAAGGACCACATCAAAAGCTACCCCCCAAAAAGAAGCTAAGCAGGGCAATGCCATTTAGACAATTACTCTTAAGCCTAATCAAACCCTAAAATTCCGTATCAAGTTGCTCCCCAAAAATTGAATAACCAAATATAAGAATGCCATAATTTGGGATTACTAAAAGAGTAACAATAACAACTAAAAGCATCAATTTCCTTTCTTTCTTTTACCACCTGTGGACCTCATGGGGTAAGGGGCAGATGGTAAATTTGGGGGGAAGCTGGTCTATTTTGAATGCTTATTTACAAGGCTACATTCATGCCATCCACCAAACACCATCTGCTGGGCTATTTCTTCCATGAAACTAGAGCATTTTGTTCCATAGCAAATAAAAGTGCAACCAGAATTCTATCAGCATGCTGTGTTTGGGAGAGCACCAACACTTTTCAAAACCAGCTTTAATCCTTCTCCAAGTCCGATGCAAAGAAGGCTCCCCTAAGAACAGTAACCCAGTCAACACATTCATTCATTCATTCGCAAACTCACTTTGAAAGAAAGCTGGCCCGCGTGGGCCAGCCAAATGTGGAAAGTTAATTTTACAACGTGAACTGTTTTCACCCTAGGCCAAGAGACAAGTATAGGCACCATATGACCTGGGCGTGATTTAGGAGTATCTCGGGACTCCGAAACATGAGGGTATTTCAGCAAGGAGCCCCCACCTTTCCTCCCTCCCCCTCCTCCCATCCACTAAAGCTCCCAAAGAATGTCTTTCATGTTTGCTGCATTCACCTCACAACGTGCTCCTGGTGCCTGTCCTTGAATTCTCGGCTCATTGCCCCTGAATCCAGGGAAGTCAAGTTGAATCTTTCAAAATGGGAGCCAGCAGTGAGTAAGAACATCAGCAATGGGGCAGGAAAATCTACCCCCCAGTTACTTTTTTTTTTTTTTTAACTCCAAGTCTCATGTATTTTTTTAAGAGAGGGAAGGCAGAATCATTTCCAGGGAAGAGCCTTGGGTTAGGAATCAGGAAATCTCAATTTTATTTCCAGTGCTGCCACTGATGGGCTGTGTGTAACTGGATAAATCATTTAGTATTTCTGGCCCCCAATCTGCGTATCTATAAAATGAGGAGGTGGGACCACAATAAATACCTCATAACAGGACTAGAGCCCACATTGCTGTAAGAAGCAAAACATCCATAGAGTGGGTGAGCAGACTGCAGGGACAGTGAGGAGGGGGTGGCCCAGGAACCAGAAGCTTCCAACAAAGTTCTATAGAGAATATCGTAGGTAACCTACAGGAGCAACCCAGGAAACCAGAGTGAGCTTTAGATAAGTATGGGCCACAACGCCCACTTCCCAGTTTTGTGGCTACTCCAGTGATGGCAGAAGTGGGCTCAGGAAAGTGGTGCAGTGCAATGGTCAAGAGCATATCCTTTGGAATTACTCTGGACCTTAAAGGACTCTGTCCTTTACTTTCTCTATGAACATGGCCTGTTTACTTCTTTAGCCTTATCCTCTGCATCTGTAAAATAGGATAATGAAACCTACCTCTGGGGGTGTGTTCACACTAGCTCACAAAAGCCAATTGTTAAATTTTCTGAAATTTTGCCAGCTGGCTGATACCACGTGGATGTTTGAAAGAGGTCAGAGTGGAAGTATTTACTACAAATCTGGGCATCTTCCCCAGACCATCCAAAGTGGATTGTTGAACATTTAGCAGCACATCACTGTCTACTACTCAGCATTGCTGAGGTGATGGATACCAAGCGTTTAGCACAGTGTCTGGTGCATGACAAGAAATGGGAGTTCTTATTGTTATTAGTGACTCAGGATGCCCTCACTCTTCCTCATTCCTCATACTTCTCTTGCCCCAGATCTCATGCTTTTTCCCAGAACAGAGAGTCCTCTCAGTAAAAGCCCTTCTTCCTCACTCTTTCTAAATGCTTGTTGCCTCCCCCTCAACAGACGTGAATTGGGTATCTACTATGGCCCCAGTCTGGCACCAGGCACTACAGACACAACATGATAAGACGAAACCTGGCCCTGGTCTCTAGATATTCACAGACCTACTGGTGGACAGGATGCAACCGAGTCCATGAGGGACACCTTTTACCAACACTGTGGAAATCGGAGGAAGGCAAAGGCCACTCCCAACATGGAGAACTCTCCTGGCCCCTGGGATCCCAAAGCTTCTAAAGCCTTCAGGGTAACTTCAGCTACAAAGAGCAACCATCTTCTCTAAGATGACATCATTATTAGGACTATAGGGCACTCAGTTAGCTTTCCTGCTCTCCCTGCCCTGATGGCACTACCCTACTACGATTGGCAACATACCTCCCCACTGGCTATGATGGTTCCGTGTATGCCATGAATGCCGCCTGGAAACCAGAAATGTGTAACATCAAGTCTGGCCCCTCGCCAAATTTCTACAGGGCATTAGTAACAAACTGGTGAAGCTCATTAAAAAAAGAGAGAGAAACCTATAACCATTAAAAGTCCATTAAGCAGCCTGTCATTTTGTAGAGCTAAATAGCCCACAGTAATCAAAAGCATATGAACCCCAGCTGGGATATCCAGTGAATTGTTTCGATTTAGGGGAGAATTCATCAAGAAAGATTGTTCTTGGGATTGGGTTGATTTTTCTCCTTCAGTTCTTGGCCCCACGTTCCATTATAATTAAAGTGATTGATGCACCTCCCAGACAGAGGTGAGCAGTGACCACCAGAGCCAAAACATCTGCTCCTTCCAAGCAAACAGCTAATACGGAACTTGAGTCGAAAGGCACGTAACCTGAGGTTACCCCTCCACTGTCAATTAGGTATGGCACAGTCAACTCTTTGCTTTCCGGCTGGGTTACCTCTGGGTTATCTGTGAAATTTCTCTCCCCAACCATAGAAGGACTTTTATCCACAGCCAGGTTATGGTCAAGAAAGAATTAGGTCTGAGGCCAAGCAGTGACAATCCCTAAAATGAAAGATCAAAGGTCCATCCACCAATTAATGAAATGTCTTATCGTCCATCGATGAACACTTATTAATTTAGGAAATGCGGGGTTAATCCTTCAAATTTCCCACAACTCCTCTGGCCTCCCTTTGCATTTTCCCCAATCCCTGCATGGTGTATCCCTGCCACTCTATTGTTCATTAGTGTCTCCACAGGCAAATGACCACCACATGCTGAAAAAAGAGGGGAAATGATGGTTTATGGTGGCACATTAATAGTTCTGGCTCTGACATAAAACTAGTGAGAAAAGAGAGAAAATTAATGATGCAACAAGGGTTTTGGAAGTAATTGCAAGAGTTACTTCTCCATGTTTATCTACCCCATTTTGCTAGATGAGAGCAAAGGGTTGATATAAAATGTAAGATCAAGATGTTTAGATTCAATATAAAGTCTCTTACGAGCATTCATGTGTCCTTTAATATACCTTTATTTTCCTTGCCTTATTTTTAACTTTTCCCCCCAAAAGCCAACAGTTTAAGAAAAAAAAAAGTCATGCTCAGTACAATCAACACTCTTCCCCGCACCACCATCTACTCAAATTCCTCCAGTAACTTTGGTTATGTTACTTATTTCCACTGATCCTTTCAGAGACTTGAACTATTAAATTTCTGCTTGTGGGCTTGTGTCCAATGAGTCCATCATTGACTGTATGGTTCTCAAGGGCAGGAACGATATCCTCTTTCACCCTTACCTCCTATAGCATCTCCGTAGTGGAGTCCTTGCAACTCAGAGCACCTCACTAAATATTGATGGAGTGATCTTTTAGTGTTGCCAGGCTCAGCATTCCAAGCTCACAGAAACTGCCTTCCAATTCACCAAGCATTTAATGAGCCCCCGTGCTGTCCACACAAGTTCATTTGCCTTGGAAACAAAAACAGATCGATGTCCCCTTTATGCACCGAATCTGCTTAAACATCCATCACAGATTATGCATACACACGGTGTGTATGAAGGGAAACCACCCCCCCCCCCAGCCTCTTCTCATTTCCACATCCAAATTCTGCCCAAATGTCCAGGCCTGGTTGTGCTCCCACTTCCACTAAGAAATCTTCACAGAACACCCAGTCCAGTCCAGGGATCTCTCACTCTGAATCCTTAAACTTTGAGTGCCTAACAATCCACTGATATCTCTCAAAACTATCTTGAATTGATGTAGTTAAAGCAATTATTTACCTCTTTGAGTATACAAAAGGCTCTCCCACCTACCCTGTAAACACTTGGAGGACAATCCCTGTAGTTTATCCTACTTTGTATTTCTCACAAACCAAGCAGAATGCCTGACACACGCTCTCTGGAAGGCAGGAAAATATGAGCAAGAGAGTCAGTGAATGGCATGGGTGGATGGGGTGGGGTCAAGTTGAATGGGGTGAGGATGAGGGTAGGAGGGTTGATTCTTAGATGAGAAGTGAGGCAAACTCAGCCCAGGTGAGTGAAAGCATGCCCTTCTCCCCTCATTCTATTCCAGGGAACACCTTGAACTTGGAAACCTAGGGAGATGTGGCCTATTGCTGGACAGAGGGAGTCTCTGACCCTTGTGTTCTTTCTTCCTTGGATGTCTAATAGTGAAGGAAAAATAAACATATAAAAGGCCATAAATCCTCTTGCAAAAATAAAGGTCCCTTTTTAATGCTCAATAGCTAATGACTTAAGTTAAATTCCAGACTCTTTACAAAAAAAAAAAAAAAAATTGTAAGACCCCTTCCACCTCTTTGCTCTCTTGACCTCCACCCTTTCCAGAGTCAGGAAGCTTGCTAGGCTTCTGTTTGTTGATGAACTTCTTTAAGTGGTGCTTGTGCCAATATTAAAGGCATTAAAACAATCACACACTTTGAAATCAACTTGAAAACTGTCCTGGGAACCAGGACCTGGTTCCTCCTCCCCAGAGTGTCTGTCTTTTCCCAAATCCACAGTTTGGACTGTCTGGACTGAAAAATGTTATTCTATGCAACAACTCATTTTGTTGAGGCTGTCACACTGAGTGTGTTCTGTGTCAGTCAGGAGGACCTGATCTAAGACAGACTGAGGCTCTACCTTGTCCTTGTTCTCTCACTCACACAGGGATAACAGGGAAGGAGGGTGTTCATCAGCATCCCCTCCACTGTCCAAAATTCTCAGTTAGCTGGCTTTCTCTCTGCCAGTCCTGGCTGCATAGGACAACAACGAAAGTAAGTCATGAGGAGACCTGCTCAGGTCTCAGCTCCACTCTTTGCCCACTGAGTGACTTGAGCTCTCTGAACCTTTTCAGAGTCTGCAAAATGTAGGTACTAAATTGCATCATCCCCAAGTCTTCCCAGCCTGGCTCCTCAGTACACATTTACTTAAAGCTGACTTGCTTCTGCTCTCATAGTTGTGTTAAAGGACACACTATGCCGCCCTCTTTGTAATGCCCATCCCTCTACCTACATTCGGGAGACCTCCTCTACTGTCTCCTCCATAGTTGCTTCTATCTACATCACATCTCATTCGCTCTAGTGTTTTCAGTTTCTCTTCCTTCTTTATGCCATCCCTTCTGACTAGCCACATGCTCAGATTTCTACTAGTCTAAAACCCAAATAAGCAACCTTATTTAAATATATTACCCTGTCATTTTCTTGAGCTTCTCACCATCAACCTTCTCCACTGAATATTCTCTACTGGTATCCCCAGTCAGTTGCTTATCATCCAGTCACTCCTCAACCATTCATAACGTGGCATCTGCTTCTCAGCACTCCAGCCTCTCCGGGGTTGCTTCATCATCAGGACCGTTCCCCCAAGACCAAACTATTGTAAATCCAATTCTAGAATTAGCTCTAGAAACAGACTCTGCCATGAGGATTCACAGGCAAGTGATCTATTAGAGCAGTGAAGGCAGTGTTCCTGGGAGAAAAAGGGAGTGGGGCAAGCAGGGCAGTGAGGGGAAGAAGCAAGCAAAGTCCCACAGGGGAGCTCTAGAGTGTAAGTTATATCTTGGAGTTGTCCTAACCTAAGGCAAGGGAGCTAGGTTTTCATACCTCCCAGCTGGCAGTGGGGCTAAGGGCTCGGGATGACAGGTAGAGGAAGGTAAATTCCAGGCACTTCCTCCTCTCTGAGCACACCAGCAAAATCACTCCAGTAGCCTGAAGGTGGTTTTCACAAGAGTTGCAGGTATAAGCAGGTGAAGCCAAAAGCATATTGAGGCTGAGCAAGGGACTAAAGGAGATCCAATAGAAAGGAGCAGTGCATTAGCACCAGACATTACAACCTGCCTTTTCATCTTTCTGCAGCTTCTGACAGTGTTGAACATGTTCCCTTCTGAAACTTCCTCACTTTTGTTTGATGAAAAGACCTTGCTATTCTTCTGTTAACTCTGTATCTTCTTGCCGGTCCCCATTCCCCTCCCAGCTGCCCCATATTTCTTCTTTATTTTTGTCACTTAGTGATATCTCTACCCCTTGCATCAATTACCACATCTAAAGACTCTCAATTCCAATTTCCAACTCTGTCAGAAGCTTCTACTTGAATGTCCACCAGCACTCCAAAATCAACATGCCCCCTAAAATCAAATTCTCTGTCTTCTTCTAGGACTTATCCCTTCCGACTTCCCTGAGGACATTCCTGAGCTATAATACAAAGAAACACCTTTCACTCAGTCTTCTCTTTGTCCTTGTGCCCAACCAGACCTTAATTCCCTCACATATTTCATTTCCTTCATATTTCCTTTGCCACTGCCTTAGTTCAGTCCTTTACTAACTCTTGAGTAGACTTCTACAGTAACGTCTTAACTAGTCTCCCTGCCTCTCCGTACTCCGGGCCGTCCTTTAGATTAACCTTCCACAGGCAACACTGTGATCATGTTACTTCTCTGCCACCCTCCTCCCACACCATCACTGGTTTCATTCTGCCCACAGACAATGTGGTAGAGACTTCTAGTGCTTACCTGTTCTGATTTTCTTCTCCAACCCTCTTATAGTTACAGAACCAGACCACAAGTTCTGGCCATTGGACTGTGATGGAAGAGAGGGTATCAACTCTGGACCAAGGCATTGCAAAACAAGTATGAGTTTTCTAAGTTCTATTTTCTCTCCTGTGGTGACCCAGGAACCCAAGTGTTGAAATGGCAGAGCCACAAAATGGAAGTGCCTGAGTCACTGCCATACCAAATGGAGGATAACTGGCTATTATCTGGGAGAACAGCCTTCACCACATCAAATTTTGTATGTGCTAGAAGTAAGCCACTGTATGAAAAGACTCTGGAAGTTGTTTTGTTTTGTTTTGTTTTGTTTTGTTTTGTTTTGTTTTTACTGCCACATAGCCTAGTCTGGCCTGACCAATACAGTGATTTTTTTTTCCATGACCTTCAAGTAAAAGTTCAAATTACTCAGCTTAGCATCCAAATTTCCTAGAACTGATCCACATTTATTTCCAGGTTCTTCCTTCCTTTATTTCTCTAGAAATATCTTTTGTGCCACCATAAGCTAAATCCGGCCCACCACCTGCTTTGGTAAATAAAAATTTTATTGGAACACAGCCACATCACAACTGCAGAGTTGAATAGTTACAATCAAAGCCATCTGATATGCATAGCCTAAAATCTTTACTACCTGGCCCTTCATAGAAAAAGTTGCTGACCACTACCTAAAATATCATCCCTCCCTTCTCCTAGCCTCCACCGTCACTGCAAGCCGCTGCCCAGAAGTGAGTATTCTCCTCATCTGCATCCCCACAATAGCTCACTGTGGCTGTGCCTCTCTTGAACGTCAGATGACCTGTGTGGTCCATCTCATTTTTCGTATTTCATTGCCAGTGCCAGGAGTGGTGGGGCACATGTCTTATTTCCTTTTGATCTCTCAGTGTCTAGCACCTTGCCTCACAATAGTAAGTGTTCCATAAATGTTAACTGAAGAGATACACTGAACTCTTGGGGCCTCCAATGTATTAATGAGATAGAAGAAAACAAGCAAGAAGCCTAAGGAACTCTGAGAGCAATGGTGCTAGAATTAGAACACAGGGACTTTTTTAGTTCAAATTCACCAAACCCTCTGATACAAATTAAAGCTGATATTCGTATGATTACAGCCAACCATTAAGCAATACCAAGTCTTCATAAAATACATGTTCACTCTTAACAGTTTTGCTTTTCAGTGGGGTTTGACCAACATGTAAGTGATCTTTAAAAGAAGTATATTAAGGTACTGAACACCACTCATTTTAAACAGTGCATTTTTATTTCAGATTCTGTGACATACTGAAAACAACCATAAACAAGAAAGTAAACGGTACCTTGTAGCTTACTAATACAATTAAATTTCATAATATCCAGGAACAAAACTTGAATGTGACTTTAAATGCCATTTTACAGATTGTTGCCATCATCCGTACACATTTTATAACATTAAGTTTTAAAATTCTGACACTTATAAAGAACACAGAACCTTCTAAAGGCCCCATCTGATAAAACATTTCCATGTGTGAGAGGACTCAGACCACGGTTACCTTTCTTCCCCAAACAACAACCCTATTGCTGGCCCAGAGCGCCTTCCTCTCTGCTCCTGGGTTTAGATTAATCAAGACAAGTGTTCCAGCCACTCTAATCTGAAGAACACCCAAGAGGGAAAATTAGTTTCACTAAGCTGCTTCCTTCTTGTTGGCCAAATATCATAGAAGACTATACTAAAAATAAAATATCCATGACTGGATAGTTGAGAAACCATCCAGTCATGGCCCACCCTTTCACCATAAAGTCATTCCAAGGAAATGATCATTGCAAGTTGTGGCTGAGCCACAGTTTTCTCCCACCACCAACACTCCTACCTATAAAAGAGGAAAGACTCAAGGTCATGAGAACAGTGCTACCCAAAGTGTGACCCATGACTGATGTTGGTTGCACACTCACTGTGCCCAAGACAGGATAAGTATGAAAAGTGAGAGAAACCAGTTAGAAACTTGTACAGCAATTTGACATTGGCCAGGACATTCAAGTGTCTGATTTTATACTTTAAAAATGATCAATCTGCAATGGACTGGATTTTTTTAATAGCTCTTTGCCACAAACAGTTTCAGAAGCACTGCTTCAGAACAGTGTATAATCCAGTGCAGCCTCCATATACACAAGATGGTAAAGGTAGCGCACTAGACAGAATTTAGACTTCTTGTTTTCTGACTTCTCTTTTATCTACAGGAAACTCATGCAACGCAAACTTTCTCCCAACCCCACTCCCCCAAGGGTACATGAGAGAGGAGAGTATGTTCTTTTTACTAATAATCTGGCAAAAGCAAGGAAACCAAAACAAGGGAGACTGTGGGAAGGGGATTTCTCTGGAGGGGTCCACTGCAGACACATATTGGACTAAGGGAAGATCAATCGCACGCTCTTCAAATAGAAATGTCTATTCATTTCTAGCACAAAGATGATAATCTTTGTCACATCCCCTCAGCAGACATAATGCTGCCTCAAATCTTATGACATTTTCCACCTATTTGCATTCCTTCTTCAAAGAAGGAGATTTCATATTTTAAGAGTGGATTTTTCTCCATGACTTTTCACCTAACTCATTCTGGAACCAAATTATGCCAGGATGCATTCATTCCTTCAGAAGAAAAACTGGATTTTTTTTAAAAAAAAATGCATTCATCTCTGAACTACAGAAGAAACAATCCTGGGAAAGAGGAGCCATGAGCAGAGAGGTATCTGATTAAAAGAGCTGCCTATCTCAAGGAAAATGAAAAAACCAGCCATAATTTGCATAAGTCCCTAACACAAACAGGAGAAAGATGAGAATGGATTGTTTAAACCAGAAAGCAAAAGTTAGCACCTGTTAATGACCAGTTTGTTGGCTCACAAGCTGTTAACACTCACACAAACTGGTCATTAAATGTGGTCATTACTTATTTCAATGCAAAATTTATTAGAGCCCCCATTTGAAGATTTAATGGAAGGGCAACACTCAACCCGCACACCTGGTATACCCCAAGGAGGCTGGGGGCAGGCTTCTAGCAGCTTCGTCTAAAAAAAAAAAAAAAAGAAAAGTAATAATAATAATAACAATGGCCATTCTGTCACATCAATTACTGATTTCCTCAGCAATCAGAATGTTAGATGAGTTCTGATTCACAGCTTGATACCTAATAAGGACCACTTGAGTCTTCATTACTTTGTAGGACCATTATGGTTAAGTGGGTCTGATCTGCGTTCTTTACAAGCCCGCTGCAGGACTCATTATTATTAGATAGACTTTCGATTAAGCTCAGGACATTTTTTCATCTTTTCACCATTTTGCAGATCATAAAAATCAAGAGGAGGGAGCTGAGGATTCACAGTGACACAAAGTTAGGGAAAGAGGTGGTGTGGTGGGAAGAGGTTGTGAGTAGCATTATTTTGCCTCAAGCTATCCCCAGCATGATGACAAAGGGTGACCACATGGAACCTCAAGGGCCAGAAATTCTCAAAGAAAAATCTTTTCCATCACAATACCTAAATCTACCTTCATTTATGGGTTATACAAAATAATGTCTGTGGTGGGAGGAATTAAATCACACAAGACTTAGCCAGCACCAGTTAACAACTCATGTTTTTTATTGAGGGGAAAATTAACCAAAAGAGCACTGTGTGCATTTCAGAGGGCAGTAGAAAGTACATGGAAATGTTTGTCTTTTCTCCTTACATGCCTGCATCATTATGAACTGGGATTAGGATCTAGCAAATAAAAATACAGCACACCAGTTAAATTTTTACTTCAGATAAACAATGAATAATTTTTAGCGTAAATATGTTCTGTGTGATAGTTAAAAGATACTTAGGGTAAAATAGTACTCATTGTTTATTTGAAATTCAGATTTAACTAGTCATCTGTATTTTATCTGGCAACTGTATACAGGACACTGGGCTATTATAGGTAATGAAACCCTCTAAGGTTAATAGCTTCCCAAACTGGTGGATCATATGAATCACTGGGGAGAGAGTAAGGATTATCAGGTTCCACCCCATGAAGATTATGACCAGGTAATCTTTGGTTAAAGGCTTTGATGATGATGATGATGATGATGATGATGATGATGATAAGCCACTGTGGGGCCAGTCTTCTACAATGTATCTATTTCCCCTAAAATTAAAGAGAAAGTGATCTAAAAGCTGACAGCCATTGGTCTCACATGGCTTCCCAAAGCCCTATTCATAATCATCAGACACTTCCTGAGTTCCCACAGTAAGTAGGGATATGCCCTTGGAGAACCAAAATCCAAAAGGGAGGAGACACGAACTAAGACAACAGACATTTATGGAGGGTCTTCTTCTTCTGTGTGCCAAGTACCAGACTAGTACTCTATATCCATCATCTCATTTAATCCTCACAGCAGCCTGTCTCCTTAAGTATCACTATCCCACTTCTGCAAAGGAGGACAGTGAGGCTATGGAAGTTTAATGTGTCCAAGATGATGACATTAGCAAGTGCCGGAGGGCATGTTCATGCCCAGATTGGTTTGGCTCCAAGTATTTGTTCTTTGTACTGCAAGCACATATCCAATAAGCACTAAGTAAGTGAAACAAATTAAGTGTAGAGACAACTATCCTGATTCTGGGCTCAAGTATCACTCTGGCACTTCCTAGCCCTGTAACCTTGGGCAAGTTACTTAACTTTTCTGTGTTTCCCCAAGTTGCTACTGCTTTCCAACTGCCATCACTGCCATTCAGAGATAATAAATTAAGAATCCTCAAGCAAGGTGTAAAAATACATTTACATTATTAAAATACAACAGAGATCAACACAATGAGATATCAACAGAGAACCTTCTTTCCAAACCTGAGCTCAAGGAGTCAGGCTTTCTTCCCTTCTTGGGCTCATCCACCATGTGACTATGAGCAGCAGAGTCCCCACTTAATCCTTCATTGCAGATGTCTCCACAGGAAAGGCTCACAATGACTGGACATCCAATGGTGGCCTCCAAACCCTCTCCTATTTCTTACCAGTGTAAGAAGAATGATAGTTTGTGGGAATTAGACACATTACCACTTGGGGTTTTATGAGGCTGACCATCAGATTGAAGGTTTATAGGCTTCTAAAGTCAAACTAGCCCTCATGTCCAATATTTCCAGCCCAGCAATAATTTTCTCATCTGTGCAATGATACTTCAGGAGTTTCTCTGATTATTAAGTGAGATCATTTATTTTAAATGCTTATTACAATGCCTGGCATATAGTTAAAGCTCAATAAATATTAGCTTCTATTATTATTATAAGTTCTCTCCTACCAAATTATGAACCCTTTAAGGGTGGGGACTATACTGCTCTTTGCATGACCAATATTTGCACAGTGTCTTACAAAGAGTAATAAGCGCTAGATGGGTGGATGGATGAGTCCATGGGTGATTGAATAGGTGAATGGACAGACGTATGGATGCATGAATGGATGGATAGAAGGAAGGAAGGATGGAAGAAGCAAGGATGGAAGAAGGATAGATGGAAGGAAGGAAGGAAGGAAGGAAGGAAGGAAGGAAGGAAGGAGCAAGGGAGGGAGGGAAGAGGGTTGGAGGGAGGGAAGACAGAAGGAAGAAAGGGAGAGAGGGAAGGAAGAAGGAAGGGAGGGAGGGACGGAGGGACGGAGGAAGGGAGGGAGGAAGGGAGGGAGGGAGGCAGAGAGGGAGGAAGGAAGGAAGGATTCAAGAATAGAACTTCTGGCAATGACTAGGAAAATCTTCATGAAGATGAGAACCAAGCTAAACTATTAAAGATACACCCTATGACAATTTCATGGCTTAATACTTGCATAATACCTTCAGTTCTTCTTGTTCTTACTTCATAGATCAATTATAGGATACCAATCTTTTGGAAAAGTTACCAGTCAAAGGCATAGCTGATCAGCATAACACTTATGCACCCAGAAGATGCTCAAAAGAATCACTAATATATTCAAAAATATTAGTAATTTACCTTTTTCTCATTGGGAAAAAACTTAATGTGACTTATAACATGTTTAAATCTATAATATTCTTTGAGATAAAAATCATATCAGAGCAAGTGGCCAGGAAGGCAAGAGAAGAGCTAGTATTTTTCTTCTGTCCTCAGATTGCCTGGGTTTCAGAGATCAGTGTGATTGCTGCCGTGGCTTCATTTAAAATAGAATAATTGGGCCAGTAAAATCTGAAAATTATATTTTCATTTGCTCCAATATGTGCAAGCTCAAAGAAGAGAAAGAATATGACAGGAATAGAAAAGAAGGACATGAGCAGGAAAAAGGCAGGACTGTAAATCAAGGACCAGCAGGCAAAAGACATGAAAAAAAGAGCCTAGCAGAATTAAAATAATCAGGAACTAAGAGGAAAAACCAAGGGTTCAGAAAAAGTGAAGAGGATTCCATTAATAATCATTTCAGAAGGCAGCAGAGGGTGGACAACCCCTGCAAGGGGAAGAACAGGAAGAAGTAAAAATAAAATGAACAGCTGCACATTCCCTTCTCAAACCCCGGCAGGCACCACAGCCACAAGCTTTTGACCTTGCCTATGGACAGGGCTCCTGAAGGTACAAGCACAAGGCTGACCAGAACTTGGAGGAGGGAGCTGTGCCCAGGAATTATGGAAGATGAAGTCTGGGGACATCACAAGAAGGCTGACATGCTGGGGCCACTCTGTATATAGAAATAGGTGGCAGCCTACACCAAGTGATTTTGGGGTCCAGGCCCTGCATCCGGAAGAAATAATTCCCTAACCTGTTGCCTAACACCTGCCTTCTGCAATTACTGATTTATATATTTCACCCAGCTTCTTATTTACACTTAAAATGAAGCTTCCCTAACAGACAGACATGAAATATACCCAATCATCCATTCTCATGGTGAGTAAGTCAAGCAAAACTTTTTCTGCAGGTATGTTGTTTAAAAGACAGGTAAGAGATCCTGAGCTCCAGGATGCCTGAAGAAGGATCCCATGGATCAAAGAATTGAGGCACCAAAACCTGCCAGGATCCTTTACCATCCTGCCTGGCCACCATCTGATGCTAAGAGCTCATCCATAATGGGGCCAACAAGTACAAACCCCAGCAGATCTTACTGCTTGCTCCTGTAATTGCGCCAACTTGTAAAAAGCAGAAAAATAGTCCCCAAATATCTGTTGGGTATTTGGTGGCTATTTTGATTTAAAAGAGCAAATGAGATTAGGAGGTAGACACGGGCTCTTCTTTAATACAAAAAATAATTAAAATTCCCCTGAACTCATCTTCCAAAAATGAGCATGTATCAAGAATGACAAAGTATTGATAATTATTAGCACTAGGTAATGAGTAATGGGAGCCTTGGGGACCATAATATTCTCTGAACTTGTGTATGTTTTCAAATCTCCACAATAAAAAGTGGAATAATAATCATTTATTAAAGACTATGTTTCCACTGAATTAATTCCACTGAATTAAAATGAATGATTGAAGAGTAAACAATTCAATCTCTCAGATGTTTTACCAACTCCCACCGCAACACAAAATGCATAGATGATTGGAAATACTCAGTTGCTTCTACCTGTGGGGGGATATTATTTTTTTCATTTCAAAGTCTTGATAGCAGGTGGACAGTGCCTGAATTTTCACCTCTACTCAACAGGGGCTCTCACCTCTTCTCCAGCTCTTTCATAGATTTGCCACTGCCATCCCTCCCACTTTCACTTTTAGCCTCTGATTTCTTTTATTTGAGAGGGGGTTGGGCAGAGAGAGGGAGAAAGACTCTTAAGCAGGCTCCACTCCCAGCACAGAGCCTGACATAGGGCTCCACACAGGGCTCGACACGGGGCTCAACCTTACGACAGTGAGATCATGATATGAGCCGAAATCAAGAGTCAGAAGCTTAACTGCTTAACCAACTGAGTCACCCAGGCGCCCCAGACTCTTATTTCTAACTCCATCCTACATCGTTGCTCCATCTCAGCCTCCAGCTACTGCCACCGGCTACTCTCTTAAACTGTTAGAAATCTTTCTTTGCCTCACAGATTCCCAGATCCTCCACTGCTTCATTCTCCTGCTGAAGGATGATTATTCTCTTTTCTCCCTCCTCAACGGCTGGTTTGTTCACCCTGGGTAATAAATGAATGCTCTCAGCTGGCTCAATCTTTGTCACAGGATAGTTGGCATTAATTAACCCTGTGGAGTCTTTACCTTATTAGAAACAAAAGGAAAAAGACTGCAACACTGACTTCTCATGTTGAGAGAAAGAAAAAAGAGAAGTTTATGCTAATTTCTAAAAGACATGACTTACAGCCAAACCACATCAAAAAAGGATTCCTAAATTAGTACTCATTACTCTTTGGGGCATATAAGGCAAACATATTCATGAAATTCACACTCAAAAGCAAAACAAAAGAAACCCTTTAATAGGGAAACTGTTATTTCTGTATTCAATTTAGAGTCTCCTACAAAGAATGACTGATTTGGACTAAATATGAAAGTCAAACCAAAAATGACCAAGCAGAAAATCCCAACATGTGATCAAGAAGGCTGACCAACCCTCAGTGAACAGGTGCTAGGGATCCATCGAAAATTTCTCTGGCATCAACACTTATGTTCACTCCAGTGGGTTTGGGGGCAAGAGGAGCTGCAAATTAAATGGGGGGGGGGAGCCAATTCTGTACTCTATTAGGCTCAAAAAAAGCCTCCAAAATAGCACACTTGCTATAAAGCCTGTATAAGGGAGGATCAGAATCCCAAATGTCTCTTACAGGGAGGATATAAAATCAGCCCTCTTTAATTTTTGCTATCTCTATGAATACTTCTTTTTAAAAAACCTTTCATTCAACATTATGTCTATGAGATTAATCCTTCTTGTTGCACGTATAGTACTTCATTTTTAATTGCTGTGTACTACTATAATTGTGGGAATATGCTAAAATTTATTTTCTATTCTACTGCTGACACACATGGGGTTATCATAAACAAAACTGCCATGAATATTCTTGCGTGTATGGGTATGTGCCCACACATACCCATTTCTGTGGACCATATACCAAGAAGGAAGCCCAAGGTCACATGAATGTGCACACATGTTCAACTGTGGTAGACACTGCTTTTAACCATCTAACAATTTAGTAGACCCTTTTAACAATCCCCCTGCATAATTCCTCCTCTCCTAGCTTTGAGCACTTTCTACTTTCTCTTATGCATTCCTCTTCCTCCCAAGATTCTTACCTTGATTTCCTCCTTCCCTCTCTGCACTGTGTCCTTTAATAACCTCATTTATTCTTACACATGTTTAACTGGCCTCATCTTTATTTATTCTTACACATTTAACTGGTCTCCTTACTCCACTTCAAAGCATCAGTCATATTCTTTGATGCTCAATGTTCTAGTCCAACATTCACCCCTGGATGTTCTTCAAGTGACTGAAATGCATTGAATCAAACTCATCCCTCTCCTCTCACTTATTTTTTCTCCTTCAGATCTTCCTGGTTGAATGCCCTTCTCCTGGCTGTCTGGGCTGGTAACCTTGGCAGCCCAACTCCTAAGAGGAATTTAAATCCTTCCAAAGGCATTACTGCAACAGTTCTCAAAGGGGAATGGAGTTCTCCCACAAAACAGTTCCAACTATTATTAGTTCATCTGAAATGGCTACCAGGCTGAGAAGTAGCAAAAATTTATTTTTTATATTTCCTACCTCCCAAATCACAAGGACATACCTCTTAAAGAATTGGGACCTACCCCACTGTCTTCCAATTCCACTTGGAAAAGGAGCATTTCTTTTCAAGGAGAGATGCTGGAAAAGGGAAAAGGCAGTTTGTGTAACATTTATGAGCTTGGCTTTGGATCAAGTAGAGCTAGGGTTCAAGTCCTTCTGCAACTTCCTAGCTGTGTAACTTTGGGTAACTTACTTCCTTCTCTGAGTGATGGTTTCCTCATCTATGAAATAAGGATAACCACTGCTACCTTGCCTGTTTGTCGTGAAAATTAACTGAGATCGAGAGACTCAGTACAGCATCTAACACATCTATACTCATTAAGTGTGGTTGGTGCGGCTGCTATTGCCAATTCTCTAAGTGGAAAAACTAGATAAATTGCAACTCGTTCAGTGTCCCAGAGAGGTTGCCACTGGACAAGCAGCAATTTCAAAGTTCTAATTTCTTTTACTTTGCTCTCTGAATAGCTCAGAAGGGATGGATAGGCTGTGAAAAATGTTCTCAGACTGGTCAATTTGAGGTATTTCATTTCATGAATCTGTCTGGAAACTGCCAGCTCATTTCATTGATCAACGGCCGTCCCAGTGTTGGAGTTTAACTTATTACCATCCTAAACTAAAGCTGAATGAGATCTTTAGGACCAAGAAGCTCCAAAAGACACTCAGGCTCCGTCAGAGACATTGCTACACTCTGCGATCAGGCTTCAATCCATATCTGCGTTTGTACACTGACTCTTTTCTCTCATGTTAGAATTCTTTGCACTGGCTTGTGGACAGTTTTAGCAGCCACATCAAATGGTACTCTCTACAAAGACTTCAAGGCATGCATTAGCAGGTATCTATCCTGTCTCACCCTCAAAACACCCTGCCTTTTAAAGCATAAGCAGATCCAAGCAGATACTGGGTCAATCTGCTGATCAATCAAACATACATCGAGTAACTGCTATGGTACAGTGCCAGGAATCTCACCACAGGAAAATATAAAGAAAACATTCTCTGATCTCAAAGGTTAGGCAACTAACAATACAGGTTAGTACATGCTAATAGTTAACTCTCAATGTATTAATGAGGAGAAGAAGTAACTTCTGCATTCATGGATCCTAGGAATACTGGTAAGCAATCCCTAAAGAGCTTTTGGGGGTTGAAGTGAAGTGACAGGAAGGATACGCATGTTCCTAGCGCAAATCACACAGATACTACTGGTAGGGGTGGAAATGTAGAGGCACACACACATTAAGCGTTTTCTCCTCATCCGTGCATTTAACCAGATCTCTGGGTTGCTATTTCAGAGTCAGGCATATACCAGGTCCACTGAGAGACAGAGAATCCCACTTTCTGGAAATGGAACTCGGACAAGGTTCTGGGAGGCCCAGGGAAAGCGAGGCCGATGCACCGTGGCCAAGTTTCTGATGAACCATAAAGGAGAGGAAAGGGCACTTTGCTCTGATTTGTGCAAAAACAATTTACTCTCAGTCCTCCTAACTATCAGTGGTCTGAAAACGTGGTGCAACTGGCCTCCAGAGCCACTCTGCTCCCACGACATATCCAGCAGTCCCATGCCGAGCGACCCAGAAATCAGATCAAAAGTGAAGCTCAGGTAGTGGCCCTCTACCCTAACTGTTGACAGATGGAGAATGGAAGCAACGTAAATGCTCTCTCTTGTGTCAGCACTATAAAAACGTCGGACTGGCCCATGAAAGATGGAGATGGAAGCCGAGGCAGCCATTAGGAGCCATGCCTCACTCGCAGCAATAACTCATTCCCATGGTATTATGAAAATGGTTTTACTGCAGTGGGTTACTTTTTCCCCCCCTCTGCAAGAATTACTGCTTATCAGCGTCACAGAAATCAAGCCAAAAACCCCCCACCTTTTCTTCCTTCTAGTACAATCCCTCCCTCTGGCCAGGAACTTAATAAAATGGAACATTTCATTATTCCGGTTTGCATACCTCTTTTGAAGCTGAAACTGTCATCTCAAGTGAGCGCTCTGAAGTGGCCAGTGTTAAGGTGATTTGATTGCCTCTTGTGTTTGCTCACACACATCTGAATGCTAGAGGAGCCACTCAGGGTCCAGGCCCCTTGCTGGACTGGATTTGGAAGTTGCAACGGGAAGGAAATCATTCAAAAGCAGTACCTTCTGACTCCTTCAAAGTACAGTTTGGATATGGCTTTTTCATGAGCTATTAACTGCCTGTCAGATTCCTTAACAGGAGAAAACAAAACCAGGTGTATTGAGAATTCATATATTCACAAATAGCTCAGCCCAAGTGAGGCCTCTCTGTCTCTGAAGGCCTGCCCATGTGTGATTCCCATCAGTGGCCTGCACAATAGGAATAATGAGATTGAGATTATTGCCTCCCACAGAGGAAGCTTCCAAGGAAAACCTTCTATCATATTCACACAACTGAGCCTCAGTAAATTAACATACCCAGTTGGAATCCTTGGTTAATCCTTGGTTATGTGAAGTGTGAGATCTTGGTCAATATGCAGAATCTCGGGCCTCACCCCAGATTTACTCAACCAGAATCTGCATTTTTTACTAGATCTCTAGGTCATTTGTAAGCATAACCAAGTTTGAGAAGCCCTAGTTTATACCACAAAAACAACAATACTGACCTACTCTGGTTGCCTGGTTTATTCCTCTAGAAACCTGGTGGAATTCTCTGGGTAAGTCACCATGGGACACAACCACTGCTGTCACAACAACCAGTAAGGTATCCCTACCTTAGGAGAGGTTCGGCATCTGGGAGGACTACGTGCAGGAATGGTCAGTGTCTACAGAGCACTAGCCAGCCTCAGAAAGGGCCCTCACAAACCCAGAGATTTGAAATGGCAAGCATCAGACTCCTCCAAATCATCTGCCTCTTTATACGGAGATGGTCCCCTAGTAGGGCAACCAGGCTCTGTCTGTAGCCTCTCGGGGTCTCCCACAATTCTGTCTACTTAAACCCAGCAGTCTGAGCAAGTATAGAGCTGACTCCAGCTCTCCTGCCTTTGAGAGGACCTTGACCCTTAATCCTCCCAGTAGTCTAGCCCTCTGCAAGCCTCTCTAAAATGCTCCTACCACACAAATACTGGTAGTTAACAAAATGAGACCCTTTTAACACAGCATAGGTCCCATTTATGCTTTGTGGCAGAAACATTTAGCACTCATTATGTGTTCCTTTACATTTCTCAGCTTAGTTACAGTTAGGAGGGGTACTATGACTAATTATGGCCAACAAGTTGCAAGCAGAAGTGATGTATTTCACTTCTGGGATGAAGAATTTAAAAGCCGGTATGCAAAGCTCTTCCCATGCTCTAATAACCAAAGTGCAAGACATGTGTTCCAGATGGCACAGTAATATATGCAAGCAACCTGGAAAGCCAAAAGTTGTTCTGACTTGTGGAATTTTCATGAGGAAGAAATAAGCCTTTATATGCTACGCCACTGAGATTTGTGAACTGTCTGTTACACCACCATAACCTAACCTATCCTGACTTACACATCTATGAGCCGTCCTTTTTTTTTCTGTATGAAATTCATATTAGGTATCCAACTTTATTGTTGCCTAAAACGTGGCAAGAAGTGATCCAACCTAAGGAGGATTTTTGCTCTTGTTTTCTGAGGTAAATACCTTCATTCAGTTTTTCTTAAAATAACAATTAAAGATAAAGTAAGATTGGCCTTGGGGCACCTGGGTGGCTCAGTCAGTTAAGTGTCCAACTTTGGCTAGGGTCATGACCTCAGTTTCATGAGTTCGAGTCCCACATTGGGCTCTCCAATGACAGCTCAGAGCCTGGAGCCTGCTTAGGATTCTCTCTCTCCCTCTCTTTCTGCCCCTCCCCGGCTCACGCTGTCTCTGTCACTCTCAAAAATAAATAAACTTTAAAAAAAAAAAGAATAAGATTTGTCTTATCATATGATGTTTTGTATTATTGTTGATTTTCCATTTAACTACCTCCCTGTTCCATTCTCAAAGTTGAGAAGGTTGCTTGCTGGCTATTGGACATGGTAAATAAATGTAATCCACACTAGAGTCAACAATTAGATCTGAAGTAGCAAATGAAAAGCAATCATTTGAACAGGTCAATAACCACATATTGGAGGACAGTGGTTTCTAGCCCCAGTAACAGGCTGCCTGCCCTAGCAGAGAAAATGCTCTGGCTCTTCCTTCTCTCACCAACGGCTGAGAGCCTGCACTATAGTGGCTTCTCTGTTCCCAGGGGCAGCAACCCACCCTAGGTTTTCTCTTCTTCCAAATAAACTGATCTAATCTTGATAACAATTGCAAGTTGAACAGCTATTTAATGTTGCAGGAATATGCATAAGCCCATGTTGCAACTTTAAATTAACACATAAATAATATTTAAACCGTCTGTTCCAGAATCATACTATCTGCCTGCCAAAATTCTCTTTCAGAGGAATGAGCTTGTCATTTTTCCCTTTTAACTAGCATTTTTAAATGGGAGGAAAAAAAGTCCACGCCTACAAGAGATACTCTAATGAAATCACTGGGTATTAGCAATCTGGTTTAAAGTGCCAGGAATCCAGGGTAATTCTGATTTAGGACTGAAATTTTGCCCTGCATTTAGCCTGTTGTGAATGGTTATGGAGGAAGCGCATACTGCATAGTAGGTCAGAACGCCCACTGTTAGGGAGATCTTTCAGATAATGGACCATTTGAGTTATAATACCTGGGCAAGGTTATATAGTATGAGGAGAGGGAAGGTCTGCTTAACCCATCCGTGACTGTTTAGGAATCAGGCTTTAAGAGATGTTTTTGTTGCCTGCCTGTTTGTTTTCCTGCTTTGAAAATCTATAATCAGATGATTTAAAAAAAAAAAAAAAACAACTAATAAGGCCATAGAAATAAAGGGGGAAAGGCAGAAATATTTAGTTGAGACAAATCTTATTTGGAAACACACACAGAAGAAAAAATATGAGACAGAGGAGGAGGAAAACAGGACAAAGAGAAAAGAGGGAAAAGTTCAAGGGAAAAAAATTACAGAGAGAGACTGAAGGATAAGAGATTAGACATGTGTTGTCCTATAGGCAAGGACTGTATTTGCTATTTTGTACATCCCCTACTCCTCTAAAACCTAGCACAGTGCTGAAGACCCAGCTAGCCCTGGACTAACAGACAAGATAAACCAAACTAACAATCTTCATTCTATACTTGGCTCTTGACGCCATAAACCAGTCTAGTTGAGGCTCAGAAATTTTGGATTGAATCAAGAGTTTCACAACCAACAATGAACAAAGAATCCCACAGAAGAATCATGGTGCTAAATGAAACCCATCAGCCAGTTACACAAAGCTTAGCACTTCCCTGGAGTCCTGTGCAGCTATAAAGACCTGCATGATCAAAAAGAAAGAGAAAAAGAAGCACTCCTTCTTCCATGATCTCCCTGACAGCTGAATAGGAGACTACCAAGGGAAATACACAAACTGAAACACAAGTGGAAAATAAAGCTCTAACGAGTGACAGTCCCAAGTCAAGGTTTGCTTTCTCAACAGTTACTTCAGTACAATCCAGAATGATTACCAGTGTCATGCTGCCCTGTAAAATCTGCTTACAGTGAGCTTGGACCAGCATTACACATCCTGTGAAAAGTCCAGATGGGTGCCCAGAGGCTAACCATCTCAAGGTCATTCCTGGTTAAGTGATCCTTTTCAGTCTGCATCAGCTTGGATGTGAGACTCAGTTCCTTTCATTGGATGGATATAAATGTACACGACACACAGAGCCTTATGTGCCCATGAAATCTGTGTGAAGTGCCCTTTACTGATGAGCTCATGAAGATGGATGGTGTTAGAAAAAGTAAGTGCGAACAATTTAATAAGAAATCCAGTATATATTATCAACTCCATGTTTAAAACTCCATTGGTGCCAATTGTTAACAATTTTGCTTATATAACCCTGTCATATAAAGAACACTGGACAGGTCATTTTGATTGAAAATATCTCCATCATTCATGGCCTTAAGTTCATTAAGCACTATTCTTTCTAACAAGTTGCCTTCAGTAGTCAAATGTTCATTAAGTCTCCTACATGTGAGGATGTTCATGTCTATGTCAGTATCTATATCTGTATGTGTATCTATATCTATAATTATGCCTGTATCATAAACTTGCCTACAAACAAATTCCAAACCAGCAGAAAAACACTGTGTGCCTGGAGGTTTAGAAAAAGCAAAAAGAAGCAAGAGAATGGGGGGTAGGGGTTAGGGAGGAGTGGGAAGGGAGGAAGAGCCACCATCACCAAAGAGAAGGTGAAGGACATCAATGATCAATTTGCCTCTTTCACAATCTCACAAGGGCCAGTCCTGAAAACAGTCCCCATTGAATCCAGCAGAAGGTCCCTTTACTCAATGGACCCATCCCTGGCACCTATCCTTGACCTCTCCCTCCCTGAAAACCAGGTGGATCCAGCAGCCCCAGGACAGAAAGCCCTGTACAGGCCTACTCCCTAGCTCCACCTGCCCTGCGGCCTTCCCTCTGCCTGTCTGGGGACTCAGGCAGAGCACCAACTGCTCCAGGAGAGGGAAACAATTAGGGAGAGGGGCCCCCTCCCTCTCAGCCTCAGGCTGCCCAGCCAGCACGATTAGCATAATTACAATATGTTCATCCAGCACCAGGATGAAAACTTGTGCGAGAGGGGGACGTGTTAACACACTCCAGCCAGCCAAACAACAGTCGGGCTTTGTAATTAGCTAAACAGTTCCTCTTTTAGAGCTTTCTTGGGGTACTCCCAGGAAGCCCCAGGCTCCAGGCAAGGACTGAAAGCAGCAGTAGGAACATGGAGTCCCTGCCTGAAAACAGGGGGCTGAGTCCCCCTCCCAATCTCCTCGCCCCCATCCCAGAGGTAGCATTTGCCATTATGACATGAAAGGTCTTTAGACCTTTCCAGTGAAAATCAAGGAAACACTTCATCCTTTGACTGTCCCTTATTAACTGGTCTTAAGGGAGTCCCAACTTTCTTGGCCTCAAACTACTCATCTCTAAAAAGGAAAATAATCTGTGCCTATTGTAAGAAATTATAAGGTAACAGCTAGGAAATCTCTAAAGAGCAAGAATACTAAATAAATACCAGGTGGCAATAATGGTCTAGAAAGCATTTGTCTAGATTTGAATTACAGAAGTCATCAAATATCTAAAGGCCTGTTCCTGCCTTCTCAGCCCCAGAGTCAGTGATTTTTAGCATCTCACTCCTGCATCCCTTCCCATACCCCATCACCAGTGTTAGCACATAAACTCAGGAATAACAGACTTAGCTTCTCTACTTATGCTTCTTCCTGTCACAGCATATACAGAAAAGTATATTTGTAATAGCCCCCAGGGTACATAGCTGCTCGTGCCAACCCAGGTCCCATCCTGCCACCTCCAAGGCCTGATAGGATCAATAATTCCACATCTACCCAACAAATCCATGAAGCACTAATGTGTCCCTCCATATTGGTGGACAGCTCTGCTCTACATCACCAGGTTTGTTCTGGTCATTGTGTAGTTGGCTGGTTGTTTTGTTTTGTTTTGTTTTTTAATAGACGTAACTCCCTGTGATTCTGGAGCCTATGGTGGTCCAAAGAAACTGCACTCAACCTTGACTATATATTAGAATCACTAGGGAAACTTTTAATAAATACCAACTCCTGGGCATTACCTGAAGAATTCTGATTTAATTGGTCCAGGGTGGGGCCTGCACATTAGGTAAACCTGACATGCAGCCAAGGTTGAGAACCACTGCTTCTCAAGCTTTAAAGTGCAATCAAATCACTTGGGGACCTTGTTAAAATGCAGATTCTGATTCAGCAGGTCTGAGAAGTGGCCTGAGATACTGCATTTCAAGTATTCTCCCAGGAGATGCTGATGCTGTATTCCACAGACCACACCATGGGTCTAAAGAAGTAAAGCATGCCTCCTCACCATCCAAAGGGCCTTGCTGAAACAGACTGCCAGGCCCCACCCCCAGAGTCCTGATTGAGCAGGTTAAGTGTGGGGCCTGGTCATTCACATTTCTTTTTTTTTTTTTAAGTTTATTTAATTATTTTGAGAGAGAAAGAGAGAGAGCGCGCAAGCAGGATGGGCAGAGAAGGAAAGAGAGAGAGAATCTCATGCTGATAGCACAGAGCCCGATGCAGGGTTCAAACTCAGGAACCGTGAGATCGTGACCTGAGCCGAAATCAAGAATCAAATGCTTTAACCAACTGAGCCACCCAGGTTCCCCTGATCTTTGCATTTCTAACTCACTTCCATATGATGCTGATGCTGATGGTCTAGAGACCACATTTTTTAAATTTCTGGTCTAAAGTATTCGTGAGGAAAATCTTAGCCTTTAGGAAAAAACAGGCCCTACCTAGCAGACCAGAGAAATTCTGGTGATGCAATTCTAGGCTTCCTCAGAAAGAAGGCCCAGAATGAAGCCTAGCCCAAAATCATGAGCATAGGCCACCTCAGGAATGTCCAAACTGAGAGCCTCTGACTGACTGGAAAGGCCTGGATGTAGCCTTCTTATAGAAGGTAGCTTCCAGGGCGCCTGGGTGGCGCAGTCGGTTAAGCGTCCGACTTCAGCCAGGTCACGATCTCACGGTCCGTGGGTTCGAGCCCCGCGTCAGGCTCTGGGCTGATGGCTCAGAGCCTGGAGCCTGTTTCCGATTCTGTGTCTCCCTCTCTCTCTGCCCCTCCCCCGTTCATGCTCTGTCTCTCTCTGTCCCAAAAATAAATAAACGTTGAAAAAAAAAAAAAGATTTAGAAGGCAGCTTCCTTTTAGCCCTGTGTTAAGAAGGTTCAGAGGAATTCTGCCAGCACTTGGTTTCCAGGCACACTCTGACCTCTCTGGTGATTCAGTTCGCTGGCTCTCAACAAAGTCCACATCCTCTCCTCAAGAGGTGAAAGAGGCTCAGCCCACCTTCTGAGCACAGAACATCCCATCCCATCCCACCACCCAGGAATCACTACACTGGGAATCCAAAACCCTGGATTCCATCTCCTTTCATATTCCCATGAGTCTCAACATGAAAGAAAAGAATGGAGCCAAGGCAGGTTAAGAGAATAGAGGCTGGAAAAAAAACAATGTACCCAAAGTGCCTCAGAAATGGCGCTTAGGGGCTCCCAGGTTTGCCAACCCTCATTTAATGGGCTGCCGGTAATTGACCGTAACAACTACACCCTAGCCAGTTTTCATCATTGGATCTGGACAGCTCCCAGGTAACAAGCTCCAACTGGGAGGGCTCGATTGCTATCAAGCCAGAGTGAGGGAGGCCTTCAGCTAGGTAAAGCTGCTGGGCTGGCACCAGAGCGTGTGTGATCCATGTGAGCGATTTCCAGCTCCCTGATGCCCCAGAAGAAAAGTCTGTTAACACTGTAGCCGGAAAGCCAGGACAGGCCAGGGAGCACTGGGGTTTCATCACATGATAATCATTCGATAGGACGTCCTGCCCAGCCCCAGGGCAAGCTCACCAGGATTAGCACTGCTCTGTGTATGTTGGCAGGCTTGATGTGCATCACAGGACCCACTGACAGCAGGAATTCGGCTGTGTGAATAACTAGAGTAATTAACCAGGGTCAAGGCAGGGTCTGGTTTCAGAGAAGTCTGCCTGGGGACCCACATCACATTCCAGACCCCCAGGAGCTGGGCCCAGTTGCCTTATTCCTCTTGGTTCTGGCAGGCAGATGATCCTCCGAATGGAGTGCTATTTGGCTACAGGTGCCAGGCTACCATTCAGCCCTCACATTTCCCCTTAATGGACCCATGAGTCTCTAATCACAAAGCAAAAGTCCCCAACAACCAACAAGAGGAATGTGACCTGGTATAGTGGGTAAACCTAGGACTTCGGCCAGATGGACATTTATTCAAATACTGGTTCTATGACTTAACTAGCTTTTATCCATGGGCAAACAGCTCAATCACTCTGGATCTCAGTTTTCCCATCTGTGAAATGGTAACAATAACACCTACTGGTGATGTTGTTGAATTAAAGAAAAATATGCATAAATCACTTGAAACACAGTGGACACTTTATAGTATTACCATTATTATTGTGATTATAGCTTTCATCCAGTTTTATTAATAGTATTACTATTCTTGGTTCCAACCTCTCTTCCTCATTTCCAGCAATGTTCTATAATGTTTCCGAGTAGAGCAGCCAAAGCAGTTATTCTCTTGAATAAGACCTGCAGACACAGGCAGGAAGTTCCAAAGAGAAATATATCATAGATTTCAACCTAGAAATCTAGAATTAAGTGACTTAAAGAATAAACTTCTCAATTCAGTTCCAACACCAATATTTATTGAGTCCCTCTTGGCTTAAGCTGGTTTTGGAGTTTAAAGGACCAATCGGGAGTTCAAATGCAGAGATCTCTGCCTTTTGAGCCCTAAAACTAGGAATAACAGTAAGAGGGAGGCTCACATAAGTAAAAGCAAGATTCAGTGTCTTATAATGTCTCTGAACTTCTCCAGCACAAAACACTTGGGCTTAAAACAACTTTCCCATGCAATAAATTTGGCCAATTCTGATAGGATTCACTAGAATCAACCAACCAGTAGGTGTCTCTTGAGTGAGGAGTTGTGAAGGGGTAGGAAAGATCACCTCTCAAGAACTCAGGGCACAAGAGTCACAGATGTGACTGAGCTAGAAGAAATTACACCCCTGAAAATTCTGGGCCACAGACAGATGTGGTTCAGTTCTACAGGTAGGCAGATTTGACTGGTAACATATCACCATAGGACATGATGAAATGGAGTTTGGGAATCATTTTTCAGATCATTGCACTCAGGGTGGAATAGTGTGGCATGAAGGGAGTGTTGAGAAAAAGAAACCAAGCAGAGAAAACCAACAGGAGTTTACTGCAAAGGGAGTAAATCACTGAGCCCATGAACATTTTGGGTTAATGGTGTTAATAGTTGGAACTCCCTGGGCGGTGATGGAATAGAGTAGACAAGATGGATGTGAGAGGCTCAGTACATAAAGAATGGACAGAAACTGGAATCCAGTGGATGTTTAGGACATCTAGCCCTAAACAGTTCTTCTCTAAGAATCATCAGTCCACAGGATAACCCAACGAAGTCCAGCTGAGCTTTGCCATTAAAGATGGACATCTCTACCTTAGAAAGACAAGCTGTGTGGTGCTGCCAGAGTTAGGAAATAAAAATGGGAATAATTTTTATTCATTTTTATCTGAAATATAAATTTAACTGAGTATTATGTATCTTATGTGTCAACCTGAGAAACGCTCCTCTAAAATTTGAGAGTCAATTTTATTCTGTTAAAGAGCTTTTCCTCCAAATCATGGCTAAATTCCATCCCTATGCTACAGTCTTAAGTACCAAAGATCTAACATCAGCATCCATACTAAGGTTCCTCCTTTATTCCGAGCTGGACACCTTAGGCCCTACATTTGGAAAGGTCAGCTTTCTTGCAATTCATTGGCTCGCTCTCAGGGTCCAGTTACTGGAAGGGTATTTTCATAAGTATAATGATATTTATATATCTCTAACCTATTCTAATATCACAGCCAATGAAAGTCCCTTATTGTTAAAGCACGAGCCTGGGCAAACAGAAAGCAACAGGGAGAAAGCAATGCCACAAGCCAATCATGCAGCTCTTCTTCCTACCCCCTGCTGTCCAAAAGAACCTTTACAGCTGGTGGCAAGGCTGGCTAAACCTGGGCAGGAAAAGGGAGGCTAGCCTCCAGCCAACTCAGGGATTTATGGCCATTTGGGGAACTCAAGTGCCATGTGAACAAAATTTCACTGAAACAAATTAAAAAAAAAAAGAAAAGAATCAATGTCTTGTTATTCATCTACTGCTCTCAATTCTCAGGAAAAGCAAATCTGTGCCCTAGTTTGCCCTACTCTATAGCACCAGAGAAACTGACTTTCTCTCATTTGCCTTGCATGCCAATTTAGGGTTCACATCACACTCACTATAAATAAAACCATCAATAATCAGCTCCCGTGTAAGCCCACAGATTCTGAGACTGATACCTGTGCTCCTTATCCAGCAGCACATATCCGTGCACATGCACACATGCATGCGCGCACGCACGCGCGTGTGCACACACACACACACACACACACACATGCATCCAAGCTTCTGGATTTTTCTATCACACATGGAAGGCTCTCTGACTACAGCAGTGCACAGAACACAAAAGACAAGGAGGTGTGGCATTTTTGGTGTGATTCCTAACTATTCTCATCTTTACTGCATCCCTCTCTCAGCTGGCTCCAGGTTCAGGCCCCATTCTTTCTTACTTGCCCTGGACATCATTTGATAGTGACCTTGATCATCATTTGATCCTTGAGATGCATCCTCCCCTAGCTTCCACTACAGTCTCTGGATTCTTTCTTTCTGCCAGTTCTCTCCTTCTCTTCCTCTGCATGTCCCTTATCATAGTTCTTCCAGAATGTACAAAAACCAATAGCTTCCCTATACGAAAACAAGATGTAAAATAAGATGAAAGTAAAATTCCTTTGTCCAATAGCAAAAACAAATATAAAATATCTAACAAGGAACTCAATGTATAAGACCTATAGAATAAAACTTGAAAACTACTGAATAACAAAAAAAATTGAATATGTAAAATAAAACTTATTCTTAAGAAGCCTCATCACAATAAGGATGTCAGTTCTGATTTATCTAGTAACTCATTTCAATTCCAATTTTAAAAATTCCAATAAATTTTTTTAATTTGATAATATTAAAGTTCATCTGGAAAAGTAAACCATGTGAGAGAATTTTAAACAGAAAGGTCATTGAGGATGACTCAGTCTTACCAGATAGTAAAGTGTATTACAAAGCTAGTTATTAAAACACTATAGGGGTGCCTGGGTGGCTCAGTAGGTTGGGTGGCTGACTTCAGCTCAGGTCATGATCTCACCATTCATGGGTTCGAGCCCTGCATAGGGCTCTGTGCTGACAGCTCAGAGACTGTACCCTGCTTCGGAGTCTGTGTTTCCCGTTCTCTCTGCCTCTCCCGCGCTCACACTCTGTCTCTCAATACTGAATAAAAATTTAAAAAAAATTTTTAAACAGTATAATATTAATGCCTGGATAGGCAGGCAGCTGATTGGAACAGAATAAAGAATCCAGAAAAAAATTCAAACCTATGTGAGAATTTAGTGTATGATAAAGAGCACATTCCAAATTATAAGAAATTATAAGAAAAAAATAAGAACAAAGGACATGAATAGGCAGTTTCAACAAAAAGGTCACAAATAGACAATAAACATATGAAAAGATAATCAATTCCTATTAAATAAACGCAGATTAAAACAATGAGATATCATTTTTCATACCCCAAAATAAGCTATTTAAAACTCTGAAAATATATAGCATTTATAAGGCAATGAAGAGAAAGCACACTCATACATTTTATAGTTGGACATATAAATGAATACAGCAGTTTTGGAGGACAACTGGTAATGCCTATCAAAATTTTCAATGTACTTAATCACACACCTAGCAATTCTGTGTCTAAGGGATTGTTCCGTGAATAGACAGTACTTGCACCGTTACACAAATGTATGTACAAGAAAGTTTGCTGGAACATACTATAACACAATGAACTACTAACACAACCTAAATGTCTATTAAAGGTTAGGGACATCATGGTGTCATACCATGAAGTACCATACAACCAGCAAAAAGAAGGAGATAGTTTTAAAAACATAGGCATGAAAAGATGCCAAAAATAACTGTAAGGTGAAAACCATGAGTTACAGAATAATCTGTACAATATGGCCCTATATGGGTACAATATTAAATGTGCACACATAACATGCTTACATATGTAAAGAAGTATTGATATATAGACACAAGAAACTATCCCAGAAGGTTTCTGTAGGAAATGGGACACAGGATGCCAGAAGAAAAACTTGCTTTATAACTCTTCTGTATTACACAGTTTTATTTTTTGCTTTTATACTATAAGTATGTAGTACTCTTTGGATTAAAATAAAAAAAAAAAAAACCAGCATCATTCTATTTAAGTAGATACTCCCTAAGGTTCTGACCATGAATGTCTCAAGTATAACTCAACCCAACATCAATAACATCAAACTGATGGCAAAAATGTAGAATTTTGGAATTCTTAAACTGAAAGGAACTTATTAGATGCCATCCTGTTTAATCTTTCATTTTACATTTAAAGAAATGAGTTCCCATGGCAAATTCAATATTTTCCAAAGTTTCCTGTCCTTATTTTAGGACCTTAGTGGTATCCCATCCCCCACATCTCCCAGAGTAGAACATGGGTAGCATGATCTCCACTTCCACACTGATGGGATAAGGCTCTCCATGGTGGCCACTAGCTCCAGCCAGCCCAGCCTCTCTTTCCCACTTTCCCCACATCACAACAGAAGTGCTAAAGTACAGTATTCCCCCCTCTTATCGAGGGAGGATATGCTCCAAGACCCCCAATGTATGCTTGAAACCACAGCTGGTACCAAACCCTATATGTATAGTGTTTTTTCTATACATACTTACATATGATAAGGTTTAACTTATAAATTAGGCATGGCAAGAAATTAATGACACTAATAACAAAAGAGAAGAGTTATAATAATATACTGTAATAGAAGTTATAAGAATATGGTCTCTCTCTCAAAATATCTTACTGTACTCACCCATCTTGTGATGATGTGAGATGATAAAATGCCTCCATGGAGAGACAAAGGGATGTGAATGATGTAGACACTGTGACATAGGGTTAGCCTACTACTGACCTTCTGATGATTCATCAGAAGGCAGAGTGTCTGCTTCTGACTGCTGTTGACCATAGGTAAATGAAATCGCAAAAGCAAAACTGCAGATAACGGACTACTGTACTATGTTTCTCTCCCCAGCACATTCCAGACTGCTTTATACATTCCTCCTTGCCTGTGCTCATATACTTTCTTTCTTCACAAGCATTCTCTACTTTGACTACACATTAGAATCATTTGGGGAGATGTAAAAATTCCCTAAGACCAGGTCATACCAAGTCTATTAAATAAGAATCTCTGGAGGTGGGAGAGAGGTTCCAGAATTTTGAAAGCTACCTAGGTGATTCCAATGTGCAACCAAGGCTTGAGTAACTTCCTCCAACCTCCTCCTTTGTGTAATGCCTATCAGTCCTTAAAGACTCTCTCTGGGACTCCTCCCTGACCTGACCTTGACTCCATTCACCCTGTACATATCTGTACCATTGGCCTTTACATGGAATTGAGAAAAATCTTTCATATCTATAAGCTACTGGGGGACAATAGTACTATCTTACTCTTCTTTGAACAGCTGGTGTTTATCACAGGTGACACCTAGTAAATGCCTGATAAACATTTGTGAAACTGAACTCCCTACCTCACAGCCCCCATGAAATCAATTCATATTCACATGGTCCCTCGTATCAGATCCCTCCTTTCTCAGCCCACTGCCACTCATCATCTCTACATGAACTATTACCATAACCTCCACCATCTCTCCTTTCCACCCAGTCCTTCCCATCATCTTCCTACATGCTGGTACATATCATATTAATTCTGCTAAAACTTATACAGAATCAAGTCCAAGTCTATCACTGGGTCCTCCAAATCTAGCCAGAACAGTTTTCCATCAGCCAGATTATCTGAAACTTGGAAATTAGGGAAGATTACTGCATGTTTTTTCAAAGTCATCCTAGAGCATTGTGAAAAAAAAGCCTGCTTTGGGGTTATCTGATGCTCTAGAGGTATGTAAATTTTACAGGACTTACCATTTACCATTGATGCTGGTTCAAATTCTACAAACTTCGGTGAATGTATATAAAATAGGCAAGCTATAAATGAGCTTTTTTTTTTCCCCAGCATAATTGCAAATAAATTCTGTCTGGTAGAGAAAATAGCTGCACAGGTTACACAGTTATCGCTCCACAGGATATCAAGCGGACTCCTATCTAACTGCAGTCTTCTTGCAATATCCCTTCTTTTATTGATTTTTTTAGGCTTCAGTCTCTCCAATTCTTCTCTGAACCAGTTTACCATTCTGCTACCTCCTCAAGTAATGAGTTAAATAAATCTTTGACATGGGCTTATCATATATTTGCAAGAGGACCGATCTTTAAACTTAAAAAAAAATTGTATTTTGACTTTTCATACCAGAAGCTCAGCCACCCCGCATACCTGCCAGTGCAGCTTCGTGCCTGGAAGCCTTTGCTCTTGTCCTTCACAATTAACTATAAATCTGCACCTCTACCCAACATGCCTCCAAATCTCACACTTCAAGGCTCCTCCCACAGTGTCCCTCTCTGTGAAGGCTTTCCTGATCTCTTAATCTAATTCATCCCATTCTGGGGGCACCTGGGGGCTCAGTCGGTTAAACATCCGACTTCAGCTCAGGTCATGATCTCACGGTTCTTGGGTTTAAGCCCCGCAATAGGCTCTGTGCAGACAGCTCAAAGCCTGGAGCCTACTTTAGGTTCTGTGTCTCCTTCTCTCTCTTCCCTCCCCCCACGTGTGCTCTGTCTCTCTCTCTTTCAAAAATAAACATTAAAAAATTTTTAATTAAAAAAATAATAATAATTTATCCCATTCTGCTGTGTTCTCCCTGCAGTTGGCTTGTCTATATTCCTGTTATGGCAGCTCCTGCTCTGAATTTTACCTGCTCAGTTACATGTCTTTCGCCTACCACAGCATTCAGTTCAATGCCTGACCAATAAATGTCCACTGACTATTTGTCTAATTGGGAATAATCAGTCTTAAGTAACCCACTATTTCAACACTTGACTTCAGCCAAAATCTAAGCGATCCAATAGATGATGCTTGGGGTGTTTCCAAACTTTTTTAAAAACCACAAAAGATGATTGAAATTGAACAGGCATTTATTGAGCACCTTCTAGGTGCCAAAAGCAAAAATGAATAAGAGTTGGAACTGGTTTATCCTCTCAGGAGTCACTAAACTTGCTTTCCAAGCCTTCTGTGCTCTGTTTAAACAGAAACATTAAATCCTAAATGAGTTACTGAGAGCTGCACAGGCTAAGTTTACCAAGTGTTTTCCTTGGCCTGCAGTGTCTTCCTGAGGTGGAGGCACTGGTGGCCACGAGGGTTTTCGGCCAGCTGTGGCCCCAACCTCCCTGGGGTGGTTTCACTCATGGGGGAAGGTAGAAGCCCCCCACTGGGGGCTTCATCGGGACCCTAGTGACAGGATATGGGGTAGGCCCAGTCTCAGCCTGGGGGTCCCTTTGGGGGGATTCTGCCGTACCCATGTATTCCCAAAGTTCTCTTTACACCACAAACCTGCAAGTTTGCCTCGACTGTGCCGAAAGGTACAACTCTAGAGTTGACACCTTATCCAGCTGCATCAGAGGGATGAGTTGGAGACTACCCAAAGTCCCACCAACGTTGCAAAACAGCTCTCCACTTGCTGCTCTAGGCTTCAAAGGGATATTATGTTTTAATGAGCTGCTGTATAATTAATCAGGCTTCACCCCTCCTAGCTGAAATTACTGACGGAAATAAGCAAACACCCAAAATTTGCTATTTCCCTTCCCCAATGCCAGCAGTGAGGAAATGTTCCCATGTAAATCAAGGCTGGGTGTGGATGGGTTCTGGGCTCCAACAAGTCTGCTCTCCAAACTCGTAACTCAGGCTCACTGCTGAGACTTCAGCTCCTCCAAAGGATGTCAAAGGTCACGAACCCTGCCTTCACCCATCCACATCCACTATGAGGAGGGCATGGCTCTTGATGTGGTCCACCTGGACAGGCTGAAGCCATTGAATCCATCCAAATTCCCAGGACCCAGCCACACAACCAACTGGGGCCACAGAAAGCCAATAGCTTTCAATCTCAGCTCTGTCCATGGCTATACTGCCTTGGGCAAATTATTCACCTTTCTGGGACTCAGTTTCTTTATCTGCAATAATAATAATAATAAACTATTTTCTGAGTGACAAGTGTAGTGTAATAATTAAGAGTGACTGCTATGGAGTCAAACAGCCTGAATTATAACACGACTCCATCATTTTCTGGCTGTGTGACATCAGCAAATGCCTTAACCTCAGAGTCTCAGAATCCTTATCTGTAAAATGGGGATGATAATAGCACCCACCTCATAGGGTTATTGTCAGCAGTTAGATAATATAAGTGTTTTAATCAATGCTTGGCACATAGCAAGTACCCTTTAATGTCACTTGTCGTTAATATTATTATTTTTACGATTACTACCACTTTTACTATGTATCAGGTAGTGTGCTAAATGCCTGAAAGATACTATCTTGTTTAATCTTGACAGTAACACTATGAGGTCATATCTATTTTTATATCCTCATTTTATAGATGAGGAAACTGAGACTGAGACTGAGAAGGGTGAAGTAACTTAGCTAAGGTCACAATAACTAGCAATAGTAGGTCTAGGATATAAAAAAACCTATGTAACCGCAGAACCACCATAAGGATTTGCAATGACTTATCCAAAGTGCAAAGGATGGCACAACAAATTCTCAATAAATGTATGATAATTATAGGGGGAAGGAATGATGCTAAGATGCTAAGAAGACAGAACACATCTAAGCCCTATTTCTGATTCATTTGTGCAGCTCAGACTCAGCCAGAAAAAAATACATTCTTCCCTTGATAAGGATAAAGAATCCCACATGTAATGAACAGAAGACTCTGATGGCAAAACGTGGGCAGAAGTCTTTCCATCAAAAATTGTAGTGGAACCTGAGTATCCCTTATCCTCCAAACTTTTGGGGTCCCCTTTGTTCTTAATACCAAATAAGTACAAATCCATCCAATATAAAATGGAAAATCCAGAGCTGATCTCAATGCATCCATACACACTCAGGAGAAGGCTGACGCTTTCCTGGCCAGTACTGGCTCCGATCTCCCCTGCTGGGCTGACTCTGGTCTCTACTCATCACCGTGGTCCTAGGGCTGCCTCCCTGCTCTCAACTCTCCCCTGGGCATAAATACAGACCCTGCCTCAGCCCCCAAGCACCACCAACATGCAGACATTGTATGTAACAGATTTTGTTGAAGTTTGGGAATAACACAATCCAACAAAGGTAACAATTTAGAACTATCTTTGTGCACCATCGCCAGCACATGGCATTTAACTACTGTTCTCTTTATACTTTGGCCAGCTATCATTTTTTTTTCCTGGGCTTCTCTCTGTGTCACAACAGGCCCTTCCCCTTTATCCTTTCTTCTCTGGGCTTTGTACCCATTTACCAGCTTATCTGGCAAAAATTCAGAATACATGCTATTGTACAATAGAAACCAGGCTAGTTCTTTTTGTTTGAAGTCTCGTCCACCTACAACAGCATTCCTTAAAGTGGGGTCTTTGCAGTACTGTTGGTCCATTATCTTTGGTTCCTCGTCTACAATGAGATAAGTACAGATGTCAAAGTTTTATAGCAACTTTCCAGGGTAATTTTATGTCTGATAAATATAATAATAAGAGAAAAGTAAGACTTGTAGGTCGTATGTCTTTCTCATTTCATGTTTTTAACAATACATTTAGTTATATTTTATGAAAGTATTAGTCCACGATGGATCAAATTTTAAAAGCTAGGGACGCCTGGGTGGCTCAGTCGGTTGAGCCTCTGACTCTTGATTTTGGCTCAGGTCATGATCCCAGGATCATGGGATCAAGCCCCACATCAGGCTCCATGCTGAATGCGGAGCCTGCTTAAGATTCTGTCTCTCTTTCTGCCTCTCTCCCCTGTTCGCATGGGTTAAATGGGTGATAGGCACATTTTGAGATGAGCACTGGGTGTCATATGTAAGAGATGAATCACTGGGTTCTACTCCTGAAGCCAACACTACACTGTATGTTAACTAACGAGAATATAAATAAATACATTCATACATACATACATACATACATACTGAATATATTTTGTTCAACAAAAAAATAAAATAAATAAAATGGGAATTTTAAAAACTGGTCCTTCATGAAACACGTGAGACGCTGTAATCTTAACTGGCTTAAGAGGTCTGTATTATAGAAACAAAATATCCCATTATTGTCTATCACCAAAGAAAAGGGCATTTCCCCCCCTCTAATCCAGTTGACTGGATTAACTCATAAAAATTATTTTTCCTCCTCATCAGTCACAAAAAGAAAGAAAGATGGAGGGAGGGAGGGAGGGAGGGAGGAAGGAAAGAAGGAAGGAAGGAAGGGAGAATTAAAACATGACTTGCTTGTCATTGCAGCTTATGGGGCAAGAGAAGAAAGTAATGACAACAAAAACATCCATTTGTAGCCCCAGTTAGTGTGTATAAATCACATTCCCAGGACGCCTGGGTGGCTTAGTCAATTAAGTATCCTACTCTTGATTTTAGCTCAGGTCGTGAGGTCAGAGTTTGTGGGATTGAGCCCTGAGTCAGGCTCCACGTTCACAGCCCAGAGCTTGCTTGGGATTCTCTCTCTACCTCTCTCTATGCCCCTCCCCACTCGTGCTCTCTCTAAATAAATATTTTTTAAAAAAGAAGAAAAATCACATTCCCATGCATCATTCCATTTGATATTCATGACGTCTCAACCAAGCAGCCTTGTTAACATGCTCTCTACTTAATGGATGATGAAACCAAGGCTTTAGAAAAAGTGTCTTGCCTAAGATGCTTCACCTAAAATATGAAACCAGGAATCATAACCAAGTGCTTTGATTCCAGACTCCACATCCAACCACAATATCACAATATGATAAAAATCACTAGACCAACTCATTTCAGATGATAGTCTATGGGGCTTGAGTAGATACCCAAATCCATTTTATCCTTATCAGCTATCTCAAACTAAAAACTGGCCTCCACATCTCTAACAAGTTAATAAAAGTAGCTGGTTTTCATTCTCTTTTCATGGTGCCACACCCAGAGACACACATGTCCCTCTCACTTTTGCTCTTCCCCATTATTGTTTTATAGCCTCACCCACTTAGCTTCTACCTACTTGACTCAGAAGAAAACTGAGATCAGGAGTTGCCAGGGACCGATTTCAAGAACAAAAGGCAAAGCTCAGAAGGGAGACTTGAGCTTTACCAAAGGTGCCCCTGACTTGAACCCAACTATCTAATATGTGCTGTTTTCTAATATGGCAAAAACTCTGGGTTGACATTAAATGCCTTCATGGGGCAGCCACATGCTGACAGAAGAGATGGTCAAAACAAGTGTGACGCAGGAGTTGAAAAACTATTATGGCTTTAATCTGATTAAACTGGTGCCCAAAAGAAAACCAGAGGGGTATTTTAGAACCCGATTTCTAGAATTCCGATTTCTTCCATTTTTATAGCATATAAATAATTAAAATTATGCCCACAATACATTTGGCTTCATTCAGCAGGCATATTGAAGAATATTACATTCAGTAATTTACATACACCAGAAACATAATACATTAGATTATCCAGAAAGCTATGAGCAGCAGGCCAACATGGACTAATATCTTATATAACGTCTGCAATAGCCGATTGCAGGCACACAGAGAGAGCTCGGATTTTCCTAGGAACCATTTTCTTGCAAATGAAACATTTAATTATGGAGCTGAGTCCATAAATAGACCATTAACACTGGGGAGGGGGGAAATGGATGCAGCTATATTGCTGGATTAGCAGGGGAATATCTTACAAGAAATTCATCAATGCCATAGATAATTAATTACAGCTCACCTTCTCCCCACATAGCCATGCTTTTATCAGCCAGCATTGGGGAAACAGCAGATGGCTGACCAAACACAGAATGCAATTTTCTGTCAACTCATTACTTACAAAATCATGGATTAGGTAGGAGACCCCTGGAAGGTCACCTAGGCCACTCCCCCGTGTCCAGAACAATCTGCACCATAATCGTTTTGGTCACACAAGTACCTATTTCCCATATTCAAAAAGCACCCCCAGAGAAAGGAATGTTGTTATCTGCATAAGTCTTGAATTCCAGGAAAATGTTCCCTGAAGACTAAATTCCTCAAGGCCTTTTCCTCATCAATACCTGGACCAGCTGAAGGTCCCAGATTTGCTTGGCGTGCTGGGTTCTGTCAGGACTCAGGTGCTCAGGGTCCCTTATTCTCTTCTTGCTGGATACCAGCAAGACGGTACATCAAAGATTCCTGTTCCCAAGGTATTTTTACAAAAGATTCAAAAGACAACTGAAAAGTTTCAGAATGTTCCATGACTATTTTACAGTTGTTTATTTAAGATGAAAATATTAGGAAAAAAAAGATGAAAATATTAGGGGGGCACCTGGGTGGTTCAGGTGGTCGAGCGTCCGACTTTGGCTCAGGTCATCATCTCATAGTTTGTGGGTTCAAGCCCCACATCAGGCTCGCTGCTATCAGCATTGAGCCCGCTTCAGATCCTCTGTCCTCCTCTCTCTCCCCCTCCCTTGCTTGCACTCTTTCGCTCTCAAAAATAAATAAACAGTTTTTAAAAAGATGAAAATATTAGAAAGTTTACAACTTTATTTTTATCCTATGTATCAGGGTTGCTCTGTTATACCAATCAACCGTACAGAGAAACTGAAGTTTCTTTATTCCTCAAAAAGGCTCTGTTCCCCCTCCAGGCCCCTGCCTACCTGGGTAGCTGGGAAAATTTAGACTTGAGAAATAACAGTATTTCAGTCCCATCCCTTAGAAAATTTCCCCTTAAACACTCAGTGTTTTCAAATTCAAATTCCCTGTTAGGGCGCATTTAGTTATTCCTTTTCAGATGAGTCAGAGTATTTAGATGAATTTTTGTCTCTCAGATTTCATCCCCCTTCTTTTCCCTAAGATGTTGTCTTGATACATGAAGGGATCAGTTTATCCTCTTGCCAGCAGGCAAGACACTTCTCTGTGTACTCCCTAGTCTCAGCTGCCTATCACCCAGAACAGATCTGCTCCCTACAGTAGTGACAGTAGAGATGATGACTAATTATGAGGGGTTTTTTTTTGGGGGGGGGGGGTCAGGAATGAAGGGGCACACACTGGACTATAAGGCCCCTGCCCAGTGCAACCTCTTTAACCACAGGCCTCCAGCATATCAAGACACATGCTTCTTACCCTCTCAGCCCTCCCCTATTCTCTGTTACATGTGTCCTTCTGGGTCCTTTGCAAGCCATAGTCAGACCATGGTAACCAGGACCTGGCCTCAGGTTTTTCAGTCCATCCTTCCTCAGTTGCCTAGCTTCCTCCTCATGACAGACGTCTCCTAGAGACCTGGATCATCTCTCGTCTCAATCTCTGTCTCTGTCTCTGTCTCTGTCTCTCTCTCTCTCTCTCTCTCTCACACACACACACACACACACACATACACACACACACAGCACTCAAGAAAAGCATACCACTAGTCCACTAGGGCAGTGTTCTCTTTCATTCTTATCTGTGCATGGGAGATGGGAACCAAATGGAGTGAGAGAAACAAAGACCCTTAAGTCTGATTTCCTCATCTACAGATATTATTCTCCATCCCACATTAGCTCGGTGTAGAAAGGCAAGTTTCCCTTTTACTCCATCATGTCTTCCCCCAATCCAAGTTTGTAACCTCATGGCCTAACCATCATGGCAAAAGAGGCATTCCTCTTTACATATGGGAGCACCTGAATGATCGAAATCTTACCAACATGGTTGCTCTTCAACTGCAAGTTCACCTGCAACTAGGAATTACTGAAAACAAAAATAGTTATTTGTTATCTCAAAATGTGTTCTCATTATATCATGTTTTCTTCTGTAAATCCTGTGGCTCCTAGACGACCTTCATACTCACACAAACACACCCAGTCCTACACACATAACAGACATTCACACATATATACACTCCTTGTTACCTCAGATAAAATAAAATGGTGGCACCAAGACTCAGACCAGTAGATTGTCCCTATTTATCAACACACGAAGGAGCAGAAGTGAGTCCTTAAATGCTTTTTCAGAAAATCTACCATCATGGTAGAGCTATAAATATCACGGAAATGGTTGGTTCATTCCATTATTTATTTTGGACCTTGGGGACCTAGAATTAAGTCCACTATACATGAGAAAAATGTGTCAAATGCCTCCATGCAATGTTCCCATTAAACTCTAAGACACATGTAAACACACAGATTCATATTTTTATTAGATCTCAAATTGATATGTTTCAAATTATTTTAAGTTTATTTATTTATTTTGAGAGAGAGAGAGAGAGAACAGAGGAGGGGCAGAGAGAGAGAATCCCAAGCAGGGTCTGCACTGTCAGTGCAGAGTCCAACATAGGGCTCAATCTCACAAACCAGGAGATCATGACCTGAGCCTAAAACAAGAGTCATATGCCTAACCAACTGAGCCACCCAGGTGCCCCAATATGTTTCAAATTCTATTACTTTATCAACTGTATCTGTGAACTCCCAACTAAACCTATGTATACCCCAGCACACAGCACATAGAAGGCTTTTAAAAAAAAAAAATGTGTGATGAATGAAATTGAACCCTCTATGCAATGCCATAGTGAGGGGAGGAAGCAATATCAGTGACAAATCTTACCCCCTCCTATGGTTTCTAGCAATATGAGATCAAACCTCTTAATCATAGGGTATTTTGTGAGGAATTTTTTTTGCTCAGCTATTTATTTACTAGCTCACTTCTCATCATTATATGTGGAAAATACAGCATTGTGGAGAGATTTATGAGACAGATTTTAATCTCCGTTGCAGGGCATGCATCAGTGCTTATCTCTAAATGGAGGTATGTTTTATATGGTCATTGTTTCATGTGATCACAGGGCTCAACCAGCCAAATGACTGCATACCTGAAACCCAGGAGAAAGGGCAACCTTGGGGGAGTAGAAGAGCTGAAACAGGGCAAAGTGCCTGAGAGAAAGGTGTTTGTTATGAACTCCTAAGCCACGGCACATAAATTCAATCAATCCCAAAAATGGTTGGTGGAAATGAGGAATTTGGGCCTGATATGTAAAAATCTCATTAGGCAAGCAGATCCCCCAAATAATGGTGCTTCCCTAAGTGTGAGCCTTGCTAAAAAGCACATACACTCCAAAGCCAGATTCTTTCCTGGAAACCTGAGCCCTCCACTCCCTTCCTCTGCATTCCAGGCTAAGAAACGAGCTTCATGGACAAAAGTGAAGGGACTCACAAGATGTGGTTTAAAGTTGCCACTAGTGGCATCTTGGTGACCTCTCCCTAACCTCTGGGGCCCAGCCAAGCTGGCTTTCTCATCAGGGCCATGAAGAAGAGCCAAGCTTGCCTCCACTGATGGCAGCTCCTATTACAGGGCCAAGGAGGGCCCTACTAAATGTCTCCCAGGCCTCTGACACTTGATCCCCCAGTCACTGTCTTCCACTGACCTAATAGACAGGAATATGTCTTTCAGACTGAAAAGATATTTTTGAACTTGAGAACTCATCTGTTTTCCTCCACAGTAAGCCCATTTTAAGTGCCCCTCAACTGTGTTCATTGGTTCACTCATTCAGTATCTATTAATGACCTATTCTACTAGATAGGTTGTATGACACTACAGAACAGAACTCTCTTAAGTTTTGTGTCTAGTTTTGCCAAAATTATTTTCAAATAAGATGGTAAATTATATAGGGGTGTTCTGAAAAGAACACTGGGCCATGGCCATTCCATTCCTCACCCACCTGGGTTTGGAGGTGAGGAGCATGACTAAGTGGAAAAGCAACCCAGTCATCACAGACCACTTCCCTGCTGGCCTGGGGTCATAAATCAGGAAAAAGATCACAGCCTGAAGGATGCTCTAGGAAGTCAAGGGAAATGTTAAGGCCAGGTGGCCAACTCTGGTTTTGCCCATGCCCCTCTCTAATCCTTTCTCTACTCTGTATACATATGTGTAATGAATTGAATAGCGCCCCCTAGAAATCCCTATCCACCCAGAGTCTCAGAATAGGATCTTATTTGGAAATAGGGTCTTTGCAGATATAAATCCAATGACTAGTGTCCTAAGAAAAGGAGAGGGCACACAGACACACACAGAGAGGAAGGCAATGAAAAGATAGAGTCAAAGATTGGAATATGTCTACAAGCCAAGAAATGGCAAGCTTCAGAAGCTGGCTATCACCAGAAGCTAGGAGAAAGGTAGGGCAGTTTCTGCCTTAGAGACTCCAGAAGGAACCAGCTTTTTAGTATCTCGATTTCAGACTTCTGGCTCCAGAACTGTGAGAGAATAAATGTCTATCATTTTAATCCACCCAGTTTGTAGTCATTTGTAGCCACAGAACTAGGCAATGAACAGAATATGGGAGTCCCCGGTATTCCTCAGCAGCGGGTCTGCCTCCCCCTTGCCAACTATCTTCCTCTAAATGGTTCCCGCCACCCAAGCTCCAAACATCATGTTTTGGGACTAGAGCTAGGTAGAGGACAGGAGAAAAGCAACCATCTCCATTTCCCTGCTCAATGATGCGAAGAACCCAGGTGATACTGGCTTGCAAAAGCCAATCATATACATTTCTCCTCTCAAATCCATGTTTAATGACATCATGTTGGTACCTTGAAATTCAGACATGCTGGGGGTATTTACACCATGGAAATTGGCAAACACTACAAATCAGGGCTTTTTTGCCCCCAGAGAGCTGACTGCTAAACACTTACCATCAACCACTGTCCCTACCTGTGTTTCAGCTATTTTCCCAGCTCTCTTTATAGCTCCACTCAGCCCTATTCCTGACAGAGGATGAGGGTGTCAGGAAAATGACACTCGTGTTATTATAAGCAAAGCTGAAACCTTCTCCTTACTAAGGCAATTGTTCAGCTCCATTTTCCCCTTGAGCTCTGATCATTACTCTGTGTATTATTGTATATGAGGTCAACCCCCCACAGGCACTTGATTATTTATAACTTCAGAAAGTTCCTTGCACACAGTTATTTGCCAGGCTTTCATCTACAGCAGGCAGCTTTTGATAGAAATATGGAAAATGGCCTGGACCTTAAATGACAAACAGATGAGGAGGTCTGATGAAAATCACACATGTTTGAAGACCATGTGTTTTCATGTGAAATATATATGGAATTTTTAATTGATGTTGACTTTAGCTCATGGTAACATTTTTAGCTATCTTAATTAGTGGGTTACACGAAACAGTAAAGGAAGGAATGTGATCAAGATGACCCTAGAGAAAACCTGGCTTTGAGTGACCTCTCCTTACCCCCATGTCCATTCCCAACCTAGTCTCCACTATCTCATTGAAGTGTTCTCTTGTCCAACCTACCCCTCCAACCACAATGCAATACTAGCAGCTCTGCCCAAATTTGCTATCTCCCTTAGTTATGCAGGATCCTAAAGGGACATTGTGGCATTCATATTTTAGGTGGCTATTAATGCTGTTCTCCAAATATTTCCAGTTGTCTGCCCCTGGGGCAAATAGTAGGATTGTACCTCCCAGTCTCCTGAAGTTGGATGAGTCTGTGGGACTAGTTCTGGTTAACGAGTTAGGGAGAGGCTATGGCACATGTTATGTTTTGGGCCAGAGAATTTAATTTCCAGTGTAATCCTTTCCAGAGCTATTTTTCCCCCCTTAGGCAGAGTGTTCCATTTCAGCTGGGTTCTGAAGGACTACTGAGTTCTCGGACACAGAATGGACATGTAAGCACATCAGATACAACACTGTGTTGTTTAGGGCAGTGAGATTTGAAGGCTATTTGTTACCACAGGAAAACTCAACCTATCCTATTAGTTCATCCTTCCTTGTAAGAACACCAGGGATCAAATAGTACAGAGCTCAGCTCTAATCAGAGCTCAGGAAATCACTGCTGAGGGCCACAGACCCAGGCCACTTTAAAAATCACAGAAAGTGACAGGGAGCCTTGGGTGGCTCAGTTGGTTAGGCGACCGACTTCAGCTCAGGTCATGATCTCGCAGTTTGTGAGTTTGAACCCCATGTCGGGCTCTGTGCTGACAGCTCTGAGCCTGGACCCTACTCCAGATTCTGTGTCTCCCCCTCTCTCTACCTCTCCCTTGCTCATGCTCTGTGCCTGTCTCTCAATAATAAATAAACGTTCAAGAAATTTTTTTTAAATCACAGAAAGTGACACCTAAGGTGTACTTACAAATTATGAAATGAAGGCCAATCCCTTCAGTTACCCATGCAGAATCTGAGGTCCAGGGGGTGCACTTTCTTGCCTTCTATCATCTAGCTAGTTAGTGCATTTATCACCTCTTCCACAAAGGTGCTAAATTCCCTTCATCTGATTACAATTCCTCTGGATCTCAGTATCCTCATAGTATAATCCCACCTAGAGGTTTCATGTTGGAAAGGATAGGATCTGGAGTCAGACTGGCTGACTCAGCTCTGCAATTTACCAGCTGTGAACCTCACCCAAGTTCCCTAAAGTTCTGTTGGCACCATGTCCAACATCTGCTGAGTGGGGATGTTAACAGGGTCATTGTGACAACATCTAAATGAGATCTATTTAAAACCCTTAGTACTATGCCTAGAACAGTACTAAGTTATGAGACCATCTCATAAACATTCGCAATTGGTATTACATTCATGAGGTTCCTTCTGTGTGCCACTTCCAAGGAAGCAAACTGGAACAACCAAAGAAGCTTATTAAGTCTGTTGAAAAAAAAAAAACAAAAAACAGGCCCAAAATGGAGTCACTTGTGCAAAGCCCCACATCAGCAAACCAAGACTTCATACATAACCTAATTATAGTCTCAACCTCTCCCAGGAATATAAACTTAAAGCAGTCAATCTGGAATTTCCTGGTCAGCATTAGTGAGGTAATCTGTCTGACAGTCCCTGAAAGAAAGATGAGGTCACCCACTCTTTCCCTGTCCCTGCCCTCTTCTGCCCATAAAAGTCCCCCATTTTGTACAGCTCCTCAGAGCTCCTTTCTATTTTTAGATGAGATGCAGCCCAATTCATGAATTACTGAATAAAGCCAATTTGATCTTTAAATTGACACAAATGAATTTTTTCAACATTTCCATTTGAAGTATCCCAAAAAGAGATGGTGCTTACTCTCCTAGAAACTAAAAAGTACTAAGCAGATTCACTGTATCATTCTATTTGGATAATTCCAACCTTTGCAATCCATTGAGGATAGTTGGTTGCTTTGCCCAAACTGTTCAGACAATTACCTGAGCTTTCCCTTTGCTTTAGTTGTAAAGCCCAGGGCAATAATAACTAATTTTTTAGACTTCATCTTCCCAGGAAACCATAAGTTCTATTGTAGCATCAAAAGGAGGAAGACCTGCCTCAGAAAGCTGGCAGAAGCCTAGGAAAAAATGAAATTGTTCCTCTGAAACCTGTTTGATCCTAAAATGCCAACTCAAGGATTGTTACTCAGGTAACGGTGTGTGGCTGTGAGTTCTATTTGAGTATCACAGAGACAGCCCAAATTACAAAACATGATATGCATTTGCAAGGCGGTTTTCTTATTTACTTTCTCTCTGGTCCCCAAGGAGCTAATGACTATCTCTAGGATGTTTTTGGAAAAATAAGAATGGCAGCACTGGCTCTGGCCACAGGTTACCATTTCAAGATCACTGAAAAACACAAACCCATTTCCTTCAAAAGGATTTCCACCTTCTAGAGGAAAGCCTTTTCAAATGGTAAGGCTCCTCATCCTAGTTAGAAATAAGACTTTAATTATAAGACACATTAAGAAAAGTGATATTTAGGTCACCTGGATGGCTCAGTCAGGTAAGCGTCTGACTCGATTTTGGCTCAGGTCATGATCTCACAATTTGTGAGATCAAGCTCCACAATGGGCTTCGTGTTGACAGCATGGAGCCTGCTTGGGATTCTCTCTCCCTCTCTTTGCCCCTCCCCTGCTCATGTGCACGCATGCGCGTGCTCTCTCTCTCTCTCTCTCTCAATCCCGATCAAAATAAATAAAATAAACTTTTAAAAAGTGACATTTAAGTGTCCCCTGGGAGGTGCCTGGGTGGCTCGGTCGATTAAGGGTCCAACTTCGGCTCAGGTCATGATCTCACGTGGGTTCAAGCCCTGATTCGGGCTCTGTGCTGACAGCTCAGAGCCTGGAGCCTGCTTCAGATTCTGTGTCTCCCTCTCTCTCTGCCCCTCCCTGGCTCGCACTCTCTCTCTCAAAAATAAATAAACATTAAAAAAAATTTTAAATGTCCCCTGGGTTTCAGCAGAATCTTTCCTAAAATGAGACCAGCAGAGAGAGTTGGATGTGGCTTGAATGTAGGAAGGAAGGCAGGGCCAAAGGAAAGGAAGATCTTGGGCTAGTGTGGTAGATGATATTTACCAACTTCACAATTCCCCTGTTTCCAGCTTTACTGGCAAGCCCTGGAGCTTCCCTGGGCCAAAATTTGAGTTCAAGATCCAGCCAGTTCCACCTGGCATTCTGGATTTCTCACTAACCCAAACACAGAAGTAACCATAGAACCATGGGCCATATGAGATCACTGTAAAGGAGGACCAACAGCCAGAAGATGAAGCCTGTGTCCAGCAAGGTCCTTCTGGCATTTTCTTTTCCTGATTTCTACCCATGGCCTCCTGTTCTTCTTGGGACAGGACTCAGGGTATCCCTCCTACAGTGAACTGGATTTCAGGGCCCAGATGGTGTTCTGAGACCTCAAGCAGAGAAGTGGGACTTGGTGATGCAACAAGAAAAGGCAGGGGATGTATTCATCCACACCAATATCTTATAGATTGGATGTCATAGAGTTTTGCTTTCCTCAGGGAGAACAGTGCTTGGTCTATGAGTCACCTGGGTGAGGCTTGACTGATCTGGGTGGAGCTCATTCATGCACCTGTGTTCAGCCGGCCAGACTACTAGCATTTGGCTGATGTAGGATGGCCTTGATTTGAAGGTCTTGGGTCTTCCATAAATGCCTCTCTCTCACATTTTTCCAGCTGGCTGGTAGCAGAAACCACAGCATGAAGGCATGAAGACAGGGAAGACATTAACTGGGACAATTAATGAAATCAATCTACTAAAGCATCTATCTTTCATGTTGGAAGACTCTCAAACCTTTGGTTCTCCATTCCTATTTAGGTGTGAAGAAACAGCCAACTGGAAGCTCTGTGGAGGGTGGACTTATTGACAGCTGGAGGTCCCTATAAGATAGACAACAGTCCCTTCTGGGGCCTCCAAATGTCTTTTCTTGGGGGTGTTTAGCTTCTCAGAGAAAAATACTCTGATCTTCTTCCTAGGGCAGGGGATATACTCTGATAATTCTTTTATTTCTAATTTTTTCTGCAGCTTTATTGAAATAAAATTGACATATAATGTTGTGTAAGATTATGGTGTACATTGTGATGATCTGCTACCTATATACATTGTGAAATGACTACCATAATCAGGTTAGTTAATACATCCATCACCTCACATAATCACCTTTTATTTGTGTCTGTAGTGAGAACATTTAAGATTTACTCTCTTAGCAAAATTCAAGCATATAATCCAGTATTGTTAACTATATTTATCATGCTGTACTAATGTATATACTAATATACTAATGTACATTAGTACAGCATGGTAAATATAATGGATCATGATACTAATGATGCCCTAAACTTATTCATCTTATAAATGGAAGTTTTTACCCTCTGACCAACAACTCCCCATTTCCCCCACCTCTATTCTACTCTCTGTCTCTATGCATTCAACTTTTTTATATTCCACATATAAATGAATTCGTTACAGTATTTGTCCTTCTCTGACATATTTCACTTAGCATAATGCCCTCAAGGTCCAACCATGTTGTAAATGGTAAGAATCCCCTCTTTGACAGGAACCCTCTTGCAATGTTGGTGGGAATGCAAACTGGTGCAGCCACTCTGGAAAACAGTGTGGAGGCTCCTCAAAAAATTAAAAATACAACTACCCTATGACCCAGCAATAGCACTCCTAGGGATTTACCCAAGGGATACAGGAGTGCAGATTCACAGGGGCACAGGTACCCCAATGTTTATAGCAGTGCTTTCAACAATAGCCAAATTATGCAAAGAGCCTAAATGTCCATCAACTGATGAATGGATAAAAAAGATGTGGTTTATAAACACAATGGAATACTACTTGGCAATGAGAAAGGATGAAATCATGCCATTTGCAGCAAGATGGATAGAACTGGAAGGTATTATGCTGAGTGAAGTAAGTCAGTCAGAGAAGGACAGATATCATATGTTTTCATTCATATGTGGATCTTGAGAAACAACAGAAGTCCATGGGGGAAGGGAAGGGGGAAAAGTAGTTACAAACAGACAGGGAGGGAGGCAAACCATAAGAGACTTAAATACAGAGAACAAACTGTTGGTGGATGGGGGGATGGGAGAGAGGGGAAAATGGGTTGATGGGCATTGAGGAGGGCACTTGCTGGGATGAGTACTGGGTGTTCTATGTAAGCCAATTTGACAAATTATATTTAAAAAAATCTCTTCTTTGATGTGACTGAATAATATTCCATTATATATTACATTTTTTAAAATTTTTTTAATGTGTATTTATTTTTGAGAGAGACAGAGACAGAGCACAAGTTGGGGAGGAGCAGAAAGAAAGACAGACAGACAGGGGGGGCGGGGAGGGAGACACAGAATCCAAAGCAGGTTCCAGGCTCTGATCTGTCAGCACAGAGCCCCACGCGGGGCTCAAACCCTTGAACAGTGAGATCATGACCTGAGCTAAAGTCTGACGCTTAACCGACTGAGCCACCCAGGAGCCCCTGTATCACATTTTCTTTATCCATTCATCTGTTGATGGACACTTAAGTTCTTTCCATATCTTGCCTATTGTAAACAATGCTGCAATGAACACGGGGGTGTGGACATCTCTCCAAGGTAGTGATTTCATTTTCTTTAGATACATACCCAGAAGTGGGATTGCTGGATCATGTGGCAGTTTTACTTTTAATTTTTTGAAAAACATCCATATTGTTTTCCATAGTGGCTATACCAATTTCTTTTCCCAGAAGAACGGTGGCAAGGAGGGCTTGCCTGGCTATGATGGAGTGATGTGGGGGACCTTGGGGTGGTCCCTGGTCCAACTGCTGTGTGTTCAGATTTTCACCCAATTGTGCTTTATGGTGCCTGGTGACTCCCAGCACTGAGCCCCCTGAGGGTCTGTGGGAAATCAGAGCATTTCACCATAGTATCTTTTCTTCATAAACACTGAAGCTCCAACTTGAAAGTGGCTACTTCTGGAGAACCTGAATGGGGTGTGAGGAGGGGAGGTACAGATGATTCATGTTTGATATACTTTAGTACTAGTTGATTTTAAAGAACATGCATGTATCTCTTTGATGAATTTAAATTTAATTTTAAAAGAAAGGTAAACAAGAAGGAAAGATATTTGACACTTTTGCTTGGGAGCAGAATTCCAGTTTGAACCACTAGATCAATCCAGTTCACTTGGAAGCTGCAGTCTGAGCAACAATTAGCCCAGTCCCCTCATTTTATCTATTTGCTTTTTTGAAGAAATGGTAGCACTTTTCACCCTTACTCACTTCACGGCACACATAGAAAAGGGTAATATTTGTACAGTGAACTGATTTCTCATGGCTACAGGCAACTTGGTCTAATGGCTGGTCCAAGCTGCCTTAGGCCTCTCCCAGGCACCTCAAAGACCAAGGGCACAACAATAGCTATGCACACCTGTAATTCAAGCATGTCAGTAAAGCAGCTTTGCCTCAAACTGTCTGTAGTAATGAACCCATTTTTCTATCTCTTTTTTTTTAATGTTTATTTATTTATTTTGAGAGGAAGATAGAGAGAGCACGCACAGGGGGTGGGGGGAGGAGGGTCAGATAGAGAAAGAAAGGAGAGAGAGAATTCCAAGTAGGCTACGCTCTATCAGCGTAGAGCCCAATGTGGGGCTTGAACTCACAAACCATGAGATCACAACCTGAGCAGAAATCAAGAGTTGGATGCTTAACCAACTGAGCCACCCAGGCGCCCCGACATGGTTCTATTTTAAATGACTGGTACACAGCTCACATCACATGCCATCTACCACCCATCCCCTATTCAATGAAACAACCCATTGGTTCTAAATTTGGATGCCACAGCAATGTCAGGTAGATTTACATATTTCTGAATACTTTTCCATTTCTGTGTTTCTCTTGTCATGGACCAATAAAGACCTCACAGACAGGCATCAATGAGTAGTCCACATTTAATTTTCTATATCTAAAACAATTAACATTTTTGTCATCTTTTTTTTCATCTGTTTTATTCCGGTTAGCTTTGTGTGTCAAAAGGCACACCCACAGCCTCTGTGAGACATTCTTCTTCCTTAGAGAATTAATCCAATTGCCTCATTTTTTAGATGAAGATGCTGAGAGCCAAAGAAATAAATGACTTTCCAAAAGTCCCACAGTTGGCTTGTAACAAATCTCCTGTAGCAAACTTCAGCTTGATGGGTTTTTTTTTAAGTTTTATTTATTTTTAAGACAAAGAGAGCATGAGTAAGGAGGGGCAGTGAGAGAGGGAGACACAGAATCTGAAGCAGGCTCCAGGCTCTGAGCTGTCAGCACACAGCCCGACGCAGGGCTCGAACTCATGAACTGTGAGATCATGACCTGAGCCAATATAAATAAGAATAGCGCTGCCACATTCACTTTGGTGTGTACAGTATAGGACTGTCTCAGTCTATTTGGGCTGCTATAACAAAAATACCATAGACTGGGTGGCTTATAAACCACAGATACATATTTCTCACAGTTCTAGAGGCTAAAAGTCCAAGATAAAGGCACCAGCAGGTTCAGTATCTGATAAGAGCTCACTTCAGTTTCACCGATGACCATCTTCTCCCTGTGTCCTCACATGATAGAAGGGGCAAGGGGTCTCTTATAAGGGTATTAATCCCATTCATGAGGGCTCCACCATCATAACCTAATCACCTCCCAAAGGTCTCACCTCCAAATATCATCATTCTAGGAATTAGGTTTCAACGTGAATTTGAGGGGTGGGGGGTGCAAACATTCAGTCTATAACAAGGAAGGAGCATACACTTCTCCAGCTGCCTTTAAGCTCCCCTCTGACAGGTAGCAGCAGTACTCCTTCTTCAGAGAAGAGTCCGTGCCAAAGCTTGGCTCATGAGGCTAGAAGTTCCCTGGCATAGTAGACACGGACTCTTGACAACAAGCACAAAGCCATGTCAATCAAACACATCACTGGGGCCACCAGATCCCACTTGATTACAAAGGCTCTAAACAAGCCAGGCAGAGCACATTCACAGGCTGGCCTGCATGCCCGAAACTACATCACTTGAGGAAAAACTGAAAGAACATGAGATGTTCAGGCTGAAGAAGAAAAACTTCAAGGAGACACAGAGCTGTTAATAAACATTTAGAGGGCTGTCACAGGGCAGATGGACTAGGCATATTCCAAGGGGCCCCAGAGGTGTACATGAGCAGCAAATGTGTGAGAATGTCACTTTAATGTGCAGGTGAGCTTTCTAGCGATCACAGCTGTCTAACGATGTAATGACTGTTTTGAAAGGTAGTGAGTTCCCTACAACCAGAGGTATTTAAGCAGGGATGTTTTGAAAGGAATAACATATTGCCAGAAAAAATAAGGGATTTCCCAGTTAAATACGAATTTCAAATAAAACCTCAAATACATTTTTAGTATAAACTCGTCCCAAATATTGTGCAAGACATACTTGTATTAGAAAAGTATTTGTAGTTCATCTGAAATTCAAATTTAACCAGGTATCACCTATTTTTATTTGCTAATTCTGACCACCCTAAGTATTGAGGGAACAATCTGAGCTATGATTTTACCACTTTTTTAAAGATTATAGAAAGGTATGTTCAGACAGGCTGTTGTTGGTCTAAATGAAAAACATAATTTTTCTAAAGAAAAACGGCCCTCTCGAGTCTCTTAGAGCTAATACAAACTACCCAGCTGTTCCAGCCGGGTCTGTCATTACAGAGCTCAATAAAATGGATCCTCTTCAGCTCAGGGGGATTGAGAGCTACAGGGCTTCCTCACGCAACAATGAGAACTTGTCGGTTTTGTTTAGTAAACATAATGTTTGACACCAGGCTTTCCCTCAGCTTGTTTATATCTGACTGCACTGCCAGCCAGGGGCAAGGCCTGTGGCTCCATGGTCAGGGATCTTGTTAGAAAGAAAGCAAAGACCAGAGGTGTTCCCTGGAGAAAATACATAAGAACCAATCAGAAAAGAATTCATGCAAAACCTCACTGCTTCCACCCAAGACCTACAGGACCTACATCCCTGCCAGTGCCACCTCGTGGGGAGATGAGGCTTCATCATCTGGTCTCTCCCCCTAACCCCCCATCCTGAACAATGTGCTCTCAACTCAAAAATTAAGTCTATTTCTTGGCCTGGCAGGCCCTCTGTCAGCTGGCCCACCACACTGCCATGTTAAAAAATCCTAAACTGAAGCAGAAAGTATCAGAAAGTAATTCTGAGTTTCTTGCCTTTCATCAGTTTAAGCCAGATGTTTGCCCCTCACCAGCTCGGCCCACTGAGGGAGTCAGACCATTGCCTTCAGCCAAACTGTTAATGCTAGAAAAGCTTTCAAAGGCTCTTGGCCTTAAAAGGGAAAACAGAAAGTGAAACACACCTAAAAGTTACTAGCCCATCTCTCTTGGCTCTCGCCACAGTTTGAGCTCTGTTTAAAACTGGTCCCACACCTGAGGGTCATTCCTTAGAGAACTGATGAGAGAAGGTGGCATCACCTCCAATCCTGGGGTAAGCCTACACCACCCAGCTATTCAGCATGTTGGTCCAGCTCTGAACTGCTCCACAATGTCTCAAAGGACAAAGACAGTGACAATGGAGGACCACCTAGCTTTGGGAGGGTCTAAAAAGAGGAGGAGGGAAAGGGGACCCAGTTCAACTTGCAAATGGCCAAATTCATTCATTGACTGGCAGACTGGGAAGCAGGGGAGTCTGGTTTGTTAGGGACCTTTATCCAGAACTTCATTCCCCTCCTCCAGAACAGACTGATGCTGAGCAACCAGAGTCTAAACCCATCAACCTCCTGGCTCAGGCCAAGTTGAGCAGAGCTGAAAATAGACCTCATTCATCTATCTATTCAAGCAGCCAGCTTTGGTTAGGCTATGACAGGGGTGGCTCTGGGTAGCTATCCCACAGAAAACAGCTTTCTTTCTGTGGCTCCAGAGATGCCAGGTAGCCAAAATTCCAACTTTGTTCCATCAAGCCCCTGGAAATGGAAAATAAATCAGAAAGAAATTTAAGGCATATGTTTGTGTGCTTTGGGGGGACCTACCCTGAGCAGGTGACCTGGAAACTCAACAGGAATCCATGTGAGTTGGGTTTCCCAGAGGACACCTCAATGAAGCATTTATTTTAAGGCCATGGTGACTGTTTTATCCAGCTTCAGCCAGGCCCTTCCAGGTGACTCGCCAGAGAATTCTTATACCCAACAGAGAAGGACCCCGAAGGCTCATGCTCCTACTCCCTGGCTGTTTCTCTACTGATGCTGAGGCTGATGAGGAAGTTCCTCATCCCCATCCTGATTCAACATGCTCTTCCCTTCTCCTCCACCCCTACACTGCAGAGAAACACTTCCTCACTTTCCACTCTCCCCTCCTAAGTCATCTTAGTGAAAATATGATCCCATCATCGCAAAATGGGAACTGGTATCCCCCAGCCTCAGCTTACCATCATTTGTGCCAAAGTTGGAGCAAATGGTTTAAAACAGAGAATCAAGAGAGAAAAAGAAGGAAGTGATGATGAGAGACCAGGGGGCAAGAAGGGCAACAAGGAAGGAAATGGGAAATGAAGAGAAAGGAAAGTGTAAAGAGGGGGAAAGTAGGGAGAAAGAAGAAGAAGGGATGGGGAGGGCGGCTGAAAAAGCACAGAGACACAATTATAACTGTTCTCCCTCTCAGCCTTCATAAGAATAAAATTTCACTTATAAAAGACAGAAACACCACTACCTCTGGGGCTATCCAGGGGCTCCAGGATTCCCACATCCAAGCCCCAGGAAGGAATAAAGGGCAGGACATGAAGAAGCACTTTCCATTGCAGCCCCAGGGGAAGGGCTATGGAGGGGCCATGGCAGGCCACCAGGGAGCATTCACCCTTGCACCCATGCAGATAAGGACCCCAAGTAGGAAGGACAGATGTCATTCCCTAGGCTTCCTCCCTCCCAGGTATCACATTGTTTGGGAATATGTTCTGGTTCTCCTCATGGACTTCCTACTACTAGAATCTCCCTGTATCTTGTGCCTCATTGGGACATGGCAGAAGACCCCCACTGGCAGTCCCTTCTCAAGAGTTAGAGAAAATTGGAATAAAAAAAAGACATCAAAGGGGGTGCCTGGGTAGCTCAGTCAGTTAAGCAATGGACTTTGGCTCAGGTTGTGATCTTACAGTTTGTGAGTTTGAGCCCCGCATCAGGCTCTGTGCTGACAGCTCAGAGCCTGGAGCCTGCTTCAAATTCTGTGTCTCCCTCTCTTTCTCTCCCTCCCCCACTCATATTCATTCTCTCTCTCTCTCTCTCTCTCTCTCTCTCTCTCTCTCTCTCTGTCTCTCTCTCCTCTCTCAAAAATAAAATAAACATTAAAATTTTTTTTAAAACTACATCAAAGAAAGCTGGCATGGAACAGACCTATGGTCTATGTCCTTCATCTGGAGAAAAGGATATGACAGTAGGGTTCCCAGAAACCTCAACCCCGCCCCCACCCTTAGCAAATTACCACCCTGCTTGAAATTCCTTTTACCATTTATCAGTTACCAATGCCTTATTGTGAATTGGCTTATCAAATTGCAAAAGAAGGGAAAAGGCATATGAGACCCTTCCCATCCAGGAGGACCTAGGGTCTTGGGCCATACTTGTGTGTATAAATGTATTTGTATACACACATTCATACATATCATATTTTTATACAACCTTTCCAATTACTATGCAAACTACTCCAAACCATGGTGTAAAACCACTATTTATCATGCTCATAAATTCATTGGGTCAGGAATCACAGCAAGAGTGGGAAAATTTTTCTCTGCTCTATGATGATGGGCTCTCAGCTGGAGGACCCAAAAACTGGGAATTGGAGTCACCCAGAGCCTCATTCATTCATATCCCTGGCAGCTGATGGTGGCTGAGGCCAAGATCTTAGCTGGGTGTTAGCCACAATACCTATACATGTGCCACCCAATGTGGTCTGGGCTTCCACATAGTGGCTTATCCCCAGGTGCACATCCACTGATGAAAGCCACTCAGAAGCCATATCACCTTAGTACCTAACTCAGAAGTCACACAGACCCTCTTCTGCCACATTCTAGTCCCAGAGCCCCACCCAGTTGCACGGGTGGGTGATGATTCCCAAATCTATACTTCTGAGCCATTCCTCTCTCTTAGATCCTAGAACTAATCACCAAATTGCCTATTAAATATGCCTAGCTGGTTGGTTATCAAACTTCATCCAGGTAATACAGGCTCAACATGACCCACACTGAACTCACTGTCTGCCTTGTTCCTCCTCCTGAGAGAAAGTATATTTTCCAGGTCCCAGAGCTAGTTTGTTCTACTCTCTGGACGTGCATCTGCCTCTTTTTCTCCCCCAAAATACATGCTTTCCCAAACATTTCATGCAGACTGTTCATGTCTAATGTCCGTATCACATATAGAAAAAAATCAAATGTCACTAGGTAAGGATGGTAATCACGTTCCAAAATATTAGGGAGGTTTTTGCAAGGAAAAGTACTATTTACATAATTCTAAGAGCTTAAGTATATGCCATAGGAAACCTGATGAGGTAGAAAAGCGAAACTATAGAAAGGTAGAATCAGAAAGGTGGGAGAGACGATACAGAATAAAAGACGAAGGACTAGGGTGATGTGGGGATAGAGTGGAGAGAAGAGAATCCTTGCCAAAGTTTCTCCATATCTTGAGACCTCACTCATATAGGGAAATGGCATCTGGGGAACCAGCCATGCCTAGATAATAACATCTCACTCCCAGCCTTGCACATTTTTCTCAAACAGTCACTCTCTCATGAATGCTGATAGTCCCCCTCTTGGGGGTGGTATCTGTCTCAATCTCAAGTCACCAATCCATAAAACCCTTGCTAGTGAAATGTTCAACTTGGACATCCACGTCATCAGCCAAGGATGAGCAAACCACAGCCCAGGCCAGATCCAGCCCACCACCTGTTTTAGTACGATACCCAAGCTAAGAATGGTTTTACATGTTTAAATGGTTGTGAAGTATCTAAAAAGAATAATATCTCATGACATATAAAAATTACATGAAATTGAATTTTTAGTGTACACAGTTTTGTTTGAATGCCTCCTGCCAATTCATTGCTGCTTTCACATTGCAACAGCAGAGTTGAGTTGTTGCATCCATAAATCCTAAAATATTCACTATTCAATATTCACAGTCCTTCACTGAAAAAGTGTTCAAACCTCTGCCTTAAATCCACCCAAGTTATATCCATCCCTCCCCCAACTTCCTTGGAAGAAACCATATACACTCCTATACCATCTACTAGACTCTCTTCCAAAGTAGCCCCAGAATCCTTAGTTGATTCAAATGGGTCATGCACTGCCAATTTAAATTTAAAAGCCTCTCTTCTTTTGCCTCCTTTAAAGCTCTTTGCAGTTGCTCCTATCTGCACTGAACTTTTCCTTTCTCTGAAATTCACCTGTTGTACAACTACCTAGTGTGACAATTTAATATGTTGCAGTTTTTATGTTTTGGTGTGTCAGTGCTATAAGCTCCTTGAAATAGGTTCTGTGTGTTAATTTAATAGGCATGGTTTGAGCTCTTAGTATGTGCAAGGCACTGTAGAGAATTTGAAGAACCGTAAGGCACAATGCCTGCTTCCATGGATTTACAATCGGGGAGGTGGGATAAATTAATTTTTATGATACACACACACAAGGATGTGAGAGTTCAAAAGAGGGAATGATCTCATCCAATTGGGGCATAGAGAGCGGGAGCCAAACCAAAAACTAGCATGTGGCCTTCAAGGGCCATAAGAAGTCAGTAAAGTCAACCAGAATGGTAAACCCCAAAGAGACAAAAGTTATCCATGGGTCAGCTATCCCTTCCCACCCAGGGAGTTTCCTTCAGATTAGAAATTTGGAGGATGCAAGCTTGTTTTCAATAGAAGAGCTGTTTTCTTGCCTTGCCATTTGTATTGTACAAGACCAATGGCTAGAGACAGGGCCAGAGATTAACAGGTCCAGGGGATGGAATTTTGGCTGCAATATAAAGAAAAACTAATTGCTCAATGATGAAACAGACAGCCTTAAGATAATATGAGCTGCCTCCTACTGAAAGAGGTCTAAATGTACACTAGATTCTCACCTGAAGAGGGTATAGGCAATGGTTGCACTAGATCCTGCAGTAAAAGTATGAGTCACAGAGCAGCAGCATCTACATCACCCAGGAGTTAGATGCTAAGCAGATTCTCAGCCCTCACACCAGAACTACTGGGTTAGGATCTCCCAGACTCTAGTTATTAGAATTAACTAGACCTCAGGTGATTCACAGACACATGCTTTGAGAAGCATGAACTAGTAACCTTAAAATTCCTTGCAACCCTGACAGCCTAACCTTCAAAATCAGGAGCTGAGACCACTTGAGAGAGTAGTAGACATTAATAATGTTATTAGGGATAATATCCTTATTGCTTCTTTAAAAGAGACTTCCCAAAACTACCCACCAGCTTTCAGATATTTAGTATCATTAAGCTTATATTTTGTCAGGGGCACCAAGTTTGATTAAGGTAATTCAGGAAATACTGCAAATAAGACCTTCTAAATGGTCTGCTGTTTGAATTTTCATATGCACTCAATCCCAACATGCCATCAGGCTAAAACATCAACCAGTGCTTTCTTGGTTCATATCAGACCCATACCACTTATTCAGTCGCAGACAAGAGGGGACCCAACTCCAGAAGAAAGCAGTTCCTGGGAGCCTCTGTAATCCTAAGAACTGACATCTTGGGGGCTACTGCTTGTCAAATACTATCCTCACCCTCAAAACCAAAAGAAAAAAGGAAGGCAAAGGATTTGCACAATCCCTTCCCAGTCTCCCCACCCCCGCCCACATTGTATTCTGCACACACGCTGAAGCATTAACATCGGCTGATTTGGAAGGAATATTGGAAATGAAGTGATAGCAGAGTAAATGTCAATGCATTCAGTGTGACACCGTGAGCACCAGATCTTAAACAGCTTCATCATTGTGGCATTTACTGTATCCTGAAATAATATTAATCCCACTGTTGTCCTTCTTGATGGAATCATCCATGAATATGGTTTATGGGCCTGGCCAAAGTGATAATAGGTTAAAAGAACAGCCTATCCAGTGTTCCACTAAATTAAGGTCGCTTCATGGAATTTAATGAAACAAGTGCTGCGTGGGGTTTCCAAAGGACGTTCTTGTAATTCATGTCTATTTAGGGCTCCTGATAACCAGAAACCTAATTTCTTAGAGTAAAATAGCTTTTTGTAAAGCCTGGTCATATAGAAGAATAAAAAAGAAAAAACTTTAAAGGGCAATAATCAGACCTCAACTGTATTATTTTGTTATTTCAGATTCAAAGTTTAAGCAAAAAAAGTTGGGAGGGAGCCAATGAGACATTTTGAATAAAACCAAATAGGAAAGTTAATCAGATTCATATGTCATTCTGCAGTTGAATGCTGAAACAAGGATCATGTCCTATCCTCTCCCTTTAGCCACATACCTAGGCCACAATGTGCTAAAAATGATGAGAAATGAAAGAGCTGTTCAGACTTGAGAATGGCAGAGGGAAGACAATAATGAATGTTTCTGCGCACCTATTTCCATTTCACTTGCCAAGGCTGAACAGGGCTCAGAGTTTAAACCTTCTTTAAGAAAGCCATAACCCCAGATTCATGTCCCTGGAAGTATAAGAACATTCCATTGCCCCTGCTAAAGCCTGAGCCTAAAATATCAAACAATCACAGGTATCTATTTTGCAGCCAGTATGGGTGGTAGGACATTCCATCCATGTTTTAGAGTAAAGGTAAGTCACCAAATGATTCATCAAGTTCTTCCTGGACTGTACATTTTTCTTAATCCCTATCACTGGTGACTTTGTACTTTTTGTTCGTTTGTTTGTTTGGGTGGGTGGGTGGAGGTTGCAAACTCAAACAGCAACAGAGGTCAGACAGGTAACTTAAATAGGTGAGGTGGGCTATGTAAAATAGACAAAAGGTACTGGTTGGCACTGTCTTCAACAGCAGAATGTCCCATTGATAAGGAGAAGCCAGCATTGAGCTCAGGACAATTGCTTCCATGCAGGAATCTACACTTAGTGTTGTTACAATTTCTAACTTTTCAAAAGATTCCAGGAACTTCAATAGTTTTTTTGAGAAATAGTCTAGCTCTTTTAAATATTACAGGACATCATGTCTATGTCCCTAACTTAGCTGACAAGTCAAGAGTCTGTCCAGTCTATGTCAGGACAGCAGCCAGCAATGTAATTTAGGTTTAAGACACTGAATTGGAAAAAGGAAAAGGGAATGTAGTGCTAAATACAAACCCCAAAAGTATGTATAGCAACAACACAAAAGGCAATATGTTGATTTTATCACATCAAATTAAGAGAAGTCTGGGGGCACCTGAGTGGCTCTGTCAGTTAAGCGTCCAACTCTTGATTTTGGCTCAGGTCATGATCTCACAGTCGTGGAACTGAGCCCTGTGTCAGGCTCCATGTTGACAGTGCCTGCTTGGGATTCTCTCTCTCCCACTCTCTCTGTCTCTCTCTGTCTCTCTCTCTCTCTCTCTAAATTAATAAATAAGCTTTCAATTATGAGAAGTCCCTCTTTCTCTACCTCATCTATTTGCTCTCTGCACTGGGCCAATTCACCACCAATTTTCAGTTAATTTTTGCTTTTTAGGCAAATCTTTATAATGTGCTTAAGGCCAGGGCAACTTTTTTTGACTTCAGGCAGGTAGAAAGAGTCTGTAGCCTCCTACCACCTTTTGAGTGTCTCTTGCAGTGGGTCTCCATGAAAATTACTTTCCTCCCTTCCATTGAATGGCCTGTGTATTATGAGCAGCGCTTTCTCTCTAAAAATTTGTGGCTATGTCTCTCTCAGTCAATTTCAGTTATATCTCTCAAGACAAAACTGGGTTAATTACCCAGAAAGTTGGCTGTCTTTTAAGGGCCCAATTTACTCTGACCCAGAAGACACATACATAATATATTCAGCACAGGCTCCCAGGGCAGCCTACCCAATCCTCAGCTCAGTCATGGCAGGACAGCCCAGTTCTTCTGCTTCTAAAAATGCAAAGGGTGTAATCTGTCCACATATAAGTGCCCAAGTGCCCCCTTTGGGAAGATGTACCCTAACGGTAAGCTAAGTAGAGGGCTGTAACAAGAGCAAGCGCTAACTCCAGCAGTGGGCAAGAAGGAAGAAAATGGCAAAAATTGCAGCAGCCATGCAAGCCTCATAGGTTGGAGCAGAAAATCTCCAGCTGTCTGGATTTTCCAGAAGAAAGCAGAGTGTAAAAATGCAAACCAAGGGTATGCCCTTCACATACATGGCCAGCCTCAGGTATGTCTGTTTCATGACACAATAGGTCTCCATAGCGTCCTTCTACCACCTCTCCTAGGAGTTCACAGCAAGGAGTCCGTACCTTGTGGCACCTTGTCTTGTTCTATCATTTAGCTCTTTCTGTGTCTTCGCCTGAGCTCAATTATGCACTTTTTAAAAACAGGGTATGGCTGTGATATCTCTTTATATTCAACACAAAGCTAACACTGAGCCTTGAGTGTAAGTCAATTTATGGACTTAATATTTATGGAAGGAAGGAAACTCAGACACAGAGGAGAATTCCAGCACATTAAGGACATAGTCAGAAGCAGGAAAAATTGGCATATCACCCATCAGTTAACAAACATTTAAGCAGCTGAGCATCTGACTCTTGATTTCGGCTCAGGTCATGATCCTAGGGTCATGAAATCAAGCCCCACATCAGGCTCTATGCTGAGCATAGAGCCTGCTTGGGATTCTCTCTGTCTTTGTCTCTGTCTCTGTCTGTCTGTCTGTCTCTCTCTCTCTCTCTCTCCCTGCCCCTCTCCCCTGCTTGCGTGTGCCCTCTCTCTCTCTCAAATAAATAAAATGAAAAAAAAACTTTTTTAATATGTAAAAAGAAAATGTGATTTTCAGGCTGACATCCCAAGCTCTTTAAATTTTTTTTTCAATGTTTATTTATTTTTGAGAGACAGAGAGAGACAGAGCATGAGCAGGGGAGGGGCAGAGAGAGAGGGAGACACAGAATCCGAAGCAAGCTCCAGGCTCTGAGCCGTCAGCACAGAGCCTGACGTGGGGCTCAAACTCATGAACGGTGAGATCATGACCTGAGCTGAAGTCAGACACTTAACCGACTGAGCCACCCAGGTGCCCCAAGACATCCCAAGCTCTTGATCACAATAACCTAGAGTGAAATGCTGATATGATTTCTACACAATCTTGTGGTTCCATCTTAGTACATTATTAGAATATTCACTTGGGTCCAATCATACTAACAACAAAAAACAATTAAGAACAGAATATATCACCTGAAATATGTTTTAACAACTGCTGCTTGACAAAAAAATATACATTTACTTTATCCAGTAATTATCCGTTGGTTTCTAGTGAATCTAGAAGAAAGTCACTAATGATGTGACTTTTTTGGCTTCCCCAAATCAAAATGATGGAGTCTGATGTGGCAAATATGAGAATATTTATTTCAGTGCAACCCAGCTAAATCTCTGAAGACCCAGCTTGATAGGAATCAACATAATGTCCAAAGACTGGTGCAGGTGAGCTTGGGTCTGCCCTCTCTTCTGCTGCAGGCTGGCTCAGACTCTCTTCTCCTTCACCCTGTCTCTGTACTAACCTCGCCTTTGCTCCAGACTCGACTCTTCACAGTTCCCCAGAAAGGCCCCACCCCTCTCTAGGTTAATGACTGTGCTCAGTCTACTATTTCTCCTTCTTACAACGCTTTTTCCTCTTCTTTTCCTGACAGTGTTTTACTCAAGTCCCCATTCCCATTCTTTGAAGTCCAACACAAAAGTCACTTCCTATAGGAAGTCATTCCTGATCATTCCAAAATCTCCCCCAAACTATATCCCCTTCCCTTCCAAATATTTCTTTATCCATGGCACTTATCCCATTACACCTGAATTCCAGGCATTTGTATTATTTTATTTCCTCTGCACAATAGAAAGCTTTTTAGATGGTCAGGGTTTTTGCTAACCTTCAGAGATCAGACACATCTATTTTCCTTATCTTTATGGTTCCTGGGTCCTAACACTATGGCTACTTAAAGAGCTAATCAATAAACACTTGTTAACTTACACTGAATTGCATTATTGTATCCCTCTTTTAGGCATGAACAGGCTAAGAGATCTTGGAAGTGGAAGAAATAAGAGTGGAATATTCCACCTTCTCGTGCCCAAGGTTCCACAATCTGATGAAGCATGTGGTCTCTTTTCATCCCCTAGTGACAGTGGAGGTCAGAGTGAGTGGCTTTCCTAGAAAGAAGGACACAGAGACTCCAGAAAGGAGTTAGTGGGTGTCCAGCAGGTCATTTATAGCAAGAGAGACTTTGCCTCCAGGTACCAGAAAAATGTCCACATCATCCCATGGTACAGAAGTGGAGTGGGCTCTTCTTTATTGCTAGATCATATATGTTTTCTTCCCTTTACTTTTCTCCTCATCACACGGTTCAAGTATAACCATTGCCCCGCCCGGCTCGCAGGCTCCAGGAGGGGCAAATGGGCCTGAAGCCAGCTTTGGCCAAAGACCATCAACCCTAGGACATGAGGAAACCAGCAGGAAAGAGAAGCTGTATATCTACTGGGGTTGTCAAGCTGGTGGAGTACGCACCGTGACTGTTGGTGGTCACTTTCTACCATGTCTTAGGAGAGTCTGCCTCAGAATGAATGCGATACAAAGGACAGCACACATGAGAGGTGGAGAAAGAAACGTCTTTATGTACTTACTGAGTCCTTGGATCCTGCCATGCCTAAAGTCAGTGCACTTTGGAATTCTCGCCATTAGGTTTCCATCACTCACAATCAAGAATTCTGGCTGAAACAATAGGAAGCTCTCTGCACTAAGAGGCTGCTGTCTGGGTCTAGCTCCCTGCTGATTGTGTGACCAAAGCTAAAGTTTCTAAGACTCTGTCTTCATCTGGTTACACGTAGCCACTGAAGTAGGTTGATTCTTAAAGTTCCTTCAAACCCTGACATTCTCTAAGTCATTTTCTGACTTGACATTCTAGATTGCCATCCTCTAACTGGAAAAAAGAATATCATTCTACCAGACCTGCCATATTGTGATAATGCCCAACGTTTCTGTTTCATTTTCCTTATCTTTGGTAGTAGTGGTGCTCTTGACAACACCAGAACAGTGTGAAGTTCTCATTTCCTCACTGGAGGACTTAGGAACCCAAGCAGTGAGCTGGCAAAGTTCTTTAAAACTACCTTTGTTCCAGCCGATGAAACGGTGTTGGCCCTAGTAGCTGCATCTTGATCATCTAGAACCTGACAAGCAGTGTTAAATTAATTAAATAAGGAACCCATTAGACTGAGGTGGCTCTAGAGGCCTAAGCCTGTAAATGCTTCGAGGTTAAGAAATAAAAACCTAAGGACAACCAATTACAGCCAAGTAGACTTTACACTGTAACCAATCAAAGAATTTTCCTTTCTTTGCTTTCATACCTTCTCTACTCATCTTTCCTCTAGCTGCTGTTGGTAGGACTCCTAATCGCTACCAGTTTGGCACTGCAAGATTTGAATGGATTTTTGTTCAGATACACTCTTAAAATTTTTTATTACGTCTCAGTTTATCTTTTAACAGCAGAAAACAGACTATTTTGCCTAGACAAACTTCATGATCAACCACAAGTGAGTTACTTAGTGCTTCTTCCATGGCAGGGGTTGTCATCCACTTCTTGGGGAAAACAAAGGCAAAGAGGGTCCTTGTCTTCCAGTCGCTTACAGCTCATCGGGAAGAAAAAACAGGGTAGAGTGCAATGCCAGTGTGGTCAGCGTAATGAGCAGCCACCACTCCTCAGAGACACCCTCCTTCCTCCGCCTGAATCTGGAAGCAAGGTAGAAGGTGACCCTCCCTGAAACTGAAGCCAAAAGGGACAGGGCCTGCCATCTGCAGAAATAAGCCACTTTGCTTTGTCTCATTTGGCTGTTACATTTGCCTTCGAACGATAACCCCCCTCCAGCTACTTCTCACGCTCACACACGCAGACACACACACATACTTTTTTCTGCCTCCCTCCACTTTCTTCTGCGTATCTTCTCATTTCTTCTCCTTTCTGAGCCTCTCTACACCCTTTCTTTCTGCTGTGCTTTTCTATAGGAACAGGCCTCTAATGTGACACCCTGGGGTCCTACAGAAAGTATGCATTGAGGGGTGGGCAGGCGGTTGGAGGCATCAAGATTGAGTTCTTTAAATAACATTTAATGAACAATAAACACAATCCAGCCTAGCCAAACTGGTACTTAGCTACTAAGAACCCAGTCAATGGCCCATCTGTCATATTGTTAAGACCTTTAGAAGTTGTTTAACAAAATGTTAAATGAGATGACATTCAGCAGGCAGCAAAATGCTTGACTGCCTAATGCAACCCAAAAGAGCTGGCCTGGTGGCGGTGTTTGATATAATGCTTTGTATTCCCCTCCCAAGAACCCAAGAGCAGGAGGTCTCCCTGCCTGTCACTTCCTATCTAGGTAAAGGGAGCCTGGGGTGGGAAGGACATGATTACCATTGGCAAGAAGGCCCTGGCCGGCTGATGAGGTGCTTTTCTGAAGAAGCATGACTGAGAGGGGGCACCTGGAAGTAAAGCCAGCAGAGAGAAAAAAATAATAATTCATCTGGAGTTTCATTCCCTCCCCTTCCTTGTCTCCAACGGACCCTACCTCTCTCTCTGCTGGCCTGGAGGGGAAAAGGCAGGGTTGGTAATGAGAGTCGACTTTTTCTAAGAGCTGAAATATGAAGCCAATTACTAAGGGGAAGATTTCCAGCAAATTGGCTCCTGATAGCTCACATTTATCTGCTTTAGATTTGCATAGTCGGGGAGGAGAAGCTCTCTGCTTTGGTCCAGGTAACAAAGACAGAATCTGTTCAGTAGGAGGTGAATAACTTATTCAACTTACCTTGAACCCTTGTACCCAGAGTTCAACAATTAAAGACAATAGCAAACAAATCACAAATCGCATAAAGAACTATTTGAAGGGGAGGAGAGGAAAAGGTTAAAAAAAAAAAAAAAGCCTCTTCCCCTTTGGCTGATGGTGTGAATATTGAAAGAGGCTCCCGGGTGGGGTTACACAAAGAGGAAGCCTGAAAAGTTTGGTAATGACCAAAGTCTTTACTAGAGAGTAAGCTTCCAAATTCTTTTCATTTTCTTCCTCCTTTACCACTTAGAATTGCCTGGCCTTTATCGTATGTTCAAATACTTAACTTAAGGAAGAAACTAAATTATCCAGCAAATTTAACCAGCCCTCAGAACCCTACAGGGAATAGAAATTGTATTCTCACCCTGCTGGTTAAAAAAATAAAATCTAGTGTTACTGAAATGAATCCCCACCTATAAAGTCACCTCACACAACTCAACAATAAAAAAGACAAATAACCAAATAACCCAACGGAACACAGGCAAAGGATTTGAACAGACATTTCTCCAAAGAAGATACATAAATGGCCAATAAACACACAAAATGATGAAACGATACTTGACATCATTAGCCATTAGGGAAATGCAAATCAAAGCCACGGTGAAATACCACTTCACATGCACTGGCATGGCTATAATCAAAAAGACAGATAAAAACAAGTCTTGGTGAGAACGTAGAGAAATTGGAACCCTCCCATTGCTGACAGGAATGTACAATGATACAACCACTTTGGGCAATAATTCCTCAATATATTAAACATGGAGTTACCACATGACCCAGCAATTCCACTCCTACATATATACTCAAAAGAAATAAAAATGACATGCATACCAAGACATACACACAAGTGGTCACAATAGCACTATTCATACTAGCCAAAAAGTGGACACAGCCCAAATATCCATCAAACAATAAAAGATAAACAAAATGTGGTATATCCATATAATGGAATATTATTCACAGCCATAAAATCAAATGAAATACCAATACAAGTTACAGTATGGATAAACCTTGAAAACATTAGGTTAGGTGAAAGAATCCAGTCACAAAAGACCACATACTCAACAATTCCATTTACATGAAATGTCTCCAATAGGCAAATCTGTAGAGACAGAAAGGAAGTTAGTGGCTGTTCAGGGCTGGGTGGTGGTGGGAAGGATGATTCTGAGGAGTGAGTACTAATGGGTATGTGGTTTCTTTTAGAAATAACAATGTTCTTAAAGTAGTTATAGTGACATAAATATACTAAAAACCAACTCAGTTGTACACTTTTTTTAATTTTAATTTTAGAAAGAGAGCATACAAATGGGGGAGAGAGGCAGAGGGAGAGAGAGAGAATCTTAAGCAGGCTCCATGCTCAGTGCAGAGCCCAATGCAGGGCTTGATCCCACAACCCTGGGATCATGATGTGAGCTGAAATCAAGAGTCGGATGCTTAATCAACTGAACCACCCAGGCGTCTCTGAGTTGTATATTTTAAATGGGTGAACTGTATGGTATGTAAATTTTATTACAGTAAGCTGTTTAAGAAGGAAAATATAGTCAAAACTTTTTTTAAAAAACTTTCTGCATTGGGGCCCCTGGGTGGCTCAGTCAGTTAAGTGTCTGACTTCGGCTTAGGTCATGATATCATGGTTTGGAGTTCAAGCCCCGTGTGAGGCTCTGTGCTGACAGCTCAGAGCCTGGAGCCTACTTCAGGATTCTGTGTCTCCCTCTCTCTCTGCCCCTCCCCAACGCGTACTCTGTCTCTCAAAAATAAATTAACATTAAAAAAAAAACCATAAAAACCAAAAAAAAAAAGAACAGCTTTAAAAAACTTTCCACACTAGTTTGCTAGGACTGCTGTAACAAAGTACTGCAAACTATGTGGCTTGAACAACAGAAACTTATTGTCTCACAGTCCTGAAAACTAGAAGTCTGGATTCAAGGCATTGGCAGGTTTGGTTCCTTCTGAGGGCAATGAGGAAAAATCCATTCCATCCCTTTTTCCCCAGCTTCTGGCAATTTGCTGACAATCTTTGGCTTATAGAAGCATCACTCCAACCACTGCCTACATCTTCATATAGCCTTCTCCCTATGTGTCTGTTTCTAAATTTCTCCTTCTTATAAGGACACTAGCCACATTGGATTAGGGCCAACATGATGACCTCATTTTAACTAGACTGCCTCTGTGAAGACCCTGTTCCAAAGAAGGTCATATTCTATGGTACTGGGGATTAGGACTTCAATACATGAATTTAGGAGGGACACAACTTAACCTGTAACAACCCCACTCAAAGCATTTAAAGATGGTGAAGACATGGTCCCTAAAGCTTACAACTGACTGGAGACCTAAAAATCTAGCACCAGACCCTACAATATTCATTCCTGTGTCTCTTGTTAGCCAGTAGGCCTGGACTCTCTTTGGGAATCATCTATGAGAGAGTATATCAGTCAGGATATCCTAAGTTATGATGCAGTAATAAAACTTCAGAATCTCAGCTTATGACAATGAGGACCATGTGGATCAGCAGAGACTCTTTATAGTCTTCCAAGTGACTTAGGCTGATAAAGGCTCTACCATTTGCCACAATCTCATGTTTCATGATCTCTAAGCAAAGAAGGAAAGGGCATGGAGACTCACACACTATCTCAAATACTTCAATATCTCACTTCCACTCAATGGCCAAATTAAGTCACATGGCCATGCCTAACCATAAGAGTCCAGGAGCATACCATCCTCTAGTGAGCTTGGAAGGAAAGAATCAGAAGTACTAAGGAGCAGCCCTGTTTTCTACCACAAATAGGATGTAAGAGCTCAGGAAGGCTCTTTCTGCCAAAAAGTGGCTTTTCTCCCGAAAAGTGTCAACTCCAGCTCAGTCACATTTTTAATCATAATTTTCAGAAAGGGCAGAAAGGGCACTAGACCAGTAAGCAAGCAACTCATTTCCTAGCTCTGCTAGTTACCAGAAAGTCACTTCTCAGCTGTTCATTCAGAAAATGAGGGGTCTTTAAGACCAGCCATTAGGATGAACCCTGGGGATAAAATGATGAAAAAAAGGTGACAGTCTGTTTCTTTATTGGTAACACAGAGGGGGTTGGTTTAGACCATAGCCTGCCAGCTTTGTGCCATGAATGGGTTATAAACTTGTCCATTCTTCTCAGCACTCAGTGTAATCAGAGACCTCTTCCTCCTTCAAGTGGTCAATCCAACCACAAGTAGACCCATTCATTCACCCGTGTGCTGTACCAATATAATTTTCCATGTGTACTACAAAGTTTTGAAAAAAAAAAAAAAGGAAATAATGGTCTACACCAAGGATAAGCAAACTATGGCCCACAGACCAACCTACCACATGTTTAGCTTGCAAGCTAAGGATGTTTGGGGAAAAACAATTAATGGTTGAAGAAAATGAATGGTTAAAAAAAGAATAGTTAATGGAACAGAAAAGCATATGAAATTCACATTTTAGTGTCTGTAAGTTTTACTGAAATACAGCTGTATTAGTTTCTCTGAAGAAACAGAACCAATAGGATATATATAGATATACAGAAAGAGATTTATTATAAGGGAGTGGCTCATGTGATTATGAAGGCAGAGAGGTGTCATGATTTACCATCTATAAGCTGGAGGCCCAGGAAAGCCAGTAGTGTAGTTCCAGTCCAAACCTGAGGACTGAGAACCAGTGGAGTAATGGTCTAAGTCTCAGTCCAAGTCCAAAGACCCAACAACCAGGACCACCAGTGTCCAAGGGCAGAAGAAGATGGATGTCCCATATCAAGCAGAGAGCAAATGTGCCCTTCCCCCACCTTTCTGTTCTATTCAGGCCCTCAACAGATTGGATGATGCCCGTCCACAAAGGTGAAAGCAATCTCTACTTGGTCCATGAATTCCAGTGCCAATCTCTTCTGGAAGCACCCTCACAGGCACACACAGAATTAATATTTTATCAGTTATCTTGGCATCCATTAGCCCAGTCAAATTGACACATAAAAAATTAACCATCACAAAAGACACATTTATTCATGACTGCTTTTGCACCATACTGGCAAAACTTGAGTAGCTGCAACAGAGGCCACATGGTCCACAATGCCTACAAAATTTACTGTCCAATCATTCACAAAGAAAATTTGCCAACCCTTTTGCTTCACAAACTATAATTTACAAACATTTCACTAGGAGATGATGCTAAAATACTGATTCCTATTCCACAGCTATGGGACTGAGCTTAAGATTCTGCTTTTTGGGGCAGCCGGGTGGCTCAGTCAGTTGAGCATCTGACTGATTTCTGCTCAGGTCATGATCCCAAATTTGTGGGATCAAGCTTTGTATCGGGCTCTGCACTAAGTGTGGAGCCTGCTTATGACTCTCATTCCCTCTCTCTCTCTCTTGCCCCTTCTGGTCCTCTCCCCAACTCTCACGATCTCTCTCTCAAAAAAAAAAAAAAAAAAAAAGAGAGAAAGAAAGATTCTGCTTTTCTACCATTGGGAGGAAAATATTTTCCTCTACCAACTTAGGTTCAAGTGGTCAAGGGCATGTGAATTAATTAACTGACAATAAAAGGATTAACAGCAGAAAATAAAGTTTACTTACAAGTGCATATAAGATTTGCTCAGTAATAAGTAACTTGCTGAATACCCAGAGGTAAAATTTATATACCAACTTAAAAAAAAATGGAGTCGGGGGGAAGGGTCAGTGGAAGAGTATGGAAGGTTCTACTGGGGTTTTTTAAATGCTAATGGTAATGAGCAATCAGTCTGCCTCCCTCCTAGAATGTGAAGGAAACTCCCTCAGTGCAGGGTTAATGACAGCTGCATATTTTCTGAAAGCTCTACTTCAGTTAAATAAGAAAAGTTCAGATAAGATTTCAAGTGTTTTCACTTTAATCTTTATGTCAAAAATGTGATCCCTTCACTATCAAGCCCCTAAACGATGCTGATGCTCCTGGTCCACGGGCCACAGATTGAGTTGTAAGGGTCCACAGGCGATCTCAATGTCACCTCCAGCTCACTAACATTGGGACTGTACATTGCTCTGAGTGAAATAAAATATTTACTACCAAATATCCTGGAGAGGTCATTCTCTGTAAGAAATAACAGATCAGGATAAAGGCAATCAGACAGAATATGATTCTATCATCCTAATTACTTACAAAACAGTACTTCTTCCCGTTTGGGCTGCCCACACCCAGCAGGCAGTAGCAAACCCTAAGCGCCACAGAATCAGAGGATAGTCCTGTTCACCAGGCCATCCTGCTGGGGAGTCTACTGCATCCTTAAACTCAAGACTCCCTCAACCTGTGATGTCCACCAAACCTTATCCCCACCTCAGCCTTGCCCCATGCTGAGCTGGGCTCCACAGCCTGAGTCAGTCCGATCCCACTGTTGCCACGAGCATAATATTCTATTGTTGATCTCAGTAAGAAAAATAAATTTGAAATGGGATCCCTGGGTATAGGTACAAAACTGACTCTTCATTAAATACTTTCTGATACCTGAATTTCTACTCTTATACCTACCACTCCCCCTGCCAGTCAAGCAGCTGCCTGAAACACAGCCAGATGGGAGACATTCAATAAAGTTGCTAGCTCTTCCCCCACAATCCTGAGATTTACAGTGTTAATTTAAAGCCCTCAGACATCTGTGATACCATACAACCATGGCCAATTTTTCCTCAAGGAGCTGTATGCGTTTTCTAAAGAATTCACTGTTAGATCAATATTAGCTTTAAAGAAAAAGTTGTACCCTAAAGTCAAAGCAACCACAGTACTAAACCATGTTCTAATTCTAATAATTCTGTGTGATGGGGAAAATGCTTACAGGTAAGTGGCACTTCTAGAAAGATTAGGAAGCTTATTCAAGTTGCTCCTACTTTCAAAAGAGGTAAGAAATAGAAGACTTTATTTCTAATTTAATGTCAAAATATGCCTTTCCTACTATACATAACAATTACAGATATAGACTGCATACATAGGGAAGGAGGAGAATCTCACTGTAATAATGGAAAGAATTTGGACCAAGAGTCTCTAGAATAGCACTAACACAACTTTCTGCAGCAATGGAAATGCTCTACTTCTGTGCTGTCCAATATGGTAGCCACTAGACACATGTGGCCAGTGAGCATTTGAAATGTGGCTAGTGAAAACGAAGTTTTAATTTCAGCTAACTTAAATTTAAATGGCCACATGTGGCTAATGGCTACCACAGTGGACAGTGCAATTCTGACCCCATTCCAAGAGTGTGACCTTGAGCAAGTCATTAAACCTCTCTGAATTCTCATTTTCACTTACAGAAGTTGAGAGTAATAATAAGAAATATCTGTGGTTCCTTGGACTTGTTTCACTCTATAATCCATGAATACATATGACAGTTGCTCTTCTAGTTGTGAATGTATTCAGATCTTTGACCAAACTTAGGAACCATTCTCTGTCTCCCTCTTCTCTCTCTCTCTCTGTCTGTCTCTCTCCCTCCCTCTCTCTTTCATAACATGCTAGTGACCTGGCATGGGCAGATGCTTCTTCTAGCATATAATCCAAGTAGATAACCCAACACCAGCTGCCTGGCAACTAGTGCCACTCCTACTTTTCTACTAAGACAAGAAAAAAACAAACTTCTCTTGTTCCATCTTGGCAACAACAAAGCCTGGCTGCCCTGCACCTGTGTTCCAATAAAAGCCATTTTACCTGCACACTGACCAGAATTCTCCAGGGTGGGATCACAGGGCAGAGTGAGGTAGAGAATCTGCGAGTGCCACAATGCCCACATGAGCCAGCCTCCAACTGGAGTGGCCCTACTCTGTGATCCTTTGTTACTTTCAAAGCCATCTCCTACAAGGTTTGAAGGGAGCTGAGAAGATCAATTACAGAAATGATGAGCATGCAAATAGCACTAGCAGGCTAGGGGTTAAGAACTCTCAATAAAGACCGCAGAGACCAACTGAGTTAGGGGCAGATCATCATGCTGTAAACTGAAGAAAAGTCATTTGCCTTTTTATCAATGAAAAACACATTTTTCTCACTATTTTAAAGTGTGTTTTTTGGAAACATTTTAGTCAAGTGGTAAGGACTGGAGATTTGAAATATTAACAATCAAGATGAAAGACAGAATATTATTTTGTCCTAAAGATATAGTGGATTGTCTAGGTTTCATTTATTCATTTCATCTCACTCATGTTTTTGGCCCCTATACTTTTGGTGTCCTTGTATGCCTCAAAGCTTTTGTTTTCAAACATCAGGCAATGAACAAGTGCTAGCTTATATCAACATTTTTACCAGTCCAGGGTACATTCTTAAAAACAAGGACACTGTATATATATATGCCACATTTTCTTTATCCATTCATCCATCAATGGACATTTGGGCTCTTTCCATACTTTGGCTATTGTTGATAGTGCTGCTATAAACATGGGGGTGCATGTGTCCCTTCGAAACAGCACACTTGTATCCCGTGAGTAAACTCCTAGTGTGCAGTGCTAACTAATTTGGATGTCAATTTTAAAAAATTAAAAATAAAATTAAAAAAAAACAAGGACACTGTAATCAATTCTTCATAAGGCTAAATTTGTTTTAGTTAAAGGAGGTTCCTATTATGTCTGTCCTACTTTTTGGTCTTAAAAAAATCCCTTTAATTAATGTCTTTTATGAAAATGATTGTGATTTTAAATGGGAGTTTTATTTTTCAGTTTGTTTTTACTTTTTGTAAATACTCTTACTGGCAAAAATAAAAGTTAATAACTGCCAATTTTGTGTTATGTCTATTTTGCTGGGTGACTAAATCCCCATGTCTGAAATCCCCTGGCTTAGATCTCAGGAGAGTCCAGCTCCTGCCAGAGCTGAGGAAGCCATAGTCCATATAAGAAAGTATGGGGCTCCTTAGACACTCTGCTTCCCTATGTTCCTGTAGTGGAACAAATGGGTCAGTAATCCCAGGCATGGAAAAGAGTTTTTCTGATTTCCAGCCCTGACAGCATCACTAGCCCAATGATAACTGCTTGGCACTGATCTGCTTTAAAAAAAAAAAAAAAGTCTCTTGACAAGACACTGAGCTGAAAAAAGAAGGATGTCTTTTTAAAAAGATAATATGACTATAATAAACATTCTATTCATCCATTTATTCTTGACACAGGTAATACATGTCTGAGCAAGAATATTCACAAATGAGAGTGGCCTTCACATCACCTCCATCTTTCTAAAAGGTATAAAGCAAACCCCAACTGTGCAAACTTCTGGGAAGAGCATAGTGTCATCAGGAGAGGGACTGGTAACCAGTACTTGGGAGAAAAATGCTGTCAGGATAATCAAAATAGTTTTTCTACCTTCAAGAAGCAACAAGAGGGTTCACATGTAGCATGAGGAAGGTGTGAATATGTGCAAGCATATAGAGGGTTGATAGTGTAAGGTGAGAGGGATGCTAAGGAATCTGTAGGAAAAAGTGAAGTCTAAGAAGGCTCTAGGGACGGCGACAAGATGGGGGCTAACAGCTCCACATAGGAGACAATGTACAAGCAGTCTCCTAAGCAAGACCCAAACATAGATCAACAAAAGGGACACACAAGAGGGTGAAGACCAAAGTGTTGTGGTCCCCACACGAGGAAGGACAGCTGAGGTATTTGGAGCATGACTGTGCCAAGCATTCCGCTGTTCTCTTTAAATAGATTAGCTCAGGGGTGCCTGGGTAGCTCAGTCGGTTAAACGGCCGACTTCGGCCCAGGTCATGATCTCACGGTCCGTGAGTTCGAGCCCCGCGTCGGGCTCTGTGCTCACAGCTCAGAGCCTGGAGCCTGTTTCAGATTCTGTGTCTCCCTCTCTCTGACCCTCCCCCATTCATGCTTTGTCTCTCTCTGTCTCAAAAATAAACAAACATTAAAAAAAATAAATAAATAGATTAGCTCATTCAAGCCTCACAGCAACCCCCATAAGGCAAATGCCAGCGCTATCCATTTCCTACAAATGAGGAAACTGAGGCTCAGATAGGTTAAGTAACCTGCCACAAGTCACAAAACCACTCAGTTGGAATCTGAACCCAAGTGTGGCATGATCCCAGGGCCCTTGATAAGAGGGATGGCTTTGCTACAAGGAATACAAGGGCAAGGTCATTTCCAATGGATGCCTGTGATAGAGATTAGACAAAAGGACCCTGAAATATTGATTTTCAAGGGAAGCTCTAATCATTTATGTTACCACATTAAGGCCAATTTCCTATCTGCTGTACGGAGACCCGAATAAAGTAGTTTTGATATTTCTCTCAGAGTCACACAATGTTAGAAACTCAGAGACCATCTGGCCCAACTCCTTTATGTGACACCATGATAGAGTCTCATGAAGGTAAAGTGACTGAGGCAAGGATCCATTCTGACAAGTCAGTGATTTCTACAGAGCTCAAGCTGACAGTCTAGGTGAAATGAGTTTATTGTTTTGTGTATAACAGGACTTTGACAGGATTTGGAGCATGCCACTTCAAAATATGCCACTTTGGCATATTGATTATTTTGAGATACTTGAGAAACAGCAGATGCAGTAAAGCTCTCTGACCTCCCCTTTGCACCTAAAAGCAGGTCATAAAATTTCCCATGAGAAAGATACCCCCTGCACCAGAAAGAGAAAAGCATTATCACCAGACTGGGAGTTCATGTCAAGATGGTTCTACAAAAGAGAAAACTACTAAAATAATCCATATCTTCACTAGTTTCCCCATATATTTCATAGTCACTGTCCCAAAATTACTACCCCTAGCCCAATCCTGTTTGTCCTGTCACCTCCCCATAATTTATCATTCACTAGTAAGATTTTGACCCTGACAGCTTCTTTAGTTCTTCATTTTCCTTCTGAAGAATCCTATGTACATGTCAAAGCATTAAATAAATTTGTATGCTTTTCTCCTGTTTCTCTATCTTATGTCAATTTAATTCTTAGACCAGCCACAGAGCCTAAGAGGTAGAAGGAAGTTTTTCTTCCCCTACAGTTCCAGCAGTATTAAAAAGTATTATCTCGTTATCATTTCGGTGCCTAACATAAACTTGGGCTCAGAATATACACTCAGGCAATGGGCTTAAAGAATTCTGTTGAGTCAGAAAAAAAAAACAAAAATAAACCCTCTCCAAGCAGCATAAGAGATGTGAATATAAAGTTGTGGAGTTCTGTGTGGTTAATAGAAAGTCTCATTGTGGTATGGCCACCAGTTCCATTTCTCAGTACATATAAAAAAGTCAATAATAAATTTGGCTTAAAAGTATGAACTGGTGATGGTGTATACTTTGGTGGATTTTATGCCTGTAATCAAACAGGTTTTTCTTTTCAAAAAGAGACTAGATATACAGCTCCACCATATTTTACCAGAAATTATGTATAACTCAGAATTGGCTTGAATCAAAATTAGTAACCAGATATTGTAACCTAAGGCTTGGATAATTCCTTAATCTCGTCCTCCTCCTTGAGAATTCTTGTCCTAAAATTCATCATGAAAGGTAGCAAAGACAATGAGCCACTAGATATTTCTGGAAACCTTTGACTTCACATGGATCTCTATAGCTTTAGCTAATTTCTCACAAGATCAATGGTCTTTAACATGACTAATAGAATTTAACAGTTACATAAATTGCTGCCTCATTCTGGTAATTTACATTCCGTCTCCAAAAAGGCATATTCCAGCACAAACCTACAATATTACTTTGGAGTGAAACAATAAATTCCAAGATGACAAGTAGTAGCTGAAAGAAAAGAGTTAAGATCCTCTGAAGTCTAGTATTGTGCTAACTTTTGCCAAATACATGGGTTCTTTATGGAATAGGGGAGGTAAGGCAGGAGAAGTATCTTGAATTAAACAGTAAATTCACAAGATGAGGTTGTCATTTCAAAATCAGAATTTGGGGGCACCTGGGTAGTTCAGTTGGTTAAGCGTCTGACTTCAGCTCAGGTCATGATCTCGTGATTCTGAGTTCGAGTACCGTGTTGGGCTCTGTGCTGACAGCTCAGAGCCTGGAGACTGCTTAGGATTCTGTGTCTCCCTCTCTCTACCCCTCCCCCATTCATTCTCGTTCTCTCTCTCTCAAAAATAAACATCAAAAAATTTTTAATAAAAAAATAAAAAATAAGAAATAAAAACAGAATTTGAGGGGCACCTGGGTAGCTCAGTTGGTTAAGAGTCCAACTCTTTGTTTCGGCTCAGGTCATGATCCCAGGGTCATGGGATGGCGCCCTGCATTGGGCTCCGCACTGAGAGTGGAGCCTTCTTAGGATTCTCTTTCTCCCTCACTCTCTGCCCCTTCCCTGCTCGCACACACACACTCTCTCAAAATAAATAAACTGTTCTTAAAAATCAGAATTTGATCCTTAAAATTCATGTTATTCATTCTCCAGATGGTCTTCATAGCCAACTCTCACCAAATTACAAACACTCACCTCTCTGTACAGTAAAAGGTAACACTGGCCGACATGGTATTCTACTACCACAGGGAGATGTGGATGGCAGGGTGACAGCTGAGCAAACTAGAGACATGGCTCAGAGCCTTTGTGTCACCACAGGTCAGCAGGAGGGTCAGGGAAAGGTTTGTACAATCAGATGTTAGTCTCAGTTTACAATTCAAAGTACTGTTTTGAGGGTGAGAGGCAGGAGCGTTGGTTATGAAGTTTTAAGAGCCCACAAGAATACTTAGAGGGAGGAGCACCTGGGTGGCTCAGTTGGCTGAGCGTCTGATTTCGGCTCAGGTCACGATCTCATGGCTTGTGAGTTTGAGCCCCATGTCGGGCTCTGTGTTGACAGCTCAGAGCCTGGAGCCTGCTTCGGGTTCTCTCTCTCTCTCTCTCTCTCTCTCTCTCTCTCTGCCCTTCCCCACTATGCTCTGTCTCTCTCTCTCTCTCAAAAGTAAATATTTTTTAAAAATTTATATAAAAAAAAGAATACTTACAGGGAGAACACCTAAGGCTAGAAATGAAGCTGAATCAGAAACCAGAAAAACAGACAGATGTCAGACTCAGGAACATATTCTGTTAGTCATTCTGATGTTTAATAAACAGGGGCACCTCGGTTAAGTGTCTGACGTTGGCTCGGGTCATGATCTCACAATTCATGAGTTCGAGCCCCACACTGGGCTCTCCACTAACAGCGTGGAGCCTACTTCAGATCACCTCCCTCCCCACCCCCTCAAAACACACACACACTAGATATTTAATAAACAAAGGGTTCTGTGATCAAAAATGTTTGGGTATGTGCCAGGTCAAGCAGGTTTTTTTTTGTTCTGTCATTTGACCACAACGTGCTCACTCTTTTAATATACTGGTGTCTCTCATGAATCTCCATGAGACATATATAGTATACAGAGTTTCCAAATTCATTTGACTAAGAACTCTTTGTTCACTAAAGCATCCATCGGGCAACACAGTCTACAGAACAGCTTTTGGGAATCCCAAATCTGGTAAATGATTTAAATATAAGAACATTGAGTCCCAAGAAGCTAGGAAATTTGGCTGGCACGGCACGGTCACCTACACACAGAGCCAGGACTAGAACCATCTGGAGTGCCCAGTGTGTGGTCCATCACAGAGCACAGCATGGCCCACATTTGTCTCCTCCCCTTGTTGAAGCCAGCAGTCTGTAGACACTGATGAACTTAGGAAAATAACAGCTGCATTTTTCTTACTTAACATCAGCCGAACAAACACCAAGGCACCTCTGCCAAACCTTTCCAAAAGGAGACCCAGGATGGTCTGCCTCTGGTCCTTCCCTCTATTCAAATTCAATAAACAACTACAATTTCAATTGTAACAGGGAAATTTTTTCCAAAAAAGCTACAGAGACGCTCTTTGGTGACTAATAGCTGATTAATTTCTTCTGCCAAACATCTACAAGCTTTATTGATTAGACAAAATGTTAAGTGGTGATCAGATGAGCCCTGAAAACACCAAGCCTAAGAGAATTTTACCTTGGTAGGACTCACTACCCATTACACGGGACCCCAAGCTATGTCTGGAGCTCGGAGCTGGTCCTCCTGAAAGAGGGCAGAGCAAGAAACAAGAGGAGCACTAGAAATCTGAGTCCTGAAGTCTATATTCTAGATCCTTCTCTACTGGGCCCTCTGAATGTAGCCAGGAAAGGCTATTTACCTGTTTCAGCACCTTCTTATGTTTAGAAAAGGAGGCGAGGGAGAAGAGTATTGGCCAGCTATAATCTAGACTCAAATACTCCTAGCTCACAAGCCATCAGTGGCTCCCTATTCCTCACTGAGCATGGTTCAAACTCCCTGGCCTGGTATTTAGGGTCTTCTACAATCTGTCCCTACCTTTCCCTCGACTGTCATTCTCCCACACAGAACCCCCTTTCTTACCCACACTGGACCACGTGTTGCTCCCATCATGCCTCCTCCTCTCCTACCTCCACCTAGAATGGCTCTCCCCAACCCATCTCTCCTATATATCCCACAACTGTATCTCAAGAGTCAGACTCTACATTCTCCATGAAATCTCACTGACCACACCTCCAGAAATTGATCTCTCCCTTCAGAAAATTCCTATAATTTTTCTTGCCTATACTTTTCACAGAATATTAGCAGGAACCACCTTAAAGGGCCACTAATTATGCACATCATCTTATTTTCCAGACCAAATCGTAATCTTTTGGAGACCAAAGTCACAGTCTTCAACATTTTCCACCTGACACACTGGAGGCCCTCAATGAGCGCTCAAAATCTTCCAGTTGCCCCCTTTCCCACCCCCACTGCCACCACAACCACTGTCCTTATAATCATTAGGGCAAGGTTCCAACATCTGAACTTGGCATATGAGATCCTTCATAATGTGGTCCCTTCCTACGTCTCCTATACCCTACATCTCCTATACCTACATTGCCTATACCCTGTCTCTAGCCATACCAATTTGTTGAGTATTTCTCAGAGGGTCACACTTCTACCTCTGTTTTCCCCTCTCCTTGGAATGAATTTTACCCATTTACCTACCTGGTGAGCTCAAGACTCAGTACCCCCAAACAGAAGCCTCATTCCTGGTCTAGGTTATGTTCCCATGCCTCAGTGCTCACATAGCCCCTGTAACTTTGTCATGGTACTTATGACACTTCCAGTTTACTTAGTTATATCCCCCACAACCCGAACTTCCTTAAGACAGGGACTGCATCTCATTCATTGTGCTATCTCCAAGACAGCACAGTACCTGAATGTAGCCAGTAAATGTGGTAAGCTAGCCTCCAAGATGACCCCCAATAATCACAGCCTCTGGGTGTTCATGCCATTGTGTAATCTCTTCCATTGAGTATGGGCTGGTTTTGTGACTCACTCCTAATGACTTAATAAGGTACACAGGAAGCAGCACTGCATGACCGAGACTAGATTATAAAAGGCAGTATGGTATCTCTCCCTTGTGCTCTTCAATCACTTGCTCTGAGGAAAGCTAACTAGAGAGGCCCAAAGAGCGAGGAACTGAAGACTGCTGCCAACAGTCACATGTGTGAAACTGGAAGAGGATCCCCCAGCCCTACTGGAGCCCCAGGTGGTTGCAGCTCTACTGGCACCTTAATTTCCGGCTTATGAGAGACCATGAGCCAGAACCACTCCCAGATTTCTGACCCACAAGAACTAGGAGATGTTTATTATTTTATTGTTTATTTCAAGTTTATTTATTTATTTTGAAAGAGAGTGAACGAGTGGGGTAGGGCAGAGAGAGAAGGAGAGAGAGACAGAGAGAGAGTCCCAAGCAGGCTCCACGCTGTCAGCACAGAGCCCGATGCAGGGCTCGAACCCATGAACCATGAGATCATGACCTGAGCCGAAATCAAGAGTCAGATGCTTAACCAAATGAGCCACCCAGATGCCCCTATTAAGTCTTATTTAAACGTTTATTATTTTAAAATGTTAAGTTTGAGGATTTGTTGCTCAGCATTAGATAACTAATACATATTTTGGTACCTGTAAAGTGGAGTTTGGCTGTAATGGGCAGAAACTGTAAAGTTACAGGATTTGGAGGAGAATGTTAGTGAGAGCTTAAAGTGCCTTGAACACACTGTTTGAAGAAGCTGGACTTTGAGGGGGCTCCTGATGAGGCACCTCTTTTTGGAAACTGAAGGAAAGGGATGCCTATTATGTTTAGCAACACTGTCGCCTATACTAACATGGAAAGTAGAACACGTAACTAATGAAATGGGTGATTTAGCTAAGATCTTCAGTCAGAATGTTGGCGCCACATGATTTCTTTTTGCTGCTTACAATAAAATGCAAGAGAAAAGAGAGAAGCTGAAAGAACTGTTCAAACAAAAGGTACCAAGACTTGCTGGTTTTGAATATTACCAGCCTCTCCAGATGGCAAACAATGCCAAAACTAAGAAATGGCTTCTCAGCAAAGATCAAATCAGAGCACCCAGAAATGCATGACCTAACAAAGAAGGCAACAGTCAGGTTATAAAGTCTTTTGTTAAGACCTCAGATCCTAAAATATGAATCCTTTATTAAGACTAAAAGAACCTAAAAGATGAAGCCCCCAGGCCTAGATGCAGATGAGAGAATCTTGTCCTGCCCTTTCACAATAACATTAATACCATAGCTCACATTGCTAAAACATCGTATTTTTAAAATAATTTTACTTACACTTCCCAAATTTGATTATCACAACAGAAATTAGATAGGCCAGGTATGAATAAACAAGCAACCCAGAGAGATAGGTGATTTGTCTAGTGTCTCATAACCAAGTGATAAAAGAATCTAACTCCCAATCAAGCATTCCTTTCACATCATCAAACTACATTCAGTAAACAGACCCGTGAAAGTATGTCTAAAAGTGTGGACAGCAGAAAAATTCCAAAGGCACTCATATATAGATATTTTAACATTTTGGTTTTAAACCACATTTTTCTTTTGAGCTGAAATCTGTAATATTTGTGTAATTTAGATCTGTCAGCTAATTTCTCATCACCCACCTCCTGGGTCCACATGTGCTGTGACTGTTTTCACTTTGCTCAAACCCTGATACAGAACAGCATGTCCTTGATTACCCTCAAAGATAAATCTATTCACATAAGCATTAGTTACCAATGCACATTTTATGGAAGGCTGTGCAAGAAGCAGAACATACCACAGGAAGCAATGGAAAAATTCCCATGGAATCTTTCTTTCTTTCCAAGTTTCCCATGGATTTGCTTCAAAATAAAAAGAGGGAGGAAGAAGTACATCGAAGATACAGATGTAAAAAGAAATTGCCCACAAGTGGTGATGGCTACGCTGGGGTTCATTATATTTTTCTGTCTACTTTTGACTATGCTTCAAATCTTTGTGATAAAAAATTAAACAATATAGTAACCCCCCACCCACCTTAGCTATAGAAGGCTTGGGGTTTCTCTTTTGCTTCTCCTTTCTCCTTTTCTCAGATTATCTCTCCTCAACATCCCAACACTTGAACTTCCTCTTCTCTCAGACACTCAGCTCTTCCCTCCTCCTCCTGCTCCAGACTGGCCTACCTAACTAATCACTGAATTCAGCAAAACAAAGGACTCCCACGTTTATAGGACCCACCCTTCTTCCAAGGCAGTTTAGTGACCATCTTTTGTTACTTGAGCATACTTTGGAGACTTAATCCCCAGCGAAAGTGGTTTATCAAAGTAATTCTCCCAAACACGTACAGTGCTTTCCTCCAGAATACCGATGAATAAAATTTTCTCCATCTTGTTACACTTATTATTCTGAATTCCTTTGCACTTTGTTCAAAAGAAGCCAGTTATTGAAACTTGATTTTGAGAACCAAAGCTTGTATTCAACAACTTCTGAAAAGAGTGGTTAATTCTATTTGAGTTTCTCTCCATAGCCCCATTCAAAACAGGTTGTGTGTATCTAAGAATAAATGGAGTCACCGCACAAGAGGTTTATTATCAGAGCTAAGCTTTGGGAAGCAACTCCCACTACTTAATGCTGAAAGGAAGGGAAAAAAGGAGGAATACCGGCTGCAATGAATGGAAGGAAGAGACTAAAGAAGAAGAAGGGAGTGGATCAAAAGGAAGAGGGGACAGGAACATTTGAACTGTTAAGATGTGATAATATCATACAACTCTCTGCTTTGCCAGTTCACAAGAAGAAAAATACTATCCATACAAATCAGAAAGTCAGCTTTGATATTTTTCCCCCATCCCAAAGCCTTTGCCTTTCTTTTAGTATGGTCATTTAGTCTGTGTTTTGGTTGCTATTTTTGTCACATTTTGCAATATTTTCACTATCTCTTTTGGTTAAAAAAGATAAACTTAGTCCCAAGGACCCTGAAGACCCTTACCGCGACCTATGACCCCTTATTCTGCCAGCACAGGGTAGGCATTTGATGTTTAAATCAGCCTGGAGCCTATTTTTGTTGTTGGGGTTGATGTTAATTTTTATTAAGCTCCCCAGTTTTCTTGCTGCTGCACCTGCTGAGCAAAAAAGCCTGAGAAACAGAGAGACTGGTCCCTCCAAAAGGAACCAGGGGCCAGATTATGTCAACAATTCCCCTGCCCTGAAAGGAGCTGGCCTGACGAGTCCTGTGTTGCCAAATGACAATTGTGACTCCCTGCATTTCAAGAGTCACGCACAAATGCTTCCATCTGAAGCCCTCTGGGTAATAGTAGCCTTTTGAGGTTATGATATCTCTGGATGGAATTCAATAAGAGAAATTCACTTTCAATCGAGCCCTTGGAACAGAGCCAGGCAAGCCTAACAATACAATATGCTTCCAAAGAAAATTGGACTTATCCTCGTTTTTTTTCTCCTTCCTTTTTCTTTCCGCCTCTAACCTTGTTCACATGTTACCTCTTCCCACTTCCACTCCCTTCTTCTATCAGGGGACAGCAAAGCTTTTAAATAAAAACCAGCACTTAAATAGGGGCAGTTTGAATAGAACAACACAAAGCCCCCACACACAGTCCTGAGAATTCACTCTTTCCTCGGCTGACCTCTGCTACTTCTACCAGGAAAATGGCACTGAGCCACCATGAAGGGGAGCCCAGGGATTATCACAACCAACAGTTTTCCATTACTTGTTCAAATAAAGAGTTTGACTTTTTTTTCTTTCTATTTTCTTCCTTTTAAACCAAGAGGAGGCAAACTGTACAAAGCCTAGCCGACACCACAGTCTAACTGCTGGCTTTTTCCCCCTCAATCTCTCTCTCTCTCTCAGTCTCTCTGCTTGGTTTATTCCTCATTTTGCCAAGATTTTTTTCTGAATAATTATTATTTCTTGGCCTGGAAAAGGTTGTAATTCTCTTTGTCTTTTGCATTTGATCATCCGAGTGGATTAATGTGGGTGTTAAATGGGTGGAAGAAGTCATTTTCTTTGTCAAATTCTCTTAATCATCCTTTTGATTTCACACCCTCATTCTCTGCACCCACACCTCCCTCCCGCCCCCCAGGAGTCTGTGTGTGTGTGTGTGTGTGTGTGTGTGTGTGTGTGTTTCTTCTCACACATTGTTCCTTTTCATAGAGCATTTCCTCTGAAAGCCTGGAATAAGTAGATATTTAAAAGAGAACACCACACAAATGTACAACTTTGTATCAATCAACTATGCGTGTGTGTGTGTGTGTGTGTGTGTGTCTATATAGGGTGTGTGTTTGCACTTTTCTTTTGTTCTGTCTAGCACTGCTACTTAAAATTTGTTTCCCTGAAAATCTGCCTGGTTCTAATGTCACAGTTCAAGGGGCTGACTTTGGGTTTTGTTTTGCTCTCAGATAAAGCATAGAAGAGGCAGCAATTAAATAATATATTTAAACTAACACCAGTGAAAGCCAACTACCCCAAGTCCAAAGTATGGGATCTCTTGTCCTCTTGTGAGGACAAAGCAATGTCTTCTTCTGACCTCAGGTCAGCACCTTTGACTGGACTCTTAAAGAGGTCCTACCAAACCATAATCTGTGGACCCTCCCTCACCAACCCCATCCCCTCTGCACAGATTTCTATGGAACCACACTATGGTAAAATCAGTATTAAGATTTAGAGACTTAAAAGCTATCATGGGTGGGCAAATGTGACTTAAGAAGACACCATGGAGGGCTTGGTCCACTCTTTCAATAGACAGTGGCCTGGAGAAAAGAGGTAAACAGCCTGGGAGGTAAACAGCCTATCAGGGAAATTCAAAGACACTTGACCAACTAGTTTGTTTGCTTTTTTAATGTTTATCATTTTTGAGAGAAAGAGACAGAGAGAAAGCAGGGGAGGAGCAGAGAGAGAGGGAGACACAGAATCAGAAGCAGGCTCCAGGCTCTGAGTTGTCAGCTCAGAGCCTGACACGGGGCTTGAACTCACAAACCACGAGATTGTGACCTGAGCTGAAGTCAGCCACTTAACCGACTGAGCCACCCAGGCACCCCTTGACCAGCTAGTTTTAACAGAACTAAGAATTTGGTTTCATGTATGGAAGTGGCAGTCATTGAAGTCAAGTGCATTTGAGGTTCCACCCTCTATTCATGCCCCTACAACCCAAACAGTTCCATGTTGTTTCTAGAATCATCAAGTCTTTATTCTCATTCCCTAAAGGTTCCTAACTTACTAACAATGATAAACTCTTAGGGAGAGATGCTAGCTAGCGCAGAGTCATTAAAGCCTTCCTACACCAACCCCATCCTACACCAACCCCATCCATGAAGCTCCAAAAACGGTAACATTCCAGGCACCTATGGGGGAGTCACTATGTATGGTATAAAAAATGAATGCACACAGTTACCGGCATGTGACCATATGGTTACCCAGCCATTAAGACAACTGATCATCAAGATGGATTTGTTATGTCTAGACAAAGATAAAAAATGGATTTTACCTCAAGTACCAATTCTGACTGATTGGAAATGGCTATCTCAAAGGCTGTACTGAAAAAGATACTGAAGCCACATCTAAACTTAGCAGGCAAGAATGCTGAGATCAATTAGCTATGCCTGCCATGGGTAAGAGCGGTAACATAGATACTGCCTATTAGCTATTCCTGGCAAGGAGACTGCAAAAGCTAGAAAGACATCGACATTTCAAATTCTACCAAGTGGAAAATCCCTACATATTTCCAAACAGCAAGTGTTTCAACCATTTTAAATGCTGTGTTTGTCTCTAATAGCTACCATTTATTGAATGTCTACAATATGCCTGACACTATACTATAATCAGTACTTACATTGTTTCATTCCATCTTTATAATAACACTGCAAAGTAGGTGTTATCTCCATACTGAACTCACAAAATTTAGGTTCAGAAAGGTTAAATAACTTGCCCAAGGTCTCACAGACAATAAGTAGTGGAGCCAAGACTTGAATGAAGGTCTGCAGTGAAGTCCAAAGCCAAAGATCGTGCCATAAATCCTGCTGCCTCCTTGGGATTAGAAGACATGAAGGAAGAATCAGGGAGCGGGAATCCTTGGCAGTCTGCTGCCAAATCTTACAGCAAAGTCTTCAAACTGCCCATCATTCTTGTTGGCTCCTGACAGCTCCAGCTAATTGTCTGCCATTAGGCAGTTGAGATTTTTAATTACAGTTATATTCAGCTGAGCTGAAATTTCAGCTAATTATAATTGAAATTGAGGGCTAAAAGCAAGTTTCAGAGGTCATCCAGGAGTTTTCTTTGGGTATATGTATGTCTATTTTTTGTGTTAAATAAGTAATACATGTATATGGTTTTTTAAATCAAATATTATATGAAATGACTTAAATTGAAAATCCATGACCTTCCGCTCCCCACCCCACCCAGTCTTGCTTCCCAGAGGCAATAATTTTAATCATTTCTATTTCTCCTGGTGGTTCCAATCTCTATATAATAGATGTATGACTCTATTTCTTGATTTATTATCATTACACATTATACACAGATTCCTATGATAGATGAAAATTTAACTCACCTACACCACCTACACCTTCCTTTCCTTCCTCCTCCTTATCCCAATTTAGTTACATCCCCATTTTCAGTTCTTCCACTCAGCATCCACAACTTCAAGTGGCATAGTAGAGCCTCATTTCTTGTTCTGTCAACTACTCACAACTATTTCCTTCTTCCTTTCTTCCACTCCCCAACCTCTGTCAGCTATTCCTGTTATGTTTACAATATCTAGATAAATAATGTCTCTATTATCTTTGTGACCATACTCAAGTTCTCCATGATTTATACAAGAGAATTCTAAAGGGTGAAAACCAGAAAATACCGTAACATTACCGGCATCTATTCAAATGGATTCTACTGGCATCTATTCAAATGGATTCTCCTTGGGGCGCCTGGGTGGCTCAGTCGGTTAAGTGTCCGACTTCAGCTCAGGTCACGATCTCGCCGTCTGTGAGTTTGAGCCCCGCGTCAGGCTCTGGGCTGATGGCTCAGAGCCTGGAGCCTGCTTCCGATTCTGTGTCCCCCCCCCCTCTGCCCCTCCCCTGTTCATGCTCTGTCTCTCTCTGTCTCAAAAATAAATAAATGTAAAAAAATTTTTTTTTAAAAAACAAATGGATTCTCCTTCACATTCCATCAATTGGTCAAAATCATACCACAGGTGAGTTTTTCTTTATAGATGGACCACCACTTTCTTGTACAGTTTTGTTGTTGTTTCTGAGGTTTTGGATTCTCTTTTCCTCTTTCTTATGTTGCATAATATTATAATAATCTCACAATTTTCAAATTTCTCATTATACGATTTTATTTATAAGTTCCTCTTTCCCCCACATTGCCCAGACCTGTTTTACCGCAACCCGTCTTTCCCCTCTAATCAGGACTAGTTCCTCCTAGACCTAAGACCCAGTTGCCAGGATCTGGGATTTCTGTTTGCTATTCTTCTGGGTTGAAACCTCTGTCTCCTATAGCTTCCTCTTTCTTATTTCAATCCCTTGATTTTTTTTCCTGAAACTCATTCTCTAATAGTTTCCTAAGACAGAGTGTATAGTCGTAATATTTTTGAGTCCTTGTAAAAATTATCTTTACTTTGACTTCAAACTTGATAGATTAACTAGGTATAGAATTTTAGCTCAAAATCACATTCACTCAGAACTTTGAAAGCACTGCTTCATGTCTTCTAACCTCCAGTGTTGTTCAGAAGATAAAGACCACATTGATTGCTAGCTTGTGAATGTTTTTGTCCCCCCCATCCATACGTTAAAATCCTAATACCCAATGTGATGGTATTAGAGGTGGGCCTTTGAAAGGTACTTAGATGATGAGGGTGTAGCCCTCATGAATGGGATTAATGCCTTTTTAAAGTGGCCCCAGAGAACTTGCTAGTCCCCTTCCACCTCATGAGGACAGAATGAGAAGGGCCAGTTATGAGCCAGAAGAGTGCCTCACCAGAATGTGACCATGCTGGTGCCTTGATCTTGGACTTCCAGCCTCTAGAATTGTAAGAAATACATGTTTTTTGTTTATAAGATACCCAGTTTCTGGTATTTTGTTATAGCAGCCTGAACAGACTAAACTACTGATTTTTGTTCCTTCCCAAGTTGCCTGCTTTTCCTCTTTCTTTCTTTCAAACTATTTCTCTCCTCCCTTCCTTTCTTTCATTCTCTCTCTTTTTATTCTAAGTTCTTAGAAGTTTCCTTCATTTTGTCTTATTTTGTATCAATTAATTTTGTTAGCAATCCTCTTTTTATGTTCCACAAGACTGTTCTCATTTTATCCTTTTTTTTTCCTTTTTACAAAATTCTCTTATTTAATAAATGCAATATTTTCCCAAATCCCTCTGAGGGAACTAAATTTTTAAGTTCTCCTCTGTCCCTTCAATTATTTCCATTTTCTTCAGGCTCATTTTTATTTGTTGTTAGCCATTCTCTTTCATGTTACATTTGCCCAAATGTTCTGATAATCCTCAGATGTCTTTTCATAAAGGAAGCAATAGAATACATGATCAGGAGCTCTGTGGACAAAGGTTTGGTTTATCAAAACTGGCAGGGTTTGCTTCAAGAAAAAAGTGGAGAACCAGCCATTATATCTTGAGAACCAGGCATTATATCTTAAGACTCCTCAATTCAGAACGAAGAGAGTTTTACTCTGGGGTATTCACCATCACACTAGTCCTCCCCCAAAGAGTATATTCAATTTCCTCTGAATATTCAGCCTGAGAACAAGGGCTGTTGTGGGTTCCACAGAGAAGCTAAAGGGAATGGGCTCAACAGTTCCATGGATCTTTAATTTGTCTTCTGTTTTCAGCCTTACTTTATATTCCCACCCTCTGACATGCATGCTGTCTCCAAGGACAGAACCTCTCTACTATTCTGCTGGGCAATGGATATTCTCACTCTGTTTTATTAGCCAATTATTTATTCATATATTTTCTGCCTTCTAAAGATTTGTTGAAAGATCTGGATCATTGCTATTCTCATATATATTTAGTTCCTTCAGTTTTTACTAGTTTATAGTTTTTACAAATTCCTTACTATAATTTTAATGCCATCTGAGAGAAAGAGAGAGATAAATGCATATGTGTATGTGTGTACTTCTGCAACTTTGAACTAAAGTCTATACAACAGTGGTTTTCAAGCAGTGCTCTATAAAAAAAGCCAAGCTTGTAGGGAGAAAGGCAGTAGAAAAAGCCAAGGCAGGAGACACCGAAATAAGAGATAAGTAGGTGACACCTTCCCACTTCAACCAGAGCTCTCTGCTTTTATTTATTTCCTCTATGGATTCCACTTGATTATATCCTCCTACAAGAAAGGTGCAAAGACTAATTCAAGACAAAATATAATCAAGTGCTAAACTAAGTACTCTAGAAAATGAGCTTTCAAATGTGGCCCAGAATAATTAAGTGTACATAAGAGAGGTAGAACTTGTAGAAAGCTCTGGGGCTAAAAAGCTATGTTGGAGCCAGATTCTATAGGACTTTTTTAAGTTGTGTTAGCAAGTCTAGGCTTTATCCTAAACATGAAGGAACAATTAGAAGGCTTAAAACAAGGAAGTGAAAAGATTTGATGTGTTTTTTGAAAGGTCACCCTGACTTCAGATGCATACAGGTTATCTGTAGGTGGGGCAAGAACTTTTCACATTTCCTTTCATTTGATCTCTACCACACCCTATGGAGGTGGGAAAGGTAGGCATTATTGCTGATCCTAATTCCCAGGGGAGGAAACAGGCTCAGAAAGATTATATGATCTGTTTCAATTTACTACATCAGTAGTAAATGTCAAAGCCAAACCAGGAATCTGCCTTTTTTAACTCCTTTCATACAGGTGCTAAGGAACCATGATGAACCAGCGGTGTTTGGCCCAAACTGACCAGTCATAGTCACTACCCAACCTGGAGGACAAAGCCACCTTCCTGGCTCCACTCAGCGCACACCCAGGAGCTCTTACCACTAACTCTCCAACTCTTTAGAGCCTTCCTTCCCAATCACTCCAGGTAATTTAGAATTCTAAGGGATAAATTGAAGAAGACAATAATGTGAACTCATCTGCTACGTACCCTTTCTTCTCTTCCAAAATCCCTTTATGAATATTATATTGGGTTGATAGTATCCCCCACCCCAAAATTAAGTCTACCTGGAACTTCAGAATGTAGACTTCTTTAAAAATAATGGTCTTGGGGCGCCTGGGTGGCGCCGTCGGTTAAGCGTCGGACTTCAGCCAGGTCACGATCTCGCGGTCTGTGAGTTCGAGCCCCGCATCAGGCTCTGGGCTGATGGCTCGGAGCCTGGAACCTGTTTCCGATGCTGTGTCTCCCTCTCTCTCTGCCCCTCCCCCGTTCATGCTCTGTTTCTCTCTGTCCCCCAAAAAATAAATAAAAAACGTTGAAAAAAAAATTAAAAAAAAAAAATAATGGTCTTTGCAGATAAAATTAGTTAAGTTAAAATTAGGCCATACTGGCCTAGGGAGAGTCCTAAATCCAATGATTGGCATGCTTATAACACAGCCATGTGAACACACAGACACACAGAGAAGAAGGCCATGTGGTGACAAAGAAAACAGAGATCAGAGTAATGCACCTACAAGCCAAAGAATGTCAAAGATTTCCAAGAGCCACCAGAATCTAGAACTAGGAAGGAAAGAATTCCCATACAGGCTTCAGAGGGAGCATGGCCATGCCAACACCTTGATTTCAGACTTCAAGCGTCGAGAATTATGAGAGAATGCTCACATGGTTTAAGCCACCCAGTTTGTGGTAATTCATTACAGCTACCCTAGGAAACGAATACAAATGAAAATCAGGGCAAAAATAAAAGGAAAAGAAGAAATTAATTATATTTAAAATTATAAAGTATAGATTTAACAGAAAAATTAAAAACTGACTAACGGTCAGGGTACAAGTCCAGATGTTTTCCTGAATGCTAAATTTGTAAAATAAGGATGATGCCTGCTGAAAACATGGGCTTCGAGAAAGAAGGGACTCTGCTGGGGTGAAATCCAGAAAAACTGACCCTTGTCCCCAACAAGGATATTCTTATACATTGGTTTCCAGGTCTCCAGAGCATACTCCATAGTATGGAAGTTACCATTTCTTAACTGTGTGCCCTCACAGTGCTAGGTACTTGATTAGCTTTATGCCAGTTTATCATCACAACACCCATGACTGGCAAATACTAAGCTCTTGATTACTATTTGTTGATCAATAGACTAACCCTGAGAGGCATGTATTAGCCTGATTCAGGAAGCCATGGGCTGTCAGGAAAAGCTTTCTGGCAGGTGATCTCTAAGGTCCCTTTCAGTGTTCAAGTGCTAAAAATTCTGTTTCTATCTCTCAGCTAAGCCAGCATGCAGCCAACTTCAAGTAAGGGCTTTCCTAGTCAATGAAATACTCCATTTCCTGAGCTCCAGCTAAGCCCAGAAGTAAACACGCTCTAGGGCAAAGTAAAACTCTTCTTTGTGCTGGCTTTTTGCCCATGTCAAGCTGAGTGAGCAAAAGTCCAAAAGTGATTCATATTTGGCCTTGGTACAGAGACAGCAGGCATACATGCACGTACACACATCCTTCTCTCTCACACATGCATACCCCCAGCCACGTGCCTATTACCAAGGCCTTCCTCGCTCAGACCTGGCCCAACCAGTATCCTAATTGGTGAGGGAAGGTGGAAGGAAAGCAAGAACAAACCTATTCACAGTTAACCACAAAGTTGGTAGATTTCCAAGATTAAGCCCTTTGGACCACACTGCATTTAACCTCCCAAAATGGGCTCCTCAAGGTATCTGTCAAAAATTAACAAAAATACCGCCAAGTTAGAAACCCCCTGTAATCTAAAGGAAGAGAGAAGATCACAAAACCCACTGGACTGAGAATCACCATGGGGGCTAGAATCCACTTTACTGCCAATTGCTAGCCTTGTGACCTTAGACAACTCACAGCCTCAACTGACAAAGGATTGAGTCATCCATAGGGCAACTCCACAATTCCTTATCTAATGTGCAAATCACTCCACCATCTTTCCTCAATTCCCTGGACTCCCCACTGCTCTCACATTCCCCACACTGCTGCCCACATACCCTGGCATCTGCACACTCTGCCTTTGTCCAGGCTGTTCCCTCCCTCTGGAATGCCCTTCCCAGCCCAACCCTTCAGTATTCAAATTCAATTGTCCCTTCAAGGCTAAACCCAAAAGATTCTACAAAGTTTTTCTGGATGCTTTCTATTTGAAATAATCTCATCCTTCAGCTACTAAACACTCTACATATGATGAAATTTGACTCTTTCTCACATTTTAGTTATTTGAGGTATTTCTTCATACCTCCCTCCATTAGTCTGTGAGCTTATGGAAGGCACATTCTGCACCTAGTTCATCTCTGAATCCCCCATCATTCCTAGCACAAGCTCAGAAAGTCTTACAGAAGTTGCCCAAGGACACAGAACTCATTAGTTACATACAATTCTTGCCACTGTGGTTCTTATTTCATTTTCATCTGGGGCCAGAATCCCAGGAAGCTAATAAAATTGATTCATGCAAATAATGCCATGTCATGTAACAAATAGAAATTTACGTGCATATTACAAACTGTGGGATCCATTAATGACTCTGTGTTTTTAAAAAAACAACTGAAAGGAAACCCCACCCTTCACTTGTTTGGCTGAGCCTACTTCTGGAAAGCAAATATGGTACATATGACTGCTATCATCAAAGGACCCTAAAATACTCCAGCCCAAGCAGGTGTACCCGGGTTGGGCATGGGGTCTAGATTCTTTGTATACTCCTCAGAAAGACATTTGTAGGTTGCTTTGGAAGCTTATTGTGGTGAGGAGAAGGAAATATTTGCTCAGCAGCGGTTTAAAACAAAAAACACTCCCCCTCCTGAGGCACCCCTTATGTATGCAGCCTGACCTCAAGCTGGAGGATTAGCACATTTCTTGAAGAATAATGGATCTGTTTGCCTTCAGAGTCATGACCTGTTTCTTCTAATTAAGACAAACATTATACTAACATGAAGAAGTAAGGAAAATGAGAAGGTTTTGAAAAATGGAGCACTTTTGTAAATTATCTAATCCTATTTGTTTTGTTTCCCAGGTGTTACTAGCAGTTCCTACTTGAAGCCTGACATGGCAAACACCATCTATTTGTCCTCTAACGGCAGAATGAAATTATTTTTAAGGCCATCTTTGTGATTAAAAGCCCAAGAAACAGCCATAAATTACCAGGCAAAGCCATCTATTTACAAATATCATAAATAATCATAAACATTATATATAACCATAAATAAATATCACAGTGTTCACCCTTTTCTAGCAATCAAAGCCAGATAGGAGGCCGAGTGGCTCCCTTCTGCTGACCCTCACCTGCCTGGTGAATGAGATATTCTACTCCTATTGGAGGGAGCCTGGCTTCTCTCCCTGGGCTGCCTGAGAAAAATCGACTCAGTGTGCAATCCCATCCTAATGCTTACATATTAAATGTTGGTAGTCAAACACCATTAACCATCCCCACAGGGCCTAATATTGATTTGCATCTTGGGATTTCTAGTATTTAAGAGCTCTGCTCTGACATCAAACAGTGAAATCAGATGGCTTCCTAGCTTCACCATTCACCAGCCAAACCACTAAAGAAAGTTACTAAAATTATCTTAGCCTCAGTTTCCTTATGTGTAAATAGGAACAATAACAGTGACTCCCCCAGAGGATTAAGTTAAGGAGTAAATTGGGTTTTATATATATATAATATAATATTATATATATATAATATATACAAGTATATATTATATATATAATATATACAAGTATATATAATATATAATATATACAAGTATATATTATATATATAATATATACAAATATATTTTGTATATAATATATACAATATATATTTGTATATAATATATACAAATATGTATTTATAAGTTATATACATACATAATATATTTATATATAAATTATATACATATATAAAATACATATAAATGTATTTTATATATATGTGTGTGTATATATATATACACACACATATATATATACATATAAAACTTAGTGCTTGACAGATAAGGACCAATCAAAAAATGTTCCCTGTTTTTATTCCTCAAAAGTACTTCTTGCTCAAAATGAGACTTGACCTGCTTTGCCTTGTTTTATATAGCTTAGAAAACAAGTGAGGGCAGAGAAGGATGTGCACAAACACACGCAAAATGGACATGTGCTAACAAGGTAGTTCCTGGCAACATCTGACTGGGAGCAACGATGAGACCATCATGTTACAGTACACAGACTACATTTCCCCCAAAAGCAGAGCTGCAACAACGGCTTCAGTGCAAGTTATCTATTTAGGGGAGTGAGTTCAGGAAGCAGAAGGGGGAGGCAGGAAAAAAAGAAATATGGAAGAGAAAGAAAGAGCCACCATAAAGACGCATTATTGAGTTGGCCACCATTATTTGAGACTGGAGCTGGATGCCATTGGACCATATGTGAGCAACAGTTCACCAAGAAGAAGAGAGAATGAACTAATCCACCAGTTCTTATTGCTCATTTGTCAAGGGTTTTCCCACGGGGTATAACCTCCTGTATAATTTCAGGTTGCACATGCAGGAGTCCCAAGCAATTCCTAAAGAAACCTATTTATAGGTGCTTTGGATCACAAGCTATCAGCTTGACCTTCAGAGGAAACAGAGACTGAGGTGCTCTTGCTCTCCCTCTCCCTCTCCTCTCTCTCTCTCCCTCTCTCTCGAGAGGTCAGCCATGTAGACAGTCAACCATGTCTACATAATAAATCCCCAAATAAAGATTCTGGACACTAAGGATCAGGTAGGCTGACCTGGTTAGCAACACTCCATTTTTTTTTGTCACACATTGTTGTTGGGGAAATCACTGCTATCCACAGTTCCACTTGGATAGGACAATGGGAAACTCCATATGTAAAATTTTCCTGGATTTTGTCCTATGGGTCTTGGATGATGGATCTTATCTGTCCTTGGATGATTTTAATCTGTATCTTTTCAGTGTAATAAACCATAACCATAAGTATAACAGCTTTTAGTGAGTTTTGTGAGTCTTCTAGCAAATTATCAAGCCTGAGGAATGGTCCTAGGGACCCACAAATTCTGTACTTGGTATCAAATATGACAGTGGTCATGGAATTTTGCATATCCCTACTTTGATCAGTCACTGGAAAAATCTATGTGTTGTTCCTGGAAGGATGGTAACTTAATGTGTGGTTTTCTTCCACCAAGGCAAGCCCCCAGGAGACAGGTAGAAGCTAGGGGTTTTCTACTAATAATACTCTCACAAACTGGAGAATGATGTTATTCATTCCTGAAGAAGGCTATGGCAAGTGGGACAGACTTTACTCATCAGATGTCCAAGACTTGATTAACATTTCTTTCCAAGAAAGGAAGAAGATTCACATAGCCACTAAAGGGGGAGGATGCCTCATGGAATGTGGAGAAAGTTGTGTTACTCTCATTTTTTTAATACTAGAAAATTACATGCTTGTTTCATGGAAAGAAACTGGGTCATTGTGTATCCATCTATGATTTTCTATGACTGTTTTCACCTAGTGGAGTTAGTCATTCAATGTCGATTTCTAATAACAATGGCTAAAAGCATGGTTAAAATCAGCATCCAGAGCCCCTTGCTGCAGCCCCTCTCAGCAAGTATCCACATACTAACAATTTGCCAAAAATTTAAAACCTAATATAAAAATTAGAAGCCAACACCATACCATTTCTGTGTGGTACTTTGTCTACGAGGTGGAAAGTCCTCTTTGTAACTTACATCATGCTGAACAGCACCAAAGAAATTATCTGAAGCCATGGATGGGTGTTAAGATTGCATTAGCCTCATAAGAACAATATTCTAACAGCAAACGCCAATCAGCTGTAATAAGTAATGACTATCCAATACATACCCAATTCCAAGCCAATTTTGTTAAGACCTTCTCCTATGGGTCTATGGCCACTTACCAAAATGTACAGCAGCTACTAAAGCTCTACCAGAGGTTTTAGAAGGTTATCAAGTGATTACTGGTTTTCCCTATCTCCTACCACTGCCTCACTCCAAAGTTGGAATGACTTTCTCCTATCTAGAAAGCCTTGTTTTTCATTAAACATCTCTGGATGAAGTTTCTACAACTTCCTTTGGTAATCATTTCCTATGTTATTTAACCCTGAAAAGTTTTGAGTGGAAAAAAAAATTTTAAGACATTCCCTTCTGCTATACTGCCAATGAAAACAGAAACGGGTTATTCTGCTCTGGTCTGAATTTTAAGTATTTACTAAATACAAAATTTCTTCTTCTCTTCCTTTTACCCCTTTAGACAGTTGGCAAGCATATGTATTAATATTCTACTAACCCCAACAAAGTAAATAGCAGCTACTTCACTGATGACTCTCCTAAATCAATGATTTATCATGGCTACACAAAAGAGCTGGGTTTCAACCACAACGCAATGGATCTATGCCAAAATCCAAATTCTTTTCCAGAAAGGGCTTTGGCAAAGAAAGATCTTTCGAAAGAAAGAAAGAAAGAAAGAAAGAAAGAAAGAAAGAAAGAAAGAAAAGAAAGGGAAAGAAAAGAAAAGAAAAGAAAAGAAAAGAAAAGAAAAGAAAAGAAAAAAGAAAAAAGAAAAGAAAAGAAAAAAGAAAGACAGGTCTTCCTCCACAACAAATCCATTCATAAGTCTTGAACAGAGTGAACACTAAATCTACAACTGAAGTATAGCCTTCTTTTAGAATTTTTTTACCCTAAAGTTAATTGACTTCTTTTCCATCTTTCTTTATCATGACAGATGGATGCTTAAATACAAGACTTGGGATTTAATGCTCATCTTAAGCTGTACCATTTTATAGCATTAAAAGGTATTCCAGTCATCACTATAATTACTATACATGCAAAATAGATTACAGTAATGCAACCCGAACTTGAATTTTGGAAGATAAAAGCAAAAGAAACATAAATTCTTAAGCACCTTTTAATACTCAGAAACAGGCTATGGGATCATCTATCTCTCACGTCTACAAACACATCTGCCTACAGTAAGCAGGCAGAAGCGGGGAGGGCCAGTAGTGAAATCAGGAGTGCTCTAACACTAACACTGGAGAGCAAAGATCCACATGAAGCAGGTAGCTGCTATTCAGAAACACAGGACTGTTTTCTTACTTAGTATTTCCAGATCTTCTGGTTTTCCCAGAGAAGTTGGAAATACAAGCCTTGTGTAAAATTTAATCATTGTTAAAACTCAAAATTCTCAGCCAAATAAAACCCTTCTGAATGCCAGATCTAGCTCATTCACTGCTAGTGTATGTGACTCCTCAATTAGAAATAGGTGAGGGGCACCTAGGCAGCTCAGTCGGTTAAACAGCTAACTTCAGCTCAAGTCATGATCTCTCAGTTCATGAGTTCGAGCCCCGCACTGGGCTCTGTGCTGACAACTCAGAGCCTGGAGCCTGCTTCAGATTCTGCATCTCCCTCTCTCTCTGCCCCTCCCCCTGCTAGTGCTCTCTCGCTCGCTCTCTCTCACTCTCTCTCTCAAAAATAAATAAACCTTGAGGCGCCTGGGTGGCGCAGTCGGTTAAGCGTCCGACTTCAGCCAGGTCACGATCTCGCGGTCCGTGAGTTCGAGCCCCGCGTCGGGCTCTGGGCTGATGGCTCAGAGCCTGGAGCCTGTTTCTGATTCTGTGTCTCCCTCTCTCTCTGCCCCTCCCCCGTTCATGCTCTGTCTCTCTCTGTCCCAAAAATAAATAAAAAACGTTGAAAAAAAATTTAAAAAAAAAATAAATAAATAAACCTTAAAAAAAAAAATAGGTGAGATTCCGGTTACTAGGTAGAAATTAGTTTAGTCAATACCTAAGATCCCTTCCAATTCTGCAAAATATTGCTACACAACAAATCACCCCAAATTTAGTGGTATAAAACAATAAGGCTCTTGTTATACTCAGGATGCTGTGGTCAGAAATTTAGATGAGACACAGTGAAGACAGACTGCCTATGTGCTATAGAATCTAGACTTCAACTAGAAAGATTCAAATGTCCAGGGGTAATTGAATGATAGGGTCCAGAATCATCTAGAGCTTATTCAACTGCATGTCTAGCACCTGGACTGGGATGTCTCAGTTTGGGCTTGGCTGGAACTGTCAACGGTAGCTGCAATGCTTACACATATGACTACTCCATGTGTTTTGGGCTTCCACATAACATGGTGGCATCTGGATAATAGGCTTCTTACCTACTGATTCAGGAGTAAATGTTCCAGCAAGCACAGCAGAAGTTCATGGCCTTCTGTGATCCAACTCCAAAAGTCATAGAGTATCACTTCTGTCCTACTCTACTGGTTGAAGTGGTCATAAGTCCACCCAGATTTAAAGGGAGGGGACACAGACCCAACCTCTCAATCTGAAAAGAGTCAAAGAATTTGCAGCCATTTATTTTAAAACCACCAAAGACAGAAAAACCCATGTTTGGATGCCAGAAAGATCTAGATTCAAATCCTGGCTCTCTACAGAGTAACACTGAGCAAATTATTTAACATCATTTATCCCCAATTTCCTCATCAAATTAGAAAAATCTATGAAGCCCATGACACATTGTGAGTGTTAAATGAATGGTAAATATTATTTCAATTTTTATCATATTATGGAAAATGGTAAGGACCTCCTTAAAGTTTTATGAACTTATAGGGCCAATGACTGATCTGACAGTCACTTTGCTTACTGACAACACACCCTGGGTGTCTAAGTTGATACCAGGAAGTTAACCTGCAAACAAATCATAACACAACCAGAGCATAACAAAAAATTCTCATACCAGTCTCATGATGGTACAAGCTTTGACTCACTCAAAATATTCCAGTCTCATGATGAGTTTTGACCTGCTCAAAATATTGAGCAAAGAAACACCCTTTGAAAATGGCTACCTGAAGTCTCAAAGAAAACAAAACAAAAATCAGAACACAAAAACACCAACCAGCCATAGATTTTAGGAGAGAGAAGCAACAAGAAATACTGTGTGGGCCAGTAAGAAGGGAAATGATCCTACAGTGCTTGTCTGCCTTCAGTTGAAGGAGGCTCTTACTATCTGCACGTATTATAAATAATATAATCGCCTCTGTGCAATCGGACAGTGCTAATGGAGCCAGTGAAGCCCACAGTATATAATATTTATTTGAAAGAGAAAATGATTTCATTTTCATTTTATTTCTGGTACAGCAAAGCATTCGAGTAGCACACGATGAGCCTTTCAATTACATGTTTAATTCATTCAGATGATTTGTGCACAGCAAGGAGATCTTAATCCCAGAGATTCTTAGTAAGAATGTCATTAGGTTAATATAGTTCTCACAGGCTTCTTGGATTGGATTCTACTTAACACCATTTCACAGACTAAGCCATAGAGGCATAATGCTCACCAAATGCCCAGCAAGCAACAGTAAAACTTTCCTCTGCTCTGTCAGTTTCTCAGAGATGGCTTCTCATACCTACCAGGCCAGACCAGCTCCCATGGCTAACATACACTAGGACCTTGTATCTCTCACATATGCAATTAAATAGTCATTTGTATAATTATTTGTAATTGTCTAGGTCTCAAACTGGAATGAAAATTCCATGTGGTCAAAGACCACGTCTTACTTATCTCAGTGCCCAAACAATGCCTAGCTCATGGTAAGTATTCAGTACAATTTGGCAAATATAGGATCGGTGACTCTGGCAAAATAAATTAGAGTATATACATAAGAGTATATACAGTAAGATGTAATATTATGGAGCAATTACCATTAATGCTGCAGTATACACAGTTTTTGACATGAAAAGGAATCCATGGATTTGTTTTCCAAATCAGATTATAAGATAGTAAAGATAGTAGGCAGTAGAATGTGGTGCTTACAAGTGTTAGATAATGTGAACAAGTCAGTTACCCTCAGTGAGCACCAGTTCCTCATCTGTTAAAGGACTAAAAACATATCTGAGCTATCAATTGTGTTCATTTATATACACTTGTTAAAAACATGAACTGTCACAAATAATAATCCCAAGTATAAGGTCTATTAGAAAAATTAAGTGAGAAAATTAATTCAATAAAAAAATGTAAAAATAAAATAAGTAATTAAAAATCTAGCATAGTGCCTGAAACCAACTAAGTGCATGATAAATATGAGCTATATTAAAGACGACAATCCCATTCTACAAAGGAAAGTATACTGCCATGTATATATAAAAACCTCAAACTATTCACATCAAATTATTAAAAGATCAAATGAAGGTTTAACATGGCTAACTGGAGAAAAGTATTTACCTGGTCTCATTCTCTGAATTCCACTGAAATGACAAAGAAAATGTGCAAACAAAAATAAATTTAGTAGAGCTGAAAAACCAAGAGAGTTTCCACTAAGATACCAGAACTGCGAATTTCCTAGAAAAAGCAGGAGGAAACAGATCTAAAGAATCTGCAATTCCACAAAGACAAATGAGAAGCTCTCCAATAAAGAGCTCTAAAACAACTCTAGGAAAAGAGGCAGTAAGGATAAAAGGAGGAGTTGGTGGTAGGCTTGTCACTTATTCAAAAGTACAGAAGAACTATGTCCATCCCCTGGCAGAGTGCCTAGCAGAGTTTACCCTCAAATGCAGCTCTGTGATACAGGAATTTTGACACAGAGATTCTCAGAGTAGATACTGGGGCTGGGACAAAGTAATGTACTCAGTAACTTTGGGCTACCTCCAGGGAAGAAACAAACTTTCATCAGAAAACAAACTACTGGTCACCCTAAAGGAAAAGTCTACCCTACCAGGACCCATAACTGCTCTTCACTCCAGAACCACCACCAACATCTCCAACCAGAGCTACAGTTATTGCCAAAGGGAACAGGGATTTCCGTTTGCACTGGAAAAACATATCTGAGCTATCAATTGTGTTCGTTTATATACACTTGTTAAAAACATGAACTGTCACAAAGTGTTGTAAAACATGCAATAGATATGAATTGCTAACAGAATGAAGGGAAGGAAGAAAGAAAGGAAGAAAGGGAAGGAGTAAGGAAGGGAGGGAAGTGGAATAAAGAAAACAAAAGGATGGTTTCAGCATGTCTGCAGAAATCTCTGAACTCCAGAGATTGATAAAATTCTTAACAATCACTAGAAAGGGATAAGAAAAAACAGGCTACATTCAAAAGAACAAGAATCTACCTGGCATGAGGCTTCTCCTCTACAACACACAATGGAGCTAATGTCTTCAATCTAAAACACAATGGAGCAATGTCTTCAATGTTCTTATGAAGTACCAAAAACTCTAGACTCAACAATCTTCTAACCATCAGGGCAAAATAAAGACATTCTCAGGTACACGAGTATTCAAATGTTTTCAAACTTAGAAAACTTTTCTGAACAAATTATATGAATATATACAATATGAAAATGGAAAGTGAATCTAAAAGAGAAAAGGGATTGTTTTAAAAAATAGTGTGAGTAAAAATAAACCATAAATGTGTAGTTAAGGCTAAATAAAATTGTTTAATGTTTATTTATTTTTGAGAGGGAGAGAGAGAGACAGAGTGCAAGCAAGGGAGGGGTAGAGAGAGAGGGAAACAGAATCTGAAGCAGGCTCCAGTCTCTGAGCTGTCAGCACAGAGCCCAATGTGGGGCTCAAACTCACGAACCATGAAATTAGTTGGGAGCTTAACTAACTGAGCCACCCAGGCACCCCAAGGCTAAATAAATTTAAATAGCATGGCTGTTAACCTTAATGTTTAAGAGAGAAGCAGAAGTTGCACACCAGTTTTCAAATGCTTAGCTTGAAAGTATCACACATCACCTCTAAGAGCTCACTGGTCAGAACTAGTTCACAGCCACGTCTAACTACAAGGGTCTGAGAAACCTAGGACAGTACACAGATATTTTATTAGATGAATATGAAATATAGTCACTGTAGTTCATAATGATTTCATTTTAGTTTAAAATAATTTTATCTTTTCAGTGGACTGTATCCTTCAACAACATGTTATATCCTCCTGAGACCAAATAATGGTTTTCATACTGGAATCTATTTTCCTAGAAATTAATATTGTCTCATCTATCTTTTTTTGGTTACAAGTTGTCCGGTATAACTTTATCCATCCCTTTCTTTTTGGTCTTTCTGTGTCATTTCATTTCGTGTCTCTTGTAAATACCAACATCTGGAATTTATTCTCTAACTCAAAATAAGTGTCTCTACCAGTTTATAAGTTATTTTAACCTAACCATCTTTAGGGTTTTTTTTTAATTGAAATATAATTAACATACAAAGTTATATTAGTTTCAGGTGTAAAACATAGTGATTCAACAATTCTATACAATACTCAGTGGTCACCATGATGAGTATAGTCACCATTTGTCATTAAACAACATTAGTACATTATTGACTATTTACCCCATGCTATACTCTGCATCTCTGTGACATGTTTATATTATAACTGGAAGTTTGTATTTCTTAATCCCTTTATCTATTTCACTCATCCCTCCATCTTCTTCCCCTCTGGCAACCACCAGTTTGTTCTCTGTGATCAAGAGTATGGTTTTTTTTGTTTCTTGTTCATTTGTTTTGTTTTAGATTTCACACGTAAGTGAAACTATACAGTATTTGTCTTCGTCTGCTGACTTATTGCACTTAACATAATACCCTCTAGGCCCACCCATGTTGTTGCAAATGGCAAGATCGCATTCTTTTTATGGCAGAGTAATATTCCATTGTGTATGTGTATATATATATATATATATATATACACACACCACATCTTCTTTATCCGTTCATCCAGCAATAGATACTTGGGTTACTTCCATGTTTTTGCTATTGTAAATATCAACATTGTAATAAACATAGGGGTACATATATCTTTTCACATTAGTGTTTTTATTTTCTTTGGGTAAATACTCAGTAGTGGAATTACTAGGTCATATGGTATTTCTATTTTTATTTTTTGAGAAACCTCCTACTGTTTTCCAGTGACTAAACCAATTTATATTTCTATCAACGGTGCTCAAGTGTTCCTTTTTCTCCACATCCTGGCCAACACTTGTTATTTCTTGTCTTTTTGATTGATATTTGATAACTTATAACTGTTTCCAGTATTTTTCTAAAGGTTCTAATCAATGAAATTAAGTAAGAAAAGTGAAAAAAAATCATAAGTATTGGGGGAAAATAAATAAAACTTCCACTATTATCAGATGACATGATTATCTATTTGTTAAAAAGCAAAGAAAGTAAACTGAAAATCAGAATCAATAAGAAGGTTCAGTAAGGTAGCCTATTACAAGATCAATATATAGAAAATCAATAGCTTCAGAAACAAAATAAAACTCTAATAGAAATTGCAATGAAAATTTAAAATCCCCAGAGGAACAAAAACTATGAAATACCTAGAAATAACTAAAAAAAGAAATGCATAAATCTTATAGTAAAAAACTATTTTATTGAAGTACTAAAAAACTTTTTTCCCAAATGAATGAGAAGACTACATTTTGCAAAATATCAGTTCTCTCACAATTAATTTATAAACTCTGAGAAATGACAGTCAGAACATCAACAGGGTTTTTTATGGAAACTAAGAAAGCTGAATCTAAAATTCACTTAGAAGAGCAAGCTCACAAAATATATCCAAGGTAAAAAATGACAATATTTTATAGGCAGGGTGTCACTGGCATACTAAACAATGAAATAGAATAGATGGCTTCAGAAACGAAATGCAGATTTAGTATATGACAAAGAAAGGATTAACTAGACAATAAATGATGTCAGGACAAATGGCTTTCCATTTGGGGGGAAAAACGTATAAAATTAGATTCTTATACTATGTGCAAGAATAAATCCTGGTTAGATTAAAGATCTAAGTATTAAAAAGTTATCAGAAGAAAGTTTAAGATAATAACTTTATAATCTTGGAGAATGTTTTTCTAAACAAAACACAAGATGTGTAAAACAAGAAAAGGTTACTAACTTGATGACTCACAAATTTAAAACATCTCCAGGCAAACAAGACCATAAACAAACTTCAAATAAAAGCAATAAACCAAGAGGAGATATCTGCACCATCATAAAGTTACTACCCATTCATATGCCTACAAATCAGTTTGAACAATTTTTTTTCAAAAAGGAAAGTAGAGGGGCGCCTGGGTGGCGCAGTCGGTTAAGCGTCCGACTTCAGCCAGGTCACGATCTCGCGGTCCGTGAGTTCGAGCCCTGCGTCAGGCTCTGGGCTGATGGCTCAGAGCCTGGAGCCTGTTTCCGATTCTGTGTCTCCCTCTCTCTCTGCCCCTCCCCCGTTCATGCTCTGTCTCTCTCTGTCCAAAAAAAAAAAAGGAAAGTAGATATGATTAGGCAATTTAACAGAAGAAACACAAGTGTCAAATAACACGAGAAAGCACAGTCAACCTTACTAAGAACCATAGAAAGGAATATTGAAGTAATATAATGGTACCATTTGTCATCTCTCAGATTGGCAAAATTTCTAAAAATTGACAATATTTATTTATAGAAAGAATGTGGCAAAATGGACAAACATATCTTGTGGGGAGTATGTAACTCATTATATGTTTTTTGATGACCACCTTGACAGTATCTAGTGAAACGTGCAGACACCGTGCAGACACCAGGCTCTTCCAGTTCAGAGAACAGATTCACAAAACCACTTATAGTATGGCTCAAGTCAAGCCACAAGGACTGGAATATCCACTGATCCTCGTTCATTTAGATTCACTCTAATGTCCATCACGAAGAGAACAGTTATGCCACTTGTGCCATGATGAAGTCATTAAGATGATGGAGGTAGAGCCATGTTACCCGGGCAGAAAGATTTCTAAGACACTGCTCAGAGAAAAAGCAAATCACAGAATACAGATAGCTGGATTTATCTTTTTTCAAGCTACATATATGCATCTTTTATACCTGTATGTAAATGCACACAAAAGGGTCTGAATGATACAAAGTAAGTGGTTAGCAGTGGTTACCTACAGGAAGGAGAGCAGCATCAGTGAAGGTAATTTGACTTTTTATTCTAGACACATGTGTACTGCTTGAATTTTTACAGGGAGCAAGTATTCAGATATTACTCCTATAATTATTTTTAAAAGTAATTTAAGATAAATTATCTCCAAAGTTCCCCAATCTGTTGCTAGCTTTGAGAAGGAGCCACTTGGTCCTTTCCTTAGAGCTCACATTCATTCAAGTAAAATCAAGTTAAAATCAAGTTAAAATCACATGGTAGTGTGAAACAGCTTCATATACACCTTGTGAACAAAAACTTTACTCCAGGGGCACCTGGGTGGTTCAGTCGGTTAAGTCTCCAACTCTTGATTTGGGCTCAGGTTATGATCTCACAATTCGTGAGTTCAAGCCCCACTTCGGGCTCTGCAGGTCACTGTAGAGCCTGCTTGGGATTCTCTCTCTCTCTCTCTCTCTCTCTCTCTCACTCTCACTCTCACTGTCTCTCCCTCCCTCCCTGGCTTGCACTCTCTCTCTCTCTCTCTCTCTCTCTCTCAAAATAAATAAATAAACATTAAAAAAAAAACCTTCCTCCAAACCTGATCTTGTTTTCCTAGCTTATTTTCCCATTACCCCACGTGTGTGCTTGTTGTCTGTTTTGCTTATATCTCTGCCCCTTAAACTCTTCAGGAGAATCCTAGGAAGTACTGTGAGCAACAGAAAGTCCTGAGCATGCAGCCCTAGGATACAGTGCACTCAGGTCCTCTCAGTCACTCCAAACTCTGGAACAATCCTAGTGTCTCCACACCTGGCTGTCTTCATCTGTAAAATATAGAGGCTGGCCCAGTGTTCTCAAAGTTCCTTTCCAGTTCTTAACCTTTGGGTTTCATGTTCTGGGTCTGTGTTCCCTCTTATCTCCATATCCAAAGGTGCTACAACAGCAAAGTGTGCATGCTTGGCTCCCTCCATCAACATGAGAATGGAGAATTGACTATCTGACTACATGTCCATGTGGGGCCAGGAGCCGATGAGGAATTCATGAATCACCAGTCTGCTGTCAGAATTTCACAGAAAAGCATTTCATTTCCCCCACAGCACTAACTCATTTGGAGGACATATCTCTGATAGTTTATGCTGGGGCCTCTTTGTGAGGATCTGGTATTCCAGGCCAACAGTCACGGTGTCCCACTGATCTGAGCCAGGTGTCCCCTGCCTGGGAGCAACTATCTCTGGTTGGTATGTCCTTGTCAATAAAACATCTCCTGCCACACCATCAATTGCTCTGCTTTGTTTTGTTTTCCTATTTATATATTTTCCCCACCTGACTTACCATGTATAAATAAGAGCACTCATACAAGAAAATATATAAAAAACATGTACAACTTTAAAAAGGATGATACAACACTGTTGCACTGCTGGTGGGAATGCAAACTGGTGTGGCTACTCTGGAACCAGTACGAAGAAGGTTCCTCAAAAAATTAAAAATAGAGCTACCCTACAGACCAGCAACTGCACTACTAGGGATTTATCCAAAGGATACAAAAATGCTGATTCAAAAGGGCACATGCACCCCAATGTTCATAGCAGCGCTCTCGACAATAGCCAAAGTCTGGAAGGAGCCCAAATGTCCATCAACTGACAAATGGGTAAAGATGTGCCATTTGCAACAATATGGATGGAACTAGAATGTATTATGCTAAGCAAAATAAGTCAGAGAAAGACAAATATTATGATTTCACTCATATGTGGAATTTAAGAAAGAAAACTGATGAACACAGGGGAAAGGAAGAAAAAATAAGACAGAAACAGAGAGGGAGGCAAACCATAAGAGACTCTTAAAGACAGAAAACAGACTGAGGGTTGTTTGAGGTGTGTTGGGTAGGGGGATGAGCTAAACAGGGATTAAGGAGGGCACTTGTTGTGATGAGCATTGGGTGTTGTATATAAGTGATGAATCACTAAATTCTACTCCTGAAACTATTATTACACTACATGTTAAATAGCTTGGATTTAAATAAAATTTAAAATAAATTAATTTTTAAAATGTGAAGAACGAAAAGAAAAAAGAAATTGCTGACATTACAATTAAGTTATGGACATGTCAAGAAAGTTCCTCTCTTTTGATTCCTAAAAAAAAAAAAAGAGGAAGAAGAATGATACGACACCCCTATATATCCACTGTAGTGTCTCCATACACCTCTGCCCCATAACAGCATTGTCTTCCCACCCACCATGTTAACTACTAATGTGATATTTTTGTCATTAATAATTCCCTTGTTTTTCTATACTTCTACCAAATCTGTAAAGTTACCTTCAAAGGAAAAAAAATTTTTTTTCATAAAATTCTTAGGAGGATTAAATGAGATAATGTTTAAAATGTTTAGCACAAACCCTGACACATATTAAGTAATCAGAAGTGTCATCTATTATTATTAGTCTTTTAAACTTTCATTAATATAATGCAAAAAATCTTCTGTCCGTTCAGTAATTCATTTCATTCATGTCTTAACCTACTATGGGCCATCTCCTCTCTGCCATGCCAGATCTATAAAGCCATACAGTTTAGATGGGTTTTTTAGAATCTTTTTAACATTTTATTTTTAAATAGTTTAGGGGCATCTGGGTGGCTCAGTCAGTTAAACATCCACCTCTTGATCTCTGCTCAGGCCATGATCTCAGGGTCATGAGTTCAAGTCCTGAATTGGGCTCCATGCTGGACATGAAGCCTACACATAAACATACATACATACATAGACTCACAAGGGTGTAAAAATAGTACAGGGAGGTTTTGTGTATCCACCATCCAGCTTCTCCTGACATGTTAAATATTGATAGCATGTTATCAAAACCAGGAAATCAACACTGGCACCATATAATTATAGATAACAGACCTTCCTTGAAATTCACCAAATGTTGCATCAGCTCTTTTTTTTTTGGTGTGTCCTTATATAATCCTGTGACATTTTACCCCACGTGGAGACCCGTGTAACCACCACCACTATCAAGACAAAACTTCCATAATCACAAAAAAAATTCCCTGTGTTATTCCTTTATAGTCACACCCTTCCTCCCTTACCTAATCCCTGGCAACCACTGATCTACTCCCCATCTCTATAATTTTGTCATTCTGAGAATGTTATACAAATGGAATCATACAGTACATAACCTTTTTGAGATAAGCTACGCAGTTTTACACTCATGAGATTAGCCTTACAACTTGATCCTGGATTTTTTTGACTGGGGAGAATGTTGACTAGATTTTTACTGAGGAGAAAATTCCATCTTCAGGTCACTTAGAGTGTTTAATTTCTGAGGAAATCTGAGATTCTAATGAAACTCTAAAGATAAAAGATTTAACCACTAGAATTCACCAGGACATTAGAAGGTGTCCATAAGGTATCCTGAATGGAAGGGAGGGAAGAGGAGCAGGTAATAACCCTGGCACTAGACCCACTAAGACACTTGGGGGTCCAGATGTGAACTCCATAATTAAGGGCAAGAATGTTCAGTTGCTACCCATGCTGGAAATTAATAAATTTGGAAGATATCTGTCTATAAATGTAAGAAATGAGTTTCAAATACTCTTAACAATCCTTCCCACCTACAATTGACCAAAAAAAAAAAAAAAATAGCTTGCAAATTGCACAGCATGCCAGGAAAACAGTCTGAAAACCCTTTCAATCAGATATTTTGGAAGCACTTGTCTAAAAACAACTTTTGCCAAGTTTCCAGGCTGCTCCTTTGTAAGCTCATTTTTGAAGATTCATCACAAAGCAGGAACTAGAAGGAGAAACATGTTTATTTTATGATACAATGAAGTCCTTTGTCTAATAAATAGATGTGATAATATCACTGTGTTGGATACACTATCCCATTCTCCAAAGTGATTGTGGCTGCTTTTTAAATTTTTGCACCTTCAGTCTGCTTGAGAGCACTCAAAGAATGGTGCTAAAAGCCTCTTTTCAGACACTTCAGGGGCGTTTTTTGTTTGAATTTACTTCCCCTTTCCCATCCCATCCCTGGCACCAAACACAGCCTTACAAATCAGCTCAGACTGGCAGGAGAGATGAAGTCAGCAAGGGCCGTGCCAACTTCCTCTCTCGGCTCTGTCCACCCAGGCCTTGCAAACCCTTCTCTCCACATAGAAAGGGCGTCTCGACTGCTCTCAGAAACAAACCATCGTACACACAGCGAATGGCCTCTGGGGACAGTTACAACAGAGACACCCCCACTTTCATTTCACACAGACTGTGGCCGACAGAACTGAACACCTTCCCATTTACCACCTCTTCTTTTTATTTAATATTAGAAGCTCTGATTCTGAGACTGATTCTTGGATGTGCATTCCAAATAAAGAAGCATTTCTGTGAACCAATGACACTAAAAATTACTTTATGTGGCAAACCATTGACTGTCTCCCACTGGATTAGAGAAATCACTCATGTGAATGCCAAAGTTTCCTAAAACAAACATAAAAACAAGAAAATGTAAGGCTATGACCTGCAGTGGTGTTTCCCAACTGCAGGTGCATGGATTTTTAGGCACCACAACTTTGAATTAGCTCAACTGCATGGTTTAGAGCACTGGTTGTCAACTGGGACAATTTTGTGCCCCAAAGAGATATTTTGCAATATCTGGGGACATTTTTGATTGTCACAACCTGGGTGGGGAGTGCTACTGGCATCTAATGGGTAAAGGCCAGGGACGCTGCTAACCATCCTGCAATGCACAAGACAGCCCTCCCAACAAAGATTTCCCTGGTCCTAAATGCCAGTAGTGCTGAGGTTGAGAAACCCTGGTTAGAGGAAAGTACAGGGCCTTTGAAGACAAATATCCTGGATTTGAATCCTACCTTCATCATCAAGCTTTGATTCCTCTTCTTTAAACTTAAAATTATCCTACTTGCCTTAATGAATTGTTGGGGAATCAAATGAGGTCAGAATCTATAAAGAGCCTACTGCTTATAGCATACATTGGGTACTCAAAAAAAGAAGAGATTCTTTCCCTTTCATTTCTTGCCATACAATTCCTCCTTTCAGACCCCTGAGTCTCTGTAGTTACTCTCTCCTCCCTCACTGCTGAGTCAGCTATTTTAATAAACACGTGCTACGTTCTCCTTGTGAGCACTGACCCTCTGGTCTGGTAGGGCTGGCTATCACCCAGAGCTGATTCTCCTATCACAAGTGTGAGAACAAGACCCAGTGTATCCCAAGCCCTGGCCGCAGAGATTGTTTCAGAGAGACCACAACCCAAATCTGACCAATCACAGCCACTGTAGGAATGCAGCCAGAGCTTTCAGGAAACACACATTTTCTTTTTGCTCTGGGACTAATCAGAAAATGTGAGAAAATAAATCTGGAGTTTCCCGTAGTTATCTTCATACCACAGAAGAGAACTGAACCAAGAATGAATCAACATGCAGAAATCAGAGACATTAGAAGGCAGGGAAAAAGAAAGATGGGGCACTCCAGTGCTGTCAATGACCATGTAGCTTACATTAGCGTAGGTTAGGTTTCTTTCACTTGCAACTTAAAGGTTTCTGACTCACAGAACTGTGTAGGTGTCAGAAAGCATAGATGTCAGGATACTAACCAACTCACAAATCTGAACTGGGTGCCAGGCTCAGAACTGAGGGGAACAAAAAGATGTTTTCACTCATATGTGGATCTTGAGAAACTTAACAGAAGACCATGGGGTAAGAGAAGGGGGGAAAATAGTTACAAACAGAGAGGAAGGGAGGCAAACCACAAGAGACCCTTAAATACAGAGAACAAACTGAGGGTTAATGTGGGGAGTGGAGGAGAAGGGAAAACGGGTGGTGGGCACTGAGGAGGGCACTTGTTGGGATGAGCACTGGGTGTTGTATGTAAGTGACGAACCACGGGAATCTACCCCAAAAACCAAGAGCACGCTTCACACACTGTATGTTAGCCAATTTGACAATAAATTACATTAAATATATATATATATACACATATATATGTGTGTGTGTATATATATGTGTGTGTGTGTGTGTGTGTATATACATATATATATACATATATATATCTGCAGTTCCTGCCCTCAGGATGTTTCCAGTCTAATTGGATAGACAAACATGCAGCACAGATTTAGCATTACAGGGTTGTGTAGATGTAGAGAGAATTGAGAGAATCGCAGGCCTCGTGGCTGATCAGTCAGAGGGGGCAGGGGACAATCTTCTGTATTAGAAGGATAGAGAACACTCCATAGAGGATATCACTTAGCTGTCCCTAACTGCCTGAGCTAAGAAGCTGCCCCTTCATTATCCCAGTCCCTATATGCTCAGAACTACAAAGCACGCTTACACACCAAAGGGCCTCAAATGTGGAGTCAAATTCCATTGCCCTCAGATGTGGGCCAGGTTAGTGACTCTCATCTAACAAACAGAATGCAGAAGTGATGTCTTCCAAGACTGGATTGTAAATGGTGAGACAGTTTCTGACTGGCACTCTCTCTCTCTCTTTCTAATTTTATTATGGTACGAACACTTAACATGAGATCTACCCTCTCAACAAAATTTTACATTTGTAATACAGTATTGTTGCCTATAGGCCTTGCTCTCTCCTAGAACATGCACCTTGAGAACCCTAGGTTGACATGTAAGAAGTCAGGCTATCCTGAAGCCGCTATGTTGGAGAGACCACCTAGAAAAGCCACACAGAAATAGAAAGATGCCCAAGGAACCCCAATTGTGTTAGCTCATCTGTTTTAGTCTTCCCAGGATTAATCCCCAGATACGTGAGTAAACGAGCCTTCAGATGTTTCCAACCCTGGCCTTCAAGCTACTCCAGCTGACTTCACAACTGTCCCCACTGTGCTCTGCCCAAATTATACATCCAGAAGCAAAATAAGTATTATTGTTTCAAGCCATTAAAATTTGGGTGGCTTGTTATGAAGACTAAGTAACTGGGAAAAAATGGATCCACTGAAATACCTAACCGAAAATATTAGCCATTTCAAATACATTCCAGAAGCTGAAAGGTGAGTGGTTAAGGTCACTCTAATTGCACCACCTTCCTTGGCCGGTTTCCTCTCTGAGCTTTAGAAAGAAGTAGTGTTACCTTGACGACAAATACCATCCAGAAAATCTCTAGGTTGACATGATATTAACCCCACGTTCCAGCTTCCAGAGAATTTATATTTTACTTTCAAACCCACCTTTCCCTTTTCCTTTTTTATTTTTTTGCTAGATGTTTTCAACTAACAATTTCAACTGTATTAATGATGAAATGTGGCTTTTTGCTAGACAGAAGTGGAATATTTGTCCTTTACTCCTTACCAATTGAACTGCAGAGATGATCTCATTAAAGTCTTCTAAGAAATTCAGCACAGCAACCAGACTCATTTTTGCTCAAAATTATAGGTGCCCAAACGCAGAAGCCATCCCAGCTTTGAGTCCTGCTAGGAGGGAAATGGCTTCTCAATGAGGGGCGGGGGATGGGGGCATCTCTCCCATCAACCCTGATGCTCCCAGGGGATCCCTTTGCCCTCTTCTGACCGCATTTTTTTTTCTAGTTTCTTGTTTAAAAATCAAACTTCTCTGGCCTTCACAAGCACTTTACCAAAAACTTTACCAAGATAATGTAAAAATGTAAACTGATGTCAGATCTAAAAAATCCAGGAAAATCAGAACATTGCATTTTAATCAGTTGGCAGGTGGTCTATGATCATGATGAATTTCTTACTCTGGTTGACACATTTTCAAATGTTAATGTCCTCTCAAGGAATAAACTGTGTTGTAATGATTGAAATAATGGCTTCAAAGGTGAGCATTCCGCTTATTATGGTTTCAAGCCTTGGCAGTGTGCATGGAGAGGTGTTAGGTTACACACTTGACGGAGAAATAATTATGACCATGTAATGAAAAGGAAGAGGCTTTCAGAGAGGGATTAGGAAGAGGCCCTGGGTCACGAGGGAAAGAGACACCTTCAGCAGGATGAAACAATCCTGAATCAAGTACAACACAATGTGGAAGACACAAGATGAAGTTTCCTCCACCTGCACAATTCACACCCACCAGGGCCCCAGTTTGTGGAAGCATTTTATTTCTCTAAGGGACAATTCAGATTTTTTTTTTTTCTATCAAAACTCAGCTTTCTTTCCACCTAATGCTGAGTCTAGAAAATCTGGAAACTGGAGAGTAACGGGGTGAGTTCCCAGCTTTTCAGCTCTCCAGGAAGAAAGCAAGACACACAACCTTGTGGCGACCAAACACATTTCCAGCTGCCTGCTGACTGGTAGAATTTGTTTGAAAACAAACAAAGAGTAACTGTCAGCAACAGGAAAGGAGAACTAGAAACATTATCTGGAAAGAAATTATTGGTCTCTTATGGCACTTCTTATTTATTTTACGCCATGGCTTCTCATCCACTTTGCTTTTTTCAATTCCTAATGAAACCCATCCTGGACTACCTTCATAGGAAAACATGCAAAGCGCTTCACCACAGAAATGCCATCACACATAAGTACATGATGAGCCGGACTTTTAATGATGAAGCCAAGTCAGAGTCTCCTTGCTTTTCCTGAGATAAATATAATGTGAATCATATAGATGTAAAAACTCAGTTGAGTAACCCAAGAAGAAAAGGGAAGACAACTAGTTACCCAACCACCTAAAATCTTGTCTTGTGCCTGAGCAAAGGCATACCACCAAGCAATATATATTACTTTTCTTTTCTTTTTTCTTTTTTTTTAACTTTTTAAAATTTATTTTTGAGATAGAGACAGACAAAGCATGAATGGGGGAGGGTCAGAGAGAGAGGGAGACAGAATCTGAAGCAGGCTCCAGGCTCTGAGCTGTCAGCACAGAGCCCGACGCGGGGCTCGAACTCACGGACCGTGGAATCATGACCTGAGCCAAAGTCGGATGCTTAACCGACTGAGCCACCCAGGTGCCCCTATATATTACTTTTCTATGCTATACAATAAATTACCCCAAATTTAGTGGCTTAAAACAACACCTGCTTACCACCTGACATTTCCCATAGGTCAGGAGCCTGGGCATCACTTAGGTGAGTTCTCTGCCCGGGGTCTCATGAGTTCATAGGTTCGAGCCCTGCGTCGGGCTCTGTGCTGACAGCTCAGAGCCTGAAGCCTCCTTAGGATTCTTTGTCTCCCTCTCTCTCTGTACCCCCAACCCCACTCATGCTCTGTCCTCTTGCTCTCTCTCTCAAAAATAAGTAATAAACATTAAAATCAAAAAATAAAAAACATATTATTATATATACATTTTATTTAATGGGAAAGGTGAGAATATTTTAATAAGTCTTATATGATGGAGCATAGGGCTCCAAAAATAAAGGTATCTAGGACCTGTGAGGGCTTCAAGCAGCTTCCTGAGACCCATTTATCCAATAGCACTAGAATTTATAGGAAGGGGTTACAGAAGAAAAATCTCAAAATGGCACTTACTTTACTATACTTCCCACGTTTAAGGTATTTTAGCATACAAGCTTACTTAAGCCTACTTTTTTCCTTGTGAATGAGAAAAACAAAATGGAGCTTATTTTTATTTCACACACTGCATAAGAATAATCAATTAAGGTACTTATCTAAAGCTCCAGTAGAATTATGTCAAAGAACATGATCTACTCTCAAACTATAGAATCACAGATTCTGAGCAATGAACAGTTGAGCACCACCACCCGACAGATGAAGAGAAAATGTGGTAAGCCCAGGACCACACTAGCCAGTGACTTAGTAGAGACAGGAATCAGAGCTGGTTCACTCCTAACCTATGATGCACCTTCTCCATCATCTCTTAATCTTAACTCATGTTCTTTCCACCCAACCTGTCTCTCCAACTAAACCTCACATGTGTGCATGATTTTCAGTTTTAATTCCTTTGACTTCCTGGAATTCTCACCCAGAATTCTGAGAATAAATAGTAAGCAAAACCCTAGAATCCTGGTCATAGAAAGCCTCTCAGAGAACATCTAATCCATTCTCTCCTTCAGGCTGGGTATGCCTTTAACAATATCCCTTACCTGAGGCTTCTGGCCTCTTCTTTAATAACTCCAGTGACAGGGAGCTCACTACTAACGACAAGGGCAACTCCATTCTGAGTAGCCTTAACTGCTTAACCCTGTCATTTCGTAAGTGGTTTTCTACAGGTATATGGAAAAGTATAAGTCATTTCAGAGGCCACTGTGTCTCATATTTAAAGATGATTACCTTTCTCAAATCACTTCTCCCAGAGTCTCTCAGTGCTGGTGTCATTAGCATTTAAAGTAAGACTTCTTCCTCAAGTGGGGCCATCCCGTGCACTGCAAGATGGTTAGCATCACTGGCCCCCCAGGAACTACATTCCACTAGCCTACATACACTCACCTTGTGACAACCTGTTCATTGTGACAACAAATGATTCCCCCACACACACATATTTCTAAAAACCCTTCAGGAGGGGAGGGATACTGTCCCTGATTGAGAAACACCGTGAGTCTAGGTCAAGACCCCCTGAATGCCCTCAACGATTTACCGTACCAGACATGGTACAGTTGTAGAGTTCTTTATCAGCCTATGGGATTCTCAGAGCAACTCATGATGGGAGCTTTGAGTCACTATCCTCATGAACACAGGATTACAGAAAGGATGAGACAGGTAATGACAAGAAGTTAACACTGAAGAAAAGGAAAACTTCTCCCTGTTCCATATTTAGGAACCTGCCATCTTGCTCCGCTCCCATATTAAAACCACCCTCCTGTTCTTCTCTGGTGATTGGGAAGCATGTGTTGCCAATTAAGTAATTTTGCTGAATTAGGAATCCAAATTACATTGTTTCCCACTCAAACAGCCATCTCTCAATTATTCTGCCAACAGAAGTGCCTTGTGTAGTCCTTTAAAAATCTTTCACCTTTGGCCATTGTTTTTTTAGCTATTAACAAACTGCAGCTGGATCTTTTGATTTTGATTAAAATTGCTTAAGTCAGAAGGGTTGTTAAGACAGAAAATAACTGAAATCCAAATTGCCCTTGAAATTGCTTTGAAATCAGAGCACAACACTGGCATGAGATCATGACATCATCAAATGTTAGACCACCACATAGTACCTCCAATATCTTGTCCACTTATTCCCAAAATTTTCTTTATTACACATATGATAGCTTGTTGCATTTGGGGAAGCAGTGATCAATATGCACTATGGTGGTAAAAGTATGGGCTTCTTGCTTGGAATCTTGGATCTACTGCTTGCCAGCTGTGTCTGGTATGACACTCCATCAGACCCCCCTTGGAGCACTTTGATGGTTTCTGTACACCTGTCTCCTTACATGTGGCTTCTGGCCACTCTTGGTATGGAGTGGTTTGGGGTGGGGTTTTCTCCTTTATCTTCTAACTGCCTGTAATTCTTGTCAGAGAACTGTTTGAAGGCTACTGAAACTGCTTTATGGTAAGGCTCAAAAAGCCAGAAATACCTGAGAGTTTGTTGTCTCCCAACACCACCATCACCCTGCTAATGTGGCCCTTAGCCAGAGATTGACCAGGGTAGAAGTATGAAGGCCCAGTTCTTTTGCCATGAGTGAGGACAAGCTATGACATCTATGATGTCACTTACATTCCAGAGGCCACCCACCCACCCACCCAATTCATTCAGGCTGAGGCTGGGACTTCACCTGGAATTACATCCCTGTTTGGTTTCTTTTCCTCTCTTCTGCTTCTTCCAATTCTTAGACAAATCCTATATAAGCCCCTCCATACACAAATCCTCTTCTCCAGATCTGGAATTCCAACCTGAGACAGGCACTTACTATAATTCACACTTGGCAAGCATCTAATAAACATTACTCTTTATTATGTTTGCCATTAATAGCCATTATGAACTCAGTAACACTTCAAAATGAACCCATATTTTAGAAGTCATGACCACTTCTAAATACATTGGAAAAATAATTATATATGTGTATGACATTATGGATTCAGTCTATAACCTGCAGGACAGTCTGGACACACTACGGTGGTCGTATAGTTTTCAACAGCCCACTTTGGGAAATATGGCTTTAAGACAACTCCCTTACTTCACTGAAAACTAAACCAGGAACAAGAGAATCTACGTGAATGGTCCCAGGCCTAGAGCTAAGGAGTAGCAAGCTGAATCAAAACCCAGGTCTCCTGCCATTTTCACTATACACTTTATGTGGCCACTGGTCAGTTTTCAGAGAGCACTAAACCATGGGAGCTCGGAAGCCTGCTCAGAGCACTGTCAGCAACTCTCCCTCAATGGTTACCGAAGGTTTGTGTACACACCCAGGCTAGATGTCTTAAAAAAAAAACTACATAGAAGCTTCTGTATTCCAGAAGTGTGTCACTGAGAAGGGACAAAAGACCAAATGCATGAGAAACATTAAGAAAATGCCCATAAAACATCAGGAAGTTGAGATTAGAATAAATTTAGAGATGAGAGGAAATTTAGCAGACCTATTTCCTGGTGATTTTCAGCATATTGTTCAGGCAGTAGATTCTTTGGTTCAAACAAACTCTGTCCTGTCAGCCTTCTATCCAACCCTCACTGTCCAACAGAAATGCCACCTTCTCCTGGCAGCCTCCTGGGATCTTCAGAGTCAAAGTGCTCCTTCCCTGTCTTCCCAGCCACGGCCATCTGTCAAGCCTCCTTTGGCTCCTGCTTCCTTTTCCCCCACACTGAGGACACTTGAGAATACCTCACCTTCTCACACTGGACACTACAATGGGCTCTGTTTCACCCACACTCACACCCTTAGAAGAGCATCTTGCCCACAGTGGATGCTCAACAAAAAGCTCTTGAGTTGGGGACGCCTGAGTGACTCAGTCTGTTAAGCATCTGATTCTTGGTTTCAGCTCAGGTCATGATCTCACGGTTCATGGGTTCAAGGGGCCACATCAGGCTCTGCACTGACAGTGTGGAACCTGCTTGGGATTCTCTCTCTCTCTCCCTCTCTCCCGTCCCCCCTTTCAAAATAATTAAATAAACTTAAAAAAAGAAAAAAAAAAAGCTCTTGAAGTGATTGCCTATAATCACACCACAACATTGATAGCATCAACCAGATCAGGGACTGACAGAATCAAATACCTGTTGTGGCCCCGTGTTGGGCTCCACCCTGAGCATGGAGGGTGGGGAACATCTGGAAGGACTTTGAAGAGAAACAGCCCACACACTTCCATTGCAAGATTTGTTACTATCTGTAGGAAAAAGCATGACATGAATCTGTTTAAACTTAAGCAGGCATAGATCCTGGGTCAATTTTAGGAAGCCACTAAAAGGGATGTATGTATCAACTGATTGGGAGTATTTATCAGGAGGGGATGAGGTGAGACTGGAGAATAAGCTCCAAAAGTTCAGCTTCACTGAAGACAAAACTAAACCCTTGTTTTGCCTGCAGACAGGGGATTTTTCTATCTGAGGATAGGCAGCACAGAGTAATCCCCAGGAGAAAGGTTTCTGGAAGGGCCTGTCCCTTCTCAGAGGTTCCCAGGGCCAGCCTGTCACAATTAATAAAGAGGTGCACCCAATTACCTCAAGTACCACAGGCAGGCTGGTGAGGTTCCAGACCCACAAACACAATAGGATCTGGAGAGAGAAACAAACCCCTTGCTGCCAGGCACCACCTGCCGTGTACCCGCACCCTTCAGGGCAGAGGCCAGTGTCTTTTCTGCCTAGCTCAGCTCTTTAAAATCCATCCAGCAATGTGAAAAATGCAGATCTGCTGGCATTTTCTAAAAGGAGTGGTTAGGAGGCACCCTGATCTAGCCAGGAGGATTACTGCTTTCTCTCCCGTGACTCACTGGCTTTCTTGTCAGGAACCCAGCCCAGAAAAGAAGGAGAAGAGGACCTAGAAGTGGCCTATGTCCAGGAGTCAGTCTCTGAGGGCCCTAGGCTCCCCGCTATTCCCCAGCCCCTTTAACACACTAATTCTCAGTCCATCAAAGCCTGCTTTCAGGAGGGATCCCAAGAGCCATGTTTATGCCCTAAAGGCCGTGGTTTCCCAAAAGGTATTCACATATATCAAAAAAGGAAAAGGCGGATGCCTGGGTGGCTCAGTCAGCTGAGTGTCAGACTCTGGATTTCAGCTCAGGTCATGATCTTACAGTGGTGAGACTGAGCTCCGTGTCGGGCTCCACACTAGGAGTGGAGCCTACTTAAGATTCTCTCTCTCCCTCTATCCTTCCCCCGCTCACATGCCCTCTCTCAAAAAATAAAAGAATTAAAATTTTTTTAAAAAAGGAAAAGGGATGTTTTCCCCAAAATAGGTTTGGGAAATCCAAAGTTAAAAGATATTTATTTTCAGCATGCCTGGTTGGCTCAGTTAGCAGAACATGCAACTCTTGATCTCAGGGTTGTAAGTTTGAGCCCCACATTGGGTGTAAAGATTACTTCAAAATAAAATCTTTTTTTTTTAATGTTTATTTATTTTTGAGACAGGGAGAGACAGCATGAATGGGGGAGGGTCAGAGAGAGAGGGAGACACAGAATCCGAAACAGGCTCCAGGCTCTGAGCTGTCAGCACAGAGCCCGACGTGGGGCTCGAACTCACGGACCGCGAGATCATGACCTGAGCCAAAGTCAAACGCTTAACCGACTGAGCCACCCAAGCGCCCCTAAAACAAAATCTTTAAAAAAATAAAGATGTTTATTTTCTTGAGGACTTCTCAGAGCCTTTACAACCTAATGAGAACTGGGAAATTCCAACAATATGATACAGTATACCACATTTTCCCAACATGTTAAATCATTAACATGACTTAATCATAAAACACTTTACCCACAAGCATCTCCTAGAACTAGCAGAATTTAATTCAATTTATTGCTCTTCTACCTCAGCAGGTTCCCAAAGTGTGGTCCGTGGACACACTTTCAAGGATCCATGAAGTCAAAACTATGTCTGTAATCACAGCAAGATGGTATCTGTCTTCACTGTGTTGACATGGACATTGATGGTACAAAAGCAGTGAAGGGGAGGGTAAAACTGATGGTGCCTTAGCATATATCAAGGCAGTGGCCTCAAACTGTGCTAGTCATTGTACCCCTTACTGTCACATACTCCCAAGAAAGAAAAAAGTTTTACTTAAGAATGTCCTTGATAAACATAGAAAAGCATTAATTGTACTAAAGCTCAACCAGGGAATATACATATATTAAATATATTGTGTAAATAAATGAGAAATATATGCAAGGCACTTCTGCATACTAAGTACAATGGATGCCTCTAGGAAATGTTCTTGTGCAACTGTTCGAGTTGCAAGCTGAATTGGTCTTTTTTTTTTTTTAATGGGACACCATTCTATTTGACTGACAGACAAACTATGGTTATACAGATTTGGGTATTTGGCAGACATTTTCTTGGAAATGAATGAAATGAGCATATCTCGACAAGGAAAACAACTGACAGCATTTGATGTCAATTATAAAATTTGAGGTTTCAAACAAAAATTAGAATTTTGGGAAACTTGTATTCACCACCATGAGTTTGACAGCTTAAAGACTCTTTTAATGAGCTTGATGGTGACATTAACAAATGTGCTATTTTGATATGATACAAAATGAAATATGTCAACATTTGGAAGATCTGAATAACTCAGTGAACTAATATTTTCAAAATAATTAATGCATGATGTTACAAAATCTTACATGGGTATAAAATCCATTCAAAGTGCAATTTAGACCAGTGTATTTAAATGTAACAGAGTATGAAATTTTCACTGCTCTGGTTTCAGATTCTATATGCAACTTCCTAGAAATTACCACTTGTCAAGATTTGTTCTAATGTCAAAGAAAATATCCATAAATACCTGAAATGACTATTTAAAATACTCCTCCCTTTTCTGGCTACATACTTCTACGAGTTGGATTTTCTTTACCCACTTCAACTAAAGTAACATACCACAACAGATTAAATGCAGAGGCAGATGAGAATCCAGCTGCTCCTATTAAGCTAGACATCAAAGAAATTTGCAAAAGTATAAAACAATGCCATTCTGAGTCTCACTAGCAAGCATTTTTTTGTTTTGTTTTGTTTGTTTTGGAAAGTATAGACTTTTTTTTCAATAAAAAAGTAATGTTTTCTTGTAATGGTTTTACTATTGATATTTTGTAATGAATTAATAAATATTTTAAACATTTCTCAATTTACATTTTGTATCAGGGATATGCAAACTTTTCTGTAAAGGTACAAATAAACATGTTGGGCTCCACGGTTCATACAGTCTCTGCTGCAACTAATCAACTCTACTGTTACAGCATTGAAGCCACATAGACAACATATAAATAAATGGGCTTGGCTTTGTTCCAATAGCATTTTATTTACAAAAAGAAAAAAAAAAAAGTCATGGGCTACGGGCACCTGGGTGGCTCAGCCGGTTAAGCATCCGACTTCGGCTCAGGTCATGATCTCGCAGTCCGTGAGTTCAAACCCCACATCAGGCTCTGTGCTGACAACTCGGAGCCTGGAGCCTGCTTTGGATTCTGTGTCTCCCTCTCTCTGACCCTCCCCCGTTCATGCTCTGTCTCTCTCTGTCTCAAAAATAAATAAACGTTAAAAAAAAAAAGTCATGGGCTAGATGTGGCCCATGCACCATAGTTTGCTGACCCCTATATTTTATGATAAATATCAATAGATACGACCGACTTAAAAGCTCTTTCGAGTTCTCACTAATTTATAAGTGTAAAGGGACCCCACAACCAAAAAGATTGAAAAATGCTGTTCTACCTGAAGTATGATCACTTTATCATCTTCAAAAGGAATTTCAGACACAGAGAAAGAGGAGATATGTTGGGGTGGGAGCGCTTCATCCTGGGGTCATCAGCCTGTTCTGGTTCCCTGTGGGGATGGATCCCATAAGCAATAAAAGGCTTGGGAAGGCGAGATTCTGACTGAACACAATTGCACTCCACATTGGCATTTCCAGTCACCTCTGGAATCTACTTCATCTAGAAAAAGACTCAGTTTTTGGCCACTGTGGGGCCACTGCCACTGCCATGAGCCTATCCAAATGGACAAACAAAATCAATAAAATCTCATCTTCACAAAGACAAAAGTCACACAATGCCAAAGTGTATCAGCAGGACAACCTCCGACCAGCAACCAGTAAACAGCAAGGGGTTCTCTTGCACTCGGCCCCCTGGCAAGATGGGACTACATGGGGGTGAGGGTACTGATCCTCACACAAGCAAAACCCGTCAAACCTAGATAGCATACAGAAGATCCCTGACTGCTCGGAGCATGCCAGTTATACAAGACTCAATAGGCTTGGCAAAAGGCTGGCTCCTCAGCCCTCGGCTTTTACTGTATATTTTAATGCAGGAACTGAGTCACACCTGCAAATCTTATGACAAATGATGTTTTATTAACTTTGAAGAGTGCCAACTCATTTCCTGGGTTCCAAGCCAACCTGACATAATAGAGTCCTTTCAACAACCCAAAAAGTTGGTATAATGTCCAAAATATTTCAAGGAATGAACACTTCTTAATTTGTTAATAAGTTCTGTGTCAGTCAGCTCTAATAGGATAAAAGCCTATCATTAGAGACCCAAGGCAAACTCAGAGCACCTGCCATCACCTTATTGCCTGCTGGACCTTTTTTCTTTGACTGTTTTTTTTGTTTGTTTGTTTGTTTGTTTTTCCTTCTAGCAATGCTTTGTGTGACAAGAAGAGTTTTCTGGTGCCTTTCACACAGTTGGCTCTCCTGTCCACTGATCTTCTGGGTATTTTTAGTTCACTCCCTTGATGATTTTATTGGATCAACATATCAAGCTGTGAGGTTGTGCAACATGGAATGTCAACACAAACAGATACATCTAGAATAGCAGTGTTCCCTCTCTGCCACTAGAGAGCATCCCCACCCCCATCAACACAGACACACACACATCTGCCTTTCCTCAGTCACAAAGCTATCCAATTGGGCCCTTCTCTTCACAATTCTGTTTTCACCTCACTGACTGGCAAAACTCAGGCATTCCAGCATTGTCCTTGCTCTTAAAAGGGACAAGATCACTAGAGAAGCAAGGCAAACACTAACTACACACATGCAGAGAAATGACAGTCCACCTCTTAAGGGATAGACAAAGTGAATTGTCTGCTTACACTGGATAAAAGTAAGACAAGTCTGCACAGTCTTTAAAGATAGAGAAAAGTGCCTTCTTAGAGCAGAGAGCGTGCAGTGTGGCACCTCAAGTCATGAGGATACAGTGTGTTTGTGGGGCTGGGACAAGAAAGAAGGGAACTGAGACCTGTGCAAGAGATCTGAAGTGCATTTGAACTTGAGCAAGGGAATATAGCTCCTCCCTAAGTGAAGGGGGAGCTTTGTGGAGTCAGAATGTGGTGTCCAGGAAAACTGAGCCCTGGATCATGGAGGAAGAAGGTCCAAAGTCCAGCATGTTTGATGAGACAAGGAGGAGACATCACTAAGGTTCCAGCAAAAGCAGGAATTTACACCCTCAGTTGACCAGGAAATCTAGGATTTTCAGGTTGAGAGGACAGAATCACACAGGCCATAACACTAATCTACTGTGAGGTAATAGCCTAATCTACACTTTTTTGGGTTAACCAGGACAGACTACTTGGCCTTTTTGAACCCGTTTTCTCATTTATAAAATGGGATAATGATAGTACCTTATCAGCTCTGGCTGCCAGAACCAAATGCCATAGACAAGGTGGCTTAAACAGAAGTGTAGTTTCTCACAATTCTGGAAGCGGGGAGTTCAGGATCAGGGTGCCAGAATGGTCAGGTTCTGGGGAAGGACTTCTTCCTGACTTATAAATGGCCACTTCTTCACGGTGTTCTCAAATGGAGGAGAGACAGCATGTGAACACAGGTCTTTCCCTATCTTATAAGGACACTAATCTGACTATGGGGGCTCCAACCTCATGGCCTCTCTCCTTTAAACCTCATCACCTCCTCCTAAAGGCCCATATCCAAAACCATCACGTGGGGGTGGGTCATGCTAGGATGCAACAGGAAGTTACTCAAATAAGAGGACTGAAAGCGATCAGCAGGAGCAAGGAGGGGAAGGGACAAAAGTAGGGAAAGAATGTGTCTTGTTTTGCGGAAGCAACACTTCTAGCCAAGAGTCACCCAAGTAAGTGTTTCACCTAATAACCCCTTGCTAGGTGTGTCTCACCTGACAGCTCTTTACATGAGTCAGTTTGAGATGAATTGGAGCTGAAGACCTATGCAGAAGCTCCCCTCAGTTGTCCGAAGTTACTTTTAGCTCATTATAATGCTAAGATCTCCTCCTATGGGCAGAGCTTTCCACCATGTTTGGAACATATGATGTATGCACCACCAAGCTGACACACTAGGCATGCATAATTGAACCAAAGTGCCTAAGCAAGCTCCCTGCCCCCACCTCTAATACACTGCACAAAAGCTGCCTGTACTAACGCCATAGGGAGACAGCACTTTACGAGCTATCTTCCCATCTCTTTACTTGTAACAAGTAACGAAAAGTTCTTTGGTTTCACCATTTCCTTGGGTTGTGCTCAATTTGATGCACCCCAAGCAGCAAACCCCTTGAGTCTGGTTATAGACTCAACATACAAATTTGGAGGAGACACAAACATTCAGTGTGCAGCAAATGCCTACCATAGAGCTGTGATGATTCAGTGAAGTTTACACACATAGGGCTAATTTAGCACAGTGCCCGGCACATCACTGGAACTCATTAAAGATGACCATTTTTCTTATTCTTATTTGTTTTAGGGAGTTAGCAGAGGAAATATTTCCACAAGCCAGCACCACCGTTCACCCAGAGTTGTGTTTGACAGGCAGTTGCGATGGCATTTCAACAAATGAATCTGTTGCCTTTTACTGGAAGGTAGCCAGGCCTTGCTCTCTGGTCCCAGGAACCCACATTCCTCATGTCCATGTCACAGGTGCTACACAGAGGTCAGAATTACTGGGAGAGGCAGTCTTCCACATGGCCTGGTATCAGCGCCTCCTTGGCAACCAGGTAAAGACAAGGACCGTCCCAGAGTGTAAGAATCTAGGCAACTAAAAGGCAACTGACAGAATGGGAGAAGATATTTGCAAACAACGTATCAGATAAAGGGTTAGTATCCAAAATCTATAAAGAACTTATCAAACTCAACACCCAAAAAACAAATAATCCAGTGAAGAAATGGGCAAAAGACATGAACAGACACTTCTCCAAAGAAGACATCCAGATGGCCAACTGACACATGAAAGAATGCTCAACATCACTCATCATCAGGGAAATAAAATCAAAACCACAATGAGATACCACCTTATACCTGTCAGAATGGCTAACGTTAACAACTCAGGCAACAACAGATGTTGGCAGGGATGCAGAGAAGGAGGATCTCTTTTGCATTGCTGCTGGGAATGCAAGCTGGTGCAGCCACTCTGGAAAACAGTATGGAGGTTCCTCAAAAAACGAAAAATAGAACTACCCTACGACCCAGCAATTACACTACTAGGTATTTATCCAAGGGATACAGGTATGCTGTTCCGAAGGGACACATGCACCCCAGTGTTTATAGCAGCACTATCAACAATAGCCAAAGTATGGAAAGAGCCCAAATGTCCATCGATGGATGAATGGATAAAGAAGATGTGGTACACATATATATATAATGGAGTATTACTTAGCAATCAAAAAGAATGAAATCTTGCCATTTGCAAGATGTGGATGGAACTAGAGGGTATTATGCTAAGCGAAATTAGTCAGAGAAAGACAAATACCATATGACTTCACTCATATGAGGACTTTAAGACACAGAACAGATGAACATAAGGGAAGGGAAACAAAAATAATACAAAAACAGGGAGGGGAACAAAACATAAGAGACTCTTAAATATGGAGAACAAACAGAGGGTTACTGGAGGGGGTGTGGGAGGGAGGATGGGCTAAATGGGTAAGAGGCATTAAGGAATCTATTCCTGAAATCATTGTTGCACTATATGCTAACTAATTTGGATATAAATTTAAAAATAAAATTTAAAATAAAATAAAATAATAAAAAATGAAATGAAATGAAATAAAAATTAAATTGAATTAAATTAAATTAAATTAAATTAAATTAAATGAAAAAAGAATCTAGGCAGGAGCCTGTGACTAGACGGTGAGACATCCTCACTTTGTCTTTTCCCCCATAACGTGGACCAGTGGTTCTCAAACTTGAGTATAAACCAGAATCCCCTGGAGAACGTGTTAAAACACAGATTGCTGAGTCCCACCTCCAGAGTTTATGACTCAGCAGGTATGGGATGGGCCTGAGAATCTGCATTTCTAACTAGTTTCTAGACGATGGTGATGCTGCTGGTTTTGGAACTACACTTTTGAGAATCACTGATGTAGACTGTGAAACAGAAGCTCCAGTAGTTTATTTCCCATGACAGTCCAATAATTTTAATAAAAGGCTGACATTCCAGTAACTCCTACACTTCTCCCCAAGATTCCAAATTGAGGATAAAGTCAGCCACTGCGATTTTCAACACCAGAAAAGATGGCGTCACTTTGAAAAGTAGAAGTGATCTGCCGTTATATTTTAAGCAAGAAAAAAGTAAGCTCAGACAAGTTTAGAATATGTTCCCAGGGTGTATAAGAGGAATTGTCAAGCTTTTGAAAACTAGAATTTGAATGGCAGGAGGGGTTGGAATTCTAACTATCAACTAGATGATAATCTATCCCTTTTTCCCCAGCATTTTCTCTGACTTTGGACAGTCTTATCTTATCTCTGACACCTGGTGTGAAAACAAAGTATGTCAAACACTTGTTCAATTCCCACCCTTATGTTGCTGTAGGAAATAATTTGACTGACTCTTGTTTGTGCAAAAAATTCTTGGCTTCCTGTCTCTGGTTTTGAATTTCTCACTGCACCAAACTGGAAGCACAGCAGGTGAAAACATCAAATGCTTTTTATCCACCTGCACAACACTGGAGGCAATCCCCAGGGAATTCCTGCTGCTCACTGTATTTCCAGATCTTTGCCTGTCCACCCAGGCTTGCCCTGGGGTACAGGTTTATTGGGCCTCTCCTAGTCAATACATTTCTCTGAAGTATATCAAGCCATGCTCAGCTATTTCTTAGACACCCCAAGCACTTAATCTTTACTTGTTCTTTATGAGAGAGTAGGCTGTTGCCACAGCTATGCTTGACAGTGGTTTGTTCCCTTCCTTTCCCAGGGAGGTTTGAAACCACAGACTTGAACACAAAGGCATAACTATACAGCATAAAAGGCTTTTTACTCAGTTTAAAACTTGGATTTTTCAACCCAGGACTCAGGTCTTCATGGAGTCCCTCTTTTTGAAGAAACTCAGTGGCATCTTCCCACGTTCCATCAGGACACTAGCTAGCCATCACCCTCTCTAAAGACATTAGCTTCTGTCAAACTAAGCACCACCACCAGTGAACCCTCATTACCATAAAAGAATTCTTCTAATATATTTCTTTTATTCTTATTTTATGGGGCAGAGGTAACTCCAAAACAAAAGGGTAACTTTGAAGATTTTTTTCAGGTCATCTTCAATCTATGTTTTCCTTCCTGTTGGGTGCTCAGAAAGCCTTCAAGTACCCCAAACAAACTTGCCATATTCCACCCATATGCACTTGATCTAACTCAGTTGTTCTCAACTGGGGGCAACTGTGGCCCCCAGGGACATTTGGCAATGTTCAAAGACATTTTTGGTTGTTCCAATTGTGGTGAAGGATACTCCTGACATCTAGTGGATAGAAACCAAGGATGCTACTAAACATCCTACAAAGCTGAAAACAGCCCCACAACAAAGTATTGCCCAGCTCCAAATGTCAATGTTGCCAAACTGGAGAAACCCTGATAAGTGACTCCCCAGAGGGAATGGACAACCCTGCTCCCAAAGACTCAGTTCCTATGAACAGGAGGGTAACGGACAGAATCTCTGGCTAAATTTCCAACCTAGAGAAAGCCCCTAGAACAGCAGTGATTCTTCACATTCACATGAAAAGAATGAGAATTTGAAGTTATGGCATCATCCTTGGAAGATGGGTATGTTAAGTTAGGTCCCTCCAGAAGAAAAAAGGTACAAGAGGTTCATTTAGGAGGTAATCCCAGGAAAACTCAGTAGGGGAGTAGAGAAGTAAGATAGGAAGGGGGGGAAGTCATTAGAGGGTGTTGTCCACAAGCAAGTTACCAGTGTGGACAACAGAAGCTTAATCCTACCGGAGAATGCTGGGAAGACCCAGAACACTGTCTTTAGTTATCCCAACTGAAAGCCAAGGAAGTGGCGCCATTTACTAACACATCTTGTCAGTCACGGTTGAGGGCTCCCAAGGGCAACTGATTCCTCAGCACTTGTAGCTAGCCCAAACACAATTTGCTCTCATGCAAAATCCTCACTCAAAGATTCTCAGGTGCTGACAGTTGAAAGTCAGGCTGGTTGGTGCATGAAACTGGTAGGCCTAAGTGGTTAAGGATGCATCTTCTACAGTGGGATTGCTGGGTGTGCTCATTTTATACCTCGTATTTCTCTCATGTTTGGGCATTTACAATGAGCATTTATTACACCAGTAGCAAGAAGAAAACACTTGAAACCTACAATACCAGACGGAAATGCAAAAAGCATAATTAAAACATAGGAGTAAACATAGCTTTTGATACTAGTTAAGCTCTCCAATTTAAAACTAAGAACAAGGCATTTCAAAACCATACTTTACCCAACATGAGATAGAGGTGATCTAACTTGCAGTGTTGGTAGCACCGTCACTGTAGTCTGCCATCTCAAAGCTGCCATGCCACAAAGCTCTGATTGCATAAAGCTCCTGGACTGGACAGGATGAGGAAGCCAAGGCAGAGGTCATGGTTTCCTAAACTTCATGCCCGGGCTTGGATTACCTGTTTATAAAATTTGAAAATTCAAACTTGTAAAAAGTATTGCCCCAAGTTTCAATTAAAAAAAAAATCTATTAACAAAGTAACTCAAGCAGAGACAAGAATGTTACAGGAAAATTAACTGATTTCAATCAACGTTGGAGAATTAAAGCTCCCATTCCATTTGACAAGATCTCACTTTCCAAAGTTTGGTGTTTTATCAATTCATATACAACATAACTAGGAACTCTAAGCCTTATCAACCACCAAATATTTTGTCACCTTTTTTTGCATTATTTTTTAATGCCCAAGAGTCTAAACCTCCACTAATACTCATAAAAGAAACTGAACTTGTTTCAACTGTATTAACTAATACAAGATGAACTAATTTAAATTATAATACTATTCAGAAAAATACAATATTAGTCTGGGATTAATTGTAGCATTTCTCCTATCAAAAGAAAGTTATCAGTTATTCTAAACTTAATAAAAACAGTTTAAACAAAATCTTCAGATTTGAAAAGTACCTCAGAAAATAATTGTTATTGATGTATATATTCATTTATTTGCTACTTAGCTCCAATTTAAAAGATCAATCATGAATCTGTGGGAAGGATAAAGTGTGGAGATTTTTATGATGCCAGATAAGGATGATATTAGTAAAGCCCAAAACAATACACAAACGCACACACACACTTTTGTCTTTTTAAATTAATGGACATATTTGAGACATTTTCATTCAGCATAAAATATATATAATTTTAACTAGAAACACCCATCTTTTTGAAATACTATTCAATAATTAATGAAAAATAAGGAGGTTCTTAAAAAGTAGAACATGAATAGATTATTTCTATAGTATCAACTCAAGAACTTAAAATTCAGCTATGTCACTGCAGAGTAAAAAGCACATTCCAACAAAAATAAGTCTCAGAGGACAGTTCTTCTGCTTTTGCTTATTCCCAACACCAGGTATGTCGGTCAACTCATCCAAGAGTCTATGGATAAACATTCCCTTAAAGAGTCCTTTAAGCTAAAACTTAAAGAAGGCAAGATATAACTTCTTGAGAGTGGCTAAAACTCACATTCTAGACTGTGAAGGACAAACATTTTTCTGTGGCTAACCCAGAGAGCAATGTACAGAGCAAATGCACAGTTCTGATATCTGCTTCCTCCTCCTACCACTGTGGTCAAGACCTCAAGTCTTCAGCCTGACGCTTTCTGGACCCGTCATCTCCTTAGGTGTGTCTCATGATCATGACATTTTTCTCCTATGTCATTGCTGCACTGAAATTTCTGTTTATTTGTTGAAGACATCTTACAAATGGGTGATCATTTCAAAACTTCTTTTGGACACTGTACTCAAGGTGGTGCAGGGAAGTGATATTTTCATTCACCACCCTACTCCATAAAGAAAGCAATGATAAAGTGTAAAGACAGAAAAACAAAAGTATGAACTTGGGCTGAAAAGCCAGAAAAAAATCTCTGTGGACCAGAAAAGAATATAAATGCTAAACAATGAACGGGGCTGAAGCTGCAGACTTATTGGGGTCATGTCAAAAGTATGTAGCAGACCACCTGCAAAGGCTCCCACTGGCCAAAGCTGGAACAACTGCAACATCAAGAAGAATAATACCTACAAAAAACTGAAACCCAGTAAAACTGAAAACTCCAGAGTTGATAATGATACCTTTTTTTTTTAATTTATTTATTTTGAGAGAGACAGAGAGCATGCAAGCAGGGAAGGAACAGAGACAGAGGAAGAGAGAGACAATCCCAAGCAGGCCCCATGCTGTCAGCACAAAGACCAATGTGGGGCTCAAACCCAAGATCCATGAGATCATGACCTGAGCCAAAATCAAGAGTTGGAAGCTTAACCGACTGAGCCACCCAGGTGCTCCAATAATGATATTTTTTTAAAAATTAGTTGCCTCTTGAAAATTCTAGAGAATCAGGACACTTGGGTGGCTCAGTCAGTTGAGCGTCTGGCTTCAACGTTTAAGTCCCACATTGGGGTCACTGTCAGCCTGTCATCACAGAGCCCACTTCAGATCCTCTGTCTCCCTCTCTCTGCCCCTCCCCGACTTGAGCTCTCTCAAAAATAAACATTAAAAGAAGGGGGCTAACATGGCGGAGAAGTAGGGGATCCAAAGTTCCCTTGTCTCTCAAACACAGCAGTGTTGAGGCCAAAGGACTTTGAACTCCAAGAGTCCGGGTGGCAAAGTGACAGAGACACCCCCAGGGACCTACCGGGACAATGTGATGGGCCATAGGTGCGTGATTGCGAACTGGGAGAGATAAAATGGGCAGCAGAGGAACGGAGGGGAGGGATCCCCTTCTGCAGGAAGACAAAGGGAAGAGAAAGAGAGGATGGGGAAGTGTAGGACTGTATCTGGACAAGAGAAAAACCACAGACTGGGACGAAGAAATACCCAATCTCTAACTGTGGGGCTTTCTCTGCACTGGGGCCAGCTGCCCTGTTCACACACCTGGGGAGGAGGGGAGCCGGTCCCAGGCTCAGTAACTAGTTCAGAGGCGCAGTCTGCAGTGAGAGAAAGTAATCCCCTCCCTGGAGTGCTGTGGGAAGAAAGTATATGGCCATTCAAAGGACAAAGACCCTGCCTGTGCCCACCAGCCAGAGAACATATATTGGGTGGCAAAGAGTGGGAACCTTACAGACATCGGGGTTTAAGTCCCAGCTAGCTCCAGGGAGACAAAGGATTCACAGAGTGGGACAAACCACGGGAGGCACTGTGCAGTGGCACGGGGTGGCTCTTCCCCGGAATCAGGGTGCACGGAGTGGGACTCTTTAAGACATCGGGGTTTAAATCCCAGCCAAGCACTAGGGAGGCACGGGAGTCAGTGGAGCAGGACAAACCACCTCATTTGTGCCCCTACCACGGTGAGGATGGCTTGAACAGAGTGGTTTGGGGCACCTGATCCATGGAGAAGAGACTGGGGGGTCGCCATCTATCTCCCCATCACCAACAAGGTGGGGCTTCAGGGAATGGACAGCAGGCCCACACAGGAGGCAGAACAGCCTACACCGAACCACGCCCCTCTGCACCTGGTAACTGCATATCTACTGGAGCAGTATTGATGCTGACAAACCAGACAGCCCCTCCTCCAGACCAGGGCTGTTGCACTGCCTGGTTTAATTCTTGGATAATTCTTATTATACATATTCTATATATATAACCTAGAATATAGAATTATATATATAATATATATAGAAAGAACATATGTATATATGGAAGAATATACACACGCATATGTATGTATACTTATATACATATATAACACATATATATACGTATATAACACACACACACACATATATATATAACATATGTATATACATATATAATCTTCCTTTTCTCCTTATCTCCTCCCTCCTCTAGTCTGGTTACTCTGGTTGTTGGTTTGTTTAAGCAGAAATATTTAATCTATTCTCTTTATACATGATGTACACCTCCTTCTTTATTTTCCTTTCTCTCTCTGAATTAAGCCATATAGTTTCTGTCTGGTCAATTTTATTTTCTTTTCCTTTTCCCCCGCCTCCTTCTTTATTTTCCTTACTCTCTCTCTGGATTAAGTCATATAGTTTCTTTGGTCATTTTTATTCTCTTTTCTTTTACCCCTGCCCTTGTCATTTCTCTCTTTGTATGGGATAAGGCCTCTTCCATCAGCACCGCCTCCACCCTGTTGGCTACTTGTATCTGGTGTTTCTGGTTTTTTTGTTTTGGGGGCTTTTTTTGTGTGTTTGTTTTTATTTTTTGTTTTCCTTTCCAGGCCTACTTCAACAAACAAATCAAAGCCCACCTGGTGGAGGGTCCAAAACATTACTACAAGTAGGGAGATAAAGTAACCAAAGTCACAACAACAAAGAGCAAGTAGCACACTCCAAAAAACACCTCCTGAAGGGCCAGGCCCTGGACAGTGTATGACCCCTCTTCAGTATAGTAGTGTTCACAGGTGCAGGGCACATAACAAGCTTTTAAAACACATAGGGACAGAAAACTAGCCAAATAACAAAACGAAGAATTCTCCTCAAAAGAAATTCTAGAAGAAATGACAGCTAAAGAATTGATCAAAACAGATATAAATAATATAACTGGACAAGAATTTAGAATAATAATCATAAGATTAATCACTGGGCTTGAAAAAAGCGTAGAAGACAGCAGAGGATCTATTGCTGCAGAGATCAAGGAACTAAAAAATAGTCATGATGAATTTAAAATGCTGTAAATGAGGGGCAAAATAAATTAGAGGCCGTGACAGTGAGGACTGAAGAGACAGAGGGAATAACAGGTGAAATAGAAGATAAAATTATAGAAAAAGATGAAGCTGAGAAAAAGAAAGACAAAAAAATTCTGGACCATGAGGGGAGAATTAGAGAACTAAGTGATTCAATGAAACGGAATAATATCCGTATCACAGGAGTTCCAGAAGAAGAGAGAGAAAGGGGCAGAAGGTGTACTTGAACAAATCATAGCTGAGAACTTCCCCAATCTTGGGAAGGAAACAGATATTGAAATCCAGGAGGCACAAAGAACTCCCTTGAGATGTAACTTGAATCAATCAATCTCCTACATGACATATCATAGTGAAACTGGCAAAATACAAAGATAAAGAGAGAATTCTGAAAGCAGCTAGGGACCAACAGGCCTTAACCTACAAGGGTAGACACATAAAGGTAGCAGCAGACCTATCTACTGAAACTTGGCAGGCCAGAAAGGAGTGGCAGGATATTTTCAATGTGCTGAATAGGAAAAATATGCAGCCAAGAATCTTTTATCCAGTAAGCCTGTCATTCAGAATAGGAGGAGAAATAAAGGTTTTCCCAAACAAACAAAAACTGAAGGAATTCATCACCACTAAACCAGCCCTACAAGAGATCCTAAGGCGGACTCTGTGAGTGAAATGTTGCAAGGACCACAAAGGACCAGAGACATCACAAGCATGAAATCTACAGATAACACAATGACTCTAAACCCATATCTTTCAACAATAACACTGAATGTAAATAGACTAAATGCTCTAGTCAAAAGACACAGGGTATCAGAGTGGATAAAAAAACAAGACCTATCTATTTGCTGTCTACAAGAAACCCATTTTAGACCTGAGTACACCTTCAGATTGGAAGTGAGGGGAAGGAGAACCAACTATCATGCTACTGGAAGTCAAAAGAAAGCTGGAGTAGCCATTCTTATATCAGACAAACCAGATTTTAAACTAAAGGCTGCAACAAGAGATTATATCATAATTATGGAGTCTATCCATCAAGAAGAGCTAACAATTACAAATGTTTATACACCAAATTTGAAAGCACCAAAACATACAAAACAATTAATCACAAACATAAGCAATCTTATTGGTAAGAATGTGGTAATCTCAGGGGGCTTTAATACTCCACTTACCACAATGGACAGATCATCCAGACAGAAAATCAATAAAGAAACAATGACCCTGAATGATACACTGGACCAGAAGGACTTGACTGATATATTCAGAACTTTTCAACCTAAAGCAACAGAATACACATTCTTCTCGAGTGCACACAGAACATTCTCCAAGATAGATCACATACTGGGTTGCAAAACAGCCCTCAATAAATATAAAAGAATTAATATCAAACCATGCACATTTTCAGATCACAACATTATGAAACCTGAAATCAACCACAGGAAAAATTTGGAAAACCTGCAAATGCATGGAGGTTAAAGAACATCCTACTAAAGAATGAATGGGTCAACCAGACAATTAAAGAAGAAATTTAAGGGGGCGCCTGGGTGGCGCAGTCGGTTAAGCGTCCGACTTCAGCCAGGTCACGATCTCGCGGTCCGTGAGTTCGAGCCCCGCGTCAGGCTCTGGGCTGATGGCTCGGAGCCTGGAGCCTGTTTCCGATTCTGTGTCTCCCTCTCTCTCTGCCCCTCCCCTGTTCATGCTCTGTCTCTCTCTGTCCCAAAAATAAAAATAAACGTTGAAAAAAAAAAATTAAAAAAAAAAAAAAAAAAGAAGAAATTTAAAAATATATGGAAACAAATTAAAATGAAAACACAACAGTCCAAACCCTTTGGGATGCAGCAAAGGCAGTCATGAAAGGAAAATACATTGCAATCCAGGCCTATCTCAAGAAACAAGAAAAATCCCAAATACAAAATCTAACAGCACACCTAAAGGAACTAGAAACAGAACAACAAAGAAACCCCAGGGCCAGCAGAAGAAGAGAAATAATAAAGTTCAGAGCAAAAATAAACAATATAGAATCCAAAAAAAACCAAACAGGAGAACAGATCGATGAAACTAAGAGCTGGTTTTTTGAAAAAATAAACAAAATTGTAAATCCCTAGCCAGACTTCTCAAAACAAAAAGACCCAAATAGATAAAATCATGAATGAAAATGGATTTATCACAACCAATCCCTAGAAATACAAACAATTACCAGAGAATACTATGAAAAATTATGTGCCAACAAATGGGACAACCTGGAAGAATTGGACAAATTCCTAGACACCCACACACTACCAAAACTCAAACAGGAAGAAATAGAAAATTTGAACAGACCCATAACTAGTGAAGAAATTGAATCAGTTATCAAAAATTTCCCAACAAATAAGAGTTCTGGGCCAGATGGCTTCCCAGGGGAATTCTATCAGACATTTAAAGCAGAGTTAATACCTATCCTTCTCAAGCTGTTTCAAAAAATAGAAACAGAAGGAAACTTCCAGACTCATTCTATGAAGCCAGCATTACCTTGATTCCCAAACCAGGGACCTCACAAAAAAGGAGAACTGCAGACCAATATCCCTGATGAAAATTGATGCAAAAATTCTCAACAAGATACTAGCAAATCAAATTCAACAGCATATAAAAAGAATTATTCACCATGATCAAGTGGGATTCATTTCTGGGCTGCAGGACTGGTTCAATATTTGCAAATCAATCAATGTGATACATCACATTAATAAAATAAAGGATAAGAACCATATGATCCTGTCAATAGATGGAGAAAAAGCATTTGACAAAATACAGAATCCTTTCTTAATAAAAACCCTCAAGAAAGTCAGGATAGAAAGAACATACCTAAACATCATAAAAGCCATATGAAAAGGCCACAGGTAATATCATCCTCAATGGGGAAAAACAGAGCTTTCCCCCTAAGATCAGGAACATGACAGGGATGTCTACTCTCACCACTGTTGTTTAACATAGTATTGGAAGTCCTAGCACCAGCAATCAGACAATAAATGAAATAAAAGTCATCCAAATTGTCAAAGAAGTCAAATGTTCACTTTTCACAGATGACATGATACTCTACATGGAAAACCCGGAAAACTCCACCAAAAGGCTGCTAGAACTGATATATGAATTCAGCAAAGTTTCAAGGTACAAAATCAATGTACAGAAATCAACTGCATTTCTATACACCAATAATGAAGCAATAGAAAAAGAAATCAAGAAATTGATCCCATTTACAATGGCACCAAGAACCATAAAATACCTAGGAATTAACCTAACCAACGATATAAAATATCTGTATGTTGAAAACCACAGAAAAATTATGAAGGAAGTTGAAGAACACACAAAGAAATGAAAAAACATTCCATGCTCATGGATTAGAAGTATAAATATTGTTAAAATGTCAATACTACCCAAAGCAATCTACACATTCAATGCAATACCAATCAAAACAGCACCAGAATTCTTCTCAAAGCCAGAACAAACAATTCTAAAATTTGTATGGAACCTCAAAAGACCCGAATAGCCAAAGTAATATTGAAGAAGAAAACCAAAGTGGGAGGCATCACAATCCCAGACTTTAGCCTCTACTACAAAGCCGTAATCATGAAGACAGTATGGTATTGGCACAAAAAACAGACACACAGAACAATGGAATAAAATAGAGAACCCAGAATCAGACCCACTATGTATGGCCAACTAATCTTTGACAAAACAGGTAAGAGTATCCAATGGAAAAAAGACAGTCTTTTTAGCAAATGGTGCTGGAAGAACTGGACAGCAACATGCAGAATGAAACTATACCACTTTCTTACACCATACACAAAAATAAACTCCAAATGATGAAAGACCTAAATGTGAGACAGGAAACCATCAAAACCCTAGGGGACAAAGCAAGCCAACAACCTCTTTGACCTCAGCCGCAGTAATTTCTTGCTCAACACATCTCCAAAGGCAAGGGAATTAAAAGCAAAAATGAACTATTGGAACCTCATTGAGATAAAAATCTTCTGCACTGCAAAGGAAACAATCAACAAAACTAAAAGGCAACCAACGGAATGGGAAAAGATATTTGCAAGTGACATATCGGATAAAGGGTTAGTATCCAAAATCTTTATAGATCCAAAATCTATAAAGAACTTACTAAACTCAACACCCAAAAACAAATAATCCAGTGAAGAAATGGGCAGAAGATATGAATAGACACTTTTCCAAAGAAGACATCCAGATGGCCAATAGACAAATGAAAAGATGCTCAACGTCACTCATCATCAGGGAAATACAAATCAAAACCACACCGAGATACCACCTCACACCAGTCAGAGTGGCTAAAACTAACAACTCAAGCAACTACAGATGCTGGTGAGGATGTGGAAAAACAAGAACCCTCTTGCACTGTTGGTGGGAATGCAAACTGGTACAGTCGCCCTGGAAAAGTGTGGAGGTTCCTCAAAAAATTTAAAATAGAACTACCCTGCAACCCAGCAACTGCACTACTAGGAATTTATCTGAAGGATACAGGAGTGCTGATTCATAGGGACACATGTACCCCAATGTTTATAGCAGCCCTTTCAATGTTAGCCAAATTGTGCAAAGAGCCTAAATGTCCATCAACTGATGAATGGATAAAGAAGATGTGGTTTATATATATAATGGAATACTACTTGGCAATGAGAAAGAATGAAATCATGCCACTTGCAGCAACATGGATGGAACGGGAAAGTATTATGCTGAGTGAAATAAGTCAGAGAAAGACAGATATCATATGTTTTCACTCATACGTGGATCTTGAGAAACTTAATAGAAGACCATGGGGGAAGGGAAGGGGTAAAAAATAGTTACAAACAGAGAGGGAGGGGGTCAAACCATGAGACTCTTAAATACAGAGAACAATCTGAGGGTTGACGGGGGGCAGGGAGTGAATGTGTGATGGGCATTGAGGAGGGCACTTGTTGGGATGAGCACTGGGTGTTGTATGTAAGTGATGAACCATGGGAATCTACCCCAAAAACCAAGGGCACACTTTACACAACTGCATGTTAGCCAATTTGACAATAAATTATATTTAAAAATAATAATAAAAATAAACATAAAAAAAGAAAATTCTAGAGAATCAATTCATTATTCTAAAGGCTGAAAAACTAAGGAAAGGAATCAAGCATTTCTTCTGCCTTTCCTGTACAAACTATACATCAGGGTAACAATAGTTGATAAGAAAATTCCTCTTTAGGAAAGGAGTTCCACCTAATAAATAAGAAATAATAAAATTAGAATATCACCATTTGTAACCCCTAATGAAATCATGTATGTGGGAAGTTACCAACAATGGCTGCTAAAACCAGTAGGTGAACAAGTGATCAATCTTAATATCATGAAAATAGAAACAGATATCATGTGTCTTCTCCAGGGTGCCATAGGAAATACATACACCACCATCTATTAAGTGTTCTTATGAAAAATAAAGTCAAAGCCCAATCTCATCAAGCCCCGTCTAGATCTATTACTATTTTACAGAGGAACATATTAAACCACATCATGGAGGAAAAGAGAAACTGTACATCAATTTCTTGATAAATTCTAAGAAACCAAGAAGAGATATTTGAAAACTTTCTATATATTTGATGATTTTGAGAAGCAGCATCCATTTTTTTTTTACCTATGATAACTGTAAGATGGTTATGCCTTAAAAAAGACTTACACTAGGTATTTACAGATGATAGGATACCATGTCTAATTTTACTTCAAGAGAATCCATCGCAGGAGAAAGAGGGGGTAATAGAGGAAATAAAGCAGACCATATGCTGAGAATTGCAGAAGTTATTTCACTAGCTGATAGCATGGAGAAGGAAGTGGGGAGACCGCTTGGACACTGAATGGGATTTCTTTGATGGTCAGTGTGGTTCAGCATCAGCATCACCTGCCACCTTGTTAGAAATGCTGAATCTCAGCCACATGCCAGACCTCCTCAATCAGAAACCTCATTGAACAATGTCCCTTGATAATTTGTGTGCACAGTAAAGTTTGAGAAGCACTTTTGTAGATCACTTTGAAGAGAATTATTCTCTTCCAATCCATGAACTGCTATACTTCTCCATTTTTTTAAGTCTACCCTAATGGCTCTCAGTGATTTTTTTATAGTTTCCTGAAGAGAAGCTGTACTATGCAGCTGGGGCTGCCATAAAGAAATACCACAGACTGGCTGGCTTAACAGAAATTTATGTTTTCACAGTTCTGGAGGTTAGAAGTCCAAGATCAAGGTGTAGTCAACTCGGTTCTTGGTAAGACTCTCTTCTGGCTTGCAGACAAACACTGTCCTCACATAGCCTCTACTCTGAGAAAGAGCAGGGACAGCAAGCAGCAAGAGAGCTCTCTGGTGTCTCTTCTTGTAAGGACACTAATCCTATTGGATCAGGGCCCCACCCATATGACTTGATTTAACTTTATTTCCTTAGAGGTCCTATCTCCAAATACAATCACAAGGAGAGGGAGAAGGGAGGGATAGATGCTAGGATTTCAATATGAATGGCGGGGGAGGAGGGAGAGGTCACAAACATTCAGTCCATAAAAGGTCTTGCACCAAGCTTTTTGCATTTGTTCCCAAAAATAACAAAATTTAAGTGATTTATGAAGTAGAATAATTTACTTGTAGACTCTTTTAAATTTTCTAATTTTACTTATCTTCAGATAAAGGCAGTTTTATTTTTCAGTCCTTATACCTTTTACTTTTTTCTTACCTTTTTCCCCAAAATCAACGGGAAAGTGTAATGTTTGCAGCAGGATTTTAGTAATTACCCTTTTCAGAATGAGGATGTTCCCATCTATCCCTAGTTTACCCACAGATTTTATCATGAATGAATGCTGAATTTCATCAAATGCTTATTTTGCATCTATTGAGATGATCTATGATAATGTCCCCCTTTCCATTCCTAGCACTGGTTATCTGTACCTTACCTATTGTTTCCTTAGTCTTTATTGCTAGAGATTTCATTAATTGTATTAATTTTTGCCTTCATTGACTTTCTCTACTGTACCTTTGTTTCCTATTTCATAGATTTCTACTCTTCACTACCTCTTTTTTTCCCCTTCATCTCTGGATATAATTTGCTCCTTTTTCCAGCTTCTTGAGGTAAAAGTTTAGATTATGGGCTCAGATTTTCTTCTTTTTTAATATAAACATGTTAAGGATATGTTTCCTTCTATGTATTATGTTAGCTGCATTTCATACATTATATCACATCTTCATTCAATTCAGAATATTTTCTGATCTTTATTATGATTTTTTCTTTGGCCCACAGATTATTTAGAAGTATAATTCTTAATTTTCAAATATATGGGAAATTTCTAGTAATCTTTCTCTAGTTAATTATCTAGTTACCCCTTTCAAGTTTATGTTGTGACCAGAGAATTTACTGTAATTTGCTTAATGGTCTATAGTCAATTTAAAAAAGAATGTTGCATGTGGGTTTGAAAAGAATTCTATAGATATTCAGTGAAGTATTCTATATGTCAATTAGGTCAGGTTTATTAACTGTTACTCAAAATTCCCACACCTTTATAATTTTTCTGTTTATTCTATGTTAATGGCATGTTAACATCAATAACTAAGAGAGTCAGTTTCTCTACTACTTTTAGTTTCTATCAGTGCTTTATATATTTGATATATTTGATACTATGTTATTACATACAAAACAAGAATTGTTATAGCTTTCTGGTACATCAAAACTTTATCATCCTTTTAACTTTTCTGTATCCTTATGTTTTAGATCTCCTGAAATTTTTATACAATTGATAATTTTATTCCATTTATATTTGATGTAATGACTAATTCTTTTAGATTAAGTCTACTATCTTACTAAGTACTCTTGACTTCTCCTACTCATTCTGTGGTTCTTTTTTTCTTCTTTCCTATCTTTTAGATTTGATTTTTCTAAATATTTTTTATTATTCCAACTTTTTGCCCATTAGTTCAGAAGTTATATAGTCTTTACCAGTGACTCTACATAGCAAGCTGCATCCTTTGACTTAACAAAAATCTGATACTAATTACTGCTTTTACCCTTTGATGGACAAAATACCATGTATCTCCCCTTAACAAGGTATGTGCCATTTTGTCATGTATTTTACATGGTTTTATTTATTTATTTACTTAAAACCCCACAAGACATTTTATAACTGTCTTGTGCAATTAATAATTGCTTTAGAATTACCAATATACTTTCTTTTGGGAGGGAAGGTCTTCATTCTTCCCAAACTTTCATCTGAATTTTCTTCTGTCTAAAGAAAACCTTTTAGAATTTATTTTTGTGTGAATCTGCTGACAAATTCTCTAAATTTAGTTCTTGCCTAAAATTTCTTTGTCTTTATTCTTGGATTATCTTTTCAACAGGCCTAGATTTCTAGATTGGCAATGGTCTTTTTTCAGCACTTTAAAATATGATTCTATTGTCTTCTGATTTCCATCATTTTCTATCAGTTGTCAGTTCAATTGCTTCTTTGAAGGCAGTCTATCTTTTTTAAATCCGGCTTGTTTGCTTTCTTTTTTTTTTTTCACCTTTGTTTCAGTAATATTATTAGAATGTGCCTTTCTTTATATTACCTTGTTTCAGATTTATAAGCAATTCTTTATGGGTTGATGAATTTCATCAGCTATGGAAAATTCTTACATCTAGTTTACTCAGATTTGCTTCTACTCCATTCTCTTTCTTCTCTCTTTATGGAACTATAATCACACATAAGTTAGAGCTTTTCACTTCATCTTCCATATCTTCTGTCCTCTATTCTCATTTTCCATTCTTTTCATTTCTACAAATTTCACTCTGGAGATTGTCTTTAATCCATAGGCAGCTCACTAATTCTCTCATCAGCTGTGTCAATCTGCTGTCACACTCAACTACTGAGATCTTCCAATTTTCATCATTAAATTTTCTGCTCCATATTTTCTATTTGGTCTTTTTTCTTATAGTATCCACATCTGCCAAATTTCTCCATCTTGTCCTTTACCACCTTCACCAAAGTAGGTATGTTTATTTTGAATTCTGTATCTGAAAATTCTAACATCTGGCACCGTTGTGAGTCTATTTCCACAGTGTTGTTTCTGTTGGCTTTCATTCATGTCTCCTGTCTGTCTATTGTTTATTATGCCCTAAATATTGTTTTTGCAAAATTCCTTGTAGAAGTAATTTGAGGCATTGGATAATGACGTTGTTTCTCCAGGAGGGACTTATATTTTCTTCACTGGGTGCCTAGGAACACTAGCACCCTGGATCAACTTCCCATTCACTTTTCTCTGCCCCTAGAATGCAATCCTTTGGAATCCCAAATCAAAGTGGGGCAAGGAGGCACTAGAACTCTCTTATTGCTGCTGCATTAGCTCAGAGCACATCAAAACTATTGCATGACCACTTGACCTCTCAGCCTCCTGTCTCCAAGAAATGCAAGAAAAGCAGACTCAGTTCTAAGACCACCCTCTGAGTCTTGCCCTATCTCTAGATCCTGGCTTTGGAATTCTTTGCTATTTATTTTGTTCACTTTCTGGGATCCTTATGCAGTTTTTGTCTGTTTGTTTGCTGGGTTTGGTCCAGCTTTTCAAGTTGGACTCAGCAGGTCAGTCCAAATGACTGCCCACCATTACTAAAACAGAAGACACTTAAACACAAATTTCCTCTTCTTTCTGATCTTAAATAGGAGGAGCTAAGAAAACAAAATTTTTCTAACTCCTCCTATTCCCAAGTGTTTCCTCAATTTATAATTATTTAATCTAAAATAACCAGGGCGCCTGGGTGGCGCAGTCGGTTAAGCGTCCGACTTCAGCCAGGTCACGATCTCGCGGTCCGTGAGTTCGAGCCCCACGTCAGGCTCTGGGCTGATGGCTCAGGGCCTGGAGCCTGTTTCCGATTCTGTGTCTCCCTCTCTCTCTGCCCTTCCCCCGTTCATGCTCTGTCTCTCTCTGTCCCAAAAAAAATAAACGTTGAAAAAAAAAATTTTTTTTAAAAATAAAAAAAAATAAAATAACCAAATACTCACTTGACCAAAATAATGTCTTTTAAAAGTATTAGCAAACAAATGGTTATATTAGAATATTAATATGACTTCCACTGTCTTTAAAATCTTATTAAAACTGTGCCTCATAGCCACCAGTTTATCATAGTTGATATCACCACAGAAATAACTAGATGTACACCCCATAGGAAAAACAACCTTGGAGTTGTTCATTGAGATTACAGTTTTAATGAAATGGGTTAAAGATGCTCCAAAGCTCGCTGTAACCTTTGTAAACTTTTCAAAATGATTTTATAAGTTATAACCCCAAACACTGATTAGAACATGCCACTTCTTGGGGCGCCTGGATGGCTCAGTTGGTTAAGCACCTGACTTTGGATCAGGTCATGATCTCACGGTTTGTGAGATTCTGTGGTCTGGTTCAGACTGTGTGTCTCCCTCTCTCTCTGCCCCCCCCCCCCTCCGCCGGTCATGCTCACTCACACTCTCTCTCTCTCTCTCCCTCCCTCAGAAATAAACATTTAAAATTTTTAAAAATAAATGCCACCTCTTCCCCATCATGTTTGCCCTATTTTACTATACTCAAATTTTAACCATTTAAGAAAATTCAAATCAAAAACATATTTTATAACCAAAACACACTGATTTTTTTTTTTAGGACCTCTTCAAATTAGCATTTGAGACTGAGAAATTGCCTTTCAACCTTTCAAATTCACTCACCATTTAACAAACATTTGTTGAGTACCAACTATATATCAAATATATAAGTAAATTGCTGGGTTCTTTTTTAAAGTATGTCAGACTCTTGCTCATGTACTTTACTGATTTATGGGTCATATTAAACATTAGTGTCTGTAACATAATCACTGAAAAAGAATATTTCCCAGTTCTTTGTGTAATGTGTCTTTCTAAGACAGCCTTGAAATTTAATCCAATGTCTGCATTATCTTCCTCATAAAAAGGGACAATGCAATTGGTAGTAAATGACATCAACATTCTTTTCTACTCACCCAGGAAAAATTATCACCTGTAGTTGGAATTTTTCTAAAGCAAGTCTATAGCTAATTGGAACTCTGATTCTCTACAGCAGAGTTGATTTGAGAAGTGGATAAGGATTATAGAAGTAGCAAATAAGATCTCTGGCTTGCCAGAACCATAGATGCAGCCACCTTTTATAAATAAGGAAACTGAAGTTAAGTGAGGATAAAAGAAATGTTTAAGGTCCCAGCTATCCAGGGCCAACTCAAGTCCAGAATCTCTGTCTATCCAGGTCCACGTAATGATTCTATAACAAATACCTTCTGAACGTGTTTTTGCTTGTATGTATGTACAAATGATTTAACATCATTATTTGACTGTTTCAAGTTGTGAGTTTATTTTCCTTTCTTTCTCTTTTTAATCATCTCAGAATAGAAAAACCACCAATTTATTAAATCCTGTGGCAATTATTCAGTGGGTTCATGTCAAGTTGAGTAAAACATTTCCTTCATTTTGTGTCAATATCTAAGGACTTCAGCAGTATCTGAGAGGGTTCAGATTAATTTTATGTTCATTTTTAAGCTCCTTTTAATGGCACAGTGAACAGATAGGATGGAAAGAATCACCCCATCCTTCATGGTGGCACAGCCAAGTTAGAAGTGTTCCAGAAAGGACCATGGTTAACTGACAAGATTTGCTGACTTTGGAGCACATCTTTATTATATGGGTTTTGGTTTGTTTTTTTTTGGTTTTGCTTTTTTTGTTGTTTTGTTTTTTTGTTTTTTGTCTTCAGATTATAGGTTTGCTTTGGGAAAGTAAGATAATAAAAGCAAGAACAGGGGCGTCTGGGTGGTTCAGTCAGGTACGCATCTGACCCTTGATTTCAGCTCAGGTCATGATCTTATGGTTCATGAGATAGAGCCCCGTGTCAGACTCTGTGCTGCTTAGGATTCTCTCTCCCCACTCCCCACTCCCCCTTTATGCGCTCACACTCTCTAATAAATAATACATTAAAAGAGAAGCAAACACAAAGTAATGAATGTTGAAGACTGCCCTCCTGTTTAAGACTTTTGCAAAGTTGCTACTCTCCACTACAGTCTCTAGACCAATGCTTCTGAACCTTGCATGGTACATCTTGAGGAGCTTCAAACAATACTAATGCCTGGGCCCCACGACCAGAAAGTCTGATTTGTTAGTCTAGGGTGGGACCTGAGCATGCGGAATTTTTTTTAAACCTTCAAGAATGATGGCAATGCAAAGCCAGAGCTGAGAGTCCCTGCTCCAGACACTGCTCTGAAGTAAAGAGGAACAATTTTCATTTGTAACAAATACAGAGAGAACCTACACCTTGTGGTGTGACCTTCTTTCTTCAAATGAATTAGAAAAGGACTGACACTTTCTCATAAAACATAATGCCCTTTCCTTTGTTAGAAATTTTTTACTGCCTGACTCCTTCAAGGATTGGGCCATATTCTCAAGCAGCCTAGCAAAACCTTACATCTCCAGAGCACATAAGACTCCAGGGTCAGGTTTCATGCAAAGAACCTTGCAAGTGCAAAGTTTGAGAGCCCTAACTTCCCAAAATGACCTCTTCAACTATTAATTTATAAACCTTATTTGGGAAAAAGAAAATAGAGAACTAGAAGAGAAACTTTCCATCAAATCTGTCCAGTTTTGTTGTAAAACATCATCATTAATTTTACTACTACAAATTTAACATTTTAATAGCACTTTCCTCCAAAAACATGAATCCTTTTCATTTGAATTTGAATTTGTATAGCTGATAAGAAAAAATAGATATGATTGTACCCACTTTATAGATGGAGAAGCATATGCATAATTTCAGTGATTCATTCAAAGTCAATTGTCACTGACAGAATCAAGAAATTGAAGCTGTGTTACAATATTCTTTATGATGTTCTACAACTCATACTAAAAATATCCTATTGAGGTATTTACCTCAAGATATATTTTAAGAACACTGGATCACCAAATTCCACAAAATTTAAAATAGCCATACAAATAGTAAGTCTGAAACAAAACTTATCCTGAAACCGGAAATACAGGTCTCTCTAGTCTGTAAAGACAACTACAAATTATATTTAGTTTCAGCCTTTAGTTTTACCATTTACTTTCAAAACAAACTTTGTTTTGGGGCGCCTGGGTGGCGCAGTCAGTTAAGCGTCCGACTTCAGCCAGGTCATGATCTCACGGTCCGTGGGTTCGAGCCCCGCATCGGGCTCTGGGCTGATGGCCCAGAGCCTGGAGCCTGTTTCCGATTCTGTGTCTCCCTCTCTCTCTGCCCCTCCCCCGTTCATGCTCTGTTTCGCTCTGTCCCAAAAATAAATAAAAAACGTTGAAAAAAAAATTAAAAAAAAAAAAACAAACTTTGTTTCATTATGTTCATAATTGCTTTTAATGTACTGACACCCAATACAAATAAATGAAAATCAAGTGACCAGACAATAGACATAAGAAAAAATTTACAAGTGTTATTTTTTTTTAATTTTTTTTTTCAACGTTTATTTATTTTTGGGACAGAGAGAGACAGAGCATGAACGGGGGAGGGGCAGAGAGAGAGGAAGACACAGAATCGGAAACAGGCTCCAGGCTCTGAGCCATCAGCCCAGAGCCCGACGCGGGGCTCGAACTCACGGACCGCGAGATCGTGACCTGGCTGAAGTCGGACGCTTAACCGACTGCGCCACCCAGGCGCCCCTACAAGTGTTATTACTGAGGAAGTGTGTAGAATTTTCTTTCCCAGAAATTTCCCAAGAGGATTTACAACCTTCTGGCCCTCAAATACTGTGGACTACTAGAAATAGCAAATGACTCTCTCACCAGAGTGACTCTACATAGTTTCTAAAGAAACTAAATACATCTCACATAAATCTATCTTGCATTGGGATAATAACAAATGCTTTCCCTTCTCCATCCCACCCCCTTCCAAAAAAATTGCTTCAAGAGGAGGAAATAGTGAAAATAATTATTTCTCTGTCCTTGTTCTGGATTTACAGCAGACACTGATGGCCAGAGTCCAAGCCCAGGAGAGTTACCACCTATAGTTTCAAATTGGGGTTTCAGTACCGATAAATACTGCTGGAACATCTCATTTGAGTACTGCTAAAGAAAAGTGACCATTGAGACTCTGGTGGCCATATACTCATTACAGGTGGGGGAAAAAAAACTTTTCCATTTTTCCTAAATTTAATTTCCACTAAGGGTCAAGTAACATAAGGTTCACTGATCTGTATCATACATACATCAAAAGGCAATGGTAATGTTGCCAACAAGAAATAAAATCAAGAAGGGTTCAGGCTCCAAGCACAACTGGAAGGTCCCAAGCTGAACAGGAAGAAACATAAACACTGTTCTTCCATAACCCTCTGACAATAAGCTCCAGAATGGTACCCTGGCTTGCTCAATACTCAGCTCTCTGGAAAAAGAAAACTTTTCATTCTGCACTTAATATTTTATATAGCTCATTTAGAAGCTTTCATATAAGCTAAATATATTTTTGTCTAAAATTTAAAAGACAAGATTCTTTTAAAGTATTACGTTTTAAAACGCTGGAAAGAAAGGGGAAGCTATATTTTTACCTAAACAGATTGCAAATAGTTGTACAAAAAATAAAACAAGTGTTTGTTACCTTGTCACTGCTTCATAACCACTTCACATTTTTAGTTGGAGCTGTCTATCATATGTAAGGTATACTCAGCTTGGAGCTAAGCCATTTGTAACTTTATAGGTATGGACAAAATCTTCAAAGAGACTCACATTACTTAAAATCTGCTTGCTAAGCGATTTTTAAAAAGTTAAAACAAACTCTTGTCTATGAACAAGAACTCCAAACTCAATTAGTTTTTTTTCCAAGAATGCTCTTTAAAACAGACTGTCAAGAAAATTACTCCTTTCCACTGTTGCTTGACATTCAAAATCTCTGTTCACAAGTTTCTTACTAAACAAGTTTTTCTTAGTATCTGGCTTGGGTTTTTCTCTTCACCTTTATAAATAGAAAAGTAACCGCATAGGAATCTTGAAAGATATTCTTGTGACTAAAAGAAAACTGAAAGGAGAATTTTACAATATGGCTTTGGTAACAATAAAACATAAATTGAATTTTTTACCTGCAGTAAGTAACATGTATTTAGTGATGAGATGTGTTGGGTCTCATCTGCTGTAGTTACATGTCAAGTTTTAATCACTGTATTTTTCTCCCTATCACCCGTGAAATCCAAATAGCTTTCACTTCATTTTTGTGTACACAAAAGAAAAATAAAAAATCTTCTGTGTTCTTTTGCTGCCACCCAGTGGTTCTGATCGGTAAACGCAATGATGACAAATCTAACACGGAAGAGACATAAGCACATCTTTACCCAAAGCGTGAAAATCCAAATTATTAAAAGCGATAAATTTTGAAGTGAGTAGTTACATGATAAAGGGTTCCTTAGGGTGCCTGGGTGGCATTAAGCGTCCCACTCTTGGTTTTGCTTCAGGCTATGATCTGTTTGCGGGTTCAAACTTGCATCAGGCTCTGTACGGACAGCGTGGAGTATTCTTGGGATTCTCTCCCTCTCCCTCTCGCCGCCCTCTCCCCCTCCCCTGCTCACTCTCTCTCTCAAATAAACTTTAAAAAATTAAAAATTAATAAAAATTAAAAATTAATCAGTAAAGGGTTCCTTTGCTGCATAAATATTGAGGAAAAACCTCACCTAGGTTGTAAAATCAAGCAACAGTGGGGGATACTGCCTTTACTCTTCATAGTGTCAGGCTGGCTCAGCATCAGCATATAGTAGGCACTCAGTAAACACCTGTTTACCTCAACCAATTACATCTTTTCTTTTTTAACCAACTACGTATTTAAACTGTTTCATTAAAATTCTTATAATAAAGTGATAAAAACACGATGCAAAAACACAATGCAGCTGATTGCAAATGTGAATGTAAATAATAGGCTGAAAGAAAATATTTAAATATTAGTCAATTATTTCCTGGTAGGGGAGGGGAGAGACTTCTCTTTAATTTCTATAAAGAGCATGTTTTACATGGCCAGGAGGGGGAATCAATAAATTAAATCTATTAATTTAAGGAAAGAACTATCTTTGAGGAATATGCCAGGTGTATCAATAGTAGGCTTCTTGACTAGCTTTATGATGGTCTGAGCTGTAGGACAAATTGTCAGACCTGGTCAAAAATTCAGGGTGATTGGGGCACCTGGCTGGCTCAGTCAGAAGCACATTCGACTCTTTATCTTGGGGTCTCAAGCGTGGAGCATACATTAAAAAAAAAAAAAAAGTTAAAAAAAATTTCAGGATGATTTTCCCATCACTGACATTAGCAACAGAGTGCACTGTCAGAAATGTGTTACAGCTCCAAATCATGCTTAAAACTTGTGCAAATTTAACAGCTACTACATAAAACCGAAACTAAAACCAGCTACACGGTGTTTGAAAATTCGCTGCAAGTCTGGCCAATCAGCCAACAGCATCCATGACTGAGCCAGGTCCTCTCCCCCAAGCCTCTTCTGCATGAGGTTCCTCAACCGGTAATAAAGCTACGGGCGAACACAGCAGTGAAGGTGCAGTCTCCCAGTGGACCCCTATCCTAGCCTCCCTACAATAGTTACGTTCCAGACCGCCAGCGGGGTCTGCAGTGGGGTTACGTTCCAGACCGCCGGTGGATGTCCAAACCGCGGAGAGAAACGACAATTATACATACCCCTGATAAAGTTCCGTGCATAAACTAGGCAGGGTAAGAGATTGACAACACTGATGATAGAACAATTTTAACAGTGTACTATAATAAAAGTTACATGAACATGGAATCTCTGTCTCTCAAAATACAATACTCACCTCTCCCGCCAGGAGAGAATAAGATGTCCACGTGCACTGAAACAAAATGGCATTCTGACGCAGCGTGAGTCTACTATTGACCTTCTGTGATTGGTCAGAAGGAGATCCATCTGCTTTCCCTTCTAGTTACCCTGGGTAAGTAACTAAAAGGGCAAAAGCGAAATCCCAGGTAAGCGGGGACGACTATAATTGTGTAACCTTGGGCAAGACCTAACCTCTCTGAGCCTCAGTAACATTGTAAACAAAAACATAGTAAATATGCACCTCGATTGGCTTGCATGGATCCCAAATGCAGTAACAAAAAGCCTGGATTATTCGTGGCAAGGACTTGGTGTTAGCTGCCATAAATGCACAGACTTTCACACAGAGACAGTGCATGACAATTATCCGCACACACAGAACAATCACTATTCAGAAAGGAATGATTGGAGGATCTTTTTATTCATTTGTAGTCATTTATTATTTTTTATTTATTTTGAGAAAGCTCGCGTGCACGCGCCCATGAGTGGGGGAGGGGCAGAGAGAGGGAGAAAGAGAATCCTGACCAGGCTCCACATTATCAGTGCAGAGCTGGAGATGGAGCTTGAGCTCACAAACCCACAGATAATGACCTGAGCGGAAATCAAGAGTCAGATGCCTAATCGACTGAGACACTCAGATGCCCCATGTAGTCATTTTTTAAATTGAATAACCAGTGCTTTAATTACAGATACTAGTACAAAAATATGGTAAACACTGAGCCTGAGTTCCAGCCATGAAAATGACAACCCAGTATTCAGTTTATCTTGATAAGTGTAATAATATTTAAAACAATTGGTAAATATAGCATTAAAAACAAAGCCCTTAAATAAACATTAAAGCGGGGAGGGGGGGCTATCTGGGTGGCTCAGTGGCTTATGATCTCACAGTTCATGAGTTCCAGCCCCTCATGGGGCTCTCTGCTATCAGCACAGAGCCTGTTTCAGATCCTCTCCCCCTCTCTTTCTGCCCCTCCCACCTCTCTCAAAAAAATAAACTTAAAAAAAAAAAAAGCCCTAATAACTTCAATTGTACTTCCCAACATGTTAACAAGCATTTATTTACCTCTGACAAAAATATATATATTTTTAGAAGAGGATTCCAATACTTTGGCTTATAAAAATTTGAATATAATGAAAATGTTCTCCAATGAATCAGGAAATTTAAAGAATTTTAAGATGGATTTTTAATTAAAGACCAAGGGGACCTAGGGGGCTCAGTTAAGCAACTGACTTTTGATCTGCACTGGGCTCTACTCTGGCTCTGGCTGGCTCTGGGCTGGGTGTGGAGCCTGCTTGGGATTCTCTCCCTCTCCTCTCTCTCCTTCTGCACTTGTGTGCATGCTCTCTCTCTCTCTCTCTCAAAAAAAAAGGGGGGGGGCAAGAAAGAAACTAAAAACAAAATAAAATAAAGCCCAAGTCTCATCCTGAATGAAATATTCTAGTTGGCAGCTTTTCACGATGCAGATTCTAGCTCCATTCCAATGTCATCATTAAGATCTTTTGGGGCGCCTGGGTGGCTAAGTTGGTTAAGCATCCGACTTCGGCTCAGGTCATGATCTCACGATCCGTGAGTTCGAGCCCCGCGTCGGGCTCTGTGCTGACAGCTAGGAGCCTGGAGCCTGCTTCAGATTCTGTGTCTCCCTCTCTCTCTGACCCTCCCCCGTTCATGCTCTGTCTCTCTCTGTCTCAAAAATAAATAAACGGTAAAAAAAAAAAAAAAAAAAAAAAATTTAAAAAAGAACTTTTAAGATTTTCTGTATCTCCTTTGATCACTTAATTCTCTTTGAACCAATACAAAAATGTATGGCAGAATCTACAAATAAAAGCTTTAAAAATAAATTACAACACTGCCAACACCCCCAATAAATTACAACTGCTGGTGAGGATGTGGAACAACAGGAATTCGTATTCATTGACGGTAGAAATGCAAAGTGGTACAGCTACTTTGGAAAATAGTTGGCAATTTCTCACAAAACTAATGCGTTTTATCATATGACCTAGCAATTGCATATAATTGGTCTTTACTAAACCAACGGAATTGAAAACATATGTCCACAAAAAAAATCCACACATGGGGGGCGCCTGGGTGGCGCAGTCGGTTAAGCGTCCGACTTCAGCCAGGTCACGATCTCGCGGTGTGAGTTCGAGCCCCGCGTCGGGCTCTGGGCTGATGGCTCAGAGCCTGGAGCCTGTTTCTGATTCTGTGTCTCCCTCTCTCTCTGCCCCTCGCCCGTTCATGCTCTGTCTCTCTCTGTCCAAAAAAAAAAAAAAAAAAAAAAAAAAAAAAAAATCCACACATGGATGTTTATTCATAATTGTTAAAACTTGGAAGCATTCATGATGTCCTTCAACAGGTGAATGGATAAATAAACTGTGGTACATCCAGATAATGAAATATTATTCAGCACTAAAAACAAATGAGCTATTAAGCCATGAAGCCATGGAGGAAACTTAATGTATACTACTGTTGCAAGAAGCCGATCTGAAAAGGCTACATACTGCATAATTCCAACTATGACATTCTGGAAAAGACAAAACTATGGTGACAGGAAAATGATCAGTGGTTGCCAGGGATTCTAAGTAGGGAGGAATGACTAGGTGGAACACAGAGGATTTTTAAGGCAATGAAACTATTCTGTATGATGCTGTAATGATAGATACAGGTCACTACACATTTGCCTAAACCTATAGAATGTGCAACACCCAGAGTGAACCATAATGTAAACTAGGGACTCTGGGTGATAATAATGTGTCTGTGTAGGTTCATCATTGTAACAAATGTACCATTCTACTGGGGGATGTCATCAGTGTTGGAGTTATGGATGTTGGGGGACAGGGAGTATGTGGGAACTCTCTGTACTTCCCATTGTGAACCTAAAACTGTCCTAGAAAATAAAGTTCACTACTTAATTTCCTTAAGATTACATATAAAGGGGGAAGAGGAGGAGTAGAGGCAACAATACATCATAAACAATTATACCTTAAGATGACTATTTCAGTGTTTCTATAAATTTCAAGGCAGTACATAAGAATTAAGCTTAACAAGTTATAGTCTAAGGACAAATGAACTAAGCTGTAGACTTCCCTTAAGAGGATTAAAATACACATTAACACTATTTCCAAAAGCTGTTTTTAACATTTCTTTTCAGTGTTATATATTTAAATTATTTAAGGTTATCTTAAATGCCTAGATAAGTGAGAGAATGAAATTTAATTACAGGTTATTTCCACTGTCATGTATTTTGGCAATATAACTAGGTAACTTGTGTTAAGGCAAATTTTAAATAGCATCAATCATTAAGAAAACCTCTATTAAGTTAGTCTTTGTTTCTTACAAATTTTAAAACTGGTAGATAAAATCTAGCAATTCCAATTCCTTAAACCCTAATTTTAACCGTTGTTAGGACAAATCCTAAAAAGATTTTACATTTTGCTATATTTCTGAAATGTAGAACTTCGGGGGCGCCTGGGTGGCGCAGTCGGTTAAGCGTCCGACTTCAGCCAGGTCACGATCTCGCGGTCCGTGAGTTCGAGCCCCGCATCGGGCTCTGGGCTGATGGCTCAGAGCCTGGAGCCTGTTTCCGATTCTGTGTCTCCCTCTCTCTCTGCCCCTCGCCCGTTCATGCTCTGTCTCTCTCTGTCCCAAAAATAAAAAATAAACGTTGAAAAAAAAAATTTAAAAAAAAAATGTAGAACTTCGGTTACTGAACAACCAATTTCCCTATTTCTAGTTAGACTACAGTGTGAAAAAAGATAATGAAAAAAAGTGTAAGGGCATTTCTTATGAACTTTTTGTGTGAAAATTAGATACAAGAAAGTCACTCTTCCAATTCAGCATTATTAAAAAACATTCAAGCAAAGATCACACTATCACTTACATATAACCCTGTTGTTGTGGCATCTAACTTTATCTTGAATAACATTTAGAAGTTCCGAAAGAGGGGCGCCTGGGTGACTCAGTCGGTTAGGTGTCCCACTTCAGCTCAGGTCATGATCTCACAGTTTGTGGGTTCGAACCCCACGTCAGGCTCTGTGCTGACTGCTCAGAGCCTGGAGCCTGCTTTGGGTTCTGTGTCCCTCCTCTCTGCCCCTTCCCCACTCATGCTCTGTCTTTAAAAAATAAATGTTAAAAAAAAAATGTTTTTTAATTAAAAATTAAAAAAAAAAAAAGTAGTTCTGAAAGAGGGGCACCTGGGTGGCTCAGTCGGTTGGGCGCCCAACTCTTGGTTTCAGCTCAGGTCATGATCTCATGGTTGATGAGATCAAGCCCCACTTCAGGCTCTGCGCTGACAATGTGGAGCCTGCTTGGGATTTTCTCTCCACCCCCTCCCCCTTCTCTCGCTCAAAATAAACTTAAAAAATAGAAGTTCCGAAAGAACATGGAAGGCAGACAAGAAAGAGAGACACCTAAGGAGCATTAAGGAATCTACTCCTGAAATCATTGTTTCACTATATGCTAATTTGGATGTAAATTTTTAAAAATAAAAAATAAAATTAAAAAAAATAATAAAAATACTTACTTTCTAGCTATATCTGGAATGCAACTTGCCTAAAATGAAAATTAAGCTGAGCTCAAATGTAGGAAAATTATTTAATACCTACAGACATATTTATACACAGGTGTTTGAGGGTTTAAGACAAATATAAGCACACACACTTAAGCATTCGTACTTCACTTAAGTATTTATTGCCTAGCATTTCAAAAACTAAAAACTTTTTCAAAAACAAAATAACTAGGATTTACTGGGTTATCTAATTGTCATGCTGCTTCTTTGAACAAATGTTTTGCTCATCAGTACAACTTTCTCACTTTTTTGCTCATCAGTACAATTTTTTCACTTTTTACCAAGCCATGTACAAAAAAAAAAAAAAAAAAAAAGCTGTGCTCCCACTTTACCTCTGTTCCAATGAGGTATTAGCACTTTCAAATCATTTGTCTTTAATTCTGATGATTATCTTCATAATGTATATCTACACTGCTAATTTTCATTGGACTTTATTGGACTCCCCATCCTAAAAATAAGGATTTAACTTATCCTGGTCCCCCTTACTCCTTCCAGTTTTCAGTGTAAGAATTAAAAAATAATAGGGCTTTAAAACTGAAATAAACTTAAAACCATATTCATCCATCAATGTTGTACAGCATCTGGATTTCTCCCCATATAAGAATGCTCTATTCTCATTTCAAATGCCCTTCTATATGCTTTTACTTTTACATTGTCAATGTTGGTTTTGTTTACATGCTTGTCTTCCATGTTTAATCTATTGGCTGACTCTAAAAGCTGTAAATGAATAAGCAGCATTTAAATTGCTAAAAAATATTAAACTGGGCCCAAATCACTAAGAATAAAACCCACTTCTGAGTTCTCTAATACCTAACTTTAAAAGAAAGAAAACTGAATAGCACATTATACAGTTTCGACTTTGGCGGGGGGGGGGGGGGGGGGGGGGGCAGGGAGAGTGGGAATAAGAGCTTAAAAAAAAAAAAAAACCTCTATCAAGCTGAATTCAATGAGATTTCTTAAGTGGTTTGTGCTCTTGGATAAGCACACTTGGGTAAGATGTTTTAAGTATTTATTTTCATTACTTAAACCTGACTGCTGCATTATATTGGGAAAAGACCACACAGCATATAATAGGCTTGGTGAAAATATTCTCTCCATGGAAACCTGACAATTTTCCTTCCTTCAGGGAAATGAGTTTCTTCAAACCAAGTTTAAAGGATGGTACATTCAATCATAATTGACAATGTCTGCTAGAAAGTCTGAACATTTTGGCTGCAGAATGAGTATAACAGACCCTTGACATTTCAAGTCTAAGTCCTGAGATCTTTGCCCAAATTCAAAAATATTCCTGAATAAATTTATACAGGTTCCTGGTTTTCTTCAGAATTACACTTTCATCTTAGGTCATAAAGTTTTTTCACACATACTTACGCATCCAAATTATTAATATTTTTAATTCCTCACATCGAACAGCCATTGCATTTGTTTGCTAGGGCTGCCATAACACATACCACAAACTGGGTGGCTTATACAATGGAAATGTATGGTCTCCGCTCTGGAGACTGCAAACCCAGGCAAGGTTTGTTCCTTCTGAAGGCTGTGAGAGAGAATCTGCTCTGGGCCTCTCACTTAGCTTCTGGTTGTCTGCAGGCAATCTTTGGCGTTCCTGGACTTCTACAATCGTCACCTTGATCTCTGCCTTCATCTCCATCTGATGTTCTCCCTATGCATGTCTATGTTCAAATTTCCCTTTTATAAGGAAATCTGTCATATTGGAATAGGACCTACTCTAATGACTTTACCTTCACTATCTACATCTACAATGACCCTATTTCTGAGTTACAAGGTACTGAGAGTTAGGACTTCAACATATGTCTCTGGCGGGAACACAATTCAACCCATAGCAGCCATTTGCACATAATAAAGTTTGACATCTTCCAATCACTACATACTGTCTGGATAACTGCTGAATTTCGCATGCCTATAATAGAACCTGACACACGGAAGGGGCCCAATAAATATTTGTGGAACGAATAAGTGAATAAATGCATAAGACTGTAAGGAAAGAAACCGTGGCTGCTGAGAGGTTAGCCTACATCATTAGCTGAGTAATGCTATTCTGCATGGTGTTTAGCAGTAATTAGAATTATGCTTTGGCAAAATTGCAAAATACCGCATATCCCATGAACCTCTAAGGTCACTCGTAGTCAAAATCACAAATGTTAAAGCTCAAAAATGTCAAAACTCATAAAACCCAGCAAATATACATATTTTTATTGATGATTTCTTTCTTAAGGGAGAGATACTAGAAAAGTATCAGAAACAAGGTAGTAAATGATTTTGATTTAAATAAGTCATGGAATGTGTTATTATTAGAGAGAGCAAAGGTCACTAAATGAAACAGTATCAGCCAGATACATTACAGTATGGTTTATGATAAGCCATTGCTAAATGGATCACTAAATCAGGTGATTCCTTGTTAGGAGAACTCTTCTGCTATTTTAATAACTAAACCTCTTTGGACAAGGCCCAAGATGAATTGTACACACTACAGTAAATTGTACACAACAAGCCTCTATTCTTCTTACACTAACATTTTCAACATAGGCTCTCAATAGATAATGCCTACATAACAAGGGATTGAAGATATTTTATATTTCTTCTAATCACCTCATTCAAATCATAGCATTTCCTGGGTCCTTGGCTTTAAAAAACTGTATTACCATAAATTCTGGATAGGTCTACATTCATTTCAGCAGAAGCATCTTGAAATGTTGAATTATCATCTTCAATTTCCTTCAGTCATTTATTGTAGCTGCCAAACTGAAATGGTGCACCTAAAAGGCAACACTAAACTGAAAGCAAATAATAAAAAAGTCTCTTAAATGTTTCATTTATAAAAGCTTATTTTTCCCACCATCAAATTTTGTACACTGTCTGAAATATATCACTTGACAAAATTGACATCTTGCATGCAGTTATTCTGCCAGGATACATTTGCTTAACTTCCAGGCTTATGGGGGGAGGGGAGGGAGGTAGCATCTTTTCTCAACCTTTTATGAACAGAAGAATAATACAGAGCTAAGTTGGTTTTGGTTTTTGGCCTGGGTGGGGGGCGGGGTGCAGAATTAAAATTAAACCTCAATTGCCAACACATATCACTATAGCTATCCCCTTTTCTAGATAACTTTACTAATCCTTCCTAGCTATATTAAAAATTATGCCATAAAAAAACACTTTAAAAAGGCACATCACGTCAGAGGGTGGCTGCTCCGAAGAGTAGTCTATGGCAGCTCACTGATAGGAAAACATTTCTGCAAACCAAAACCATTCAAAGCATTTTGTTGAAATCCTGCTCACAAGCAACAGCAAATTAACCAAGTACAACAAGTCTACAAAATTCTATTATAAAGTCCTGTATACTTTTTCCCCTAACATAATTGTTAATGACAACTATAAAATGCTAATATATAAAATACACAAAATGTGGTTTGTATTTCCAAAACCAAAGAGTTTTAGACCAGGATACAGAGAAAAGGAAATGTTTTTATTAGTAAAGTACCTTCAAATCACATTTATATAAAATAGGTTGCTACCAAGGTCATTTGGTAAAAGAGCCACTGAATTGATCCAGGCAAGTTTATGAACTATGCTATGAGGGAAGAAAATGAGATGCCAGTGCTTCCTTTTCTTCCATTTATATACCAAACTTAGCTATTACATGAGGGTCAGAATCACTGTTCAAAATCTTTCTCAGTTAATGTCACTTTGTAAAGCCGAAATTTCTGATAATTTATTGCGTAAAATCATAGTTTAACTATATCATAAACTGAGTGATTCCTAGAGCATCTTTTCCTCGAATGACCTACTTAAGAAATAAGTATCTATATTCAATACAATGTCCATTTTTGAAACATTTCCTACATTTCTAGTCAATTTTAAAAGCCTTATTTAGAAATAATACCAATCCATTTCTAATAGCTAAGTAGAACAATTTTTTAATCTGCAGGGTATCTTAAAAACCAATCAACTTGACATAACCTCCTAATTCCAGGAATGTAAACCATAATTCATCCTTCAATTTTCCTCTTAACATATTCTACTTTACTAAAATGAATTCCCATCCTGCAACTATGAAACAAGAAAATTGTACTTAAAATAATATTAAAAAACGAAATCTCATTATTTAGTATTAGATTAATAGTCTATAATTCTAATCTTAAAAATATCTATAGCTATAACCTCTCCAACTTGTTAATTCCCAAAGAGAGTAATAAAAGATGTGATTAACATCTAAACTTAGAGCAGACTGTCATTTGGAAAAAACTATGTTAACAATAACTGTACCATAGTCAAATAGATCAACCCATCACCCTTTATGGTTCTGACTAAGGTTAATGAGCACAATTTGTCATAAATTTTCTAGTAACTCTGAAAAAGTGAACAAAAAGACTACTTCTTTCATAACACTTTATAAAAGTAGAATAAAGGCTTGAGTTGTCTTCCGTGGAACCTAGCATCGTATTTAGCAATGTAAATAAATGTCATTAAATATTTGTGAAATGAATAAACAACAAATGAAAATAAAACCCACTGCACTACTACCATTCAGCTCCTTATTATGTGCCAGGTAATAAGTATTTCAAATTCTACATACTAAAATGGAATATGCTCAAACTGTTTATTTCTACTAAATAAAACACTGAAAGAATTATTCACTAAGAAACTCCAACTTAACAGAATTTAAAAGTTGGATTTTCACAAACCAATAACTTGGTTAATGATTTTCTGTAACTGTATGACATTTTTCATTTAACTTTTTTCTTTATGAAATTAGAAAATATACAAAAATTCAAGTTATAAGTTCCTTTGTAATAAACAACACATATATATTACACGTGATCATAAGAACATTTATTTCTGTCATGAAGAAGTTACTTTTCAAAAAAGCTCAAAATTTGAGAGGATGAAGGTGAAAGAAGGAATGAAATAACTATAAATGTTCTTCCACTTCAAAAACTGTCTGACAACTGAGCCAAAAGACTCTGCATCTATCAGTGACTTCCTCTTCATGTGTCATAGAAAGAGTTCAACATGCTTTACAAAATCCATTACATTTTAAGACCGTTTCCAATATCTTATACCATAAATCAAGAAATCCATTTATTCAAGGTTACTTATGGAGAATTAATCACACAGAAAATTTTAACAACTTCTTTTTCAAAAATTAAAGTACTTTACTGTACTTGGCATTCCTATACATAATGATGTGGACTCAAAGACTGAAAGCATTAAGAGCATATAATTAAAGTTCAAGGACTTAGACATTAAAAAAAATTTAATACATATAATTCTCTGTGACAAATATTCCAGAAAAATAAATCAGGATATAAACACAATATAATCTCTTCTGGATTTCTCTTCCCCTTAAGTGGCATTATATAACATAGGAAGTTGTTTCAAAATACTTGTATGTACTTGATATCACCTCAAAAACATGTAATCCAAAAATCTGAAAAAGTGAGATCAAGAGAACTATGGCCATAATGCAGAAGGAACAAAAACTCATGAATTTATTCCTAATGATTTCTAAAACCTATCTTCCTAATTTCAAGGGCAAATTTATACAGAAGAGAAAAATAAACAGTCAGCTATACAAACTTTACAGCCTTTATTGATAGGATATAGCTATTATGCCAAAATTCAGCCATCAATATACAACCTCATTTCCCATCTGAAGTTAATGAGAATATATTTTACCTTAAATGGGACATAGAGGCAAATTGCCAAGAATAAAAATATAACCTTAAAGTCTTAATTTCACACTTCAAATATCAAAAGAAAATAGTAATTCCCAAAATCATGAAAACATGAAGTAACAACATAGAAAAAAATGGACATTTAAGTCATTTCATTCTCTTAATATTAGTGAAAACAGATGTATTTATAACTTCAGCCTTCAGATAGCATACTTCATAAAGTCATTATTCATTTAAAATAGACAAATGTTTACAAAAAACATTTAACTTAAATTTCATAGTTGCTTATAAAATGGCACTTGAAAGATTGACCTGTATAGGGAAATAAGAGTCTTGTCAAGAAAGATGATAAACTATAAATGTAAAATATACCACAGTGTTAAAAATCTCATAGTGGTCTATAGGAAAATCAATAAAGATAACAATCTTTCTGGGGAAAAAATATTTAGCATTACAAATTTAAAATGTAAATTTTATATATGAATTCAATAAGGAATACATTTAAACCTTGTATTGCCACATAATCATCTATTTTGTGGAAAACAATAAAAATGATGTACTTTTTCAATAGGTGTACATCAAAACTAAAAGGCTAATTTTTACTTTTTCCTTTATTGGCAACTTTGGATGCATTTTTAGGTTTTGGTTCCCAAAGGGCATTTTTCACAAATCTTGAAGCTGCACCTCTGTCCAGCTTGCCGGCCTTTTTCTTGTCTGTTATTTCCTTGACTCTGTTCATGTATACTCTGATTCTTTCCTTAAAGATTAAAAAAAAAGAAGAAAAGAAACCAATAGATTTACTAAGCTGTTCACCACCACTAAGTTTTATTATACTATACCTCAGTTAAATTCAACAGATATGTATTTATTGCCTATTGAGTGGTGATAGTAAGTGCAAGTGAATAGGATAAACATGCTCCATGCTCTCCTGGAGTTCATAGTCTGGGGGGGAATAGACACTAAAAAGTCATTTCAGAAGTGTTTTGATGTTTCAAAAGAGGGAGAACTAGACTAAGACATCACTACAGAGATAAACATTGAATTGTTTATGTGTGGTTATATATTTAACTTAGCATTAACCTAAATGCACATAATAACTCTTACGTATCTGAAGTCTATAATCTAAAATAGAGCTCTCATATACTTGCAGCATACAAATTAAACTGGAAATTTTTCTAAACAGGAAATGGATGAAGTAGTACTTAACTATTTTTTTATTTTACTTTCTAGTATCACAATTAAAATAAGCAAAATGAAAATACAAAATCTTTTGTTCAATTTCATAGTTTTTGATCAATAAGCACACAATACTTTCTGATGAAAACTATAGTTCTAATCTGACTTTACAAGGTGAAAAACAGAATAGGTTGTGCCATATCACTTCGAATCTTCTGAGACCATTAATCAGAATAAAGGGCTATTCTATACTTTGACTGGAAAATTTAATAATTTTTTTTTTCAACGTTTATTTATTTTTGGGACAGAGAGAGGCAGAGCATGAGCAGGGGAGGGGCAGAGAGAGAGGGAGACACAGAATCGGAAACAGGCTCCAGGCTCTGAGCCATCAGCCCAGAGCCTGACGCGGGGCTCGAACTCACGGACCGTGAGATCGTGACCTGGCTGAAGTCGGACGCTTAACCGACTACGCCACCCAGGCGCCCCTGACTAGAAAATTTAAATAAAGGGGATGAGAGCCATAAAATAGCATAGTAAATGAGTGATCACTGATGAAAAGCAAGTTTCATTAAAATAATCAAAATAGTTACAGAAATTTACACAGAAAAATGCAGACCCCTAGAATTTTTTAATTGTGAAAGGCTGACCACTCTGCTCAAAATCCTCTTATGGTTTTCTATTTCTCTCAGAGTAAAAGCCCAAGTCTTCCCAACACAGACCCACTCCAGCCTTGCCTGGAGTTATCTTCCTCAAATATCTACATAACCACTCCCTCTCTCCCTTCCAGTTGGTTCAAACGTTAATCTCGTTAACAGGCACTGCCTTTACCATTTAAAATGGAATCCTACTCAAGCACTCCAATCCCCCTTACCCTACGCTATTTTTTTTTCCCCATAAGCTATGACTTTCTAACATACTACATACCACATACATTTATTATTTGCTTATTATGTTAAATGCTTGTCTCCCTCCACTAGATAGACTGGCATCTGCTGCAAGGGCAGTGGTATTTATCAGCTTTATTTACAGAGGAATCATCTTACTTGGATATAATGCCTGGCTTCCAGTAAGCACTCAATTATTTGTTGAATAAATAAACTGACTATTTGCAATGCCCTTCCCCATTCATGATATACATGACAAATAGATTTCCTCTCACACGCTGACTCTGTGATCAATTAGTGATGTCTGTCACAAGGTCAGAAAAGGGGAATAGGTTTATGTATGCTTTTTTATGTGCCAACTCTCGTCCAGAATATGAATGTACTCCTCCATAAAGTGGGTTCTGATGGAGAAAAAAGATAATAATTTTATCCTTTTCCAATGAAAGAATCAAGTATTAAAATACTACAAATAACTTTGTGTTAAGGAAAAATGAGGAACTTTACAAATGTAAAGTCCATATCAGAAAATTGAAAACAGATGATACATACAGTGCACCCTCCTTAAGATTTTTTTTTTTTTAATTTTTTTTTTTTCAACGTTTATTTATTTTTGGGACAGAGAGAGACAGAGCATGAACGGGGGAGGGGCAGAGAGAGAGAGGGAGACACAGAGGGAAACAGGCTCCAGGCTCTGAGCCATCAGCCCAGAGCCTGACGCGGGGCTCGAACTCCCGGACCGCGAGATCGTGACCTGGCTGAAGTCGGACGCTTAACCGACTGCGCCACCCAGGCGCCCCAGGATTTTAAAGCCAGTACCACTGGTCAAATCAAGATCTGTGCCTCATATAGTTTTACATTTTTGCTGTAAGTATTTTTCACAATTTCTACATTAAAAATAAATGTTTTTCCCCCCAAGAACTTTAAAAGAAGAACGTGTCTTACACTCTATTTTATAAAATTAAGACAAGAGCTCTGGTTTACTCATTTTTTTTTGTAAATGACCAAGTACTCTAGCAAGTTGTAAATAACATACATATCAACACCTTAAGACTTAAAAATAATAATACAGTGTCAAGTGTATTTCACATATTTATCTTGTATTTTATAAACACAAAGAATAAATGTATTAATATTCTTATTCATAAAGCCAAGTCAAGAAGGTAACCATAAGTTTGATTTCTAATTTTTTCTTTCATATTGAATGATTTAATTTTTGAAGTCAGCAAAAACTTCAAGATACTAGACCTTATATACTGTACTTATACATCTAAATGGAATACAAAGACAAACCTAGAAGATTTATTACAGGTTGTAAATATGTCACTAATGCAGAATTACTGGACAGTACACATACAACTGGTGCCAAAAAAGCTTTTAGCTTTGTTGCTGAACTGGATTCTTTACTGCTGAGAAAATGAATTAATGGAAGAATTGAAAAGGTGGGGGAGAAACTTTCCCGTCTTTGCTAGTAAATCAACTAGAATATACTTTTAAGAATTGTGTAAGAGTTTAGAAAAAAGGGGGGGGGGCAGTTGTAGAGATGAACAGGATTTCAAGAATTTATAGAATAAATAATATGGAAGTTATAAATAATTACTTGAATCGTAACGTTCTCCCATCCAGAGATTTATATAATATATGGAACACAAATTCTCTGACAAAGGCAAAGAAAAGAAAAACTAAAGACATGATGAAATCTGGCTCACTTTCATAATTAGGACTCTAAATAATTTTGTTCTCCACAACTAGTGTGATAAAGTACTATGACTCTGACTTCAGGAATACCACAACAAACAGTCAAATAAAAAGAAATCCACTGCAATCTTACCAATTCCTGCTTTACTGGATGTTCCTTAGGATTAACTCCCTGAGTTGCCAAATAAACTACAAGACAAAGATTTCATGGAACAAAATGGCATATATATTAATTGCGAGCATTAAAGAAACTCTAGTTACTCACAAAAAAGAAATATCACAAAAAAATGATAAATTAAATCTTATTTAACCTCTATGTAATATTAAATTTTATGCGGCTCATGGACATCTGATATTCTGATTTAAAAGAAATAAATATCTGACTATAAAAATTGCCATGAAGTACAACAATATATAAATTGCTAGCATTTAAAAAAGAAATCACCTTTAACATAATAATTTGCTTCATAATTAACTCCAAATTAATATACATACCCCAAAACATTGAATTTAACGTGTAAGCAGAAACTAAATCCACTTTTGCTTGTTCAAGGGGGTCCAACTATTTAATAAAAAAAGAGAGAGAGAAAAGAAGTACATACAATGAACACATCACATATTTTAAACTTTCACCAAATACAATGTATCAAAGAGATGTTTCTTTCACTTCCTATAATCCAATAACCAAATGATCTTGAAATAATTTGCAAAAAAAAAAAATTGTTAACCAGAGATTTTTGCCCACAAATTTTCACTTTGAGGTATCATCTTTAGTTAGACAAAGAATATGTATAATCCAAGAAAAATTATTTTCAATTATTTTAATTTCAGGAGTTATGATCTGGGCTTTGTATGTCAAAAGTAATTTATCAATGTAAACACTGTACATGATGCATTTATGTATAAGAGGCAGGCTAAAATGCTTAGGCAATACCAAAGACAGAAGAAACATAATGAGATTTGTTTTAGACTGTCAAAGTCAATTTACTCTTTTTGTCCTATAGGGTTTCCAGAAACTCTGATAACATCATTGTAATACTTAAAAGGTCAAAGACAGAGTCTGTCAAAAAGAACGTTTTGAGTGCTCCTTTTTTTCTCAAAACCACGTCAAAATAAAAATATAGTTAGGAAGTATTTCCTAAAGTTGAAGTTCTGGTTTGTTTTTTCCCCTTAAAAATACCCAAACACTTGAAATAAAGGGGAAAAGGAGCACATCGCTAATCTATGTCTTCTGTATGTTTTCATAACACAGCACTGTGTTTTCTAAATTACATTTTTAAAATACCTTCTGCAACAACTCATTTCTAGAAACAGACATCATGGTCTTCAGCATCTCATCCACAGCACCAATGGAATTTTCAAATGTTGATAAATACTCATGAATTTCTACTGGGTAGTCTTCATTAATTTCTTCACCTGCCATTATGACCAACTGTAAAAAAATTAAATTCTTAGAATTCATGGGAGACAGACTGCTCTTTAGTTTACAAAAACAAAATCAATACGTCGTATCACGTGTTTAAAAAGTGCTACAAGAGGTAAAACCTGAAGATAAGTAAACAAATCTTAGAATATAATTCTAGAGCAACTACCTTCAAACTTCCCCTCCTCAAATTGTTTGAGGTGGGCAAGGGGAGAAGAGAACCCACCCAAGTCCACTAATGCTGTACATATTAGAGCCTCAATGTTTGTCAAGAATAAAAGACATGACCACCAAACATGGATTATCATTAATCAAAGTCCTACATTTAAAAAACTTTCTGTTGAAGTTAAAAACCAAGCAAAGCAATGAAAGTATGATGAGTATATCCTATCTCTATGGTTGCTGAAAAATCACAAGTAAAGCAAAAACATATATTTTAGCCCTTTTAAATTAAAAAAAAATTTTTTTAATGTTTATTTTTGAGAGAGACAGACAGAGAGAGAGAGAGTGAACAGCCCAGAGGCAGAGAGAGAGGCAAACACAGAATTCAAAGCAGGCTCCAGGCCCTGAGCCGTCAGCACAGAGCCTGACACGGGGGGCTCAAACCCACGAACCACGAGATCATAACCTGAGCTGAAGTCCTACACTCTCCGGACGCTCAACCGACGGAGCCACTCAGGCGCACCATAAATTTAGATGTTGATCTAGCAGCATGGTATGTTAAACTAAAAAATTAGAAAACCTTGGTCTGAATTATCTTATGACTATCACTAAAATCATTTTGAAGCCTATACATATATTCTTTAAGCCTCTTTAAAATATTAATAACAAATTCAAAGAGTCCATTAATCACAGCAGAAAAGAGGAAACTTCAGAGGAATAAACTATATGGTTTTCATTTAGGTCAGAGTATACCTTGACAGCCCATTCTTTTAAAATTCACATTTATATCTTAATATATAATATCTATGTGAGAAAAAACAAAATCCACATCAAGGCATTTAATATGGTATCTAAGACCAAATTTCAGAAGCAATCCCAAGCCATACGTATCATCTTTAGGTTTAAAAAAAGTTTATTAGCTGAAAATACCTCTTTCATATTACAAAGCTAAGTAGAACCACCAAGAATGTGTGAAAGAGCAAAACATAGCAGAATTGAAGTAAAGAGACTTGGGCTTTCTGTCTTGCTTGATTACTGACTTTGTCACCTTAGATAAATCACTGAAAAGTCTCTGGGCCTCAACTACTTCATCCATAAAATAAGACAGTTGGTCTAATGATCTGTAAAGTCCCTTATAGTTCTAAATGTTATGATGCCTATGTCACAACTTTAAAAAGTACTATTGGAATATTTAGTGACAATATATCAACATTTCTATTCAACAAGTATATTCTGCTGAGACATCTGGTTTCACTTAAAAAAAAGAAGGTGAAATCCATCTGATGATCACTACTTGTGCTGTAAAATTACACTCTAACTACTGTGCAACCAGCAATTAAACAAAGAACTCTGATAAAAGAAAACCCCACAGGAAGGAATTGTGACTTCCTATTTCAAAAAGCTAACTGAAAATTTACATTTGCCTCTGATCCCTCCCCAAAACTCTCCAAAATGCCAGAAGAAATATAAAAATAAGTCCATAGTAATATTGGAAACCAAGAAGGGCATGTATCCATGAGCAGACTTCAACAGTACAAATTTTTGTAAGCTAAAGAGCAAATGGGACCAGAGTGATAGGAAAGCAATCCAAGAAGCCAGAAATCCCCTACAGAGAGAGAGAGAGAGAGAGAGAAGGACAATGTAAGAATAACCCTAAGATGAAGGACAATAAGATAAGAGCTGGGCCATGAGGGCTGAAAACAGCTAAACCAATCTCTAGATCTGTGAAAGGCTCCAGCATCTGCTGCCCAAATACAGGTGTAAGTACAAAGGATATATTGCAAATATAAAGAAGACTTATATTTCTTCTCTTTATGTAGAATTTTAAGCCAATGAATTTGAAAATCTGGCTGAAAAGAATGTGGTGCTGAGGGAAAACAAAATCAGTTACCGAAATTAACCTAAAAGGAAGTACATAAACCAAATAGATTATTAAGAAAATGTTTAAGTCAAAGATCTACCCTTCAAAAAGGCTCCAAGCCTAGAAGATCTAGGTATTTTCTTTTAAACCTTTAAGCAACAGTTACTTCTTACAGTATTTAACTGTTTAAGAACACAAAAAAAGATGAAAAACTTAGATACCTATTTCATAACACACACAAAAATAAACTCCAGATGAATTAAAAAGGCAAACGTATAAACTTATTAAAAGATTATATAAAATATTTACATAATCCAAATGAAACACAAATGCTATGAAAGGAAATGAATGACAGACTTAACTACATAAAAACTGGAAGAAAAAAAAATCCACATGGTAAAAGTATACCGTAAGCAAAGTTAAAAGGCAAGAAAGCGCATGGGAGAAAATATTTCCCAGAATATAAAAAAGGATTAGTTCAATTTTATAAAGAATTCCTACAAATTAAAAAAGTATCACCCATTGGACTGGCAATAATTTTAAAGATTAGCAAAGTTCAATGTTGGCAAGGGTATACAATGAAGGTGGAATATAAACTGGTACAGATATTTTAAACATACATACCCTTTGAATCAGGAAATCCTCTTAAGAATCTAGCTTAGAGAAATTTCTGTATACATACACACAAATTTATTAAAATGCACTCCTTGAACTCTTCTCTCAATCTCTCCCACTTTCTCTTGCATCAATTTTTCCCTCTGCTCCATCATTATCCATAAGCTTACAACATTTTATTTCTCCATCTTTGACAACAAAAGAAATATCTTGATTTCATATCCCCCTCCAGCAAAAGCCTCATTTTCCAATCCTTGAAAGAAGTGCTTATAACAGTTCCAATTGCTTTTAGAACAAACCCTCAAAACAGGTGCTTACACTAACAGTCCCAATTCCTCTCCTTCCATTCTTTCTTGATTCGGCCACAATCGGGCCCCCTCCTTCTCATTCAAATTGCTCTCGTCAAGGTCATCCACACAGCCACATTGTTAAATTCAACGGTCAATTCCCAGTTCTCATCACTTGACACTGTTCACTCTCTTCATTTCCTTGGCATCACATTTTCTTGATTTCCCTCCTACCTCATGGCTGCTTTCTTGGTCTCCTTTGCAGCATCCTTCTCATATCCTCAGCCTCTTATCCTTGAAATGCCCACAGGCGTCCTTGATTCTCTTTTCCTCTCTAATTTACTCACTAGGTGAGCTCAGGGCTTTAAATTGCATTAATATACTGATGACTCCCAGGTCTTTATCTCCAACCCTGACCTCCCCACTGAACTCCAAATCATATTTCCAACTGCTTACTCAATACCTCTGGTTGATGTTAATAGATTCTCAAACGTAATGTGCCCAAAGCCAAATCTTGCCTACTGTAGTGTTTCCAACTCCACCTTCCCAATTGTTCAGACCTAAAATTACAGAGTGGTCCTTGACTCTTCTCTTTCACCCTAGCTTTAAGACATATTTAGAATCCAACCACATCCTACCATTTCTATTGAGACCACCCTGATCCAAGTAAATTCAAGCCATCACTGTATCTTGCCCAGATTGTTGCAGTAGCCTCCTAAATGACCTCCTTGTTTCCATTCTGATAGTTTAGGAAATTTCCATTCAAAGGTTCACCACACCTCATTCAATAAAAAACAAAATCTGGGGCACCTGGGTGGCAGTCAGTTGAGGGTCCAACTCGATTTCAGCTCAGGTCATGATCCCAGGGTCATGAGATTGAGCCCCACATCGGACTCTGCACTGAGCGTGGAACCTGCTTAAAATTCTCTCTCCCTCTGCCCCTCTCCCCTGCTCATGTGCGGGCTCTCTCTAAAATAAAAAAGAAACAAAATTTTATTTTATTTATTTTTTTTTAATTTTTTTTCAACGTTTTTTATTTATTTTGGGACAGAGAGAGACAGAGCATGAACGGGGGAGGTGCAGAGAGAGAGGGAGACACAGAATCGGAAACAGGCTCCAGGCTCCGAGCCATCAGCCCAGAGCCTGACGCGGGGCTCGAACTCACGGACCGCGAGATCGTGACCTGGCTGAAGTCGGACGCTTAACCGACTGCGCCACCCAGGCGCCCCGAAACAAAATTTTAAGTAAAAATTTTAAAAAATAATAAAAGACAAACTCTTTACTTACAGTGGCCTAAAAAGCCCTCTCTGCTACCTCCTCTGTGACCTCATCTCCTCATTCCACTCAGGCCATAACAGCCTCATTGCTCTTTCACGTCAGGTATGCCCCTACCTCAGGGCCTTTGTGCTTCTTCTTCCCTCCCTAGAATGCCTCTCCCCCACCAGGAGCTTCAGAGCACAATACTTCACCTTCATCAGATCTCTACTCAAAGGTCACCTGCAGGTAATCCTTTCCTGACTACCTATGTTAACAGGCACACACCCCACTCCCAGCACTCCCGATCTCCTCTGCCTCAGAGTCCTCAGTAGCATCTGACTTATTTATTCATTTACCGCCTGGCCACCTCCAAAAGAAGGGAACTACATGAGAGCAGAAATTTTTGTGTTTTTTTCACTAGCACTGCCCGACAGTCAATAAACATTTGTTGAATGAAAAATCTCTAACAAAATACTGGAAATAATAATCTAAATATTCATCAATAAGGAAACAGTTAAATGAATTACAGCACATCCATCCAAGAGAATATTAAAAACAAAGAAGTAAATCTTTATGTAGTAACACAAATGAGAAATGGTGAAAAAATTCATAGAACATTGTATACAAAACAATATGTATCTAACATATGCCATTTGTTTCTAAAAACCGGTATATATAAAGATATGTAGAAAAAGGTCTGGAAGTGGGAATGCAAGCTGGTGCAGCCACTCTGGAAAACAGTATGGAGGTTCCTCAAAAAATGAAAAATAGAACTACTCTACGACCCAGCAATTGCACTACTAGGCATTTATCTTGCTGTTTCGAAGGGACACATGCACCCCCATGTTTATAGCAGCACTATCAACAATAGCAAAAGTATGGAAAGAGCCCAAATGTCCATCGACGGATGAATGGATAAAGAAGTTGCGGTGTATATATATAATGGAGCATTACTCAGCAATCAAAAAGAGTGAAATCTTGCCATTTGCAACTACGTGGATGAAACTGGAGGGTATTATGCTAAGCGAAATTAGTCAGAGAAAGACAAAAATCATAGGACTTCACTTTTATGTGGACTTTAAGAGACAAAACAGATGAACATAAGGCAAGGGAAACAAAAATAATATAAAAACAGGGAGGGGGACAAAACAGAAGAGACTCATAAATATGGAGAACAAACTGAGGGTTACAGGAGGGGTTGTGGGAAGGGGGGATGGGCTAAATGGGTAAGGGGCACTAAGGAATCTACTCCTGAAATCATTGTTGCACTATATGCTAACTAATTTGGATGTAAATTTAAAAAAGGAAAAAATAAAATTAAAAAAAAAAGAAAAAAAAGAAAAAGGTCTGGAAGGAGATATACAAAAAAGAGACATTCTCTCTGAAAAGGGTCAGAGATTAGGGAACAGGATCAAAGCTGACTCATTTTTCTAACTCTTCATTCTTCATTGTTTAAATTTTGTTATTTCAAAAAGCATGTATTAAAATCGTAATAAAAATAATCATTACATTTAAATAAAGGCATATTTTAACAAAGTGTTTTGGCTCTTAACAAATACTGCAAGTATAAAAAACACAAAAAGGCCTTTATTTAAATGTGAATGTTTTCATCCAATTTTTCTATTAGTGAATAATTTCCCTCCCTAGAATCATGATGGGGATTTTTCCTGCAATTATTCCTGGTCCCTAAGCCCCAATAAACAAGTAGTTATTTATTGTTAAAATGGGTGAGGGTGAACACTGAAAGCAAGGCAGTAAGAATAATTACCCTCATTAAATATGAACTGAACCACTTGCCTTTTTCCTAACTAAAAAATAAAGGCAACGCCGACTACAAAATAATGGTTCTTCTATGATCAGAAATTCCCTCCAATTCATGATTTCTTCTAACATTTTACACAGACAGTTCCTGAATATTTGTTCTTTCCACAGGAAAAGTTACAAGGAGAGAACTGCAGAAACTTCCCTCTGTTCCCTTTGTTAACTCAGATCCCAGGATGACGCCATGCATGTATGGTATTAGCAGCAATAGCAAACATTTGAAAATCACTGCCTATGAGCCAGACACTTCTAAGTATACTCACTTACTTCAGATTCAATAACTTGCCCAAAGTTGTACATGGTAAAATGCCCAAAGAAGAGAAAGAAGAAAACAACTCACCCTCCTCTGCTCCTTACTCCTTCCCAAGTTCTAAAGGTATTTCTCACCCTTCCACCTCACCTCCTCCTTCTAAAGTACCAACGGCAAAGGTGGAAGTGGTAGAGGACATGAGAAAATTTGCCTCTTTCCATCTCTAAGGTCTGGTTGGGACTAAAGCACAGAGAGAGGGGGGAACCCTCCCCTAGTAACTCCTATAGGATGTTACTGTCACTTCTTCCTCTCAGTGGTAAGGGAAACCACAGTACAGGCAAGAGAAAAGAGGGGTGCACAGCATCACACATAGAACAGAAGCCATCCCCCTATCTGCTACCCTTGATTCTCTTACTTCCGGGAGGTCAGTCCAGCCAGGAACATAGGAATCACCCCTTACCCCTTCCTCAGGCCCCAGATCCCATCAGTTTGGCCTCCTTAATGTCCTTACACCACAAGCTTTCCTCCACTTTCACTGGCTAGATCATTTCAAGAGCCTTTGAGTAATCTCCCTACTGTCAATATTTTCCACTCTCAATTTTGAGATGTTACAAAATATGATTTTTCTATGGATACTCTGATCATTGTACACCCCTGCTTAAAATCCTGCAAAAGTTCCCGATCCCCTCAGTATGGATGCCAGGCCTATTATTACATGGCCCTTGTTTGTCTAACCTCATCTTTCATCACCCTCCTCTTCCAATCCTATAGCTGCAGCCACAATGGCAGTTTTCCAGATGTGCCATGCTCATTCACTCTAACCTTTCACCTGTATGGTTCTCTGTACATTAACCGTTCTTGGCACTTAACTTTGTTCAAACCTTGCTTATTTTTGGAGGTAAGATCAGGTTTTACTTCAGCCAGTGAAGATTTCTCTGAGTGCCACCCTCCCATTCTCTCTGGAGAAACACAACTACAAGCTGTCATGTCACCTAAAACACTATTTGGTGATGTCTGTTGATGTACTTGACTTCCCTTTGACTACAAGCTCCTTGAAGGGGCTGTGTCATACTGCTGTTGTATCACCAGTGGCTGACACACAGAATGACTATGTCATGATCTGCCCAGTACAATCCCAGTTTATACCTGTTGTTTCAGTCTGCCATCTGCCCAGCTCTCCATTTCTCTTCCACAAGTGCCAGTTTGAACAATAAGTCATATGGTCACCCTAAAAAAAGTAGGTTCTCTGACCCTTACCACCACTCCCCACCCCATTTTCTTAGAGAACAGGAATCAGGGGAGTTGCTCCTGGTACCAGCCAGAGCTCACCCAGAGCAGTAGAACCAACAGGAGATATATATAAAGAGATTTATTGCAAGTAACAGGTTTGTGCAACTGTGGGAGCTGGCTAACTAAATCCAAACTCTGCAGGGCAGGCCTTCAAGGAAGGGCATACTGGAACTCCTGGCTACAAGAGGAAGCTGCTGTCCACAGGTGGAACTTCTGTTTTGTCAGGGAATCCTTAGCTCTGCTCCTAAAGCCTTTTAACTTATTGAATCAAACCCACTCAGCTTATTTAGAATATTCTAACTTAAAGTCAACTGATTTATGGATTTTAATCACATCTACAAATACCTTTACAGCAACATCTAGGTTGGTATTGGACTGAATATCTGGGGGCTGCAGTCTCACTAAGCTGTCACATCAAAAAGACCATCACACTCCTTCCAGCCTCCAGAACTATAGCAGAAAAGGTACATTCTTAGCATTACAAGCTGTTGTTCTGACAGAATTTCCCCACAAGTCTTGTTATTCCTGACTGTAGATTCCCAAGTAATAAAACTAGACTTCAAATTCCAGCTAACAAATGTGAAGGAATGACAAATTACAAAAAAATATATCACCATTTTGCAACCCCTATTGAAATTATAGATACAAGCAACAATCACTGACAGATAAAGGGGTGAAGGGCAAGTTTACAATGGAGAGGTGAGACTGTCACTAATTTCTTTTTTAACGTTTATTTATTTTTGAGACAGAGAGAAACAGAGTGCAAGCAGGGGAGAGGCAGAGAGAGAAGAGAGGGAGACATAGAATCTGAAGCAGGCTCCAGGCTCTGATCTGTCAGTACAGAGCCCAACGCAGGGCTCAAACTCACAAACCGTGAGATCATGACCTGACCCGAAGTTGGACGCTTAACCAACTGAGCCACCCACAGGCCCCGAGACTGTCACTACTTAAACCCAGGGATCAATCTTCACATCACTGAAAGTAGGACACAAATTATGAATCTCCTGATGTTAAGCAATGTGATGTACACAGCACCATCTCTGTAGCATGACCAACATCCCCAAACAAAGTTGAATCTGAACCTAATTGAGCCCTTAAAGCTAACTTCCATTTTACAGGAAATACAGAGGATAGAGAAACAAGTTAACAACATCACAAGAAAGCAAACAGACAAATCTAGAATAAGAAATACTCTACTGGACAATTGACCTGGTTTCTGTAACAAATAAATGGGATGAAGAAAAACTAAGAAAAGGGAGAGGAGGTAGAGGAAGAAGAGATTAAAGAGATCTGGGAGAGCTAACAACCAAATGGAATATGTAGACCTTGTTTGGATCTTGATTCAAATCATGTGTAAAAAGATTATTTTTGAGACAAAGAAATCTGAACATGGATCAGGTGTTAGATGACACTAACAGATCATTGATAATTTTGCTATGAAATTAGAAATCAGCTATGAGGTGAATTCAGCCTGGGTGGCTCAGTCGGTTAAGCCTCCGACTCTTGATTTCAGCTCAGGTCATGATCTCACAGTTTGTGGGATCGAGCCCCGCACTGGGCTCTTCACTCGCGGCACAGAGCCTGCTTGGGATTCTCTCCCTCTCTCTCTCTTTCTTCCTCTCTCTCAAAATAAACAAATACACAAAAAAAGAACTCAGCTATGCAAATGGCATTATAGTTATATTAGACAATATCCTTATTTAAGGGTGCATACTTAAGTACATAGGGGTAAAATTACAAGACATCTTGAATTTGCATTTTAAAAAAAGCTAGCCTTCATGAGTTAATTATACTTTGAGAGTCAAGATAAGAACCTATGTACATTATTTCTATAGTGAAATTAGATAGCTAACTCACAAATTAACATTTAGAACATAACTCAGTTCATAAATTTAAAAACACCTAAATAGAAAGTACGGTCTAGAATACTTAAGCAGCTCTACTATATCTCATTTCAATTCCAAATGTAATTGGGGGTAATGGGAAGCTAGGTCACTGGGTGTGCTCACCAGATCTGTGATAGTTGTTGAACAAAGCTTATAAAAACAAAACAGACCCTGTTGCCTCAAATGAGGTGTTTATTACTGACATTTCCAACAAAGGCTGACATTCCAGAGTGTCTAATTATTTCAATAATGTCACAAATTTCCTTCTAAAAAAAATCCTGATGCTGTATACTTTACCTGTCTCTCCTAAAAATGAATGCATGCAAAAATGAATAAATAAACCATCAAATCAAGTCTAAAGTCATATATAAAACTAGGGAAAATATTTGCAACAAAGACAGATAAAAAGGAACCTCTACAAATCAACTTAACAACAAAAAGAATACTTGTAATCCAAATGAAAAATGAACAAAGAAAATCAGCAGTTCACATATAAAGGAACCCAGATGACCAATAAACATAAAGAAAGCTACTTAATCTTATAATTAAAGAAACATAAATCGCTAAAACAAAATGCCACTTTTCATCTGTCAAACAAGCAAAAATTAAGAAGATTGATAGTATCTAATATGGGCAAAGGTGAGGAGAAACAGCCTCTCATTCACTATTAACTGGAGTGTAAATTGAGCATGGGGGTGGCAGGAATTTGGCAATGTGCTTCAAAATTGTGTATGTACAAATTCTTTGACCCAGCAGTTTTACTTCCCAAAGAGTACATTTTCCCAAAAATAATGTTCAAGGACATCTACTGCAACACTCTAAAATACTGAAACTTTAAAGCAGGGAACAATCTACATGCCCATTAACAAGAACTGGTTAAATAAATTATGATCTATTCATTCAATAAAATACTCTGATGCCATGAAAAGGTATAAAGTAGAGCTCGGATTCCTAAGATATATTAAGTCAACAAAAACTGAACAGCACATATAATACACTCATTTGTTTTTAAGAAAAAAGATACATGAGTATGGAAGCATACTTGTATATCCATGTAAATTTCTTAAAAAAGAAGCTGTTAACTGTGGCTACTCCTGGGAAACCAAAAAGCAGGAAGGTAGGGAGCACATTTTATGTTATACTCTCAGAATTATTATTTTCAAACAATAATATACATAACATATTATAATAATTATCTGTATTTACATATAAGTTTTTCAATTCTTTGAAATTTACTTCATCCAGAAATATACCAGATAAAAATGTCATTTCCCCAACTTAGCAGCTAAAATCAAACCTACATTCTTTAGCTCTATTATATTCAAAGAACCATATGAATAGATTCCCTTCTGTACACATAAATTTTCTAGCCACCATGAGGCCATTTTCTCCCTCTTCTCACATTACAAAAACCTTTCTGGATGTGTGCTATCCCTAGAACTCCTAGAATTGCGAGGACTCCCAGCCACCATGATTTTTTTCCTGCTTAACTCTGCTCCCTCACCCCTCATATCCACTAGGTACAGTCTCACAGCATCCTTCTTTCTCCTTATCATTGTTGTAATTTCATATTTCTGCAATTATTTGATTAATGTCCATCATCCACACTAGACTGTAAGCTTCATACAGGGCAAGTCTTTACTCAGAATCAATCCTTAGTGCCTGGCATGTAGTAAATGTTCAGTGAATATTACTCATTTACATGGCATCGTAGATTCCGTGCTAAGATAAGGATAAATAAAGGAATTGTCAGTCAACTGAGAGAAGACCTGGTTGGGGTTTTGTGAATTTCTTTAGCAGCGTTCAGTAGGCCTAGAGCAAGAACAATTACCAAGAATGCAGGAATTGGCTAATGGACACAAAGGAAAGGACTTGCAAAAGTATCTTTAAAACAGCAGCCTGGGAAGTATGGCCTTGAAGGGAAAGAAGTAAAGCCTTTCCCTCTGCTGAATACCTGTCCTTATACTCCATCCCCTGTATTCTGAGCCCAGTGAAACATTAATTCTTTAAACCAACATCAAATGCCCTCTCCTCTATAAAGGAGTAATTTCGTCTCCTTCTTTTCTCCTTCTTCTTTACTCTCATGGTTCTCCAGACTTAGTTATCATATATCCATCAATCATACACATTTTCATGTATCTTGATAAATTCAAAGATCAAGATTCAAATGACCCATCCATTCATTACATTTGACAAAAATGAACACACTACTCGGCCCTGAATCCCACAACACTAGATTCTCAAAACTGTCCCTGCTCCTCAGTAGCTATTCATTTTGTCTCCTTTGCTAGTTCTTCATCTCCCCAAACCTAAAAAGGCTAAAATGCCTAAGGACTCAGGTCTTGTACTACGTTCTTTTCTGTTTATATTCACTCCTTTGGTGATTATCTCCAGTCTCCCAATTTTAAATACCATCTGTTCGCTGACAACTCCCAAATGTTCTTTTCTAGCAATGATCTACTCCCACTGAACTCCAGACTTGGTAGACTCAACATCTCAACTTGGATGACTAATAGACATCTCAAACATAGTATGTCATAACTGAACTCCTAATCTTCCCCCACAAGCCTGCTCCTCCCATAGTTTTTCACTTCTTAGTTAATGGCTATTCCACCCTTCTAGTTGTTCAAGTCCCATAGCCTGACAATTATCTTACTCTTACAACCCACATTTAATCCATAAACAAATCTGTTCGCTTTACCTACAAAATACGTTCAAAATTGAACTGCTACTCACCATATTCATTTCTTTCCACCCTATGAGATTATGAAGCTGCTATAATCTCATGTGAATTATTACAACACCTTCCTAATTAGTCTCCTGGCTTTTGCCTATGCCATTCTTCAACAATCTGTTCTTAACACAGCAGCCAGAGTGATCCTGTTAAAAACCTAAATCAGATCATGTCAGTCCTCTGCTCAAAACATTCCACTGGTTATGTATCCTCTGTGCTATTCCTTCAAGGTGGGATTCATGTTGCATGACATTTGCATCTGCATGTGACTAACAATGTCTTGACACATATTAGGTACTTCGTAACTATCTGTTAACTGTCTAAAACCAATGAAAGTAAACTGGAGACAAATTTTGGAAAATCGTAATATCAGATTAGAATTTATACTTAAAGATATTAGGAAGTCACCACATGAATCCAAAAGAAAAATGTACCATAATGTACATTCTAGGACTATTTCCATTCCTATGCTAAGCAGAGTTACATACAATTATGAACTAAGCCAGAAAAAAATCCAATTTATAATTTTTTTGGAACTAGAGGACATCTGCAGATGTCACACCAGAATTCTATTACCATAATGACCTTTTTGCACTGCATTTTCTTAGAAAATAACGGTGAAACATATATAGAACAATCCGTCAATAATATCACTCCTTTGGCAGACAACCCATGTTAGTACCACCTATAATTTTCCTTCAAACTTACAGTAAAATCCCTGGGAAAAGATTAACTTTTTTCTTTTTAAAGGTGTTAACCTCTAAAAAACAAATTTAGGGGCGCTTGAGTGGCTCAGTTGGTTAAGCGTCAGACTCTTGATTTCAGCTCAGGTGATGATCTCATGCATGGTTCCTGAGTTTGAGCCACGCATCAGGCTCTGCGCTGACAGTGCATGGAGCCTGCTTGTTACTCAGTCTCCCTCTCTCTCTCTACCCCTCCCCAGCTTGCTCTCGATCTCTCTCTCAAAATAAATAACTTAAAAAAAACTTATCCCAAAGCCCGATAACAGAAAAAGATAGAAATTACAAAAGGTTGCTCAAGATTGAGATGAATAATTACATCAGATTGTAATGAATTTACTTCGATTATTTAATGTTAATGTTTAACTCAAAATATTTTCAAATTTATAGATATGAAGCAGCAAAACTACCTTCCAAAACCACGGAATTTGCTTATTACAATATTACCATCTCTAAAAGAGTAACAGTATATAGGGCTATTGTGAAAGTTAAATGAATAATATTGGTAAAACTATTAGAACAGTGCATGGTTCAGTTATCACTAGTAGCTAGTAGTAGTAGTTATTATTTTACTAAAGTGAAAATGATCAAATACCCTAATCCAATGTGGACTATTCAAAGCCAAACTTGAAGGGTCAACTGTTTGGAAACAGTAGCTGAGATAACGCATATAAAGAACCATCTAAAAACTAAAAGCAGTTATGAAAAACTGTATCACCTCTGTACTGTGATACATACAACATAGCTATTGGAGGGAGCTATAACATCCTATAGCATTTTGGAAAACCACTGTTCACACTGTCATTATTTTATCTTTCAACAAAACAATGAGTTCTGGCATTTCCACCCATCACAAACAGTTCTCTCAATTTCAATAGTTGTCGGATTTTTATTTCGGATCCAACATTTTTGGAACCAACGTCAACATACAATTACTTCTCACTTCAGTATATTATCAGACAGTCCAAAGAGGTTAATAAGCGGGACACATACATCTTCGTTAAGCAAAAACTGAACTGCGGTCAACACACAGGAAGACATTAAAGATAATTTTAAGCAGAAGTTTGAATCGCACCCAACCTTCTTTCTGAGGCATAAAGGAAAACTTTCTTGAGTACCCACTCTGGATTTCACCTTTAAATCGAGATTAGCCTACCGATTCAAGTGGGCTAATACTGCAGCGGCAGGCAGTTGGTGATCATATATGTGAATGAAAAATGTGGATAACACAGTAAAGTTACTCCTCTACACTTCCCACTTTGGCCTTCCTCCCTAAACAAGATTTGACGGCAGCTGAAAATTGTTAAGTTATTTAATTTCTCCTTCGCCTTCCAATATTTGATAGGAGGAGCTGAGAAGAAAAAAGTAAAGGCCAGATCAAGAGGGAGAAGTAAGGGTCCAAGGTTAGCCAAAGCCAGCAAGCAGCCGCAGGGCAAGCCCAAGTGGAGGGCCTGAAGCAATGCTGCCCCCAACGCTCGGGTGTGAGGGAACGCATTCACGAAGGCTACGCAGCTCGACCCGCTCCTCACAGTCAGCCAGGGGAAGAAAGGGGGACTCCCAGAAGAAGCGAACTTTTGCAGAAACACGAGACAAACTCAACCCCCAGCTTCGAATAATACCTCGCTGGCCTTCTACTCCGGTCTCCGGGAAAAGCAGTCGGGCAGTGGTGACGTCAATGAGGCGCCGGCTCTATCCCGGGCGCCAGCGGCGCTCTTTGATAACCTCACGCTGCCCGCCCCGCCCCGCTGGCTCCTTTTCCCTAGCCTAAACTCTCAAGAGCCTCAGCCCAAAGCTGTGCAAGGAGTTGCGGCGGGAAGCGGTTACTTTTTACTAGGTTTGTACCGGCGGACACCCGCCGTAATACAAGTTGAGCGTATTGAACCAGAAAACGATGTTAGTTGCTAAAGCTTTGGTCAGGTTTTTATTGTTTAAGCTGGTTCCGGGACCCTGGTTCTTACTACACTCCCTTCGCCCACCTCAAAATTAACCTTCTAGAGCGGACTCCCAAGTTATCTGTGGCGAAAGCACAGGTTCTTTATTTTTACAATTCATCGCTAAAAATGTCTTCGTAAAATACAGCAAAAAATGAATTTCTTGAAAAATGGGGAAAAGGCAAAATACGAGTCCAGATTTTTCATTATTAGTTTCAATGAATAAAACTATATTTTAATAAATACAGCCAGTATATGAGAGGAAAAACTGTTAATTGAAAATGTAGTAGTAGTCCTTACCGTGGTTTCACTTTCCTTGGTTTCAGTTACCTGAGGTTAACCTCAGTCTGGAAGCAGATGACCCTCCTTCTGAAGAATTATTGGAAGGTCAATAGTAGCCTTACACCATATTACAATGCCTGCATCATTCATGTCACTTTATCTCATCACCTGGGCATTTTGCCATCTCACACCATCACGGGAAGGGTGAGTATAAGGTATTTTGAGAGACCACATTCACATGGCTTTTATTACAGTATATTGTTATAATTGTTCTATTTTATTACTAGTGTTGTTAATCTCTTAGTGTGCCTAATTTACAAATTAAACTTTATCACAAGTATGTGTGTGTAGGAAAAAATAGTATATATAGGGTTCAGTACTGTCTGCAGTTTCAGGCATGGAGCTGTTGGGGGGGTGGTGCTGCTGGGTCTTGGACCATATTCTCTAAAGATGAGGTCGGGACTACTGTAAGTGATTAACAGCATCATTTTTATATTCCTAACTTTTTTAGATATAGATAGATATAGACATAGATATATGAAGTCATTATATTGTATGCCTTAAACTGATACAGTTTTATAAGTCAACTATATCTCAATAAAACTGGCGGGAGTAGGGGAATGGGGAGGAGAAGAAAAAAAAAGTTATCCAAAATCCCCCGTCACAGGAGTGGGGGGGGGGGAATGCCTCCGGATAGCATTTGAAAACCACTGCCTTATGCTACCTCACAGTTTCTTTTATTCCATTTCACATCAAGAGGCTGAATTCACCTCAGTACTAGTGAATACTCCAGCTCTTGGCTGCAAGAAAAGAGACTTGATATATAACAATATAGCTGGCCTTGGAACTGGAAGATAAAGGCACTGACAACATTCCCAGAGTAGATCAATTCCCATTTTATTACTTCACAGTAGAAATAATGGCAGGGTATGCAAAAGTAGCTGGGACAAACTAGCTATGTGACCCTAGGCAAGTTACTAGCCTCTGATCCTTAATATTCTCATCGGGGGAAAATAGAGTCTAATAATAACTATGTGTCAAATGAGACACCAAAAGTGCTTTCCACAGTGCTCAGCACAGAGTAAGCATTTAATAAACATTAATTATTAGTAACAGTAATTATCACTATACAATATTATCTCTAAAAAAGAAGGAAGTGAGAAAATTCCAGTGTTGATCAAAAAAGAAAATTCTGATGTTGAATTTAGGGAGTTTCTTAGATCTTAGTATTCAAGCTATGTATCACAAAATCAGGCTCCCAATTAATATCAGAGTAAAATATTATAATTTTTTTCTAACTTCTGAATGATAACATACGAAGATCACTGTTACAGCCAGCATAATAATAATCTCAGGTGAGATTCATCAGTAGATGCTAAAACTATTAGGTGAAAGTTTGATTTAGAGGTGGACATTTACACCACCTTAAAACACTTCATCACAGACTATTTTTGAATTACGAAAGTAAAAATGGTAATCTTACAATAGCAAAATCTGTTAGATATAGAACCAGTTGTTCTATTTTAGTACCACTAATGAGACAAACTGACATCACATGCCTCCTTTCATGATGCACTAAGAAATACTGCACCATCATTTAATGTATTATTCCTGCCAAAAGGGCATTATTTGAATCTGATCCTCAGAAAATATTAAACACACCCAAAGTGAGGGACATTCTTTAAAAAAATTCTATTTCAGAAGTGTTAATGTCATGAAAGGAAAAAAAGAGAAACTGTCCTAGATTGAGAAACTAGAGAGACACAGCAGCAGAAGGCAATGCATGATCCTGGATTGAATCCCAAATCAGTGAAGAAGAAAAACTCTATAAAGAATATCATTGGGGCCATTGGTGAAATTGAATATAGATTTTATATTGAATATAAAATTAAATATATGTTAAATGTTTTGTGTTTGAAAATTGCACTATGATTATGTTAGAAAAATGTTCTTGCTCCCAAGAGATGCATGCTAAAATATTTAGATTAGGGGTAAAGGGCCATGTTGTCTTCAATTTACTCTCAAATGATTTTGAAAAATACTAATAGTAACAATAATAGTAATTATATTGAAGAGCGATATCAAATGTGCAAAGTGGTTTATAATTGGTGAATCTAGGTGAATGGTATGAGAGAGTGTATTGTATTATTCTTACAAGTTGCTAAATGTAAAATACAAAGAAAGGAAGAAAAGAAAGAAAGAAAGAAAGAAAGAAAGAAAGAAAGAAAGAAAGAAAGAAAGAAAAGAAAAGAAAAGAAAGAGGAAAAGAAAGGGAGGGAGGAAGGACAGGAGGAAGGAAGATGGATGGGAGACCAGAGAGGAAGAGCCTTCTCTGAAATGTAGCAGTTTTGCTCTGTGGGTGGGTTGTTTACAAAATTCCCATCTTGTTTGTGAGTTTTAAGGACCTGGGATGAAAAAATTACCACAGGTTATGGTCTATGTTCTGCGAAATATTACTTTGCAGAATATTGCCTGTTGCCACCCCAATGCCCTCCCTCAATTTTTAACAATTACAGTAGTAAGCTTTGTTTCTATCTTTGTTTCATATATCATGAATTAAAAAATAACTGAACTTGTCCACACCAGCATTTGGAAGCATATTCTCATTCATTAATCTCATTTTTTAATCATTGAGCCAAAAGTAGCCAAATCACTCTCTCCCTTCTTCTCAGGCTAGATAGTGAGAATAAATAAGCAGGTGAGGCTGCTCTGCCACTGAGCCTCCCCACACTCCACTCATCTTCCAGCCTTGCAGGAGAGGGACTGATGGAGAGTAAGCTTTGCTCAGACAGGTAGGTACTAAAGGATGGAAATCCCTGCATGTATGCCCGGCTCCACTTGGGGCCCTGACTTGCTAGCTCAGAAGACAATCTGCAATCTAACTCCACCTGATTTGACTCCTGCTATAAGAAACAGAAATATTCCGGGGCGCCTGGGTGGCGCAGTCGGTTAAGCGTCCGACTTCAGCCAGGTCACGATCTCGCGGTCCGTGAGTTCGAGCCCCGCGTCAGGCTCTGGGCTGATGGCTCAGAGCCTGGAGCCTGTTTCTGATTCTGTGTCTCCCTCTCTCTCTGCCCCTCCCCTGTTCATGCTCTGTCTCTCTCTGTCCCCAAAAAATAAATAAACGTTGAAAAAAAAAATTAAAAAAAAAAAAAGAAACAGAAATATTCCAGACAATAAGAATTTAGGAGCAAATTAGGCTTAGCACAGGGGAGGTCATTAGTATTTCATGACACCCTGGAAGAATACCCAGATGTTAAGAATATTCTATCTTGAAGCCAAGGGTAAGAGATTCTAGGGAATAAGCAATTGATGCTATCGCCATCTCTACTGTTTATCTAAATAACCTAAATAAATAAACCACTTCCTCTTCTTTCTGTTTGTGCTTTTTCCTTCCTTTCCTTTTTTTTTTTTTTTTTTTTGTTGTTGTTGTTGTTTGGTTTTGTTTTCTGGGTGTCAAAGAATATTTGATTCATTTGAAACATCTGGTGGAATGGGAAAATTTAAGCTAGGTTGTCAGCTCATAAGTCATTCTAAATACACAAAAAAGTTACACTTCTTCCCTTATTGTCCTAGTCCCTTCACACTGCTATAACAAAATGCCACAGACTGGGTGCCTTATAAACAATAGAAAGCTACTTCCCACAATTACGGAGTCTGAAAGTCTGAGATCAGGGTGCCAGTAAGGTTGGGTGAAGGCTGTCTTCCAGTGTTAGGCTGTCAACTTCTTGTGTCCTCACTTAGGGAAGGCAGAAGGGAGTTCTTTCAGACCTTGTTAAAAAGGGCATTAATCCCATCATAAGGACTCCTCCTTCATGACCTAATCACCCCACCAAGGGCCCAGCTTCTAGTATCATCACCTTGGGCATTAGGATTTCAGCATATGATTTTGGGGCAGACACAAGCATTCAGACCATAACACTCATCTTCACTTCACAGTGCTTTATTTTCCTAAGTTATTTACATCAAAAAATGGAATAGGGGCACCTGGGTGGCTCAGTCGGTTAAGTATCCAACTTTGGCTCAGGTCATAATCTCACAGTTTGTGAGTTTGAGCCCCACATCAGGCTCTGTGCTGACAACTCGGAACCTGGAGCCTACTTCAGATTCTGTGTCTCCCTCTCTCTCTGCCCCTGTCCTGCTCATGCTCTCTCTCTCTCTCTCAAAAAATAAATAAACATTAAAAACTTCTTTAAAAAATGGAATAAATACAGGATTTTAAAACCTTCCTAGAATTAGCCAATTGAACAAATAACTGCTAATTCAGTGCTTATTTAAAAAATTGATTCCTGTCATACTCCTTAAAAATACCCTGAAACCTTGCCACATAATAACGTCCTCCCAAAAAAAAATAATCAATGTTTATAGGCATAATGAAAATAAATATATTTATTACTCAGAATGAATCAATTCTATGAATTGCATGTAGCTTTGTGGCTCCTGCCATTCCCACATGAAGAATAGTGATCAAGGAATGACAATCAAGGATGTAAAGGGAAAGGGCATTTTTAGATGATCCATGACTCAGAAATCAGTCCTCATCAATGGTGTGGACATGTGTGATTCAGTTAAGCACTCTGTACCTAGTCTATAAAATCTGCAAAATCATAATTTCCAAACTACTAATTGCCTTTCCTAAATTTTATGACAGAAATTAGGTGCTATAGTTTGCAATTTAAGGCTTTGAAAATGTTTCTATATGTATTCCTTACAAGGCCAGGCCCTACCTCATTTTCAACATTGTAAGATGGGTCTCTGTTATGAGAAGGCAAACTGTTGAAAGAAACAGGTCAATGCATTTTCAGCCCTCTGTGTCTGTGCCGTTTTCCAGATGACTTTGCTATTCCTCCCATCAGGATTTAGAGTTTATTTTCCCACCCCATGATTATGAGTTTGGCCATTTGCTTTTTTGGGCCAATGGAATACTAATGGATATGATGCAAGAGGAAGCTTGAAAATCTGGGCTTGCTTTGTTATGCTTCTGCCATCACAATGAGAAAGATAGGTCCAGCTAGCCCATTGTCGTAGGAGGAAGGTGAGCGTCACATGGAGCAAAACCCAGTCATCTCATTAAGCCCAGCCAAACTAGCTGTCTTACAGCTCATGCCCAGACACACAAGTGAGCCCAGTCAGGATCAGAAGTAGGCCAATTTAGCTGAATTCAAACACCAGAGAAATAAATATATAGAGTTGTATGCCCCAATCACACAATTTTGGCACTAGCTAATGGCCACAGTTCTTAAAAATATGTGAAACGGAAGAGGAGTAAGTTTGGCTTCTTGGAAAGTGTTAATTCTCCTAGACATTAAGAGTTATTTATTAAACCAAAAAATGTAAAGGTGAAAAAAAAAAAACTGTAAAGGTAACTTACCCCCAATATATAAACTACATATTCAGTGGGACTTATTTCATAATATTATAAAAGTAATAGTGGTGAAATATAATACTGCTGAAATAGATGAAAACTTTATTTTTTTATCATAATGCTGCGTGTCTGTTTGAAGGTATACATCTGTGTGTCATGAGGAAGGCAGAGAGTAATTACCATCTGACAATGCATTACTGTCCAGGTATTCATGTGAGCATTCTGTAATGCATCAAAACTATTTTTGTTTCATTAATTTATTAATTAATTTTTATCTCAAATAATGAATATGTGCATTGTACACAGTTCTACTGATTATACAGACAGCAAACTTACTTATTCCTTATTCCACAGATCCTAATAACCTATTTTGCATACTTTAAAGAAGCCCCTGTAGCCAACTATGGTAGTCATCTAAACATAGTAGGATGATAAAATCAGTTAAAGTAACATAGTTAAAATAAAATTTGGTGGTAAATTGTGTAAGAAATGTCTTGATTTGTACTACAGTTTGAAAATTGGAAGAAAAAATATTATTAAAAACTTACTTTATTATATATTAGTAAAATTCTGCTTATAACTGCAACACACTAATTCTTAGAATGAAGAAGGACAGATTCAAATATTGGTTGGGATTTTTGTTTAAAATATTTCCAACAAAATTATGAGATGCTAAATACAATGTGGTATCCTGAATTGGATCCTGGAACAGAAAAAAAATTGGAAAAATTGGTGAAATCTGAAAAGCTGGAGTTTAGTTAAAAGTAATGTGTAAGTGTCAATTTCTTAGTTTTGACGAATGTATCTTGGTAAGTTAAGAACTGACATTAGGGGAAACTGGTAAGAGGTAGAGACAAGACCTCTGTATTATAGTTGCAATTGTTCTATAAATCTAACATATTCCAAAATTAAAAATGTACTTCAAAATTGTTGGATGGCATGACATAACCACAAAGAGATTCATTTGTGCAGAAATATGTGAAGACTGTACCAATTTTCCCAAGGGCCTCTCTTAGTCCCTTGAGACAAATCTTTCTCTTTTAAAGCACCTATCCTATCATAATCCTTGTAGATTCTCTCCTCTTTAATGATAACTAGTCTAACTCTGCCAGTCCTCATTTGTCCATGACTTTCCATTTTTTCCATCACTTTGCTCAACTAAAATATAGCATCCTTTGCAATATTTGTGATTGCACTTTGCAGTCAACCTGCTTTTCCCACACTGGGCATTTGGAAGGTGATAGACTCTAGAGTAAGTGGGGAGTGAGAGATGTTTGAGGGAAGACTAATTTTACAAGTTTGTTTGTTTATTTATTTTAAATAAAATATTCAGCCTCATAACTGTAAGAACACAGATAATTAATGTTGGGAAGGCAGGGAACCCTGTATCTCCACTTTTCCTACACTGTAAGTACATTAAAAAATTAAGGAAACAAAATAGCCAATGAGAATTGGCAAACAATGAAAAAAGGAAAAGTTCCCAACAGAGAAATAAACAAGGAATACAAACTGTATTTAGAGATTTTCTTCCATGGAGCATGATGTCATGACTGTCAGAAGCATGTGACCTTAATGACTAAATCCCTCTCTCCCACAGTCTGTGGCTTCACAGGAGGCAGGAATTTACATAGGCAAAAAGAAGTCACAACACAGGCCCATACCCAATTATAACGTGGTTCCCCAAACATGCTTATGTTAATTTTTTTCAGATTGTCACAAAAGATTAGACCATTAAAAATGCTAATTCTCACAGAATTTGAGTCCAGGAAAATTTGTCTTTGGACCCCAACTTGAGACACATTGCTTTACGAGTTTAGTGGGGGAGGGGGGGAGGGGGGGGTGGGGGGGTGGGGGGGTAGGGGGGCTTAGTCCGTAGAGCATGCAACTCTTGATCTCAGGGTCATGAGTTCAAGCCCCATATTGGGCATAAAGCTTAGTTAAAAAAAAAAAAAAGTAGACAAAACTCAGTGTGGTATAACGGTACAAAGCACAACTATAAAGTTAGAATTCCAGGTGGTAACCTTAGCACAGAACTTCTGGCTGTGTGAACTTCTACAAGTTACTTTTCCTCTCTGTGCTTTAGTTCCCTCACCTGTAAAAGGAGATGATAATTGTAACATCCTCATAATTGGTTTGCAGGATTAGATGAGATAATCTATAAAAAGAAGGTAAAATTGCACCTGGCACTTGGTTCTTCCTACTCTGCCTTAGTGCTATATACACAGCCAGTCTTATGCTAAAGAGGAGGAAGCTGATTAAGTATTATAGAGCCTTTAAGATCCACTTACCTTGTGGGGCGCCTGGGTGGCGCAGTCGGTTAAGCGTCCGTGGGGCGCCTGGGTGGCGCAGTCGGTTAAGCGTCCGACTTCAGCCAGGTCACGATCTCACGGTCCGTGAGTTCGAGCCCCGCGTCAGGCTCTGGGCTGATGGCTCAGAGCCTGGAGCCTGCTTCTGATTCTGTGTCTCCCTCTCTCTCTGCCCCTCCCCCGTTCATGCTCTCTCTCTGTCCCAAAAATAAATAAACGTTGAAAAAAAAAAATTAAAAAAAAAAAAGATCCACTTACTTTGTTATTCTTTAAAGGTTTTACAGAGCTTCTGATAACACTATTTTTGCTTTTCTTCACACAGTGGGCAGCTCCCTTCCTATCCACACTATCCCTTTAGTTCCCAAGAGGAAGCTATGTTATATGCAGATAAAAGTACCAATTCATTTCTGGCTCAATTCAATCATAATCATATTGTCAACTTTACAAGATGTTAATTACGGAATAAGAGACAATTGGTTGTGTTTTACGAGGCTGTGCTGACATGCCTAGTATGCCCAAGTGAGTGAGCCAGGAGGTTGAAATGCAAGTGCTTTGGGCCGCTCCTCACTGTGCATTAATGGCTCAATTAAACACACCTTAAGGGAGCATTTCTTATTCCATTGTGGATGTTTAGTAATTTGTTTTGTTTGGAGATTTTGCCCTGAGCCAGTCCTCTGAGGCTGAAGGAATTCTAAAGCTGTATTTCCAAACATGTTCCAATGTTACCTGGAAAATCTTTCACTGCAGTCTGTGGCCTTGATTCTTCTCAAGACCACTGAGGAGCAGGGTCATTTTTAAAGCACCTCCACAACCACCCTTATAACTGATTCGGACCAAACAAACACACTTGAAGAAATGCTAGAGTGTCTTATTTCTTCACAAAGGATCCCATCTCTACTATTTCAGTCAACATTTATGTGAACATTTTCCCACTTTTCTTTGCTCTCTAGAGCATCATTGGTTCAGATCTCATGGCTGAAGTTCACACAGAGATTCACTATAGTCTTTTTTTTTTTAATATAAAGCAACAGAAAAATATAGTTCCAGGTTAATGTTTCCAGTATCGGCTCCTTTTTAAAATTAATAGCTACATAATCAAATCAAAATGTCATTTTTAAGGAGAAAAAAATAGTGTGAAGTTCTTGTGATCTTAAATAATTGTGTTCACTACTTAATAAGTATTTGGACTTGAAACTTTTCCTTACCTGTCATGTGTAATTGTTGCTCTGTCTTAACCCTGGCATCACACTCTGTTCCGGATTCCTCACCCTTCTTCAAGGAACAGGAGGGGACATTCACAGTAGAAAAGACTTCTTGACTTTGCCCTATATTCTCCACCCCTCTAGAAGGGGACAATGTTGAAGTGTCAGTACTAAAAGCAAAACATAAAATAGATGTTTGAAACAGCAAAAATAAGATGTTTAAGAAGCATAATTAGAAGCAATGACTCCACAGTACTTCTACTTCCCTGTCTCAAAGTCATTAGTCCTTAAAGCTTGATAACTACACAAAGAACCCACCGTTCTTTCACCGTGTGTGGTGAGAAGCATGGAAATGCTTTGCAAATGTCCTCTTTCCTTCTCTGATATTCACAAAACAAGATGATAAATCCATCTTGGTACCACTCTTGCAACTTGTCTCCAAGGGACCCTCAGGAATATGTTCTGTTTTTCTCAGTGGTTCTTCAGAGTTCCCATCTCTTCAAGCTTTAGTGTCTAAGTCCTGCAAGTGGTTGCTTGAAAGACCTGATCATTTCATTTCTACCTAAGAACTAAAAATATCTTCACCGGTTATAAACCCAAACCTGTTGAGTCAATGGCTGGATTAACTAGCCCCATCAATAGAATATCATGCTTCATTTCAATATACTTTCTAAAAAGCTGCTTTCTTTTCACTTGGAAGTCTATCATAAAAAAATATATATAATCTTGAAAAGAAAGAAAATTAACTGGACAATTGACCAGGATATATTATAAAAATAGGTACAGTAACATTTGTTTAGAGAAAAAGTATTCTGTATTTAGAAAAGAGAACAAACACCCCATTTGTCTCATTTGATTTTCTTTCAAGGTCTAGCTAAAATTCTCTAAAGAACATAGGTGTTTTGTTTTTTCTGCAACAGAACAATAGGTAGCCCACAAAGTTAATATTCATGTATACAGTTTATTATAAAGTAAGCTTTAAACATTGCCATCACCATTTTGTGGATTGAAAAACCTAGCCACATACAATTTAGATCCTATGACCTGTCCTTAGTCAAAATGCATAATACTAAAACGACTTCTTCCCGAGGGCAAAATGCATTCCACTCAGTGCTCTGTACTGCTCTTTCTGGTAGTTTTTCTGGAACGCACACATCTAGGCAGCTCAGAGTCCCAAATCCTAGACGATTAAATGCATCCTTTACTTAAGTAGTAGACAAATGCACATGAACTTCTGTTTACCACTGGACCACAAATTAAAAATAAAAGAAAAAGGAGAAAAAGGAAGAAAACATTTGGATATGTCTAGCTTTGGCAATTCAATTAATATTAGAATTATTCTTCATCTACCCGTATACCACTTAGTCCCTTAGGTCCTTTTTCTCTTCTTTCTTTCTGTTCTTTTTTCAAGAAATAAACTCAAAATAGCTCATCACAATAGCAATGACTACGTGGTTGGGAAGAAGGAGCCCAAGTTTGATGTTGCTTTGTTTTTAACAGAATGGAAAAAAAAATCCTAAACCCAAACCTTGTAATTCAACCCAACTTGTTGCTACCCTCTGATTAAAGCATTTTGTAAAATAACAGATAGGAAGCTGAGATGTGCATTGAGATAAAGATGGTTAACATAGATCAAAAGGAATTGTACATATGTCAGTTAGATTAAGTGACAGGATGTGGGGAAGTGGTAGGTCCCATATCCAGTTACTTTATGCACGAGTACATTTGCTGAATACAGGTACTCTAATAGGCTAGCCACACATAGACGGAAACCAGGGAGATTAATAGTAAGCAATCTATAATGGTTAGAGTGTTTGTTCTGGTATGGATCCAAGACCACATTTCTCCTAATTAGTAATATTACTGTAATTTTTTATAACTGTCTATCTTGCCCTGCTCAGAATAGTAAATTATCTTTGAATCTTTCATCTGAGATTTCTGAGGGGGTCAGCCTTATGTTGTGAGTACTCTATATACCGCATACATAAACTTAGTAATTATAGATATTTCCCCAACCAATTAGAAGGAAAAATATTTAAAATATTCTCCTCTGGCCCCTAAAAAATTCTATCTAGGGCATTCTAGGAGACAAAAGGGACAAGTAATATAAAATAATGTCAAAATCAATGGAGCCCAGAAAAGAATATTTAGTTGATTTTGAGGTGAAGTGGGATTGGGGAGAAGAGAGGATAAGAATCAGGAATAGTTTACTTGCTAAGTAAAATGGAAAAGTCATACAAGGATTGTTTTTCTGGAAGGGTGAGTTACAACAGATGAGTATTGCTTAAGACCACAGTTAATGCCACATATTTCTTTGGGATGCCATTCATATATTACTATTCATAATGAAGGTGATCTTGGCTAATCAAGGCCAGGCTATAAATCAGAGAAATTAAAAACCCATGTTAGGGAAATTCTATGGGGTTTAATAAATGAATTGCTTCCTTACTTAATGTAGTCACTAAGATCTAAAATTCTAGACCTGGAAAGGCCTTCTTGTTTAACTTTATGAGACCTTACTAACCCCAGTTTAGTTATAAACAAATCAAATCACCCGTTAGCTAAAACAATTGCATGCCCTTAATAATCCAACAGGCCAGGACTAGGATGAGGGGAGTGAGGCACTTGCCTCAGGCACAAACTTAAAAGGGGCCAGGTGACGGAGTTGCCAAAGCCTCAGTAGTCAAGATAAATAATATTTCAACTTTGTATACCCAAATCCCTTCCCTGTTGAATCCTATCTTTATTTAAAATTTTGTTATATTGTTCATCATAGATTTTTTTTTGCATTGACTTTGTTTTTTTTTTAATATTATTTATCTTGATAACTGATATTTTTGGGGACTTAAATTTTGTACCCTAAGGCAACTACTTAACTCACCTCACACTAGTCCTGGACCTGTAAACCCATTCCACTATTTATATAATTTCAGACTCATAAATTTCTTTCTTACGTCTAACTGAGGGTTTCTCAAACTTGGCACTATTGGACATTTTGGGGCCAGATAATTCTTTGTTGTGGGGACTGTCCTGTGAATTATAGGATGTTTAGCAGCATCCCTGGCTTCTACCCACTAGATGCCAGTAACGCCTCCCTTTCCACCAAAAATGTCTCCAAATTAATCCTGGTTCAAAACCATTAATCATCCCAAAGTCTCTCATGCTAAAAACCACCCCATATCTTCCTGTTATGTCCTCAGTAAAGATAGAAAGCAGCTTTTCATCATCCTGTAAATAACCCCATGAGATTCTTTGCTTTGTAGAGTGTGTGTTTACTTTATAATCTGATTAGAGTGATGATAATCATGTTAGTATGTCTAGACTTACCAAGGTCAAACCTCTGGCCTCTGTAAGGTTTATTTGTGTCTAGTATCTGACATCTCAGTGGGCCACTTGGCAATCTGAAGCAGTAGCTTCTTCCAGAAGTTCCAAGATGTCTTGTAATTATAACCCCTTTGTCAAACTGCAAACTCAGCTCCCTCATTGAATTAGGACAGAGAGATTAGTTACACCCAACCACATTTCATTCTCTTCAAAGTGAATTTCATTTTGGAATTTATCAATAATCTTTATGTAAGCTATCATATCTTCTTCCATATCAAAAACTAAGATTCTAATGAGTCAGATTATATTAAATAATTCAGCAATTCAACTTCCTCTGTGATCTTAGTTTCATAAGTACTACAGTTTGGGGAAGCCATTTTGCATGTAATGAGCAGGAAAATATTTAGTATTTTTTCTTATTATTATTCAAAAGCTAAATTCATTACAAATGTTTTAGAATTAGAACTGGAAATCAGAGTTAGACCTGGACATCAAATTTACTTGGAAGGTAAAAATCCATTTCTGGATTCTAGTATAGTAGCAACATACTGAAAATTCCCCATGCAATTCATCCATGCAAACTGCAATATGAATCATAAATAGGTAGTCAGATAGTTGAGCTAGAAATCATTCTTCCCAATGATACACAGTCTGCCACCTTCATCCTCTCTACTCAGTTGAACTTTCATAAAATTCTGGACACATGTGGGATTTTTTTTTCCAGGTAGGAATATAGGAACCTATATGCAAGACAATGGGTTTGGATATTATACCAGCCAAGTGTCTTGGCTACAAGCAACAGAAACTAACTCTGGCTGACTTAGTGGGGAAAAAAAGGGGAAAAAAGATTATATATATTTGTTACTGAGTTATTAAATAATTCAAGGACATTCCAAAAAGATTTGAACCAGGCTAGAAAAGGAGACCAAACAAGGGAGCTAGGCAGCAAGTGGATCCCAGCCAAGAGCACACCACTTAACCAATGTGGTGAGGAATCCACCACCACCGCCCCTACCACTGAACAACAAACAGATGCTGCAGGTCACCCAGTAGCCACAGACACTGGATTTGGATGGCATTCCTCCTGCTACCACCATTTCGATGCCTCTGGATTCTCCACTGTCTCTGTCTCTTTATGTCACCAGCTCCCAGTTCAAAGTCACCAGCAGGTGCATCTGTTTTGTCAAGCCTGGGTCAAGTGCCTGCATCCTAGCTGCAAAGGAGGCTGGGACAATGTCTGAACTTTTCAGCTTTTAAAGTGGCAGGCAGGCAGCCAAGAAAATAACAGCTATCCATTATAGATATGATATAGGGTGGTAACTAATAGTAACAGATCTTGGGCTCTTGAGTCAGATTATCTGAATCTGAATTTACGCTCTATTACTAGCTATGTGACCTTGGGCAAATTACTTAAATCCTTAATCATTTCTATTTCCTCACCTTTACGACAGACCCTTGTGAGGCTTAAATAAAAACATCCATGTAAAATTGCCTAGCATGGTATATGTTACATAGTACTTCTATATATTTATATTCATGTGTGTGTATGTATGCCAGTATGCAACACTGAAAACAAAGATAGAGCTTTCTCTACCTCTATTTACTTCCTCCTTTTATAAACATCTACCAAATACTAAGACAATATTTAACATATCTCAGACTTTTCATTTAGTTTAATGCAGGACAAGGTAACTAAACTTAACTTTGATTTCCCCTACCCCTCCACTTAAAGCATACATGATCTAGCAGAGCAAAACGAATGAAAAAATCATCATAATCCAACATATGCTAGAGAGCATAAAAATGGAAATTCAAAGAAGGACAAGATTAGTTTTGTCTGGGGAGCTAGGAAAGTCATTATAGAAGGAACTTGACAGGGAACGTGAAGAACAGATAATGAACTTCTTTAGACAGTAGAGGGAGGACTTCTGCCAGGCAGTGAGAATACTCTCAGCACAGCTGTGTAAGTGCATGGTCTGCCTGGGAAAGGGGAAGAGTTGGTAAGGACAAGAGCAAGGGATTGGATTGATGGGAAGGTAGAAAAAATGATGTACTGAGAAAGACAGACTAGGGCCATATTGTTAAAACCATACCAGACCTGACCAAAGGCCCTGGCAATGTGTCACATCATTGAGATCAGTATCTTAGGTGATTCTTTATTCCTGGTAACATTTTTAGTTCATTATGTAGAACTAAATCAACTAAGGCTGACTTAAGCAAAACAATGGAATAGGCAGAGTTTGTCCCAGACTTTCCTTTTGTTGAGTCTCCCTTTCCCTCTTAACCTCTATCCCAGGTCCCCAGGGCCATTTGGAAAGTCTCTGCCTGTACATCACAACCTATGTGATGCTGCCAGAGGCTTTAAGCCTTTACTAGTGCTCCCAGCTCCATGCCTTGTCATTCTTCTTCCTTCCCTACACTTGTCAGAGCCCCGGTTTCTGTTTAATTGACAAGACTGAGAATGTGCTAAACAGATAAGCCAGTTTCAACTGCAGTTCTGGTCCACAGCTCTTCCTCATAACACATTGCCCTAATAGTTGCAGTGGGCCCCCAGAAACAATAGGAGCAGTTCTCCACCTTCAGTTTCTGTTAGCTGCTAGATCTACATTTTCCCAACCTCTCCATCTCCCACCCCCAGCCACAGTTAGAGCATGTGCTCTAATAAGGACAGAAGCTCTTTTATAGCCCACAAAATTTGTAGGAAAGCTCAAACAAGATTGTTCTAGAAAGTCTGATATGAGTGATTGCTTCCTCATTTCTTTTCAGGAAATAGAAGCAGCTCTGGGCTGAGGACTCAATCTGCTCTTCCTTTCTGGATGTAGAGTTTGGGCTCAATTTCTCCAAGACCATTAACCCAGTAATCTGAGCTCAGTGGCTCCAGCATCCACATGACTGGAAACAGAAGGGTTTCACCTCTTGCTGTTGGAGGGGTTTAACACACTGTGGAGCTTAGTGGATTTCTTTCAGGTTTTGTTTCAGCTGCCAAGAGCTCAGGGACTCAAGCATTTTAAAAAGCTCAAGGAATGTCAGAGAATTGGGAAGGGACCCAGGGAATTGGTGTTTGCTGAGCTATTGCTGGTGTGCCTGGGATGGAGAACAAGGAGGCCTAGAGATGTGGCCCATCCTGAAGATCTGGCTGAGAGGGCTTTGTGCTGCAGGTCTAGCCTCTTTAATAATCTTCTCTGGTAAGACACAAGGGATGGATAAAAATGAGCAATTATACTTGAGACAGATCCGTTCCTTCAGTGGCAATATATTTTCCTCACATGCTTTTCTCTTCACAGCAAGCAAATGCATGTGGAGCCAGTGACTATGAAGTCGGTCATATTAAATTTACTCAGTTTTCTTCAAGTCTTCAAGCGTGAAGCGTTGCAAACCTTCATATGTACACTAGGGAAAGAAAGGAAGAAAAAAAAGAACTCCACCGCAAGGCCTAAGGAAAAGGCTGTGGAAAGAAAACAGCAAGATAAAGCAACACAATTTCAAATCTTAATCTCCTGAAATGGTGCCTTTAAAGCCGCACTTTCCACATTTCTGAGTGGAGCCCGTCAAAACTCCGTGTCAAATCATGTTATAACCTTGCTTCTTATCTGTTTGTGATAGCTTTCAAGGGCCAGTAATTCCCCCATATGTGGCAGAAAAGTTGATAGTAGAGATTTGCGCACTTGACTAAGCTTCCTGCATTGCTTTTTGTGCAGTGCTGGTGAAGGACAGAGATTTGTTCTCCCTTTCAGAACTAAACATGCAACTGCCAACGACACAGTCAAGAAGCAAACCAGAATCACTCACTTGGTCAGGTAATCTACAGAACGATGTCTTAATATTATATATACTCTCTTCTTTTGTCCAGTAAAACACATAGATAGGTAGAATGCCCCTGCCTTTTTTCAAGTAAAAATTAACAGACAAGACCCCATTATTGAGGGAGTGCTTTTTGGTACCCTCTCCCCAGATGCCCTCCTTTGGCACACCTGTCCCATCACCAGAGGTGGCCTGTAGTTCTGGGTGCCAGCTGGCTCCTGGGGTGAAGACAGTGCCAGGGGCTCAGGAAAGGAAACCATAACAGCGGTGGAGACCATAATGGCTGTGGAAAGAGGGTGTCATCTGCCTTGGGAAGGGTGGGAGACAACTCACTTTATTTCCTTCTCTATCCACCTAGTGGCACTGACTTCCTGAGGCTTAAACAGGAAGAAGCAGGTGTGACTAGATCTGAGAGATCATGACCTGAGCCAAAGTAGGATGTTCAACCAACTGAGCCACCCAGGCGCCCCTAGTTTTCTTTTTTTGTTTTTTGTTGTTGTTGTTGTTTTTAATAAAGAACAGCTTTCTTTATTTAGATAGACAACTTTCTGAAACAAAACCAAAATTAGTTCCTCTTGGCAAACTAATATACTTTCTTGTATTAGGCGTGATATCTATTGTTCCCTTTTTTCCTTGACTGTCCAGAGACTCAAAGCTGTATTTTGTGCTTCCCTTTGATTTTTTAAGTTGTTGTTTTTGTTTTTTTAATAAGCTCTATGCCCAGCTTGGTGCTTGAACTCATGACCTTGAGATCAAGAGTCATATGCTCTACCAACTGAGCCAGCTAGGCACCTTCCTTTGATTTTTTGACACAGTGATCTCCCACTCCTTCCCATCCCTTTCCTCTCCTAACACACATACACACACACTTACCTGGTAATCTATAAAGATGTAGCATAGATAACATGTGTGTAATACTGATTAAATATTTCAGAATTCTTAAATTCTTAAGTATTAATATGTGCCAAGGTCCTATTTTTTATTTTCTTCTGTTTTATGTATTTTCATCTAAAACCTACTGGATGTCTGAACTTAATAGAAAGAACCATTATATAAATTCTAAATTCTGTGAATTCTAAAGGTATCCTAATTCTAAAACATGTTATTATTCTCATTTTAAGGACCTAAAGTATTTCCCCTTTAAAGTTTTTTGGTTTTGTTTATGGTTTTGTTTTTCTTTCTTTTTCCCCCCCACTCACTACCATCTCTGTCTGCAAGCCAAGATTATGAAAAGAGATGATATACTTTAGGAAGGGGCCATAGATTCAAAATTAATCTCTACCAAAGTTAATTCCTGCATAAATTAAGCTGAATATGTTTTCCAACACCATAAATTAAATGTAATAGGTATAAATAAAACATGAACTCAGGTTTCCTCATTTATAACTTCAGATCTATGACACTTCAGCATGGAAAAGGGCAAAGTTGGTTTTGTTTTTCTCTTTTTTTTAGAGCCGTTGGGTTAGCCATCTCAAAGATTGTAGTAGATACTGTAAAATCAAATAGAGTTCCTCTCTATGGCTGAAAAAGCTAATAATCAGAAGCCCACAGAAAAATTCCTTCTGCATACCTATGCAAAACATGATGACCCTCTTCCTGGGACCAGCAAATCAGTAGAATTGCCAGGGAAGATTTGAGAATGGAGTGGAGAGGAACCCACAGCTCTGGGGATTAGGAGATTTGTTCTGCACGAAGCACATGGCCAGCTGTTGGCTTCAGGTTATTCTATGGCTACAATTCAGTTCTTGGAGAATCCATGAGGAGGGATGAAAATAAGATGTCAGGAGATCTAGTTGAGAACTAACATGTAGTGGGCATTGGGGTGCACCTTATCACCTTTACTTGGCCAGTATACCCACTCATCAGCAGTGTGAATGTCCCCTGCTAACAGCCTTGCCTGGGAAATTATGCCCCATCCACCCTCCCACCAAGGCTAGGGCAGCCCACAGCCAATGAGAGCACAAGGGGCCAGCCTCCTCCTCCCTGTTCTGTCTTGAGGCTTATACTCCAGCACTACGTTGTCCAAATGCAGTAGACATTAGCAGTATGTAGCTCTTTAAGTTAAATTAAATTAAAAATTAAGTTTGTCAGTTATACTAGCCACATTTCAAATGCTCGATGGCTATATGTAGCTAGTGGTAACTATACTGGGCAGTGCCAATTACATAGAACATTCCCAACATAGCAGTAACTTTTATTGGACAGCATGGCTCCAGAGACTACCCACCATGGATCAGGCCAAGGTTAGATTTCACCTAGGCAATGCTCATGCTCAGATCTCTCCCCTTCCTTATCCTGCTTCCTTGTCTTCCTGCCTCTAATTATCTACCTACCTACCTACCTACCTATCTATCTAAAGAGCACTGCCTTAGTAAATCATGTGTACCCAAGTCCCTGTGTCAAGCTCTGCTTCTAAGGAATTCTATCCAAGACACCATTTGTATTGATTTCAGCTTTAGGCTCACTGTAAACCAGCTAAACATTTATATATGGAAGGCTTAGATTTCCTTATCTTAAAAGATATGCCTGTATGCTTGTTTTCTAAATAAGGACTCATAGTGTCAGTGGGCCAGGTTTTCAGAAAAGGAAAAGGGCTCTGGGAATGAAATGAAGTAGTCTTAAATCCCTCAAGATTGTGACTGAGGACTGAGTATCTGCAGGAGGCATACAATGCTCAGATTGGGGGTGGAGGCTCGCTGAGGAGTTCTGATAGATTTGAACACTAAGTGCCATTGTTTTGAAAGCAGAATACCTGATTGAAGGTAGAAGACAAGCCATGGTCTCAATGTCAACTTTTACATCCTTAACAGGAACTAAATGTTAAATAGAGAATATTAATTGATCCCCTCCCTGTTATTTACCAGAGCTTGCTCTATGTCACCTGTCATGCACCATTGCCTCCACTTAAGTCTTCCCTTTGAGTCTGCAAAGGGGTGGTTTCCTCTTCCTGACTATTTCAGCACTGCTCTGTCCAGTAGAAATACAACACAAGCCACACATGTAATTTAAAATTTTCTGGTAGTCACATTTTTTTAAAAAAAGAAACACAGGGTTCTGGGGTGGCTCAGTCGGTTAAGCATCCGACTTTGGCTCAGGTAATGATCTCTGGGTTTGTGGGCTCGAGCTCCACTTCTGGCTCTGTGCTGACAGCTTGGAGCCTGAAGCCTGCTTCGGATTCTGTGTCTCACTCGCTCTCTCTGCCCCTCCTCGACTCGTGCTCTGTGTGTGTCTCTCTCTCAAAAACAAACATTAAAAATTAAAAAAAAAAAAAAAGAAACAGGTGAATTTAATTTTAACAAAAGATTTTACTTAGCCCCAATATATCCAAAATATTATCATTTCAACATTTAATCAGTATAAAAACTTATTAATGAGGGGTACCTGGGTGGCTCAGTCAGTTAAGTGTCTGATTGTGGATTTCAGCTCAGGTTATGATCTCGCGGTTCATGAGATCGAGCCCCTCATCAGGCTCTGTGCTGACAGCACAAAGAGTGCTTGGGAATTTCTCTCTTCTTCTCTGTCTCCTCCCCTGCACTCATGTGTGCTCTCTCTCTCTCTCTCAAAATAAATAAACTTAAAAAAAAACTTATTAATGAGACATATTACATTCTTTTTTTTTCATATTAAGCCTTCAAGATCCAGTGTGCAGTTTGCACTTATACTACATCTCATTTTGGATTGGCTTTTTCAATTGCCTTTAGATATTGTGCATATATTATCTATATAAAATTAAAGTATTACTTTAAAAAAAAACTTTAATGTTTATTTGAGAGAGAGAGACAGAGTGCAAATGGGGGAAAGGCAGAGAAAGAGGGAGACACAGAATCTGAAGCAGACTCCAGGCTCTGAGCTGTCAGCACAGAGCTTGACACAGGGCTCCAACCCACAAGGTGTGAGATCATGACCTGAGCCAAAGTCAGACACTTAACCGACTGAGTCACCCAGGCGCCCCTTTAAATTACTACTTTTTAAATGAGATTTTTTTTTTAACGTTTATTTATTTTTGAGACAGAGAGAGACAGAGCATGAACAGGGGAGGAGCAGAGAGAGAGGGAGACACAGAATCTGAAACAGGCTCCAGGCTCTGAGCTGTCAGCACAGAGCCCGACGCAGGGCTCGAACTCACTGGCCGTGAGATCATGACCTGAGCTGAAGTCGGACGCTCAACCGACCAAGCCACCCAGGCGCCCCTAAATGAGATTAAGAACAAAATTATTTAGGGGCGCCTGGGTGGCTCAGTCGGTTAAGTGTCTGACTCTTGATTTCAGCTCAGGTCATGATCCCAGGGTTGTGGGATCAAGCCACACATCAGGCTCCATGTCGGGCTCTTCACTGGGTGTGGAGCCTGCTTGAGATTCTCCCTCTCCCTGTCTCAAGCTCTCTCTGTTTCTCTCTCTCTCTCTCAAAAATAAATAAAAATTAAAAAAAAAATAGTTTAGAACAAAAGCTTCCAAACAATTGAACACAGTTGTCGGCCTTGCAGGTCAGTTGTAATGACCAAATATGATTATTCACGTTGATGCCCTGTACAGTCTGACACTTAGTAGGTATGAAATAAATCATATATAGGCTTGAAGTAAAATGTTAAAACTTACAGCTACCCTCATTAAGGTTTAAGAGACCCAATTTAATAACTAATTGGTTTAAAATCTAATTGGTTTAAGATTTTCCAACTGCAATGATACTTTTCTTTGGAAGGAGCATGATGGTGGGGGTTGGGGGTAGGGGAAGAGAACTAGTGGGAAGAGAGGGCTGGGCTGGAACTCTTTTGTCACCAACCTAGCATCCAGGCTGGGGATTTTTTTCAGAAAACTATATCTGTCAATAAAGGCTAGGTTTGTCAGTGGGAAGAAGGAAGAAGTAGGTACAGCAAGTGAGGTTAAACAAGCAAGAAGAGCAGTATATAACTACCAATTATCTGGACAAAGAAATGTCCTAGTCACCAGCCCAGGAGAAGTGTAATCTGGATAGGACATTAATGCAATCTCCTCCTACGGAAAGAGTAATTGAGAGGCTCTTAATTCTGTTTGCAACACGGTGAACAACACTTACCTCGTTGAAAGTATCCTCCCTGATCCATGTTACAATGGCCCTAGGTGTGGAGCAGCCTCACTCCTGTAGAGTGTGGTTCTTTCTGCCTGTAGACAGGACCATAGGGGCATGGAAATAAATACATTTTTCAAAAGATGTGGTCTGAGACCACACAAAATGCAATATATTCAGAAATTGGTAGTGATAAGATAAACTTGTAAACAGATGTTCCCTTTTCAAAAAATAGGCTCAGTTGTGTTTTCAAGTGAAATACTTCTAAATTTAAAGCAATGAGTCCAATTTTTAATTTGAAAAAGATACAATACTCCATTTTCCACCTGTTTCTCAGACCTTTTGAACAGCCTTTGGACTTCCTGGAATGTATGTATTATATTTTGTTCAGATTAACAGTTTGATCCTTTGCTTTAATTGAAAGGTTATTTCACCTAAAACCACATCAGCTTATTATTTGAAAAGGTAAGTAACATGCTGTCTAAAAGTAAGCTTATCCTGGGCTGCCTGAATGGCTCAGTTGGTTAAGCATCCAATTCTTGATCTCAGCTCAGGTCTTGATCTCAGGGTTGTGAGTTCAAGCCCCAAGTTGAAGCCTACTTTAAAAAAAAAAAAAAAGGTAAGTTTATCCTGTAATTCCTGACTGGACAGATATCCTATAGAGCTACATGGTTCAAAATGCAGACTCCTGGGCCCCATCCCAGACCTACTAGAAGGGACTTTCTGGGAGGATAGAAATTTGCATGAGTAGCTGAGCCTCTCTTCCAAATGATTCTTATATATGCCAAAGTTTGAGAAAAGGACCATAACAGAGAGGCCATGAAAGCTATTGCACAGCTGCCAACTAAGACAGATTCTGTGGGTCAACTGCAGTCCCTCACCTTTGATAAGGGCCTCAACTGAGTGGGCCAAGAACACCAACTCTGAAGTCAGATATGCTGGCTTGAATCTTGGCTCTACTGCTTTATAGCTGGGTCACCTCAGACAAGCTACTTAAACCCTTAACCTTTGTTTCCTCTTCTACAAAATAGGGCTAATGGTTGACTTAACTTCTAGGTTGTAAGGCTTCAGAGTATAGTTAATTTTACATGTCAATTTGACTGGGCCATAGGATGCATATACAGATATTTGGTTAAACATTATTTCTAGGCATGTCTGCGAGGGTATTTCTGGATGAGATTAATATTTGAATAAGTGGGCTGAGTAGAGGAGATTGCCTTCCCCATTATGGGTAGGCATCAAGCCTGTTGAGGGACTGACTAGACCAAAATATAGAGGAAGTGCAGATTTGCTCTCTGTGCTTGAACTGGTACATCCATCTTCTCCTATCCAGTGACACTGATGCTCATGGTTCTCAAGCCTTCATGTTAGGACTGAAACTATACCACGGGCTTTTATGGGCCTCCAGCATGCCAACTGCAGATCACAGGACTTCTCATTCTCCATAATCATGTGAGCCAGTCCCTCATAATAAATCTCTTCCTATATATCTCTATTACTTCCTGTTGATTTTTTTTTCTCTAGAGAACCCTGACAAATACAACTTCAGCACATCTTTTAGGGGGATGCAGACCAACCCATTGCATGAAACAGTGGCAGTAGCCAAAGAAGACAAAAGTCTGAGAAAGAATTGGGAGCCGGCAGGCATGGACAGAAGACCTACATTAGGCATCACGCCATGGATTGTATTTACTGAGTTAGGGGATTGGAGGAGAGTGAAGGCAGCTAGATATGAGCTTCTCTTTCCATCTTTGTTTCCAGCCAAGGAAACCAGCTGCAGTTCCAGAGAACACAAAGGGAAGCACTCCAAAACAGGTTGCAAAATGCCTAGTTCCTGAGCCAGATGCAAGCGGCCTGTGCTACACAAGAGCTAAAAAAAGAAGAAAGTGGAGGGAAAGGGTGAGTTTGTACTTATTTTTCTCCATTCCCTAAGGCACAATGAAACAGAACTTTCAGCTCAAGACTTTTGCTGCCAGGATTCTAGCAGGGTTTGTCAGACTGCCCTGATCAACTGTGCCTTCATTATTCCTCAGGGATCCCACTTCTGGAAGCATTTTCCACAGCCCATTCAGACCCTATCAGCATCCAAATCTCCCTAAAGGGATGCCTTTTTGTTTTATTTAGTCAGAGTTGAATGTCCTGGTTGCAACCCTAAGGATGCATCACTTATACATTAGTCATTCAGAGTTTTATAAAGAGCCAAACAGAACCATCCAAACACATTCTGAAGCAAAAGCCACATCTGCTGGGCCTTAACACAAAGAATATTCTGTCTCTTCATGCTTAGGATTCCCTTCTTGGCATCCATATGTGTGCTTTTAAATGCTCTGTAAGACAAGTTCTAGATGCTGCCCATGCTCATATTTGTATGTGGGAGTAGGGAGGAGAGTGTAAGGATTTGGGCATGAAAAAGGAGATGTACTGGGGAAGTAGAGGTGAAGCTGACTGGATTGCACACTGGCAGAGCTCAATTGCACACAGTGACCAAAATAAGAGTAATCACAATAACTGCTCCTTACATTTACTGAGCACTTAGTAAGTGCTCTACAAGCATTATCTTATACAAACCTCATAACAACTCTGGATGATAGGAACTATCATTGTCCTTATTTTAAGGGTGAGAACCCTGGGATTTAAGGGGTTAAGGGATTTACCTAAAGTCACACAACCAGTTAAGTAGTAGCAACAGGCCTGAAACCCAGGCAATCTGGCTTTGAGCCAGACCCTCACTATTTTTTTTATTTTGTTGTGTAATAATTGATGCATAAAGTGTATAAATAAGGCATGTATGTTACAAAGCATAATAATAACGTAAGCCACCATGCAACTTTAAAGCCCCATCACTACCAATATCTTTGAAGTGACTTACTTGCTCCTATTCATTCCATCTCCAGCCTAACTCCCTGAAGAAATCACCATTTTGTGTTTATCACCCTCCAGGCATGTAAAATAGCCTTTACCACATAGGTAGATATCCTTAAAATTATAGTTTTAGTGTGGATTTTGAGCTTTTAAAAAGTAGAATCATATTATACGTAATCTCTCATGACTTACGTTTTTTAAAATTCAGCATTATGTTTCTAGGGGCCCCTGGGTGGCTCAGTCAGTTGAGTGTCTGACTTCGGCTCAGGTCATGATCTCACAGTTCATGGGTTTGAGCCCCGCGTCAGGTTCTGTGCTGGAGCCTGGAGCCTGCTTCAGATTCTGTGTCTCCTTTTCTCTCTGCCCCTCCTCTGCTTACACTCTGTCTCTCAAAAATAAATAAATGTAAAAAAAATTTTTTTTAATTCAACATGTTTCTAAAATTCATCCCTATTGTGTCAGTTGACTGTGCTGTCATCGTTTTCACTGCTGGACTCCATTTGTGAAAATAGACCACAGTTTATTTGTACATTCTCCATTGAAGGGCATTTGGATTGTCTCCAGTTTCTGCTGTTGCAGACAATGCTATTATGAACATTTTTGAACTTGTCATCAAGTCCATATGTGCAAGAATTTCTCTAGGGTGTTGCAGGGTCAAATTATTTTCCGAAGTGTTTGCACCAGTCTACACTCTTCAGCCATATGTAGGAGTCCTTGTTCCACATTCTCACCAACACTAGGTATTGTCAGGCTTCTTCGTGTTTGCTAAGATAGTGGGTAGGTAGTATCTCATTTGATTTCAACTTGTATTTGTATATCATTATATTATTATATTTGTATTATATTATTAATCATATCCAGATAATGTTTGTTCACATTTACTTCCGTTTAGCCTTCATGTTTACCAGGTATTTTTGCTTATCATTCCTGCTTATATTTCTGACCTTCCTACTGAGATAATTTTTCTTCTTCCTGAATGATATCCTTTAGAAATTCATTTAGTTAAGAACCATTCATTGTAAATTCTCTCATTCGTTGTACTCTGAAGATATCTTTATTTAGCTCTTGTTTTAAAAAAAAATACCTTTCCTGAACTACAGTCTCATTTTGACAGTATGTTAATGAGCTGGAAGATATTCTATTGGTCTGTTTTCCCTTGTTGTTACTGAGAAGTCGACTGTCACCCCACTTGCCTTTCCTTTATAGGTGATCCTTTTTCTCCAGCTGTTTTTAAGATCTTTGGCATTTTGTGGAATCATACAAAAATGTGTGTAGGTGTAGATTTTTTTTTTATTCTGCCTGCTATGTGTTGGTCTTCCTGTAACTGTGGATTCATGGCTTTCATCATATTTTATCACCTCAAACATTGTCTCTCCTCTCTTGCCCTTTCTATCTTCCATACTGTTTAACTTATATGTCATCCTTCTCATCTCCCCATGTCTCTGCACAGTTTTACAGATAATTTCTTCAGCTCTTTTCTATAGCTTATCAATTCTTTTTTCAGCCATTTTTAATCTTCTGTTTAACCCATCCATTTGTTATTCATAAAAAGATTATAATTTTTCATTTCTGAAATGGATTCCATTTCTGATTTCTAGGTCATTGTTGATAGTCTCTTCCACACACATTTTTAACATGAAAATTTTTTATCTTTAAATTATATTTGAACTTTCTTTTAAGTGTTTCCAGAGGCACCTAGCTGCCTCAGTTGGTTCAGCATCCAACTCTTGATTTCAGCTCAGGTCATGATCTCAGGGTCATGGGATTGGGCCCCATGTTGGGCTCCATGGTGAGGGTGGAGCCTGCTTAGGATTTTCTCTCTCTCTCTCTCTCTCTCTCTCTCCCTCCCTCCCTCCTTTCCTCCCTCTCCCCCCCGTCTCCTCCCCCCTCCCTTTGCCTCTCTCACTCTCAAATAAAAATAAATAAAAATTAAAAATAAAGTGTTTACAGTATCTGATCATTACAACATCTGAACTCTTGAAGGAGCACTATATTTGGTTTTTGTTTCTTCTGACTCTTTTTGTTAGTTTTCTATAACTGCTATAACAAATGATCACAAAACTAGTGATTTAAAACAGTGCAAGTTCATTCTCTGACATTTCTGGAAGCCAGAAGTCCAAAATCACTTGGTTAAAGCCAAGGTATTGAAAGGGCTGCTTTTTTCCGGATGCTCTAGGGCAGAACCGATTTCCTTCTCTTTTCTAGCTTCTGGAGGCTGCCCTCATTCCCTGGCTTGGGACCCCTGCCTTGCATCACTCCAGCCTCTTGCTTCCATCATGACATGTCCTACTTCTGTAGTCAAATCTTCTTCTTCTTTCCTCTTATAAGGATACTTGTGATTGCATCTAAGGTCTACTTGGATAATCCAGGATAATTGCCCCATCTCAATCTTAATCTTAGTTTCCAGCTGCAAAGTCCCCTTTTTCATGGTAATGTTCACAGAATCCAGGGATTGGGTCTGGGATATTTTGGGGGCCCATTTTTCAGCCTACTATATACTCATTATGTCAAAGACTGCTAGTGGTCAGTAAGTATCCATTCTTCCATTCCTTCCTAGGAATGAAAATACTAATTTTTAGCCATGCTTATTGCCAGCCAGTTTAAACTCCCTAGTTTTTGTTTTGACATCCAGATGTGACCTTTGGGATTAGAATTTTGCCAATAAGTTCTAAGTGGAAGTGCTATGTACAACTTCCAAAATATGTTTTTAAAGAGAATAGTTATGCTTTTCTTGTCCTTCCTTCCATAATGGTCTGGAATGTGGATAGCTGGAGCTCCAGCAGCCACCTGGGATCACAAGAATAATGATCATAACCAAGATCTCAGAGGGTTCATGAACCATAAGAAAACAGGTCCCTGATGAATTTGTGATAAACCTTCCCTGAATACCTACTTCTTGGTTTGTTTAATATGAAAACAAATAAACACATGTTTCAGCCACCATTATTTGGGGTTTTTTGCCATGTGATGTTACATTTAGTTCTAAGTGATATAATCATTATGTCTTGTTTGGTAATTTTTTATTGTGATTTTTTTTTTTAGTTTTACATAATCTGTGAGAATCCTGTAAATATGAATTAATGACACCCTTGTCCAAAATGGATTTGCATTGACTTATTCCTAGAGTCATGTGTACCACCAATAGGAGACAGCTTTAACCTTCTTAATGAGGGAATGGGCTCCAGCAGCAGGGTAACTTTAGCTTCCAGTCCCTGCATTTGTGACTGGCATTGGCATTTATCTTCCAAATTTACAGTTTTCTTTCCTTTCTCGATCCTGGTTTTAGGTTACTATGCATGTTTGTATGTTATTCTTTTGCTTATTATCATTGGAAAGTTCCCTTTGTTTCTGGTGAGAGGTCAGTGTATTAAAACGCATGTCGTCCCCTCGATGCAGCACCATTGCAGTACATCAGGATATCTTGTTCACCATCTTGCCAGGAACCACCCCAGTTTCATCATTAAAGCGTGCCACAGAGACCTTACATCTGATTGGCCTACCCAACATTTTGGTGAAAATTTGGTACAAGCAGAACTCTTCTGAAAACCAGATTGGTAACACTTTCTCTGACCATGGACTCCACTCATTTATTTGTTATCAGGGGTTCAGCTCACAGTCATTAACTATGATTCTCTCTTTTAGAGTTTCTGGCAGCTCTTTCTTTCTTTCTTTCTTTCTTTCTTTCTTTCTTTCTTTCTTTCTTCTTAATGTTTATTTTTGAGAGAGAGGGAGAGACAGAATGTGAGCTGGGGAAGGAGCAGAGAGAGGGAGACTGAATCCGAAGCAGACTCCAGGCTCTGAGCTGTCAGCACAGAGCCTAACGTGGGGCTCAAACTCATGAACTGTGAGATCATGATCTGGGCTGAAGTCAGATGCTTAACCAACAGCCACCCAGGTGCCCTAGTGGCAGCTCTTTCAAATAACACAGGCTCCTTCCTCTGTCCACAAAGATTTTGATACACCTCCAGAAATATATATAATAAAACTCTACTAGGGGCACCTGGGTGGCTCAGTTGGTTGAGCGTCCAACTCTTGATTTTTGCTCAGGCCATGATCTCACGGTTTCTGGGATCAAGCCCCATGTCGGGGCTCTTCTTGGGATTCATTCTCATTCTCTCTCTCTCTCCCTCCCTCCCTCCCTTGCCCACTCTATCTCAAAAAATAACTAAATACATATTTAAAAACTCTACTAATGAGATAATATTGCACTTTTTATAATATGTGTAGTATTCTGCAACTTGCTTTTTAATTTAGTAATACCTCATATCCATCTCAGTACTTCTAGTCATCTTACTCTTTTTTCATAGCTCCATAATATCCCATAGTGTATATTATAGTTTCTTGGACAATTTGTTGATGGATATTTAGTTTGTTTCCAGGTTTTTTTAGTGTTTATTTATTTTGAGAGAGAGAGAGAGAAAGAGTGGAGGAGGGACAGAGAGAAAGAAAGAATCCCAAGCAATCTCCATGGTGCCAGTGCAGAGTCTGATGTGGGACTTGATCTCATGAACCATGAGATCATGACCTGAGCTGAGGTCAAGAGTCAGACACTTAACCGACTGAGCCACTGAGGCACCCCCTGTTTCTAATTTTTTGATATTATAAATAGTGCTGTGCTATAATAAGCACATATATACATTTTTGTGTATTTACATATGTGAGAGTAAATATATATAAAGGACTTCTAAAAATAAAATTTTTAGGGTCATCTGTATGGCTCAGTCAGTTGAGTGTCCAACTCTTCATTTCAGCTCAGGTCATGATCCCAGGGTCATGATATCAAGCCCCACAACAGGCTCTGCACTGAGCATGGAGTCTGCGTAAGATTTTCTCTTTCTCTCTCTCGCTCTTTCTCTCTTTCTCCCTCTTGCACTCTCTCTCTCTAAAAAATGCATTGAAAATAGTTTTTTTTTAGTTTAAAGAATATGAATATTTAACATTTTGGTAGATGTTGCCAATCTGTCTCCCCCAAAAGCCATACTAATGGTGTTTTGTAACAAACTACTAATGCAAAATTGATGTCCATTTTCCCTAATTCCTGAGTAGGGATTCCCTAATTTATTTCAGAATGGTGGTATGCCTACCTAAAGGCTACACTTCATACCCTTACTTTCAGTGAAGTATGACCACATGACTATCTCTGCCCCCTGAGCTGTGAGTGGCAATGTTACTAGAATATCGTGCAATATTGCTTACTGGAAGTTATGCCACTTTATGCCCTTCTGCCTTTATGCCTTCTTCCAACATATGTAGTGGGATTTTTTTAATGTTTATTTATTTATTTTGAGAGAGAGACAGCATGCATGTGGACGAATAGGGGAGGGGCAGAAAGTGAGGGAGAGAGAGAGTCTCAAGCAGGCTCCACACTGTCAGCACAGAGCCTGACATGGGGCTCTATCCCACAAACCATGAGATCATGACCTGAGCGGAAATCAAGAGTAGGATGCTCAACCAACTGGGCCACCCAGGTGTCCTTGCAGTAGTTTTATGGCTATCATTCCATAGAGAAGAACATTAGAAATGATGTATGTACTAGGGATTGGAGAAAAGAAAGAAAGGAGGCTGAGTAATGTGGTTTCACCACACAACCTTAGACTGCCAGCATCTTGACTGCCATTATATAAGAGAAAAAACCACTATATTCAAGAGTCTTTGTCACATGCAGTTAGGAATGCAATTCCTAACCAACAGTGTCCCATTCAATCATTTAACCCATAAGCCAGTCTTTGTTATGGGCCTAGTCATGTGCTATGGATTATCACCACAGTAAGCTTGCCTGTGCCCAAATTGGACTGTCCTCAGAGGGGTTAGTGTGGCCAGGTATGTGATCTTTTATATCGATTCCCATCTCTTCTTCCCCAAATGGTAATCTCAGTCCACAGAACTAACAGAGCAAACTTTAAATTCCCATCTTTGGCTCAGATCACCTAAGAAAATCAGTCTAGAAACACACACACACACACACACACACACACACACACACACACACACAGCAGTGCATACAAAAAGCCAAATGGCTTTTCACAGCACCCATAAAACTTCCTTACTTCAGTCTCAGGAATTTTTCAGAATAACCCTTTGGCCCTCTTTAAGAGAAGGTCCATCTGATGAAAATGTAATAGCTCTATGGAATAAAAAATTGCAGAATTAATAATTCAGAGCTACTATTAAATCAATGTGCTTCCTGTTGATTTGTCAATATGGACTTTTCCAATTAGACAATTTTATTACAGTGATGAATACAAAAGGCACAATTTAGAGACTACTGTTCTAAGTTATGGTCCGGTTAGCGTAACAATCCATATTTGCTATTGAATAAATGTGATGGCTGTAGCCTTCTAAAGATTAATGGGACTTTATTGGCAACTGAGTCTGCTCCTGTCCCTGGTGAGGATCAAGCAGGAGTGACTTCTTCACATATCCCCAAAGGATCCTTCCTGACCATTGTAATGGCCCATCACCTCCCTCCCCAGGGTCCTCTCCCATCCCATATCCAGAACACCCACCCTGCAGATGACAGGTGTCACGGACAGTGCCTGAGTCCCAAACCAAGTCCCACTTTCACTGGCAAAGACAGCAAATAAAATTCCTTCTTCATCTACATGAGGTCCTGTAGAATTTGTCAAATGGAAAGCAAGTGCGTCAAAGGTTCACAGTCAATGCAATCAAACCCAGGGGATCTCTGTTGTGAGTAATGTATTAGTACCTGACTTATTTAGCCTGCTGCAGGAGAAGGGACACCAGATACAGAGCAGAAGAACTGAGGGAAGTCCTGGATCTACTACATTCTAGCAGTGTCACCTGAAGCAATTTGCTCAACTGCTCTGAGCCTTGGTTTCCTCATCGGTAGAATGGGGATAATAACCTCTACTTTCTGGAGTGGGAATAATTACATAATAAAAGAGTATAATTCTTCTGACACATACCAGATCCTCAGGAAAGTATCTGTTGAGTTTACTGACAGGACAGGACCTGTGCGTCAAGGAAGAGGCAGGTCTCCCTCCTTGACAACATTTTATTAATTATTTTCCTCTTTATCTGACTGGGAGCACATGCTTTTTTGGACCATGAATGATCTGTGAGCAGCATTTTTGCTTCCCCTCTGAATTTGTTGTGGGACACCTCTCTTAGCTTGCAAGTACTTTGATGGCAAAGATGGTGTCACCTGCCTTGAAGTGAATGACAAACCAGGCAGACAATTTTGCTTCCCTCCTTATTTTTAAGGCCCCCAAAGCATGGGTGAGCAAAGTCCAAATTATCCCTGTTGACTTTTTCTCCCCTCACATACACACTCAAGCTCCTCCTGGTCAGCTCCTCTGAATTGTCAGAGGACACTTCAGTCCTAGAAGGTGGATAGAATGACCAACTCCTCCTGGTCTGCCTGGCACTTTTCTGGGTTTTTAACTAAAAGCCCAGCAACATCCCAGGACAGGTGGTCATGCTTAGAGGGGAGGAGCCCTGGCATGTGGATTGGAATAACCTCTCTAAGAGGCCTTTACCTGTTGTATGCAGAGCAGACCTCGTGGCTGCCACGGGGTGCTTGACTCACTGGGTTTGCACTGCCTTGCATCTTGCTTCAGAGTTTGCTTCTCCTTGGAGACTAGCACCAGGGTCACTGGAGTGCTCCTGCCTCGGGCCTCACTGGGCCTGGTAAATAACAGCCCAGCCTGAGGCACCAGGCCCTCTTGGGTGTCCTTTCCCCATGGCAGGCAGGCACATGGGAGCTACACTAATTAACAGGTCCCATTTTTCTCCTTGCTTACTCAGGCTGCTCCTGACAGAGCTATGAGGGCAGGAGGCCCAGGGGGCCCAGAAATGTAGCCAGGTCTTCCCCAATGGTTACTAATGAGAATGTCCATGGGCTGAGAATTGCAGCTATTACTGGAATGACTCTTATGCAAGTTATTTATCCGTTGGTGATGTCTGCTCTTGTATCCAACATCAAACAATTATGTATGCTTGTTCCCCACCCAGGGATCTTGAGGTCTTTGTTTCTATATGCTTTTCAGGGTTCTGCCCACCCTCATCCTGGTTACTCTGTTTCCCTTACTCATGCTCTCGTGTCTTCTGTGCTGGTTTCCTCATAGGTCTGACCTTTTAGATTTGCAGGAGGCTGTCTCAGTTGCTGGTTTTGCAAGTACAGGCCTCAAGCTAGACCTGCAGCATGTGAAGAGCAGGGCTGGGGCCAAGCCTCCCCAAGCATGCTGTTTTGGCTTGCCCAGTTGCCATTCCCCTGCATCTTGTAGTGATAGTAGCCTCACTTTGGTATAGGAACCACCCAATCTTCTCCACATTGTCTGGACTTTGTGGGCTTGGGCCTAAATAATGGGAGCACTTGTTGTCCTTGACCATCACAAGTTAGCTCAGGGAAGCCCTGGGACCAGCAAGGCCAATGAACCCTGATCCCAAGATCTCTACTGGATCTGGTAGGGGAACAAGCCTTCTGCCCACAGGGGCTGCTCAGTTGAGCTGATATACACTCGGTCTCTTCAGCTACCACGTAGGGAGAGTCTGCCTGAAAATGCAGTCAATCCAGACCAATAACAGGTGCAATGGATATCTACTGTGTCTGCCTTTACGGCATGCACACCCCTATTCTTAAAACAGCACTTTGATTTCCCTCTGGGGGACCACCACTCCACCATTTCATGGATTGTTATTTGGACAGTCAATCAAGGAGTCTGTTCTCCTTTGGTCAAGGCATGAGCACATGACCTCACCAGCCAATGAGACTGTGTCCTGAGAATTTGAACAGTACAAGGAGGGAATACAGATGGAGGTGACTCTGAGACATAGAGAAAATAGGAGTGTCATCTGCCAGATCCTCAGAGCTGCCTTGCTTTCTTTCCTGTCCACAGCCTGATTCTTCAGCTCTTCCTTCAGTTCCATGAGCTACCTGAGGTAGCTTTATAATATCCCAACCTGGCTAGGCTGAACTACACTTACCAGAATTCCCTTTCCTGTATGTTTTCATGTCACGTGGGCCAGGAGAGGGATTCTGGGAATCCCTTTATAAAAAGAAGAAAAAAAGTTAATAGTTAGGACTAGGTATCCATGCACACAAGAGAAAATCCCAAGTTATGAACTTAAACACAAAACAAGTGCATTTGTCCATCATGTGGAAGAAGTCGAGGTAAACAGCCTCAGGCAGGTGTGATGGTTCTCCACCATCTGTCCCCAGGCTCCTCATGCTCTGTATTCTGCTGTCCCTGTAGTGCAAGCCCATGCTCACCGTAGTGGCCACAACTAGCTAAAGAGAGGCTGGCAAACATAATCTTTATTGTGTGCTACAATAGAAATGGGTTCCTGTTATTGAGGGAGGAGGAAAGAGTAGGCAGGGGAGGCCACTGCTGCCTGCGTAATGGGAGAAAACAGGGCTGTGCCGAGGGTGGAAAGGAAGCCAGCGCCCAGTCTATGCTAGAACACATTTTCCTTCCCGCCCCCCTCCCAATCCTGCACTCAATCAATGCTCCCTCCATCTCTCCTGCTCTCATGAAAATCCCTGCTAAAGGCTCCATTCACTGTGATAACACTATTTCACAGGACTTTTATCCTTAATGTAGTGAAACAGATGGGGGGAAAATGCATCAAACAACTTACACCAATATATGAAAAAGAAGAGGTTAAGAGTCTGGGTTCTAGGGGATCTTTAAACCATGTTTCTATTCCTGGATCTCCTGTGTCCTAGCTGTGGGATTTTGAGCAAGTCTCTTAATCTCCTGAATCCTATTTTTCAATTGCAAATTTCAACAATAGTACTGACCTCAAAGTTTTGTGGTGAGGATTGAAGGAGAAACACTTAGTATAGTGCCTGGCATATAGTAAATGCTCAGTAAACATTAGCTGCTATTATTGTCACTATTATTATCTGTATGTACGTCATCTTAGTCAAGTCTCTTTAGAGACACGCTAATGGTTTTCTCCCTGGGTTCATTCTTCACTGTTCTCTTCAGCTTCAGTAACTTGAACGGAGAGAGAGAGAATGAGGCTTATGACACTTCTAAGAAGCTTTACTGGGCAGACTTGGAAAATCCATGGCATGCCCCAGAGGCCCTTAGTGGATGAGGAGAGACTGGGGCCACCAGGACTCTTCAGCTGAGAACTTTGGCTCTGTCTTCTTTGGAATCTTTAGCTTATGATCTCCCAGGAGTTCAGGGACCCCTGGGTGGGTGGTAACAGTTGCCCCTAATCCATTGTTCAGCTAGTGTGAGGACCAGGTCAGCACTCATAGGGTTCCAGATGTGCTTGCTGCAAGCTCCCTCTGAGTGTGAATGTGGTTTCTCACCAGATAAGGGATGTGCTCAGCCCAGATCAAACACTTATCTCCAGGGTGCTGAGAGCCAAACTCTGCTTCTGTTCCTCCCTGGTATTTATTTGCTTACCCTTATCACCTCTGAAGGTGGTGTTGTTTGTGCACCTGATCTCAGTTTCTGGCTTGGTAGACTGAAAGGTGCCCTGGTTCTCGGCAGGGGTGGGGGGGTGGGGGGATGGATGGAGCATGGAACAGCCTCCAGGTGGTGCAGGGTGAAGAGCAGTGGATGAGGGGGTCAGGAGACGTAGCTCTTGAGTCTGTATACAAACGGAGGGATGGGGCTCAGCAGACTCAAAGGCCTCTTCCAGAGCTGACGTTCTGTTTTGCTACAAAAACCCCAGTGGGAGCATTCTTAGGGGGAAGAAAAGTTGAAGACTTAAAATGAGCAGGAAATGTGTCTTCAGCCTCTTGTGTGAGGGAGAATTGTGAATCTCTTTTGACCACACTTTACTTTGTGCTGCCTGTTTTAGCTGTGTGGTCACAGTGCCAAAAGTGGACAGATGCAGGGCTCCTGCTCATTGAGTTGTTCGTGCAGAAATAGCTTGTAAAATCAGTGACTATATCCCATGCAAATATGGAACAAGGAAGGGGAGGGTTCTAGAATATTTGCAGGAAGATAGCCGATGGTATAAAGAGGTCTTTACTTGGAGAAATACTTAGTATTACAATTAGAACTTACAGAATGAATGGGTGATAGGAGGTGGAGCAGAGATTACTTACTTTACAAGATAATGTCCCACTTTATAAAAAGCTAAATGTTTCCTTTTGGAAGTCAGCTCTCATGGTGCACTAAAAGGTTGAATCTATAATAAATCTAATTATACAAGTTTTGGCTAATAAATCCATTGTGTACAAGCTTAGCCATGCTGTAAAGTGTTTTTCTCCTCGTAAATACACTCTCATTTTTAGAAGAAATTTCTATAAGATAATGTCTTTCTTGCGGTCCAGTTTGACTTGTGTGCCTGCTGTGAATTGAACAATGAAGGTTTTCCAGTTGCATCTGAAGGGCAAAATCTATTTTCTTCTGTGATCCCCAATGCCCACACTTTCCCACAAGGGGGCAGCACACCACAGGGTCTTTAGGTGTAACAAAGGCCTGGGATTCAGAAAGCACAGCCCTAGGAGAGAGTGACTCCTTCCCAGAGGGAAGACAATTCACTAAAAGCTGTTAAGAGGCAGATCTTATAGTACCTCGGCATAATTGAAAGCCCTAAGTATCTGCCAGAAACCTTTTGGTTGTTCTCACATAGAAAAAGGATGAAATCACTTTGTGTGAGGGACAGTTCTTCAGTATTAACAAATTATTTTTTCTGTATCTACACAAAATTTATCCACCTAAGTCACCAACAAAAGCAATTTTAGGCAGAGACCTATACACTGAATCATAAATACATTGTTTTCCCTTCAAGTTTCGTTTGTGAGTTTATGGAAATGCATGAGGTCAAGTGTTCCACTCACGTTGTGTTCCAAGTCTTTGCACTGTCCAGTGGACAGAAGCAGTGCTTAGAATTTGAAACAATTTGTTATTAAGTAAACACAAATTTTCCAGGAAAGAAATTTAGGATAGAAGATCAGTTTCAGTTTTAGGAAGAACTTCCCTTTCATATTTTTGTACAGGGCTAGGCTTCCATTAAATGTATGTAAAGGATAATAAAAGATTTAACAGGTCAGGAAAACAAGTAATTCCACTGTGTCATGTCTATACTAGCTGAGGGAGAAGATGCAATTCCCAAAAGTGTATATTGGTTGCCAAGATCTAGATCCAGCCTGAGGAAGTATGAATTGATCACTCCCTGGTTTTCACCTCATGGGAGAACTTAGGGATGTGTTATGCTAGACTATTATTCTGTGACACTGGCCAAATCCATTATGTCTCCTAATATTCATTCCCCTGTCTTTCTCAGAACTCCTGGATGTGAGTTGAATATACCATTGCACAGAATAAGTCTGTTTCTCAACCTTTCTATGGCAGGTGTGGCCATGTGACCAACCATGGCCAAAGAAATGAAAGCAGAAGTGATATTCTTTAAGTGACAGGGTATCCTTTCTCTTCTTACTTTCTTGATGGTTGGAATGTGGATGTGATGGTTGGAGCTGTAACAGCCCCAGTGATGATGGATGATGAGGTAAAAGATACATAAGGAAGATGGTAGAAAAACAAGATAGGGTCAGGTCTCTCGTTATGAAGCCACCATAGCAGCCTAGACTGCCAACCTAGATGTTTGGAAGAGAGAAATAAAAATAATTTTATTTTTAAATAAAAATAATTTGGGGGTTTTGCCATAATTTCATAATTTTTTTTATCACCAATCTATATGTATTGAATGTTGTGTGAAGGGCACTGCTGGATGATCTGGCTTTAAGTTGACTTAAGGACAGAGTTGGATCAGGACCACCAGAAACAAAGCTCAGTTGTTAAAAAAATCCTTCCTGAAAATTGCTTCAGTGCTACTACATAAATAAATGCAGCTGTATTTGGTCACAGCCATAGCTGTTTCTGACATCTGTGTTTTCCCTGGCAGCAGAGGTTGTGTTTATCCTGAATCTCCCTTTATGACTTAAAACACAGCCAGAATCTGTTGCTGCATTCAAACTTGATGGTTGATGGAAAATATACAAAACCTGTGGACATTAATGGCCATGGCCTTGTGAGGCCAATGTGCATCTGCTTTCTCTGTGTTGTTCTGATTAGGAACCACCCACTTTTCTGGTTCAAGGTTAAGGACAGGCAGATCTTCTTCCCTCTAGATCCCGATACAGTGACACAGATTTGCAGGATCTGGATAAAAGAGAGTCTTTGTGCAGCTACTTGTCCACCCTAGCCCTGTGGGACAGACGAAGGGGCGGTTCTACTGGCCAAAGAATTGCCCCCCACTCCAGGCAGCGTAGAGGGGTGTGGGTGGAGTGGGGTGGGGGCATCGTCCTAGCAGCCCTGAGTCCTCAGCTGTCTGGATGTGGGACAGGACTTCCATGAGCAGATCCCAGCAGGTCTAAGAACAGCATAGGCTCAGTGCCCCCAGGCTCTCTCAGGAGGCAACACCAGGCCCCCTGGCTTATAGGGACTGCTGGGCATGGCCCAGCTCTGAGGGAGAGCTCTGTGCAGCTCTGTGCAGCTCTGGCAGCCTAATCCCACCCAGATTAATGAGGTGGGGCTACACAAGACAACAAGAGTGGACCTGCAGGGATGAGGTCTTCCTGGGCAAAAAAAAACCAACCAGTCCTTTTTAAGGAACATAGCTAAAAGCCAACTGCCCACTTATTTTCCAAATTAGCCATAGCGACTGAATGCAGATTGAGATATTATACTCAGGTTGCATAAACCAGCCTTGTATCCAAAGCCTATTTGCTGCTTCACCTACTTTAGGGGACAATCTGGTGACCAAAGGAAAACATGTCTTTACAAAGTAGCACTTGCCTAGAAGGGCCTAGACCCCATGATCAGAATTATTCCAGGGATCCCTTACCAAAATATTTTGATAGTTTACCACCACCCCTAGCAAAGTGCCACATGTTTATGCTAAAGAAGGATGGAAACAAGTACACTAAAATGTACACAATATCTAAGTTGGGTTTTTAGGTTGTACTGAGGCCTGGATGAATTATTTCTAAATGCTGTGAATGTCTGCTTCTAATCTGGCCCTCACAGGAAGCAATGCAGCACATGAGGTAAGTTGACAGAATGTGCACCTACTGGCAAACCTAAGCATTGTGGTAGCTAAGAGGCTCACTTCTCATGGTATACAAATGAAATGCCATTTTGTTTTTGCATGTTTGGTTTATACGGATGGTCTCATGCAGGAGACCCCCATCGTTGTGTGGGATACCAAAAACTAGACCCAAGGACTGAGGGGGTCCACACTGAGGTAATGCCTCGTCCAGGAGACTAGCTGGACTCCACAGGGGATCACCAACAGTTGGTAGTAGCTCCTAGTTGTGTAATAAAGCTTGTGAGGCTCAGAGAAAATGAGTACCATGATTGATTAATAATGGCTGCAATAAATTAGGGGCAGGGAGGGGTGTAAGCAGTTGAGTGGGATAGAGGACTTGCATTCCAACTAACAAATTTCATCAATTTTAACAAGCCCATCACTCCTCTCCCTCCTTTTTTACATCTTTGAAATTGAGATGCATCTTGTATCACCAAGCCAGATTGTATTTTCCAAAACTGGACACAATATTTTAAGTCTCACAGGCTCGTCCAGAACCTAGCCAAGCCCCCATCAAGAAGTAGAATTTATATCTTCTCTCCTTGAACAGGGGGTGTGGGGGAGGGGGGGACTTTGTGACTGCCTCAACTAATATCATGTGGCAAAAGTGACACTAAATGAATTATGAAGCTAAGCTATTTAAAAATGATATTGCTTCTACCTGGCCTCCTCTTTTCAGATGCTCATCGTTGGAACCCAGCCACCATTGCTCTGAAGAAGCACATGCCATGTGGAGAGGCCCCTGGTTCTCAGGCCTGGCTGAGGTCCCAGATGACAACTTGCAGGCCATATGAAGGCTACATTGGAAACAGATCCTCCAGCCCTAAGTCTGGCTGCCTGACTGAGGCTGCACGGAGCACAGATAGTAAGTTTCCCAGTGATTTGTTACACAGCAATAGATAACTGAACGATCCTGCTAGATCCTGGTAAGCTGGCAGCAATCATGATGACAGTTGTCACAGCTGGCATGTGTACACCAAATTTGTAGAGTAAGTGACAATTAATTAAAGACCATGTTTTAAAGAAATCCTGCCTCACCAACATTTTTTGTGGTACAAAGGACAATACCGTAAGGGAAACATGGAAAGGTGATGTAGAAGGCTCAGACTCTGAATAGGCAGAAATCTGAGGCATACCATACCAAATTTATTTTGTATATATTTTCCTTTATAAGGATGATCTAAGTTTAAAAGACCATTCAAGGAATATTAAAGAAATGCTAAGTGATAAGAAGTGTGCATTGGTTTCACTGGCAGCGTTTTCCTTTCTCTGTGGCAGATCATCTTACCATCAATGACATCTTAGATTTAATGATAGAAGTATTTACTATCCTTGACTTAAACCTCTCTAATTATACCATCAAACACAAGTTTTCTGAGAAAGAATTTCACAAATTTTTTATTTTTCCTTGAAAATTGAAAAAACAAAACCAAAATCCAGCAGGTATAGGCTTTTTAAAAGTTCAATTGAATTCTTTTCATGTTTATTTATTTTTGAGAGAGACAGAGCATGCACGGGGGAAAGGCAGAGAGAAAGAGAGAGAGGGACACAGAATCTGAAGCAGGCTCTAGGATCCGATCTGTCAGCACAGAGCCTGATGTGGGGCTGGAACCCACAAACCGTGACATCATGACTGAGCCAAAGTCAGACGCTCAAATGACTGAACCACCCAGGCACCCCTAAAGTTCAATTTAATTTTTACTTCCATAATTCTGTCCACAGCATAAAACATCTTGTTGGTTTTTTTAAGAGGTTAATTTTCTGAATTTAATATTCTGAACTAGCAACTTTCCAAGAACCCATGAGATCACAGGAAGCTTACATATTACAAATGCTTCAGGTGGCTCTGACTCTTGAGTAGAAGAGTGAGGGAGGGCGGGCTTAATGAAAGAGTGATAAAGTGAATACCTCTGAGCTTTATCAAAAGATCTAGTGAACACTAAGGAAACAAAGTGAATTAAGAGGTACTTATTAAGCATTTATACAGCAAAGAAGTGTTGGTGTCAGCTTTATTACTACTGTTAAATTATCAGAATCAGAGCTTCCATAGATTTCAAAAAACAAATTTATTCATAAAATATATAAAAATATGTGACAAAAAATAAGGCTAGAAAACCCCACAATCTTATACATCTCAACATCACTTACCACTCAATAAGCAAAAGTCTAATTTTACTCTTATTTCTGAAGTAAAAAGAGGTCATTGTAAATAATATTTCATTTTATGAGTTATACAGCTAAAAACCGTTACCCAAATCTAGTCTGACCATGACATTTTGGTATTTTATAAAGTACTATTCTTTCCAGAAACTTACTGACACTGAAATCTCTCAAAGTATATTTATGAAGGTTAATTCACAGTAGTTTTACCAAAACAAACAATTTTAAACTAGGTGTTATGGTAAAGTATTATAACTCTGGTGATGAAGAACAAATTAAAAATATGTTTGAATATAGACAAGTATCAACTTTTTCTTAGAAACAGAGGGGAGATGAACAGAGCTGGCCCTGGAGACAGCGGTGCCCCATGCGCTAACAAACCGCAAACCGGTGTCCAGTAGGTTGCTGGAACACACCTCTCGGCATTTCCCACCCAGAGACGGGCTAGTCTGGATGTTTGCGTCTGGGGCCTGTTTTCTCAGTCAAATCCAACTTTGTTCAGTGAAGGTCAGAGGATTCCAGGGCACATTCTAAATACTATGAGTGTTCTTCTGGAAGGTTTCAAGTCCAAAGTCTTTAGATCAAATTTTATGGAGTTTTGTAACAATCAGTACTCTTACCATTTGATCAAATGAACTACAGACGCAGAGACCCCTTTTATCTGGACTCCAGTCCAAACTGGAAATGGGCTGGGTAGACAAGGTGACATTCTGCAGAAGGCTGACAGAGCCGGCAACTCCCATCTCTACTCCCTCAGAATCTTTCTTTGACCGCTGAATAGGGTATTCGCTGAGAACAAGACCAGAGTGGTAAGGAGAGAAATCTTAATATTCTCCACATTGTGTTCATATACATATAATCCGTGACTCTATTTTTACTTCTCAGTTGATTACTGGAACCAATAATCTTTCTAATGTTGAGTTTTATACAAAGAGACACTATTTCAACCTCAACAGCTTTAAAGGGGATTGGTTCTACTAAAAAAATGTTTTTTTCTGAGAGAGGAGACAGTGCTTGCTCTCAAGTAGGCTCCATGCTCAGCGTGGAGCCCAATGAGGGGCTCACTCCCACGACCATGAGATCATGACCTGAGCCAAAATCAAGTGTCGGACACTCAGCCGACTAAGCCACCCAGGCACCCCTCTCCTAAAAACTTTTAAATATCATCTCTGTTCAGCATAAGTCTGTATTTTCTTTTCATAATAAAAGTCTTAGATTGATCTAGCATTCTTTATGAAATTCACTTGTGTTCCTCACAATCTTTTATTGCAGTTCTTCTCTAGATTCGGCTTGCAGGACACCATAGGCAGAAAAGGTGCAAAAGCAAAGGCTGTGAGTAACACTTGCAGAACCTCACCTACATACTTCCAGAATGAAGAACAGACACTGTTTCTAACCCTCGAGCCCCATGACACAGACCCAATGCACACCTTCTGTGTACCGTTTCCATGGGAATGTGCTGCTCAGGTATTTTAGACCCTAGAATACTCCAAGGGAAAAAAAAAAAGCAATTCTAAGAATATTTGTTTTCTTTCATCTGAAAATATCAATTTATAAAATAAGTAGAGCTGAAGGTTAACAACTGTAAATACTAGTTGGTCTGGATTTGAGAGGGTAAAAAGAAACATCCCTCCCTACAGCAGAGATGAGCTCCTAGTGAAATACAGGGACAATCTGCCTCTGAAGGCCTTTAAAGCCTGTTAGGTATCGACTGTGATACTACCTTCATTTCTTAAGTGCTAATAAAGGCTAAGAGTTTCAAAGGTACAAAGCAACTCAAAAGCAGAGAAGAAATAGAAGTGATAGGCAGATAACCTACTATTCTTTCTTCTTCTTGGACCATACAACTTCTTTTGATTAAGAGGAATAAGATATTCAGATGATGAAAAAATTACAGAATTTTTTTTCAGGTCTCTTAGCTTATTTAGTATTTAAAACATAACATAAATACATATTTAGTATTTAAAACAACATAAAGATTTTTTAAACCCTCTATATTGTCTATTAAAGTTTTAAGAATGTATGTTTGTGTGTTTTGAATATACACACACACACACAAAAATCAGCATGTTGGGGTTCATTCATTCAAAAAACAATTTCTGAATTAACTAGGTGAGTTCCTCTAGGAACTCTCTGGTGCTCAATAAATATTTATAATTTAAGTGCATTACTACCAAAGGAGACTGGCAAATGGAAATAGAGCTAAATATCATTTTACTTAAACCAAATCTCTTTTGCTGGTGTAATACTTGACAGCAAAGCTCCAAACCAATTTGAAGATTAGACTAGATACCTGTTATGGTAAGGATTAAAGTTCATACTGAGATAAGCTTCAAGTTTCTTTTTTTTTTTAATGTTTCTTTATTAATTGAGTGGAGGGGCAGAGACAGACAGAGAGAGAGAGAAAATCCCAAGCAGGCTCCACACTGTCAGTGCAGAGCCCGACACAGGGCTCAATCCTACGAACCGTGAGGTCATGACCTGAGCTAAAATCAAGAGTTGGATGCTTAACCGACTGAGCCAACCAGGCACCCTGAGATTAGCTTCAAATTTCAACTGTATACAAGACTCCACTTTACACTATCGTCAAAAATTCTAGCTGCAAACGTGGTTTGCACATCACACAGAACTACAACTCCGTATGTGGATTACAGAGAAAACTGGAACTAGTTCGTCAAGGAAGCAGCCTAAATAGTTTGGTCACAGGCAGAATAGTGATGTGCTGCTGCACGATCCAATCGGCAGAGACTAATGGGGAGCATGGCCTGGTTTGGGAGAATCGGGTAAGGACAATGGGCAAGGTACAAGGAGAAGACGAGTTACCAAATGGTCTGTCTACTGGGCATTCTCCCACAACTCATAAAGCTTTTCCTCTGCTGGTTACTCACAGGACCTGTACAGTCTTGATCTCAAGCATTTTTGTTGGCCAGATCCCTAAATACTTGAACACTTTCCAACTGTGGCCTTGTTTCTCAGCTCCCCTGCTGCCTTCTAAAAGAAGCTAATAAATAGAGAAGTATTTTGTAGGTGTGAAAGTCCTAGCCATACTGAAGATGGTGGTTTTCTTCTTATATCATGAATCAAACTTTATTTTGGAAATATCTTTCATTTATGGGCTTGTGTTAGTGGTTTTTTTCCCCCCTTGAGTGATGGAGAAAGAAATACCATTAAGTCTCAGTTTTCGTCAGGCCCTATAAATGAGCAGCTGACCTAGTATGTGCCACGTTAGGGCACCAGGGACTCAGAGCACAGCCAAGGCTGTAACTCACACTGCCTCCAGCACACAGAAAGCAAACTCCGTGATGGGGCTTTTCCTGGAGACCCATCCGTCACCTCAGTGCTGTTTGGATTCTTTCACAACAACGGTATCTGAACTTGGTCAAGTGAGTGATCAGGATCTACAATTAAGAATTCTAACCCATTTCTTATTCTCTAGAGGTGGTGTTCTAATGACCAGACAGTAAGTAACACTTCACAAAAGCGTTTGGTCAAATTTTTCACATCCAAAGCAAAACAAAAACAAAACCCGACAACAATAAAACCTAGCCAAAGCCATGATTTTAAGCTATGAAAAGAACTATTCCTAAGTTACCCCGATAGATGGAAGACACAACCAAAATGACAAATATACTTAGTGTGCCAAAAGAAGGTTAATACTTACTAAGTGTAAAATAATGACATTAATTTGAAAAAGCAGACAAAATAACACCCTTTAATTTAAAATCATTATCGAAATGAACTAAGTCAAAGGAGGAAGAAGGACAACCAAGTTCAATCTAATCCTACTTTCCACCCACCAATAACTTAACAAGGAGCCATGAGCATCAGCAAAGACTTACTACTTCCAGAGGTGAAGGCTGCCGGCGCCTCCAGCAGTCAGAAAGAGCTCTCTGTTCTGTGGCAGGTGTCGGACTTGCCACACAGTTGATTTATGGGCCTAAACAGGATGAGAGGCACATAACTAGTTTTTATGTTTGTTTATATGATAAAGATTGTCCGAGAAGAGAAATACTGTAAAAAAGAATTTTTACCACTATAATTTCAACAACCATTATAGAAGTAATTCAAGTATTTCTGGCACATCTCTTCATAAGGGCTACAGAGATTTATAGAGTTCATCATAAGTAATAAAAGCATCATTTTTCTTTGTGGCTTTACAAACAAAGTTCTATTGGATCAAAAAAAAAGATGTTATCAGATTAAAAGTCCATTTAGGTATATAGTACCATATACATAGATTTTACACATGTAAATATCCCTAGCTCACTCTGAGGGAGAAGAAAAACTCAAAGTACAAAAACATACTTCATCCTAAGGGAAAAAAAGGATAGACTGATTTAAAAACTAACAACAACAACAACAACAACAACAACAAAAAAACAGCCTTTATTTTTTAGAGCAGTTTCAGGTTTCCAGAAAACTGAGTGGGAACTTCAGAGAGTTCCCATATACAGAATGAATTTTAACTTAAAGTTCCAAGAGGCTTCTCTTTAATTTGTACCATTTGACTTATCTATTCTTCAAAATAAGGACCACAGGGACTTATAGATGGGGTTTAAGGTTATAATAAGCCAGGATCTTTATTCAGTCATATTAAACTAAAAGACAAAAATGGCAACTGGAAGGTTAACAGCTTGTTAGCACCTCAACAACAGCTAGTAAATCAGTGTTAATGGTGTAATATACACTGCCAGGAATTTGAAAGACAGACAGAGAGAAAGGAAGGGAGGGTGAGGGGCAGACCTAGGGAGAGGGAGAGACAAGGGGGTAGAGTGGAAGAGAGAAAGAGGGAGGAAAGATTTCTGCTTTGCAGGAGCAGTGAGACCAACTAACTTGATCTAAGTCATTCTTAGACACTATATTTTAGGGAGTGATTAGTGATTAGGCATTTGACTTAATAGTCATGTAAGGGGATTACCATTAGCAGATTAAAAACACATATCTCAAAATATACCCTTTAAGTGTGTGACAGTCCTCAAGTGAGTGGGTCCAGGCTGTTAAAACCTACTTTGTTTCATAGTTTAAACTTCTCTTTTTCTTCTGGAAATTGTAAAAACACAAAAAGAGGGGCCATGACCTCTTAAAATACAGTGGCCTCATTTGTTTGACAGATTTAGCAATTACTTGATTAAATAAATATAACAAAAACTTTTGAAGAAGACACTTTATAATGGGCAGATGAGAACCATGTTACAATTGTATAAAGGACAATTTAATAAAGTGCTTTATGTTGTTGATACTTAATATATTCTGAAATAACAAAGGCAAAACAATACTGCAACTTATAGCTACCTTAAGAATTTAGTTCATCAGGCAGCAACAGTAATTTATATGCAATAATAATAATAATTAGCAGAAATAACAAAAAAAAAAAGACAAAATGGGAAGGTTTGAGAAGTACTACTGAATCCACAATGGAGGGAGAGGGAACAAGAGAGTCAATTTTTATTTCTTGAGCAATTTACATATTTTAATCTTGTGGAAACTACAAATCTGTAATTGATCTTTACTTTTACATTCGAGGAAGGTCAGAGTCACATTCCCAATCCATCTCTGGCAAATGACAGGGTGTTGCAGCAGGAATTTATGCAATCCCCTTACTCCAGGCATCACCATCTTTTTTTTTTTTCTTTTTTTTTAACCAGTATTTTTCCTGTGCTCAGCCTTCTCTTCATCTATTTTTGATGTGATAATACCATGTTTCCTTCTAAGCTACCTCAAATACTCTTTGGGACAAGGTAAAGTATGTATGTATGTGTGGATGACTGACTGAATAATTTTTTTGAACCTACTATGTACAAGGGTTAATGCTTGAAATAATTTCACTTAATGTAGCAAACCAGAATATGAAATAAGATGTGATGAAATGACATAAATGTATATATGTTGATATGTTCTGAAAAGTATATAATTAGATATTAATACAAATACTATATATTTATTAGAAAACACTACGCTAGGTTTTGTTGATCCCATTCTCAACATCAGCTAGTTTTCTTTTGATTGCTCCTAAACTACAAAATAAGATTCTTAGCCAACTGAAGCCTTTATTATAGTCAAGAAATCTAAAACTGATAAACTTTGGGGAAGTACTCTGCACAGAAAAACCTGTCAAGTTCCCACAAGAATATATTAAAAATAGCTCCCTTCATATAAAGACCTGGAAAGAACCTTGATGACTAATTCTATTTATTAGTCTAAAACAAGCTATGAACATTCCTCTTCATAGAAAGACATTTCCGCCATATTTACCTTTTCTGAAACAGAGGCAAAACCTTTGGTTGGATGCTGTGTTCTCATATCAAAAACATGAAACTTTCCTTCCAGTGATGTAGCTACCAATTTATTCATACTTATGTCTTTTCTGTCAAACTCCAAGCTACATACCTGTAATAGAAAATATTTATTATTGATGGTCTAATCATTATTATTCAGGAGGTTCTTTTAAACTAAGTAAAACAACTTTAAAATTATCAGCTCATGTGAAAGGATTTAAATAATCATTTTATCTTTTGAGAACCAATACATCAAATACCTTTAAATGAAAAAATTTCTTCTTGGTTTATAGGATCAACAAAACCATCCTGAGTTCCCCTGTCTGGTAGATTATTTTGTAAAGCCATATAATTTTTTACTGTTATTACATAATTATTATTTTTTTAATGTTTATTTATTTTTGAGAGAGAGAGACACACACACACACAGAACATGAGTGGGGGAGAGGCAGAGAGAGAGGGAGACACAGAATCTGAAGCAGACTCCAGGCTCTGAGCTGTCAGCACAGAGCCCGACATGGGGCTCGAACTCACAGGCTGCGAGATCATGACCTGAGCTGAAGTTGGACACTTTACTGCCTGAGCCACCCAGGTGCCCCTGTTGTTACATAATTATTTTATACAGTCCAGTCAAAGCTGATTTTAGAAAACAGGAAGGAACCACATTCTTCACTAAAGCTGTACAACTCAGGACCCAAAAATCTGAAAGAACTTGTGGAGGCTGTTACTATTCTAATATTAGCAGGAAAAAAGGCCTCTAGCCTAGCTCATTTTAATATCACACTGCGCATAGCCCACAGGGGTCCACAAATAGGACACAGGAGCTGGTGACTCACCAGGAGTTGTCATACCACATCTGAGTGTGTGTTCACTTTCTGAAGAAAGGATCCATGATTTTCATTAAATTCTCAAAGGGCTCCACAGCTCAAAAAGGTTAAAAACCATTGGCAGAGGGGCTGTACTGAGATGAGTTATTAGAGGTGCTATCCTTTTGAAGTAGTTTGGAGGTGGACAAAAACATGCTCAGACAAACTATAAGAACCCAAAGGTACATTACCCCATTTTTTATGTTCGTCTCCCACCGCAATGACATATTTCTGAGATCAAACAGTTTGATATCCCCATTGTCATAGCCAGCACAAACAACACGCTCCTCTTGATTATAAGCATTGCCTGGAAATCAAGACACAACATTGTGTATCTTTATAAACACTAATTTGAAGGCTGCTAAAATAATGTTATAGAACCTTATACCTTATACATATACCTTATACAAAATCACACTAGGCAGAATCTCATTTTGCCAAACCTGATAGGACATCAAGATTATTAAGTTGGTTATCTAATTTTGCTTTTTTTTTTTTTTAAAGCTCATTTGCTGAGATTCTATATTGAAGGGGTGAGTGAAAATGTTTATTGGAGTCTAAGTTGAAAGCAAATGGTCTTTCTCTATTATATCTGCAGACTAACAGGTCAATTACAGTTCAAACATAGCAGGGGTTGGTAGAATAAATACAGCTATGCTTCTATTGCTTTCTTGGTAGTAACTATATTTGAATGCAAATAGAAACTACTTTAAAACCATTTAGTTTGCAAAATGGTGTCTGGTGTTATCTTTGCAAGGAAATCTGAAATACATTGTAATACACTGTTAAACATTTGTATGGATGGTGGCCCCTGAAGTAAATTTATAATCTGTAGTTTAATTCATCCTGCTTGGATCCAGGATGTTTTCTGGAGTACCTCTGGCACTCATCTCTCCCCAGTACACACACCAATGTGATTTTCCTAAAGCTTTAGTCACATCTCATCCTTGCAAAAACCTTCAGAGGTTTGCCACTACCTCCACACCATCTCAACACTTCTCAACACTGTGGCCCTGAGCCACATTTAAGGCTACTTCTACCACTATTTCATTTAACATACTTACTTTGGCACTTTTCAGGCTATTCCTTATGCTTGACACTTCCTCCCAATTTCAGTGGTTGATATCCTATGTATACTTGGTCTGAGGTCAAAATGCTCTTCCTCCACAGCCATTTCTCACTTGAAGATTCCTTCTATATTCATCTATACTTCTTGTGACCTTTTCTCACTCTTACCCGGTACTATAATTAGTGTAGATATTACACCCTCTTTACTGAACTATAAGCTTCTGGAGGAGGGTAGTATATGAATCTCTCTCACTTTGCATGCCCACAGTACAGTACTATGACATTCATAAAATGGTCAAATCAATGGATTGTTTTTCAAACTTAATGTCCCCGATTTTAAATTGTACTTATGTCCCTTAGGTCAAAGATGAAAGGCTTTAATGGCCCACAGATAATTACTTTTTAATTATCACATCAAATTTTAGATGATGATTCTAAATACAAATCCTGAAATTTCTCCCCAAAGCGTACATGTGTTTAGTTTACATATTCTTGCTCATTATATACAAACACATAGTAATTCCCATACGATAACTTAGTTTTTAATTTGGAAATCTAAAACTTTCCTCTGATTAAATAATAGTGCGATTTTAAAATAATATATAGAACTTAAACAGTTCACATATACTGTTAAATCCCACTATTAATGTCTGTTATCTATATAGTATTATACAATGAAAAAGGAGAAAGAATTTCAAATTTCAAACAAAGTATGACCCATATCCTGTAGTAGCAAAAATTATTTTCATTTTCGTTCCCAGTAAGAGATACTAAGGAATATCAATTAGTCCTACAAAATCAATATTCACTTTAAGTATAGTAACAGAGGAACACTGTTATCAAATTATTAACAAATAATTCTGTAATGGCATAACTATGTTCTAGAAAATAAACATCCTCTGTGTAGAGTATAATGTAAGATTTTTTTAGGTCAGCACTTGTGTTTCAGACTCTGCTTAGTTCCACTAATGGCACTTGACTCTAAACTAGGTCCACATTGTCTCGTTAGACCCAAGTATGTAATAGTAGCAAATATTTTTGAGCACTTAATAATTTAAGCACAATTCTGAGCACTGTATTTGTACTACTTCATTGAATCCTCATAAAACTATTTGGTAAATTCTATTACTAGTTTCACTTCATAAATGAAGAAACTAAGGAACAGAGAAGATTGCTAAATTGCCCACCTCACTCAGGCAAGAAATAAAAAAGTGAGGATTCAAACCTAGGCGCCAGTGGCTGACATTAACCACCATCTCTATTTGCCTCAGTAAACTATCAGAATAATCCAAAAAACAGACTGTAAAGAGACTATCTTGAACCACTGTGCTTTTTACCATCTGATACATCAAATGCAAGAATTCTTCAAGAATTTACCAAATGCCACAGTCCAACAGTCTCTTTTGTTTTCTCCTTGTACAGGTTCCATATTGGCAACAGGATCATCTTTTTGCCTTGGGTCCCACACCTTCACAGTTCCTGTTGTGAATACAAGTGAGTTGGCAAAATTCAACAGTGATTGAGGACATTTCTGCATTCTCTTCCTATGACTTCCTACGTACATGGCGGTATTACAGATACTAAAAAACCTGAAAATTTTTCACATATTTCTGACTTCTAAATGGGCAAGTTGTATTTAATATCAGAGATATAACCCATATGTTACTGTCTGACTTGATTTCCAAGTTAATAGATACACAGAAGAGCCAACAACTATTCCGAAGTTATCAATAAGGTCTGACCGACAAGGCAAACACAAATGTTATGTAATTCAGATCAGGTCTTACTTTCTTTGAGCCTAAAACTAACGTACTATTTACTTAGACTAATATCAGTGTCATCTTAATTTTTATTTTTTTCCATACTACCCTATAATCATTGGCATTTTTCTTATACAGATGAATAAACTCTGATTTTTACATTTATGATTTCTTATATAGGGTTTTAGAACACTATCTCACATACAATTAAACTTAATTTCCCTGTGGCAATAGAGATGAGGGAAATATTAAATAAAATTAACACATATTTCTTCTCAATTGAATTTCAACCCCCTCATTTTACTGAAAATTGCAGGACTACTAACTAAACTCATCACTGCCTAGGAGAAATACAAATGCATTTAATAAAATGGCTGAAAGGCAAGTAAGTACTTGAGAGAGAACAGGAAAAAGGCAAAAAATCTTTAAAAGGGAATTAAACTCAGGAAAAGGGGAGATATCCCACTAGATTTGTCTCTAAGGATAAAATAAAGTCAGTCATTAAAAAGGCTACTTTAAGGAGAAAAAAATTTCTCACAAATGTGACAAGAGATTATTATATTACTGTAGAGGGTTCATACAAATCGTTAAGATTCATATGAAATTTGCAATAGTTAAATGAGCAAGGAACATGAACAGACAATTCACAAAGCAAAACTAACTAGTAAACAAATATAGAAAGAAGTTAACACAAGTGGGAATGCAGGACCATTTTTACTTATAAAATTAAGGAGGGGCATCTGGATGGCTCAGTCGGTTGGGTGTCCAACTTTGGCCCAGGTCATGATCTCACGGTTCATGAGTTCCAGCCCCACATTGGGCTCTGTGCTGAGTGCTCAGAGCCTGGAGCCTGCTTCAGATTCTGTGTCTCCCTCTCTCTCTGCCCCTACCCCACCCACTTGTGCTCTGTCTCTTTCTCAAAAATAAACATTAAATAATTTTTTTTTAATCTAAAATTAGGGGGGAAAAAAGAAAATCAGTGCTGGTAGGACAGACTCGAAATCTACCTCATCGACTGTAGCTGAGAATGTACATGAATACTTTGGCAAGTCTGACAATAAATTAAAAAAATCATAAAACACGTTTATTCTAAAAAAGTTAGATACATGATGATACTCATTCCTTCATTATTTTAAAGTCACTCTCCCAAAACAATAAACAAAAATTTAAAGCAAAGTGAGTGCTTATTAACAAAGACATGGTTAAGGACACTGTGATATATACATAGAATGGAATATTACAGTCATTAAATGGTAATTATGGAGACAGCAACATTTGCATATGACAAAACATAAAAAAGATAAAAATCATATCTAAACAACTACACAAAATTGTATGTAAGATTGGAAAGGAAAACAAATCTAATGGTTATGTTACTGTGGTAGATTGAATGCTACTTTTCCTTATATATTCCATATTGCTTTTATGATTAAAAAGAATAATTGATTTTAATTTTTTTAACATTTTATTTATTTTTGAGAGAGAGTGAGTGGGGGAGGGGCAGAGAGAGACGGAGACACAGATCCCAAGCAGGCTCCAGGTTATGAGCTGTCAGCACAGAGCCTGATGCAGGACTCATACCTTCGAACTGTGAGATCATGACCTGAGCCAAAGTCAGATGCTTAACCGACTGAGCCACCCAGGCACCCCGGATAATTGATTTCTAAAACCCAGACACTGTTGAGTAACTACTAGAAAAATACATCTCTTTTCTTTTAAAGTAATTTCCTCATGGTCTCGAGCAGCCAAACCCACTAAGACACCAAATTTTTTATGTACCCATCGTGAAGCAACAAAAATTCTGACTCCATTACAGTCATTCAGAACAGCTTTGAACACCAACAGACCTGTCCCTTGCTAGTCACCACAGGGCAGGAAAGCGGAGTTGGTGCCCTTGGATCATTCTACGATGCTCAGTAGAAGGATCACGGAACTTCGATGTTCAACTAACTGTCAATATGACAATTTTCACAAGTACCAATTCTGCTTTTTAAAAAAAGAAAATGAAAAGTTGCTGCCCACCTTATATTGTTTTTGAGCTGCCTCAAAAACCTGTAAAGCAATTTTAAATCTTTCAAGGTTCATAGGAAACTATGGTTGTTAGTAGCTGAACTTGCTCAAAACTAAAATAGCAAGTGCTATGCCTCTATCTCAAAATACTTCAAAAGTCTGAAGCAACTGAGGGATATGCAATTAAACTTGCCCATTAAAAAACACTGTTAGATTTAGGAAGTCAAGGCCTCTGAAGAGGATTTCCATATAGAGAGGGCATATTGTTGCACAGAGACTTATCTAAAGAAAAAAAAAATTTAAATACACAGAATACTTTAACTTACCATCTCGGCTGCCAGTCACGATTTCAGGTGCACCTTCCCCAATTCCCAGTCCGCCTACACCATCTATGGCATTTATAATTTCTTTATGGCCCTTTACAGAATATACTGGGATCTCTGGAGCTTCCAAATTCCTAGACAACAGAACACAGCTTCTTACTTACTCCACATGTTCTAAACATTTAGTCCACTAATGAAATTTAAGAATGCATACCATATTTAGATTTTTGTTTTAAAATAAGGGTTTTGCTGACATATCGGACAAAGGGCTAGTATCCAAAATCTATAAAGAGCTCACCAAACTCCATACCCAAAAAACAAATAACCCAGTGAAGAAATGAGCAGAAAACATGAATAGACACTTCTCTAAAGAAGACATCCGGATTGCCATAAAGACACGTGAAAAGATGCTCAACGTCGCTCCTCATCAGGGAAATACAAATCAAAACCACACTCAGATATCACCTCACGCCAGTGAGAGTGGCCAAAATGAACAAATCAGGAGACTATAGATGCTGGAGAGGATGTGGAGAAACGGGAACCCTCTTGCACTGTTGGTGGGAATGCAAATTGGTGCAGCCACTCTGGAAAACAGTGTGGAGGTTCCTCAAAAAATTAAAAATAGACCTACCCTATGACCCAGCAATAGCACTGCTAGGAATTTACCCAAGGGATACAGGAGTACTGATGCATAGGGGCACTTGTACCCCAATGTTTATAGCAGCACTCTCAACAATAGCCAAATTATGGAAAGAGCCTAAATGTCCATCAACTGATGAATGGATAAAGAAATTGTGGTTTATATACACAATGGAGTACTACGTGGCAATGAGAAAGAATGAAATATGGCCCTTTGTAGCAACATGGATGGAACTGGAGAGTGTGATGCTAAGTGAAATAAGCCATACAGAGAAAGACAGATACCATATGGTTTCACTCTTATGTGGATCCTGAGAAACTTAACAGAAACCCATGGGGGAGGGGAAGGGAAAAAAAAAAGAGGTTAGAGTGGAAGACAGCCAAAGCATAAGAGACTCGTAAAAACTGAGAACAAACTGAGGGTTGATGGGGGGTGGGGGGGGGGGTGGGTGATGGGTATTGAGGAGGGCATCTCCTCCTTTTGGGATGAGCACTGGGTGTTGTATGGAAACCAATTTGACAATAAACTTCATATATTGAAAAAATAAAAAAATAAATAAATAAACTTAAAAAAAAAATAAGGGTTTTGCTATGAAGGTAATTTATACATTTACTTCCAATATTTTCTCTCCACTTTAGCTTCTTTTGAGCCCTTAATGAGCACTGCCATCATTCAACTTGGAACTCAAAGTCCTGACCACACTCAGTGATTCTCAGAGATGATCTATCTAGGACCTCTGCACATGACTTACCAGGTGAGCTTACTAACAAATACAGATTCCTGGGCTCCTCCACAGATGTAATGGATAAACAGCCCCAAATCTGCTGACTCTTTGGTCCACTGAAGTCTGATAATCACTACTTTAAACATAGAGTAAATTCAAAGTGATTTAGAATGTTTCCAAAGTAGGCCTTGGTAGTCTGATCTTGAGATCTTTTGGAAGGATAAAATATGAATAGTGTTTACTTTGTATATATTTCTTCCTTTATAATGTATTATTTTCTCACTAAATTCCTTACTATTTTCATCTAGTTACGTATTTTTCAGTGTACCATCATGCTGGGCACAGCAAATCTACAGTCGAACTGGCTGAAGCTTGTCTAAATCCAGGTTAGTTAAGACAAAGGAATGCAGGAAAGCACCCACTACTGTGGGTGTCTGAGTCTACCCAAGATGGCAGGGTGATGAATGGCTCAAGTAAGTTATGTTAATACACCCCTTCTCCTGCCTCCCTCTTTTCTCCTGGAGCTTCTATCCACAATTCTCTTTAACGAGTCAGTTTTTGATAACTTATACTTAAAAAAAAAAATGAAGGTAGCTATTCACGAAATGTAATCCCAACTTATTACTAGGCCAAGATTTATTAGTAAAATCTCCCTAATTAAAATTTCAGATAGCTCAACCTAGGAGACCATGTTTATTTTTGTAGCATCATTGTGAAAGAATCAGGACTAAACAGGACTGAGATTCCACTTCAAAGAATTGCTTTACTGTTTGACTTTAAAATACTGCTTTTTACAACACAAAATTATAAGACTTAACAATGAAAATAAGTCAGTAATACCTGTGACTATGCTAGGAAACTCTATTAGGGAGACAGTCAATAGTTATATTTGTTGCTTAGTCTTATGCTGAAATATGTTATTTTTAAAAAGAACATTCAGACTGGTTTCTCCCAAGTTCTCTGAAAGTATATGTAAGAACTGATGCATTCTAATAAATGCTAACTTAATTATTAAGCAGTTAAAGCAAGGGGAATTAAAATAGCTTCATTCTATTTTATGATTCATGTCAGTAATTTAATAAGAAAGCAACAGATTCTAAGTGAGAATCAAGAAAGGTCACCTTAGAAAACATGAAGTAGAGAAGATAGTTTCTTTCTAGAACATTACTATGTACTTTAAACAGTAAAAATAAGACATATTCTTGAAAAGTAATTGAGGAATTTCAGTTCATGCAATCTAAGTAGGAAATAACTAAAGGTAGAACATGAAAATTATAAGCATTTGGCATAATTACGGTCTTGTTCATTTGCAACAGGTTTACATTGATTTGCTCAATAGATGTATTCCTAAAAAGTTGTGCTTAGATGTGCAGAATTTTTTTAATGAATTGGGAATTCTACATTAAAAAATTCAAACAAAGAAAAACTCAGTGTATCATTCTATAATGCCAAATGTCTCACTGAAATATAAACAGTATCTTAAGTTTTCCATGTTTTACATGTGTGGGGAATAGCCCTTTATGTACAAATACAGGGGATTAAATGCTACCACCAAACAGCATGTGTGGAAATAAATATTGGTAACATTATTCAAACTAGCTAAAGAAAAACAGTATTTTTAAATGGATTTTGAATATGAAATCTAGAAATATATATTAAAGGACAATTCTTACATTTTTATAAATAGTTAAAATTGAACAAGGAACATTTTAAAATAAGAAACCTCCCTTTCAGAGGAAGAGTAACAAGACTATCAAGGAAACTGCCTATCTTGCGTCTTAATATTGACTAAATAATCTTACCATATATGAAGGTTTCCAGCAAAATCTCCAGTAGCTAAATATCTCTGCTGTAAAGATGTTGCACCAAATGTTCCACACTTAATGGGTTTGGCCTTTTCAATCTTGACAGAGGGAAGGAAAGAGGATACATTATTTATGTAAGCAGCTATTTATAATTCATGATATTTATGGCTCTACTATGGGCCTTAAATAAGGCACATAATATAAAAAGCAATGAAAAAATTTTCTGATCAAAATTATGCTTTTCCTTTCATCACTTTTCTGTAGTTTAAAAGTGTGTAACTGTCAAAAAGAATGAGTTTTAATTTTGCCTTTGCTCTCATCTCACTAATGAGACATTCAAATGCTGACAAGTGCACCATCTCCATTGGTTTGCAAATATGAACATTTCAACATTTCATGTGGTATTCTTCTCTAAGATCCTCAGTAGGAATAAGAACATAATGAAGATGTTATTCTTTCCAGATGGCTACAGGAACAAAAATGTTCATGTGTCTCTTATAGTTTTCCCTGCAGAACCCTATAAACTGAGAGTGTTTATGTCACTATTCTCTCTGGGACCTTGTCAATGCACACAGATTTGTAGATGTGTGAGTGCCAGAGGCACTGCTATTGCTATGGATTAGCCAATATTTTGAAGTTTCTTTAAAAAGCTCTGTTCCAAGTATTGCATATAATCCCATTAGTAAAACAACCACATACCAATGCACTAGTTAAGGTACATGGCTTAAGGAAATCAAGTCTAGACCATATTATCAAAAGGATCCTAAGAAATGATATCATACAGGGGTGCCGAAGGTTGGCTCAGTCAGTAAAGGGGCCAACTCTTGATTTTGGCTCAGGTCATGCTCTCACTGTTGGTGGGATCAAACCCCATGTCTGGCTCTACACTGACAACAAGGAGCCTGCTTGGGATCCTTTCTCTCTCTCTCAAAAATAAATAAACATTAAAAAAAAAAAGAAATGATATCATACAATACCCTCCTGTCATACAATACCCTCCTGTCATAGGCAAAGAGCTTGAAGCACACAACTTTACACTTTTGCCCAACTTATGCATTCCAACATTTTTATTGAGTTCCTACTAAATAAAGTCAATGAACTGAACAGACTAGGATACAAACATGAATGCGATTGGCCATGCCCTCAAGAAGGAGTTTACAACCAAAATATCAGTTCCTATTTGACTCCTCCCACATATACATGCTACTCTTAGCTACTCCCACACTTGTGAGGGTCATCCACTAATCTCCTTTTACTCTGTCACCCCCACCCACCCTAACCCCACCTGCCCTGATTCTCCTGGAGTCAGCTGCTGCCTTGGCCCCTGTGAACTCTGGGCAATACGGAATCTGATGAGGCTTGATGCCTACCCCACTCCATACTCTAGCCCTATAATATCACCTCCATTTACTTGGCCTCAATGGGGTAAACCTATTGTCTTAGTCTGTTATAAACTTTAAGATTTTTATTCTTTTTTTTTTTTTTTTGAGAGAGAGAGAGCATGTGAGCGGAGAGAGGGGCAGAGGGAGAGAGGGGGAGAGGGAGAGAGATCCCAAGCAGGCTCCATGCTGGGTATGGAGTGGAGCCCAATGCAAGGCTTGATCCCACAATGGGATCATGACCTGAACCGAAATCAAGAGTCTGATGCTCAACCGACTGAGCCACCCAAGAACCCCAGATTTTTATTTTTTTTTTTTAAATATTTATTTTGGAGAGAGCACAAGCAGGTGAGGGGCAGAGAGAGGGGGACAGAGGATCAGAAGCAGGCTCCTTGCTGACAGACTAACAGCAACGAGCCAGATAAGAGGCTCAAACTCACGAACTGCGAGATCATGACCTGAGCCAAAGTCAGAGGCTCAACAGACTGAGCCACCTAGGCGCCCCTATTCTTAATGTGTACAAGAGTAATACATGTTCCCTACAAAAATTCAAACAAAACAAAAAACTGAAGGGAAAAAAGTGAGTCTCCCTTTGATGCTCCCCAGTAGTAATCCCCATCATTCTAGATCTTTTTCTACACGTTTACACTAAATTAAACACATAGGTTTAATTTAATATAAGAAGGCCCTTATATTTTCCTTTGACTTTTTTTTTTTTTTTTGACATAACAGTATTCTGCATACACTTTTTTCCCTCCAGAGTTCTCCAGTTTCCAGGGGATTTCTTCTTGAAACTTTTCAGTTCCTGGGCCAATCTCATCCCTCCTAGTAGGTTTGGCCTGTTTCATAGAATTAAAAAAATAATTTCCCTGCCACTTTAAATGTTTGGCTAGGCACTTCCATTAGAGCAGTTTTCAAAGAAAAAAAAAAAATCCACTTAATACAAACTAAACTGAACTTTTCTCTCATGATTCAAAAGATATTATTATATGGGGCTTTGGAAACTCCCAGCTTGTTAAGCTTTCACACTGTCTGGGATCTGGAGAAATGAGCAGTGACTATGTAGCCAGGTCTACAAGAAAGCATTCACAGCCTCCGTGGAAACTGCCCAGTAAACAAAAGCAGTCATCTGTAATAACATGGTTGTAAAAGACCGTATTGATGAGGAACACAAAATTACAAGAATAATTTTTTTTAATGCATTTGTGGTCCCAGATAGTTACTCAGAAACCTGATATTCATTTATTTCAATTATTTTTTCCAATTTTACTAAAAAAAAAAGTTATAATGCAGCAACACGAAGAATCAAAAATTTGGCAACTTAACAAAGCGGTTTCCAACTCCAGATCACTTTTGTGCTCCCCACCTTCCACTTCCCCCAAATAAAAGTAACTGAAATATCACTAGTGGCACAGCACTTAATCACTGTTAGGACACAATTTCTATGGTTAAAGTAATTCAGAGTTCCAACGTATGCCAACTGATGAAATAGACACCCACTCCTTCCTCCACTTATGTTACACTGGGCCTGGATGCCCCAAGCAAGAAGTCACTGGTCATGGCTCCCCCGGTCTGAGGCAGAGGGTGAAGATGGGCCTCTTGGGTAAGCAGCTGGTAGGCCTCATGGACAAGAATATGGCTCCAGGGACTCGTGGGTTAGGAGCTGTGGGGAGGTTGCATCATGTATTGATAGAACTCTCCAGGAAAATTCTTCTCAGGGACCTGGGAAGACTTGTCTCCCATTTTCTCCTCTTTTACCACCTAAAGCACTCTGCTTCTCACAATTCCACTATCACTTGGAGCCTTTCATAGGGTTTCTCTTCGTCCTAAGCTACAGAAGAGTTATACCATAAAAGCTAACCTCTACTTTTCAGTCCCTACAGTGAGCACATGGTTCTTCGAAGATTTTACTGCTGGTAATAAAAAACTAGGAAGCAAAAAATTTCCTCCCTGTGGTATTTCTTCATCTAACTTTCACCTTTTAAGCCTTTGGAACAAAGATTCTCAGACCATGCTCCTAGAACACACTAATCTTCCAGCACCAACATAAATTTACACACACAGATAGAACCTTTAAAAAGCTAATAGACAGGGGCACCTGGATGGCTCAGTTAAGCGTCAGACTTTGGCTCAGGTCATGATGTCATGGTTTGTGGGTTCAAGCCCCACACTGGGCTCTGGGTAGACAGCGCAGAGCCTGGAGCCTGCTTCAATTCTGTGTCTCCCTCTTTCTCTGCCCCTCCCCCACTCATGCTCTGTCTCTCTCTCAAAAATAAACGTTAGGGGTGCCTGGGTGGCGCAGTCGGTTAAGCGTCCGACTTCAGCCAGGTCACGATCTCGCGGTCTGTGAGTTCGAGCCCCGCGTCAGGCTCTGGGCTGATGGCTCAGAGCCTGGAGCCTGTTTCCGATTCTGTGTCTCCTTCTCTCTCTGCCCCTCCCCCGTTCATGCTCTGTCTCTCTCTGTCCCAAAAATAAATAAACGTTGAAAAAAAATAATAAAATAAATAAATAAACGTTAAAAATTAAAAAAAAAAAGCTAATGGATATGATTTTCTCAAACTTAAGTTTTCTTCAATATTTTGTTTACCTTGTCTGTTAGAAAATATTAGCAAATGAACGCCAATAAGAAAACCTGGAAATGAAGATTAAAGTTTACGTATGGTTGCTTCTTGTGATATAAAGATCACAATATGTATAATATAGTCTGATTTTTCCACTAGAAAACCCCTTCTTTGTATGGAATTGGAACAAACTACTCGAGTATTTCATGGAGTTCCAAAAACAGCACCACAATGTCCAGACACTCTGGCACCTGAACACATCTGAGAATCTCTACCTTAAAAGGAAAGAAACCAAACTGAGAGCCACTCTATTACAATAGATCCTATACTAGATATTTCCACATTTGTCATTGCACAAATTCTAAAAGTCAGTCTTTTTTTTTTTAACTGTTGTTATTTATTTCTGAGAGAGAGAGAGAGAGAGAGAGAGAGAGAGAGAGAGAGAGAGACCGAGAGAGACCGAGCACAAGCCAGGGAGAGGCAGAAAGAGAAAGGGAGACACAGAAGCAAGAAGCAGGCTCCAGGCCCTGAGCTGTCAGCCCAGAGCCCGACGCGGGGCTCAAACTCACGAACTGCAAGATCATGACCTGAGCCAAAGTCAGAAGCCCAACCAATGGAGCTACCCATGTGCCCCTGCAAGTCAGTCTTTATTGAAATATAATGGAATGAAATAAACTGCATCTACATTTAGAGGCAAAGACTCACAGGAGTGGTACCAAGGCCTGTGGTAGACAAATGTACTAAGCTCTCTGAAATCTTGCCTTGATTCCTCTGACCTCATTTCCTGCTTCTCTCCTTTCTACTACACTCCAGCCACATCTGCAACTTCCTTTTTGCTCCTCAGACACAACAAAGTCATTTCTACCTCAGGACATTTGCATTTACTATTTCCACTGTCTGAACTGCTCCTCCCTCACATCATGTCTGTCTTCTCCAAATTCAGATTTCAGATTAAATGTCATCTCCTCTGAGAGGCTTTCCCTGCACCTCCAATCTGAAGTGGAACCCCCAAATCACTATCACCCACCCTGTTTAATCTCCTTTATTGCACTTACCAATAAAATTATTTTATTTATTCAATGATCTCTGTCCTTTCTAGAATGAGTACCATGAAAATGGGGCCCTGTAGCATCTGTTAAACACCTTAAAGTGCTCAACATTTGTTGAATAAAAATATAAATTAACATCTATTAGCCTCTCATTCCTACTGCTGGAGAAAAACCATTGGGAGTCCACGATCCCATTTCTCCCACCGTGTTTTCACATGACACACCATAGTTTTTGGTGTCATTTATACTCAATAATGAAAACAGCATCCATATATTGAGCACATCTATCAGATACTGTTCTAGATGTTCTTCTAGTCTAGGCCATCACTTTCCTTCCTCACACAACTGCAAGCTAAGTGTTTGCAACACCCCTTTCCAGACGAGGAAACAGGTTTAGAGGACTAAGACTTGCTCAAGGTCCATACAGCGAAGAAGATTCCAAGTTCTTTATACTAATTGTGGCTGCCCCCAGACCTACATGTAAATCAATTAAGTTTATTATGTAGCCCCGATTCCATAAACCAGAGAGTGATTAGAAGTACCAAAAATGTTCCAACCTTGAAAAGGACTGGGTGAGTAAATGGTATTGTCACAAACTGAACCTACTTTCAGATTTGTGTCCTCTCACTCCTACCTTCATTCATATCTTTACAAGATATATAGTTATCTATGCCTCCCTCATGTTCTCTTTTCTCCTTATACTAAAGAAATACAGATTTATAGATACTAGCAGTCTGTTGTGCAAGAATAAAATTCAACTCAAAATATAAAAACATTTTTAAAAAACCTCAAATGTATAAACATTTTATTATTTGCATGGCAGTGAGGACTGCAGTTGGCCAAGAAGGGCTGAGCTCTGCTGGCAAATGGACTTATAGAAGCAAGGGTGTTTTCTCTTTCTAAGATATTCACGGACATCATAATAGCTAAATTAAGAAGGGGCAATGGAGTGAAGCTAATTTCTTATAGTTCATAAAAAGGTTCCTTCCCTGCTTCTGTTAAGTATTTTACCTTTGGGAAACAAGGGTTTAAAAAAAAATCCACTGGTTACTTAAATTTTCCTTGCTAGGGAAAAAAAAAAAACAAAAAACAAAAAAAACACAGCTAAAAAGATTTATTTTGCAAAATTTATTCCAAAAAGAAAATTGGTTTATATTAATAACTTTTGCTGTAGGACCCTGAAAATGACCATGACTTAGCTGTTGGTTCTCTTTGCTACAATAAGTTAACATGATTAAGGAAGCCCATGATGGATAAGTCCCATGAGAGCTATTTTTGTTCCATCTGTGGGTGGGTCTAGTACAGCTTGTCAGTATTTCCTCCTCCACATCCTAGCACTACTTTAATTAACATTAAAAGAGTTAGTGAACCACATGGTAACAAGCAGTGAACTCAGTGGCACAGGGGCTAAAAAAGCAGAACTTTATTAACTTACTAAATTTTAAAGTATAAACATCCACAACTATGATTCCAGTTTTCAGGGCCGCCCCAGTCCTCTGTGCCAATTAGAGGAAAGTTGTCCTTTATAGGCTGAGGAAGTCTCACATTCATAAAGTTTGATGAGAAAGAGACAGATTTCAGTTTCCACTTGAACCCTGCAACCCCTTGTGTGGTGTAGCAAACTGCTCAACTATACATGAAGGCCCTCATTCCCTAGCTATCCTTAGTAACAAGATAAGGCAAACATTAACAAAGACCTGTTTGCTTCCTTCACATTTTTACCTTGGATACATGGGCTTTGGAACACATAACTTGAGGTGGTTCCACATTGAAGAATCAAGTATTTCAGAAATTCATCTAGCCCCATGGTAGTCAACACTGGTACTTGTTAGAATCACCTGGTTGAAGTTTAAAAAATACTGATATCTAGGCCTCACTCTACTCTAAATGAAGAGTCGCACTCCAGCAGAATTTCTTAAGGTGGGACCAAGGCATGAATGTTTTAAAACACACACACACGCGCGCGCACACACTCACACACACACACACACACAATGTATGACAACAGCAACAGAACATACTCAGCTGATCCTGATGCACAGTAAGAGTTGAGACCCATTGAGCCTATATTTAACCTGTATTCTTTTCCACTGCACCATAACAGCCAAACACAATCTAAGTTCTTAAATGTGTTTTTGCATTTGTTTTATCCTTTCTCTAGACAAGAGGCTTTTTAGAAGGGACTCATTCTTCAAGTACCTCTGGTCCTTCTTTAGCATGGTATCCTGAAATAGGTTGTCAACAGAGACAAAGGGCATTATTTCACTCTGTGGAACAAGTGTGTTCCTAAGTGATACAAATTATACCTGATTTTAAAAAGTCACAGTCTGTAAATGTTCTCTGGTTAAATTTGATGGTATTTGGTATTTGTTCCTAATACTTCACCTGCTTTTGTCTGCTATTCCAATGTTTCCATTTGTTCAAACCCTGACCCCAGTTGATTAATGATCAATAAACTGATATTTAAATTTTCCAAGTTACATCCTTTTACAGACTATACATTCACTCATCCTTTTAACAAGTAATTTATTGAGTGGTTGAACTTTACAAACCACAGTGATGAAAAGACACTGTCCTTACTCTCCAGGAGTTTACAATCTAATTAGAGATTAGACAGAATTACATTATTTCTGGAGCAGATAAGAACCAGCATAATGCAATGTAAAGAGTTTACTTTGTGTGGGGATCAGGAAGGGATTTCCTAAATCAAATAATCTGAACTGGACCCTAAAATAGCAACAGGTGCCTGGGGGCTAAGTGGCGAACAACATAAGCAAGGCAAGGTAGAAAAGGATAAGTCATGTGTAGGAACTCTGAGTACCTGGCTAGAAAAGACAAACTGAGGTGCCTGGGTGGCTCAAGTGTCTGACCCTTGATTTCAGCTCAGGTCATGATCTCACAATCTGTGAGCTCTTTGCTAACAGTGCCAAACCTACCTGGGATTTTCTCTCTCTTCCCTGCTCTCTCTCAAAATAAGTAAACTAAAAGAGACAAACTGAACAAGAAAACTGGCACTCATTGAAATTTAAAGTGAGATGGGATCGATCTTATATACCTTCTAATCCAAGCTTGCCTATCCAAATTGTATTCATTCTTTATCTACCACAGTTTTGTTTTGTTTTTTTTAATGTTTTGGTTTATTTTTGAGAGAGAGAGCATGGAGAAGCAGAGAGGGGGACAGAGGATCCCAGGCGGGCTCTGTGCTGACAGCAGCTAGCCCAACTCAGGAACCCTGAGATCATGACCTGAGCCAAAGTCCAACTCTCATTGTACTGGGACACCCAGGCACCCCAACCTTTATCTACCAGTTTAAAGCCAATCTTCCCCATGCAGATTCTCTCCATAGTTTTTAATCCCTGGAGCTCTCAACCTTCCCTGTAGTCTATTACAACCCTAATACTTGATTATGACTGATCACCTGAGATCAATGCATTTTTAAAACTGTAAACAAGTACAAGAATATTAGTTACCATCATTATTCTCGAATTCTTTCACTAATGATCTTCACAAAACTTGTAAACTTGCTCTTGCCACATCCAGTTAAAAGTCCTTCAGAGATGTCCCATTTAAAAAAGCGTAAATCCTTTAAACAACTTAAAGACCTTGCAAAGTTTGGTCCCTGCTTACCACTCCCATCGCTCAGGTTCCGCATACCCTGTTTCCTCTGGAAACCTCCTCTATTCCTCGTTTGGCCTAGTTAGCATCTACTCTCCCAAATCTGTTTTTACTCTCATAGAACCGTGTTCCTTTATGTTAGAGAATTCATCTGCTTGTATTTATGCATCGTCTGTTTGATCATTTAACTGATTCTCTCTCCCACTAGAAAATAAACTCCGTGAAACCAGGGTCATTGTCATTCACATGCCGGGGAATATCAGACAATCAATTGATACTCGCTGAAGAATAAATGGTTCGGCTGTCTCCTCCAATTATAATGCAGGCATCACGGTACCAGCTTTGTCTCTGCTTATAAGAAAAAGCATTTTACTAACAGGGCCTATTAAAAAGACTCCACAAACAACTGCACACTGCCTAGAAGGGCCTCGAATTTAGATACGAAATCTTAATGTCACTTCCCAGGGACCCCGCTCTGGACTGCGAGGGTGACTGCAGGAAGGGGCCAGCAGGGCGCGGATGAACTGGCCAGCCGAGAATTCAGGACTCGAACCAAAGCATTTTACGTCGGAAGTATTCCTCAATCTGCGATCATCTTCGCTGGTTCCGCGCAGCTCGAGCTGTGCTTTTGGGGGACGCTGGACGGAGGCTTGGGCAAAAAAAAATGCAGACTCCCCCCAACCCCAGATCCGCACTCGACCCCTCACCAACGGTAATCCCAGATCCTGGAACTGGGCAGTCCCGCTTGGCACCCACCTCCCGAAGCAGCTTTAGGTCCCCGTGCTGGATCTCATACAGTTGAATGACGCCGGTGCCCCGTGCGAAGTTGCCCATGGTCACAAATTTGGCGCTGCAGGGCACCCACTTACAGTCAAACACCGTGTAGTTGAGGCCCTTCTGAATATGGGAGATGATCTGAGGTTTCTCGAAGGCCGACATGGTCCAGCCAACTTCCCCCCGCCCAACCAGTACACCCAGACCCTGACAAAACACAAACCGGGAAACCAGACTCCAAACATTAACGCTTTTCGCCCTCCCGCTTGCCGTAGTAGCCCCCAAAACCAAGCAGAGTTGGATTTAGTTGTCTCGGATAATGCCCGATGCGCCACTGAAGTGAAGCAAGATTTTTCTTCACTGACAGCACAAACTTGCTTATCGTCTTTACCTACTGCCTTTCGCACATACACATATTGGAGATTGCAAATGCGTCGGCTGGGAATGGCGGAGCCATAGGGCACGACAGGAATCAGGCATATTTTAGGATATTCCCCCTTCCGGTCCAAAAAACGCACAAAATCCCGCTCCAGGGCCCCTACGTGGGACTTCTTAGGAAAGTGGGCGGAGCCCTGGGGCTGGTTGGCGGACGCTGGACCCTGCGAGGTGCGCCTGCGCATTGCAGTGGTGCTCGCGTTCTGGCCGGAAGCACATGTTGGGGCTGGAGATTCCTGGGGATGGAAACGCAGATGGAGGCCCAGAGCGCGGGGGCCGAGGACGGCTTCACCCAAGTCACCCGCAAGGGTGGCCGGCGGGCGAAGAAACGGCAGGCTGAGCAGCTGTCCGCGGCGGGGGAGGGCGGGGACGCGGCCCGCATGGACACAGAGGAGGCCCGGCCCGCGAAGCGACCCGTTTTCCCGCCCCTCGCTGGGGATGGATTCCTGGTACTAGCGGGGACCGTGGGTGAGGAACGAGGCCGGGGCCAAAGTTGGACTAAGCCGGTGGCCTCTGGGTGATGTTAAAACTGCTGGGGCTCTTCCGTAGTGGGGTTCTTAGAGAAACGACTCTCCTGAACGAAGTTTAATTCGTTCAATTAAATCTTTTTGGGGAAGAGCTGTCATTTTGCAATGCCCATCTCCATCCTTCGAGACATCTCCCGAGTTGTGTGTTCGTTTATTGTAGAGTGGGAAAGAAGAAACAAGGAAAATTCCGGTCCCAGCTAACAGATACACGCCATTAAAAGAAAACTGGATGAAGATATTTACTCCTGTTGTAGAACATTTGGGACTTCAGATACGCTTTAACTTGAAATCGAGGAATGTAGAGATCAGGGTAAGGAGAATGTCAACCACTTCCAAATATGTTAGGGCTTCTCTCTCCTACAGGGATGAAAAGGAGTGAATAGGCTTTCCTTAGTGGGAGTTGTTTTGTTAAACGGTCGTCATGCAGTTTTCTAAAATAGTACAGTGAGCTGGAACTTCTTGAATGTCTTTGAAGTTTGCATTCAACATGTATATTAGTTGAATTCGTAAGGTGGGCCTAAGGTCAGACGAAAATACTGGCCATGCCTGTACATGTATTTTATGATGTGTTCTGTGTTGAAATGAGAGAAGGTGGAGTAAAGAGGTTGTCATAAACAGAAGTATGTAAATAAGGAACAAAAGTACATACTTGTACACACACACATATATTCATTTCATGGTGTCAGTTTGAAAGTTAATATTAATTGACTTTGGTCTTCTTTTCCTGGGTGCCAGTTTCGTATTAGAATCAATAACCAAAATTAATTCTATCTTCTGTTTTGAGGGTTCTTATACCGTCATCAGGACTGGTATAGACTCATGTTGAGCTAGAATAATGCAGTAAAGTAGATGCACAGCTCTGAAGAGTTGGTAAAGTTTAAAATCTAGAACTTGGCGGTAGAACTCCTCTTTGTTCTCATTGTCACTTTCATGCAGGTTTTTGTAGCTTTGTGTGAGAACATCTTGTTTCCTTAAGGGTTTCCCTTGCTTCATTGCTTTAGATCTCCTTTCACCACCCCTTCCTGTGTGCCAGTGCCCGACCACACTGCTTTTACTATGATATCCTAGTGTCTTCAAAATCTCTGAAGGGCAAAAGCTGTTTTTTGACCTAACCTGCCTTTTAAGTAGGAATTTAAGTCCTAACTCATCTCACCATCTCTTTGAACATATTTATGTCCATACTATTGGGGGCTTTGCTCTCTGAAGAAGGCCCTCTCCTCTGTACTCTTTTTTTTTTTCCTGCCTCAATCCCAGTCATCTTTCAGAATCCAGCTCAAGAGCTTTCTCCTTTAGGATTGGCCTGTGTTGCAGTCGTCTCTTCAGAGCCTACACTCTTGCTGTGCTTGGCTGTCACATGTCCCAGCAGCATTAGTTTGGATTCCACTCACACTTGTTGGTCCTGCCAGAGGCCATAAACGTAGTGGTGCTTTAGCACACACCACATCATATTAACCTTTAGGACAGCCCTGTGAAGTACTTAACAAATCCCCATCATTTAGATACGAGGAAACTGAGGGTCAAAGGAGTATGTTAGTTGGGGCCCCTGGGTGGCTTAATTGGTTAAAGCATCTGACTTCAGCCCAGGTCATCATCTCAGGGCTCGTGGGTTTGACCCCTGTTAGTTCTGTGCTAACAACACAGAGCCCGCTTCGGATCCTCTGTCTCCCTGTCTCTCTGCCCCTCCCCTACTCACACTCTCTCTCTCTCAAAAATAAACAAACATTAAAAAAAAGAGTATGTTAGTCAAAGTTCATTCACTAATAAGTGAATCTTGATGGGGGGGGGGGGCTTTCAGGACCTCCCACTCTGACCTTTTTATTTTACAAATGAGAAAACTTAAGACCTGCAGCAAGAAGGGGACTTGCCCAAGGTCACGTACAGGATTGGAACTGGGGTCTGATTTTAAATGTGCCATTACACAACCTTGTAGAGTTTTAAATTTGTCAAATATGTGGTCTCAACTAAATTGTGAGTCTGTGTGGGAGAATAGAAGTGACAATTTTGGAATCAGACCTGTATTGGAATTCTACCTTTTTCACATTTTAGTACTTTAGTTTTCTCAAATGTAAAGGTTTTTATATTAATACTCAAGGTTGACATGAAGGTTAGAGCTGCTGTATGTAAAGCACCTTTGCAATGCATGTCATTTTCAGTGGTAGGAATTTTATGAATAGCAGCTATTTCTGCAATTATCCAGTAAAGCCTTTGAGGAAAAGATCCCTGCTTAAATCATTTTTGGTAGTTAGTACTGGAGTTAGTGCTTTGAGAAACATCAGTATATAATGACAGTTGAAGTCAGGAGATTAGATCAGAACTCCCAGGAAGACTGCATGCATTGAGGAAGAAGAGGACCAGCCTGGGCCTTGACGGGATAGACCAGGGTCAGAGGTCCCTCAGCGTGTGGGCGTCTGGGCTGTGCCAGAGGGAATCTTGCAGTTTACCCCAGAGTGAGATCGCTCATGGAGTGTAATCATTTGGCAGGATGGAACTACCCAGCTGTAAAGCTGGGAGCATTTTGTTTTGCAAGTTATTATTTTTTAATTTAAATTTTAGTTAACATACAGAGTAATATTGGTTTCAGGAGAATTCTGTGATTCATCACTTTCATACAATACCTAGTACTCATCATAATAAGTACCCTCCTTAATGCCTATCACCTATCTATCTCATCTCCCACCCACCTCCCTCCATCAACCCTCAGGCAACTTGTTCTCTATTATTTATTAAGAGTTTCTTGTGGTTTGTTTCCTTCTCTTCTCTCTTCCCCTTCCCATATGTTCATCTGTTTTGTTTCTTAAATTCTACATATGAATGAAATCATGGTATTTTGCATTTCCCTGATTGACTTTTCTCACTTAACATAATAGATTCTAGCTCCGTCTGCATTGTTGCAAATAGCAAGATTTCATTATTTCTGATGGCTGAGTAATGTTCCATCCCATTCATTTTTTTTATTTATTTATTTTGAGAGAGGGAGCACGCGTGTGAGTGGGACAGGGGCAAAGACAGAGAAAATCCCAAGTAGGCTCCACGCTGTTAGCACAGAACCCCACATGGGGCTAGATGTCATGAACTGTGAGATCATGACTGGAGCTAAAATCAAGAGTCAGACGTTTTAACCTACTGAGCCACCCAGGCACCCCTCTTCCATTGTATATATATTACCACATCTTATCCACTTATCAGTCGATGAACCTTTGGGCTCTCTCCGTAGTTTGGCTATTATTGATATTGCTGCTGTAAACATTGGGGTGCATGTACACCTTCAAATACGTATTTTTGTATCCTTTGAGTAAATACCTAATAGTACGCTTGCTGGATCATAAGGTAGTTCTATTTTTAGGGTTTTTTTTTTTTTTATGTTTGTTTATTTTTGAGAGAGAGAGAGAGAGAGAGAGAGAGAGTGGGGGAGGGGCAGAGAGAGAGGGAGACACAGAATCCGAAGCAGGCTCCAGGCTGTCAGCACAGAGCCCGACGCAGGGCTCGAACTCATGAACTGTGAGATCATGACCTACGCTGAAGTCGGACACTTAACCGACTAAGCCACCCAGGCGCCCCTATTTTTAGTTTTTTGAGGAATCTCCATACTGTTCTCCAGAGTGGCTGTACCAGTTTGATTCCCACCAGGAGTGCTAGAGGGTTCCCCTTTCTCTGTATCCTCACCAACACCTGTTGTTTCTTATTGTTTATATTAGTCATTCTGACAGGTGTGAGGTTGTATCTCATCATGGTTTTGATTTGTATTTCCCTGATGATGGGCGATGTTGAGCATCTTTTCATGTATCTTGTCAGCCCGTGGATGTCTTCTTTGAAAAAGTGTCTATTCATGTCTTCTGCCCATTTCTTAACTGGGTTGTTTGTTTCTTGGATGTTAAGTTTGATAATTTCTTTATAGATTTTGGGTAAATTAAATGTAGTGCTGATCACCAAAAACTGGGTCGTAGAGAATATATTGGGGAAGGGTGGTGGTAAAGGAAATTTTAATAATGGGGAAGGTCAGTCCTAGTGTTTTGTTGGAATATTATCTCCAATCTTAATTTGTACCTTTTTTTTTTCCTTTTTTTTTTTTTTTAACAGACTTGTAAAGAAACCAAGGATGTTAGTGCTCTGACAAAAGCAGCTGATTTTGTGAAAGCCTTTATTCTTGGGTTTCAGGTAGAGGTGAGTGATTTCATGACATCTGAAATAGGGGCTTAAACATAATATGAATGTTTCAATGGATTTGGGCTTTTTCGAAAAAATTTGGGGGTTTTCTAGGTCTACAGTTGGTGAATTTTTTTTTTTTAATTTTTTTTTAACGTTTATTTATTTTTGAGACAGAGAGAGACAGAGCCTGAACGGGGGAGGGTCAGAGAGAGAGGGAGACACAGAATCTGAAACAGGCTCCAGGCTCTGAGCTGTCAGCACAGAGCCCGACGCAGGGCCCAAACTCACGGACCGCGAGATCATGACCTGAGCTGAAGTCAGACGCTCAACCGACTGAGCCACCCAGGCACCCCTACAGTTGGTGAATTTTAACTTAATAGTCATTCTCAGGTATCTAAATGAAGGGCTCCACAGCATTTATTTTTATGTTGTAGGATGCAGTTGCCCTCATTAGGTTGGATGACCTCTTCCTAGAGTCCTTTGAAATTACAGATGGTGAGTGTATGATGGTCTTTTCCTATTATTACTGTACTTTTGTATTGCTGACTTTGTATCGTATGTGTCTCTTAGCTTTCTAATAGCATCATTTGACCTGTATTACTAGCAGGTTTTAAAAATAGACAATATATGTTTTCTGTCTTTTAGTAGGGAAATTTAGTTAATGATTAAACTTCATTATGGAGTGGGTGGTATACTGGAATGGTTTGCCTCCTGAGGTCTCGCTCCTCTCATTTAGTGAAGCCCCTAAAGGGAGACCACCTGTCAAGAGCAATAGGAAGAATCGCTGGCAAAGGAGGAAAAACCAAATTCACCATAGAGAATGTGACACGGACGCGGATAGTGTTGGCTGATGTGTAAGTATCTGATCTTGAGAAAATTATTGTCGTAATTTATATTTGATCTTTTGCTGGTTTCAAGAAGCTATAAAGATTGTATTTTATCCGTTATGTTGCCACTGAATCTTTGTCAGTATATGGTTCTGAATGAAATACATAGTTACTTTGAAAGCAGATTAAGTAGGTTGAGAAGATCTTAGAAATTTTAGCTTTTTTCTCAGCAATAAAGGAAATGTTTAGAATTACTATTAAAAGAAGTTACGTGACACGTGAAGATTTCAGTAGAATCTTAGGGGACTCTTTAATCAGTAGGAGAGGGCAAAGAGTAGGTGTTTTGAATGCCCTTGTGACTTTCTTTTTAAAGAATTATATGTAGAAACTTTGTAAATAATGTAGAATTACGTGGAAAGGTCCTCCCTAAAAGGACGGAGAGTGTTGCACATTGGATGAAAAACTAGAGAGCAGCTATCTGAACAGAAAGAAGATGAGACAGGCTTAAAGTAAGGGTGCAGGAAGTCAAGCTGGGATTAGCCCTGTCGGGGGTTGATGCTGCTGCAGTGCTGGGTCGGGGTTACTGGCAGATGGCTCGCAGATTATATAATGCCATGAAGTTGGGGAACGAAGCAGTTGACTGAGAGGAGGAGGGATCTGCCTGCTGCTAAACCCAGAAATAATTTTAATTTAAAATCATACTGTCTTTGCTCTAAACTCAGGGCCTCACTGTAATTTAGAATCTAAATTTTAGACTCTGTTTTACACTCGAGGGTTAATGGTAATACCACGTTGGTGGCCCTCTTACTGGAAGACAGGTGTATTGTAATTTTGATCTTTGTGACGTGAGCCTGCAGTTGGGAGTATGGAGCCATGAGGAAAGCTTTTTTTGAACTAGGAATTTTAAAATGTTTTGAAACGTATACCACATTTGAAAGTATCCTATGTAGCCCTAAAAACTTTGTTAATTTAGAAATCTAAAAATGTAACTGATTTGGTAATCAAATTATGGGTACTGTGTTGTGTTAAATTTTAAGCATATTTGTGTCACCTTAAAATGCACTATTGAACTAGCTTTTTTAACAGCTTTATTGCAGTATGATTTACATCCCTCCAAAATTACCTCTATTAGTATGCTGTTCAGTGAGTTTTGGGGCAGATCTGTAGTCCTATGATCCCACCTCATCCCAGGCAATCACTAATCTACTTTTTTTTTTGTTTGTTTGTTTATTTGTGACAGAGAGTGCGTATGCCACGTTAGAGCTGGGGAGGGGTACCGATGGGGGGAGGGGGAGGTGCTTACAGAGGATCCGAAGCTGGCTCAACAGAGCCTGATGAGAGCCCAATGCAGGGCTTGAACTCACAAACTGAGATCATGACCTGAGCCAAAATTTGATGCTTAACCAACTGGGCCACCTAGGAGTCCCTGATCTACTTTGTTGTAGTTTTGCCTTTTCTAGAAATTTCTATGAATGGAAATACACAGTATGTGGTCTTTGTTGTATAGCGTCTTATAATTAGCATGCTGTTTTGAGTCTCTCCATTTTGTTGGGTGTGTCAGTAATTCCTTCTTATTGCCAAGTACTAATTATATGGATGTGTTGCATTTTGTTTATCCATTCACAGTTGGGCTGTTTTCAGTTTGGGGTTATTATGAATAGTGTTGCTGTTATTGAGTAACTTTTTATGTTTTTGTATTTTTGTTACAAACCGAATTACATACTACCTGAAATCAAAGAAATGCACTATCTTGAGTTTTCAGTATAAATAGACTAATTGGAAATCCACACGTTCAACAACTTATATTATGATATAACCATAAGGTGGACTAAGATGCACCTATGTTGTTTTTGATGAGTTGTCGATAATCTCGTAAAATACAGTATAATGTGAGCACGATAAACTAAAAACTATTCCAAATATATTCAGTATATTAGATGGCAAATAATGTTGCCTATATGTCCTGAGACCTGCATTCCATTCAGATCTTGCCCCGTTACTTTGGGAGCACAACTACTCACACTTCAAGTATTCTTGCTTTCTCTATTTCCTCACCTTTCTGCTCTGTCGTAAAGAATTTTTATTTTATTTTTTTTTTTTTTAAATTTTTTTTTCAACGTTTTTTTTATTTATTTATTTTGGGGACAGAGAGAGACAGAGCATGAACGGGGGAGAGGCAGAGAGAGAGGGAGACACAGAATCGGAAACAGGCTCCAGGCTCTGAGCCATCAGCCCAGAGCCCGACGCGGGGCTCGAACTCATGGACCGCGAGATCGTGACCTGGCTGATGTCGGACGCTTAACCGACTGCGCCACCCAGGCGCCCCAAGAATTTTTATTTTTATCAAACATACACATCTGTGAGCAAGCCCCAAATTTCTACCACCTACTTCCATTTCCCCCTTCCTCAGAGGAACCAGTTTCAACTCTTTTAGCTAATTTTAAACTATTTATGCCCATATTTCCAAATATCTTGTTTATATACCAGCTTGATTTTTTTTTCCAGATTCACTGTTGACTTTCTACCATGAAAGATGAAAATTTAGGTTTCTTTCATCCCTCTCCCCACCTCCACCCCCTGTACTCAAGCCTTCTCACATCCAGTTTGCTTCTCCCTCCCTGTGTCCCCCATAAACTGGGGGTGCTGTAAGACTGGTGTTCAGTATTCCCTGAGTACAGAATCTCTGCTCACTGTATCATCAGCTGAACCAGGTGATATACTGTGATTCCTCTGTCCTTTACAATTCTGTTTTCACTTGAAAAAATAATTCCTTACCTGTGTGCTTTCTTAATATTCAGTAAAATTCAGTTAAAAAGCTGTCTGCTGTTGTATCTCTCCTTGGTGTATCTGGATTTAGCAAACGTTTGAGAAATCTCTCCTGGATCCTTCTTTTTCAGAAGCACTGGTACCCTCTCTGCCTGGCACCCAGCTGGCATCCTGGGTTCTCCTTTCGGCTTTGCCCCTTTGCTATTTGAATCCCTTGGTGTTGGATTCTTTTTGAGTACTTGTGGGTTTTTTTTTCTTCTTTGATACTTGTATATATTGCAAAATGATCACAGTAAGTCTATTAACATCCGTTCATCAACACAGTTACAAATTTGTTTTTTCTTGTGTGATAGTTTCTAAGATTTACTCTCAGCAGCTTTGCTTGTAGCACAGTATTATTGACTATCGCTGACATGCTCTACATTACATTCCAGGACTTATTTTATAACTGGAATTTATATGCTGTTTTGTGCTGTTTGACCCTCTTCACTCATTTCACCCACCCCCGAGTACTCCTTACTTTGGTGCTGTAGATAGTCTAGAAGCAAGCTTATTAGCATAGGAAGAACATTTTTTGAGGTCTTGTTTTGAAGATGTCCTGGCTGCTGGCCAACTATACAGTTCGTTCAGAACTCTGGAGACATTGCTACATCCTGGCTTTCAGTGTTGCTGTTGAGAAGTCCAAAGACATTTTGCTATCTGATTATTTTAGCTTCCTATCTGGGAGTTGTACTATCTTCTTAATCCATTGTGTTCTGAAATTTCATAGTGATATGTTAGTGTGGGTCTGTTTATATTCATCGTACTGGACCCTTTCAAATTAGAAACTCATTTTCTATAATGAAATTTTAGAAATTTCTTAGAAATTTTCTTGAATCGTTTTGGCTTTCCTTTTCTTTCCCCCACCCTATCTGGAATTCCTTTCTGTAACTGTCTTCTAATCCTTATGTTTAGTTTTCTTAACATCCTGCTGTTGATTCATGGGTACATGAAATGGCTTTTCTGATCTTACTGACTTGATTTTGTTTTGTTCTTGCGGTTTTCACTTTTTTCTCCCCACAGCCTCTGTTTCTGTAATGCTTTCTTCACCTTGCTGGTTGTAACTTCTACTTTTTGTATTCTGGTGATCCTCAGTGTTTGCCATATGTGTGAGGCAGTAAAGAGCAGACTGGAAGCCCTGAGCTCACAGGGGCCTGAGGGGGTGAGGGGGTAATGCTGGTTGACTGTAGGCTTCACTCAGGGTTACTGCCAGGCTGTTTCTTTGAGGAAGCCCTAATGTCTCTTTTAGTCTTTCTTTATTGGGCAGGGCAGGTTCCCCAGAGAAGCATTCTCCAGGCTCTTTGCTGCCAGACTTTGAAGCCTGGTTATGGAAGACAGTTGGAGGTCTCAACAATCAGTGTGCAAATATTTGCTTTGACATGCCCCTGTTTTTAACATGGTACTCCTACTTCAACTGTACCTGGTACCCCTGGTCCAGACATCATGTCTTTTACCTTTTCCAGGGAACAACCCCCACCCCCATAATTTAACCCGTTACAGTGGGTGGTTGCCTGATTCCACGGAGTAGGGAAGAAAATCGGAGGATCATCTTGAACAGACTTTCACTTTTACCCCAATTGCAGAAATGCCTGAGTCTGTCTGGGCAAGAGGGTTCCTCTTGGTGTTCCCACTGCCCATTTTGGTGTCAGTTTACGGATATTTTTTGAAAGATGGGCTCAAAAAGACAAAACTATGTTGTCCATCTTGTTTGAGTCAGTCAGCCAGGAATACCCATTAGAAGGGTCTGAATGACCCTATGAATAAAGAAACTTAGATAACCTTTATTTTTTTTTATTTTTTTTAAACGTTTTATTTATTTTTGAGACAGAGAGAGACAGAGCATGAACGGGGCAGGGGCAGGAAGAGAGGGAGACACAGAATCGGAAGCAGGCTCCAGGCTCCAAGCCATCAGCCCAGAGCCCGATGCAGGCTTCAACTCACAGACCGCGAGATCATGACCTGAGCTGAAGTCAGACGCTTAACCGACTGAGCCACCCAGGCGCCCCTAAACTTAGATAACCTTTAGAAAGCTTTGCAGTTGAAACCCAAGTATTTTGATTAAATACAGCGTTACTTGCATTTGTGGGTACTTAATAACCAGTGTGTAATCTTGGACAGGGTTTTTGTTTTTTTAATTCTTGTAAATTTACCTCATTTGTAAAATGGGAGTAAATTACCTAATAAAGCTCCTGTAAGGATTAAATGGGAACACATAGGGGCACCTGGGTGGCTCAGTCCGTTAAGCATCCAGCTTCGGCTTGGGTTATGATCTCACTGTTCGTGGGTTCAAGCCCCATGTCGGGCTCTGTGCTGACAGCTCAGGCCTGGAGCCTGTCTTTGGATTCTTTGTCTCCCTCTCTCTCTGTATTCCTCCCCTGGTGTCTCTCTCCCCCCTCTCTCTCAAAAATTAAAAAAAAAAAAAAAATTTAAGTGAATGGGAACACATAAAGGCATACACAGCACATAGAAGGCACTCACTTGTTAGTAACCATCATTAACTAAGAATCTTAAATTCTTGGTTTCTTAAAAGTTTTTTTTTCTGATTTTTATTGGGATATAATTTACATACCATAATATTCCCCTTCAGAGTGGTTTTTAGTGCATTTAGAGTTGTGCAGCCATCACCACCTTCTTTATTTAGAGATCTGTATCTGTCATGATTTTCCGAAGTTTCTGGATTAGGGGACTTGATTAAGGAAATGCTTTTTGTTGCTAACTTGTCTCACATTCTCTCTTGCAGGAAAGTTCACATCCTTGGCTCTTTCCAGAACATCAAGATGGCAAGAACTGCCGTATGCAACCTTATCCTGGGTAACAGCAATTTATTCCTTGGGTGTGTTCTCTGGAAAGAAAAGAATAGGGAATTTAGAACTCAAACCACATTTGCAAATCAGTGTAGGTGAAGGGTAATGTTAAAGATAGCAAGTAGAAATGGGGGTTGGCAAATGTGGACCTAAAGAAAAAAGGAGTATTTTTGCTTGGATTCTGTTTGCTAGAGAAGATACAGGGTTTGTTGGATTATATTGCTTAAATCTTTGCTGCTTTCCCCTGAGGTGCAGTGAAAAGCCCTTCCAGAATAGCAGGCAACATGTTTTAGGTTTCAACAAAAAAAAGAGCTGCTGGTCACCATCAATTTAATTGACACACTTAGTCCTATTTTCAAGCTGTGCAGCAAAGTCCGTTAACTTCTGTTAAGAGTTACAGGATTGTAGTAGCTTGCTCTAGATGGGATTTTCCATCAGTGCCCAGATCTGATTGACCAGCTTCTTTTTGAAACAGACAGGTTGGTGCCTTTGACTCAGGATTTAAAATGTTTTCGGAGGATATTTGGGTATGGTTTACAGTTCTCTTGTTGGTTTAAGAGCGATCCACTGGAAAATGTCTGTTCTTTTTAGAGTTGTAGACTGCTTTCCATGTAGCTTCTGTATGTGGGTATATTTGTATAGATAACGTTTATTTTCCTCTGCAGGAAATCCTCCATCAAAGGTTTATGGCAATATCCGAGCCGTGGCTAGCAGAGCAGCAGATCGGTTCTGATTTCAAATCAAGAGACTTTTTATCTTGTCTTTGGACTCTAGAGAAAAAGCCTTCTCCTCCACATGTGGTCACAAGAAACCATGTGAAGAGTATTCCAGTCACTCTAAGCCTTCATCACTTCTGTTCTCACAGCCAGAAGCATAAACAGAAAGGAAAGGTTTGGTAATACAGCAACTTTGAGGATAATTTCCATATCTGAATTTGGTACACTATACTTACACATTAACTATAATTTATTACTTCATTTTCAATAAAAGATTTGCATTGTTTATGATTCTTCTAGGAGGGAAACTTCTGGTTTAAACAGTACTGTATGAATTTATCAACTTATTTATAAATTTATAACTTTTTATAAATTTATAAACATTTCTTGTCTATGGAGTGTAATTAAAAAAATCATCGCACAAAACCGCTCTGAATCATGACCCTTAATACTGGGTAGTATGTGGGTTTTTTAGAATCATAGAAGCAGCAGTTCAAAGATAACTGTAGTGAACAAAGGCAGGCTGGCTAGTCTTTGTACCTATTTTGTAGTTTATAAAATTAAAAACATCACAAAGTTGATGGTGAAGAAAGAACTTTATTTTTCAAATAAACACTTAAAGTAGCCAGACCAGTGTTTGGGCATATTTCTTCTAAGTAGTAAAGGTGAAAAATGGTAAAAGAACGTTTTTACCAAGACTATGATGTTCTGCAAATGCAAGAGGTTGTTTTAACTAACGCCTGCCTGTTTAATCATTAAGTATTTAATGAGCTAACGCTAAGAGGTAGATGGAATTCTAGACAAGTGAGGCTGTCAGTGAACAATGGACAGAAATAGAAATGAATGCCCTTGTGGAGTTTTCGTTTTATTTCAGTAACCAGGGAAGACAGATGTACAAAATACCCAAGTAAGTTCTGTCATCAGAGGGTAAATGCAACGGAAGAGGGGGGAAAAAAAGGGGGGGGGGTGGGGGTAAAGGAGACACGGGTGTAGTGTGTTTACATGGGATGGCCAGGAACATCGTTGGGAGCCAGGACATATTTGAACAGACTTGGAGGCATTAGCTGTGCAGGATCTGGCAGGGGAGACCATACAAAGGCCCACAGCAGAAGTAAGCCCAAAGATCCAGGAACCACAGGAGGCGAAGGCAGCTGGAAGCAGAAGAAGGGTAAGTAGTAAAGGCATAATGAGGAAAGGCTTTGTAGGTCCTTGTAATGACTTGTGTTTTTAATCAGTGATAAAGCAGATTTATCTTATGGCCTATAGTCAAAATACCAAACATCAATTTACCATTTTTTTTTTAAATCAAAAGAATGAAAAAAAAGACTACCTAATGGACAAAACACTACCTAATGGCTGTGGGAGCCCAACAAAGATGACTGTGAGTACACTCAAGCAAGTTTCAAATATTTTATTTTCTTATTCATACAGTATGAAGTTTTCTAAAGATCCCACAACATGACGTTTCATGCAGAAGAAAAAACTAAACATTCAACATAAACCCCTCCCCCACCCCCACTAAAAAAGAAAAAGAAAAAAAAAAAAAAAACCCTCATTCCCCAGTAAGGAAATAATGTTTGCACTATTTTTCTGTAACGCCAGCCAAGATATGCACAAGCAAGAGAAATAGAAAGCATTTGCTAAAATATTTGTAACAAATACTTATGTACAAAAAATTCACAAAAGACTAGTTCCCCCTTGAAGCAGAGCACATGGCAGTTGACACTGGAACAGATCAAACCACTGGCTGGGATTATAAGCCACGTACTGATCCAGAGGAAGAAAGTTACATGTAGTGGAGATTCTCAGTTTGAACATTAACATTTCCAAAGTTTGGCAACATTATCTTTTAAAATTATGCAAATTATGTAAACAAGAGGTACATTTTAAATTGATCTACATGCAAAACTCCATGTCATGCAAAGACACCAAGCACCGGGATTTTTCTCTCACAGACAGAGCCCATGATGTGCAGCACTCAGTTGAAGGAACAGCGATGGCAGGCAGGCGTGCCCAATTTAAGATTCATTTACTTTGATTCAACCTGCCCTTTTCCACTCATGATTATGAAACTGGTTTTCTAGAAAAACTACATAGGGGAAGACTACTTTCCTAGAAAGCTAACCAAAATGTTCTCTTCCAGCCAATAGTACCTTTGCAGAAAAGGGAAGGGATAATATCAAGTGGTGGAACATGATACACTACTTTTATATCACACGTTTCTTCAGTTATCATCCATTACAAATATGGGCAAATCAAGAAAACCACCATGCACTCTCTATGCCTTGTGGTAAAGAAACAGGAGAGGTATAAATTTTGATACAATTTTGCTCTTCTGTGGCATACAGAGATAAAAAGACTTCTTCCGTTTAAATCACCTATCTATGTGGGTGTTTAGATATGTACATGCACATTAAATATCACCAATTTTCCAGATTAGCTGCAAGTTTTCTGAAACGGAAAAGAAATTTACGGTTCAAACAGAAGTTTAATGACAAACTGTTTACCCATGTAATGAAACAAATGAATGGATATCCTAAGTAGTCCATGATTACTTCAGGTATTCTTCATTGAGTAATGTCTTAAGATAAATCGTGATTGCCTCAGATAGCTTCCGGCCTTTCCACAACTGGTAACTTACATTTAACTCAGGGACATTTAAGAAAGGAAAATGGCTCCTCGTTCAGAAGTAACAACGAAGCAGCCGTGAGCTTGGTGCGGTTCCTGCCGGAACACAAGGAGGAGCTCTTGGCGGCAGCACTGCACTGTACTTTCTCCTCAGGCAGAGATGCAGTAGAGCTGCTCAGCAACGAGACCTAGTCCCTGGAAATCTATTCATAGGTATAAAGAAAATTACAGACTCCTCTGTTACAAAAATTTAATTAAGGTAAGTAATAGGACGTTAACAAATGCTTTGTCAATCTCTCAAAGGAGAAAGCACAGGAAAAGGAAAATAGCTGGCCTAACACCCGGCTCAAATTGTACAACTTTCTATCTATATATAAAACTGTGTGAAATAAAAGTAAGGATGTTTTATGTTCTGCTTGGCACTTTTGTACTCTATCATTTTGCTTCTGAATCAAGTATATTAAATTAAAGCCAACCTACACATATAGAAAGCTACATATATCTATATATAAATATTTACATATGTATATATAGATACTTTCTTGTTATAAAAGATGAAGAAAAATAAATTAAAAAGCCAACCCCTTCCCTTTCTTCACCACATTGATATGCTCTTTTCATGTTGCTGTCCTTCAGACTTTAAAGTGCTACACTGAGTTATTGAGAGAATAAGAGTTCAATAACACTTAGTTGGCTTCATGAGGCTCGTGTTGGAAAATGTGGCTTCACAGAGAAAAATACTTCCATTTAAATACACAGAGAGCATTGCTGGACGTCTTGAGCAGATCTTCAGAGATGGAGAAGAAAGCAAAAGTGTTGGGTGGTACTCTTTAGAAAAAGAGTCACACATCTACCACCATCTTTTTGTGGATATCTAGGCCACCTACAACCTGCAACAGATAGGAACAAATCAAGCTTAACCACGTTTGAAAATTCCTTGTTACTAGTCTGACCACCTTAACCAAATTACAATTTAAGGGGCTCCTGGGTGGCTCAGTCAGTTGAGTGTCCGACTTCGGCTCAGGTCATGATCTCACAGCTCATGAGTTCGAGCCCCGCGTCAAGCTCTGGTGCTGACAGCTCAGAGTCTGGAGCCTGCTTCGGATTCTGCCTCCCTCTCTCTCCACCCCTCCCCCACTCATACTCTCTCTCAAAAATAAACATTAAAAAAAAACCCTACAATTTAAAAAACAATACTACTTTAACCATTTTCAGAAGCTGGCTTTTGAGGTTTGGGTTTTTTTAAACCTGTATTGCCTCTAGGTAAGGGCTTTCTCTCAGGATAACAGGCATTTTCTTGTGTTCAGGACAATGGTTGGCAAAGTTAAAAGGCCAGATAAGAAGTGTTCTAGGCTTTGTAGGCCACATATAATTTCTCTTGGCATTTTCCTCTCCCACATTTTTTTTTTTTTTACAAATGTAAAAAACTGTTCTAAGTTCAAAGACCTACAAAACAGGCCACGGGAAGGATTTGACCCATTTTGGTTTGCTAACCCCTACACTAAGGTAGTTTAATATTAAATAATAACCAGATGTTAGCATAAAAATTATCCTCAAAACCCAACCTGTCAGTCCATTCTAGAAGGCATTATAAAAATACCAAATAAAAACTTCTGCACATTTTCTCATGGGCTTCATTCAATACATGCAGAATTGTTACAGAAATCTCAGTGAATAAATGACATGGTAATCTAAAAGTGTAATTTACCTGTATTATTAAATATAACCTACATAAAGAAAATACGTAAGTCATAAATGTTCATAGCTTGAATTTTCCCAGTGTAAACACCCAAGTAGCTAAGCACCCAGATCATTTTCAGCAGTCTTCTTCGGCCCCCTTCCAGCACTAGCCATCTCCTTCCTCCTGCCCTACCCGCGCCCCCCCCCCCCACACACCCACCCACTACTGTGACTTTAACAACATGGATTAGTTTGGTTTGTTTTCGTACATTTTAAAATGAAATTTCTTTCATGTCTGGCTTGTTTCACCCAACAGGTTTTTGAGATTAATCCATGTTGTTGTGTATAACTGCATCTGTATTATTTTTAAATTTAACCCAAAATTTTTATTTCAAAAATAAAGCTTGAATAGCCAATTAGCTCTACAACTTCTATGAAAACAGCAGTTTGCTACCCTGCCTTCGTTCTCTGTTTTCTTTTACACAGAGATAATCATTTAGGATTTTCAGGTAATATTCAGTATTTCCCTACATGTCTGCAAATAACATTCCTGCATTGCCTTCTCTTGGATACTCACCACCACGCACCCCCCAACCCCCAACACACACACAATCTATTCCTCATGTTTTCCAGACTCAGATTACTTCACCCTCTCCAATCTCCCACTACAGTGGAGGAGTCTGAACAGAATAGGGAGATCTAGTGTTCTGAATGCTTTTTAAACAGACTTCAAGCAACTGTTTTTAGTCTTGCCTTTATCCCCATTTTCACTTAATTTTTTTTACATTTATTTATTTTTGAGAGACAGCACAGGTGGGGGAGGGGCAGAGAAAGAATGAGACACAGAATCAGAATCAGGCTCCAGGCTCTAGCACAGCCCGATGCAGGGCTCAAACTCACAACCCATGAGATCATGACCTGAGCCAAAGTCAGAGGCCCAACCAACTGAGCCACCCCTCCACTTTCACTTATCTTATGCTACCAATTTCTAAGCCTTTCAGGGATTCTGCATTATATACCAAGTTGCCGCTCAGCTTTACAAGCTGATAGCTCAGAATTCATTTTTTCTCCTATTAAGTCAGTTTACAGAGTTTTAAATTGTCTAGTTGCTATCCTCCCTACTATTCTCTTTGTCCTGTGGGTTCAAAACCTTTACTTTTTAATCCATTTAATTAAACTGGAGTTTGGAGAGGAAAGCAAAAATAAATAATCTGACTCTTGAACAACAGGGGTTGGAGATATCAACCCTGCTATGCAGTAAAAAAGTCACATATAACTTTTGGCTCTCCCAAAATTTAACTAATAGCCCACTGTTAACCAGAAGCCTCATGAATAACAATTAACACTATTTTGTGTATGCATTACATACTACATTCTTAAAGCTAGAAAAAAAAGAAAACATTAACACAAAAAAACATGTGCAGTACTTCACTGAAAAGAAAAAATAGCATATAAGTGGACATGTGCAGTTCAAACCCATGTTTTTCAAGGGTCAGCTGTACAAGCATTCAGTTCAACCTGCCAACTTTAACACTGTCATCAATTGTTTCTATTTTCTTTGTATGTTTAAGTATTCTGAAATTTTTAAAGGAGGGAGACAAGCATGTGATCTTTTAAAGTAACTTCCCATCTCTTTACTGCTATAGCTTGAGAAATCAGAATAAAAAGGACTCAATGAAGCCAAAGTTATGGACTTGATCAATGTTCAGAGAAGTTGGGTTTAAAGCACAAAAGTTTTTCTCCATCCCCAAACTACACTCCTCAAAAATACAAAAGCAATTTATCAAATACTGGAAACAAACTCAAAGCACAGCTTATGTCTTCAGCATAAACAGCATCATACACATTTTAATTTTCTTCCAATGACAAACAATTTATGTGTAATTTTAACTTACATTTTTATATTTACTAAATGGAATCTTCATCTATATACATCTCACATCACTGTAGGAAAGAGTTTTCCATTTTTGCTTTTGTTCCCTCAATGCTCAGGATTTTTTTTTTTTAATGTTTATTTATTTTGAAAGAGTGCAGGTGTGAACAGAGGACGGGCAGAGAGAGAGGGAGAAAGAATCCCAAGCAGACTCTGCGCTGCTGGAGCCACGCAGAACCCAGCGCAGGGCTCCATCTCATGAACTGTGAGATCATGACATGAGCTGAAATCAGGAGTCAGATGCTCAACTGACTGAGCCACCTAGGCACCCCTGAATTCCTTTTCTTTCCTTCTTTTGAAAACTGGCTACCTATGCTGACATGACCAGCCTGGTCCCACGGCACAATCTGACCACACTCCACACCAGTCTTTCAGTGATCTTTGGTAAAGAAGAAACAGAGGAGTAACATAAACCCTCCCAGCAGTACTACCAGGCAACAAAGTCTCCAATCTCAAGCCTAACCCTCTTCCAAAAAGACCCAGTCTGTTCTTTCAATTTTAGAGCATCACCCTACTTTTTTTTTTTTTTTCAACGTTTATTTATTTTTGGGACAGAGAGAGACAGAGCATGAACGGGGGAGGGGCAGAGAGAGAGGGAGACACAGAATCGGAAACAGGCTCCAGGCTCCGAGCCATCAGCCCAGAGCCTGACGCGGGGCTCGAACTCACAGACGGCGAGATCGTGACCTGGCTGAAGTCGGACGCTTAACCGACTGCGCCACCCAGGCGCCCCAATCGTCACCCTACTTTTTGAAACAGCATGCACACAGTATTCCCTTGAGAGCAAGGAAGCTACTTAAAGGATAATGTGAACTTCTACTTCAATGCCACAGTAACAACTTTAGTCCTTACATGACACACAAGCAGTCATTAGTTTTTCCTTGTATGGTCTAAATAAAAAATGAAAAGGGAGGAAGGAAATCTTGCCACAGTAGCAACCAATCATAACTGAAAAACTTTAAAACTTTTTTCTTTGTTATCTTCGCCTCTCCTCTGGATTCTCTGGTCTTTCTAGCTTGCAGTTAAAACTCCTTATTATATGTATCAAAAGGCTAGTATCTTTGCTTTGGCAAAGTAGAGAAAGAAACTGAGCGGCTGTGTTCCTGCTTGGAAGCACTGAGTGGTGGCAAATCCATCAGTAGCTTGGGAGAGGAGACAGGGGAGGAATCACCATTTACACTGCCTAGCTGATGAGTCTAACATGCATAGGCACTCCACTTCTGTTGTCCCCATGAAGCCAAACTTCTGGATTCCTAGCTGAAACTGCATCAACACCTACCCTCCACAAGTGTTTTCAAACATATTTATTTTTAAATGAACCTTAAGAATATGCCCTGTTTGTAATGTGGGGGACTACCAACAATAAGTAAAAGTTACTAGTATAAGTAAAATGGTACTAGCATTAGGGCGTATTACCAGATAATCACTGGGAACAGGAATTCTTGAGAATAATAATGGTTAGTTATTAACAGTTACCATAAGGAATATTTCAAAACTTTGAATATGGGCAATTAGGTAAAATCAAATACTGTATATAAATTTCTAGGGCAAATAAGTATAAGGAACTCTCTATTAAGTAGTTTTATAAATGCTTTTAAAACCTAACTTTTGAAGAACCAGCTCTTTTGTACTCACAGCACAGAATTCTTCAAAGGATATTCTTCCATCTCCATCCTTATCTGCATTTATTATGGTTTTGTCTACAATTTGCTGTAACTGTGTATCTTTCAGATTGTTCCCCACCATCATCTTCAGCACCTGGAAGAGTTCCCCGTTGGAAATATAGCCATCTTTATCCATGTCATAGATACGGAAAGCAACTAAAAAAAGAGTAAGGAAAATCAATGGCAGTTGTAAGGCAATCACAAGTAAATACCTTCAATGAAGAAGAAAACAGTGAGTTGTCAAACATCTAGTCTAGAATTATAACTATGAAGATGGCTCCTTCTCACATTTGATCTTGCCTCTAGGGGCAGTTACACAGCTGGTTAAAAGTATGGGCTCTTGGGGCGCCTGAGTGGCTCAGTCGGTTAAGCGTCCTACTTCAGCTCAGGTCATGATCTCACGGTCTGTAAGTTCAAGCCCCGCGTCGGGCTCTGTGCTGACAGCTCAGAGCCCGGAGCCCATTTCAGATTCTGTGTCTCCCTCTCTCTCTGACCCTCCCCCATTCATGCTCTGTCTCTCTCTGTCTCTAAAATAAATAAACATTAAAAAATTAAAAACAAAGAAAAAAAAGTATGGGCTCTGGAGTCAAGAGTGCTTGGGCCAATTAGCATACCTAAAGGCAAGTTATTTATCCTTGCTAAGCTTCAGTTTCTATACATAAAATTGGGACTAATAACAGTTCCAACTTCCCAGGTTCTTTATAGAGTACTTTATAACTGGCATATAATACAGTAAAAAATTGCTTAGAACAGTGTCTGAAACATGACAAAAGTTCAACTGCTATTACTGTTATTCTCATTTATATTAAGAGTTCATTTACAAAAGATGTTTGCATATATCCTGTGCCTCACAGAACTATTACTGAATAAAATGTCTAATTAAGAGCTGAATAACTTACAAAGGTACAGATGTTCACTGTGATAGAGGGTGCCTATATAAACCAAAAGAGTGGACTTCTGGCTAAATATGTATATAAACTAAGTTCACCTAATGACATTAGAACATTTCTTCCCCCTTTCATCAACAAATCTCTTATCCAAGACAAGCAGTTTATATAGCTGTTTTCACTAGAAGGAAATTGTTTTCTTTCTATCCAACTAAAAAGCAACAAAGACATCATTAGAATATACTAGTTGCAAAGAGCCTAAAAGGATTTTCTCCAGAATATACAATTTCTGTTACATATACTAAGAATGTAGAAAAAGTCATCTTTTAGAATATTTTTAAAAAAGGAGTTTATAATGTAGTAAGGGTAGTAGTGGTATAAGAGGAAGAATGAATTCAGTAAAGAAAAATACTTACACCTCAACTTCTGTTCCTTATCTCCTTTGACACTGAACTGAGAGACTCCCTCAATGAATTCTGAATAAGAACAGAAAGTGTTTACAAATCAGAAGTTTCATTTTTTTTTTATATAGGAAAATACATAATACCCCCCCACACACAAAAACTTAACATATCCATAAAAGAATATTTCTTTTGCTGCAAAAGAAAATATTACAAAGCAGTGTTTTAAACTGAAAGTGCCGAATTTGAAATTTCAACAAACAAGGTTCTATGTATTTTTTTAAATATCCAAACTTTCAGTTCTCTAAGGTCAGATCAATTTGAGCAATATTTCTTAAGTAACACACAGCTTACCACTAAAAAACAATTCTTTAAGCTATTTAACTCTTTCTTTTTGGACTGGAACTATAAGAGAGGGTTTTTTTAAAAGATCACAGTGGCACCTGGCTGGCTCAGTAGGCAGAGCATGTGACTCCTGGTCTCAAGGTTGTAAGCTGGAACCCCATACTGGGTGCAGAGATGACTTAAAAACAAAATCCTGGGGCGCCTGGGTGGCTCAGTTTGCTTGAGCGTCCAACTGCAGCTCAGATCAAGGTCTCACAGTTCAGGAGTTTGAGCCCCACATCAGGCTCCATCTCTATGTGTCAGCTGCAGAGCCCACTTAGGATCCTCTGTCCGCCTCTCTCTGCACCTTCCCTGCTTGCTCTCTTTCTCTCAAAAATAAACATTTAAACATAAAATAAAAATATTTAAAAAACACAAAATCTTACAAGTATTAAACAAAAGATTATACATTGTTTTGTTTCTTCCGTTTAAGTAATTTTCTCTGCCCAGTGTGGGGCTTGAACTCACGATCTCACGATCGAAGTCTCATGCTCTTCTGAGCCAGCAAGCACCCCCCGACTGTTTTGCCAGAACAAAAATAATTTTGAATTTCTGGTCCCAAAATTGACTCATTTAAATAAAGTGTTGGAAGACTCGTGAAAATGATCATTTTTCTTCACTGCCTGTTTAACATTAAATCTATCATAAAATCTGTTTTAGATCCTCCTTCACTTAAAACTCAGTTCCTGGAACTAAAATAACAAAGTCTGTTGATGACAAAGTATAGAATCAAATATAAAATTATGTACCATGGTAATATTAGCAAAATCACTACTGTTTTATGTAAAATTCTAGATTAAAATAGTCCTGTGTAAAATGCTCATCTCCTTATTACTACAGTTTATTTTTTATTGCTTAGTGTAAGTCTCATTCTTTAAATAAAGTTTCTAAAAATGCAGTTCTAACATGTTTCCCAAAATAAGATTAATTTTCCAAAAACAAAGGAAATAAATTTGATCATATATGAACCAAGCGGTAAAAGATCTTTTACTTATTAGTTCATTAAGGTTCATATACCACACGTTTCAAGAATTTAACATTATTATAAGATCACCAATAAACATATTTTTAAAAAACTAAATTTTCAGACATTTTCATACATAGAACTATAAGACTAGTTATAGATTACCTAACTTGTTAAATTAAAAAACTTTCTTACCTTTAAAGTCTACTTCTCCATTCCCATCTGTGTCAAATATATCTATTACTCGCTGTACTAAAGGATTCTGTTGTAACTCAGGCAGAGACATGAACTCTTCCACACTCAAAGAACCAGAATTGTCCAAATCGAGCTTCTTAAATCTCTTTCCTAGCCTTTTAATTTCATCAGCATCAACTAAAAACAAACCAAAAGAGGTGGCAAGATTTACAAAATGATTTTATGAGAATTATATGGGAAAAAAATCTAGTTAATCAAAGTTTGAGTTTAATTAAAAGTTACATATTCTATTGGTTAATTGCCTATAACAGAAAAGTACATAGTATTTTTATTTGGTTACCTTTTTGTTTGCCTGCCCCTGCCATAACATACAAACCAACTGTATACGCACCAAGATATTATAGGATTGCAATGCTAAGCCGATCATGGAGTCAGGTGATTCCTACTAGGCAGGCTAAATCAATCTCTGCTCTGTACCAAAGCATCTTTCACTTATTTTTTTCAAGTTTGATTTCTTTCTAATAGTTCATGGTTTGAACATGGTTCAAAATTAAAGCCTCCCTCCTATCCCACCCTGTAGACATCCAATTCCCCTCCTTAGAGGCAATGTTGCCAGTTTCTTGAGTATTCTTCCAGAGATACTCTTAGCAAGTATGAGCAAATAAAATACCGCTTTTATGTTTTTTAACCAAAAGAACCACAGCTAACAAAATTCACTTAAGAAATGTTTGCATTAGTTTGTAATTACTCTGTAAAAATTCAGTATCCAGTCTCTAATATGCATATGCATTCTTGAAAGATTTTTTCTTCTAAATTACATTACTGTCTTCATTCCTTTAAGAAATCAAATTCATACAAATAATTTTAATCTTGGTAACAGAAATAATACAAATATATTAAAAGAAAATTAAGTCAAATGTTATGCTGCCCATGGGTATACATGTATTATGGCGCACAGTATTAGAGACCGAGACTGCAAACTTCTTGAAGGTTCAAATATATGGCATTCTCACTATAAGAACTTAAAAGTTAAAGATTTTTTAAATATAAAAATATTATGTTAAAGTGAAATAAAAACTGTATCTGCACTACAAAGTACAGACGATACAACTAACTACCAGATGCTGCTCTAATATGAAGTAGTTCATATGCAGCTGGTAAAGGGAGTCATAAGAGCTGGTTTGTGAGTCAACAGAGCACAGAAATGTCACTGGTTCATAGGGATTTTTCCTAGTTCGTTCTGAAGGGAAAAAGTGGACAAGTTTTCTCAAAGAACAAGTCTTAATAAAATAAAATCTTAAGAAAAAAAGGTGAAAACAAATGCCTTCCTTTACAGAAAACAGCAAGTTTAGTAGCTTCAGGAACTTCAAAAGTCTTTCCAACACTGTTCTATGGTGAAAAGGGTACAAATGAACCAGCTGCAAAGATAATTCCTCATCTCTCCACCTCTCCCACCACCAAGCCTCAAAAAGCACTTAACAAAGGGACTGTACCATGACTCCTTACTTAATTTTTACAAAATTAGTTTCTGCTAAAGCAGCTGCCCTCAAGGACCTGGAGGAAGGTCCAAAATAGGAAGCTCGAGTCCTAGTTTAAGGCTAATAAATGAATAGCTATGGTGCTTAATACAAATGCCAGAGGCTATTTATGCTAAAATTTTTAAGACCGTGATCGTTTTCTAAGTACTCTGCTACAAAGCTGCATACTTGAGTCTACCCAAACCATACTTTCCCAACATGTGATTCTGCAGCATTTGAGGTTTTCAATACATATATTTTACTGTAACAGAAATGCCCTTATGTTAATGATTCAACTGAACATTGCTTCAAATAGCAAAACACACATATATACCTACAATAATCCAATCAAAACTGAAATACGCACCTCATAAACACATCAACTACAAATAACCTTTTTTTGTCCCTTTTATTCTTTAATGAACAGATGATAAAAGCAACTGTTCAAATAAACCTTATTTTCTTATTTTCCATGATGAAACTGGATATCCTCACTCCTGGGAGGAAAATGTAATAAACCTTAAGTCCCTTAAATGCTTTTCATTTATTTATTTACCTGTCTTCCCCACCTCAGACCAGAGTCCACGACCTTTCACTGGTGTTCTGTACACTGCATATAAAAGGTACTCAATAAATGTTTTAAATGAGTTTTAATTCTAAGTGTTTCAGATTTAAAACTTACTCATCAAAATGCCATCAGAATTTAGAGTAAAACTCGACTTAACCTACCAGACACCAATCAGCAGATCTTTCAGAACAGTTTCTCCAAGTTCATAGTGTTTGCTGAAAGCTACTCTCCCTCTCCATACCAAGGATGAGTTAACTTTTTCCAGTAATCTTTAGTTTTGCCTTACAACCACAAACCAGAAAAGGTGATGAGGAAACTGAACATAATGGATGACTAAAATACACTGTAAGTGGAAAAGGAAAGACAACGTGTCCCCAAACAGCATCTCATTTAGAGTAACTCTAGAGTGTACCATTAATTGGAAAGAGCAAAGGCAGAACTGTAGTGCCATAATACTTATAGAAACTGTTAGATTCCATTTACTAATGCTATGATATAAACATGATAAGTTTTATAAAGTCACATTCTGAAACTGAAAGCGAGGTGAAGGACTATCTTCAATTACCTGGAAAACCCCACTAATCCAAAAGCATTCCAGTCTTGACAGATGAACAGGAATATTAAGAATAAAGATGAATCATAAATCAAATATATTTCTTTACACTGCCAACAGTAATCTTTCTAAAAACCACATTCAGCCAAATTGCTGGCTCTCATGCTTAAAAATGTGTAGTGGCTTTCTAACACGCTCAGGATACAAAGTCTAAAGCCCTTGACAATATTTAGCCTCAATTTAAATTTCCATCCTTCTCTTCCCCATCTTTACTTTAGCTACAATGCTCTTGGCACAATTCTTCTATAGCATAAAGTTCATGCCTCCGTTTCCTTATATACCCTCTGCTAGAATGTCCTTCCCTGAACTCTCTGATCATGAGACTCGTACCAATTTCTGATTTAAAAAGGGGGGAGACTGGGGTGCCTGGGTGGCTCAGTTGGTTAAGCGTCTGACTCTTGGTCTCAGCTCAGGTCACGATCTCATGGTTCGTGAGTTCAAGCCCCTCACCAGGCTCTGCACTGACAACATGAAGCTTGCTTGGGATTCTCTCTCCTTCTCTCTGTCCCTCCCCCACTTGCTTGCTCAAAAATAAACATTAAAAAAAAATCTTTAAAAAATGGGGGGAATTAGGGGCGCCTGGGTGGCGCAGTCGGTTAAGCGTCCGACTTCAGCCAGGTCACGATCTCGCGGTCCGTGAGTTCGAGCCCCGCGTCAGGCTCTGGGCTGATGGCTCAGAGCCTGGAGCCTGTTTCCGATTCTGTGTCTCCCTCTCTCTCTGCCCCTCCCCCGTTCATGCTCTGTCTCTCTCTGTCCCAAAAATAAATAAAAAACGTTGAAAAAAAAAATTAAAAAAAAAATAAATAAAAAAATAAAAAATAAAAAATGGGGGGAATTAACTGTATATCCTGTAGTTATGAGTATCATTAACTAATTCTCTGGCACAAGCCCTTAAAACAATTTTTTTTTAATTTTTTTTAACGTTTATTTATTTTTGAGACAGAGAGAGACAGAGCATGAACGGGGGAGGGGCAGAGAGAGAGGGACACACAGAATCCGAAGCAGGCTCCAGGCTCTGAGCCATCAGCCCAGAGCCTGACGCGGGGCTCGAACTCATGGACCGCGAGATCATGACCTGAGTTGAAGTCGGACACTTAACCGACTGAGCCACCCAGGCGCCCCTTAAAACAACTATTTAAAAGACATTTTCTGTCTTTTGCTTTAAATAGCTTGTGAAATATTACAAAATAGTTGATACCTATTCTGGATGAGTAGTTACAACTTTCCTTAAAGGCAAAGCAATGTGCCAGTGACAAATGGCTTTTTAAAAAGCCCCAGAAATAAAACATGGAGGGAATGACCTCTATCTAATCTTCTGTTCACCACCATTTGCACATACCCCATGCAGCCAAAACTCACCTTGGGATTTACTTTAGGACGACAGTGTAATTTGAAAGTAGGCAATATCTATTCTTCCAACCACCCATTTATTTCCTCCTTTCTGTCCCTTCCTTCCTGCCTGGATTACAATAATAAGTAAGACACAGACTAGATTACTCAGTACTCTGAGGGTAGCTGAACAACTGGAGGAATCTATATTAAATAATTTCAGTATTTTTAAATGGTTAACATGGAAGGCAATGCCATAAATATCTTTTAAAGCCAAAATCTAAGAAAGCTAGCTTTCAACAACAAATGGTAAAAATAGTTATTTTGGGTATGGAACAAAGTGATGAATTTGGTCATTACTGTTCACCAGAGAAGCAGTTATTCAGCACTTCCACTTGCCAGCATTGTAGACCAGATGTGTTGCAGGATTAAATGTGTGCTAAAGCATGAAACAGAATCTCGATTCTTGAAGTATCAGCATACACCAATCTCGTACAAATTAGGCACAGATCTCTGAAGTAGATTAAACCCATCTTGGTAGTACCATTAAACATTTCAGATCTGCACTTGGTACAAGTCAAATACTAAAGAACAAATTCCAACTTTTGGTAGCAACTTTGATCAAAGATTTTTCCTACTCCCTTAAAACAGATGGACAAGGGGGGAAAAAAACAAACCTCACCCTCTTGACTCATCTTGTGACTCAGAGATACTCTCTTTCATATGTTTTGCCAAGTTAAAACTCGTTATTTTTCTACTTTTTGTAAGGACGCCTTTGGAAGGACTATCACTTTTAATAGTTGAAAAAGCCTACATAGTCAATTTATTACAAAGCACTAAAATAAAGAATCTTATAAAGTAATTGTATCATTCTCTAATATTTAAGGAAGACATTAAAAGCTGGATTTTGTCTGAGTTTATGAAATATAAAGTTATTAATAAGGAATTGATGGATTGCTTACACAGAAAACACCAAATTAAACTGTTGAGACCTTACTGAAGATCAATGCACCCTGACTATACTCAGGGATAAAGGTGAAATCTAGATGGTTACTCATTTTAACAAGTGATTTCGAGAATCTCATTAACACATAAAATAATAATTAAGAATCTGCTTTTAGAGAGCTCATTTTGCTACAGTAAATTTTATTTTTTGCATTAAGATATTTTTTAAGTTTTTAATTCCAGTATAGTTAACATAGTGGTATATTAGTTCCAGGTGTACAATACAGTGATTCAACAATTCCATACATCACCCAGGGCTCATCACAGACAAGTGCCCTCCTTAATCTCCATCACCTATTTCACCCATCAACCCACCTACATTCTCTCTGCTTCTCTACAGTGAAGAATCTGTTTCTTGGTCTTTTTTTCCCCTTGCTCATTTGTTTCTTAAATTCCACATATAAGTGAAATCAGATGTCTTTCTCTCACTTAGTTCTTTTAGCATTATACTCTCTAGCTCCATCTATGTTGTGCCAATGGCAAGGTTTCATTTTTTTTTTTAGCCAAACAGTATTCCTCTGTATATACATACCATCTCTTCTTTATCCACTCATCTATCAATGGACACTTAGGGCTCCTTCCATAATTTAGCTATTGTAAATAATACTGCTATAAACAGGGGTGCATGTATCCCTTTCAATTAGTGTTTTGTATTTTGGGGGTTGATACCCAATAATGCAATTACTGTAGGGCAGTTCTATTTTTAACCTTTTGAGGAAATGACAAATTTTTCCTACAGTGCCTGCACCAGTTTGCATCTCCCCCCCCCCCCTCCCCAATAGTACAAAAGGGTTCCTTCCTATTCCTCCACATCCTCATGAATGCTTGTTGTTTCTTGTGTTTTTTTATATTAGCCATTCTGGAAGGTGTGAGGTGATACCTCATTGTACTTTGTATTTCCTTGATGATTAGTGATGTTGAGCATCTTCTCATTTATCTGTTGGCCATCTGGACGTCGTTTGGAGAAATGTCTGTTCATATCTTCTGCCCATTTTTAATTGGATTATTTGTTTTTTGGGGGGGTGTTGAGCTGTATCAGTTCTTTGCATATTTTGGATACCAGCCCTTTATCAGATATGTCCTTTGCAAATATCTTCTCCAATTCAGTAGGCTGCTTTTTAGGTTGTGCTGTTTCCTTCGCTATGTCCAAGATTTTTATTTTGATGTAGTGGCAATAATTTCTTTTTGCTTTCATTTCCCTTGCCTTGGGAGACACATCTACAAAAATATACCATGACCAATGTCAGAAAAATTACTGCCTGTGTGCTCTCTTCTAGGATGTCTACAATTTCAGGTCTCACATTAGGTCTTTAATCCATTTTGAATTTATTCTGTGTATGGTGTAAGAAAGTGGTCTAGTTTCATTCTTTTGCATGTTGCTGTCCAGTTTCCCAATACCATTTACTGAAGAGAGCTGCAGTAAGTTTTAATAAAAACTGTCAACTGGACATATTAATACTAGAGTAATACTAAGAGACAGAAGGTTGCATATTCATTCATCACTCTCTCAGATGAAGAAAAACAACCATCTCCCTTCCTATTTTTTTCTCATTTAGAAAAAAGGAATGGGGCACCTGGGTGGCTCATTCGGTTAGGCATCCAACTTCAGCTCAAGGTCATGATCTCACAGTTCTTGAGTTTTTGCCTCACGTCAGGCTCTGTGCAGACAGCTCAGAGCCTGAAGCCTGCTTCGGATTCTGTGTCTCCCTCTCTCTCTGCCCTCCCCTGCTTATACTCTGTCTTGTCTGTGTGTGGGGGGAGTGTCTCTCAAAAAAACAAACAAACAAAAAAACATTAAAACAAAATTTTTTTAAAGAAAAAGAAAAAAGGAATAAAAGAGATTCCAAAATAGTATAGAAGACATCTAGGTCTCCAACTGTTAAAGCATTATTATTATTACTACATACACACCAAGCTACTACTCCACTGTTAGGGTTAAAAGAAAAACAACTTTGAAGTCTAAGCTCTTTTAGGTGATTCTGAGATTTCTCAAAATGAAAACAAAAAGAAATAAGCAGAATGGTAGAAAAATAAACTTTCTGCAAACTTTAGCCAATTCCCAGTAATCGTGTAGTACTCAACAGCAACAAGACTAATCCTTCTTGAGGAAATTCTTTTAAATAGTCAATTTATAGATAATTTACTATCTGTTAGTCTATTAATCATCTAATAACAAAAACAAAATAAATCAAGTTTTTTCAAATTCTTCTAGCAGTAACAATAATTTGAAAGAAACTAAATGTAGGATCCTGTTTAGAATCCTGGAAAAGAACTTTTCAGATGTCACCAGTTTTTTTACTAAAATATGAAGTTTAACAGTTTGTACCAATGTTAATTTCTTGATTTTGGTAACTGTACTATGGTTTAGTGAGACATTAACATTAGAGGAAGCTAGCTGAGGGGTATTTGGGAACTCTTATTTTTGCGACTTTTTTTTTTAAATTTTTTTTAACGTTTATTTATTTTTGAGACACAGAGAGACAGAGCATGAATGGGGGAGGGTCAGAGAGAGGGAGACACAGAATCTGAAACAGGCTCCAGGCTCTGAGCTGTCAGCACAGAGCCCGACGCGGGGCTCGAACTCACAGACCATGAGATCATGACCTGAGCCGAAGTCGGCCGCCTAACCGACTGAGCCACCCAGGCGCCCCTTTTTGCGACTTTTTAATTTCTCCTTAGTCTCCTCTAATTTATGAGAGCTCTTAATTCTTCCCTTGTCTTTCATGACCTTGAAACTTTTAATCCAGTATTTTGTAAAATGTCCCTCACCTTAAACTTGCTGATATTTTCTTATGATTAAGATACATTTTGGCATTTGGGGCAAAAATACCATAGAAATGATGATGTGTCCTTATCAGCACACATTGTTATCAAAGGGTTCACAATGTCAATGTCTTTTTGCTAGTGATGTTAACTTTAATCAATTGGCCAGGGTGGTGTCTGTCAGATTTCTCCACTATAAATCTACTATCTTTCCCTTTGTATTAAAGAATATCAGGGGAGGGGCACCTGTGTGGCTCAATCAGTTAAGCATCCATGATCTCGTGGTTTGGGAGTCCGAGCCCTGTGTTGGGCTCTGTGCTGTGCCTGCTTCAGATTGTGTCTCCCTCTCTCTCTGCCCCTCCCCCACTCACACTCTCTCAAAAATAAATATTTAAAAAATGTATCAGGGGAAGGGGAAACAATACTTTGAGACTATACAAATATCCCGTTTTTCCTAAAACTCTAACCTAATTTTAGCATACACAGGCAACTCGACTCTGGTGTGCAAGATTTAATCACTATGGTATTTGCTTAATGATTTTCTTTTCCCCTTTCCTTGTACATTGAAACGTTCCTATTTAAGTAACAAATAAAAACTGCCCCTTCCCCATTTCTTTCTTTATTCAATTATTCACATCAGCATAGATTCACAGATACTTATTTTATTCTACAGGTTAAAATTCAATAATGTCACTATTCATCAAATTTTTCCAGCTTTGTTTAGGTACCACCTCAGGTTGGCTCCTGTGTGACCTTTCAACAATCCCCATTTTGAGCATCTCCTTAATTTCTGGCACCATAAAATATTCCAGACTCTGGAATTCCAGCCTCTTCTGACTATATATTTTCAAGAGGAATTTTCTCTTTTGTATGGCAGAATATTTAGAACTATATTACAGAATGAAAACTATTAGGAAAGATTACTCTAGTAAGCAATCTCAGAATCTCTATCTTAGAAATATTCTGGGAAGAGCCATCAGACAGGACAAAATAACCTATGTAAAAACATGACTTTATAATTCTTATAAAGTCTACCACAAGAATAAAGCATTATAGTGTTATCAATAGAAGATACTGGGTGATTTCTCAACTTAAAGTTTAATTTCAAAGTTCTATTAAGTCTTTTGTAAGATTTATCTCCTACAAAGGTAATGAGTGGATTTTCATGTTACCCCCAATTAGATGCAAAACCCACCAGAGGGCGCGATAGAGACAGTCACAGAGAAGCAGTTGCAAAAAAAGCCCCCAATTCTGTACCAACCTTTTAGTGTAGCAGTTTAATATTTATATTCTGCAAGGCATAGTCTGACAACAGAACAAAGCAAACAAAGAAAGAACCTTAACAATATTATAAGAAAACTGAAAAAGTATTTTATGAAATATTAACACAAAGTCACACAAATTTTTCTTACAAATGAAAAACCTGCATATACTTAAAAAGGTCTAGATTTTAGGGATATATCATAATTTTCTAATGTAAGAGGCAAGGTGCATTTTTGGTGTTTCTGGATTATAACTTTCATGTAATTTAAAAATGAAATTGTTAAATAAAAAGCTAGACAGCAGCACCAACAAAATAATTATCAAGTTGTAAAACGCCAATAAATTTTAAGCCAACTTTAACATTCCAAAAACACATTAAATACATAGTTCTACAGGTTTTGACAAATGTATACACTTAGGTAAGCATCACTACAATCAAGATAAAAGCACATTTCCATCATCCCCAAGTGTTCCCGAGCCCTTCTGCAGTCAATCACGTCCCCTACCACCAATAGCAGGTAACCACTGTTCTGCTTTCTGTCACTAATTATGTCTAGGATTTCATATAAATGGGATCATATAGGTGTACTCTTCTATTTATCTTCTTATTCTCATCTAATTTTTCACATTAATTCAAGCTGCTACATGGCAGTAGCTTGTTCCTTTTTATTGCAGAGTAGTAGAGTCCACTGTATGGATATACACAATTTTTAAATGTATGCATCTGTTACTAGACATACCTGTTGTTTCCTGTTTGGAATTATTAGAAATAAAGCTACTAAGAATATTCATAAAGTCTTTTTGTAAACAAATATTTTCCTAGACTTGCAGGATCACTGGGTAAGCTGTATGCTGAACTTTCAGAAACTGTCAAAAGGTCTTCCAGAATGGTGTACCATTTTACACACTCACCATCAATCTATGAGAATTCCAGGAGCTCCACATCCTTGGCAACACGTGGTACTGTCAGTCTTTTTAAGTTTAGCCATTCTAGCGGGTGGTAGCAATATATGATTATAGTTTTAATCTGCATTTCTCAGACCTAATGATCTTGAGCATCTTTCTCATGTGATTATTGTCAATTCATATATATCTTCGTTTGAAAAGTAACTGTTCAAATACTTTACCTTTTAAAAAATGGGTTGTCTGGGGGGCGACGTGGTGGCTCAGTCGCTTAAGCATCTGACTTCAGGCCAGGTCATGATCTCACGAATCATATGGGATCAAGCCCCTCATGGGCCTCTCTGCTGTCAGCACAGAGCCCACTTCGGATCCTCTGTCTTCCTCTCTCTCTGCCCCTCCCCTATTCATGCTCTCTCAAAAATTAAGAACAAAAACAAAAACTGGGTTGTCTGAAAAAGTTGTGAAATTCTCTCTGTATACTGACACAAGTCTTCTGTCACCATGTAGGTAGTTCAAGTATTTTCTCCCAGTCTGTAAGCTACCTTTTCAAAGGTATCTTTTAAAGAGCAAAAATGTTCAATTTTGATGAAATCCATTTTTTCTTTTATGATTCATGTTTTATGTGTACTCAATCTTTGAGTAAACCCGGCATGAAGATTTTCTCCTACATATTCTTCTAAAAGTTCCACAGTTTTACAGCTTTTATGTTTAAATCTATAACCCATGTAATTTTTTATATATGGGATTAGAGGCAAATTTTTATTTCATACAGAAATATATTTTGTTGAAAAGTCTCCCTTACAATGGTATCTTTGACGCATTTGTAAAAAATCAACTACACAAATCAACATTGTACAACTTAAATTGACACAATGTTATATATGTCAACTATATTTCAATTAAAAATTTAAAAAATCAAATAATATATTTTGCCAGTGAAGCTACATATATATATTTGTATTTATATGGATCTATGTCCTCTACTGTTCCACAGGCTGGTCTATCTTATGCCAATACCAGTCTAATGTTTTATAGTAAATATTTAAATCAGGGAGCACTGTCCTCATACTTTGTCTTCTTATTCAAAACTGTTATGGCTTTTCTAAGACCCATACATTTCCATGTGAAATTAGCAATTAGTTTGGTAATTTTTACAAAAAGCCTGCTGAGAGTTCAATAGGGGTTGACTTGAATCTATAGATCAATCAGAGTAGAACAGATGCCTCAACAGAATCAAGTCTTTCATTTTATGATTGGTCATCTCTCTCCATTTATTTAGGTCTTTTTAATGATTTCTCTTAGTAACATTTCATAGTTAGGTGTACAAATCTTACATATATTTGGTTAAACTTCTAACATGAATATCTCATGTTTTTATTCTTTATAAATGGTATTTTTGTCAATTTCACTTTTTTTTCAATTATTCATTGTGATTATATAAAACTTCCACTGATTTTTGCCTTCTGTTCTTATATCATACAATATTGCTAAATTCACTTATTTCTAGTAACTCACAATTTACTATATATACAATGACATCATCTAAGAGTAAAGACAATTTTTTACTACTTCCTTTCTAACCTGAATATATATATATTTTTTTTTTCTGGACTTAATGTATTGACTAGGACTTCTAGTACAATTTTCCTTAAGTTTTTTATATGTATTTATTTTGAGAGAGAGAGGCAGAGAGAAGAGAAAGATAATTCCAGGTAGGCTCCACACTGTCAGTGCAGAGCCTGATGTGGGGCTCGAACCCAAGATCATGAGATCATGACCTGAGCAGATGTTGAGTAGGATGCTTAACCAACGGAGACACGCAGGAGTCCCAGGAACTTCTAGTACAACTTTGACTACACTTCTTCAGAGTGAAAAACTGCTTTTTTTCCCAATCTTAGGTGGAAAGCATTCAGTCTTTCATCATTAAGTATGATGTTAATTATAGGTTGTTGTTTTGTTTTTGTTTTTTTTTTTTTTACAGGTGCTCTATCCGAGTTTAGTTCCCTTCTATTCCTAATTTGCCAAGTATATTTACCACTGAACTCTGTCAAAGATTTTGCTCCATCTATTGCTAAGATCATGTTTCTCTTACTCTGCCCACATAGTGAATTATACTGTTTTTTAGTTAAAATCACACTGAGGATAAATTCCACTTGGTCATGTTTTATTGTCCTTTTTACAATACTGCTGGATGAGATTTACAAATATTTAAAGATTTTTACATGTACATTCATGGTGCATGTTGGTCTACAGTTTTCTATGATATTTTTGGTATTGCTAATGGTGTAATAATGCTAGCTTCTATTTTCTGAAGGAATCTGGATTATAACTTTTTTTTCATTAAATGTTAGAATTTGCCAGTAAAGCCATCTGGCTTGGAGTTTTCTTTGTGGGAAGATTTTTATTTTAGAGAGACAGAGCATGCTCAAGCGCGGGGGGGGGGGGGGGGGAGATAGAGAGAGGGAGAGGGGGAGGGGGAGAAATATCCTAAGCAGGCTCCGTGCTCAGCACAGAGCCCAATGGAGGGCTTGACTCCCACCACCCTGGGGCCATGACCTGAGCTGCAATCAAGAGTTGGATGCTCAATCGACTGAGCCACCCAGGTGCCCCTCTTTGTGGGAAGGTTTTTAAATAAGAATTCAATTTCATTAATAGATATAATTCTATCAAGATTTTTTTTACTGTTGTTGTCAGTTTTAAGTATTTGTTTTAAATTTTTCCATTTAATCTAAGGTGTAGAACTTTATTGGCATAAAATTCTTCATAATATTCCCTTGTTACCCTTTTAACATCTGCAGGATCCGTAATGATTTCAGTTCTTCTGTTACTGATACTGGTAATTGTGTTTTCTTCTAAAACGTTCCTCCTAATGTGAATACTGTTATGTTCCACAGACTTTCTCCTACCTTATATAAAAGATATGACCCAAAATGATCCACCACACCAGAACTCACTCAAGGCAAATGAATGTTATCCAAAAATGTCAAAATAAGCTGCACAGTTAAAATAATCTTAAAAAAATTTTTAAATTGTTTTCAGAGCTAACAGCTTCAGAAAAAAATTTGTCATAGAAAAGCCATGTAATGTAAATTGTTGGAAGAAACCTTGGAGATGAAAACTCAAGATGAGGAGACAGACTCTGAGAATTATTTAAGTTGCCAAATGCTATAAAGCTTGATGGCAAAACTGAGTGACAGCATTTTTTGAAATACTTTCTAATCTAATTTCTTTTCATATGTTAGTTCCATTTGAATAGTTAGTACAGAAGATTAAGCTAAGAGATACTAAACACTGCTGTTCCTCAACATGCATTTTCAGGCAAGTGTGGAGAAAAGAGAACAATAAGAATGTTCTCATCTCAAAGAAATAAAAATCAAACCACAGATTTCTGGGATGTTCTCCAGGTTATACATTACTGGTTTTCCTACTGAAGGTGTTTGTATTGCTGTTGTTTTTCTCTTTTTGGTTTATCTACACTGTGGTTCTAATAAAAATAGATAATTAGCCTACTGAAAAAGCATAGTTAAAACACCATAAAAACACATCTTCAAGTTTTCTCATTGTTATTAATAACCAAGTCATACTTTTTTTTTTTTTTTTTTTTTTAGTTTATTTAGAGAGAAAGAAAAGGTGTGAGTGGGAGAGAGGCAGAGAGAGAGGGGGACAGAGGATTCAAAACAGGTTCTGGGCTATCGGCACAGAGCCCAATGTGGGGCTTGAACTCAGGAGCCGTGAGATCATGACCGGAGCCAAAGTCAGAAGCGTACCCAACTGAGCCACCCAGGCACCCCACATACTTTTTTTTTTTTTAACCTATGTGTGTACACTGTGTAAGCTAGTGTAAGCCTGAAAAGACACAGCTCTTAAAGATTTCCTATGTTTTGTAAGTCAAATTCAATCCCAACCCATTCATTACACATCACATTCTCCAGGTTTTCCTGGAGAGGGGACAGGGGCCAGAAGCAGAGAAAGACCAAATCTCAAGCAGGCTCCACACTTAGTACGGAGCCCAACACAGGGCTCAATCCCACAACCCTAGGATCATGTTCCTGTGTTATGTTGTGTTTAAACACTTAGTTGCACTTTTTTAAAGCTTTGTACCACTCCCCAACCCCAAAACTCGCCCCAAAATATGGGATTTTTTTTTTTACAAAAGAATGCATATTTAAGACTTCTTTTAGTTTTAGCACCAATTATTCAAGATTTTATGGCTGCTCCAGAGCTTAACGTGGTTTATCATCAATAATGTCACACTACATACCCAATCTCTATTTTTCTTATAATGATTTGCCTTTTACCTTAAGAAATTCCAAAAAGAAAAAAAGAAAAGAAATTCCAGCACACAATTTATATTCTTTTCTTTGTTCTTGAAGACTCTTCACAGACAATTCTGGTTTCTTGCTCTACTTTGTACCAACTGCTTTCTAGGCCCATAGGCATAGTTATTATCCTGTGATTTTCACTGGTGTCTTAGAGATTTGGTTTTGCGGATCTCATCTGCTTTAACTTCTATTTCATTTCTCTGACTACATATTCAAAAACTTATAGAAGGTAAATTTCCCAAAAGTCCCTAAATTTATGAAAATGTCTTTAATTTGATCTCACACCTGAACAATCATTTAGCTGGTATCAAACTCTAGGTTTAGGAACTCAGAACTTTGAATAAATTGCTCCACTGCTTTCTAATATCTAAGAAATCCAATGCCAAAACACTCCTATTCTTTTTAGGCAATTTTTCCCCCAACTAGCAGCTTTTAGAATTTTCTTTTCACTCCTGGAATTTTAAAATGTAAACTTCTCAAAAGAAGTTGAGACTAAATGTTGATCATATTTCATCTAAACTTCTTGGTAATCAGAATGCTCTTTCAATCAGAAGATTTTATTTTTCAGGTAAGGGAAATTTTCTCCTACTTTTCAATCATTAGTTTTGCTTCTATTTTTATCTACTACATCTCTTGAAATTTCCTTTAGGCAGTTGCTATTACTGTCTGTATATGTGCCACAAAGCTTTCTTTTTTGGTATATTTTTCCTTATTCTTTGCTCTAACATTCTGAAGGAGATCCAAGAATTTATCATACTTCTGCTAACTGGATGGCTAGGCCTTTTCACCAGCTAAAGTAACTGACTTCTCCTTATCACCTACGAAATTATTCAAATTTGTGGTAGGCTATGTCATGAACTTCACTGTTAAAACTACAAATTTGTAAGTGCTGCCATACCAATATGGGATAGTCTAGCACCTCACTTTTTATTAAGACTACTTCTAAAATTTTTGTGTTTATTGGAGAGATAGAGAGAAAGACAGAATCTGAAGCAGGCTCCAGGCTCCAAGCTGTCAGCACAGAGCCCAACATGGGGCTCAAACTCACCAAACCATGAGATCATGACCTGAGCCAAATGCAGACACTTAACGGACTGAGCTACTGAGGTGCCCCAAGACTACTATTAAAAACCCCAAAATATTTAGAACCTAGAAGACAATCCAGGTATTTGTAAAAAAAGAGACATATAACAGCAAGTCACGGTAACAACTCAAAACCCAGATGTTCAAGTCATACACTATACTTTAAAAGACTTCAAAATCTTTTTTTTTTTTTTTAATGTCTATTTATCTATTTAGAAAAAGTGCACATGAGCAGGGGAGGGGCAGAGAAAGGAGGAGAATCCCAAGCAGGCTCCACACTCAGCACAGAGCCTGAAGCGGGGCTCAATCTCACAACCCTGGGATCATGACCTGAGCTGAAAACAAGAGTCTGATGCTTAACTGCTTAACCAAGTGAGCCACCCATGGCCCCTAGAAAACTTTTTTTTCCCCTGCCTTCATGGCTCAGCTCTAAGGCTTTACTGAAAGAAAGTAGAATATAAGCAATTCTCAGCAGACTAGGTAAAATAGAGTTCAGGATCACTATATAATTAAGTAAATGGTAGATCATAGCTGGTAGACTAAGAAATATGAACTATGTGGGGCGCCTAGGTCGCCCAGTCGGTTAAGCGTCTGACTTCGGCTCAGGTCATGCTCTCATGGTTTGGGAGTTCGAGCCCCAGTGTCGGGCTGATGACTTGGACCCTGGAGCCTGCTTCAGATTCTGTGTCTCCCTCTCTCTCTGCCCCTCCCACATTCACACCCTCTCTCAAAATTAACACTTAAAAAAAAAAAAAAGAAACATGGACTATGTGATATGAATTTATGAACATTTTAATCAAAGTAACAAATACAGAAGTCAATTTCAAAGTTAATGACAAAAAGGTTTAAAATAAATAGCTTTAGGGCCCCTGGGTGGATCAGGCGGTTAAGTGTCCAACTTCGACTCAGGTCATGATCTCACAGTTCCTGACTCCGAGCTCCACGTGGGGCTCTGTGCTGACAGCTTGGAGCCTGGAACCTGCTTCAGATTCTGCATCTCCCTCTCTCTCTGCCCTTCCCCCACTCACAGTCTCTCTCTCTCTCTCTCTCTCTCTCTCTCTCAAAAATAACATTTAAAAAATTTTAATACTGAATGGCATTTTAGGAATAAAATGTTTTACTATTTTCACCTGTGCACATTCAAACTGAATTTAATATCGATAAATATTAAAAAGGTTTCCTCCAAAGATTTGAGATGATGAATAAAGGTTTGATAGTCAACCAGAAATCACTCTTTAGAACACATATTATTTAAAAACTACATGGATGGAACTGGAGGGTATTATGCTAAGTGAAATTAGTCAGAAAGACAAAAATCATATGACTTCACTCATATGAGGACTTTAAGAGACAAAACAGACGAACATAAGGGAAAGGAAACAAAAATAACATAAAAACAGGGAAGGGGACAAAACAGAAGAGACTCATAAATATGGAGAACAAACTGAGGGTTGCTGGAGGGGTTGTGGGAGGAGGGATGGGCTAAATGTGTAAGGGGCTTAGGAATCTACTCCTGAAATCATTGTTTCACTATATGCTAATTTGGATGTAAATTAAAAAAAACTGAATGGAATTAAGCTAGTTCAAATAAGAAAGGAAAAAAAGAATGCAGAAAAAGAGGAAATTAAATTTAGAGGAACTTTTTCTTTGAAAAAGTTTTGTTTTCATAACAAAGAAAAACTAGATCAAAGAATATGAACATGTAAATTTCCCTGAGACCATCTAATTGAGAGCAGAAATTAACAGCACAAAGTAAGGTCAATTACTCCACACTTTCAAGTCACCTGTAAACTCAAAACAGAAACAAAACCGCCTGACTACGAGACTGTTTACTCAAAATGAGAGCAGTGTGCTATAGGCTAATGATGTCTTATAGTTCTTTATGCAAAAGACATGCCTTCAGAGTCTGCCAAGCTCTTCTTGGGTCACCTTCTAATGAAAGAAAACTGAGACATCTTTTTAGATAGAAGATTTCTTAGTCTTTCATCTACATTCAGTTTACAAAATAAGCCCTATGTTTACCAATTTTATCAAAAACATTCAGAATTATACTGGTTTTATCAGCAGTAAAAATTAGCTGAATCTGATTTTCCACTCATACCTCCAACTATTCCCCCATTTTAGTCCTCTGCTTAAACTATCTAAAGTAGTATCTTGCACTGAGTCACTTTTCCAAGTTACCATGCCAAGTTACAACTAAGGTCCCATCTTTGAACAAATCACCCAAGAGAGTATACATTTCCTGGTCCAGACAAGTTAGCCAAAGTCACAATGGCTTAGAATAATTTAACTCAATAAAAAGTAAACGCTGAATTGTGAGACAATAAAAGAATACTTATCTACATATTAGACAATCCAGTTTTGTCTAAAATCATTCATGTAAACACAAACATAACATTAATCATGTAATATTTACTATACGGAAGACTACATAGTATTGTGATTAAAAATATAACTGTGGTATGCCTGGGTGGCTGGTTCGGTTAAGTGTCTGACTTTGGCCCAGATCATAATTTTATGGTTTGGGAGTTAGAGCCCTGACAATCTCTACTGTCAGCACAGAGCCTACTTTTTGGATCCTTTGTCTATATGTCTGTCTATCTGTCTGTCTGTCTGTCTCTCTCCCTCCCTCTGCCCCTCCCCCACTCATGCACACCCACACACTCTCTAAAATAAACATTAAAAAAAAATATGACTCTGGAGCATGACTACTTGAGATCAACTCATAGTTTTGTTACTTTTCCTATTGTTGTGTGGCGTTAAGTCTGTTAGTGAAGGTCTCTCTGCCTGTTTTCTCATCTATATAGCAGGGAAAGTAAACCTCTTTCATGAGGCTATTGTAAAGATTAAAAAGGTTAATATATGTGAAGTGCTTAGAATACTGCCTGGCACATGTTAAATGCCATATAAGTATTTGTTGTGATTCTTTATGAAAATAAATGGGGTGACTGGTAACCACTGGGTTTTCCTAAAGGTACAGCCTTTAAAATTATCCAAGTAGTTGTCTATGTAGTCCAGCTCTGAGTTCTAACTAGCTTATTCAGTCAACAGATATTTATTCAGCATCTGTTCTATGCCAGGTATTGCACTTATGCTTTTACTGTCAAGGCCTCAATTCCTTTATTGGTGAAAATGAGCTTAAAAATACCCTCTTATTATTAAAGCTTGCTGTGCTGCATATGCCATACTTAGCTATAAATTAATTATTGCTCCTTGATATTACTTTTAGTTTCTTCCTCCTCCCTTTTTCCATTCATTAAAAAATAAAACAAAACAAAAACTTCTGGGGGCACCTGTGTGGCTCAGTTGATTGAGCGCCTGACTTCGGCTCAGGTCATGATCTCAAGGTTCATGAGTTCAAGCCCCACACTGGGCTCTTTGCTGTCAGCACGGAGCCCGCTTCTGATCCTCTGCCCACCCTGCCCCCCAGCTTGCACTCTCTCTAATTAAAAAAAAAAAAAAAAAAAATTTTAATAATGGAAAATTTCAAACATATACAAAGGTGAGAGACTAGTTTAATGAATTCCATATACCTATCATCCAACTGTTCAACCATTAACACATGAGAAATCTTATTTATACACCCACTTCAATTATCTTAGAGCAAATTCCAGACATATCATTTCCTTGTAACTTCAGTATTATCTTTAAAAGACATTATTTTTAAAAACATCACAATAACACTACTTGAAAAAATATTAATAAATTAGTAATTAACTCCTTGATATTAAACAATCATGCTCCAATTTCCCCAAAACAGCACAAATGATTTTACAGGTGTTTTTAATCCATCAGGTTTGGCAAATAGTCAATGTGTCAATAAAATGAAATTGACTTTAAGAGTAACAGTTTCATTAGAGTAGTAAAAGATAAAAGCCAGATTGCAGCAGGCCAAGAAATTAGCAAAAATAAGGAAATAGATACTATGTGAGTATAACTTGGTGACTCAAAGTTCTTTCCTTGGTCTTGACAAGAGCATTAACATCCAGAATACTGCTGTTCTAATTAGTGATATTGACAAACACTTTATAGTGCTTAGTAAGTTGTAGGCATTGCTGAAAGCAGTTTGCATGTATTAACTGAATAACAACAATTCTATACAACAGGTACTATTACCATTTTACAGATGAGGAAACCAAAGTACTGAAAAGTTAAATAACTTAAGTGCTCAAGGTCACAAAGCTAGTAAAAGGTAGAGTTGGAATTTGAACTTAGGTATACAGTACTTATTACACAAACTGTGCCAAGACTTCTTTTTTTGTAATATAAGTGTTTTTGTTAGCTTTTGATCTGACCTATTAAATTTTTTAACCTCTGTTAAACTTAGAAATATTTAGTATATCTTCATCTCTGGGGTATTTTGAGATTCAGAAATTATGTTCATTATGAACATTTAATACGTAGTGACAGATTAAGTGACCTAACTTGACTGGAAGAGTGAAATTTTAGTCTTTGATCTATGCTGTGTTGCTTATCGGCTGGGTCATTTTCTATAATGTAAAGAGGCACTATTCTTACATTTAACCAAATTATGCAACTGCATTTTGTCAGATGTTTCACTATTGCCTTCTTTTACTCTAAAAACTAATACTACATGTTATTAAAAGTAAATTAAAGTTGAAAAAAAAGAAATAAGGAAATGGAGATAACTGTACAGTATATGCTTTTTTGAGAAGCTCAAATAGGAGAAAAAGTGAAGAAAAAACTAGGAGGTACATGAAGGATCAGAATCAAAGCATAGTTGATTATATGTGTAAACTGAAGAGCTAAAACTTAAGATATATAGGAAAAGACAGAGAAACAAAATAAGGTCCTAGAGATGAGAGTGGATGAGGTTAAAAGCACAAGGAAGGAGGCTGACCTTGAATAAGGGGGTATAATCCAAACTGACACTGACAGGAGTCAGTTAAGCATGACTGGCACTGAGAAAACTGGCAGGCAGAGGTAGAAGATGGAGGGGCATGAGGAGGCTAACACTTAAAATGTTTTCAGTTTTCTTAAGACTCAGGAGACAAGGCATTGATTAAAAGCAGAGTACTGGAAAGGATTATGCAAGGGATTTGGATAGAATGTTGAAGACCTGGATGAAATTTAAGGAGACTGAAAAAGACAAACAGGACCAGACAGGTAAAGAATTAATCAGCATTCGAATCTTATGTAGCTTTCAAAACCAATTTCATCACCCCATCCACAAAGCTCTTAACTTCTGTAACCAAAAGTAATTTACCCTCCTTAGAATTTTTATTTTTCATAATGGTTTACTTGTACTGTAATAATTTTACCCAATAGCCAGACTGTAAGTACTTTGTGGGTGCTTACTTTATCCATATATCACAAGGCTGAAGACAGTACCTTACAGAATATAATTTACCACCTTCTTACTTTTAGTTTTTTAAATGTTTATTCATTTTTGAGAGAGACACACAGAACATGAGTGGGGGAGGAGTGGAGAGAGAGAGAGACACAGATTCGAAGCAGGTTCCAAGGCTCTGAGCTGTCAGCACAGAGCCCGACGTGGGGCTCAAGCCCACGAACTCTGAAATCATGGCCTGAACTGAAGTTGGACGCTCAACTGACTGACCCACCCAGGCGCCCTGAATCTTCTTACCTTTTTTAAGGTAAATACTAAAGGAACAAAACAGACAGTAACTACCTGAAGAGCTGAGACCACTCAAGCCTGAGACAATTACATAAGAACCCATCAAGAACACAGAATTAAGGTGAGTCTTGAAGAGGTGAGAAGGCAAGACATTATTTAACCTGAACAGGGACATATAAATAGTGAAGTGCCTCAAGAATTAGTTTTAACAGAGGCACCTGGGTAGTTCAGTCAGTGAAAATCCGACTCCTGATTTTGGCTCAGGTCATGATCTCATAGGAGTTCGAGCCTTGAGTCTAGCTCCCCACTGACAGTACAGATCCTGCATGGGAGTCTCTCTCTCCCCTTCTGCCGCTCCCGGGCTCATGCACACTCTCAAGAATAAATAAATTTTTAAAAAAATGAGTTTTAACATTCTTATCTATAATGGTAGTTATTCACAGATAACACTAACCTCTTCCAATAATATAAAGAAGTTTTTCAGGGGTGCCTAGGTGTCTCAGTCGGTTGGGAGTCCGACTTTGGCTCAGGTCATGACCGCACGATTCCTGAGTTCAAGCCCTGCATCAGGCTCTGCACTGACAACTCAGAGCTTGGAGCCTGCTTCCAATTCTGTGTCTCTGTCTCTCTCTCAAAAATAAACAAATGTTAAAAAAAAAGTTTTTTAGGGGCTCCTGGGTAGGTCAGTCAGTTGAGTGTCCAACTTTGGCTCAGGTCATGATCTCACTGTTTGTTTTGAGTTTGAGCCTCGCATTGGGCCCTGGGCTGACAGTCAGAGCCTGGAGCCTGCTTCAGATTCTGTGTCTCCCTCTCTCTCTGCTCCTCCCCCACTTGTGCTCTGTCTCTGTCTCTCTCTCAAAAATAAACATAAAAAAAAAAACTTAAAGAAGTTTTTTAAATGACAAAAAAAATTTACTACAATATGTGGATGGGAGAAAAGTGGTGGTTTCAATGTAGACAAGTTCATTTTGGGGAAATCATCCAAATCATGTATAAAATATTATAAAAGCACATTTTATTCTAGTGAACCAAATAGGGAACAGAGAAAAAAAAGCTATAAACTGAGTAGAAGAACCCAGATAGATTCATAGCTGGTTACACAATCACTGACAACTACAGATCTTCAAAGACATGGCTCAACAGTTTCATCAAAGCATAGATGAAGTAGTAAGAAAGAAGACTTACTACTAAGTTCTGAAGATAAAACTGAAAGGGGCAGCTTTAACAGTGTATGCATTATTTGTCAACAGTGTATGCTCAGGTTGTGATCTTGCAGCTCATGGGACCGAACCCTGTGTTGGGCTGTGTACTGACAAGCTCAATGCCTGCATGGGATTCTCTCTCCCTCTGTCTGCCTCTCCCCTGCTCACACGCTCTCTCTCAAAATAAATGAATAAGCATTTAAAAACAAATTATAGAAGTTACAAAATGTAAGATGAAATGATAAATAATTTCAGCTTATTATAACTGCTACAAAGAAAATAAATGGGGTACTATTCATGACAGAGAATCTAAGCAGAGAGAGAAAAAGCATCTCCAAAGGGGTGACATTTATGCTGACAGTTGAATGACAACAACGTCAAATAAAGAGCTGATAGAACAGCATTCTACCAGAGCGCATAAGCAAGCCAAGGTGTTGAAGAGAATGAAATTAACACAGGTTTTGGGAAAAGAAAGGAGACTAATGAAACAAAGGGCAACTGGGAAAGTGACAAACAAACCAAGCGACACTTCATTGCAACATAATGTCTCCAAATGGGGAAGGACCAGTTACAACTAATAGAAATGGCAAGGAAGGTTCAGAACTGTTTGGGTATCCTGGGACCTCCTGATGCCATCTGAACTTACCAATGGTCCCTATTCCAATTCTAAAGATCTCTCCCTTTCCCAATCACTGCTCTTCCATACAAGAGACTTTATGATTTTTATATAAGTTCCCTAGTGCTCTGATCCTTAAATCAAGAATTTCAAAAACTGTCATTTTCTTTCTTTACGTTCTCCAGTACACTCAGAAAGAACCAGACCACCCCACACTTCTTGTACTCTTCACTCCTCTGAGAAACATCTTTGGCAATAGCTATTTGGTCTATCGAAGTTTTGCCTTCAACACACTTTGTTTTATATAACCAAAGGATAAGTAAATTAACTGTTTACCTGAAACTTTGTTAATCTGAAAACCTTCTGTTGGGTTACGCCACTGAGATCTGAGGGCTGATTTGTAACTACAGCACAATACAGATAATAAAGAGCAGCTCTATTAAAAAAAAAACAAACAAAAACAGTTCCCTGCTCTGATAACTTTAAAAGACAAAATCAAATTCATTACTCATTTTAAATAGTTAAGGGCTAACTTTACTATGTAGATATACAGAGGTGTATGATATATACATATATAGAGTTGTGTAAATAAAAGAAATTCTTGATAACAAGAATATGTGACTTACAGTGTGAGCACATTTCCAAAGGATAACTTGCCTCATTTCCCTGGAGAAAGAAATAAATAATAATTAGTCACAAAATTGGTACAAATGTCTTTAAAAGGTTTAAATATTCTGAGTCACAAACATAGGGAAATAAGCCAAAAACCAATGTATCTAGGTCTATAAATTATCATTTTTTGATAAGAAAAAAAATCATAAAATAGGATATAAAGAGCTCTCAAATCACAACAGGCCTGAGTTGGGTCTCTGACATTATGACTTCTACAAACCCTTGACTAAAATTTACTTTAAATATTTTTAATGCCCTAAACATATGGATTGTATAATTTTAAAACACAGGAGACTGTCAATGTTCTGTCTTGCTGAGTAAATTCATTTTGGGACAAAAGTCAGAATAGTTTCTCCTGCCACATATATTTAAATGAAGAGTTTCCTGAGACTGTAAAGCTGTTAAAAAGAAAAAAAAAACAAAAAACTATTAGCATTTATACCTACTATCTTCTATATGCCACGCAACTAAAATAAAACAAATATTAATAGGAAGATGGGTCCAATGTAAGGCAGCCAATTCAAATTTTTCTTTTGAAAAGTCTTATCTCATGGGTAAATTCCAAGTTGATATAATTTATCTGAACTCCTAACTTATAAAATATATAAAACCAACCATCTATTTACTATCCAGGATTCCATGTGAATTTATTTAAGGAAAAAAGAGCTCTAGAAAAACTACAGACCCAGTCAAAAGCCCACATTTAACAATTCTTAATGAACTGACCCTAGAGAGGTCAGAGTACCTGGTGGATGATCACATCATTTGATCAGTGATGAAACCAGTTCTAAATCTAAAACAGTAAAAACTTCTAGTAAAAAAGACTCACGTGAGATAAAAACAATGAAAATCCTTTTAAAGTCTACAGAATTTAAATTAATGTAAACTGAATTTTTAAAGTTCAGTTATAAAATCAGAGTACTACACATCCTATATTCCATTTACCTAATCTTGACCCTATCTAGCAACATGTGCAATAGGATTAATATATGAATATACTTACAACAGCCTGTGAAGTTATTGAATACAGTCTGAAAAGAACATTCTAGTCTGGCTCACTAGTTTTTAAACTCCTAAAAAGTTATCTTACACTATGTAAATTTGAAGTCTAAGAAAGGTTATCCCGTAAATTAGCTAGCATCTTCAATTCTTATCATGCATGCTACCAATCATTAATTAGTTTTTTCCTTGAAAATTATAGCAGGTAACCGCAATTTTCCAGAACTGGTTAATTTAAGGTTACTTTAAATATCAAATATATATTGAGGCACCTGGGTGGCTCAGTAGGTTAAGTGTCCAACTTCAGCTCAGGTCATGATCTCACAGTTCATGGGTTCAAGACCCATACTGGGCTCTGTGCTGACAGCTCAGAGCCTGGAGCCTGCTTCAGATTCTCTGTCTCCCTCTCTCTCTGTCTCTCCCCCACTTGAGCACGTGCTCTCTCCCCCTCTTTAAAAAATAAACATTAGGGGCGCCTGGGTGGCTCAGTCGGTTAAGCAGCTGACTTCAGCTCACGTCATGATCTCGCGGTCCATGAGTTCGAGCCCTGCGTCGGGCTCTGTGCTGACAGCTCAGAGCCTGGAGCCGTTTCAGATTCTGTGTCTCCCTCTCTCTGACCCTCCCCTGTTCATGCTCTGTCTCTCCCTGTCTCAAAAATAAATAAAACGTTAAAAAAATAAAAAATAAACATTAAAAATATTTTAATATTGAAAAGCCTTAGTGGAGACCGGCGGTAGACCTCGGAGGCTTCTCCACACAGCAGTGGGATCAGCATCTTCCTGGGATCACCAAGCCCCAGAAGCTGGGTTTCTTTAAACCAGGGCTGCTGTTTTCTGTTTCTCCCTGGGCTGCAAAAAGCTAGAAGATTTTTATCTAGCTCAAACAAGTCTGCTGGTATTCCTTTTTCCCGTGAGGCTGTTTGTGGCTGCAATTGCATGAAATCCCAATGGTGTAGACCAGTGGTGATGGATCTAGGAGTTCACCAACTGAGACATTTTTCAATTTCCTTCTTGTCATCCTTGCTGGAGACTGAAAACACTTCTGTGAGACTTGACAATAGCTCCTCGGGTGCAAGTGTGGTAGCTATTGACAACAAAATCGAGCAAGCTATGGATCTGGTGAAAAGCCATCTGATGTATGTGGTTAGAGAGGAAGTGGAAACCCTTAAAGAGCAAATCAAAGAACTAATAGAGAAAAATTCCCTGGAGCAGGAAAACAATCTGCTGAAGACACTGGCCAGTCCTGAGCAGCTTGCCCAGTTTCAGGCCCAGCTGCAGACTGGCTCCCGCCCTGTGACCACACAGCCCCCAGCCCAGCCAGTGTTCCAGGGCTCAGGACCAACCGCATAGCCTCCCATCCCCCTGAAGAACTGGCCGCTGCTGTCTGAACTGAACAGACCAGAGAAGATATACAAGGGGGAATCCATCCACCTCTACAGTCACCCATTTCATTGCTCACTGCACAAGAGAAGTGAAGCTGACCTATGCCATTGTGTCTGTTTTCCAGTATTAAACACTCATGTGCTTTTGGCTTGAAGAAATTTCTTAGTTGGGTGAATTAAAGGTTAATCAGATAATTAGCATGGATATACTGGGACTTCATGCAGCTTGGCAGATATGTGAGAAGTGGTTCCATTCATGCTGAGGAGCTGTGTGCTTTTCCATCATCCCTTCCCTGCTCCCCATCCCTGCTCCCAAGAGTTCTCTCCTGCTTGCACGTAGTATACTCCATGGGGTTAGAAGCAGTGGGGCTCCAGTGGACTTTCCTCTCTCCTCTTCCCCATGAGGAACTTGAAAGGGAGGTTAGAGTAAAGACTGACACATAGTCTCACCTAAGATGAGGGGAAACATAGTTCATCATACAAATTGACGACTGTCACCAAAAATCCATAAAACGATAGTACTGTGCCTCTTTCTAAAACAGCAGATGACAGGGGCGCCTGGGTGGCGCAGTCGGTTAAGCGTCCGACTTCAGCCAGGTCACGATCTCGCGGTCCGGGAGTTCGAGCCCCGCGTCAGGCTCTGGGCTGATGGCTCAGAGCCTGGAGCCTGTTTCCGATTCTGTGTCTCCCTCTCTCTCTGCCCCTCCCCCGTTCATGCTCTGTCTCTGTCTCAAAAAAAAATAAATAAACGTTGAAAAAAAAATTAAAAAAAAAAAAAAACAGTAGATGACACAAAATTCTTTGAGATGGTGACAAGTAGCTGGGACCCAGGCTATCTTACCATGAAGGTTGTTTTGCTTATTGTATATTTGTGTATGTAGTGGAACTATTTTGTACAATAGAGGGCTGTAACTACTATTTATGTTGTACAGATTGAAATCTAGATGTCTGAAGAGGTGTGAATTGTCTTTTATACAGAGATCTACAGAAAAAATGCTACATGAAGAAAACTACACCTGAAGAAATTTTAAGAATCTGGCATCGTCAGTCACTTTGTGTAATCTGAACTCTTCTAGTTGCTGAATATCTTGAAGTAAATTCCTGTTTGCTGAAGTCTTTTGATTGAGCTGGTTGAATACTTTGAAAAATGATCCATTCTAGCTAATGAAATGGATCTCCCAGTAGGGGTTTCTGCATATTACCTGTATAGTAGTTATACGCATTTGTTTCTGTGCACGTTCTCTACACAGTTGTAAGGTGTCACTGTATTTAACAGCTGCACTTGTCAACTTTCAATAAAGCATATAAAATGTTGATAAAATATTTTAATATCAAATATATATTAAAGATAGAAGAAAATGATAAACAGCGGCATCTGGGTGGCTCAGTCAGTTAAGCCTCTGACTTCAGCTCAGGTCATGATCTCATGGTTTGTGAGTTCAAGCCCCACATCAGGCTCTGCGTGGAAAGCTCAGAGTCTGGAATCTACTTCAGATTCTGTGTCTCCCTCTGCCCTACCCAGTTCATACTCTGTCTCTCTTTCGCTCCAAAAATAAACATTAAGAAAGTATTTAAGAGAAATAGCAAACATTAATAAAACCTGACCATTAGTAATGAACAGAGACAGAGTTTTGCTTATTCTGCCCCTTACTTGATTTTAAGACTCTAATGATTCCTATCTTTTACTGCCTCACATACGTATTTCATACCTAAAATTTTATATATGCTTTAAAAAAAATCTCACTCTACCTTAAAGTATGTTTCTTGAAACATTCTCAAAAGAGTATAATGACACTTTGAATTGTCATTCTGAGTTGTGTGTGTGTGTGTTTTATGATAATGATTAATGTTATAATTGTCTTAGAAGTGAGGGCATGGGGCACCTGGCTGGCTCAGTCAGAGGAGCATGCAACTCTTGATCTAGGGGTTAAGAGTTCGAGCCCCACATTTGGTACAAGGATTACTTAAATAAATAAGACTTAGAAAAAAATAAAGTGAGGGCAAAAGAGTTATATGGTAGTTTCAAGGACGACTCTGAAACCCAGTCCTTATTTCTCCCACCCACTAACCTTCACAGCGTTATCACTTCTTTATAAATAATACCATCAATCCTCTATCCACATTATTCCCAGCTAGCCAACATCCACAAGACCCAAGGACCAGCCCAGCTAGAGCCCTTCAGTGCTTTTCCACCAATACTGAATGCCTCATCTATCTCCTAAACTTAAAATCTATATACCCAAAAGGTTACTTCAACCTCAACCTGAACAGTCTTGTGCCTGGTAAAAAAATCTTTCAAGTATCAAGGAAAATGCTTTCCCCAGATAACCAAAAACTGAAAGAATTAAGCTCCAATGCATGTGCAGTACAAGAAATGTCATAAGAATATTCTTCAGGCATAAGAAAAATTGTACTAAACGGAAATCTGATTCTAGACCAGGAAATTAAGATCACCAAAAAGATAAATTTGTGGGGCGCCTGAGTGGCTCAGTCAGTTAAATGTCTGACTTCTGCTCGGGTCATGATCTCACAGTCTGTGGGTTCAAGCCTCACATGGGGCTCTGTGCTGACAGCTCGGAGCCTGGAGCCTGCTTAGGATTCTGTGTCTCCCTCTCTCTCTCTCTGCCCCTCCCCTGCTCGCACTCTCTCTCAATAATACATAAACTTTAAAAAAAAAAAAAGGTATATTTGTATGTAAATATAAAAGACTTTTTTCTCATTTTTAAATATCTTTAAAATATAATTAACTTACTTAACACAAACATACAATGTATTGTGGGGTATATAACATGTACATAGAAGTAGAATGTGTGACAACAGCAGCACAAATATGAGAGAGAGGAATGATGTATGTTGTCAAGATCTTGCACTATGAGGGAAACATTACAATGTTATTTGAAAGTAGAGCATAATGTTAAAGATGTATATTATAGGGGCGCCCTACATGGCTCAGTTGGTTGGGCTGACCGTCTGACTCTTGATTTCAGCTCAGGTCATGATCTCACAGTTCATGAGTATGAGCCTGTGTAAGGCTCTGCACTGACAGCATGGAGCCTGCGTGGGCTTCTCGCTCTCCCTGTCTCATTGCCCCCGCCTCTCCTCTGCTCTCTCAAAATAAATAAACATTAAAAAAAAAAATGTGTATTAAAAACCCTACAGCAACTGTTTTAATTTAAAAAAAAATTTTTTTAATGTTTATTTTTGAGAGAGAGAGAGAAAGAGAGAGTGTGTGAGTGGGCAAGGGGCAGAGAGCGCAGGAGACACAGAATCCGAAGCAGGCTCCAGGCTATCAACACAGAGCCCACAAGGGGCTTAAACTCGTGAACCGCGAGATCATGACCTGTGCCGAAGTCAAATGCCAAACCGAATGAGTCACCCAGGAGGAGCCCAGCAACTGTTTTTTAATAAAAAGATAAATACAACAGTATCATAAAGAATACTCAATCTAAAGGGAAGCAAATAGGATAAAAGAAACAAAAATCAAGTGTGGAAAAAACAAAGTACAATATCAGAATGGCAGATTTAAATCCAAACATTTTGAGAATGATACTATGTTAAGGGTAAACATTGTAGTAATTACAATTAAAGACACAACTGTACGCTATCTATAAGAAGTCTACCTTAAAAACAAGTTAGAGGTAGGTTAAAACTAAGACAGAAAGATATACCACAAAAGTATTAATCGAAAGAAGCATACAGTGGCTAGTAACAATGGAAAATGCAGAATCCAGAACAAGTAATACATTATCAGGGATAGAAAGGGCTATATAATGTTAAAAGAGTGGATTCATTAGGAAGATGTAATGATACTAAGTCTATTGTGATTTATAATAAAAAAATGTATTTAGTTTTGTTTCTAGCATAGAGATTCTAAAACCCTCAGAATTTCTTAAGTGAGAACTATAAAGATGTCTTATGTTAAGGAGGGGACTATGAGAGAGCACCTAAAGATAGGGACTGTCTGGTTGCCAGAAGAACCAATTATATGATTAGAAGGCTGTAATTTTAGCCCCACTACCCTCTGACCTTTGGGGAGAGGGGGCTACAGGATGAATTAATCACCAAAGATCAATGATTTAATCAACTGTAGTTATGTAACTAAGCCATCATAAAAACCCAAAAGGACAGGGTTCAGAGAACTTCCAAGTTGGTGAACACGGAAAGATGCAGGGAGAGTGGAGCACCTGGAGAAGACACACCGTTTCCTATGTATCTTGCCTCATGTGTCCCTTCCATTTGGCCATTCCTAAGTTATATCCTTATAATAAACTGTGATTTAGTAAATAAAGTGTTTCCCTGAGTCCTATGAGTCACTCTAGCAAATTAACCAAACCCAAAACGGGGGTCATTTTATCCTTCCAACTATACCAGGTTGGTCAGAACCCCAGGAGACAATCTAGATCTGTTAACTGGCATCTGAAGGAGAGAGACAGAGGCAGTCTTGCAGGACTGAGCCCTTCATCTGTAGAATCAAATGCTATGTCTAGGTAGACAGTGTCAGAATTGAATTGTAGGTCATCTAACTAATGTCCAGAAATTGTGTGGATGTGTGGGGAACCCCCGAGCCTCCCATACTGTAATTAGGTCTACACACACACACACACACACACACACACACACACACAGTTAACACAGCTTCAAAATAAATGAAAGCAAGTACTAATTAAAGAATGGAAAGGAAAACAGTCAATCATTTTGGAGATTTTAATATTTCTCTCACAGTAACTGAAAGAAAACAAATAGAACAAAAAAACAAAGTTATAGAAGATTTGAACACACACAATCAACCAACATGTCCTAAACCAGCAGAATATTCTTTTCTAATGAACATGGAACATTCACAAAGCCATTATTCTGAGCCTCAAAAAAAAGTATCAATAAATTGAAAGGCCTAAAATCATACAGAATATATTCCTCCATTATGATATAATTAAACTAGAAAGGTATTTGGGAATAATCAAATATTTGGAAACAAAGCACAATTCTAATAACCCAGGAGTCACAGAGGAAATGACAAAGAGAAATCAGAAAATGCTTTGGATAGAATGAAAACAGAACCCATCAGAACTTGTAAGATATAGGTTAAGCAGTGTTTTGAGGAAAATGCCGTTACAAGAGAAAGTCCAAAACATAATGATCTGTTCCCAAAGTAAAAGGCTAGAAAAAGAAGTTAAACCTAAAGAAAGAAAAAAAATGAGAAATTGATAAAACAGAAATGGGCAAAGAAAAATCGATAGACAAAAACTTTTTTGGAAAAGGTCAATAAGTAATCCCTCAGGCAAATCAATACAAATCCTACAGACATTAAAAGAAAAATAAAGGAATTTTCTAAACAATGCTATAAAAAAAATTTTATAACTAAGATAAATGGACAAGTTTCTTGAAGGCCCATATGACAAAACTGGCTCAAGAGAAAAAAGAAATGCTGAACAGCTCTACAGCTCTTAAAATACACTGAATTTGAGTTTAAAAGTTTCTTACAAAGAAAACTACAGACCCGGATTGCTTCACTGCTCAGTTCAATCATATATTCCAAGTACAAAAACATGCCAACCCTACACAAATTCTTTCAAAAAGCAGAAGGAAGGAATAGTTCTTAAGCTCATTTAATGAGGCTAGTGTTACCTTCGTACCAAAATCAGAGAATAACATTACATTATAAAAAAGAAAACTATACTCCCATACTTCTTCACAACAGTGGATACAAAAATCATTAACAATATCTGAGTAAATCCAGAAAAAAAATTTTTTAATATTTATTAATTTTTGAGAGAGAGAGAGAGAGACAGAGACAGAGACAGAGCATGAGCGGGGGAAGGACAAAGACAGAGGGAGACACAGAATCCGAAGCAGGCTCCAGGCTCTGAGCTGTCAGCACAGAGCCTGACACAGGGGTCAAGCCCACGAACCATGAGATCATGACCTGAGCAGAAGTCAGAGGCTTAACTGAATGAGCCACTCAGGTGCCCCCAGAAAAAATTTTAAAGAAAATAAAATTCATGACCAACAGAGGAAAATCCCAGCAATGCAAGCTTCGTTTAACATTCAAAATCAATGTGATTCACTACACTAACAGACTAAAAAATAAAAAACACCATATGATCATCAACATATATAAACAAAAGCATGTGACACATTTCAACACCCATAAGAACCACAATCCAGCAAAGATCTTCGATCTATTAAGCCTATCTACAAAAAGCCTAAGCTAACATACTTAATATGGTGAATGACTACACGCCTTCTCCCTAAGATCAGGAACAAGATAAAGGTATCTGCACCAGTGCAATAAGGCAAGAGAGAAGAAATAAAAGGCATACAGATTGGAAAGAGAAAAGTAAACTGCTTTTACTTGCAGATAACATGACTGTGTATGTACACAAATAATAAACTACAAAAGACTTTCAGAACTAATAAATGAATGAAACAAAGCCACACAATACAAGGTGTATACAAAAATCAAATGCATTTCCATACAGACCTAAGTAGCCAAACAATCTGAAAAAGAACAACGTTGAAGGAGTTACACTATCTGACTTAAAGAATTATTATAAAGCTGGAATCGTCAATAGAATGATATTGGTGTAAGACTAGATAAAAAGATAAATGGAACAGAATAAAATGGAGAACACACACACACACACACATACACACACACACAAAGGTTAAGTTTTTGGCAAAGTGTCCAGGTAATTCAGTGGGAAGAAATCCTTTGCAACAAATGATGCTAAAACAAATGGGTATCAATATTTTAAAAAGGAAAAGACAAAAGAGTAGATTTTTATTTTATTTTATTCTCTTCTACTCTATTTTATTTTAGAGAGAGAGGGCGAGTGGGGGAAGGACAGAGGGAGTGGAGTGGAAGAGAGTGAATTTTAAGCAGGCTCCATGCCCAGCACACAGCCAACATGGGGTGCTCGATCTCATGACTGTGAAATCATGACCTGAGCAGAAATCAAGAATCAAATGCTTAACTGTGCAGGTGCCCGAGTAGACATTTTGTAACAAAAGATACAGACACAGCAAATATGCACATCAAAATATGTTTCATATTAGACATCAGAGAAATGCAAAATTAAAACTACAATTACATACAATACTTGCAACTAGTATATATGTGCCTAAAATTTAAAAACTTGACATATAAAATGTTGCCGAAAATGTAGAACAAATGGTTATGTGCTATGCAGAATTCTAAGATGGCCCTCTGAAATTCCCAGCCCTAGGTATACAAACATCTTTTCTCAGTTATTCAAATACTAATCTAGGTATTGGCTCAAAGGGATTTTGTATATGTAATTAAGATTCCAAATTAGTTGACCATAAGATAAGACTATTCAGGTGGGTCTGTTCTAATCATAAGAGCCTTTTAAAAGCAAAAAGGGGAGGGGCGCCTGGGTGGCTCAGTCGGTTGGCGTCCGACTTCGGCTCAGGTCATGACTTCGGCTCAGGTCATGATCTCACAGCTCGTGAGTTCGAGCCCCGTGTCAGGCTCTGGGCTGACAGCTCGGAGCCTGGAGTCTGCTTCGGATTCTGTGTCTCCCTCTCTCTCTGCCCCTAACGCACTCGCATTCTGTCTCTGTCTCTCTCAAAAATAAATAAACATTAAAAAAAATTTTTTTTTAAATAAAATAAAATAAAATAAAAGCAAAAAGGGGAAGTCAGAGATTCAAACCATGAGAATTCAAGACTAGGGAGTGAGCCCCATGCCACTGAATGCAGGCAGCTTGTAAGGGCTAAGAGTAGCCTCTAGCGGACAGTAAACCAAGGAGCAGAGAGCTCAATCCTACAAGAGCAAGAAACTGAATTCTACCAACAACATAAATGACCTCAGAAACAGAATCTTCCCCAGAACCTCCAGACAAGAACTCACTCTGGCTGACACCTGGATTTCAGCCTTGTGATTCCCTGAAGAGAGACCCCATGTTAAACTAGCATTACGGTTAAGTGCTGTTTTAAGCCACTAAATTTACGGTTATTTGTAACACAGCAATAGAATCAACACCCAGACGTATACAGTATATGTAGCTAAAAGTAAAAATGTTGACATGACAAGTGTTGGTGAAGATAGAGAACTGAAATTTTTATGCAGAATAACACATTTTGGAAAACAATTTGATGGATTCTTTAATAATTTTTTAAGTGTATTTCTTTATTTTTGAGAGAGAGAGAGAGAGAGCAAGCAGGAGAGGGGCAGAGAGAGAGAGAGAGAGAGAGAGAGAGAGAGAGAATCCCAAATAGGCTCTGCCCTGTCAGCAGGGAGCCTGATGTGCGGCTCAAACTCACAAACTGTAAGATCATGACCTGAGTGGAAACCAAGAGTCAGACGCTTAGCCGACTGAGCCACCCAGGTGCCCCTGACGGATTCTTAATAGTAAGTTTAACATAACATTCAGAAATAAAAACATGTCCACATAAAGATTTGTACACATATATCCACAGAAGCTCTGTTGTTAACAGTCCAAACAAGAAACAATCTAAATGTCCACCAGCCATCAAATGGATAAACTGTGGTGTATCCAGACAATGGAGTACTACCGGGTAGTGAACAGGAAAAGACTACTGATACACACAACAAAATAAATCAATTTCAAAATCAGTAAGCTAAGTGAAAGAAGCCAGATACAAAACATTACATACTGCATGATTCCATTTATAAGTAACAGAAAAGGCAAACTATAGTTACCAAAAGATCAGGGGTTGCTAGGATTTAAGAGGGTATCAGGTAACATTTTAGAGTGACAAGAAATGTTCTACATCTTGATTGTGGAAGTGCTTACGAAACTATACATCTGTCAAGACATATTAACTGTATGCCTGAAATTGGTTAATTTTACTATATGTAAGTTATACCTCAATAAAACTGATCTCAAGTATAATGGAATTGCTTTATAACTCATAGATTCAAGTCTCTAGTTAAGAAATATAAACATCTCAGGGTGCCTGGGTGGCTCAGTTGGTTAAGCATCTGACTCTTGGTTTTAGCTCAGGTCATGATGTCACGGTTCCTGAGTTTAGCCCCACATCGGGCTCCTATACCCTGGCAGTGCAGGGCCTGGTTGAGATTCTCTCTCCTTCTCTCTCTGCCCCTCCTCCACTCACTCTCTTTCCCTCTCAAAATAACTTAAAAAAAAAAAATATATATATATGTAATATATATATATATCATCACTTTCTTTTAAAATAGTAATAGTTTCCTCTCATATAATTCAAGAACTATATGGATTTTTGTTTATATAACATACTCATTTCAAGGCAGCAAATTAATATTTTTAGATTAATTTTCAATGAGAAACCAGAAGCTTATAGTAATTTTAATTCTAATACAGTCTAATTATAGTCCTTCTAATTCTTTCATCCTTTACTTACTCCCCTTCTTAGATCTAAACTCCATGAAGGCAGCAATTGTTTTCATTATCCTTTGATATCCCTTGCCAAATTTAACACTGTCCTAAATTTATCCAAGGAAGTATTTTATAGGTGCATGTAAAAATCCAGATAGCCTTTAGGAACCTGGTTTAAGTGGCATGTTAAGCATCAACATATTAAAGAACATGTTTGGGGCACCTGGGTGGCTCAATCAGTTAAGCATCCAACTCTTGATTGTGGTTCAGGTCATTATCTCATGGTTCATGAGATCAAGCCCTGAGCCACACATTGGACTCTGTGCTGACAGCATGAAGCCTGCTTGGGATTTTCTCTCTCTCTGCCCCTCCCCTGCTCACACACTCTCTCTCTCTCTCTCTCAAAATAAATAAACACAAAAAACAAACAAAATGAACGAACATAGTTAAAGGGTATATTATTCAATAAATTCTTAAACGTCCAGTTATTAAAGAACTTTAGATTTTTGCTTCCCTTGATACTCACCCTCATAAGTATCTACTAAGCACTTGGATGTCCAATAAGCAGGCAGTACTCTAATACTTAAGTAATATTTATAGTTCCCAAGAAGAGCCTATAACCAAATAAGACAATGTTGTCACCTCTTAAAGTCTACTAAAGATAAATGTCTACATATTCTGACAGCAGCCCTTTGAAAATAGTCTAAAATTTACAGTATGCATTCATAAAATTTATTTTTATTCTCTTACATCTAGACACTTCAAGATCAAAGTAACTCTAAACAAAATGAAATAAAAGAGATCCAAAAATACTTTCATTTCTTTGCCAGAAATATTCCTATTCCTGATTTAATGTGTATCAAAATTGATAACTACAATATGGTAAATTTGAAAAATACTAAATAAGAAAAAGTGAGAGTCCAAAAGTCTTCATCTGCTGAAAGACAAAGTTTGCCAACTTCCCACAGTTAATATAATTATTATAAAGAAATCAGTTTCTAAAGTAAAATCACTAACCATCTTAATACTTGTTTGAGGACAGATTATTTCTTACTCTCAGAAGTATACAACAAGGGGTTCAAACTGTGGATAGATCAATTTGGGTGAAAGGAAGTGAAAAGATCATAGACTTCCAGGGACCAATCTCTTGTCTCTATCAGGCTGAGTTCACAAGTACCCCTTTCTCTAGACCTGACTTTTCCATTCAGGAAATAGGGAAGTTTGGGGGCACCTTGGTGGCTCAGTTGGTTAAGTGTTTGACTTTAGATCTTGGCTCAGGTCACGATAGTTTTGTGAGTTCGAGCCTCGCATCACGCTCTGAGCTGACAGCGCAGAACCTGTTTGGGAATCTCTCTCTCTCTCTCTGTCACTCCCCACCTCTGCGTGTGCACACACTCGCTCTCTAAATAAACTTAAAAGATAAAAATAAAGTTATTTTAAAAAGTTCAACTAGATGATTTCAAGGGATCCTCCTAGGTATATTGTTTTTTGACTACTAATGAAGATGCTAGACATACTTAAATATGGAAGAGAGAAGGAGAGGGAGGGAGATAGGGAGAGAGAAGGCAGACATGGAATGTCAAGAAACACCTTGAAGCATCCTGCTGGTCCAGAAGACAAAAGTTTCCCAAACAGAGTATGCTTAACTTTATATTATGTTCTTTAGTAAGCCAGTACAACAGACAGTATAAGAAAAGGCAATAAATCTCAAAAACAGCAGATGCTGTTAGCAATACAAATCAAACATGACCTTAGTTATAGCAACAAACCTGGCAACAGGGATTTTGTAGATACTCTATAAAAATTAGTTATGATGCTATCGTATGACAGAAATGTTCGTTAATACAGTATACCACTGTTAAAGTGACCAGTTTTCCAACAGAAGTTAGTAACATCTGACCTTGTCAAATTATTTTAGGAGAAAAACAAAACCCTAAAATTTTCTAGCCTGATAAATACTCCAAAATTTTACTCTATAACTTCACCTAGTAAATGATTGAAGGTACATAATGTTAACTATTTTAAAGATCCTACTGCATATTGGGGCCTGAAATAGTGATACCTATTATTTTATTTTGCAGTTTAAAATTTACCTAATAGCTAACCTAACCAATCCTATTTTTCTCTTCTAAAATTAACCATGATTTCTGTATGTTTACCTTATATCCTACAAACTTGTTGAACTCATTAGTTCTAGTTTTTTGTTTGTAGATTTCCCAGGATTTCCTATGTAGACAATCATGTCATCAGCAAATAGGGAGATTTTCCTCCTTTCCAATCTGTATACCTTTATTTTTTTCTTCCCTTATTCCAGCTAGAGCTTTCATCACTACGTTGAAAGAGTGGTGAGAGCAGATATTTGCCTTGTTACTGATCTCATGGGAAAAGCATTCAGTCTTTGCCATTAAGTATAATGTTACCTATAGGTTTGATTTTTTTTTAATCTTATTTATTTTTGAGAGAGAGACAGAGTACGAGAAGGGGACAGGCAGAGAGAGAGGGAGACACAGAATCTGAAGAAGGCTCCAGGCTCTGAGCTGTCAGCACAGAGCCCAACACGGGGCTTGAACCCACAAACCGCAAGATCATGACCTGAGCTGAAGTCAGCCGCTTAACTGACTGAGCCACCCAGGCGCCCCCCTCCTATAGGTTTTTATAGATATTCCATAACCAACTGAGTTAGTGCCCCCATGTATGTATTTTTATTTTTTTTTAAGAAACCATGAATGGGTCCTGAATTTTATTAAATGCCTTTTCCATCAAATTATGCGATCATGTGAGTTTTCTTTAGTTGTTCATACAGATTATTTATACTGACCAGTTGTGCATCCCTGCAGTGAGCTCATACTTGGTTATAGTATACAATTTTCTTTCCATTCTGCTTAACTCTATCTGCTTACATTCTGTTAAAATTTTTACATATACATTAATATGGGAAAGTTGATAGTGTTTGTACTTTTGGGGGCAGGTATCAAGGTAATGGGGGCTACTCAAATCATCTATTTCATATTAGGTGAACGGTAGTGGTTTGTATTTTTAAAGAAACGGTCCATTACATTACATCAAAGTTGTCAAATTTATATGTGAGTTGTTCATAGTATATCCACATGATCTTTGCCAGGTCTGAAGGGTCTATGGTGATACCCTCCACTTCATTCCTGATACTGAGAATCTGTTTCCTCTTTTATTCCTCCCCATCTTGTAGAGGTTTATCAATTTATTGATCTTTCTGAAGACCCAACTCTTGATTTCATTCATTTTCTCTGTTTTTGTCTTCAATTTCACTGATTTCTGCTTTTATCTTTATTTCCCCCTTCTTTGCTTTGGGTAGATTTTGCTGTTTTTTATCTTTTTTCAGGTTCTTGAGATGGGAGTTCACGATTACTGAGACTTTTTTTTCTTTTTTCTGAAATGTGCATTTAGCGCTGTTAAGTTTCCTTCTCAGCACTGCTTTAGCTACATCCCACAAATTTGTTCAATGGATTGTATTCTTACTGTGTTTTGTTTTTCATTACAGTTATTCTTCAGTGCATGACACATAGAAAATACTTAATAAATATTTTTGAATTATCACTGAAATATGCTTCTGTTGTAAATCTTTATTAGGTACATCCATTTTTGTTATTTCTTTGGAAAATGTATTAAGTTCCAAACAACTGTCATATGAACTTTAAACACAGTCCATTCACCAATTAATCATCTTTATGCCAACCCAAAATTTTTACAGGAGTGTATGTCCAAAAAGTTAAGAATGATATCTTCCAGTGTTTAATACACTGTAAGCAATTAATAAAAGGAAGGATTTAAGAATAAGATTTCATTCCCAAAGGTGTAAGATACTTCTCAAGTAGCAACAGACACAACAAAAGCTTTATTAAAGCAGAGACCTCTCTGAAAGTCTAGGTTTGCAAAAACCCTGCTGGCTCTTTTCATCTGGTTTTACTTATAACAATAACATTATTTCCATCAAATTAAAACAATTCTTTATATAAAGTCCTAATATCTCAGACTAAGTTCAGATGCACTAACTTAAATTTTTAAATAACTACCTTGGTTCCGGGGCTCCTGCTAGGTGGCTCAGTCAGTTAGGCATTTGGTTTTGGCCCCAGGTCATGATCTCATGGTTCATGGGTTTGAGCCCTGCACTGGGCTCTGTGCTGACAGCAGGGAGCCTGCATGAGAGTCTCTCTCTCCCTCTCTCTCTGCCCCTCCCTGTTTTTCTCTCTCTCTCTCCCCCACCCCCCTCAAAATAAACTTAAAACTATCTTAGTTCAAACAAAACATGCAAAACAATAAATGTTACTCTGTCAACTTCTCATGGGCTTTTTTTAAAGGCAAAAGCTGACAGATCTAGAAAGTAATCTTTACAAGTTAGCTTTGTAAATATAAATATGGATGGAAAAAAGAAAAGTTTACTGAATACAAAAAAAAAAGAAATAACATTTATGTGCTGGGCACTCTTTTAGAGACTTTACATACATTTATCTCATTTATCCTCCAAACAATCTTCTTGGTAAATAGGGATGTCAAGGTTAAGCAACTTGCACAAGGTCACAAAACTGGTAGTGACAGAGACCAAATTTGAACTCACACTAACATAATTCCCATAGTATTCTCACCAATATATGATAAAGCTATATCCTCTCTATATTATATAAGAGAAGCTGTAAGTTACTGAAACCGTTTTCCTCTCATCTTGGAAAACTTAGGTTCAAGTGGCTAGTCACTGCCAACTTACACTGACAAAGCAATTTAAAATGTGTTGTTCATATATCTAACATAGTCTCAATCACAAAAACGAGACAATAATAGGGTGTGAGATAGGTGGAGACAGCTGAAGAGAATAGTATAGCAATGGAAAATATAAAACACTACATTACACAGAAACCATCCAACAACTTGGAACAATAATTTGGTATTATATTTTAATTTAAAAACATACATAATCCTAAAACAAAATAGAAAACTCTGTATGCATAGCATTTTCAGTAATTATAATTAAGAAAATAATCTCAGAACAGAGGAAATATAACCCCAGTAGTAGCACAGCTCTGGATGATGGTAAGAGACCAACTACCCTAACTAGTGTGAAAGTAAGCAGTTCAAAGTATAAGTTAGTAAAACAAAAGGTCAAGGAAGACTAAAGCAAGATGTGCATAAACAAGTAAGGAATGGGGGATCCTAGAGGGAAAATGTGACATAGATACTAAATTGTGAATGAAAAACTGGAGTATCCAGGAAGATGTTAGATGGCAGCAATGGAAAGAGATAAAGGAAAACACAGTCAGATAGAAGGAAATGACTCCGCGTGAGAATTAAGAAGTAATAATCTATTAGGGGGTTGCCAAACTATGGCCCCAAGCATATCAGGCCTACCACCTCTAGGGGTTTGGTATGGTTTTTTCAGTGATTATCTTTTTTTTTTTTTAATTGAAGCATCACTGACATATACTAGTTTCAGGTGTACAACATGATTTGGTATTTGTATATATTGTGAAATGATCACCATAGTAAGTCTAGTTAACATCAATCACCATAGACAGTCACAAAATTTTTTTTCTTGTGATGAGAACTTTTTTTTTAATGTTTATCTGAGAGAGAGAGAGAGGGCGCACATGCACACACACAAGCAGAGGAGGGACAGAGAAAAAGGGAGAGTCCCAAGCAGGCTCCAGGCTGTCAGCACAGAGCCCAACATGGGACTCAATCCCACAAACTGTGAGATCATGACCTGAGCGGAAATCAAGAGTCAGACACTTAACCGACTGAGCAATCCAGGCACCCCTCTTGTGATGAGAACTTTTAAGATGTACTCTCGTAACAACTTCCAAATATGCAGTACGGTATTAACTATAGTTGCCATGCTGTAGATCTCATGACTTACTTTATAACTAAAGTTTGTATATTTTGACCACCTTCACCTATTTCATCCACCATCTCTTGCCTCTGGCAACTACCAATCTATTCTCTGTACCCATGAATTCAGTTTTTGGTTTTGTTTTTAAGATTCCACAGGTGAGATCATACAGTAATTTTCTTTATCTTATTTCACTTAGCATATTGCCCCCAATCCACATTGTTGCAGATGGATTCCTTTTTTTATGACAGTGATATTCCACCCTACACACACACACACACACACACACACACACACACACACACCATAGTTTCTTATCCATTCATCCATCCATCCATTAATAGATGCTTAGGTTGCTTTATGTCTTGGCTACCGTAAATGTTACAATGAACATGAGTGTACATACATCTTTCAGAGTTAGTGTTTTCATTTCCTTCAGATAAGTGCCCAGAAGTGGAATTGCTGGCTCATACTGGCTTCTATTTTTAATTTTAATTTTCATGCTGGCTTCTATTTTTAATTTTTTGAGGAACCTCCATGCTGTTTTCTATAGTGGCTGCACCAACTTAACACCAATAGTGCACAAGTGTTCTCTTTCCTCCACATCCTCCACATCAAAACTTATTATTTGGCTTTTTAGTAACAGCCATTCTAACAGGTGTGAAGTAATATCCCACTGTGGTTTTAATTTGCATTTCCCTGATGATTAGTGATGCTAAGCATCTTTTCATGTACCTGTTTTCCACCTGCATGTCTTCTTTGTAAAAATGTCTATAGAGATCCTCTGCCTATTTTTTAAATTGGACTGTCATTTTGCTATGAAGTTGTAGGGTTCTTTATATATTGTGGATAATACCCCTTTATCAGATATATGATTTATTAATATTTTTCCCAGTCAGTAGGTTTCCTTTTCATTTTGTTGACAGTTTCCTTTGCCATGCATGAGCTTTTTAGTGTGACAGTCCCACTTGTTCACTTTGTCTTTTGTTGCCTTTGCTTTTGCTGTCAAATCCAAAAAATCATCACCAAGACAGATGTCCAGGAGCTAAGTTCTCTTCCAGTTTTATGGTTTTACATTTAAGTCTTTAATCCATTTTGAATTGATTTTTGTATATGGTGTAAGATAGTGGTCCAGTTTCACTCTTTTGCATGTGCCTGTCCAGTTTTCTAAACATCATTTACTGAAGAGACCAGACCATCCTCTTCTCAATGTGTAGTCTTTGTTCCTTTGTCATAAATTAATTGACCATATATATGTGTAGGTTATTTCTGGGATCTATATTCTGTTCCACTGATCTAGGTGTTTGTTTTTATGCCAATACCATTCTGTTCTGATTACCATAGCTTTTATGGGTTTGGTTTTTTAACATAATAGCTTTAAGGACCCCTTGGTGGGTCAGTCGATGAAGTGTCCAACTCTTGATTTCAGCTCAGGTCATGATCACAGCGTCGTGGGATCAAGCCCCGTGTTGGGCTCTGAGCTAAGCATGGGGTCTGCTTAAGATTCTCTCTCCCTCCCTCTGCCCCTCTCCCCTACTCGCACACTCTAAAATAAATAGCTTTATACTGAAATATAATTCACATTCCATACAATTCACCCACCTGAAGTGGATGGTTTTTCAGAGTTGTGCAGCCATTACCACAATCAAATTCCTCACACTAAAAAGAATGCCCATATCCACTGACAGTCACTCCCCATCTCCCTGACTCATCCTACTAATCTACCTTCTGTTTTTACATACTTTCCCATTCTGAATACCACATATAAATGCAACCATACAGTATGTATTCCATAACTGGCTTCTTTTACTTAGAATATTTTCAAGGTTCATTCATGTAATACAGCAAGAATCAATACTTCATTTTTACTGCCAATAATATTATATGGATATACCACAATTTATTTAATCTGTGTACATGTGGCCTGTTTCCATTTTTTTTTTTTTGGCCATTATGAATAATACTGTATAAACATTCATATACAAGTTTTTTCTTTCATTTCTTGTGGATACTTGGGTATGGAATTACGAGGTTATATAACAACTCTATGTTTAATATGTTATAGAAATGTTTTATAAAGCAGCTACAACACTTACATCCCCACCAGCAATGTTATGAGGATTTTGATTTCTCCGTATCCTCACCAACACTTACCTCGTCTTTCTGATTATAGCCATGCTTAGTGGGTATGAAGTGGTATCTCTTTTTGGTTTTGATTTGCATTTCTCTAGTGATATTGAGCATCTTCTCATGTGCTTATTGGACATGTGTTTATCTTCTCTGGAGAAATGTCTGCTCAAATCCTTTGCTCACTTTTTAGCTGGGTTTTTTATTGTTGAATTGTAAGACTTCTTTATATATTCTAGACAGAAGTCTCTTATCAGTCTATGAATTGTAAAAATTTATCCCATTCAGTGGGTTGTCTTTTCATTTCCTTGATGTTCTTCGAAGCATAAAAGTTAACTTTTATGATGTTCAATTTATTTTTCTTTTGATGTCTGCACTTTTAGAAAGAATTCGCCACCTGTGTTTGTATACTAAGGTTTTTTTTTGCAACACAGCCATGCTCATTTGTTGTGTATTATCTATAGCTGCTTCAAGCTACAATGGTAGTTTAGTAGTTGCAAAAGACTGTATGGCGCCCACAAAGCCTAAAATATTTACTGTCTGGTCTTTTACTGGAAGTTTTCCAACTTGTTCCTTCACTTGAGGCGGCTGCTACGCAAGGCAAGTGATATCCTTGGTAAGGAAGCAGAATTTTGATTAGGGTAACCTAGGTACAAAAAATACTTTTGTGAAGAGGCTGACAACACAGGGTTATAGCCACGTATTGGTGAGGGAAGAAATACAGTATTAACATCAGAAACCAGATATAATTTCACTGCCTACAATCCCATCAGTAATCAGTGACTTCTGTTCAGAGCACCAAATAAAATACTGAGCTTGTTTTTATTACATAAGGCCTAGTGATGGAAGGTAAGCTAGGGACAATTTATAAGATCTGCCTTGAAGGAAGGTGGTCAAAAGGCACAAAGGTCTTTTTTGGTATGTAAGAAACCTGGAAAATACAATGGAACTTAAGAAAAAATCTGTAATGAGACTTGGAACCTAATAAAAAGAGACACTTGAGAAAGTGCTCCCTGCTTTTTTTTCCTTCAGGCATATGCTGGTATATGAAATTGTGGCGGTCCTCTTTGGACAAGTGGACCTTTAATGTGATCTTGACCTATGTCCCTGATGAAACTGGATGAACTGCTGAACCACTCTGTTAACTCTGATTCTGGGCTTCTCATTTTGTGAATTAGTACATTCCTTATTATTTGGGACACATTTAGTTGGGTGGGTATTCTGTTACTTATACCCAACACTCTGATACATTTTCTACTTTGTTAATGAGTACTTAATGGACAGAGGCTGCACAGAAATCAGAATGAAGTGATTATGAAACCCAGATCTGCTAAGAATACTACAGACTAGTTTTTAGTAGTTTGATTTTTCTTTTACACTTTTTTGATGTTTATTTGTGAGAGAGAGAGAGAAAGAGACAGAGTATAGGTGGAGAAGGGGCAGAGAGAGGGAGACACAAAATCTGAAGCAGCCTCCAGGCTCTGAGCTGTGGGGCTCAAGCTCACAAACCACGAGATCATGACCTGAGCGGAAGTCAGACACTTAACCAACTGAGCCACCCTTTAGTAGTTTGATTTTTTAAACTTTAAACAGTATTTTGCACTTTATCAAGCACCTTAATAATTGTCTTACTCAGTACCCACAAGAACTCTTAATCAGTCAGTCTGGTGGCCACTTTACAAATAGTGTGTGTGTGTGTGTGTGTGTGTGTGTGTGTGTGTGTGTGTGTGTGAATTCAGCATACTCCATTAGAGGTCTTCCAATTTATATCTCAACAGTGTTCCACCACACCATATTATGTTCCATAACATCAAATAAAATTCACTGAAAGCAACATAACAACAAAATGACGACAGTCTTCTTTCAGTACTTAATTGTCTGACATTATACAACTTTATTCTAGGAGTAATATGACCAGAATAAAATGTCCAAATAGCTGCTACATGTCAAATTCAAACTGGACAAGCAGAGTGACCAGAAGAAATCTAGCACCTTATAATAGCTCTACTGAAACCTGTGTGTGTGTGCATATACATACAATTGTATTGTATATCATTTTTTCCTCCACGTGCCTGACTCAATCTATGCTATGGAATCTTTAGAGCTATGTATTTTTTCCTTCATTTTTGTCCCTAACGCTATGTTTGATATATGCAGTGGGCAAACACAGAAGTTCGCTAAATTAAGAAATCAAAGATCTAGAACGGGAGTCTCAGTTTATCAGCTGTTCTAGAATACACTTAGTACAAAAATGTTATGGTAAATCAACTTACGTAAACAAAAACACTATTTATAAATTGAGTCTCCTTTATTTATGGAAAAGTCTACTTACCATTTAACAAATGAAATAACATACTCACATCCAACTGATAATTTACTCAGATACACAAAAAAACTCTTGAAGCATAAAAGAAGTCCTGTAACTTTCAGAATCAATAGTATCCTTCAGTAGCTTCCCCACCGTGCTAATGCACTTAAGCATAGGACTTTCAAATACCTCCACAGACCTAGACAATAAATATAACTAACCCAGCTGCACCTCTGCTGGCTTCCCAAGCCAGCAAGCAAAGTGTCTATTTACCTATCCACCACTTACACTTATATTCTATGAGAGATACTACAATGGGAACAGGCTTTACAAAGATGAATAAAAATGCATCCCCTGCTTTAGAGGAGGCCACAGTTTAGGGGAGGCATTAAACACAATGAAATATGGTATATACTATTATGAAAGTTACTTACAAATGGCCATTAATTGCCTGAGGGAGTTGGTAAAGTTTTCACCCAATGCCATTGCAACAGGATCTTGATATTTGCCAGAGAAAGGAGAAGCACAGTGTAGATGAAAGAAAAAATATATACAAAGGCACCAATAAGTTAAAAAAAAAAAAAAAAAAAAAAAAAGATGAGACACTTGAGAATCAAGTAACCTGACTCGGTTATAGCATAAAGATGGCTAGAAACAATGATCAGAACATGAGTGGCATTCAAAGGAATTTAAAATTTTAATAGAAGAAGAGGTAGCATTGACTTTCAAATAAGGCAGTGACACTGGATTTCCTTTTCAGAAGAAAAACTCTGGTGGCAACTCTGGAAGACAGAATGAAGAAGGAAGAAACTATAGGCAAAAACATCAAAGCATTATGGTGGCTATGGAAATAGTCCACATGAACTATAAATGAAATTCCAACAATGCCAGGGGCAATGGGGATAAAGAAGGTGATTCAAGAGGCATTTGGGGGATTCTAAATGGGAAGACAGGTTTGTTATAACATGATACTGATGCTCCTGAAAAAACTTCATGCTCTTAAAACTACGATTAAAAATAACATGGCTCGGGGCACCTGGGTGACTCAGTCAGTTAAGCGCCTGCCTTTGGCTCAGGTCATGATATCACGGTTTGTGGGTTCAAGCCCTGCATCGGGCTCTGTGCTGACAGCTCGGAGCCTAGAGCCTGCTTCGGATTCTGTGCTTCCCTCTCTGCCCCTCCCCTGCTCATGTTCTCTCTCTCTCTCTCAAAAATGAATAAACAGTAACACAAAAACAAAAACAAAAAAACATCGCTTGGGGCACCTGGCTGGTTCAGTCATTAGAGCATGTGACTCAATCTCAGAGTCATGAGTTCAAGCCCCATGCTCGGCAAAAAGCTTACTTAAAATAAACAAACAAATAAACAAAACGGCTTAAGGAAAACAGAGTTGGAAGCAGACACTCAAAACCTATGCAATTAGAGTACCAACAAAACCAACAAAAATCCTAATTAAGCATAAAGATGTGCTAACTAATAAGTATAGGACTTTAAAAAAATTTTTTTAATTACATTTATTTATTTTTGAGAGACAGAGTAAGACAGCACACAAGCAAGGTAGGGGCAGAGAGAGGAGACCCAGAATCCAAAGCAGGCTCCAGGCTCCGAGCTGTCAGCACAGAGCCCGAGGCAGGGCATGAACACACGAACCGTGAGATCATGACCTGAGTCGAAGTCGGACGCTTAACTGACTGAGCCACCCAGGCACCCCAGTATGGGACTTTTAAGAGGTACAGATGAGCCTGGGTGGCTCAGTCAGTTAAACATCTGACTTGAGCTCAAGTCATGATCTCACGGTTTGTGGGTTCGAGGCCCCATCGGGCTCTGTGCTGACAGTTCACAGTCTGGATCCTGCTTCAGATTCTGTGTCTCCTCTCTCTCTGCCCCTCCCCCACTTGTGCTCTCTCTCAAAAAAAAGGAAAAAGCATTAAAATTTTTTAAAATAAAGGTACAGGGGCGCCTGGGTGGCGCAGTCGGTTGGGCGTCCGACTTCAGCCAGGTCACAATCTCGCGGTCCGGGAGTTCGAGCCCCGCGTCAGGCTCTGGGCTGATGGCTCAGAGCCTGGAGCCTGTTTCCGATTCTGTGTCTCCCTCTCTCTCTGCCCCTCCCCTGTTCATGCTCTGTCTCTCTCTGTCCCAAAAATGGATAAACGTTGAAAAAAAAAAAAATTTAAAAAAAATAAAAATAAATAAAATAAAATAAAATAAAATAAAGGTACAGATGAAAGTAACAGAAAAAAGTGTTAAGAAGGGGTACCTGAAACTAAGTTATAGAAACAAAAGAAAAATGCACAAACATCTGGAGGAACTGTGCAATAAATTCTTCCAACATAGATAAATGGCCAAACTGAGTCATGAGGAAGAATGCGGGCTGCATGGATAGTATACATTATTCTTTGTTGGCTCACTACTTTTAGCTTTGTTAGTGTGTTTTGGATTCAGCTGTCACTGCTTGATGGCACAAAGTATTAACATGCTGGGAACATTATAAATACGTTTTCCTCTTTATCAGTAATAGTATGTGAACTCAACAGGAATGCCTCAAGTAAGTAACTGAGTAACAGCCTCCCACCCCCACAGGTCATGCCACATGTTTCTATGTTCTACTACTCTTAGCACAGGCTGCAACCGAGAACTGCTTAAGATTTTAGTAGTAAAGGGGAGAAGAAGGTATGCCAGGTTTCCAGCCAGGAGTGAATGAATTGATAATTGTTTCCAATAAGAAAAATTAGGGAATAATGGAAGCATGAATAGGAAGACAATAATGAATGTGGTTTTAGTTATGATGAGTTGAGGTGACTTACACACACCTTTATTTAGAGTGAATATCCTATAAGCAGTTAGATCCTCAGACTGAACAGAAAAGAATGACGCAGGCTGAAGATATGAATCATCACTACGTAAGAGATGATGAAACTTTGAAAATAAACAAAGAATTTATGCATTCACTCAATTCACCCGTTCAACAAATATTTATTAAATTCTTATAATATGGAGGAATCTATGCTGGCAGCTGGCATAATATAGGAACGTGGTGTGACCTGCCATGGGGGTGGGAGGCTCAGTCACTTACTTGAGGGACTTTTGTGGCATTCCGAACATAGCCGATGCAAAAAGCTCTGACAGTAGTAATAAACAGACAGCAGAATAAACCTAGCATACAATACTTAATAAAACGTAACAAGACCAAGTTGTTGGAGCATAGAGCAAAAGCAAGAACATGGTGAAATAAGCAAAGTAAGCAATAGGTAGAACCTATCGAGTCTATGAGCTATGCTAAGGCTGTGTTAATCCTATGATATATAGGATTTTAAATGGGAAAGTGATACAATCAATACTTAGAGGGCCTTGGACCAAACCCAGATGAAAAGCTAGCAACAAAGATTAAAAATGGTCAGAGACGCAGAACAGCAACTAGCAGAAAATGTCACGGAAGCCAAAAAAGGAAAGAACTCCCAAGAGTTTCCAACAAGTTCCAACGTTACAAGGAAGCCAAGTACAAAGAAAGAAGAACCAAATACATTTAAATGAGTACCAATTGGATTTCCAGACACTCATTATTGTCACAATTTGAGGTGTTCTTAATTCCCAATTTACACTACTAAATAAGGTCGAGAGCTTATGGTGTTTGTTCAAGGTCACATAGCTAATGAATGGCAGAACCAGAATCCAAATTCAAATCTTTCTAACTCCAAATCTCATGCTGGTAATTAGATTACTGCCAACATAATAACTTTCAGTGAAATGCAGATACGTAATCATTCTAGACCAGTGCTAATAAAACTTTCTGCTCTGCAATGACATAAACATTCTATATCTGCACAAATGTAGTAACCACTAGCCACAAGTAGCCACTAAGTATTTTTAATGTAGCTACTGTGACTAAAAAACTAAATTTATAATTTTATCTTAATTCATTTTAATTAAAATTTTAATAGTCCCATGTGGCTAGTAATTTGGACATCACAGATCTAGACTGTAGTGTACTGAAAAACAAGAAAATGAGCAAATAGTCAAGTATGATGACAGAGTGACAGCCAAACAGAAAAGCAGAGCGTAAATATATCTGTTCATAAATTTCATTATTTACTTGAAAAAGATTATGAGTTAGTTTATAATTCATAAAATTGTATTTGTTAGGAAAACAGTTTTAACACAAATAGATTTAAAATCACAGATTTCCCTTACTACCTACTCGCACTTTTCTTTCCTGACATTAACAATTTCTATTAAAGACTGCCTTACAAGTAAATAATACCCCAAGATGCTGGCTTACTGCACACCTATAATAGGAGATTGGTTGTGGCATCAGACTCAGGTAGACAGGACAAAAAAAATCAGCCCTAAAACTAGACAGATTAAGGATAAATAAAAGTGCTGACAGCTCCATTAAAGCCAATGGTAGGTTGCTATGCTTCACTACCTTGTACCTAGGTTTTAAAATGCATACCTAATTCTCACACACAAAAATACTCTGTATTATTTACAAAGGACAAAAGAGACCTGGTTAGAGTACAGATAAATTTAATTATGCTACAAAAACAATTCAAAGTATCATCTCACAGAAATGTTTCTTGGGATAGCAATAGATTATCAACACAGCCCTCCTTATGATACACCTAATAAAGGGCTTTAACTGACAAAACAAAACTCTGAGGAAGGAACTTGTAAGAACCTACGGGTGGCTGCGTTTTCAATGCTAAATTTTAAAAGATTTCTGGGGCGCCCGGGTGACTCAGTGGGTTAAGCGTCCGACTTCGGCTCAGGTCATGATCTCACGGTCCGTGAGTTTGAGCCCCGCATCGGGCTCTGTGCTGACCGCTCAGAGCCTGGCGCCTGTTTCAGATTCTGTGTCTCCCTCTCTCTCTGACCCTCCCCCGTTCATGCTCTGTCTCTCTCTGTCTCAAAAACAAATAAACGTTAAAAAAAATAATAAATTTAAAAAAATAAATAAAAGATTTCTTATAGAAATCTTCAAGTGTTAAAAACATTTTTATAGTACAGGATTATCAAAACCAAAGACAAACCCAAAAACATACAGTAATCACATCTCGAAATTTACTCCTGTGCCAGATCTACACATTAACTGTCAACTCATAATCACAAAAAGGGTATGGGAGTTCAAGGAGAAAATTCAGAAAAGAGAGTAGATGTGGGCTGCTGAAGAGAAGGTTTATTTGGAAGTATAAAAGTGAGGAAGTAATTTTAATCTGGCAAACTTGAAATAAAATACATGCTTTATAGACTACATTTTGGAGGTCATTTTCTTGTTTTAATTTAAAAAAAAAATGTTATCCTGGGGCACCTTGGTGCCCCAGTTGGTTAAGCATCCAATTCTTGGTTTCAGCTCGGGTCATGGTCTCACGGTTTGTGAGTTCAAGCCCCAAGTCAGGCTCTGTGCTGATGGCATAGAGTCTGCCTGGGATTCTCTGGCTCTGCTCTCTCTGCCCCTCCCCTGCTCACTCTCTCTCAAAAATAAAGTTAAAAAAAAAAAAAGAAAGAAACTGTTACCCATTTAAGTTAATGCTTAACAAGGTGATAAGTAGAAAAAATAAGTACAAAAAAATGTTCTGGTAAAATATTTTCTCGCGGGGCCTGGCTAGCTCAGTCAGAACATATGCTCTTGATCTCAGGGTTGTGAGTTCAATTCACACTGTGTGTAGAGATTACTTTCAACTTCAATCATTACAAAATCGCTGATTAAAAAACTACACTGAATTGTTTTTGAGTCAGTGCTTAACTGAAATACAGTTAAAAACCTTGGAATGACATTGTAAGGAGTAACTAGACCATGGTATCATTAAAATCTCTTTAATTATGAAATAGTAATAAATCCATACACTGCCGTGGGTTGAAAAAAATACCAAAAAGCTCCATTTTGGAAAAGTATACAAGAAACTTAACAGTGATCAATACAAGCAAAAGAGGTGCCCAGAAAAGGCTCACTTGGCATTTATACCTTTCAATATAATTTGAATTTTTAAGCAAATGTATTAATAGTGTCCTTAGAACTTAAAAAAAAATTAAGAATATCAATCTACAACTAGATATAGCCCTTATATAAAATCTGAACTCAGAAAAATGGTTCCTTTTAGACCTATGTAATTTCATCAGAAGTTATTAAAACAAAGGCTGACAGGTGCGCCCGGGTAGCTCAATCGGTTGAGCTTCTGACTCTTGATTTTTGGCTCAGGTCATGATCTCACAATTCGTGAGATAGAGTCCCATGTTAGGCTCCATGCCGTCATTGCAGACGGGGCCTCCTTGGGATTCTCTCTCCCTCTCTCTCTGTCCCTCCCCTGCTCGTGCACTGACACACTCCTCTCTCTCTCTCTCTCCCTCTGAAAATAAATAAACTTAAAAAAAAAAAAAAAGGACTGACAAAGTACTAACCTCTTTTCTTGTTAATACTCCAATTTCCTAGATCCATTCCCTAGGTCACCGACTCACTGGTGCTCTCTCCCGGGTCCACTTACTATTTAACAACATTTACTTAATACCCTATTAACTGCATATCAAATCTCCCCAAATAAGTATTATAATCCTTTTCCATACTCCTCACCCTCAATCTCACCCTATTTGCCTAGCCTTAATCTCAACTTCAGATGATCTTGCCTCAAACTATCTCAAATTACTGAGATGATTTAGGTCACACCACATGAACTCCATTATTAAAACAAATCTGTTGCCATGGCCTACTTTCCTCACTCTGATTTTTTTCCCCTCTTTTGATGTCCCTCCTTTCCCTTTATCCCTCCCCTCTTCTTTCTGCCACTTCTAGGACTCATTCCATTAATCATCCTTTCTTAGAGCTCCCTCACCTGGCTTCTCTTCTAATTCTAAAGAATACCAACATCTGCTATCCTAAATAGACTACATCCCAACTGTAAACCACTGAAATTAACTTTTCTTTGTCCTTTTTTTCATAAATGTCTCAAAAAAGGAACACTCATTGCCTCCATGGTCTCATCAGCACTTACTCCTTTATGCCACTTACTCATTTACATATTCCTTCTAACACTACTTAATATATGGTATATACCAAGTATCTGTAATCTTAAAGACAAGGTCTCTGCATTCTTAGAGTTTACATTTCCTTACAATCTTATTTTCATCACCTAGAATTTAACTGAAGTTAGAGTTATGACCTCTATTAACAGTTTTCAATTTTATCTCCTCTCTTGTATTAACAGGTGAAAAAAAAAGATCTCTTATGCCGGGACACCTGGGTGGCTGGCTCAGTTGGTTAAGCATTAAACTTTGGCTCATTTGGCTCAGGTCATGCTATCATGGTTCAATTCCTATGTTCGAGCCACGTATCGGGCTCTGTGCTGATGACAGTGCAGAGCATGGAGCCTGTCTGGATTCTCTGTCTCCCTCCCTCTCTACTCCTCCCCAGCTCATGCTCTCTCTCTCAAAAATAAACATTAAAAAAAAATCTCTTCTTGCCTAAAGAGAACCATATTTCCTATCTTCTTGGGGAACCTCAAACTATTAATAATTCCATCTTTTCCCTTTAAATCTTCAAACACACTCCATCTTTCCAGGCTATTCCTTTTACCCCCAAATAAATTCTTTCTCAAACCTCAACTATGCAGCTTTTATCTTCTCTCCTTCTAGTGGAAGCTTCAAGGAACAATCTACACTCAGTGTCTAGCTACCTATTTATTCCTCACTCACTGCATCCTGGTTTTCCTTACTACCAGGACAAAATGCTGTTATCTCGTACTATTGCCAGGATCACCATAACTATCCTGATGCCTCTAAAAGACACTTGTAAGTTCTCTTTCCCAATCTTTGCAAAATCTAGGCACTGCTGACTCCTTCAAATCTGACATCACTCTTAACTAATTTTCCAACTGTCTGGCAATTTATTCTCAGATAACCTTCACAGATTCCTCATCCTCTATCTACCTCCTCTTAAATGCAGTGTGCTTTAGGGTTTGCCCTCTTCTCATTTTATATTTTCTCTATAATTTCATCCAGTTTCATGGCTTCATTTACTACCTAATACACATGCATAGACAATGCTCAAATCTTTATTTTTTTTTTTCAACGTTTATTTATTTTTGGGACAGAGAGAGACAGAGCATGAACGGGGGAGGGGCAGAGAGAGAGGGAGACACAGAATCGGAAACAGGCTCCAGGCTCTGAGCCATCAGCCCAGAGCCCGACGCGGGGCTCGAACTCCCGGACCGCGAGATCGTGACCTGGCTGAAGTCGGACGCTTAACCGACTGCGCCACCCAGGCGCCCCAATGCTCAAATCTTTAACCCCAGCCCAGATTTCTCTTCTGAATTCCAGATATAGAGAGCCAATTACCTGCTGGCCATTTCCAACTAGATGATCCAGGACTACTTTAAATTCAACAGGTCCAAAACAGAAATTTGGTATATACCAAGTATTTGTAATCTTAAAGACAAGGCCTCTGCATTCTTAGAGTTTACATTTCCTTACAATCTTATCTTCATCACCCAGATTTTAACTGAAGTTACTTAGAGATTATGACCTCTATTAACAGTTTTATTAACACTCCCTTAATCTCCTTTTCCTATACCTCCTAGGCAGAGAATGTGCATTTCTGACAAGATCCCAGATGATGTTGATGCAGCTAGTTCAAGATCCACATACTAAGAATCACTGTTCTAACATATGTTACCTCTTCCTACCTTTAGAATACCAAGCTTCTTCTATCCTAGACCATGATATCTATGTGGCAGGCAGTGTTAATGTTTCACAGCACTGTATCCTAACGAAGTTAGAATCTTGCAACATAGCATTCCAAGCATTGATTACCAAATGAGGAGAGAACACTAGAGATAAAACAAGTCATACCAACAAACTGGAAGTTTCTTGAGGACAGGGACAGCATTTCTCATATACCCCTAGAATATGAAGAACTGAATCTTACCCTAGTAGGTGTTCAATAAATATTTGCTGAACGGATACCACCATCATCTATCCAGTCACCCAAGCCAGAAGCCACACAGGGTTCATCCCTTTCCTTACCCACAATCCAACAGTCACCAAGTCCTATCTTCTGCTCCTAAAATGTCTCATACTTGGTCTCTCCTCTCCATTTGCACTGCTCCTACATTCTTTTTGAGTCCTTACTTCTCACATGAATTACTGTAATAATTTCTTAATTGGTCCCCGTACCTATATTCTTTTATTCTACTTTATTATCCACATGGCTACCAGACTAATCTCTCTAAAAAAGTAAATGAGACAATGTCATTCTTAAAAATAATAGCTTCCCACTGGCTTTAGGGGAAAAAATGTTAACTCCTTCATATGATATGCAAGCCCCTCCATGGTCTTGCCTCAATCTACCTGACCACCCTCTTTCTCCTTTCCACCCTAATCCTCTACCCTCCAACCAGGCTAAACAGGCTTGCGTATCTTATGGCTTTAAACATAATACTCTAAGCAGACCACCTCTCCCACTGGCTAAATACGCATCCTTTGACTCTGCTCCAGACACCATCTCTCCCAGGAAGCTTCCTCTGAGGGACATTCATCTCATTGCCTCATCCTCATCCCAGTTTAGATTAAGCCTCTCCCCTACCATGTATTTTTACTTAAAGATTTTAAAGTAATCTCTACACCCAGTGTGGGGCTCAAACTACAACCTGGAGATCAAGAGTCACATGCTCCACTGACTGACGCAGCTGGGTATCCCTCCCCTGCTATGTACTCTTAAGCATCCCCAACTTTAGTTTGTTAATAGCACGTCACCATGCATAACTGTCTTGTTTATTCCACTTGATTAAGTTCCTTGGAAATTACAATTATGTCTTATGTTTATACAGCCAGTATGAGGTATGTCAACAAATACTCAACTAAAATTTAAATAAAAACATTCCTTGCTATTTTCTAAATAGTTGCTCTGAAAAGTTAGCATATTTCAGAATTACCTAAAAAGCTATAAAATCTAGACTGCTTGGCCCCATCCCTAGAGTTTTGAATTCAGCTGGTCCAGACTAGGGCCTGACAAATTCCCAGATGATACTACTGGCCCAAGAACCACATTTTGAATACTAGTGTTCCAAATACGTTTTCTCTTCCTTTCTCCAGGATTTAAAGAGTCTTTTCCTTGATGCCTCCAACTCTGCCTACTGCAATCTTAATAACCTTTTTAATCCCAGCTCAATTGTCACCTGATTCATAAAACTTTCCCTATCCCAGAAGAAACTGATCTTGCTCTTTCCTCAATTTCTATCAGGCTTTGTATTATTCATATAACTAGAGCTAACTTTTCACACCTACTAGCATTGTCTACTGTTACAGGCGAAAATGACAGTAAGAAACCTGCCTTAATCATTTTAACATCCACAACAACCAAGCACAGTAACCAATGAACATGAGACAAAATCTACAAGTACTCGTGATATGAATGAATCCTGTTGCTTGCCCAGACTCTGGGCCCATGGTCAGTCTGACTCACTTAATCCTCCTTGCCCAAGCTGACTTCCTTATACTGCCTTGTACTTTTGCTTGCCTTACTACCTATGACAGATGCTTCAACCTTCCCACACTTGTCTGTCCCTTGCACTGCTTTGCCAACTGACCCTTAGCTTCTTTACCTTGCAATCTGCACCTTTTCAATTTTCTCATCCACTGTGGGACATAATGAGCAGAGAAATTTTCTCCTCATGACTGATGTCAGTTTTAATTCTGCTGACCATAAGACAGGTTGCTTGCTTTGCTGTTGAAGTAGCCTTTGTCACAGAATTAGAGTATGTCGTGTGCAACTCTAAGTGCAGGTATCGTAGACAGCAATAAATGTTTTAAGTTCTATTTATACATTGTAGAGATGATTTTAATAAGTTTAAAAACACAACAATAGGGGCACCTAGGTGGCTCAATCGTTTGAGCGTCCGACTATTGATATCGAGTCAGGTTGTGATCTCATGGTAGTAAGATCAAGCCCCTAGTGGGGCTCCATGCTGAGAGTGGTCCTGCTTGGGATTCTCTCTCTCCCCCTCTACCCTGCTCTTTCTCTCTCTAATAAATTAACATTTTTAAAAAACACAGAGATATAAAAAGGTCATTTACAAGATTTAAGGTTTCCCAAGAAACAAAATTTAAAAGAAAAGCCAATTACTTACACACTATATTCATATATGCATCCAAAATAAAATCCTATTTTTAAATTATCCTAAGTACATGGTAAGAAAAACTATTTCTGATACATGAAAAGTTAACGAATTTCTAAAAATGCCCTTAAAAATTTACTCCTCCAAAAACTTTTCAATCCCACAGACCTAAACACTCTATTTTATCATTTAATTCTTTTTACATTCCTCTGCATGCCATTAACACTGAAGTACTCTATTTAAATACACATGCCCACCTATAGAAAAAATGGTGAAGTTATCTATTTATGTATTTCTATAAACAAATATTTATTTTACCATAGACAACTGACCAGTAAGGGAAAATTTCTAGAAGCACAGTACTCAAGTGTGTGTGTGTTGTGTATATAAAATCTTCATCCCGCCTGGATGCTCAACAGTTTAAAATTCAAAAAAAGGTGAAGGGAGGGAAAGACTGAACTCTTAGGCAAAGAAGAAATAAAGTATATTTAATGTAGCAACTAAAATAAATACCTGTCAGAAAAGATTGTTGATAGGTTCAATCCAATCTCTTTACCTTCCCCTTACTTGAATTAATCAGTGATGTTTATAAGTTAATTCCTAAATTAAAACCCACTGACAAAACTGTAAACAGGTTCATGATACTCAGTAAGAGTTATAATAAAGTTTTCCAAAGGGAGTGAAAATTTTCAGAACTTTATACTCCATTAACTAGAACAGTGAACCAGATCACTCCAAAGCCCAATTTATTTGAGCTAATTAATATCCTATATAGCAGAATTCAGCTATAGGTATCGTCTTGACACTTTCAAACCAGTGCTACTACATTCAACAGACCAAAATAATCCTAAAGTTGGGAGGCCTCTGTCACAACAAATTAACTAGGTCTTGAAATGGAATTGAGAGAATGGCAGACTAAAAGAACCAAGAGTAAATCAGAAAATAAATACTAAAGAGGAAACTAGAAAGAGGGAAATAATCACCTATAAGAAAACATCATAAAATAAATCTTAAAATTTTTAAAGATAAGAAAACACTGAGTACCAGGAAAGTAAATTTAAGAACAAAAAAAGGGGAAGAGGAGGTTCCTGAGGGGACACACTACAGAAAACAAGCAAGCAAGCAAGCAAACTACTTGGAAAACAGCGCATTCTGATATATAATACACAAGCAACAAAAAGTTGGATCGTTATTCCTCACAATGAAATGCAGGTAAAGACATTCACTGCAATGGCCAAAGATCTTCAAGATCCTGACCGTCAAGTAAAATATATGTATAAGGAAGTGGTATTAAAGCACTAAAGTGCAATTCCTAACTCCAAAAAACTATGGCAACAAAAAGACTGCTCTATGAAGGGCCTTGATCTAAGCTGCTTTCTGTAGTAGTCTGGAAAAACCTAAGTTTTGTAACTTTGACGGCCAAAGTTGTCTCTGAGCAGCCTCCCAAGTTGACAGGGAAAATTTTCCTCTATATATCAAAATCACTAATCATTTATTAAGTCTGTTCTTAATCTGGATTTTAAGTACACTGAAAAGTGCACTTAATCTTTTGCCCTGTATTTTCAATAAAAGCTGACTTGAATTTTCTAGTTTCACTCTGTCCCCTCACAATCACACCAAACTGATTTTAAGTTGCAATCAACTGAATTTCTCTCTTCACTAATCCACCACTCTATTTTCAAATACTTGATTTCTACATACGGGGTGAAATACAATACAAGAAATTACCCAACGTCAAACAATCGGTCTAAAAATCTTCTGACAACTGTTTGAAGACTTCTAGAAAAAGTGTAACCACCAAATTCCATGTTTGAATATCTTACATGGAAAAGCACTGCGAACTTTAACTACTACGTATACAGTTCGTGATTGCAAAGAGGAAACTACAGCGGCTACCCGGAGCAAGAGAACCGGTAAGGTAACAGGCTAAAAGGGCGTCGTTGATTTCTTGGCCACGGTGACAGAGGCGGGAGACACACCCCTAGCGTCGGTTTGAAACACTACAGCAATGAATTCTACCTAGGGATTAATGTGAGGGTAAGGAAAGACAAATTTAAATCGCCATGATTCAAAAACAACCACCACAAGAGAGAGAGACTTACGACGGTAACAAAGAAAACGAAAAACCCTTGACAGTAAGGAAGCTTTAAAAACAAGTATCTCCATTTATCAAAGACCGAGCAGGACTACGTTTTCATGAATATACACCTTGGACCTTTCCGGTTCGCCAGTGCAAAGAGAAAAGCAGCAGCGAAAGGAGCCCCATAAGGCTGCAAACAGCAGCAAAATACTAACAGAAAAGGGGAGAAGTGGCAGGATTCCTGCCAAGGCTCACTGTTTGAAAATGGAGTGGGATAAAGAACAGCTCTGGAGAGAAAGTGGGTCTTACATAAAAAGCCATTTACCACATATTATTTCCCCAGGATTCTGGAATATGCCAGAACTTGAAGGAGCGAGTCGGGGGGGGGGGGTGGTGAAAGGGGGTCTCCACGTGGAGGAGGGTCCTGAGGGAAGTAACGCGGGGCGACGAAGGGCCAGGACCAGGCCCATGGGCCGGGAGGAGGGGGTCGAGGCCCGGACGGACTCCAGACGACCGCGGGGGGTAGGGGCGGAGGGGCGCCCAGCAGAGGCTGGGGGGTGGCCCTGTCAAGCAGCCGGCCCACCGCCCCCCGCCGGCCGCCAACGCACCCGGGCCGCTGAGGGCTCTCTCGGACCCGCCGCGGCACCAGCCTGCCTGGGTCTCTCGAATTTTCCACCGGGGGAAGCCGGCCGGGGGCGTCGGGGCTCGCCCCCGCCCCCGTCCCTGAAAGCGGCGAGCGGAGGAGAGATGGTGCATAGGGGAAGCAAAGGTCTCACCATTTTGCTGGGCAGTCGGCGGCTGGCGCGGGGGGAGAAGAGTGTCGGCGTTCAGAAGGGCTCCCGCAGGAAGCGGCGGCGGCCCAGCTGGGCTGGGGCGGCTGCGGCCCTCGGGACGCCCGAGGGGAGGGGAGGCGGCGCCGCGGGGCCCGCGCCGGCCGGGTGACTGGGCACGCGGGAGCGGGCGGGGAAGAAAAGAAATTAAGGTCGAGATTCAGAGACGGAGAGAGCGGGGAGGAGAGATGGCGAAAAAGGGGAGAGACAGAGAAGCAGAGAGGAGGGGAAGAAGGGGGAGAGGGGGCCAGGCGGCTCGAGGGCTGCAACCTAAACTCGCGCGGGAGCCGTGACGGACTCACTGCAGTGGCTCGCGCTGACCCGCAACCTCAAGGCACGAAAAAGGGGGAGGGCGGAGAGGGAGGGGAAAGCGGAGCGCAGCGGGGCGGAGGGCGGGGGCGCGCGCGGAGCCGGCGGCGGGGGCGGGGCTTCCGCGAGCGGCGCACATCCGGGAACCCGCGAGCCGGCTCGGCGGTGGCCGCCGGGGTGCTCTGGCGAGCTCTGGTTGGGGAGCGTGGAGCGTGCGACCACGTACTCCCCTCCGCCCGCCGCTCTTTGCGTGTGGTGCGGGGGGAGGACGGGGGCGCGGACGTCGGTGACGTCGCGTGGCGGAGCCCTTCCTGTCATGTGGCTGGAGGCGGGCAGGTGGGGGGGAGGCTGGGTCGGGAGGAGGAGGAAATGCAAGGGTACAGTGAGAGGGAGGAAATGCAAGGGGTGCGCGAGCTCCGGGAGAAGGCGTACTTGGATCCAGGAGTAGGATCCTCGTGGGGGAGGAGGAGCAGATGAGCGGCCTTAAGGTGTCAGAGCCACCCAGACACTGCACCAAAAAAAAAAAAAAAAAAAAAAAAAAACCCGAAAGAAAGAAAAAAAGAATCCAAGCCCTAGAGGGAATCGGTTTACTCGGGAAGACTTTATTTATCAGTGTACCGGTTTGGACCCACTACAAAATTGCTCGGCCCATCTAGAGTGTTGTCACCCCGGTGCAGCACCCGCAGGCCCACACCCCAGTATGAGCTGGCAGGGTCAGTAGCCAGGTTGGAAAGACAGGGAACAAGAGCCAAAGCTGACTACACTTGAGGCTTGGGGAGCCGTAAGACAGCCGAGTAGAAGGACGGCTTCCCACTCCGGCGAAGACTTCCTCACCCAGCTCTGTGGTTTCCTTAAACCCTCCAAGCTGCCGTTTGACGGGGTGCCCAGTGTTTGTTTTTGAAACACGTTCGCAGATAGATCGCCCACTTATCCCTTTTGTAGGACTATATCGACTTTGGTGAATATTACCATTCCCAGAAAATTCAGACTTTAATGGAAAATGGAGTATTGAAGAGCATAAGGAGGAAAGTAATGTGGGGCGGGGGGAAGCCGATAGGAGAGTTGTGATAAGGATAGTGAGGAATGCATTTTGCAACTATTTTAACCATTTATTCCTTTTCAAATTCTTGATAATCTTGTGCTTTATGTGTGTGAAAGAGAGGGAGAGAATGTTTTCTGAGTGGTCAGAAACATCTTACAAATCCTTTGAGTAGTTTAATAAAAAGCCGTAGTGTTTTTAAGAGCAGTTTGTTGAAGTTCCTCACATGAGTGTTATTCTTTGGTAATTATTTTTCCATGATAAGCCTGCATCTTTTCTAAGAGGCTTGGTGGCATGCCATAGGTCTGTGTCTCTTTCTTTCCTAGAGATAATTTCTGTGTCCGGATGAATAAAGAAAAGTAAGACTGGTAACAAGTTGTCTCATACAGTGAATGTATCAAGAAAAGGCCAAGAAATGACACTACTTCTGCTACTTGTTTCTTATATATGTTTCTTATATAGTGTTTAGATACTAATATGTTCTAAAACAGGGAAAAGCCCCTAAGCTAAAATGTATATCATTTATGTTTTTAGGTATATTATTTTAGTTTATCATAAAATTAAGACATACTCATTTTTTAATTTTTTTTAATTATTTTTTAAATGTTTATTTATTTTTGAGAGAGAGACAAAGTGCAAGCAGGGGAGGAGCACAGAGAGAGGGAGACAGAATTCGAAACAAGCTCCAGGCTCCGAGCTATCGGCACAGAGCCAGATGGGGGGCTTGAACCCACCAGATGTGAGATCATGACCTGAGCCAAAGTCGAATGCCCAACCAACTGAGCCACCCAGGCACCCCACATGCACAGTTTTTTTTAAGTACTATATAAAAAAATTCCTCCTCCTCAAGTCTGTTAGAGACCATCACTATAACTGCATTTATTTGTGTGTATGTCCTTCGGACATAGTCCATGAAAATCAAATTACAATTTTGACTGAGGATTAAATACTAAGAAGGCATTTGACTTATATTGGAGGCAGTAGATTTAGAGTAACCCGTAATTTTGTGAAGATATGAACCAATTTAGACTACAATCATTCAACAAGTGTGTATTGTGAACCTAAATCAGAAATTGAAAGCTAGACACTATGAAAGATAGGTCAGCCTGTTACTGACCATAGCAAGAGACACAAGGGCCATGTCTACTTGCTCTTTCTCATCCTACAAATTTCCCAGATTCACCACTTACATTCTCTCAGCTTTGTGTATACTGCACACAATATAGGCATGTAGCAGGCTGCATTTCTGACACTGAAATTAATTAGTCCATTCTGAATTCATGGAGAGAGGTAAACCTAAAATGTGCCTTTAACACACAAGTTTTTACCCTAAGGTAAAAAAATGAAAGTATGATAGTCATTCTCCTTGTCTCTTTCTATTAAGTTTTGGTGTAAAGCTTAATATGGGAGGGTGGGGAAGGGAGAACGGGGAGGTACCAAATGGTCCCCTTACTTGATTTTAGATAACTAGATAAGTAAAATACAAAGGACATATTTAACAAGTGGATATTTTTCCTGGAAAACTTAGCAACCAAAAGATGATTGTTGGGGAGTACTATGTCAGGTAAGTTGGAGGGAGACACAAGACAGAGATCCTAATTACAAAAACAGTAACAGCTTTGCATGAGGTAATTAGAAGTACTAATGGCAGAGGAAAGGAAGGGATAAATACGAAAGACGTGAAGCAAGAATGCACAGACTATGCAATTTAGTGGATGTAGGCAACAAGGAGAGGAAGAAATAAAAGATGACCATTTTACTTTGGATGACAGAAAATAATGTCATTATTAAGAGAAACAGAGAAATCAGAAGTTTAGTTGCTGAGTGGAGAGGGATGAATTTGGATTTAAGAATGCTAAGTTTGAGTTGCTGATGAGAGATCCCAGTGGAAGCACCAGGTGGGAGCTGGAAGAGCAGGTTAGAAGGAAGTAGAGATGTGGGAATCAACCTAAAAACAGGTTGAAAGTGAAATCTTCAAATTTTCTCCTAGAGATAGAGAAAAGAAAGGACCCACAGATAGTAATAAGCTGCTAAGCAGAGAGCAAATTAAAGGGAAAGGAAGTTTTAAGAAAGAGTAATGTTTACAGTCCTAGTTGACCATAGGCAGCCTCAGGTGTCAGTGCCTCCACAAGTATCTTTTAAGAAGTTAGAAATGTCACAGGAAATTGTATGTGTAGACTTTCCAGATCATTGTGACATCCAGAAATATGCCTTGTTCTTAAAGGACTGACCACTGTCCCTTATTCATATATGAGATTTAAGGGTGGCAGGAGAAACAAATTACCATTCCTGTAGTTAAGATATTCCAGTGCAATATTACCCCAATGCATCCACACTTTTATTCATGATTGTACTGACTAATGTCAACTAGATACTGTGTTTAATTTTATACTTAGATATAGGAAGAAAATGCCAATTAAAAAGGAGAGTTAAAACGACTCGAAAGTAATGTCTGTTCCTTTTTAGTACACATTTATTGTTAATGCAGGTTTAGAGGAAATGTCTACCACTCCTCCTAGATAAAACATGTATGCCCCAGTTCAAGAATCCCAGATTTAAGAATATTTTGTACCTTTTGCCAGCTACTTCCACACCATAAAATTAATTACCTGTCAGTGGGAACTGAGGTTGCATGGAGAATATATTGTTTCCTTTTTTTGTACCGAAGAAAGAGCAGGATGCCAGCTCACCCCTTGCTCAAGGGTGTGGTTGAGGAAAAGTTCCTCAGCACCTGAGATGGCAGGCAAGTGGCTGGTTCCCTTCTTGCAAAGCAGCAGAGGTATGAGCCAAGGATTCTAAATTCCATCTTGGACACTCATTTCTCCGTGGAAACCCATTTTACGAAGAGTTTTGTAAACAATGGACTTTCTGCAAAAGCCTATTTAAATGATAATGTAGCTGAAACTCTGTGTATTTGCTATTAAAAACATAATGGTAGAAAAACAATGCTCATAATACATAGCTTCATGAATTAATGAGTTTGGGGAAAATGTATATCAATTACTGGATGGAATTTAAAAATTTTTAAGCATAAAACACTTTAAATTGTGGATTATGTGCAACTTTTCTAATTCTCATAAGAATTAACAACATTGAATTTGTTCAAAATAAAACTCTATCATTTAATTTTCAGATGAAACACAAATCAGAAATATTTTTAAATTTGGAAAAGTTTCCCAAAATTATGTGATTAATTGGTTATAAGTTATTTTTATATTATATACTGGGCCAAAAAGAAAAGGGGATAAAAGTCTTTCTGAAATGTGTTCCTAAACTTCCTGAATCCACATCTAAATCTCTGTGTTAGAGGAATACCCCACAGTACTTTTAGAGGCTGTCTGTTAACACTCTTCATATAATGAGCAATTCTTTTTGTGTGCTGATCATTTTTCCAGATGATAAGTATGTTAGAATTGGGTCGTTATCTGCATAAAGATGAATGTTGAAACCATGAGATAGAGGACAGAAATCAGAGAACATAGAAGCAATAGAGCAGTACCAAGGCAGAACCAAAGGTAGCATCTACATTTAAGTAGTGGAGGGCGAAGGAAGTGACAGAGAAGATAATGGACTTGGCTAAGGGCAGGAGACGCAGCAAGGATGCCCAGGAAGCTGAAGAAGAGGAGTTCACGATGAAAAGGATGGTCCAGCAGCATGTCAAATAGGACTAAGACAGATAGAAAAGTTCAGGCCGTTGGTATACACCTGGACATATCTGTTGAGATATGGTATATAACCCTTAGCCTGAGAACCACATTTAATGCTATTCTTCCAGGAAATGTAAGAGTAACCAAAAAGGCATATTGTGAAGAAAAATACTCGTGGAAGGAAATATATCCAATACAGTGTTGTAAACTGTGAATATTCAGTAAATGAGCCATACCTACATATTCAAGACTGTCACTAAAATTAATCAATATGCTTTTTAAAATAATTTGGTCTTCTGAAAAAAGTTTATAAACATGTAGAAGATATGCAAAATTTAGAATACTGTAAATAGAACTCATTGGTTCTACATAATTGGCAAATTGTGCTAGTGCTAAAATTTTCAAGGCCACAGCTGGAAATTGCAATGTAGATATATTTTATGAATTTTGTTAGAATGAGGAAGGTGATTGTATTTCTAAGAAATAGAAGAAAATATTTTACTTAAAAATTGTATATTTTAGACTAAGGATGAAATGTTTGGTAAATGAGTTTTCCTCAGCAAATTCTACATGTTCTACCATTTAAAACTGGTTTTTGGATGGGGTGCCTGGGTGGCTCAGTTGGTTAAGCATTTGACTTCAGCTCAGGTCACAATCTCGCGGGCCATGAGTTTGAGACCCGTGTCGGGCTCTGGGCTGATGGCTCAGAGCCTGGAGCCTGCTTCTGATTCTGTGTCTCTCTCTCTCTCTCACCCTCCCCCGTTCATGCTCTGTCTCAAAAATAAATAAAGTTAAATAAATAAATAAATAAATAAATAAATAAATAAATAAATAAAACTGGTTTTTGGAGATCCAAAACAAAGAGATCCTGGTGCTCATAGGGTGTGTGCTTAAGAATAAGGACTTATGGGGGCGCCTGGGTGGCTCAGTCGGTTAAGCGTCCGACTTCAGCTCGGGTCACAATCTCGCGGTCCGTGAGTTTGAGCCCCACGTCAGGCTCTGGGCTGATGGCTCGGAGCCTGGAGCCTGCTTCCAATTCTGTGTCTCCCTCTCTCTCTGCCCCTCCCCTGTTCATGCTCTGTGTCTCTCTCTCAAAAATAAATAAACATTAAAAAAAAATTAAAAAAAAAAAGAATAAGGACTTATGGGGGTGCCTGGGTGGCTCAGTCAGTTAAGCATCCGACTTCGGCTCAGGTCATGATCTCACGGTCCGTGAGTTCGAGCCCCGCGTCGGGCTCTGTGCTGACAGCTCAGAGCCTGGAGCCTGTTTCGGATTCTGTGTCTCCGTCTCTCTCTGCCCCTCCCCTGTTCATGCTCTGTCTCTCTCTGTCTCAAAAATAAATAAACGTTAAAAAAAAAAAAAAAGAATAAGGACTTATGAGGTTGAGATCAGAAGAGGAGTCTCAGAAGATTCAAATCAACTAGTGGTTGAGATCTGCATGTTTTTGTGACAGTAAACAAGCTTTGGACAGGCAGGGGCTGCAGGATGTTTAGATAGTGGTGGGTGGAAGAATGAAGGACTATAAACACTGAATTTAAGAAGTTTGAACCCCAGAGAGCCCTCTAGTACTTGGTGGAGAAGCAGTGAGAGATCTGAGCTTGGCTGGTTAGCAGGTCATAAAGAATCATAGGTATGGCTGGCTGGAAGAGTGTGGGAATGAGTATGAATAGTTTATAGAGACATAATTTTAAGCACTTTGAAACCCATACCATATTTTTAATTCTTCACAGTTGACTGAAAATCATTTTGTGGGTCTAAGAAAAGAGGATATTAAGTACTGGAGCTGGAAGTAGAACTCAGGTCTGTGTGACTCCAAAGCTCAAGCTTTTCACCACTATGGTACACCTCTATCTGTGTGCGCATGCACAAACACACATGCATTGCCCTTATGTATTTAATTTTCTCTTTAAAATAAAAATAGGATGTTGACGCTGTTGGGTAACTGTTTTCCTTACCAACTGTGGTATTCATGTAACACTTTAGGCTTTGGAGAGCTCTGGTAACAATGGTTCCTGGTATATAACCCTTAGCCTGAGAACCACATTTAAATAAAAACCATTCCCTCTGTAAAGAACAGTCCCAGAAGGCCATACTAAATCCACCAATGACTCGTGCCAGTCATCCGTCAGACAGCAAGTCCAGAAGTAGCAATGAGAGAAAAGGCATTGGTCCAATTTTTCTGACTTTGTAAAAACAGTCAAATCATAGAGACATTTGGGGGCATCCATGACAACAGACTCACCAACTTTTTCTTACTTGGAATGTTTTGGGCTAGTGTGTAGAAATAACAGAAAGATAATCTCTACTGTTTCCTCAACTAGTGTTTCTACTCATTAAATAACAAAAAGTAGCAGTAAACTTAAAAAAAAACTACAACTTTGTTTATACAGTAAATAAATGTGTTTCCAAGATACACAGGAAGCAGGTATGTGGAGTAAGAAAGCTAATTTTTAAACTACCTTTTCAAAATACCAATTATGGGGGCACCTGGTTGGCTCAGTGGGTTGAGCCTCCGACTTCAGCTCAGGTCATGATCTCGCAGTTTGTGAGTTCGAGCCCCGCACTGGGCTCTATGCTGTCAGCGTGGAGCCCACTTTGGATCCTCTTTCTCCCTATCTCTCTCTGCCCCTCCCCCCCTCTCAGTCCCTCCCCCACTCATACTGTCTCTCCCTCTCTCAAAAATAAATAAACGATTAAAAAAATAATAAAATACCAACTATGTTCTATTATGGAGAAACATGTAGTCTTCCATAACACTGTTTTATTATTCTATTTCATAGTTGAAGTTTGTGATTATATAAAGTAAGTCAAATAGTTGTTTTTACTAACATGGAGGCTGGCAAATCACATCCAGGTCCTTATGTTTTGTCCAATGTTTTGCTCTGTATTTTCTCAGTCCTTTCGTGGGAGCAAACTAGTCTTTCCCTTTAATTCCTCTACCATATGAACACAGCAATCACAACAAATTTTGGGAGTCCTGTCCACAGTATGGTATAAATATTGTTAAAATGAACTTGAATTAGAAATGGCTTTTTAAAAAAGAATACAAATAGAAAATGTGCCCCTCAAGATCACAATCCCTGAGGCGCCTGGGTGGCTCAGTGAGTTAGGTGTCTGACTCTTGACTTTCTTTGGCTTGGATCATGATCTCACGGTTCACGAGTTCGAGCCCTGCATGGGCTCTGTGCTGACAGCGTGGAGCCTGCCTAAGATTCTCCCTCTTTCACCACCCCTCCCCTGCTCATACTCTCTGTCTCTCTCAAAATAAATAAATAAATAAAAACTTAAAAATATATATCTAATTAAAAATAAAAAAGATCACAATCCCTGTCTGGGATGCATTTTCTCATCTCTACCATAAGGGATTTAGAATAGATGAAGGCTAAGCACGATCCCTTTCAGCTCAGTAGATCTATGCTTCTATTGTTTCTAACAGACCTTATGAAACTTGCCAGAGCAAAAGTAGGCAAGCTCTAATGATAGTCTCTGGGAAGAACAGAGGCTCCTCTTAATTTCTTGGGTTCAGCAACTACTTCACTTCAGAATCTCTTTTTAGTCTGCTGGCTACAGAACTGGGGCCTGCCACTTTCAACCTGGATCACCTAGATCAAGGTCAGAGAGAATAGGGCTATCTTATCCAAAATATACATGTGAAAATAAATTTCAAAAATAAAGCTAGGGAATACACTAATGTAAAAAAGTTCGCAGGACAACATGTTTTTTTAAAGGGGAAGGGCAAACATCATTTAAAGAGATCATCAAATATTCCTTAGTCACAATACTTAACACTCCTGGGACTAAGACCAAATCGCCAGACATTATGCAAAGATGCTGTTTGCAATTTCAAAAGATCCTTACTTCTGCCCTGTCGCAGCTAATAAAATACTTTCAGGGGCTTTTTATGAAAGAAGGAAGTCCACAAGTAGGTTAGATTCTGATGTTCCAAGAGATTCTTTGGCAAAGAAATAATTTACACTGCCCAGACTCATAGAAGAATAACTGATAAGTGGAAAAGAAAATGTTCTAAAAAATACTTAGGAAAAAAGGTCTTCTAAAATAGCAAGCACAGGGGCGCCTGGGTGGCTCAGTCGGTTAAGCGGCCGACTTCGGCTCAGGTCATGATCTCGCGCTCCGTGAGTTGGAGCCCCACGTCGGGCTCTGTGCTGACAGCTCAGAGCCTGGAGCCTGTTTCAGATTCTGTGTCTCCCTCTGTCTGACCATCCCCCGTTCATGCTCTGTCTCTCTCTGTCTCAAAAATAAATAAACGTTAAAAAAAATAATAAATAAATAAATAAATAAATAAAATAGCAAGCACAAAAGAAGAATTAGTTAAAATTTCATAATCATCGAAAGTATATAAAGGCTCTGTTATTTGTCCTCACTTAAGATCACATTTCTATTTTTTAAAAACTCCAGGGGCGCCTGGGTGGCTCAGTCGGTTGAGCGTCCAACTTCAGCTCAGGTCATGATCTCACCGTTCGTGAGTTCGAGCCCCTCATTGGGCTCTGTGCTGACAGCTCAGAGCCCGGAGCCTGCTTTGGATTCTGTGTCTCCCTCTCTCTCTGACCCTCCTCCGTTCATGCTCTGTCTCTCTCTGTCTCAAAAATAAACGTTAAAAAATTTTTTTTAAAAACTCCAAAAACTTAGTTTATTCATCTTTATTTTACCTGCATCAAGTGATTATGTAATGAAAATATTTCCTGAAGATTCCATCAGCAACACAAAATGCCAGTAAGTGCATGGTACAACACTCCACAGTATAAATTGTAGTTAATCTAAACTATGGAAAATAAATCAAATCTACCACATAACATCCTATCTGGAATCTAACTTCTCTGTGGTGGAATTAGGTGTGTTTTAATTCCAGTTAACTGATTAAGTCTAATCACCAAAATAGAAAGCTTCTAATTTGCTAGCAGGCAATATTTTAACTGGGACAACAATGAAAGATAGAACTGGAATTAAAGCACAGACTCAAATGTTAATTCACCCACATTCTGCCTTCTAGCCTGTTCTCCTCCTGAACTCCCCCCAACGCCCAACCATGGATCTTTTGCATGCAGAGCTCTCTTTGAAGCTATGAGTTTCATGCGTGGGAAATCAGGAGAATCAAAGCTGCTTTACACAGAAGCATATGTTTAGGATTCCAGGGGATGCTGAAAAATACTACAGATTAGTAGTCTCCCTGCGGGGAGCTCATCTGAGTATGAGACCCTCACATTTTGCATTTCTTATGCCTAGGGTGTTTAAATCGCTGGCCTCAATCCTATAGCACCAGGGTTTGTTTTCACATTTAGTTCCCTTGAATTTTTTTTTTAACCTACTTTGACAAAAAAAGAGGGAGCAAAATAGGAAAAGAAGGCAGGGGCGGGGAAGAATAAATCATTATGCAGCTCTCAACCTCCACAGGGAAACAGCAGTACAAACCCACAGATCCAGAATTGTCAAGAAATGGGGATGTTTGTTTACAAGTCACAGAATCAGTTATGTAACTAGAAGGTAAGGAAATCAAGTGATCATTTGAAGGGGAGCAAAGACTGATACTTTTTGAATTAGTCAAGAGACTTGTCTCAGAAATAGATTCATATAGACTTTCTACTTATTTTTAGTTGCTTTATGAATTTAGTTTTTGAATTTCATTGTACCAGAAGTACAGTGTTTCTATGTAGATAATGACCATTCATTTTCATCATTAATTGTAGCTATCTGGAAACACTTTCTTACCATGGCAATTTTTAAAGTATCACCAAGTCTTTACAAGGTAAATTGGAATAGCTTTATATCTGCTGATCTATCTGTATGATTTAGTAGGAAAATATATGACAATAGATCAGTTCTAATTTCTCTCTACTCCTCACCCCATAACTTTTTTTTTTTATTGTTTAGTTGTTTTATGTAAGTATGTATGTATGTATGTATGTATTTATCTATCTTAATTTCTGGGACCATATAATGTTTATAAAATTAAGACCTTCATTTTTTTATTTCTTTTATTTTTTTAACGTTTATTTATTTTTGAGAGAGAGAGAGACTGAGTGTGATCAGGGGAGGGGCAGAGACAGGAGACACAGAATCTAAAGCAGGCTCCAGCCTCTGAGCTGTCAGCACAGAGCCTGACACGGGGCTCGAATCCATGAACCATGAGATCATGACCTGAGTCAGAAGCTCAACTGACTGAGCCACCCAGGCGCCCCAAAATGAAGACCTTTAAAAATATTTCCATGTAAATAAAATTTGGGGGGAAATCTAAAACATTGTAGAAATTTCAATTCTAAAGAAAAAAAATTTAGAAAATCAAATTATTTAAATAGGTGATTATATTGGGCCCTAATAAATTTCAGACATAAATTACTCTCCACAAAGCTCTTAAGAAAGTTTTTATGATCTTTTTAATACCTGCATTTATATTTAATATTTTCTAAAAATACATTTTCCTGAAAACTTACAGCCAGATTTCAGTGCCAAAAAAGAACATAATTAACCAACTTCTGACAGCAAATTAAACTGAAACTACTGAGGTTTCAGTCAATATGTTTATGGAACATTGTTTTCTTTCTCATCTAGCTAACTTGTTCTTCAAATTGGGTCAGTTTAGTGTTATGTGTTGCTCCCTTAGGAAAATCCTTGGGGAACTGTAGGAGAAGAATTATGTTTTTCACCAGGCAGACAAAAGCTGAATTCAGTCCCTTGGGGGAAGCTTTCTTAGGGTGTTTTCTCCTAAAGGTGCCAGAGCCCCACGACCAGGAAGGAGATGCACAGCTGAGATATGGTACCCAGAAGGCCACTCAGCTCTTACACCTGTCATAACACACACAGAGAATAGGGACTAAGTCCAAGTCAGTCTTTCAAGGTGTATGTATTTTGTGTGTGTGTGTTTGAGTCTTGGCATACTTTCAACTTAGGTAGAAGGATAGTGGCCTATATCCTTCTACCTGAGTTAAAAGTAGTGCTGAACTGACTCACCGTCTCGAGATAAGTGAGTGCAACCAAGTACAATAGAAGACCTATGCTCATTGGTGATGTTTCCATAAATAGGTGCTCCTAGCCCACGAGCATCACAGAGCCTCCATAGTTGGGAATTTGGTATTTACCAGCTTAGAACAATGATGTGAGTTTGAAAAGGTCTCTCCATCTGTTTACATGTCAGTGAATGTTAAACAGAGAAATAGGAGTCTAAATGAAAGGACACAGATGGATATCAACTTAGGACTGACTCCTCTTAATTGCTATTCAAGTGTTTAGGTATCTCTGGCCCTGAAGGCCGTATCATTCCAATAATAAGCAACAAAGATGATCTATGCAATTGTGTGGAGGTAAATTGTATGAACAAAATTTTATACATATTCATACTTGTGTGGGTTATTAATCACTGTTTAAGGACAGTGATAATGCGCAGAGGTGGTTACACTTTTTAAAATTACCTTTATCTTGTCTTGCCTGCTGTCCAAAAGCAAAAGAAAAATATGTAATTATCATTTAAAGTGATAATCACAGGGCTCCTGGGTGGCTCAGTTGGTTAAGTGTCCTACTTCGGCTCAGGTTATGATCTCGTGGTTTGTGAGGTGGAGCCTTGCGTTGGGTTCTCTACTGTATCCTTCTCTCTCTGCCCCTCCCCCACTCACGCTGTCCCTCTCTCTCTGAAAAATAAATAAACGTTTAAAAAAAAAAATAAAATGATAATCACAATTATAATAATACTTTATAAAAATATCTTAATTTAAATAATGAGCTTAACCGGGGCGCCTGGGTGGCGCAGTCGGTTAAGCGTCCGACTTCAGCCAGGTCACGATCTCGCGGTCCGTGAGTTCGAGCCCCGCGTCAGGCTCTGGGCTGATGGCTCAGAGCCTGGAGCCTGTTTCCGATTCTGTGTCTCCCTCTCTCTGCCCCTCCCCCGTTCATGCTCTGTCTCTCTCTGTCCCAAAAATAAATAAACGTTGAAAAAAAAAATTAAAAAAAAAAAATAATGAGCTTAACCTTTCAGAGCACTCTGAAGTATATGAGGTAATTTATACATTATTAGAGCTCATTATTACTTGTATAGATTTCTCTGAGATGTGAAATGGCACCATGTCTTGTAAGATGAAGATGGAATGGACTTTAGACATTTATTTAGGCAGTACATTTCATTTCTGTACGTATATTATACTTTAATACAAAGTTTAAAGGCTCTGAAAATAAAACATGCATTTTAATTTGCTATAAGTAATTATGGAAACTGAGCGAACTAAGTCAATTTTCAAAAAAGGATATATGTACCTATTGTTTCTTCAATAAAAATTCATAAAAGCATCTTTTTAAAATGATTATAAACTACCTATCCTTCAAAAACAACTTCAAAAATAACTGATGATTTGGGCTTTCTGGCATGGGACTGAGTTCCATTAGAATGTCTTAGTTTAATTTTTAAGTTCAGAGAAAGGAAAGGAACAAAGAGAAGAAATGCCTATTTGCACAGGGCAGGGCACCTTTTGGTATCATTTCTTGAAAACGGTTGTTTGAGGTAGTAGAAAGAGAATAGGCTATATAGTCCAATGATGTGGGTTTAAATCCCTGCTCTGTTACTTAAGCTCACCAAGCCTTCATTTCCTTATGTATAAAATGAGAGTGTTGCTTTGCAGAAAAAGTGCTCAATACTATTTCTGCAGGAAGAGGACATCAATCAAATGACTTCTTGGGTTTCTTTTAAGTGCTAGAATTAAATAATTATAAAATAGATTAATCGATTCCCCTTGAATAACAAGTAGTTGAAAACACACCCAAAGATGGCAGAATAAGCTATTAAAATGGCTTTTTAAAAACCTCCTTCCTTGGGCTTTTATCAACTCTAAGTGAAAGCTACTCTATTCATAGCCTAAAGCAAAGCAATATTTTCACCTCAGGAAAATAATTGCTCCTAGGAAAGCCAAAATGTTCCTATGCTTAATCCTACTGTTTGACATATAAAGATTTGTTGCTCTTTTTTTTTTTTTGCCTGAATTGAAAAACCAAGGACTGTTTTAAAAACTTTAAGCAATGATCAAGTGCCATATAAATTCTCAGTTATGAATTACTTGAGGACCTTAATGTAGCATATTATAAATATTAATTAATTCTTACCAACACCTCTGCTGTCAAAGCATTATTATTCTTCCTCTCCTTTTTCCAGGCAGGAAGATGAAGTGTCCATGAGACAAAGCAATTCACCCTGGGGATGTGTGGAAGAAGTTGCCAAGCCAAGAAGGGAACCAAGGAGGTTGGAATTGGAGCCCTTTGTGTTTACAACTTAAGGAGAGACTCATTCCAGGGCACCTAGCTGGCTCAGTTGGTGGAGCATGCAACTCTTGATCTCTGGGGGTTGTTATTTAAAAAAAAAAAAAAAAGAAAGAAAGGAAGAAAAAAAGAAAAAAAGAAAGAAAAGAAAAAAGTCTTTAAAAAATCTTCTTTATTCATGCATGCATGCATTTATTCTACTCATTATTCATGCATAAAAATATTTCTACTTCTCTTTAGATTGATATATTTGGTGGCGGGTGGGGGGGGTGTTGTGTGTCCTACGGAGACCCTCAAAAATGTTACCTCTTTGTTTCCAGGAATTGCAACCACAAATTGTTGATAATGCTAAGATCTCAATCTTTTAGATCTAAACTTACCTAGTAAGCTTCAAATTGTTCCTATAAGTGGATTAAAAATGGAATTTAGGGGCGCCTGGGTGGCTCAGTCAGTTAAGCGGCTGACTTCGGCTCAGGTCATGATCTCGCAGTCCGTGAGTTCGAGCCCCGTGTCGGGCTCTGTGCTGACAACTCAGAGCCTGGAGCCTGTTTTGGATTCTGTGTCTCCCTCTCTCTGACCCTCCCCCGTTCATGCTCTGTCTCTCTCTGTCTCAAAAATAAATAAATGTTAAAAAAAAAATTCAAAAAAAAGATATTTAAAAAAAATGGAATTTAATAACAATGAAGACCAAAAGTAAAAATGAAAATAAAAGATCTTCCTCTTCAGCAGATAGGTTATTTACTTGTTTGTCCTGGTTTTTACTTTCACATTTTTATCTCAACGATTGTAACTTGTAAAATAATCCGGAAATTATTTTGTGATCTCTTTTTCTGTCTCTATCCTTTAATGTATAGAAGGCACTCAATAAAGCCTTATTGGCTGAAACACAATACCCCTTCTAATTAGAGATTGTCCAGTAACTAGTATAGAATTTTGTCTAATGGGTAACACAATGTATAAACAACTTTACTCACTCAAGCATTCAGTTAATATAGCACATTTACTCCTTTAACCAAGTAATTTGTGATTAGCAGATTTCCAGGAAGGAGCCAGAATTAGTTGTGATGACTTCAACTGAGCTAGCTTTGGTAAATAAACACCTAGTGCTATTTCTTCTTCAAAAGCTTAAAATTTGACAACAGGAGCATGATTTATGATTTTAAAAAAACAGAAAGATTGAATGTGTCAAGAGCCAGCATAACATACATTTGTCCAAATCTTATATTCCAAAAAAATCACTTATCCTAGCCAAGAATAAATTCCAGAGGCTGCTTGACTATCAGAATTGGGTAGTATGAAAAATGGAATTCACCATCACTGAGTAGGTTTTTTTTTTCCATAATAAACTGCAGTATTGGTTTATATAGCATGCATATAACTCTTTTCTGTCATACTTTTGGAGCTGTGATGTTTAAAATAACACCTTGAAATTGTTGACTATAATGTAGAAAAATAGAATTGAATTTTGTCTTATGAGATTGGTCTCAACTTCGAGGTACTTCAGTGTACTTTTGAAAATGAGCCTTGCAAATGTTTTCCACTAGAATATTTATGGATATAGTAATTTAGTTAGTCATTCCCCAGAGTAGATTATGACATGCCAGTAGCAGTGTCGGGTTGCAACTACAGAAAGACATTTTTCAAAAAACATTAAAAAAAAACTAAAGAAAAAAAACCAACTACTTTTGTTTTGTTTTGTTTTTTGTGAAAGATTGGTACTAAGTGTAAAAAGTCCGCACGTTTGGGAAACTGTGTTTATGATTTTTTTCTGATAGACTGCTTCCTTTCCTGTTTCTGGGTTAAAATAAGTAACTCCTGAGATTTTAATTTTAGTTTCTCAAACAAGACGAAACCAGTTGAAATGCTTTATGTTACCTCCTGAGCCGGGAATTGAGGCCAACAGTCATGAAGAAATAACCACAAGTTGACTTCTTGTCTTTTGTAGGTTAATACCAGCAAAGGAGAGAATGAGTTGTTTATATCCTTAAAATAATGTCAGAGGAAAAGAAAGAGTCTTCATCTTACTATTAATCATATTATTTCCCACTCTTTTTCTGGCGAAGAATTTATAAATGTCAGCTAAGCCCTCATTGGCAGAAATTATTGAATTTAAGTGCATGCTAAAGCCACTGCTGCTATTGATAGCTGTATATCCAACCAGATTAAAGCTGTTAACGTGTATTTTAACAATCCTGGCAGACGGGTCTTCTTACAACCGGCACATTTTAGTGTTTCTAAATCATCAGTTACATGAAATAGAGCAAAGAATCTAAGGAAGAAAAGATAAGGCAAGATTGTTTCATTGAGCTCTTTTCCCTCTGGGGCCTATTAAGTACTATACAAACAAGGCTGCCTCTTATTTGGCTTATTTGACGTTGCTATACACCCTCTCAGGCAAGTGGAGCCAGCCCTCCAGAACTGTCCGTCTCATCTCGAACAGTTCATTATTCATATTTTAGTTGCTCTTTTTTTCAGTGCCTGTTTTTCAGTCCGTGATGGCACAGTATCTGATACTGATAAGATCAACTGAAGGTAGACTGGGATGCAAGCATTTCAAATAGGACATTAACGCAGTACTGAGTATTATCTCATTTGTTGGCACAAGTTGTATGACATCTGGGCAGAAAAAGAAAACTGTTCAGAAATGTCTCCTCGCCTCCCTCACCCGGTCACAATGGCTTGCCAGGCCAACAATTACACAGAAAAGAACCCATTTTCAAAACCCACGTCCTTTAGATGACATATGCAGAAGCCACATGTGTTGGCATTTCATCACTTGGAGTCTTATTCAGGTGTCACCGTTTGTCCAAACATAGAGGAGGATGGAGCCAAAGAGCAAAACCGTGTTTACTTTGGCCTCACGAAATTCAAGCTTGGGAAAATCTTAGGGGTATAGCGTCTTCTTCACATTCACACTTAACACCCATTACTGTTAATAAGGGATAACCACATCTGTCAGAAAGAAAACATGCCCTGTAGCATTGAACTTGGACCTTGGGGATGAAAACATCTCCCCAGCTAATAGCTGATGGGAATTGTACAGTCTCAAATTTGCTCCCTGCTGACCTGACATCATTGAATTTGGAGAGGCAGAGCCAGGTTCATCCAGGGGTAGCAGAGAAGAAAACTGTTTTGAAAAAAAAAAAAAAAGGTGATTATAATTCAGGCTTTTAAATTAAGTCACAGAAGTCCCTACCTAATTATACCATAAAAACAATCTCTAGCTCCAAGTTCCTAGGAAAGAGAGTGTTGTGGTGGATTTATTTTTGTTTACTACTTTCAAACAACTATGTTTGATCTGTTTTTTCTTAAAATAATATAATTAGACCCATCTAAAAAACTAGATGAAATATTTCAATTTGGAGACCAATTTTCAAGGATTCATGGTAAAGGGAAACAGATGGCAAAAATTATCTCTGCCCGCAGAAAATCACAAACCTTGGGTTATATCCCATGAGCCTTCTTGACCCCACATGTGAACAAGAGGCCAGCCAGTCACTGAAGCATCAAAGTATTGAGAAACCATTGTGGGTAGACCATCATGGGAAGTGCTGAGGGAAGACAAAAAGTAACTGAAAAACATAGCTCTTGCCATCAAAAATGTGAAGGCAAGATGTTATCACATGGATATATATCACATGGATGATTTACATTTACCTTCTTGCCTTGAACTTTTCTCTCCCCTTTGCAAAAGATAATGAACTAAGAGGTAAAGGAGCGGGGAAAGTTGAGGTCCTTGGTAACTTACTAAATGTTGATGTAAACAGATCTCTGAACAATCAGGACCCTTAACCATCTCCAGAAAAGGACAGGGATTAAGAGGACAAGCTTTGAAAACAGATAAATCTGAGCCTGCCACTTGAACCTTTCCAATCTCTGTTTTCATATCTGTAAAATGGGAGCAATAATGCTACCTTACAGCGTGGTTAGGGAAATCAAGATAAAGTACGTGAAGGATTTAGCACAGGGTTTGGCAAATAATAAAAGTTTGAATAAACAGTAGTCTTTATTATTAATAATAATGGACAGTAGCTAATACCCATTAGATATCTAATATCTAATGCCATCCCGTATGGAATGTTCCTAACTCCCTCCCCACCCCCCCCACCCCCCCCCCACCCCCGTCCTGGTATTTATCAGTGGCTCAACTGGCTATGCAGGGAGTGTCGAGCACAACCCTGTAACCTTGGTCACTTTCTTCTTGGGTTTGATCCAAAAGCTGACTCAGCATACTGCCCCTGCTGGAGGGGTCAGGTAGGGGGTGGGAGTAAGAAGGTTGAAGAATCACGGGCAGGTCTAGGGAGGATTATGACCAGGAGCACGCCTTAGCCAAGCCAGAGCCATAGCAGATGCCTCTTGATTTTGCAGCCCTTGGGACTAAGTAGTTTTGTGTGTGCCAGGCTGGTCTAATTGGCATTTTGAAGGGAGCACACAAGTGTTTTCACTGCATTCTGCTAGGCTATGGTTAAGTCCAGGATTGGAAGTCCCAGGTACTTGTTTTGAGGATGAAATACTGTTTTAGAACAAAGGACAATTCAGACCACTCCATGACATGAGAGGAGATAAGCCCTGCTTATCCCCCATAACTGAAATCACAATTACTGCATTCTCATGGGACATGGAAAGAGAATAAGTGATAACATTTCTGTCTCCTGCTCACATCAGCTGAATCAGTGGAAGATATGACTCTCCAAAAGAATTAAGTGTACATGGATGAAAAGAAAGGCCTAATTCTTGGAATTAGGAAACCTCGGGTCAAGGGTGACATCACAGGGAAGAGTTAAATTATTTTTAGGCATCTGATTAAAATTTGGCTTGGGAATATTATTGTAGAGTGGAGATCTTGAGATAAATCTGAATACATGTGAACTAAACTGGGTACAACTTACATTGTGCAGAAAGAACATTTTTGGACTTGAAAATATTTTGATACAAATTGAATAGAAAATCCTTTATTTTATATCCAAAGGGGGAATAAAAGGGACGTCTGGGGCCCTTGAGCCCCAAGCTCTGAGAATATATGCTAATAATAATGGGTGAAGTAATTCATTTCACTCTTTACTGTTAAGAAGTTAGAGCACATGCAGGTGTCCTGGAGGGGCACAGCAAACTTAAAGGCTGTCCAATCTGTCCTGCCACCAGTACCACCTAGTGGCAACCAAGAAGATGTGTAAGCATTTTTTAACAAACGGCTTTAAAAAGTCACAAAAGCATACGTCTATAAAACTCACTGTTAAAAACAACTCAAAAATGCACCGGAATTCAGAGCAAATTGTCAAGATTCCCTCTCCCAGGCCTACTCCTCTTCCTGATTAATAGTAACCCGCCTTTTCCATACACGTCTTCAAATCCCAACCCCTGTCTGTCTGTCTCATTCTTTTTGTCTGTTTCCCTGACTCTCTATTTGTCTCCCCGTGCTTAGTTTTAAAAAATGTAAGTGGAATCATGCTACCTATAACGGGGTGATTTTTTTTTCATTTAACAAGTGTACCTAGTTCCTAGCACAACAGAAACGATCACTAGTGGGTCCAGACACTACGGTTTGCTCACAAGCATAATTGTCAGATGGGCTTTCAAATTGCTGAGCTGGAAGAATTATATGGGTATTAAAAATGCCTTCTGCTGGAGCGGTTCTTGACTCAGACTAGCTATTATTACTTGCCCTACCCCATTCCTTCCCAGGGCTATAGTCCCTCTACTTCCCCATGCTGTGGTCTAAACCAGCAGTGCCTCCACACAGCCTCCTCTCCCTCATTCTCATAGTCTGTTAACCCCACCTCGGAGACCACTCTGTCCACATGGGCCATTGTCTGGGTCTACCCCCTCTCACTCCTCATCTCTGCAGATGCTTTGGTCTTCCTCTCCCTGCCTCTGAACTGACAACAGGGAGATCACTCTGTAACACACATTTCATTCTGTCATTTTACACTTAAAAAATTCCTCCAGCTCTATTTTCTACAGAGCAAAGCCTAAACTATTTGCATGTATGCAAGGCTCCTCGCAGTCTGGCCCCAACCTGAGCCTTTTTTCCTCCTCCACTATTCCCTACACTTCACCCACACAGAATCCCTTGTTCCAGAGTGGATTACCAGCCTTCATATGCAAATATCCTGCCATTCCTTCTCTGTGCTTCAAATGTGCTTTTTCTCCTGTCTCCCTTCCTGATTAGATTTTACTAATTTGTCAAGATACATCTCTGATATCACCTATGAAACTGCCTTCAACTCCTGCAGGGTCCTCCTATCCTTTTATGTATTTTATATCCCCTTCAGTACAGCATTTGCCACATTTTATTGTAATTATCTGGTGATGAGCACTTTGAATACTTATTGTAGCACCCTCACCATTTCCTGGCCTGCAGAGCAGTTGGTAGCACAAACGTCTGTTGAATGAGTGAATGAACATTAAAGAGAAGAACTATAGAGAATAGACCTTACGGTTTCTAAACTTTACTGTGATAAGGGTCGTCTAAGGTGCTTATTAAAATGCAGATACTTTGGATTTACTCTCAGAGCGTCTACCTAATTTGGCAGGTCTGCAAAAGGTAGAATTCAGGAATCTACATTTTAACAAGCACTCCAGATAATTCCGATGGCCTGTGGGAAGAAGCCCTCCCCTAGAATGCAAAGCAAATAATCTGGGGGAAAAAAAAAGCAAGGAATATTTGTTCCTCGAGATGGCATACACTGAAAAATGTGCTTATGCCCATAAGCGATCCTTTGAGGCGACTGTTCTCCTGCGGTGGTTGGCACTTCTGAGAATAAATAGATAGCAGCCTGAGTTTGAGGAAACCAGAATGAAGTGAATTCTGTGAATACTCTAAAGAAGCATCAACCTTTATGTACAAGGGCTGGACTGTTTCTTTTTCAGAACAATTGTCAGGTTTTGTTATGTTTGTTTTGTTAGAATAGTCACTATTTAGCCAGACCCAACCTGTTTTCATTAATGTGTTGCATTTGTATTAAGCTTCTCTTTGGATGTTCTCCAAGCATTTTAGCAGCTTTAAGCCTGTCTTCCCTCATTCCCTGAGGGAGGAACAAGCACAAGTTCACGCCAACTCTTAGAGGCATTGCTCAAGAACAGCTCCTGGGGCACCAGATGTAAGCAAAGAGGGAGAGAGTGGGATAATTCCAGCCCCTACCCTCTGCTCTCTCTCACTTTCCCCACCCACCCTGCCAAATGCTTACTGGTGTCTTCACCAGGTGGCTCCCACCCCTGCCTTCAAGTCTGTTCAGAAATTTCCCACACTGGATAGATAAGCTGCAAAAAGATTCACAGGACAATGCAGGGCTGCCAAGGAACACATTGACCAAAGTGAAGACTTGACACAACTAAATGACAGGATCTTGTAGAGACAGTGGTAAAGATGGGTTAAGTTCAGAACTTTTAGGCAGCAGATGCCCACTGGTGCCGAGCACCAGTTCTCCCAAAGGTCCAGGGGCTCCTACTTAGTCAGCCACTGTCCAAGTCCATGGATCTGCCTGGATTTGCCCTGACTCCTCATTCCTGTGACTTTTCTTCTGGTGAACCCCCTCTCAGCTCTACAGACTTGGATTTCCTCAGATCCAATGAGGCTAACCCAACTGAATTAACGTAGTTTCTGATTTAGGTACTTCCCTGACTCCATATTTGCCGGGTTCTGCCTTCTAGATCATGGTCTTCTTACCATACCCACCCTTCGGCTTCATGACTCCAGATTGGACAAAAATACCACTACAAAAGTAAGGTAAGATATGTATATATTCAAAGCAGACCATCAGGGATAGACACTGAACTCTTCTCAGATGGTTTCTGGAAAACATTTGGTTCTTGTCAGTTTCCCAGAAGGATCTATATACCTGAAGGAAAGAGGAGAGAACCATACTGGCAGCTACTCCTTGGGAAGTGTGTTCGGTGGTCTGTCCCTGTGGAATGTGTCCCTCTCTGATGCTTTAGGGAGATGCCTGACCTTGAAAACTTGATTTCTTGACTCATGGGCCACTTTGCATTAGTATGTTCATGCTTTTTTTTTTTAAGTAAACATATAGTAAAATTAACTGTGTGTGTGTGTGTGTGTGTGTGTGTACAGTTCTATGAATAGAGTTTTAACACATGTATACACTCATCTAACCACCAACACTGTCAGGATACAGAACAGTTTCAACACCCCAGGCAACTCCTGCTTGCTGTCCCTTTGTATCCATGCTTTACTTTAAGGCTTAGTCTCATAAAAATCGCTGGGAAAAGGTTAAGCTGTATAAAAAGTGAAGAAAGTCTGTGTTCAATACTTGAAGGAACTTCTCATTCAGGATTAGATTACATCTACAGGGTGAGGATAGATTCCTATAATCCCAAGTGCTAAGTGGGTTCTTAGGTTATCTTCCCAGGCAATCTAGCTGAGCTATTCCCTTTTACACAGGCAAGCAAGAGCTACCTAGTTCAGGAAAAACATCCCTACCCTGAATGGAAACCTGATGATTTCAAGTTTGGGAACCTAGGTGGCTCAGTTGGTTAAGTGTCTGACTCTTGATTTCAGCTCAGGTCATGGTCTCAAGATTTGTCAGGTACAGGGGCGCCTGAGTGGCTCAGTTGGTTAAGCATCTGACTTTAGCTTAGGTCATGATCCACCGGTTCATGAGTTCGAGCTCCACATCGGGCTTTGTGCTAACAGCTCAGAGCCTGGATCCTGCTTCAGATTCTGTGTCTGCCTCTGTCTGCCCCTCCCCTGCTTGCACTTTGTGTCTTGCATTGTCTCAAAAATAAGTAAACATTAAAAAAAAAGATTTGTCAGGTAGAGCCCCACACCAGGCTCTGTGCTGACAGCATGGAACCTGCTTGGAATTTGCTTGGAATTCTCTCTCTCCTCTCTTTCTGCCCTTTACCCTGCTTGTGCACACACACTCTCTCAAAAATAAATGAACATTTAAAAATAAATAAAGTTACATCCATCCCACTGATTACTTTGGGTATAACTTATGTGAATGCAAAATCATTAGGCTGTAGCCATCAAAATTCTAAAAATAGACTCTGAGTGTGGTCTCTTCATTAAATTTCAAGGTGCAATCACCTACATTTGGGGAAATAAGTGCCCAGTGTACATGTGTGTGTGCACATACACACACATATGTGCATCTATTCCACAACAAAATACAAGCCTAAAGAATAAACTGAGAAAATCAACATTCTGACTGGGTTTTGAGCTAAACAAATGGAAAAAGAAGTATTTTTGAATTTTTTTATTTTTGGTTAATCAGAGAAAGTGACTGATAAAGGAAAAGGATAAACAGCTGTTTCAGCTTTGAAAAATTCACCGTGCTCCTAGGTTTAATGGGCTTGTTGAATTTTTGGAATATTTAAAAAATATTTTTCTCAAATAATTTGAGGAAGAGTGCTACCAACACCAAGTGTCACCTCATGGGCGATGTCCTTTCTATGAGTGACTTTGTGAGTGGGAGAGAAACAGCGTCTGGGGCTATCAGAGAACAGGGGTTTGCAGATTTCTAGAGAAGGTTACATGTGTTGGAATCATTGGGTTTTCAACTCCGCCTCTTCTGCTCACACTAGCTATGTGACCTTGGGCCAGCTGCCTAACTTCTCTGAGCTTAATATCCCTATTTTAAAAATTGAAATCATGTATAGTTTATAGGGTAGTTTAGAGGATTTAATGAGATAGTATATAGTAATGTCTGCCCCACAACAAGCACTTAATGAATGTGCTTTTTGCCTTTCCTTTCCCCCCATTTAATCCATCCTATTGCCCCAGACAGAGCTTCACCTAAACTAGCTTACAGTTTATCTTATTTTTTAAGTCCATGAGAGGAAAAAAAGATGGTTTAATTAATCTCCTAATTCATTCCCTGACTTTAAATTTTCCCTGGCAGGAAATGATGTCTTAGAACTAGTTTAAAACAATTACTTTTCCTTTTGGAGTAGTTCCACTTTAGAATCCTCAGTAGAAAAGGAGAGTAGCTGGTCAGGGCTCCTCAGCTGTAGATCAGGAAAGTCTAAGTTATACTGTCATAATAAACAACACCTAATCTTAGTAGTATTTTACGGTAGCTTCTCATTAACCAAAAAAAAAAAAAATATATATATATATAGATTGATTCAGCATAGGAGGATGGATGGATGGATGGATGGATGGATGGATAGGTGGGTGGATGAATGGATGGATAAGTGATAAAGCAAATATATCAATATGTCAATTGTGAAATCCAGGTGATGGGTATGTGGATGTTTGTTGTACAGTTCTTTCCACTTTTCTGTAGATTTCAACATTTTCACATTAAAAGGTTGGGGACAAAAGTTTATTTCTTACTTATGCTACAGGTTCAGTAAAGTCTGCCTAGGGTTCTACTCCATGTTTTCTCATGATGGATCATCCTGAAAGTGGCTGTTTGCCATGGCAAAGGGAAAGAGAACTCTGTCGGGTATTGCATAGATAGTTGGATATTTCAGGCTGGAAGCACAGAGTCACTTCTCACGACTTATTGGCCTGAGCTACTCTCACATGGCTCTGACCAGGCCATAGAAGTGCAATCCTATCATGTGCTTAGACAGGGGAAGGCTGGAAACATTTGGTGGGCAGCACAAACGATTACCCTGACATAAATAAACTCCTTAAAAGAGCTACACATCTTAGTACCAACATCATTAACAATACTAACATGAAAAGTTATATTCACTTAAATCAAAGTCAGTAAGAAAATGCAGAAGCTTCTTTCTTTATCATCTGCTTTCCTTCTTCTAGAGAGAGCAGAACTAACCCCCGAAGGGTTAATACACTCCAAACTTGGTTTTTCAGCCAGCCACTCAGCCAGCTAGCCAGCTAGCTCTTTCTAGAATCTCATCACCTTTTTATTGAGTCAGATCATTTTCACTGAGTCAGTAAGAATATGTGGAAGCCATCCAGAGAACTTAAGAAAAGCAGAAGTTAGATGGAGGCTGATGACACTTTTCAGAAATGGGGTAAAAAAAAAAAAGTAAAATATTTCAGTAAACAAGATTTCAACATTATTCTTGACTGTCAACATTTTAGAGAAGTCAGGAACGACTTTATCACTGGGGTGACATTTAAACTGGCACTTGAAGGCATTGCTAGGTAGAAAATGGAGCGGGGCATTCCAAACAGAGGGAACAGCCTGTACAGTGGGAAGGAAACTGTTCTGACTTGGTATATCTGAAGGAGAATCAGAAATTCACTGTGGCTAGAATCTACGGTGCCTGGGTGGGACCAAAAATATTGCCTGAGCTTTCACTCGTTAGCAAATGGGAGTGGAATACCATACTTGTTCAGGAAAAATGGTAATATCTTACTTAGCTAGTGCTCTAATAGTAGTTAGTTATGACTTTAAAGAGAAAAGGTCATCTTGGGGTGTCTGGGTGGCTCAGTCTGTTGGGTGTCCAACTCGATTTCAGCTCAGGTCATGTTCTCAGGGTTTGTGAGTTTGAATACCCCATGGGGCTCTGCGCTGACAGCTCAAAGCCTGCTTGGGATTGTCTCCCTCTGTCTCTGCCCCTCCCCCACCTCAAAATAAAAAATAATTAAAAAAAAAAGAGAGAAAAGGTCATCTTTAAGAAATTTGCTGTGTAGAGTGCTATATATTTCTATACCAAGTACTGAGTTTCAAGAGATTGAGTACTTCTATTTATTGGCAGTAATTTTTAAGTCTCATATATATTATGAGATATATATCATATATATTTAAGATAGCTGCAGTTTTTTCTTTGTAAAAGCAACTGATCTACCTGACTGCAAATAAATTTAGGCAAAGCCATCAAGATAAAAAAACAAACACTGTAGGAGCGTGGGCACATAATGAAGTCATTTTAAATGAAATGTGTCAGGCGGAAGGAGATGGGGAGAAGAGAAAGAAGGTGCTTTGCATGTGATATATTATTTAATCTGAACACACTTTGTGATGGGGATATTATTGTCACTGTTTCATAAGTGAGGAAACCGGGGATCAAAGAAAGGAGTTCCTTATAAAATCAGCTGATTAAACTGAAGCCTTAAGTTTCAGCAGCTGAGACTTATTTTTCCTCTGGAAAATGGAGATACAGGCGCTGGCTGCCTACCTGAAATGAAATGGGTACGTGGAGAGAACTTGAGACAGCATTCTTGACCTTTACTATATTTTAAGTTCTCTGACTCTGTCCTGATGTTTCCATGTTGTTCAAAACTGGGTCTTCCTAAAAGAAACTTTTTGAAGCCTGGTTGTGGAGAAACTCTTTTTCCAGCATATCTTAAAATATACTATTTCAAGGTATTTACTTTTAAATCATTAAAATATTGTCTCTATATGTTTTTCTTTCTTTTTCTTTTTTTTTGTATAAAAATAGACTATAAACTTTGACTATCACTCCATATTCATGTAAGGAGTATCCTAGAAGAAGAAGTTATAGTCCCTTAAATACCTTCAGTTTTTAATTTCTTGACATTTTAAAAATGCTTTTGTTTGGAAATGTATTGTTCCCTGTCTTTTAAATAAAATGAACCAGACAATGCTATGTGTGTGCCAATGATACTCTAATAGCGATGTAATGGGACAGATGGTAGCTATACTTGTGATGAACATAGCATAATGTATAAATTTGTCAAATCACCAGGTTGTACATATGAAATTAATGAAACATTGTGTGTCAACTACACTCAAAAAATAATAAATTAAAAAAATAATATTATGTGTCAGGCACAATTCTAAAGATTTTACATAATTAACTTCTTTAATCCTTACAACCTCTCCATAAGGGACTTTATCATCTCCCATTTTCTAAGTGAGAAAACTGAAGCAGAGAGATATTAAGTGACTTGCCTAAGGTCATACTGTTGTTAAGAGGCTGAGCCAGGATTTGATTTGAGGCTTCTAAGTTACAGAATCTGATCTTTTTTTTTTCTTTTTTTGAGAGAGATTGAGAGAGAGAGAGAGAAAGAGAGAGAGAAAGAGAAAGCAGAAGTAGAGAGAAGGGCAGAGAGAGAGAGAGAGAGAGAGAGAGAATCTTAAGCAGGCTTCATACTCAGTGCAGAGCTGAACTTGGGGCTCGATCCCATGACCCTGGCATCGTGACCTGAACTGAAATCAAGAGCTGGAGGCTCACCTGACTGAGCCATCCAGGTGCCCCCAGAATCTGAACTCTTAAACACTGAGTCATGATGCTACATTTCTGAAGATAATGGATCATCTTCCTAAATAAATCAGGGCAATGACTGTGTATATCAATTTTTATTTGATGTCCACAGAAACTACTGTGGTCTAGCACAGGTTGTATCCCTGTAGTATAGGGATGTCCTTATCTATTACACTTTTTGATGTACTTTACCTGCTTTCTTTGTCCTCTGTGAAAAAATAATTATCTTCAATGTATCTACTCCTACAAATTGCCCTCTTTCTTCCAATTATTCTGCTTCCAACTTCCTAAAATCCAGAAACCAGATCACCCGATATATTAGAACTGTCTCTGAAGTAGGAGTTGTGAGGTCTTGAGGGAAGACCCAAGCCTTTAGTGAATGGACTTTGTGACATCTGTGACAGGGATCTTTATTTTTTGGCATGTTTTCTGTTATCCGCTGTGATCCAGATAGTTTGGATGGCTGGGTAAGTGACTTCTCGATAAGTGAGGTGTCACAAAACATAAATTCAAGGCATTTCTACTCTTCCACCTGTTCAAAAGTGTGTTAGTCATCATCATAATTAGAAGGATGGCCTAGTTCCTCAAGCTTTTGGGTAGCCATCTGATGCTTAGAAGTAGAGGGACATGGCTACAACTTGTATAAAAATAGCCCTTCCAGATGGCTGAGGGGCAAAGTTACAACTCAGCAGCTTGATATAGCTGAGCACTCAAATTTTGGAGTAGGAGGAGAGCTATGCGAGAACTAGCCAGAGAGACTGGGCTGGACTCCAATCATAAGTAGAACAGTATATGCCAGGAAAGATCACTTAACGTGGCAGATTAGCTGTTAAGATTTCCTGTTTACTTCTTCTCCATCTCCTCCCCACCTCTCTTGATTCAACCTTACCTCTTAGCCCTAAGGAAAACACACACACACACACACACACACACACACACACACACACTTTTTGGAGGGGGACAAAACATAAGAGACTCAAATACAGAGAACAAACTGAGGGTTGCTGGAGGGGTTTGGGGTGGGAGGATGGGCTAAATGGGCAAGGAGCATTAAGGAGGACACTTGTTAAGTGAGCACTGGGTGTTATATGTAGGGGATGAATCACTGGATTCTATTCCTGAAATCATTATTGTACTATATGCTAACTAACTTGGATGTAAATTAAAAAATACTAAATGAAAATTAAATTTAAAAAAGGGAGAGTGTAAAGTTGAGATACTTAAAGGGCTTTAGAATTTTTTTTAAAATTTGTTTATTTTGAGAGAGATAGAGACAGCGTGAGTAGGGGGGAGGGCGGAGAGAGAATCCCAAGCAGGCTCCACTCTGCGGCGCAGAGCCCTGATATGGGGCCCCAACCCATGAAGCCCTGAGATCATGACCGGAGCGGAAACCGAGAGTCGGAGGTTTAACCGACTGAGCCCCCCAGGTGCCCCAAGGGCTTTAGAATTCTACTAGCCTAACTCCTTGTTTTAGACACAAGCGGAGACCTACAAAGGTGGTGACCACTTAGGCTCAACCAGCATGTTTGCGGGACTCAGATCCTCCAGCTTCTTGTCTGGGGCTCACCTTCCCACTCTTCTGTGGGAGGGTGTGTGCAGGTACACCAGGTCATATTGCCCCAGCCCTGCGTCATTCTAAACTCAAAAATTAAAGCCTCTGGTTGAAAAAAAAAAAAATTACAGAAGCTGTGATATTGCTTCCCCTCCTCAAAACCAATACTAAAGCCCTGACAGAGGAGTCACTAGCTTGAAACCTCATTTCACAAATGAAAGTATTTCCTAATCGAATGCTTCAAAAGACTAGAAGATATCATTTTCACGTTTTCCCACCGCCTGTAAGCCTGCATTTCTATTGGATATTCTGGAAGAAAACTTAAGCCTCTGTCTGTAGTAAATCCATTACTTATCTCAATGTCTGTTCAAATAATTGAACGTTGGTTTTTAAAATACAGAGGTTAGGAATGGATTAATGCTTGTATTTAGCAGTTGTAATAGACACTATTATTTTTGACAAATGAATTGAGAAACATACTGCTCTCTTTCAACATCGCTCATGATTAGCCTAAACCCAAGGCATTGCTGTGCCCTGCTGGCGGTATAGCCTCATTACAGGTACGTGACTTAGAGGGGCAAAGGGTTTGGGGCCAGCCTTGCCAACGTGGTTCTACGATAAACGGCTTACACTTCCATTAACCTAGCATATTCCTACAAAGGCTTTGCAGGTAGCAAAAAAAGCAAAGCCACAGCTAACTTTTCCCAACACGGTAGGATCTGTTCTTCCCAAGTGAACATGACAACACTGTTGCAGAGTAGTATGTTACTTTTCCAGAAAAAGTTTCTTTCCTTCTCAGGGAATTTACCCTCAAACTGCATGGAGTAAGGGCTTTGTGTCACCTAACTTGCAGTACCCTGGGAGCAAGCAAGGAGGTCTCTACCCTGGTGTACGTGCTCTGTTACAGTAGTGCATCCTCAAGCTGCTCAGCTACATAGCCAGCTGATGAGACTGGTCGTTGTGGAAGGAGGAGCGGAGATAAGACAGGGCAAACATTTTCTTTTTTATAAATGTTTATTTATTTTTGGGAGAGTGAGCAAGCGGGGGAGGGCCAAACAGAGAGGGAGTTTGAGAAGCCGCAGTGGGCTCCACACTGACAGCAGAGAGCCTGGCGCTGGGCTCAAACTCATGAACCATGAGATCATGACCCGAGCCAAAGTCAGACACTTTACCAACTGAGCCACCCAGGCGCCTCAGGATAAGCTTTTCTGATTGCTCACCAAGTGCCAGAGTCTCTGCTAACTTTGTTAGAGCTGGCTGGAGTGTTGACTGTCAAAGCTGATCTATGATTAAGTGTGCTAATTCTACTCCAGGTATATCCTCCTTATCCTGCAATTTAGCTGGAGAGCTGAATAGGGCTAACCTGAAGCAGTGATCCACCTGCTAGACAGATAGTAACCAAATTAAGAAGGCAAGTCAAGGCATGATTTTTAATACCTTTATTAAGAAATATCAAAAGTTCATTACAGTTGCATACACAGTTTTACAAAGTTCAAGTGAAGGGGAACGTAGGGATGCCATCATATGCATGTTTGAGTACTAGGGTAGCTTGCCAAAAGGGTAACCCTACAACTTCTGTCACCTTAACAGTGGACCCCAACGATGCCTTTTCCCATTTCTGTTAGGCCATAGCATAATACCTTAAGTTACTTGAAAGAGTTTTAATGTGTTATAAATACTTCTTAAATATTTGTCCTTTTATTTGTCATTATTGTTCCCTGAAAAAGCTGAGCTGTTTATAGGAAGCACAGCATCTGAGTCCAACTCACTGCTGTTTGTATTACATTTTCACCAAGCCTGCTTAGAGAGCCACATAACATTGCAAGTTACATGTTACCATATTACACTTGGGAGAGAACCCACAACACATTGTTATTTTTTATTTAGCATTTTACAAAAAAAAGGGGGAAATCACTCAACTTGGAAACAAAACACCACATTCAGTGGAATCATTAAGAAGGGGATATGTCTGCAATTCCACTGAGCTCCTCACAAGCGGTCAACGGCATGACCGGGAACAACTGGATGCAGGAACACCAACACAGAATACAGAAAGGGATCTTCTTGGGGATGGCACATCACTCACAATCTTTTATGTCAGGAGCATTGCATCAGAAGGGAATTACACTTTCAAAATAGTCGGGGCTAGTAGGTCATCAGCACCCGATGGGTAACAGCAACGCTGTGGTGTGCCTTGGTGAAGGCTTGTGCTGGGTTATCTAAACGTAGGGTTTTGAAGAGATTGTCCAGCAACATCAGAAAGAGCCATCTTCAGAGGAAGGACTCCTTGTTCACCCACATGAGGCTACGTGTCTCATTGGGCTTGCATTCGTATTCAATGACAGAGAAGGGGCTTCCCCATTGGCAGTGATCTCGCTTGTGGTAATTGTAGAACTTGACTTGCCACACTGTCTCGAAGGTCCCAATGTCAGTGAACTGAGGGAAGAGAAACACGCCCCATAAAAACCTCATTCTGCCATAAGCAACAGGTAAGAGCTAATGGTAGTGAGAGATCCTGCATAATCAATAGTAATCAGTCAGGATTCTTTTGGTCTGCAAAGCTTAGGCCTTTATTTTAATGCACTGTTTTCCTTTATTATGTGAGATACTTTCCTGAAAAGCTTTTCCTGAAAAACCACTTTTTCCCCCCTCTGTAGAATCTTATTCCCATTGTACCAGTGGCATTTGCTGTCACACTGTCTTCAATAAAAATAACTCCTCAAATTTATCTGTTTTCCAAATTTAATTATTGGAAACCACTCTTTGAATCTCAAAATTTCAGAGCTTGTTACAAAGGGGGATGAGGAAGAGAAGAGAGGGAATAGTCATTAATGATTATCTTTTGGTTTCTATTTCAAAAGACAGTTGTATGAAATAACATATGAACTATATCACTAAACATAAGACACAATTGCTCTTCCATCATTACTTTCAATTCCAGGGGAAAATATTTTCTTAGCATTTGATTGTTTAAGACCCTTCTTTAACTTTTGCAAATACTATTGAGTTTTATAAGTCAGGAATCCAGGCCTATGTCTCAGGCTTTGGTTACACATTATCAAAAGCCACATTTAAGTACCTACTATGTGCCTTACACATATAAAAATGTGTATAAGGTGTGATTCTTGCCCTCAAGAAGTTTGCATTTTACTTCCAGAAGGTAGGCCCTGCGGGTCACTGCACAGATTTTTCCTGAGCCATAAGCATACAATTCCCATGTGGCTAAGAAGAGGGCATAGAATAGCCTAGAGGCCACTGGGCAGGTGCTCAAGTGGCCTGCAGGGTAGCCTGACCCTGCTACTGCCTCCTGGAGCTATTTAGGGGATCTGGCATTACACAGCATGATGCCTGACGTTATTTTCTCCTCTGACCCTCTCCTGTCATGGGAAGGGAGAGGGACTGACTTGGCAGAATTCTTAGACTTGTCAGGAGCCAGAAGACGTGGAGGGTGGCAGGGCAGTGAGCAACAGGAGCCTTATGCTTGAGGCTGCTACAGGAGGAGGATGATCAGGTGCTTCCCAGATGGCTTTCCAAGATGCTCTCAAAATTATATCCTGCACCATTGCCTCATCCTGCTAATTTGATTCCAAAACAAGGTTTGGCTTTCCTTTGAGAAATCTGCCTGACTTGAAACAATGGGTGATATACCTAGAGTCCCCAACTCTTTCCCCAGGTAAGAAAAGAAGCTTTTTCTAGTGGATCACGGCTTAACAGTCTAGAGACCTGTATAAGTATACGGGTGCTTTATTCACTATAGCCCCAGATTGGAATCAACCCAATGTTTCATTACTCACTTGGTGATAAACAAGTTCTGGTATATCTATAAAATGGCATTTTACTCAACAATAAAAAGAAACATAATGATTCAGGCAGCAACAACGATGGATCTCAAACATGTGCTGAGCAAAAGAATTCAGATCCCAAAGAACACATATACTGTATGATTCCATTCCATCTCCCTCCCTCCCTCCCTCTCCCCCGCCCCCCCACACCTGTCTGTCTGTCTGCCTGTCTATCTCTCCAATCTATAGTGATGGAATACAACCTATCCTGACAGGAAGCAGGAAGCATCTGGGGTTACTTAGAACCTGCGGTGGGAGGGGGGGCACCTGGGTGGCTCAGTCGGTTAAGTGGCTGACTTTGGCTCAGGTCATGAGCTCGTGATCCGTGAGTTTGAGCCCTGCGTCTGGCTCTGTGCTGATAGCTCAGAGCCTGGAGCCTGCTTCAGATTCTGTGTCTCCCTCTCTCTCTGCCCCTCCCCCATTCACACTCTATCTCTGCCTTTCAAAAATGAACAAATGTTAAAAAAAAAAAAAATTAAAAAAGAACCTGCAGTAGGAGGAAGGGATTAATGATTGATGAAAATCTACAAGAGGGATCTTTTTTGGGGAAAATGTTTTACATCTTGACTGGGGTGGTGGTTATACAAGTATATGTATATTTGTCAAAGCTCATTGATCAGTATGCTTAAAATGAGTGCATTCATTACATGGAAACTACGCCTCAAAGTTGGTTAAAAAAAAAAAGAAATATGGATTTTTAGTGAGCTACAAGGAAACAGATATCCTAAACACTGCCAGTGGGAATTGAATTGTACAGGCTTTAGAAAGGGTTAAAGAGTGAATATACTTGGGTTGAGCAATTCTACTTCTAATTTATCTTAAGAACATCACAGTGATGGGCGCCTGGGCGGCTTGGTTGGTTAGGTGATGGGCTCTTGCTCTCAGCTCAGGTCATGATCTCACAGTTCTGGGGATCCAGCATCCAGCCCCTCATTGGGTTCCACGATGACAGCATGGAGCTTGCTTGAGATTTTCTCTCTCTCCTGCTCTCTTACTCCCTCCCACTCCCTCCCCCACCCCACTGCATACTCACACTCACTCTCTAAATAAATAAATAAATAAACAAACAAACACACAAATAAATAAATAACACAGTCTTTATAGTAGTGAAAACCTAAACACTAAATGCCTATCTTTAAGACAGTTTTATGGTATATCTATGTAGTGGAATACTACATAGAAATTCTAAATGCAAAAATTTATTATTTTTAATGTACATTTATTTTTGTAAGAGGGAGAAAGAGCAGAGGAAGGGCAAAGAGAGTAGGAGACAAAGGATCTGAAGTGGGCTCTGTGCTGACAGTAGAGAGCCTGATGAGGGGCTTGAACTCATAAACCATGAGATCGTGACCTGAGCTTAAGTCGGCTGCTTAACTGACTGAGCCACCCAGTTTCCCACTAAATGTAGATATTTAATAAACTTTTTCTATTATTCTCCATTGTTACCTGAACTAAGCAGAGTACCAACAAGAACATCTGGTATTAATTCAATTAAAATATACATATTCATGTTAGAAACACTGATGGAATGGGTTTTATTTGTCCTGTATACTTACTTGTATTTTCAAAATTCAATGATTTAGTTTTTATAATCAGAAAGGAAAATTAAGCTAAACTGTATTTACAACAGATATTACCAAATAGTTAACATCCTGAATATAAAAGATTATATGATTAATTAGTAAGCTACTATGAATATTTGGATAAAGCTGGAACACATTCATTAAAAAGAAAAAAATAGCTAACATCTGAAAAATCTTCTAATGTAATATTAGGGGACCCTGGGTGGCTCAGTCCGTTGAACATCCAACTCCTGATTTCAGCTCAGGTCATGATCCCAGAGCTGTGGGATTAAGCCCTGTGTCAGGCTCTACATCGAGTGTGCAGCCTGCTTGAGATTCTTTCCCTCCCTCCCTCCCTCTCTCTTTCTCTCTCTCCCCCCCCCCCCCCAATCTCGGCTCCTCTCCCCTAGTCATGTGCATGCTCTCTCTCTACAATAAAATAAAAAATTAAAAATACATGTGAACTTTTACAGAGATATTATTCACCTATCAACTTGGTAAAAATTTCTGAATACCAGAAGCAATTTAAGCATCCAACTTCAGGGTAATATAATAGAAGTGGTGGCATATCCATATGATGGATTTATATAACCATTTCACAGGAATGTGGGGTTTTTAATGATGAGAGAAAATGCTTAGAACAGTATCAACAAGCAAAAGATGGATAAAGACAGTATATATACAGTATGAGCTCCAGTATGTAATATAAGACATAAAAAAGATAGTAGAAAAATATTAACAATAAAGTTTCTAAGTAAAGAAATTGAGTGTTTTTCCATCTTTTCTACTTGAATTTTCTGCAATAAATATGTTACTTTTATAATCAGAACATTTTGTTTTTATTTTTAATGTTTATTTATTTTTGAGAGAGAGAGAGACAGAGAGTGAGCAGGGAAGGAACACAGAAAGAGAGGGAGACACAGAATTTGAAGGAGGTTCCAGGCTCTGAGCTGTCAGCACAGAGCCCCACGTGGGGCTTGAACCCACAAACCGTGAGATCATGACCTGAGCCAAAGTCAGACACTTAACCAACTGAGCCACCCAGAAACCCCTATAATCAGAATATTTTAAAGGGTGAAATGGATTTATCATCCCTAAAAAATTAACATATATATCTCCCTCACCCCAGCAGTTTTATAAATTCTATCAAGGATACATATATAGTAATGAAAAGATCACAGCTTTGTTGACAGTAGGGTCGTTATGGGAAGAATAAATTGAAATCTCATTTTATAAATGACCAAGATTTTTAAAGAGGGATTATTATTATTATTTGACCAGCACAGGGCACTGCACATTTTAAGTACAATTGAATTACATTAAGCTATAAAAATATTTTACACATACCAGCTAATCTTTTGAGGAAAGCAGCTTGAGACCATGCTAGGTAAGTGGGAGAAACAACACCGAGGCCTTTCTTGAAATAGATATAAATAAATAAAAGTTGGTTGCAAAAACAAAGATGATTATGACTACAGGGAAGAAAAACCTTAAGGTGTGACACTGTATCTGAATAACCTAAAAATTAAGAAAGTCTCAAGGTAACACAGGAGACCACTGTAGAAATCTGCTGACAGCAACAGTCAGAGCTAAAAGATATGGAATGTTTAGGTGCTTCTAATTCATTTTTTTTTCCTCTTTTTAAAAAAGGTTTATTTTTATTTTGAGAGAAAGAAAAAGAGAGTGCATGTGAGGAAGTATGGGTGGGGGGCAGAGAGAATCCCAAGCAGCCTCCACGCTGTCAGAGCAGAGCCTGATGTATCTTAAAGGCTTAATCTCAGCTCTTCAGTAGCTGAACGAAATACTAAATGTGTACTTGAACGTCAATGAAAACAGAAACTAGAAAACTGAATTATAAAGTACCTTCCTCTTTAATAGCTGCATATGCTTGGGATTTGTAATAGTTTTATTGGCTACTATCATAATTTGGTGAGTCCATACATTATAGCTACTTTCTCCAGAGCTGATACTGGTAAACTGTTTCTCTAAGTCATACATCTCCAAGTCTTTTAGTTTACCCGATTTGGGGGAAATCATTCTTTTTTTTAAAGTTTGAGAGAGAAAGAAGAGTATGAGCAGGGAAGAAGGGCAGAGAGAGAGAGACAGAGAGAGAGAGAGAGAGAGAGAGAGAATATCTCAAGCAGGCTCCACACCCACACTCAGCACCAGCTCAGAGCCCAACATGGGACTAGATCCCATGACCCTAGGATCATGACCTGGGCTGAAATCAAGAGTCAGATGCTCAACAGACTGAGCCATCCAGGCACCCTGTTTTTTTCTTTCATTAGTACTGGACCCAAGGTCATATTGTAGTTAATTGCTGCTACCTATGCATATATTTCCCCATGCCTTACTTGTCCTAACTTCCCATTAGCCTTCTTCCTGGTCTTTCTTCTGGAGTTCTATTTCCAGGATGCCTCAACACCTAGCTGAGAATTTCTTCTCCTCTGATATAGGAGCAGATGGGGTCTCAAAAGCTGATATTCTTCTTAAAGAACAGAAGCAACTACACAGGCTCTCTACTCCCTCCCAACCCATCTGTGCCTTCCAAGGAAAACTTACCCAGTCAGGCTCCCTGGGTGATGTGATTTACACAGGTAGGATTCTCTGCATTTGTATAGCACTTCTTATTTTATATAATACCTTACATATGTCATTCTACTCTGGTCTTTTGACTAGTTTTAGCATTTCCATTTTACAGATGAAAGAACTAAGATTCAGAGAGGTTAAGTGACTGCCCTAGGTCTAGACTATGCAGCTAACTAATGATAGAAGAAAGTCAAGAACTTAGGTTTCCTAATTCCTATCTAGTAGTTATTATCACTAAACCAAACTGCTTATATAAGCAAATGAGATAAGAGTTAATAGAACAATTTTTCTTTTTTCTCCTTAAGAACATGAATGGATTGTCATATGTAGAACGCTTTAGGACACTATTAGGCACTGAATGTGTGTATCCGCACCCCCCCCCAACCGCAAATTCATATGTTGAAGCCTAAATCCCCAATGTGATGGTATTTGGAGGTGGGGCCTTTCAGAAGAAATTAGTTCATGAGGGTGGAGCCCTTGTGAATGGAATTAGTGCCCTTATAAAAATAGACAAAAAAGGGATGATGTCTCTATGCTTTTTCATGTGAGGATACAGCAAGAAAGCAACTGTTTAAACCAAGAGGGCTCTCATCAGACACCAAATTTGCTAGTGCCTTCGTCTTGGAATTCAGCCTCCAGAACTGTGAGAAATAAATATTTGTTGTTTAAGCCACCCAGTCTACTGTATTCTGAAAGTGACACTTTACTATAGACCTGGACATGTTATTTGCCATTTGTCTGTACAAGCTGCAAGCCTTGGTATGTTTTTATTTTACAACTGATATGGAAGAGAAGCATCCAGTTCCATGGAGAGGAGACTCATCTGTCATCTTCAGTAACAAATAAGGAGTCTGAAAAGTTTGTTTTAAATAATATCGATGGTCCTACAACCAGTTGGCCTAGAATCATTAGAGTACTTCTCACCACGCCACCCACTTCCATTAGAGACATATGAAATTCACCAAAAATAAGGTCACTCAGAAATCCATTGACTTGAGAGCACAGAGCAACATTATATTGGTAGAAGCATGATGTTACTTCATTGGTAAACAAATTCAGTATAATAAGCATCTGTGACTTTTAGTGTGGAGTGATCTATCAGTTCCTACCAGATTCCAAGCCTGTCTACTCCTGTACCTTTCGAAGTTTTATTAGTAAATACGCGTTTTCCATTTCTCTTAGTTGAACAGATAGGACTAAAACTTCTGTGAATTATACAGTATGTTTAACTTTATAGGAAACTGTCAAACTTTTCCTGATTGCACCACTTTACATTCCTACCAGCAATATGAGAATTTCAGTTGCTCTACATCCTATCCAACAGTTGGCATTGCCAGTCCTCTTAATTTTAGTCAGTCCAGTGGTAGAGAAGATAATAAAAAGTAGAAATCAATGAAACAGAAAAGAGAATATGATAAAGACTATAAGACTCTAGAGAAAAAAAGTGCAAAGAAAAAGTATGAAACCAAAAATCTGGCTTTTGGAAGAGGTCTTAAACATTGATAAACCCTGGGGTGCCTCAGTGGCTCAGCTGGTTAAGTTTATGACTTGGGCTCACGTCATGATCTCATGGTTTGTGAGTTTGAGCCCCATGTCGTGCTCTGTGCAGACAGCTCAGAACCTGGAGCCTGCTTCAGATTCTGTGTCTTCCTCTCTCCCTGCTCCTCTCCCACTCATGCTCTTTCTCTCTTGCTCTTTCTCAAAAATAAATAAACATTAAAAAATTAAAAAAAAATTGATAAACCGTAGGGGCATCTGGCTGGCTTGGTCAGTGGAGAACGTGATTCTTAATCTCAGGGTCGTGAGTACAAGCCCCACACTGGGTTTGGGGCCTACTTTAAATAAACAAATAAAATTTAAAAATTGATAAACCCCTAGAAAAACAGAGCAAGAAAAAGAAAACAAGTTACCAATATCAGGAATGAAAGAGATATTATCACTATAGATCCTAAAGACTTTAAATTAGGAACAACTTTATACCAATACAGTTAATGAAATGGACAAAATCCTTGAAGGCTACAGGCTATTTGTAGACCTCCATCTACTGAAGAAATTGTATCCAAAGTTAAAAATCTTCCCAGAAAGAAAATTTCAGGCCCAAATGGCTTCACTGATAAATTCAGGCATTTAAGGGAAAAATAACAATTCTACATAAATTCTTTTAGACAAGAGAGGAAGGAACACTTCTCAATTCATTTTATTGTTTATTCATTTATTTATTTATTAAAGATCTTTTAATTAAAAAATTTTTAATGTTTATTTTTGAGAGAGAAAGAGAGACAGAGACAGAGCATAGGTGGGGGAGGGGCAGAGAGAGCAAAGGAGGCACAGAATCTGAAACAGGCTCCAGGCTACAAGCTGTTATCACAGAACCTGATGCGGGGCTTGAACTCACGAACCATGAGATCATGACCTGAGCCGAAGTCAGATGCTTAACCAACTGAGCCACCCAGGTACCCCTTAAAGACTTTATTTTTTAGTAATCTCTATACCCCATGTTGGGCTCGAACTCACAACCCAGAGATTAAGAGTTGCATGCTCTTCTGACTATGTCAGCCATCTGCCCCTTAATTCATTTTATGAAGCCAGTTTTATCGTAACACAAATGACAAAGATACTACAAGGTAAATTACAGACAAAAATTCCTCATGGACTTATGCATAAAATTTGCTTTTAACTTTTATTTGCTTGAAATATTAATAAATCAAATCTAGAAATAGGATCTTACAACAGTACCAAGAGAGGTTTATCCTTGGAACTCAAGGATGGTTCACTAATTTAAAATCCCTGTAATTCACCGTATTAACAAAAATAAAGAAGAAAAGCCATATTATCATATCCATAGATGGATAATTCAACATTTGGTAATTCAACATCCATTCATGATAAAAACTCTCAGCAAACTGGGGCTAGAAAGAAAGTTCTTTAATCTGACTACGGGGCATTGATAAAAAAATCTATAGTTAATATCACCCTTAAAGGTAAGAGAATGAGTTCTTTCCCTGTAAGATTGGAAATAAGGCAAGAACATCAGCTCTTACTACTTCTGTTTAGCACTGTGTTGAAGGTCCTAGCCAGTACCTTAGGGCAAGAGGGAAAAAAAAAAGGGAAAGTAAAACTGTTTCTATTTATAGATGAACAACTCTGCAGAAAATACTAAGCAATCTAATAAAAAGCTACTAAAATTAATAAGTGAATTTAGCAAGTATGTAGGATACAAAATCAACTTATAAAAATTACTATATTTCATTAAGAAATATGCTCGCACTGAACTGGTATTATTTTTTAATATTTTACCAACTTTGTAGGTGAAAATTGGCATTGCACTATTTGTAGGGTTTTGTTTTTTGTTTTTGTTTTTGTTTTTAACAATAGTGAAATCAAGCCATTTAAAAATATATATATTGGTCATTTGTATTTCCTCTTCTGTGAATTGCTTTTTTTTTTTCTTTGCTTATTTTTCCATTTGCCACATCCCATGGTTATCTTTTTCTCACTGGTTTCTAAGAATTCTTTGTATATTAAGTTACAGATCTTGCCAAATGACTCCACAGAGCTGACATGAGGAACAACTTTTCTATTTGGGAAGACATGTGTAAGGCTACCTACCTCTGTGCACATAGCCTCCTAACAAGCTCCTATAAGTCCCTGCCCTTTTTGTTCCTTCAAACTCCCACCAGCCTCCCACTGAAGAGGGCCAACAAAAGGGGAATGGGATGATTTGTACCAACAGAATCTCCACCTGGACTCTCTCCTTGGAGGGACTGAGTGGGGCATCAGTCACATTAACGTACAAATCAGTGCTGGTGTTTGAAGTGCAGGTTGAGAGCTTTAAGAGTTGGGTATCACTTTATTCACTCCCAGTGCCGGGGCCTCTGGAATTATCTGAATAAACAGATAACTGCCATTAGCCTAAGTCAGATATCATTTGACTACTTCCTGCCTTCAGCTTCAGTGGGTAGTAAAGGGCTGTGAAAAGTCACTAATGGCAGCAAGCAAGGTCTGTGTGGGCAGTGGCTGAAAATCAAGGCAACATAGCTTAGGATACTATGCATGTTACAAATAAGTTTTTCACCAATTGCTATTTGCCTTTTAATTGAAATGGTCTTTTAATGATGGGGTGCTGGGTGGCTCAGTCAGTTAAGCATCCGACTTCGGCTCAGGTCATGATCTCACAGCTTGTGAGTTCGAGCCCCGTGTCAGGCTCTGTGCTGGAGCCTGTTTCAGATTCTGTGTCTCCCTCTCTCTCTGCCTCTCCCCAGTTCACGCTCTGTCTCTCTCTCTCCCTCAAAAACAAATAAATGTTAAAAAAATTTTTTAAATGTTTTAATGAAAATTTAACTTTATGATGTTTGACAGAAACTTTACATTGCATTTAATCAAAACTTTCAATTTTTAGCTTTGGATATCTTCCATTTCTTTCAGGTTTAAGTTAATTCTTTTCATGCCAATTTTTTAAGAAGTTGACTTTTTACAGTTAACCCCTTGATCCATCTGAAATATATTTTGAGGTATGATATCAGGAAAGAATAACAGTGATTCCCCGCCCCTCCCCCCCCCCCCCAAATAGCCAATAATCCCAGCATTATTTATCCAAAGGTAAAAAAAAAATACTTTGAAGTAACTTTACACTTCTAAGAAGTTTCTCTTGTATACCCTTAATTCAGTTTCCCTTGCTGGATTCACCTACTTGATTAATTGGATTTACTTGGACATTTCAAGGCTTCCTTATTGTCTGTGAAAGTGTGGTTGTGTCTGTAATTTACAATACTTAAGCTTGAAACACTGGTGACAAAAGTCATAAAATAGTGTTAAAGGCTATGTGAGGCTTTCATTACTAGAATGAAATTTGAATTTAACATTAAGTCTGCTGACTTTATCAGGAAATCTTCTATAACTTCAATTTTTTCCTTAGAATCAGCCTATTACAGATACCATACAAGTACATGGACAATGCTCATGACCAGTGTGGTCATTGTTGGAACAATCAACTATCAAGCACTTGCTTCTTCTAGATGTGGGCATTATAGGTAAGAACCTGGGCTTTACTACGGGGACTCAAAAAATGCTAATACAATCTTAAATCCTTTGTAAGATGATCTATAGTATAAACATATAGATCAAGTTTGAATGGGCAGAAAGTTAAATAACATAAAATCTAAAATTATGGAAACATCAAAATAAACTGTCAACTCTGGAAAAATAACTTTCTCAGTTTTAAATAGAAGAAATCATAAAGGAAAAGGAGAGATTTAAATGTAATTATGTTTCTACACAATGGAAAATTAAAGTAAGCAAAGCAATAGTGAAAGAAATACGACAGATATGACAGATATAAAAAAATCTTCATGAGAACTCCACTTTTTTATTTTACTTTATTTCATTTTATTAAAAAATTTTTTTTGGGGCGCCTGGGTGGCGCAGTCGGTTAAGCGTCCGACTTCAGCCAGGTCACGATCTCGCGGTCCGTGAGTTCGAGCCCCGCGTCAGGCTCTGGGCTGATGGCTCAGAGCCTGGAGCCTGTTTCCGATTCTGTGTCTCCCTCTCTCTCTGCCCCTCCCCCGTTCATGCTCTGTCTCTCTCTGTCCCAAAAATAAAAAATAAAAAAAAAAAAATTTTTTTTTAATGTTCACTTATTTTTGAGAGACAGAGCATGAGTGGGGAAGGGGCAGAAAGGGAGAGATACAGAATCTGAAGTAGTCTCCAGGCTCTGAGGGGTCAGAACAGAGCCCGACATGGGGCTCAAACTCACAGACTACAAGATCATGACCTGATCTGAAGCTGGGTGCTTAACCAACTGAGCCACCCAGGCGCCCCTTACTTTATTTCATTTGAGAGAGAGAGAGCGAGAGTGCTAGCAAGCATGTGAGCAGGGTAGAGGGGCAGATGGAGGTTAGAGAGGGGAAAGAGGGGAGAGAGAGCGAATATCTTAAGTAGGCTCCACATTCAGTTTAGAGCACGATGAGGGGCTCTATCCCATGACCCTGAGATCATGCCCTGAGCTGAAATCAAGAGTCAGATGCTCAACCGAGCCACCCAGGCATGCCCTAGGACTCTGATTTTAAAAAAATAATCTTTGATAGAAATATTGACAAAACATGAAAGAACCAATTTACACAAAGAGAAAATTAAATGTTGAAATGTTCATTCTTGTAAATTATAGTAAAAAGTGTAAAGTAGAAAATGTATTATTTTTTAAACTAATTCCCCATTATGTCATGATTATAGCAGACTTCTATATTGCTGGTAACATTGTAAAGTGAGTACATACAACACTTAAAAAAAACAAAAACAAAAACAAAAACAGAAAACAAATGGCCATACGTGGGAACAGCCATAAGGATTTCTTTTGGCCAAATAATATTACTCCTATTGAGGTAGTTATATGCACAGAATTATTCATCATAGCACTTTTTATGATGAGAACAATTGACATACCTAATCTCTGGGGAACAGTCTAATCATTATGACATAGCATTATAGAGTCTTATGTTGCCATTAAAATTATAACAATGAATATGTATAGAATGTTGCACGATTATATAATAAAAATGACTGCAACTCTAAACTATATATATGTGAAAGGTAATCTGAAAATCAACAGAGTCAAAATGTAGGGATTACTGTTGATTTAAAATTTTTCTTGGGGTACCTGGGTGGCTCGGTTGGTTACATGTCCAACTTCAGCTCAGATCAAGATCTTGAGGTTTGTGGGTTTGAACCCCACATTGGGCTCTGTGCTGACAGCTCAGAGCCTGGAGCCTGCTTCGGATTCTATGTCTCCCTCTCTCTCTCTGCCCCTCCCTTGCTCATGCTCTGTCTCTCTCTAAAATAAATAAACACTAAAAAAAAAAAAAAATTTAAAAAGTTTTTGTTCAAATTTCTGAAACTTGATATGTTATTTCATTTTTAAAGTTTATTTATTTTGAGAGAAACAGAGACAGCATGAGTGGGGGAGGGGCAGAGAGCAGGAGAGACAGAGAACCCCCAAGCAGGGTCCATACTATCAGCGTGGAGCCCCACACAGGGCTCAAACTCATGAAAGCGTTAAGATCATGACCTGAGCTGAAACCAAGAGTCGGACATTCAACTGACTGAGCCACCCAGGTGCCCCTTTTCACATTTAAGTTTTAATTTTTTTCATGTTAAAAAAATATGTAAATCCTTGAGAGGCTAGGATATATTCCCAGCCCCTCCTCTCTGTATCTGTGCCCAATCAAAAAGGAATCCTACTAGGGACTTGCTGGCCTTCAGACCTATTCAGTGTGCTCCTAAATAACTGTATTTGGGAATCTGACTTCCTTCATCACCTGACTAGGTATATTTGTAACCCTTATACCATTTTAAAACTGAAAGTGGCTTTGGAGATGAGGTAGTGAAATCCACCTATGCTGCCCCAGCTCTATCTTGAGCGGTCTCTGCTTCCCTCTCTGCTCCACCCACACTGGGTTTCTCTCCTTCATTACAACATGTTATACTCTCCCCCAGCTCTTGACCTCTGTAGCTCCTCTTTCCTCAATTGTTCCCTCCTCCCTCAACTCTTATTTATTGTTTGTATATTTTTCAATAAGGCCAACCCCAAAATCTTGGATTAGGATTAAGACCCTTGGTATATGCTCCAAAGGCACTACTACTTTTTCCAATATATGTTGTATAGTAATAATTATTTATTTATTGATAATCATGTATAAAGTATGTTTTCCTCCTCTAGATTAGAAGCCCCATGAAGACAGGGATACCTATTTTGTTCATTAATCCTCTCCAGTGCCTGATAGGTAAGAAATCCTCACATTTGCTGATGAATCAAGCAAATAAAAAAATTAATAAAATAAAAATCAAAAAATCCTAAGTAAAATATTAGCATATTGAATTTAGTGATATTTTTTAAAAAATACATAACATTTAAGTATGGTTTATTTTAGGAAGTAAAGGGTAGTTTATTATTGGAAAGTTTATTATATAATTCTTACATTAATGTATCAAAGTAGATCAATTATCTCCATAGACGGGAAAAGGAATTAGATAAAATTCAACACATCTCCCAACTAAAAAAAATACCTCTTAGTGAACTAGAAAAAGGATGCTTTAACATGATAAATATTTAAAACTAACATTGTACCTAATAGTAACACCCTGAAGACAAGGATACCTCTTACCACCATTAGCATGCAACACTATTCTAAAAACATTAGCCAGTGCAGTAAGGCTAGAAACAAGATTCAGAAAATGACAGTTACATGTAGATTATGACTGCCTATCTGAGAAACCTAAGATTCAATGAAAAATTTTAGCAAGCAAATTTAATAAGGTGGCCAGTTACAAAATACATGAACACATATTATAAAAGCAATACATTTAAAACAATGCAGTATTAGCCTAAGAATAGACAGATCAATGGAACAGATTAGAAAGTGTGGGAAGAGATTTAATATTTTTGCCATATAAGAAATTACTAAGAAACTGACCATTGAAGAAGCACGGATTATTTAATTAACTGCATTGGGATATTATAGACAAATAGATTCCAATATGAAATGATGAATTAAAATAATATTTTATAATTTCATAGTATTTCCTTTTATTTCTTAAGGGAAGATAGTGACTGTTTTCTTTTCCATGGTTTCCATTTGCCCTGACACCCCCATACAGGTCTTACCGGCATTGTGATCTGGATGGGTTGCCGTTCTCCACTCTTGGTTGGGGCCACACCTTCCGTGTCATATGTGCCCGTGTAAACAATTCGGTCACCATCAGGCTCTTTAGACTTCAGCTCCAATGGGACAAGCACACCACCAATGGAAATGTTCCTGCAATGGACAGAGGTTAACTATATATGGTAGGAATTAGCTTAGGTACCCCATCCTGGTCTGGACCACACCCTAGGCAGGAATCCTACCGGGTTTGGCTAAAGGAGACATTCTGGTGTTGTAGAAAGTTCTGAAAAGTCAGGAGTCTTGAGTTCTCCAACTAACCAGTCACGTGACCCTAGACCAACTACTTAAACTCTCTGGACTCACCTCAGTATTCTCATCCAGAACACTTGTACAAGGCTGAGTCAGACTCCATCAGTCCTCCTCTATAGTTTGTCATTTGTGGGGCTATGAAAAACTTACCTATACCCAGCCCCATTCCCAACCCTGGAACTTAGAATTCAACTGGTTGGGTGTGGTCTGGGCACTGGTAAATTTATCTTAAGGTTCTCTAGGTGATTCTAACGTGCAGGTAGGGTTGAGAAACACTGAACTAGTTATTTCATGATTTTTTCTGTTCCAACAATCAGAGGTCCCATGATTTGGGCTACTCAAAGCCAGCCACAGAATCAGGAATTCTCACTGACATCATTCCTTTGTGTTAAGGTAGTGATTCTCAAGGTATGTTCCTAGACCAGCAGTGTCAGCGTCGCCTGCCTAAAACAAAATTTTAAGCTCTACCCTTAGACATAGCAAACTGGAAACTAGGGTGGGGCTCAGCCATCTGTGTTTTAATAAACATTTTAGATGATTCTGACAGACACTCAAGTTTAAGAACTACTAGGTTAGGGCAGTAAAAAAAAAAAAGACTTGATAAAATTAAAGTGTAAATAGAAAAAATAGTTGTCATTAACACATTCATTTTAGATTAGTTTAAAAAAATAGAGAACCACCTTGAAGAAAACATGTTATAGAACAGATAACTTGGGAGAAGAGGTTGCCAGGAAAGATGGGAAAGGAAGTCTGGATCATATGGGGATGCACAGAACTCTGGGAAATGAAAGTAACCAGTGCATGTAGCTGTGGGGGACAGTGACAAGTAGATGGGCCAGAGCACCAGAAACAAACCAGTTTTGTTCTAGGTCCTTGAATTAGGGCCTGATACCTAGAACGCCAATACAAGTTTATTGAATTTAATGACTACAGATGACACTTCAGCTATACAAGGTATCTGGTGGATTCAAAACCCTTCCCTGCCCTGCGAGCTCAGCACATGGTAGATATAGTGTAAGCTGGTTTATTTCCCCTTTCCATATTAAACTTCACACCATGCGTTAAGTGGAAGCTGAGAGGTAACGGACTCCATCCCTAGATACTTCCCCATAAGCTACTGCACCATTCTATACTGAAGAAGTCTACTGGGTGAACCAAACTGTGGTAGCAGGGGAGAGATAATCCCTGCCACAAATAAAGCAAGAAACATCCTTTTGTGGCAGGGGGGTTGCTAATCCCAGGCACCATCACCAGGATGAACAAACAAATCAGGAGAAAATGAAAAACACCTGGCAAGGAAAACCGGGAAACTAGGCCCAAGCAGAGGAGGCTGAGCTCGGATTTATGGCTGCTACTCCAGCCCCAAGGTCTCCAGTCACATAAGGGCTGATGGTGGAGTAGGGTGCATCCCTTAGGGAACCCCAATAATCATCCCATCCCCGCCTTTACACCTCATTCCTCAGCCCTTCTCGCTCCTTAGCTTCGCGGTTGGCTGAATCCGGCGAGTCGACAGGGCTGGGATTGCGGTAGGTGAACCACCCGGGATGCCTCGGGGTCCGCGCCGAGGGCTGGGCAGAAGGGATGAAAAATTTGCAAGAAAATAAACCCTCGGCCCAACCCTGGCTTCCTGACGCTGTTTTAAACATCCCTCCCCGCAATGGGTGGAAGGAAGCGTGAATAGGGAAAGTCAAGCATAAAACAGAGGAGGGGACCAAAAAGAGCAGGGAACTGACCTCTTTCCCCCACCCTTGGGCCCGCTGGGCGCGACGCGAGGCCAGAGGGACTGGGGAGAGGCTCAGGCTGTCCCGGGGGCCTCAGTCCTCCGTGCGGACCCCTAGCGGGGCCGGGCAGCCGCGGTGCGCGCGCTTACTCACTCGACCTGCAGCGTGGTGGGCTTAATCTTCACCTCCACCTTGTAGGAGGAGCCGGTGAGCAGCTTGATGGTGCGGTTCTGGCCGAAGCGCTGCCCGTCCACCTTGAAGAAGACCGGGCCGTCGTTGGGCTGGATGCGCAGCGCGATGGAGAGGCGCACGAGACCCGGCAGGTCCCCCATGGCTGGGTGCGGGACCGGCGCGGAGGCTCCGGGGGGCGGAGGACTGCGCGGGCTGCGACCGAGCGGCTGGAGCGTGGGGGGCGGAGAGGAAGCACGGGGCGGGAGAGGGTTGTGGCGGAGGGGAGGCTGCAGCTAAGAGCCCGCGCCGTCGCGGCCGTTCGCCCTGGGTTTTGAGAAGCAGCTCCTGAGGCCGTGGCCTCCCGCCCCACTCGGCGAGGAAGAGCGCCCGGGAGATAGCTCCGAGGCCCCGAGCTGCCCCATCCCCCGCTCCGGTGCTGCGCCCTCCGCGCACTGATGGGTTCGCTCCAGCCCGCAGGCCCGGGGCAGATCCGCGCAGCTGGGGGCGAGAGAGTTAATCCTGTTTACGCACCACAATCCCCTTCAGCTGGGGAAGAGGACATTTAGGCTCCTCCTAGAGCCACGCGGGGCGGGCGTAGAAGAGGATTGGGAAGGAGGAGGTCCTGGGGTGCTGGGGTTAAGCGACACTACACCAAGGACCGAGACCTCGTAATCTGGATACCACTTCGGTCGACTGAGAGCTGTGGACACCATTGCTGGCGAATCGGGGCCCCAGCCAGGCAGGAGGAGGCTGAGAGGCGAAAAGGAGACGGGAAGCGGGGCAGGAAACCGCTAGCCAGTGATTTAGATGTCAGGAAATATGAGTCCTTCCAAAGCTTGGGGGAAATGGCCGAGGGAAGGCGCAATTCCATCTAATGTGACCTGCAAACTAAACTGGATTAGAAATGTGCGCAAGGAAAAAAAATAAAAATAAAAAAAAATAACCAATACATATTCAAGGAACTCCGCCTTCTTGTAGATGTGTATTTCTATTATGTATATCTTTTTCTCAAGGATGACACGGTGTAATGAGTCGCGTATATTTACATAAATCTTGAAAAATGAGCTAATAACCCTTGTGACAATGGCCAAGAGGAGGAATCGGTCATAAGATTATTGGCAGGGCACCCCTTGCGACAAGGCAGAATTTAGATTTCCTATTGAGCGAGATTGGAGCGTCTCCATGGGAGAAGTCGGTTGACAGCTCATGATTTGGGAAGCAAGAGACCAAGGGTATTAGGGCTGTACTGGAAATGGCTTCGCAAAACGGGAGGAAGCACCTGCTTCAGCACCACCTGGGTGGATAGTACCAGAGCCACTGAGCACACCTGGGAAATGGAGAAGTTGGTTGGTGAGGACGAATGGGAAGGGAGAGGTCTGTGCGGTAGTTTTTGTTCAACCAGGTTAGTATTGCTTTTCTTTAGAAATAGCATCATCTCAAAAGTGATTTGTTTCCTACATTAAAGCTACATCAGCTTTAACTCTCATTTTGCAGTTGTTTGCCGTATTCCCTACACTACTCTTGAATAATATTAAATTCTGTCAGGCTGCAGAGTTTTGTGTGATTGTTCACTTCTCTACATTGATAAGTTTGTTGACCATACCAAAGTTGTTGACATTAAATAAAATCCCTTTAAAAACCTGATACATATGTTCCTTACATAAAATGTACTTTGGTTCCCCAATAAGATTTGGGGGCAGGAGCTCTTCTTCAGATCACCCAATAATGTCTACCATAGTGTCTTCTGCAAGGATTAAATATTTGCTAGTTTAACCAAGTTGTTCAGACTTCACTAGAAGGGAGGGAATGAAGCTGGAGGGATTGACTTGAAAATGTTCCTTGGCAGCAGAGGCAGTTTATGTAGTAGTTAAGCCCAGAAACCCTACAGTCAGACTTGTTAAAACCCTCACTCTATCACCTTGCCAGCTGTGTGACCTTGGGCAAATTTCATAACCTCTTGGAAACGGTTTTCTCATTTGCAAAAGGGGTAGAGGAAGAAAACGTTATCTCTCTGATAGGGTTATTGTGATAATCAAATGAGATGACGCACATTCCAGTGCCTGACTCTAATATTAGCAATTAATATTAAGTGGAAATACAAATGGTCAATAAACATATGTCAGGATGCTTAGTCATTTCTAGTAGAAAAGCCAGGGGAATGCAAACTAGGTCAGTAATATCGAACTTTTTTGTTTGTCTATCAGTTTGTCTATCAGTTTAAAGACTTAAAATTCAGTGATAGTAAGGAGGTAGGGAAATCAGCACTGTCATAACCTGGTGGAAGAATATAATTGCTACAACCTTTTATTGGAAGTAATTTAATGAATTTATTAAAAGTTAAACTGTAAATGGGGCTCCTGCCTGGCTCAGGTAGAGCATGCAACTTTCGATCTTGGGGTTGTGAGTTGGAGCTCCACGTTGGGTGTAGAGATTACTTAAAAAATAAATAAAAAATCTAAAAAATTTTGTTAAAGTTAAACCGTGTATGTATGTATGTATGTACGTACGTACATTGCTGGGTCAGCAATCCTACTTTTAAAAACCAATTCTTCAGAAAAAATAAAATCATCATTACATTGGATATATGTAGTTTGGCTGTTAATTGCATCATTGATTGTAAAAATCAAAACAAAGCATAAACTGAATGTCAACCAATAAATAAATTATTATATACCCATGCTATATAATTTGTGCCATGTTAATATAATAAATTATATGTTGTATTAGCAAACACATATGCTAAAACTGTTATTGATAAAAGTGGGGTCAGTACACAATGGCAAACTGTGGCAGGCCAAGGGCAAACACTTTTGTTTTGTTCTTTGCTGTAACCTAGAATGCATAGAACAGTGCCTGGCACATAGTAGGGGCTCCATAAATATTTGTTGCATTGAATTTCTGTCCTTGTTTTAAACATGTTCTTATGTAAATTCTCCCATATCTTGAAAAGTAGTTAGGCCCATATGATTTATCTGAAGTAATGTAAACTGAAAAAAAAAAATCTAATTGCAAGTAATATCTATAGGATGATAGTATTACAAAACACTAAAAAAAAATTGAAACCATATAAATGTGTATCTGTTTTTATTAGCCCTTTAAAAAAGAGAAGGTACACAACAAGCATAATGTTGGTTACTCTGGTGGATAGGGACTGGAAAGAGGGTGATACTCTTTTGGAATTATTTTAAAGTCATTTTGGAAATTTTAGTTTTCGTCCACTTTTTGTTCAGCAATGCCACAGTCTCAAGTCAACTTCCACCTGTGTGTTGAAAAGAGTATTGGATGTGGAGTAAGATGACTCCAGTTTGAATGCTGGCTCAGCCACTAATTAGTGGCTTTATGCAAAGCGCTTAAGATCTTTGCATTTCAATTGCCATTATGTGTAAAATGGGAATTAAAATATGTCCTTCCCAACACTATGAGAATTAAATGAGAAAATGGAAAACATCTGAAAAAAATAAATTACTTTTCAAATATGAGGTGTTACAGATGCTGGGCAAAATGCATTAGGAATAACATTTTCAGAATGATAAAATGCAACTTCTTAAAATGGAATTAGTAAATGTAAAAGTAACGGGAAATTTTCTTCTTTTTAACACAAGTGTGCAAAGAGTATGAGAATAGAGTCTAATGGATCTGTGTTTGTATCCCAGCTCTGCTGATTATGTGCTAGTGACCTTGAACAAGCCAAGCTACTTAACCTCTCAGAACCCTAGGTTTTTCATTTGTTCAATGATAATGGTAACATATATGATGCTCATAGAACCCAATGAGGTTATATAAAACAAGCAAGAGTATCAGCTACATATAGATAGTTAATAAATTGTAGCTATTTTTATTTGAAAAAAATATTTTTTTCATGTTTATTTTTGAGAGAGAGAGAGAGACAGACAGAGAGACAGAGCACAAGCAGGGAAGGGACAGAGAGAGGGAGACACAGAATCTGAAGCAGGCTCCAGGCTCTGAGCTGTCAGCACAGAGCCCGTCGCAGGGCTTGAACTCACAAACCGCAAGATCATGACCTGAGCCTAAGTCAGATGCTTAACCAACTGAGCCATCCAGGCACCCCCCTCCCCCCCCCCGCCAAATATTTTTAGGGTCTCTGGTGTTATTATCTCAAATTGATGACTTTAAACATTGTCTATCAACAGGGCAACCATTATTATATTCTTTTGGAAATTGGTAAATTTAGCCCGAGTGAATGGTGGGCTTGACAGAGGAACCAGGCTAGCAACTTTCCATATTCACTGTTTCAGTCTCTGTGTTAAATTCATAATAGGCTTCAAAAAGCAATCAGCATTATGACATAAGACATAGCTCTGTGTGTGTGTGTGTGTGTGTGTGTGTATACATATACATATACATATACATATACATATACATATACATATACATAAAATCCAATCCCAGCATGCTTAGCAACTTTCTTTTTCATTCAATCTATGTTCAGTTTTTAACACCTGCAGGAGCTCTTTCTTCCTTCCTTTTTTTAAAAAAACATTAGTATCAGTAATTTATGATGTGCCAGACTCCTCTCTCCTGCTCAGACTGACTCAGTGGCAGAGATTTTAACTAGTTTACTGTCTATTTTATTAAGACTCCCTCTCTGAGTTTCATTTGCTAGACTTGAAGGCAAAGCCATTCTCCCAGACCATTTCTGAAGAATGCAGGTCCTACTTATGCCCAAAGGATTTTGTAGCCATGGTGATGAGCAACAGGCCTACTGTTTGTCTGCTAGACTCTTGGGGGAATCTGGTTACCTTCTCATGCAGTTAGTGTGCAGACTCTGGCTCAGTGATGGTGATCCTAATATCAGTTCTTGCTTGCATTTGTTCTGGATCAATTTAGCATAAGAATTGACATCCAAATAAAACTTTTGTTAATTCCTGCCATGGGTGTAATCTGAAGAACAGTACTCACTTTTTGTTCACAAAATAAATATTCAATTAAAATTAGATTTCATAGAGATACGAACCTTTTAAAAACAATTGTGATTAAAATATGCATAATATAGGGGCACCTGGGTGGCTCAGTTGGTTGGATGTCCGACTTCGGCTCAGGTCATGATCTCACTGCTCGTGGGTTCGAGCCCAGTGTCCAGCTCTGTGCTGACAGCTCGGAGCCTGGAGCCTGGAGCCTGGAGCCTGCTTCGGATTCCGTGTCTCCCTCTCTCTCTGCCCCTTCCATGCTCGTGCTCTGTCTCTCAATAATGAATAAATGGTAAAAAAGTTTAAAACATATGCATAATATAAAATTGACCATTTTAACCAGTTTTAAGAGTGTACACTTCTGTGGTATTAAGTACATTCATCATTGTGGAACCGTCACCAACATTCATCTCCAGAATGGTTTCATTGTCCCCAACTCAAACTCTGCCTGGGTGAGACACTAAGTTCCCATTCTCCCCTCCCCCCCAAACTCCTGGAATGCTATTTCACTGCATCTCTGCATTCCTTGTTCTGTCTTTGTATTCAGGCCCCTGATCAAATGTTAGCTCACTAGAGAGGTCTAAATTTAGCCCCCATGCCATCCCCCTATTTTATTTTATTTTCAGAACATTTAGCATCTCGAATTATAAAATATACATTTACTTGTCCACTTGTACATTGTTTCCTCCACCAGCATATAAAAACCTTTAGGGCAAAGATTCTATTCTGTTTACAACCTTCTTCCCAGTACCTAGAACTGAACCTAGCAAATAATAGGTGCTTAATATTTGTTGAATGAATCAATGAATGACAGTTTTTCAGAATTATTTGTAATTAACCCATCCACCAAGGCCTAAGTCAAGTCTTGCCTTCTTCCTAAAGCTGTTACTGACTAGCCCAGCCCTCACCAATACTCATTGCTCTTCAAGTCCCAGAGCAATCACAATATAGTCAACTGACAGCTAATTGGAATATTGGGGGCAATGGCAGACTGCAAGAGGAGAAAATGGACATGGATAACCCAAGTTTGTAGTGACTGGTATTGTGCATTCTGTTTCATGTCAGGGGTTGGGGGGGGGGTTGTTTTCAGGCATCTGAGCATGCAGGCATGTGAGTGCATGAGGGGAAGAGAGGTAGATTCAGGAAGTGGGAAATATCCCACTTCTAATTTTCCTTACTTAATTCTATAAAAATAAAATTAGTCAAAATCTAGTGCAAAATGAATATGATATTTAGAGTACGCCTAATATTTTAGAGCAATATTTTTTCTTTATAGGTTCCTTTCTAAAGGTGAAAGTTTTTGACCAAAAAATGGTCCAGTATTCTTCTTTATTCTCAAATAATACAATGAAGCCCATGAAATCTGAGTTTATCATTGAGCAAACTGTCTTTTTAGACATCTACACATTCTTCCCATAGGCTGAAGTATTGATCACAATTTTATTTTTACTCTCTGCTTCCCTCCTCTACTGTTCTCCATCCTCACACTGAACAACCTCATGTAGCTGTCATTTCTCAGTGTTTACAAATGAGGTTTCCATGTATTATATTCAAGCCATTGGTCATTTCTATTTTCTTCAATATGTCCTCTGAAAAATTCATGGCATTGTATTAATATGGTTACCCAAGAAAAAGACAGTAAAGTTATCTTCTGTTCTTAGGCTGCAAAATTTTTCGTTCGATGCAGAACAAACCAGAGCAGGACATTCACTGAGTCTCCTGTGATAGGTTCAGATTATTGCCACATTTTCTCTTCCCATAGGAGCACTTTAAAAAAGTGACCCCTTCCTGTTTTCGCTCTGTTAAATGCAAGTGATAAGGATAGGGACAGCTTAATTTTTTCCCCTCTTCCCATTTTTCCATTTGTTCAAATATTTTGAAATTTTCTTCAATGTTAGGATGCTGACATTTTGACTACTAAGGTTATGTGAATAATACTTAAACTTTTGGATGTTCAACAAGAGAGTAGAGCTTGGATTTCCACAGAAAAATGGCAGAATGTCCGGCTGCCGCAAAATATTATACATTATATCTGTTTGGTGAGGGTATTAATGGTTAGCATATGATAATCAATTATAGATTTTTTAACATGCAAGTGTGGCAATTTTAATAATTTTTTTCACAAATGGAATATTGGGTTTTAAATGCTCTTTAGCTAAAACCCACTTAATATACCACTAGATAATTGATTACTATAATAATTATATTTATGTATTGTCTTACATAGGTCTCTAATTATTTTTACATGTCTTATGATACAGTCAGACCATAATTTCCTATTCTTTTATTTACACCATGACACATAGCACAGTTGAATTAGGATTAATTTGCAAGTGATTACAAGTAAAGGAACTCAATTCTAACCAGCTTAGGTAAAGGCTGTCTGGGTATTTTATGAAAAGAAAAGGATAGTACAGAGGAGAGGAAGTATTAGCTGGACCTCAGGAATAACTAGAAATAGAAACTTTAAAACAAATGGTTGGAGAGAAGAATCATTTCCCAAAAGAAGGGGGTGCTTTTTCCCAAAGAAAGACCAGTGAAGGTACTGGTCAAGCAAAAGAAAAAAAAAAAAAACAAAAATAAATGATGGAGGAGGAATCTGAGGTGAGATGGTCCAAGTCTGGTGCCTGAAGTCCGAGCACAGTTCCTGGCAAGCCCATCGCCACTGATAACCCTTGTCAACCCATGTCATTAGATCCCGTCTAATTTTGTTGAAGACGTAGCTATGGAGTTCAAAGACCAGATGGGAATTTTAATGATCTTTTGCAGTTTATTCTACCTTTAGAGTTCTCTGATTAATGAAGAAACAAATTGAGTAAGGGAAGTTAGAACAACAGGATATTTCCCTCTTCTTGCACCCTGTCTTATCCTCATGTACTCACATGGCCACATGCTCAGGTGCCTGAAACCACCTCACACTGAAACACAATGCACAGTACCAGTCACTTTCTAAAGGTATAGAAGGTGTTTGCATACATTAAGAAATTGTCATACCCTGAAATCACAAAATACAATGAGATGAATTCTTGGTAATGATGACTGGTCTGGCTCCAAGCTTGTGTCAGGATCATGTGACTGGCTTGGCAGAGGGAGTATTATTATATTTTTTGCTTTTCCTGCCTTGTGTTTTACAAAGTGTCATCTTGAATAATCACAGGGCCATTAATACTGATGGATGAGAGTGGAATAGATTGTGCATGATAAGGAGAATCAGGTGACTGAAAAACAGCACAATTCTCAAAGACAGAACTGTCACTTAGAGTGCAATATACTGTCAAAAGAAACTGGAAAGTGTGAGTAGGGAGAGATGAGGAATCACATAAGTAGGTCAGGAAGCAGCAACTTAACTTATTATTTTTTTCTTGAGAGGGAAAAATGCTATTAAACTACTAGATTTGGAAAGTCCAACCAGTGTTTTATGGAAAATAATGTGCAGGGAATTTTCCCCCTCTTGTTTTACTAGTTCCATATGTGACACACAGACATTCCAAAGGCTAGAGTTAAGTCTCAATTTCAGGGAGTGTCTGAGTACAGCGGGGTTCATGGCCTGGGCGCCCAGACAAGGGATTGGGTTTTGAGTCAGAGCGGAGGGGTCTTGAGAGCAGCACTACATGAATGGTTAGTGTCAGGAACCCAACAGATCTCTGTCAAACACAGGCACCGCTTTACTTATCTAGGGAGACATAAAAAAATCACCCCAAAACTTAGCAGCTGGAAACAGTACACATATATCACCTTATAGTTTCTGGGTGATCGAGTGCCCAGGAGGGTTTCGCTGGGTGATTTTGGTGCAGAGTCTCTCATGAGGTTTCATTTAAGCTGTTAGGTGAGGTTGCAGGCTGTGTTTCTAAATTAACTCACGTGGGTGTGATGGGGAGGCCTCTGTTTCTCTCTGACCATTGGCTGGAGGGTTCAATTTCTTGCAGTGTGGGCCTCGCCCACAACATGGCAGATTCTGAGAGCGAGAGAGAGTAAGAGTGAGAAAGAAAGCAGAAATCATAGTCTTTATAACTTCATCTTGGAGGTGACATACCATTACTTATATCATATGCTATTGTCACATGGAAGGGAACACACAAGGGCTGACTGCCAGGAAGTGGATATCACTGGAGGCCAACTTGGAGCTAGGCACCACACGTACAAAAGCATTTATTAAGACTGTTCTGCCTAGGAAATGTTAAATCTGAAATCTTTCCAATAACGAAGCCCAAAAGCATGTACGTGTTTTTGTTTGAGCAAATAGCATTTAAAAAATTATTAATTTATTTTGAGAGAGAGAGAGTGCAAGTGGGAAAGGGGAAGAGAGAGGGAGAGACAGAATCCCAAGCAGGCTCTGTGATATCAGTGCAGAGCCCAACACGGGGCTCAAACTCATGAACCAAACTGTGAGATCATGACCTGAGCCGAAATAAAGAGTTGGATGCTTAACTGACAGAGACACCCAGGCGCCCCTGAACAAATTGCGTTTTTAAGGGGTGTGATCACTGTGCTACAAACATGTAAAACATGGATCAGCAAATAGCCCTTGGGTCAAATTTGACTCTGCCTATTTTTGTATAGACTGTGAACTAAGAATGGTTTTACATTTTTACGTGATTGGGAAAAAAAAGAAAAAGAATAATTGTATTTAATGATGTGAAAATTACATGAATTCAAATTTTATTTTATTTTATTTTATTATTATTATTTTTTTAATGTTTATTTATTTCTGATAGAGAGAAACAGAGCATGAGTAGGGGAGGGGCAGAGAGAGAGGGAGACACAGAATCCGAAACGGGCTCCAGGCTCTGAGCTGTCAGCACAGAGTCTGATGCGGGGCTCGAACCCACGAACTGTGAGATCATGACCTGAGCTGAAGTCAGACACTCAACTGACTGAGCCACCCAGGCGCCCCATGAATTCAAATTTTAAATATATATTCCTATATATATAGAGAGAGAGAGAAAGAGAGAGAGAGAGAGAGAGGGAGGGAGGGAGAGAACTACTAGAACCTTTCATTTGATATAGAAAAGTATAATATTGTAGGCAATGTTTCCCAAATGTATTTTGACTGCCACAACCCTTTCCTCAAAACTAATATTAATATCACTGAGTGCACTAGTGTTCCATAAATGGGTGTTCCCATAAGTATTGAGAAATACACACCTGGAGACATCGCCTGTTAGGTCTCATGTGTTGAGGGTATAGAACAGATTCACACCATCTACCTTTAGTTTTTATTTTATTTTTTATTTTCTTATTTTTAAATGTTACTTATTTGTTTTGAGAAAGAGTGAGAGTGAGAGAGCATGAGTGAGGTAGAGGGGCAGAGGGAGAGAGAGAGAGAAAATCTTAAGCATGCCTAGTGTGGAGTCTGATGCAGGGCTTGATCTTGCAACTGTGACCTCGTGACCTGAGCCGAAATCGAGTTGCATGCTTAACTGACTGAGCCACCCAGACACCCCCTCTACAATTAATTTTTAAAATAAACAGAATCAACTTTAGTTTTGCTCTAATTGTGTGTAATGTACTTAGGAGGTTGATGCTCAGTGTGGACTCCCTCTTCTCTCTCCTCCAGATGGCTCAGCCACCTTTGGTGGGACAAGAGGCAGAAAGGACATGGAGGCAGCAGGCAGCCACACTCCTTAGCAGCTGATGCCTGCTCAGGAAATCCACTAGGAGAATGAGAATCAGTCCCTGGTTTCTTTCTCACAGCAGCAGCATTAGGTGTGGGGCAACATAAATTCATTAACACTTGGCTGTGACCACACAGGAAAGAGAGAAAACAAGCGGCACAGTGCTTTGAAAGACTTCCTTCTATCCACCCTGATTTTATGTTGACAGAGCCACCCTGAACTCATTTGCACTGGCTATCTGGCTCTGCTCCAGTCCACGCAATCTTAGTGGGATTGCTGAATACAGTGCTCCACGCTGGCCAACACTCAGTTAAAAAAAAAAGTAGTTTGGAGATGAGTCAGCCAATGGCCACGTCCTAAGGAGACTGTGATTTCTGTTGCGGGGGGGCTGACAGCCACCAATGTTACTGTAATTCTGAGGCCTGGACGTTTGTTCTACTTGAATTATGGGAGTTCTCTAGTATCCTTCTAACAAATAGATTTTTACTGTTTAAGTAAGTGATTGGGGAGTTTGCCACCCCAAATAGGCCACTTTGGCATAATGATTACTTTGAACTGAAGGCAGCTGACAAAAGCCGATACATGGAAAGCTCTCTGTCTTCTCCCTATTTGCCTAAAAAGCAGGACATAAATTTGTAAATATGTAACCCCTTCCTGTCTCTATCAGGAAGGTCAAGAGTTAATTACCGGGACTACTCTAGAAACTTACCCACCAACAGATGGGACCCAAGGAATCTACAAATCTCAACAAACCTTGCTGAAAATTGTTGTTCTTTTCTAAGGTGCTATACACACCTAAGTTCTAATCACATCTTTAAGTTACTCGCCACTGGGTACTCCATGTGGTAGTGTGGTGTATCTGTTTGTTTTCTCTTGTTAATGTGTCTTTTGTCATTCTATTTGGCAGGACTCCAGACAAGGAATGTAGGATCAGTAGAAGAAAAAGAAAAATTTCCTCCCCCACAGAAGTCAAGAGTCAGTTTTCCTATCTCTTAAGGAAATAACAATAGAATTGGGGTGGGGGTGGGGAAGGTATAATGAGAGAACGTATACTAAGGTTTTAATAGTAACAGAGTTTCCCCCCCATATTTCTTGACTCTATTTCCTACAGTGAATAATGAATATGTATTACTTTTATGAAATGAAGTCAAAGGGTAATCAAGTTATTTTTGCAAACACAATCAGAGACAGAATGGGACCTGGGATGCACTGGTTACCACAACTAAGCCCTTAGTTTAGATCTGATTTTTTCTGGAAGGTAAGGGAAAAAGTTGAGACAGGAAACATATGGGTTATTTAGTCTGATAAAAAGAAGCAAACATATTTTTCTAAAGAGACAAGGTTTTTCCTGGCACTGAATATAAGGAGAAATTTTTTATATGTGTGGGTTCTTATTTAAGGTACACTGAGTAATTTCGTATCTTGAAATGTGGTTTTGCAAAAGACAGACTGTTCTTCAAGTAGATTTTTTTATACTAGTATGTGCTCTAAACTAAGAGACAGACATCAGATCTTAACAGTGAAGACATTTCTGCAACAGGCCAAAATAATAAGATCAAGGTAAGTTTAATTGTCCAGATACTACCTGATGTAGGTGACAGACCCTCGCTCTCACTCTTACCAACCTCAGAGTCAAATTTAGAATTGCATTACTTCATCCAAAGTAGATCCAAATCACATTACTTTTAACAATGGATATGTTTGTGGTTAATGTATGATTCACATTCTTCACCAAACAGTGGTAACTTAATAAAACTCATTCAGTAGAGTTTGTTACTCTTCTACAGTTACCTTTCTCTTCTTCAAATCACTGCAATTCCTCTGTGAGGTCCAGATACAGCATTTGTCCTCAGCTGAAGAAAATCCAGCTCTTGCTTAACTTATTCAATAAAACAAAAGCCTGGTTTGGTTAATGGAATAACTGCTATTTATTATTCTCAGATAATACCCTTAAAGCCTTACCAGCTTACCAAAAAATGACATCTGAAGGACTTCTGCTTTTGATCTGATGTTGGACCAGATAGTCTTGAGAGAGTCCTCCTCTTAACAAAACAACTTGAACTTACGTAAAACAACTGTTACTACATTGCTTTTATCACAGTGAATAGGGAACTTTCCGAAGGAAAAAACCAACATGAATCCAATGAATCTCAGTGTCCCTGAGAAGGCAGAGTTGAGCAGGAACAAATGAAATTGCACTACCAGCCCCGCAATCCAGAAACTAAGTTCTTATGCCAGTGGCAACTTGGTGGGAGGAGGGGAGGAGAATGAGTTTGGGGCTCCTCATGCTGTGAATAGAGATTAAAAGTAGTTGTAGATTTGCAGCAGTCCCTGACTCCTCCCAGAAGTGAATAAAAATCATATCTGGAGGAAACATGCTGAACTTAGACCACACATGCTTCAATAGATGAATATCAACCAAACATCAGCATATAATCAAAGATCACCAAAACCACACAGAAAAAAGAGAAGAATGAGGGGCACCTGGGGAGGCTCAGTCGGTTAAGCACCTGACTTTGGCTCAGGTCACATGATCTCATGGTTGGAGAGTTTGAGCCCTGCTTCAGGCTCTGTGATGACAGCTCAGAGCCTGGAGCCTGCTTCGGATTCTGCGTCTCCTTCTTTCTCTGCTCCTCCCCCACTCATGCTCTGTCTGTCTCTCTCTCAAAAATAAACATTGGGGCACTTGGATGGCTCAGTTGGTTAAGCGTCATGATCTCACGGTTCGTGGGTTCAAGCCCCGCATCAGGCTCTGTGTTGACAGCCCAGAGCCTGGAGCCTGCTTCGGATTCTGTGTCTTCCTCACTCACAGTCTGTCTCTCTCTCTCTCAAAAATAAATAATCATTAAAATAAATAAATAAATAAATAAATAAATAAACATTTAAAAAATTTATTAAAAAAAAAGAAAAAAGAGAAGAATGAGATTTGGCACAAACTTAGACCACCAAGAACTTTAGGTATTACAATAACAGATAGGAAATATGAAATAGCTATGGATGAAATATTTAAAAACACAAAAGATGAATTCACAAAGTTGATCTAGTTCAAAATAGACTATAAAATATACTCAGGTAGCTATGAAAAAGAATTTCAAACCTGAAGGGACCAGGTAACAGGAAATCTATTTCCAAAAAATGCCATAGATTTTGGGAAATAATTAAATATTTATCAGCAATAAAGTGGGTAAGTTTTGGACAAAAGAATATCATACTTCAATGAAAATGAACAAATTAGAGCTATATGCAATAACAGAAATGCATCTCTCAATGCCAAACAAACAAACAAACAAAAACCAAGACCCTCAAGAGTACAAATGGGATTCCATATAGTTCCAAAAGAGGCATAATTAAGCTAGAGTAATCAAAACAATTTGGCATTGGCATAAAGGCAGATATATAGACCAATGGAATAGAATAGAAAGCCCAGAAATAAAACCTTGCATATGTGGTCAAATGATTTTCAACAAGGTGCCAAAACCTTTCAGTAGGGGAAAGGACAGCCTTTTCAACAAATGATGCTGAGAAAAGTGGGTAGCCATATGGAAAAGAATGAAGTTGGACACTTACCCTATACCATAAAAGCAAACAAACAAGCAAACATCAACAAAAAACCTGAAAATGGATCAAAGACCTAAATGTAACAGTTAAAATTATAAAACTCTTGGAAGAAAACACAGAGGGAAATCTTTATTACACTGAATTTGGGAATCATTTTTTGGTTATTATGCCAAAAACACAGACAATAAAAGTAAAAATAGATAAATTGGACTACCTCAAAATTAAAAACTCTGCATGAAAGGACACAATCAACAGAATAACAAGGCAATCTATAAAAAGGGAGAAAATGAGAATCATGTTTCTGATAGGGGGTTGATATTCAGAATATATAAAGAACTTTTACAACTCATTAACAACAACAACAAAAAATCCCAAATAACTCTATTAAAAAATGGGCAAAGGATTTGAATAGACATTTCTCCAAAGAAGGTATAAGAATGTCCAACAAGCATATGAAAAGATGCTAAGCATCATGAATCATTAAGGAAATGTACATCAAAACCACAATGAGTTATCACCTAACATCTGTTAGGATGACTGCTACCAAAAAAAACCCCAAGGAGCGCCTGGGAGGCTCAGTCAGTTAAGCATCCGACTTCGGCTCAGGTCATGATCTTGTGGTTCTTGAGTTCGAGCCCCACATCAGGCTCTGTACTGATAGCTCAGAGCCTGGAGCCTGCTTCAGATTCCGTGTCTCCCTCTCTCTCTGCCCTTCCCCTGCTTGCTCACTCTCTCCCTCAAAAATAAATAAACATTAGAAAAAATAAATAAAAAAAAAACACAAAAAAATACCCCCCCCTTCCCCAAACAGAAAAACAGAAAATAGCAAGTGTTGAAGAGGATGTGGAGAAATTAGAACACTTGTGCACTGTTTATGGGAATGTACAATGGTGCAGCTGCTATGGAAAACGGTATGGTGTTTCTACAAAAAATTAAAAATAGAATTACTGTATGATTCGGCAATACCAATTCTGGATATATACCCAAAAGAACCAAAAGAAGGATCTTGAAGAAATGATTGTACTTTCATGTTCACAGCAGCAACATCTACAACAGCCAAAAGGTGGAGGCCACCCAGGTGTCCACAACAGGTGAATGGACAAACAAAATGTGGTCTATACATATAGTGGAATATTATTTGACCTTAAAGAGGAAGGAAGTTTTGACACATGCTACAACATGAATGAAACTTGAAGACATGTGACGTGAGATAAGCCAGTTATAAAAAGACAAAATAAAATATTGTATGATTTCACTTAGATAATGTATCTAAAGTTAGTCAAAATCATACAAACAGAAAGCTTCACTATCAGGGACTGTGGGAAGGGGGAGATGGGAGTTACGTAATGAGTATAAAGTTTCAGGTTTGTATGACGAAAAGTTCTGGAGATCTGTTGCACAACAATGTGAATGTACTTAAACATTGTAGAAATGCACACTTCAAAATGCTTATGATGGTGGAGCGCCTGGGTGGCTCTGTCGGTTAAGCGTCTGACTTTGGTTCAGGTTGTGATCTCATAGTCGTTGAGTGCCAGCCTTGCATCAGCTCTCTGCTGTCAGTGCAGAGCCAGCTTTGGAACCTCGGTCCCCCCTCTCTCTCTGCCCCTCCCCCCATGTGTTCTCTGTCTCTCTCGTGTTATGCAAATGTTACCACAATGTAAACATTTACAAAATAAGCAAAATTGCTATACGGTTTAGAAATACACTTCTTTGTGTACATTTATGTATGCACATAAATTATAAAGGAAAATCATGATTACCATGCAGTCAAATAGTTGTAATCTCTGGGGGGAGGGAGAAATATATAAAGGGGAAGGGAACATGGGGGTGTGTAGGCTGTTGGGAATATTCTATTTCTTGATTTGGGTGATGGTTACACATATATTTACTTCATAATTTTTCTTTAAACTGCTAATATGGGGGCGCCTGTGTGGCTCAGTTGGTTAAACGTCTGACCCTTGATTTCAGCTCAGTTCGTGATCTCATGGTTTGTGAGATCAATCCCAGTATTGAACTCTGTGCTGACAGCATGGAGCTTGTTTGGGATTCTCTTTCTCTCCCTCTCTCTCTCTCTCAAAATAAATAAACAAATTAAAAAGAACCTGCTTATATGTTTTATGCATATATATGTTTTTATCTTTTTAAAAACTGTTTTCTTTAAACTCTTGGGAGAGCCTAAGTGGCTGGTCGGTTAAGCCTCCAACTTCAGCTCAAGTCATGATCTCAGAGTTGGGAAGTTTGAGCCCCATGTCAGGCTCTGTGCAGACAGCTCAGAGCCTGCAGCTTGCTTCAGATTCTGTGTCTCCCTCTTTCTCTGCTCTCTCTCTCTCAAAAATAAATAAACATTAAAACAATTTTAACTGTATATACATATATGTGTATATATGTATATATATGTATTAAGTTTTCACTGCTACTGTAAAAATTACAACCAAATTAGGAGCTTAAAACAACACAAATTATCTTACAGTTTGGAGGTCAAAAGTCCTAAAATAATGACTTGACAGGGCTATGTTTTTTTTCTGATAGCTTCAGGGGAAAATCTCTTTCCCTGCCTTTTTAGCTTCTAGAGATAACCTTCAATCTTTGGTCATGGCTTCAACTTCTGTCTTCAAAGCCAGCAGCATAGCATCTTCCAATCTCTCTCTGCTTCCATCATCATACTGTCTTTTTCTGATTCTGACCCTTTTGTCTCTCTTTTATAAGAAACCTTGTAATTACATTGGGCCCAACTGGATAATCCCTAGTAATCGCCCCATCTCAAGATCCTGAAGTTAATCATTTTTAAAGTCTCTTTTGTTGTGTAAGGTAATATAGGCACAAATTCCAGGAATTAGGATGTGAGCATCTTTGGGGGGCGGGGCATTGTTCAGCCTTGAAATGTTTGTTGATGTCCTTTCTGACCTTTTTAAAAATCAGGTTGTTAGGGGCACCTGGGTGGCTCAGGGGGTTAAGTGTCCGACTTCAGCTTAGGTCATGATCTCACAGTTCGTGAGTTCAAGCCCTGCATCGGGGTCTGTGCTGACAGCTAAGAGCCTGGAGCCTGCTTCAGCTTCTGTGTCTCCCTCTCTCTCTGCCCCTCCCCCATTCACGCTCTGTCTCTGTCTCTCAAAAAGGAATAAACATTTAAAAAAATTTTTTTAAATTGGGTTGTTAATTTTTTTAACATTAAGTTTTGAGTTCTTCATATGTTCTAGATAGAGTACAGAAATGTGATCTGCAAATATTTTCTCCTGGTGTGAGTCTTGTCTTTTTGTTTTCTTAGTGGTGTTTTTTTAAGGAGAAAAGTAGTTAATTTAATTTTTATTTATGTAATGTTTAAAAAAATTTTTAATTTTAATTTTAATTTACTTTTGAGAGAGAGAGTGAGAGAGCGCACCAGTCAAGGAGGGGCAGAGAGAGAATCCTAAGCAGGCTCTGTGCTGTCAGTGCAGAGCCTGATGTGGGGCTCAATCCCATGAACCGTGAGATCATGACCTGAGCTGAAACCAAGAGTTGGATGTTCAACCAACTGAGCCACCCAGGGGTCCTGAAAAGTTGTTAAGTTTAAAGAATTCCAATTCATTGATTTGTTTTTCTTAGGCATCATGAATTTACTGTTATGTCTAAGAAATCTTTGCCTAACTTAAGGCCACACCAATTTTTTCCTATTTTTCTTCTTCAAGTTTTCTAGTTTTACATTTTGTATTTAGGGATTTTACACGTTTTGAGTTAATGCTTGTATGAGGTGTGAGGTGCGTGTCTTTTTTAGGACTTTCAGTCTTGAGTGAATAACGCAAAGACTAAAATATAGTTAGAATTCATCGGTGGAAGTGGTGGTTCATGGTGCGTGTTGTGTAGCAGCCGCAACAGCCTCATGGCTGCATTCCTATCAGAGTCCCCTTGATTTCCGTCTTCACCTATGACAAGGTAACCATGCTGTAGATAAAAATGGTATTTGTGTTCAACAAAACACAAACGATATCCCCAAATAACACCACCAACAAACAAAAACACCTTCCTTAAAAAAGAGTTTGAGATGATAAATACCCTTTTATCTACCACATTGAAAAATGTTCCAGGGCGCCTGCGTGGCTCAGTTGGTTAAGCGTCTGCCTTCAGCTCAGGTCATGATCTCACGGTTCGTGAGTTCAAGCCCCACATCAGGCTCTGCACTGACAGCGTGGAGTCTGCTTGGGATTCTCTCTCTCCCCCCCTCTCTCTCTGCCCCTACTCTGCTTGTATGCTCTCTTTCTCAAAATAAATAAATAAACTTAAAAAAAGAATATTAAAAAAAGAAAAATGTTCAAATAGAGGCTTTATTATAGGCCCTGAACAAGAATAAGACTGACTTACATTGTACTATTTATTTGAGAAGTTATGTGAAGAAACCTGAACTGAATAGTATAATTTTTATTTATCCCAATAATTATAATAATTATATTATTTATTAATTATAATAAATAATTTACCATTTACCCCAATGATATTAGGTTGACATACAGATTGATGTCCTAGAATATTGCTTGTTTGGCCCCTCCCTTAATGCAGGTCTCTGTTTATTTATCTCTTCTCAGGTTTCCATAAAGGAAAGAGATTTCCCCCCTTTATTATAGGCTAGCACTATGTTCTTAATTTGGTTGAAATTTGGGAGAGGAGAGGGACGGAACATGAGTTCTCAAAACACCCTGGACCTTTATTTTTTTTAATTTATTTATCTTTTCCAACGTTTATTTATTTTTGGGACAGAGAGAGACAGAGCATGAACGGGGGAGGGGCAGAGAGAGAGGGAGACACAGAATCAGAAACAGGCTCCAGGCTCTTTAAATACTTAAACATTATTTCTATGTTTCCCTTTGCCTTTATGATATTGTTTATTCTGTTTATTTTATAACTGATGACAGACAGGTGTACATGGATAATTTCTGAATGAGCATTCACAAATGCTAAATGCTACAGGATCAGAGATGGGAGAACATGGGCCTTGGCATTAGATAGATTTGGGTTTCAATCCAAGCTTTGGCACTTACTGAACTTTAGAGATTTCCCTAGTCTCTCTGAACCTCAGTTTTCCCTTCTGCAAAATGGAAATAATGATACCTTCCCTGGATGCACAGACTCTGTGTTATAAACATAGCTCTATAGAGGAGGCCATAGAGGATGTCATTGAGGGTTGAGAGGAGGCAGCATTTACATTCTCCAGAGCATTTACTGAAGAGAGCTCCTGGCTAGGTCCTGAGTGATGAACAGGTTGCTTTCTCTGACTTCTGCTTTTCACCTCCTTTTTTGTCACTGTGACAAAGCATGGGTCCCTCCTGCCTGTCTGTGCCGTTACCATAGCAATCCAGATTCTATTTAACCAGAGTTTGTGGCAGGACAGATTGGTTTTGTGACTTGTGAAATCTCACTCTCTAAAATAGAGCCCAAGCCGTGACAGCAGTAACTACGTGGAGCTGGGCAGGGCTTCCGCCCCCTCTCACAGTAGGTGGAGGGCTGTGGTTAGCCTGCTGTAGTACCAGGTCCTGGATATTCGGGTTATCAGGGAGGGCCATTACCTGAACCGATAAGATACAGCGGCTGAGAACTGCCATTAGCTTTTCAGTTTCCCTTCCCTGTGGTTTCTCTTTTCACACTGACTGCTTTCATATTTGGCCTCTTTCTACCAGCAAACCCCGGCCCTCAGATCATTCATTCTTGTGAAGTTGACACAGAGGTTGTTTAGTGGGCATTAAACATAGAGTTGCTTATAATGGATTTTAGAAAAGTTTTTATTTTTTAATTAATTAGTTATTTTTAAAGATTTCTTTTAAGTAATCTCTACCCCCAACGTGGGGCTTGAACTCACAAACCTGAGATCAAGAGTCGCGTGCTTCACCAAATGAGCCAGCCAGGCACAACCTCAGAAAAGTTTTTGTTATGGGAAATTTCAAACATAAGAAAGCAGATAGTATTCATCACCCAACTTCAATAATTATCCACTCATGGCCATTGTGTATGTCCATGCAATTTTACCCTCACCCGTATTTTTGAAGCAAATTCCAGAAATGATATCACTTAGTCCACAAATATTTCAGTAGAACCGCTGAAAGATAAGGATTATTGTTGTTGCAGGTATGTGTGTGTGTGTGTGTGTGTGTGTGTGTGTGTGTGTAACATGACTACAATATTATTGAAACTGACCTTGGAGATACTCTTTATCACTCTTAGAGAAGTATGAAGGATAAAATTATTGACTTCTACCTCTTCCCATGAAGGTTTAACTGCAACTAGAATTTCCCTCCTGTAATAAACAACTAGAAATTCAAACAGCAAGAACAACTGTTTTCAGATAGTGGACAGCAGGTAGCATAGGGCCATGAAACCCAAGAGAAGGGAAATAAATAAGGCAAGCCCTATGGTTGTCCCAGCTGACTGTCTGAAGCCATTTCCAGGGCATAGAGGAGAACTGAAACAGAGCCTAGTATCCTCACTGAACTGAGAGGCAGAGATGAGAAGAGGAGACTAGTAAGAATATTCAGGGCAGATTATTAGTGGGGAGAGATGGAATAGAGAGACTGAGAATGTGCTGGATATCTGCAGAGCAGTCCGCTCGGATCTTTGGCTAACTACTGATCTGTGCACACATGGGGCAAAATTCGACCAGGCCAGGAAAGAACCACCTGAAAGCAGTAGGTTGAATAATTCCCAGCAGTAGGACTGGGAATTGTTTGCACTACCAGTCAGAGTGGAAAGACCTTGCAATATTTGCAGACTTTACCTTGGACTTGGGGGAAACAAGCTGTTAATGGGATAAAGTATATAGAAAACATAGGTAGATGGATATTGTCTAGTATAGACCCCCTGATACAGAGCCCATGCTGTGATAACCAGATAGCAGGAACAGTCTCCTATTACATCACATGATAATTCTGAGTGGTATAAAGATAGGCAATGCTATCCATTTTTTAAGTGTATTTCTTAAAAATTTTTAATAGTTCTTGGGTTATCTGTAAACTTGTCATCTGTTCCAATTATTACATAGGGGATAGAAAACATGTATTTTTCTTTACATATAAACATATATATATATATATACGTATATACATAATTTTTAATATATGTATATGTATGTATTTATATATAATGTATCTTATGTATTTGTTATAATATGTATATATACATTTATTTTAGTTGTAATAGCAATTTTTACTATTATCTAACCATGATTGGAAAGCTTAATACAAACTCCTTATTTTTTTTTTTTAATTTTTTTTTTATGTTTTTATTTATTTTTGAGACAGAGAGAGACAGAGCATAAGCAGGGGAGGGGCAGAGAGAGAGGGAGACACAGAATCCGAAGCAGGCTCCAGGCTCTTAGCTGTCAGCACAGAGCCCGACGCGGGGCTCGAACTCACGAACGGTGAGATCATGACCTGAGCTGAAGTCGGACGCTTAACCGACTGAGCCACCCAGGCGCCCCAATACAAACTCCTTATAATGCAAGTTAATATTTTTTTTTTAGCACCTCTTATCTCAAAACCTACTGATTTTCACCAACTTCATAGGGAAGATCAACCCGATTAGTTACTTGACACTGTATTATCTTCCAGCTTCTCTATCCTATGGGATCAGTAGGGTTCTATGTTGCTTAACATCCACCTATCTACTATATACCGCTTCCAGCTCCTTGGTAATGTCTGCTTTGAAGATATTCCAGTTCAAAATCATTATTGCCTATGATATACAACCTTGATTAATCATTTATACATTTACATATATGATAAAGCAGACCAACAACCATTTTCCAATAAAAATCTTTAAAGAAATCCGGTAACTACCAAACATAGAAGTGCACTCATCTACTGAGGTGCAAATTACTTGTGCCTTTGACCAGACTTAGCCTGTGCCAATGGAAGCAATATTATCTTTTTACACAAATGGTAACATGCAGTGTTACTCTTGTGCATTTTGGTCTTGGTCACGTAACAATATTCATCCATCCATTCATTTATCATTTAACTATTATTTATAGGGTTGCTCATATGTACCAGATCCTGTTCTGGATGCTGGGGATGTAGCCCACCTTCTGGAGTGGTTCGGCCACCAGGACTGGTTCTAGGTTCAGACTAGCAATGCGGCTAGTAGTATTCAGTTGAACTAAGTCTAGCACTAAGTTTTACTCTGTAGATTGAAACAGGTCAGGTAAAACAGCATGTGAAACATATTTGATCTTATCAGTGATCCAGCCGCTCCTTGTGGGTCGTACAGAGTTTCCATGAATGAGGTCAAGCTATGGGTGCTTCATTCTGAAACAGAGAGTGTACTGCCCTAGTCCCCACCTGTCTATATGATTCCAGTCGCGTAGGCCCATGGCTTGCCTGAATGCCCATATACTGCTCTCCCGGTAAACAGGACAGATAACCAACTCATGGTATCCGAATTTACACAAGGAAGAGGTGCCGTGAGAAGGCAGATGGGGATCACCTCCCCAAGCAGGCCTGCAGCTTACCTTTTACTCATACGCACACTCTAGAGGGAGACAGTCGAACCAAATAAGCAGATCAGGACAGTATTGGTGCTGTTATGATCAATACATAAGAAAGAAATGGAAGATGGTGAGAGATACTACTTTGTATCTTAGAGAGGGGAATCCTTGTATATTTGTTATTTCCATACAGGTAAGTATATCCAAGGATATTTGCTCAGAAGCAGATATTCTGGGTCGAAGATTATGTGCTTTCTATAATTTTGACGACCATTGCCAGATTTTCCTCCATAGAGTTTGTTCTGCTTTACAGTCCCACCAGCCATTTGCCTATTTCCCTGCACCTTCATCCACAAAGAGTGATGAAGTGAATGGATGAAGTGAATCTGAGCCATCTGATAGGTAAGGAATATCCTCTTGTTCCTTTGCACAGTCCTTTATTATGAATGGGTTCACATGTTTTTTGTAAGTTGAAGAGTCATTTGGCCTCATTTTTCTGTGAACTGTTGGTTCATATTCTTTACCCATTTTCTGTTTTTCTCATATTTTTTATATGTATTCTTAGTACACTAAGGAAATTAGCCTTTTGTCTGTGATTATATAATCATTTTTTTCAGTTTGACGTGGCTTTTTGTTTGTGGTATTTTTCTCATACAAAATTTTTATGTTTATGTAATTTAATCTATCAATCTCTTATGTCATCTTCATTCTAGAATTATAAAAATTATTTTTATTTCATGTTTTCTGATAGAATTTTGATATTTTTTAAAAAGCAATTTTAATATTTATTTATTTATTTGTTTGAGAGAGATAGAGACAGTGGGGGAGGGGCAGAGAGAGAGGGAGAGAGAGAGAACCCCACGCAGGCTCTGAGCTGCCAGCGCAGAACCCAACACAGGGCTCGAACTCATGAAACTGTGAGATCGTGACCTGAGTTGAAACCAAGAGTCAGATGCTCAACTGACTGAGCCACCCAGACACCCCCTCATATTTTCAATATTTACATTTTTGATCCATCTGAAATTTATTTTAATATATGATATGAGATGTAGAATCTAAATTTATCTGGTTTTTTTCTCCCATGGGCTACTATCCATTACACCACTCTTTACTGAATAAGAACTTGATAATATTTCAGAGCATATATATCTGCTCTTAATTAGCTACCTAGAATATACACACTTCAGGCCTTTGCCAAAGACTGTAACCTCAGACTTTTTGCTGCTCGACTTTTATCTTGCGTGCTGGGATGAAAAATGATTTACAGGGAGGATTGTTTAAAGGATATTCATCTGATGGGGAATCTGGGTGACTCAGCTGGTTAAGCGCCCAACTCTTGATTTCGGCTCAGGGCTCAGGACTCAGGTTATGATCCCAGGGTCGTGGTACTGAGTCCCTCGTTGGGTTCTGAGCTGATAGTATGGAGCCTACTTGGGATTCTCTCTCTCTCTCTCTCTTTCTCCCTCTACCCCTCTCCTGTTTGCTCTCTCTTTCTCTCTTGAAAAAAAAAAAGGAAAGGATATTCATCTGAGATTATATATATGTATATATGCCTGTGTGTGTGTGTGTGTATCTGTGTGTGTGTGTTTATTTATCCCAGGTTTTATTTCTGGATTAAGATAGATGATTAGAAAGTTTTATATATGATTCCTATTGTTTTAACACCCATCAGAAGAAAAGCCTTTTTCAAATTGAGTGTTTATTTCCTTACCTCATATTTGTCAAGAGATTTTTAAGAAGTTGCTATAAAAAATCCAAGATTACATTTATCATAGGGATGTTTTATTTACTTATTGGCATCTATATAAAAGCTTCTTTTTTCTTTTTTTTAAGAATGAAAGATCAGGAAGCTTTGTTTCATCTGTGGAAATGGTAGCTGTCTTTTGGGGTTGATGTGAATTTAATTGATTTCTCATGGCTGCCACACACCACAACCTAGAGGTGGTGGTATGCCAGGTATTGTGAAGAGCTTGCAGGTTCTGGAATGAGACAGACCTAGGACCAAATCCCAGCCCGCTGTCCTCATGAACTGAGCTGACTTGGGCAAGTCATTTCACTTTTTTGTGCTTGCTGCCTCATCTGTGAGACAGGCATGATAATAAGAGCTGCCTCGTTACATTGGGAGGATTAAATGAGTTTAAAATTAAGGATTTAGTATAGTGTCAAGACATAGTAAGCATTCAATAAATGTAAGGTCTTATTATTGTGGATTCATGTTGATCAAGGTGTTAAGAAGAATGCCATCTAAAAAACAATCAACAGCATTTGGAAGATTAACACAATCCTTAGATACACTGACATCTGTGCCTCTCATAAAAAGGTGAATCATTTCTCTTTTGTTATCGTTCTTAATATCCTAGAAACCAGGGGCTTGAAAATATCCTAGAAGCTCTGGGCTTGAAAAAGATCCAACCACCCCAAACAAACCAAATCTGAGTGAATCCCATTTATTTCATAGAATTGTAGAATCTAAGTGTTGGAATTTAGGTGTTGTCGGATCCAGCTTCCCTTCCCAGAGTCACTTGGTAAATATTTAAATAAACACAAATTTTATCTTTTTTTTTCTCTATAAGTGAGACTAAATTATTTTTAAAGAAATGGAAAGTCTGAATAGGATGAAATATATGCATCTTATTTCTAAATTTTAAAGTGTCAAAAAAATTTTCAGAACCAAGTGATGATCAGATATTTCATTTGGTTTAAATTCCACTGGGAGGACTTTCCTCCACCTTTTACAGAAGGTCGGCCGATAGAGGGCCTATAACGTCACTACGCTGCTGGAGCTCCACCCAGCTCGGGACCGACTGCCTCCCGCACAGTCAGGCGGTCCTCAGCCACGACTGTCGCTGCTACGGAGAAGACGTTGTGCTGACCTAGAAATAACAGCTCGGAGCTGTTGATGTCAGTAACTTTTAAAATAGCTTATTTAAACATCTCTTCGGTGACCTCAGCTACACTTAATGCCACTTAGCTCATCTGGAAGAGGTTAGGAAATGTAAGAAGGATGGGTGACAACTGGAACTCCAAGCAGCTGTATCTTCAGAGGCCCATTTTAGGAAAGAACTTGTTTGAACAAGATGAAGATTGAAGATACCCTTGGTATCCAGTGACCGTGATGCAGATATAGAAACTGTGTGTCCAGGGCCCCGCAAGTCTGGGGGGAAACCCAGATCTCATCGTCAGTTGCACATGGTATTTTTCAGCTGTGCATATACCTTCTGTGATGGGAGTTCTGGCCCCCTTCCCTGGTCCCCTGCGTATTTTGAAGATTCTGCAAGAGATGACTCACGTGGACTCACAGATATGGCCTTGTCAGTTACTGTAGGTTTTCCCTGTTGGCCTTCCTTAGATTCTCTCCGACAACCCCGGAGGCCATTGCACTGAGGGTGGGGGGGTGGGGTGGGCATGTCTGGTGCTGTCTGTTGCATCCAGGCTGCGAATGCCTGACATCAAGGATTCTGCTGTCTGCTCTGGGAGCACATCCTCTGTTGCTGAGTCCAGGTGAGGGTGTTGCTGCCAGGAGAAGTGCTGATGGGCCAGAACCCCTGAAAAGCTGTGCTGAATCTTCTGGAGCCTTGGGCGTGCTACACCAAAACTGTGGGTACCTTGGCATTCGTTAATGCCATTCATCTGTTAACTGGACACCAAAGCCATACCATACTCTGTACCTATAACTATTGAAATATTTATGGGCCATTTTGAAACAAGTACGTGTGAAAAATTTGACAGTTTATCCCTCAGCACCTAGATCATCACAGGACTCAACCCATTTTCAGCCCAATAAAAAAGTTCCATGTTCACTATATAAAAACTAGCACATACAATCTCCAACTAGTTTGTCCTGCTTTTTTCCACTTATTCCTATTGAAAGCCATTTATTTTATTCTACACATGCTTCATAAGTCAACCAAGCTTTTATTCTTGCATATTTAGATACCCCCTCAACTTCTCATTATTATGAATCATACTGTTAAGAAAATCCTCATGGCTATTCCACAACTCCCCGCTCCCCCCCCCCCCCCCCCCGCGCCAACTATAATTATTTTCTTAGGAGGGAAAATTCTAATTGTTGAGTCAAAGGGGTTGTATTTTTTAAGGCTTTTGATACACACTATCTAGTTGCCCTCTCAAAAGGTGGGACTGATTTATTCTCCTACCATATTCTTGACAACTCTGGGTAAATCATTAAAAAATAAATGCTTATTGAATTTAAACAAAATTATTGTAGTAATACATACATATGGCAACATGTTCAAATGATGTAGAAGTGATTAAAATATAAAGTGAAAGCTCTCTTCATTACTCCTCTTCCCCACTTCATAAAATATTTGGTGCATGCTTCCAGACACTCTTCTGTGCAGGGGCCAGTGGAAGGACACAGTTCTGAGATGAGACTTTGATATCTCCGCTCTGATGTAATGAAAACAACCCTACTGAAATACAAAATCACTGGTTTTAATGGAAAACATTAATTCACCGTCTTTCATTTCCCTATTTATTTCAGTCTTTTCTGTACCTTTTGAAATGTTCACAAGTTCATATATTTTGATGATCCAAAAAATCCACAAGTATATTCATAAGTACATTAGAACTGGAATAACCTGTAAGGAATGCCACCTATTTCCTCAAACCACGAGCCATTTGTGGTATTTACTGTAATTTATATGTAATATATGCATACCATGAGGTATTGAGAAAACTGTTAGAAATTTATTGAGAATTCTTCTGTTGCGGTCTAGAGTTGGGAACAAAGGCTCATATGGTAGCTCATTTACCAGATTAAATGGAGTTCTATCTTTCAGATTAGGGGTCAAAAAACAAAGAACAAAAAATGGCCCGTGGGCTAAATTGAGCTTGCCTCCTGTTTTTGTATGACTTGCAGGCTTACAATGTCTTTTTTACACTTTTTTTTTAAATTTTTTTTAACGTTTATTTATTTTTGAGACAGAGAGAGACAGAGCATGAACAGGGGAGGGGCAGAGAGAGAGGGACACACAGAATCCGAAGCAGGCTCCAGGCTCTGAGCCATCAGCACAGAGCCCCACGCGGGGCTCGAACCCACGGACCATGAGATCACGACCTGAGCCGAAGTCGGCCGCCCAACCGACTGAGCCACCCAGGCGCCCCCTTTTTTACACTTTTTAATAGTTGAAAAAGATCAGAAGAATGATACTTTGTGACACATGAAAATAATACAAAGCTCAATTAAAAAAAATTTTTTTTAACATTTATTTATTTTTGAGACAGAGAGTATGAAAAGGGGAGGGTCAGAGAAAGAGGGAGACACAGAATCTGAAACAGGCTCCAGGCTCTGAGCTGTCAGCACAGAGACCAACGCGGGGCTCGAAACCACGGACCACGAGATCACGACCTGAGCCGAAGTCGGAAGCCCAACCGACTGAGCCACCCAGGCGCCCCACAAAGCTCAATTTAAACGTGCACAAATAAAGTTTTATTGGAACACAACTACACTCGTTCATTTACATATTGTCAGTAGTGGCTTTTGTGCTACAACAGCAAAGTTGAGTAATTGTGACAGAGATTGTATGACTCTCAGAACTGGAAACATTTACTGTCTGGCCTTTTACAGAAAAAGTGGACCATGCCCGGATTTAGATTTTCAAATGAAAGATAGATTTAATTTCGCTACTAAGCAGGAAAATCTGTTTATTAATTTAAAGATGCATGATCTCCTGATAAGTTTTAGAGAGGAATTAGAGAATTTGAGGTGCAGACCACAAATGAAATCTTGGAGACTGAGTGGGCATTTTTTAAGAAGGGTCAATGGTCCTCTCTGGGATAAGCAAATATAGGAAGTGTATGATCCTTGGGATATGTAGTTAGTCTGTCTCGTAGCATGTATTTAAAATTTGGGAGGTACTAGCTCATTGCTCTCCACAGAGACTTTTGCTAATTTCTATTTTCACTAACAGTATATGGGAGTGCCCTCATGTTCTCACCAATATGAAAAGGTTTTAAGTCTGAGGGCAACATATGGCACATTGTAATTGTTTTAAGTTGCATTTCTTTTATTACAACTGAGGTGGGCACTTTTTTCTTCATTAGTAATTCAGTTATTTTGTAAAATGCTTTTCCATATCTTTTGATCATTTTTTCTCTTGGATTTTCTTCTTCTTTTTTTAATTTTTTTTTTCAACGTTTATTTATTTTTAGGACAGAGAGAGACAGAGCATGAATGGGGGAGGGGCAGAGAGAGAGGGAGACACAGAATCGGAAACAGGCTCCAGGCTCTGAGCCATCAGCCCAGAGCCCGACGCGGGGCTCGAACTCCCGGACCGCGAGATCGTGACCTGGTTGAAGTCGGACGCTTAACCGACTGCGCCACCCAGGCGCCCCTCTTCTTCTTTTTAAATGTTTATTTATTTTTGAAAGAGAGAGAGAGGTTGAGAGAGGCAGAGAGAGGGGGGGACAGAGGACATGAAGCAGACCCTGAGCTGACAGCAGTGAGCCTGATGCAGGGCCCGAACTCACGAACCATGAGATCATGACCTGAGCCAAAGTCAGATGCTCAACCAACTGAGTCACCCAGGCGCCCCTCGATTTCCTTCTTCTATTATATTTATAAGAGTTTGTCCTATGTTATGAATAGTAACTTTTTGTATTTTATACATATTCCAAATATTTTTTCAGGTTGTCATTTATACTTTAACCTTAAAAAAAAACTAATAATAGCTAGTATTTAGTAAGCACTTAGTATGTACCAGACACTCATCTAAGAGCTGTACATAGTTTACTTCATTTACTTCTCATAACAAGTTTATGAAGTGGGGACTATTATTACCCTAGTACTATAAACAAGGAAACTGAGTTACAAAGAAGCCAAGTAACTTGCCCAATCACGTGGCCAGGAAATAGTGGAGCTAGGATTAGAGCTCAGGCAGCTGGGTCCAGTGCCAGCCATGGTGCATCTGCCATGCCGGGGCACCAGGCTGGCCAGCAAGGCAAGACCTAGTTCAGGGCTGACCCAAATGGGCTATGGACCTGGGGCAACTGAATGAGTAAGGCTACTTAGGACGAGTCTACTTGAAAGGAGTCTGCATATTAGGGCATCATTCATGGTTCCTTAGGTTATCATGAAAAGAATTTTTCAAATAAAATTTTAACGATGTAACAAAATGAGGAATTAAGACACGATGCAAATAGACTCTCCCCTCCCCCCAAGCAGAAGCGTTAAGGCAGCTGTCCCAGATGTTCTACTGAGGGACAGCTCTGATGATGTATCTTTCACCATGTACATCTGTCCCTTAGACCCTGGAGAGATCGGAAAGTCCAACTTAGCAAATAGGCTTAGAGAAGGAGATAGGACAGGGTGAGAAGCTGATAATTAATCTTCCTCTTTCATTCCAGTTTTCAAACTGGCAGTGAGGGAAGACTGTCAACTAAAAAAAGAGTGTTTGGAGTATTTTATATTACACTGGACTAGACTTATATGATCATTAGACTGATTTAGACTTTTTTTTAAGCTAAGAGTTCTTGGGAAGTATGTGGAAACTGACCAAGATTTCATCCAATGGGCTCAGAAAGAATGGATTGTCAGAGTGAGGAGCACTGAGAAAAAGTAGGGGCTTTGTGATTGCACCTGACTGGGTCCAGCTTCTTCATGAATGTGTTCCCTTTGCAGCATCAACTCTCTCCACATCTGCTGAATTTTCTGTTTACTTGTTGTCCTTAAAAAGAGGGATCTATATATTTCAAAGTTAAAGTTGGGTTAAATTCTGTTCCTGTTCATATTATTTGAAACCAAATAAAGGAAGTAGGGAAAATTTAGATTTAATATTATTTTGTTTTGAGAGACCACTGGAGATATGCAGCTGTCTTTTTTGCTCACTCCAAAGTCAAATTTTCCTGGGATGAAAGGTACTATAAGAATGTTTCCAAGGTGTTGGTCAAATATGAGAATTAACAGGGGGACAAAACGAGATTTTTAAAAGTAATCTAGACACACATACATGAAAAAGATATCAAAAGAGGTTGTAATTATTTGCTCTGGAAGTGGGACCTGACAGGGCAGAAGAGCATTTGCTTTAACTGGTAAGAGAAGGAACACCTAAACACGTCATTGATTCAGACAGTTCCCTCTGCTGACCACTAGGTGTTGCTAAGCAGGCATCATGACCTACGGTGGGCGGAGGAGAAGCAGGAAAGGCAGCATCTAATCCATTCAGGGTACATTCAGCAGATCCAACAAATTTGGGGTGCTCTTGGTGGCAAGACATCTTTACTTAGTCCAGCACCTGGTACATGGCAAGCATTCAACACATATTTCTTGAAAAGAATTATTCAGAATGCAGAGGGTGCTTTTACATCGTGGGCATCCAAATAATATGACATTTCTGTGTAAGGGTTCTTCAAGACCTCTTGTCATATTGAGACAAAGGGAGAAACATTATAAATTAGAAGTCACTTGATGAATTAAACAAAAGGAGACCAATTTATCCATGGAATCAGACTTGGTAAATCGGTGAACTGTGACCATTGCCTGTACAAATACAGACTTAGCAAAATACTTGTTTAAGTGCAGACATGGCAAACCATGCCTTTATTTGTCTCTGTTTTACTCAGGTGCCATTGATTCTTCCACTCCTACTTCCCCCAATTTTTGAATATTTTCTTACTGATTTTGGTGCAATGAGAAACTGATGGCAAACCATCTATAATTCTACATAACCTGCATCAGCATAAAATTGAAAAATAGAGGAGCAACGACTGTAGGTTAGATACAGAGCTGGAAGGAAGGAGGAGAGTGCATCAGGAGGCTTTGAGAAAACCCCAAGTACAGATCTTCTTCTTCCTGTTCCTAACTTTCCTGGTTCCTCAGATGCCTTCTGTGGATATCGGTGGGTTTTGCCTGCCTAGGGACCTTTCACTCTTCTTCTGTTAATAGTGCCTCAATTTTACTTTGGGGGATGAGCCCCTGCCCCATTGGGCACTGTCCTGATGGGCTGTCAGTTCACAGGCTCCCCCTTCAGGTAGCAGAGAGGTAAGCAGTAAGCCAAGCTACACCAATCAAAGGCCCCATCTCTGGGAACTTGTAGAGCCTGAAAACCACTGGAATTCTTTTAGTTTTGTGTCTCAAAGAGGTGGTTCATTAGTTCTTGCTTTGTGGAACCCCATAGCTGTCCTGGCTTGTGTTTTCCAAAGACCTAGTCTTCATTTTTTTTCTTCAAGTCTGTGAGCCACCCTATATTCTTCCAGTAAATTAGCTGGAGTTGGTTTCTGTTGACTGCAGCCAAAGAATGGTGACTGGTGGAATGAAGAAAAGGAGCTAGTAAAAAAAATCTATTCCTATGATTACTTCCATAACCTCCATTAAACTTATCATTGAAAAAGATCAGCCCTAAGGTAATGGATACTCCCCGGAAATGAGGAATATAACGTTTATGGACACTTACTATGTTTCAGATACTTTTAAAAACACACATATTATCTTTTTATTTTTAATTAAAAAAAAAAAAACTTTTAGGTAGTCTCTACACCCAATGTAGGGCTCAAACTCACAACCCTGAGATCAGGACTTGCATCTCTACTAACTAAGCCAGTCTGGTGCCCCACATATTATCTTACTTAATCTTCAGAATGACTCAGTTGAATAGATGTTACTATCCCCATTTTATAGATGAGAGCACTGAGGCATAGAGTGATTCAATAGCCTGCCCGTTTTCACATGGTCAAATTAACATTCTTAAAGTTTGTTCTATGGAATACCAGTTTTTCTGAATTATATTAATTTCCTGGGGCTGCTTTAACAAAGTACCAAAAAGGGGGCTTAAAACAACCGAACTTTATTGTCTCACAGTTCGGAAGACTAGAAGTCTAAAATCAAGGTGTTGGTAGGACCATGCTCTCTATGACTACTCCAGGAGAGAGTCCTTGCTTGCCTCTTCCAGCTTCTGGTGTTTTCCAGCAATCCTTGGCATTCCCTGCCTTGTAGATGAATCACTGCCTCTGCTGTCACATGGCTGTCTTCTCTCTGCGTGTCTCACTCTTCTTATAAGAACATTAGTCATATTGGATCAAGGGCCCACCTACTCCAGATTGGTTCATCTCACCTCATTACATCTATGTCCAAATAAGGTCACATTCTAAGGCACTATGGGTTAGGACATCTTTTGGGGCAACACAATTCAACCCATAACATGAATGGTAATACAAATTGTTCAAAAAGGGATTCTGTGGCCAAATAAGCTTGGGAAACACAGGATTGAATATCATTACAGTAGGACTCTCTGCTGTAGTACTTTGGGAGGGTCTTTAATTTATTCATCTGAAGGGGAGTCATAAAGCTGGGACTATCATGGATGATTTCTCATACGTTTGCTTGTGGACTTCCTTTGACATGCCTACTGTGGATTAGTGTTCTGCGTGACAGCCAGTTCTCAGACCAGATGGGAGGCAGCAGACTTAGTGAGATCCCTCCCTACTTTTCTGGTTCCACCTCTTAACCTGCTGTGTGACCTTGAGACAACCACTTTCTTCTCTGAGCCTGAGTTTCCTTATATGTAAGAAAAGGACAATAATATCATTTCCCCAGGGGTTTCTTATAAGAACTAAACAAAATGAGGTTTTCTTGTTCATCTACCTCTTCCTTTCACCAATTTTTTTTTTCTCTTTAGAAGAATGGTTTTGTTTATGGTAACAAAAATTTACCTGGGGTAAATATTCAACCCAACTTCACTTTTAGTAAGTCTTCGATGTTAGCAAAGAATGGGTTATTTCTCTCTGCAGTTCCTCATTCTGGTCTTCCACCCCAGTGAGAGGAAGAGGATGTGATCATGCGATCGCCAGCAGATGGGAAATTGTGAAAGGGACCTCGCTCTAGAAAAGCAGCCCACAACTGCCTCAGCTCTCAGAAGAGGCTGAGCTTCTAACGACACTTGTCTGAGAGTGGATTCGGCTGTCTGTTTGTCCATCCGACATGGAGCCAAAGCGGATCAGGGAGGGCTACCTTGTGAAGAGGGTAAGCAGAAGTTCCACGTACAAGGGTATCCCTGAAAATAGCGTTGGGGATGATCGGTGTCCAGCTTTGGACTCTCCATCCCCAGTCACTTTAGGAACGGTTTATGCTGAACCTATTGGGCTGACATAGGAGAGCATCACAGCCTGTAGACCGTTGCAAGGGAAGCCAGCACATGTTCCACGGCGTTCTGTTTCTTAAAGGTGAACTAATCTAGCTCAGGCATCAGCAGTTTGATCTTGTTTGTTCCAGTTTGCAGGATATGGGAGGTGGGGGCCTAAGCAAAACCTAAATAATGACTTAGAGCATTTTTTTTTTCATGAGCCACATGTGTATATTATGCTAGAAGACTCACCCTCTTCTCCTATGCAGGTTACTCAGAGACTATTCCTTTGTAACTTAAATCCTCCTCCTCCTCCTCCTCCTCCTCCTCCTCCTCCTTCTCCTATTTATTTATTTACTTGTTTTTGGAGGAGAGGACAAAAGAAAAGGATTAAAGAGAAATGATATAATGACACAGTAATTGTTGCTTATTTCTTGGGCCATCTTCTTAGAATTGGTGCATAAAAAACCTTATCTTTTTTCTGAAATTGGGCTCAAATCTCTTCATTTATCATTCTGAATGTACTGCTAAGGTAGCAGGAAGTGATTTTAAAGACTAGGAAATAGGGACAAGTTTAATAAAAAATACTTAGTCTCTCTGGTATGGCATCAAGAAGTTGAATTTTGTTAGCACTGTTTTTCTCCTAATGTTGGGTGTATGTTGTGTCATTGTGTGAATTCACACACAGGGTGGGCTGGTATCCTGTGGGCAACACCTACGTGAACAAATGCTCTCACAATGACCCAAGCAAGCTCAGTGTGTCAGAAGTGAACTGAATTAAGTACATTCTTTCAGAAGCCCAGCTCGTTAATCGAATGAGCACCTAAAATGACTCTGTTTTAGGTCCTTCATTGGTTTAACATTTTAGCCTAAAATGTTCTACCTCGGAGGGGGTTAAGCAGCACACATTGCTGCCTGATTCTGTTTTGATTTAAAGCTAGAAGGGACTTCAGGTCACCTGGCTTCAATACCCCATTTCCAGAAGAGGAGACTGAGACCTGGAAGCCGGGTGACTACCCAAGGTCACATGGCTAAGACAGAGGTTGACACCAGAAACCCACTCTCTGACTTGGGTTTCTGACTCATTGTGCTGAACTCTGTCCAGTACACCAAGATTTTCCTAGAGTAAGTGTAACTTGAAATACGGTTTGTAATGCATTTGTGACAGTGAGAGTTATAAGTGGCTTCTGGAGAATAAAGGAGTCCACAGCTGATAGACTCTTTAGCTAGCAGAACATCTCTAGCTACTTTGAAACATCCTCAGAAAAGACACACATTGACACACAGAGGTGTATGTGGATTCTTTGCAATAGGTGCCAACATTCTCTTTGAGAACCAGTAATAATGTGGACATTTCTATCCTGGTTGCTGGGGCTAGTATTCAGACAAGAGCAAGTGAATGGAAACATTTTGCAATGAAAATTGCTGTTATTAAGTTTGTATGTTCACATTTTAAACTCCACAAAGTACCAAAAATACAGAAGACTAAATTTCTAATAAGCGAGGCTGCTCCACTAGAAAATGGGGATGAAGGAGGTTTGTCAAGCTTACAGATTTATAGTAATAAATAGTTTTTAGTCAGTGAGAGTAATGCTCTCAGATTATTGCCTATAAAAGCCAATCTAGAAAATGTCCCTAGAAAAAAGCATAGTCAAGATTCATATAGATATTTTCACAATTTCCATCTTCCACAATTTTCATGTCTACAATTTATATCTTCCATAATTTTTGCATTTTTCTCTGGGACCTTTTGAACAGTATTTGTGGTAAGATTCATTTATTTGTCATTTTAAAGACATGCTTGGTTCAGAAATGTTCCCTTTGTTGGCTGCAGAACTACACCTGAAGCCAGAATTTCCTATAAATGTTTTTAGACGTTAAATTTCTTCCAGTTACCTCACACATTTGGATTAAAAACTATATGTCAGGAACTTAGCACATAGTAGGTGCTATGTGTATGTGACCATGATTATTAATATCAGAATTGATATACACTTCAGTAAATAAAGGTCCTTTTCTAGATGCTAATGGGGATATGTACTGGTGCCTGGGTTGGTTGCCAAGTTAATAGTGAAGAAAGGACAATGGAAATCTTTCTCTGACAAGGCTGTTAGATGCCTTGACTATGGTTATTGATACCAAAGCACGACAAGCAATAACATATGAAGTCTCTCCATTTACTCCAGTTTAAGATATGTGGGTAGTAACAAAGAATATCTTTTTCCCTATGTCTTGTTTTGTGAAATAACTTTATTGGAGATAAGAAATTCGGGGTGGCAAGATACAACATTAGAAATGGTGGTTCAAGAATTTTGTCAAGTCCGAAATCTTGGGGTCAACAGTCAATGGCAATGACTATGAAATGTTCCTGAGTGGAGCCCAATGCAGGGCTTGAACTCACGACCCTGAGATCAAAACCTGAGCTGAGATCAAAAGTTGGACATTTAACCAACTGAAACACCCAGGCGCACCCCTGCTGTTCTTTTGTGCAAGATAACTGCTCACATTTTACAATTCAGGTTTCCTCCTTTAACTCCTGCCTCAGTTCTTTATCATAGAAATGATAGTTATGTGAAGGAAGGAAAATACATGATTCTGGCACTTTGCAATCTTTTCATTCTAAATAAGACCTAGATTTGCTTGTCTCAGAGTCTTGCCACTTTTGACTTTAAGGAAAAAAAAAAAAGAGCACGTGGAGCTGACCATATAGCAGCCAGCCACCCTACGAACATGATCTCATTCAATCCCAACCACCCTCTGAGATAGTATCATTATCCCCATTTTACAGATGAAAAAACCAAGGCTCAGAGAGAATAAGTGACTTGCCCACAGTCAAACAGCTGGTAAGAGGAATACCTGGGATTCAAATCCAGGCTTGTGTAACGGCAAAACCCAACATCTCATTGATCCCATGTAACAGTCTGAAGGCAGGCTTACCCAAGCCAGCAAAAGGGAGGTTAGACGAATTTGCCAGAGCTACAGTGGGGCCTGGACAAACTGTACTGTGGGCAAGATTGGGTTTAGTAACCTCAACCTTCCTTTCTCTCTGATTGGGGGTTAATTCCAGCCAATAAACCTAAACGTCATTGGATGTCCTTGGAAACATACTACTGATTTGGATATGTTTATAATCAATCATAGCTTTAAAAAAAGAGAGAGGAGAGATTTCCATGCAATGAATAACCTAGACTCCACTAAGTCATGTCCCAAATCAACCTCATTCCTAGAGGTTAATGGAGCAAACCACGCTGTCGACAGATCGACAATTAACTAGCAGACACTTCATGCAGCATGGCGGATCCCAAGAATGGCTTCGGGATGGGGTGGCCTGTGAGGCTGGGCAAAAGTGCAGGAATCAGAGCGGTGGGAAAGAGAAGGACAAGGGTGTTTGGGCAGGAAAGAAAAAGGCTGCAGAAAGCTGTGGTGGAAAGTTGAAAGACTCGGGTGCAAGAGAGAGCAGAAGGGTCAGGAGTCCCAGCCCAGGCATCCTTTTGTACAGCTACCTTGTCTTCTGGACACGCTACTGTGAAATAATTCCCAGCAATTTTCATTTGTTGACTCATCTCCATCATAACAGCTAACACTTGTGCTCACTGTGCAGCAAAGACAGATGTAAGCACCAGATGTACTAATGCATGTAATCTTTATAACAACACTACAAAGTGGGCACAGCGATTATCCTTTCCTTTCAGATGAGGAAACTGAGGTACAAGAGAGGCAGAGGGCCTTGCCCAAGGTCACACAGCTATTATGTGGCAGAGCTGTTCTGAAGTCAGCAGTGTGGCCTCAGTGTCATGAAGAGCCATGCCTAACTATGTTTCTTGTAGCCCTCCTGTGCTCATTTTGCAGTGATGTTCTTCTCCAAAGCACTGTTGCTGGGATGGGTGGCACCCAGGATAACTTTATACCAGAACGATTTCACAGTATTGTCTACAAACTGTGAAATCTGTCTATGTGGTTACCATTTTTTGAGCACCTACTACAAGCTAGCCGCTGTGCTAAGCCCTTTAAGTATATTATCTCATTTAATCTTTGCAACATGTCCATTTTACAGATGAGGAGGCTAATGTCTAAGTAACTTGGCTAAAGCCACACATTCTGGGAGAGGTGAGGTTGAGATTTGAACCCAAATCCTTAGGACTCAAGAAATCACTTTGTTGAGCACGTGGTGCCATTTCTATTTTGCTCACCCGATATGTTTTTATTGAGAAATTGTCCAACGTGGAAGGGTTTACTTATATAAAAAATATACTACTAAATAGTTTCCTTGCCTTCAAAGAATTTACATAGGTACAAAATGAAGGTTTATCTGGGATGTTATACAAGTGATTTCATGGATTAGTTTGGAAAACTAGATGATACAATTTATGATGTACCAGAAATGAGGAATTAATTTAATACAACAGCAACTTAAAATAACATGTCCCATGAGTGTGGGAGAATAGACGACACCTACTCATTCACAGTTCTGCTTTAGTTAGATACGCAGTTTTGCTCAAAACGTAATTTCCTTTGAATTCCAGCCACACGTCAACGTATGAAAAGAGAAGTCTGAGAGAAAGGAGAAGTTAAACGAGATGTTTGCAGTCTGTGGGAGGTGTTTAGGAAGGGTTCTAAACACCAAATTCAGATTGCCCCAACCCTCAGCGATGAGTTGTGGCAATCTTCAGTGAAGCTACACAAAACAAAGTATGCCCCAGTTTGCGCACTGGTCATACTGAACTGGAGCTGTCGTTCAAGGTCACTCTCTTCCCTGGGTAGACTGGGAACAGTTTGACAGCAGAGACTGCCTCCTGGTCAGTTTTATACCCCAACACTCAGGACAGTGTCTGAAACACAGGAGCTGTTTTATCATGATTTGTTGAATGAAAAGAAAGAAATTTCCTGGAAAAAGACATGTGGAAACTGAGAAATCAGGGCTCCGTATCATAGTAACTTTTGAAGTATTAGAAAAAATTTTCAATGGAGTATTCCTTTTTAGACGGTCATGTTAAATGTTTTTAAGATGTATTTATTTTTGGCTTGTAGGTAAGACCCAAGGTTTGGTAGGGCATCTGTAAATAGAAGACATAAGGGACAGAAGGGACACCAGGGTTTTTTGTTTTTGTTTTTGTTTTGCAATAGATGTGTAGAATCTGAGGGTTGAAAGGAATACTTAAAAAAGTATTTCATTGAACTTTCCCATCTGTGGCTTGCATTCCTTTTACTAAACCACTAACAAGCATGCTGTAGTACTGCTTGTGACGGGAAACTCACTAATTAAAATTTCTCCCTGAAGGTATGCAGCAAACCATTTTTTTCTGAAACCTCCACCTACTGGGCCTCCAAACAGTCTACGATAATGTTTCACACCTTTCAGGACAGTCCTCATCTGCTCTGCCTGTCCCCTTTTGGGCTAAAACCTAGCATTTCCTCCAACAATTTCCCAAGAGAGAGATGCCAACAGGCCCCGATCATCTGCAGCTTTAAGGTTTCCTGAACTCAAGGTCATTCTCCAGGTGCACCTATAAGCACAGAATTACAGGCAATAGGTAGTATTTACTGGGTGTTTACTGTGTTCTAGATCTTGCCCTAAGCAATTTACATGGAGTATTTTATAAAAACACAGTAACACTAAGAAATAGATAGTAGCATTATCGCCATTAGCCAGATGTAGAAAATGAGGTTTAAAAACTTGCTCCAGGTTACATTACTAGAATGTGGCAGAGCCAGGATTTGAGCTGGGCTATTCAGCTCCAGATCCATTGTCACCTACTGGTTATGCTCCATTTAAAGTTAGAGTATTACTTTCATCACTTTAGATCTTGTGCTTCTATTTATACAGCCTGCAATGACTTGAGTTTTTTTGGCAGCCTACATCAAACTGCTGACTCACAGAGCTCCTTTTTTTTTTTTCCCACATGCCTGTTTCCCCAAAATCTTCCCCAATACATTTTATACATCTTTAAAAAAAGTTACTAATAAAAAGATTATATCTTTTTCAATTTTAATTTGTGTTTCTCTGAATTCTGTTGAAGCAGTACGTTTTTATGTTTATTCACCCCAGGCTTTTCTTCTTTTGAGAATTGCCTGTTTATATTGTTTGCCCATTTAAAAAAATTGGGAGGGTTTGTATATTTCTTATTGACTATAAAGGGCTTAAAACTATATTAAAAATATTAACCTTTAATTATATTATAATATGTTATAAATAGCCATGCATTTATGTTTGCTTTTCAGTTGTTGCAGGGTTTTTTTTTTTTTTCATGTACAGAAGTTTAATTTTTTATATGGCCAAATGTCTTGTCTTTTAAGATTTCTTCTTTTGGTGTCATGCATTGTCAGACTCTTGTGCGCTGAACTATACCAGTCCCATGATAATGAGCAGTTGTTCACTGGGAAATTTTAAATCTGACTCAGCATCTGAAACCAGCCCATGGTGATATGAAAGTTTAGGTTTTGGCCTATAATGGGAGAAAACAGACGTATGCCATATATATGTATGAAATCATAAAACGTATCTATTATACATCTATAAAATCATGATGTAATATGGTTTAGATGTTTTATGATTATTCATATATAACTATGATTGTGTAATATACATTATATTATATATTTATGATATATATTTATATATATATATTTGAGCTTATATATATGGCTAGCTAAGTAGCCTAAGCATTTTGATTTAGAGTTTAGAACTACAGTTATGCAAGAACCCAAAGGAAGATGGCATCTGAGGGAAAATGGAAAGAGCATAAAATTGAGAATTAGGAGACCTGGATTTAGTCCCAATTCTGCATTAACTGGTCAGGTGTAGTAGGCCCAGTCATTTAACTGGGCCTCAACATTCTTACCTGTATGATGAGCGCGTTGGTAGATGACTGACTGCCTCTCTGGCCTGGACGTTCCTATGATCACACTTCCAGGTGTGCTATTGAATGAGCACCAAGGTGCCTGGGGACAGAAGGAGTGAATGCAGGCGTGGCTGAAGAGAGATGCTGTCAGTGTAGTCCAGCGAGAAGCTGCAGTAATAGCTGAGAGGAGACAGATCACACACAATTTCATCACCCTCACCTAATTAATTGCTGCCAAGCCTGGAAGAGAGTTTCCACTTTTACAATGTTCAGATTTCTTTTGTTTCACAGAATATTGGCCTCCTCACTGTGCATAACGAGCCCGAATCCCAGATGACACATTCTCCTCTGAGGAAGTTGACAGAGTCCCTAAGGCTACATTTGAATTAGGAAAGCCCAAATTCATTTTGAACAGTTGGCTCTGGAGTACCTTTATTTTAATTCTCTACAGAAGGAATGCAATGCTGGCTGACCTCTCTCAGTTTATCCCAATTCCAAGGCCAAAAGCCCTGAACGACTGGCCGTTATTAGTCTTTGAGAGACCTGAGGTAGGATATAAAGTTTTGGACTTGAAAGGCATTTTCTCCTTAATCTAGCCCAGCTTCTTACTCCTAGCTCTGTGAATATATCTTTGATTACTTTTAGTTATTTTACTTTTTTATTAAATAGACTTCCCATATTTCTCTAAAAGTATATCCCAAATTAAAAACATTAAAAAAAAATTTTTTTTTTTTTGAGAGATACAGAGCGTGAGCATGGGAGGGGCAGAGAGACAGGGAGACAGAATCTGAAGGGGGCTTCAGGCTCTGAGCTGTCAGCACAGAGCCTGACACTGGGGGCTCGAACTCAAGCTTTGTGAGATCATGACCTGAGCCCAAGTTGGACACTTAACTGGCTAAGCCACCCAGGTGCCCCCCAAATTTTAATATATATTAGTGTCATGGGTTGTTCATTTATTTATTAAGTTTTCTCAATTTTTGCAAAATTTTGAACCCACAGAGAAATAGGAAAAATAGTAGGATTACCCATATGTTCTTTACCTAGATTTATCAACTGTTAATGCAAGGGTGCTTTTGCTCTCTCTTCCCTGCTTCTGTATCTCTGTGTAAATACAGACACATATTTTTATACTGAGATACTTGCGAATAAGTTGCAGACATCATGCTACTTCACACCTAAATACTTCAACATTTATCTTCTAAGAATTAGGACATTCTCTATAGTTTTCCATTATTAGATGCACCATTTTGCACTCCTGCCAGTCATGTATGGGAGTTCCAGTTACCATCCTTTCCAAATCTTGCCCTTCTCAATCTTTTTAATTTTAGATACAGTCATGGGTGTGCAGAGGTATCTCATTTGCTTTTCACCTGCATTTCCCTAGTAAAAAATGATTTTGAGCACCTTTTCAGAGGCTTTTTGGATATCCTCTTTAATAAAATGCCTCTTTTAGTCCTTTGCCAATGAAAAAAAAACAGGTCATTTGTATTTTTTTACTGATTTATAGGAGGGACTTTTTATAATGTGAATATGAGTTTCTCTTAAATAGATGTAAAACGGATAGGCATTTGATTGACATTATTTCATGTATCGGCATAGTGTCTGGCATTGCCCATTTTTTAAAAAGAGAAATAATCTAGTGTCAGTATGGACAGTTATTCTGCCTGTGCAGAAGAGAGATAGTGTGTTCTAATTAAAAAAATTTTTTTTCAGTAACTAAAACAAAGGAAACACATGAACAAGCAAAATGATAGTCCCACAAGTATTTATCTTCATTGTATAAATAGTCTTCCTTTTGGGCAACTGGACCTTTATATAGAAGCTGTTAGTATTTTAAGATAAGCAGCAGGATCTGCTGGGAACTGGATGATAATTCTATTTTGTGGTGGTTATGACAAGGTGACACCATGGGTTCAAAGATGAGAGGCAAAGAACTTCTTCCTTTTCCAAAGTCCTCCCAAAATACGGACAAGAAAGAGAGACTTTCTTGATGTAGTCAGAATGGTTGATTTATTGCTACAAGGGTGGTTGGCATTAACCCCAACATTTTAAATAAGGATTTTCCTAAGGCCACACTGACGTGGGTAGTCTCACTGTATTATAGATGATTTTGCGAGTGATTTTCATACAACTTATCTATGCTCATACACAAGGCTGCTCTCTGAGTTTCTTCTTGATGTTCATATTCAGATAAAATCTGATTAGACCAAAGGATGGCAGTAACCGCAGCTAGCCAATACCATTTATGGCTTCCATGCCCATAGTCAAAACAGCTATTGGATTATGGTACCTTTCTAGTGAGTCTGGCCTCAGGCATCAGTTACTATTCAGTCTGAATTGATACTTGAGATAGAATCTATCTGCAGTCCCTAAGTGGAATGAACACAGTGGGCAGAGTTGGGAGCAGAAAATAAGGCTTTCTGTGGCTGAAATGCACAAGAAGGGGGTTAGAGAGCCATACCATATTCTCTTGGTAATGGGCCATGTAAAGCTTAAGGCCTGCCTATGGAGGTATATACATTTTATCTTCAAAAAAATTTTTTTTAAAGTTTTCAGAGGAATGGCAGTCCCCTTCTCCCCTGAAGGCTGCTTTCCTACCAGCCTGGTCGTGTGACCAACGTGCATCACCTGAATCCACACTGGCCAAAACTAGGCTATTTACCAAGCTGTGTACCATCTATAGAACCATTTTAGAAGACATTGTGGCACAGCTCTTTTTGTTTCATTACAGGGAAGTGTGTTCAACACCTGGAAACCCATGTGGGTTGTATTGTTAGAAGACGGAATTGAATTCTTTAAGAAGAAAAGTGACAACAGCCCCAAAGGAATGATCCCCCTGAAAGGAAGCACACTGACTAGTCCTTGTCAAGACTTTGGCAAAAGGATGGTGAGTCAACATTCCTAGCCACGATGAACACCTTGTAACACCTTGCTCTGACATTTGAGCCTGTGTGTAGCCTACAATGTGAATGGTGCTCCCTGGGTCTGTTCTTCTTACCAACACCCATACTCAGCCCTAGGCATTTGGGTTTCTGTTGGCCAAACACTTCCAGAATGGGGTTGACTCAACTACTGTGCTTCTAAGGGAACTCAGACCTTTGAAAGGAATCACTCCTAATGGGATGTGTTTTGATTTTTAGTTTGTGTTTAAGATCACTACGACCAAACAGCAGGACCACTTCTTCCAGGCAGCCTTCCTGGAGGAGAGAGATGCTTGGGTTCGAGACATCAAGAAGGCCATTAAATGCATTGAAGGAGGTCAGAAGTTTGCAAGGAAATCTACCAGGAGGTCCATTCGACTGCCAGAAACCGTTGACTTAGGGTGATTTTCTTTGCTTCACTCTACCCTCGTGCCCCCTCGCTATGGAAATCTCACAACAGATCCTGCTCCAAGGCTTGCTTTGGAGGCTGTATCCACTCCTCCAAGTTGATGCTGGCACTTGGTGTACTGAGATGTTTACATGAGTCTGAAGGAGCGATCATAGATTCTCCAAGGCCTAGCAGCTGAGGAGAGGAGCCTAATGCAGTATAAATTCCCTCATTTTGTGCAACCTTGGTAGAAAGAGAGACAGAGAGATAGAGAGATAGAGACAGAGAGAGAATGCATAATTGGATTTTTGAAGTAGCTATAATAAGTTAGTCTTGAAATAAAGGTTCAGGATCTCTAGATAGGCAGGAAAAGGCAAGTAAGGTTTCAAGTTCAAGTTCATGCATTTACACAGCCAGCAAGAGCCAGCCAGGGTGAACAACCATCCTGGGCAGAAGTCATTGGTGCCCTGACTTGGTTTACATGGTCTTTTCTGTTGGCTGGTTTGGACTTGCAGGCGAGAGTTGTTACCTAAAGGTTTTTAGAGGCTCACAGGTAAACTCTGCCTCTGACAGGGGTTGGGAACAGGGTTTCTTACTTCCTGAATGTTTCACATCTCCTACCACAAGAGCCTCTTTCCCTAGGAGTCTCTTCACTTCTTGCTAGTTTTGCTTTTGTGTTGGACATACGCTGAAATGGGAGCCCTGCCAGGAAGAATTCCATGTTGGTTGCTTAACATGTCCAACAAAGATTCTGTTTACAAGATGGTGAGGGTTTCTGGGAGGGGACTGAAGAAACCCCTTATGCAAGCCCACCACAGGACTTGGCATATCACAGGGATTTAATAAAATTTGTGCTTTGAGCTTGGTGAGAATGAGCACCTTCTCTCACCAATAAAGCTTTTGGTAAAGACCCAAGAGGCAGCGCCTAGTCCAGCTGTAGTTGCTGGGAGGGTTTGTCAAGTGACCATGTTTCCAGCCACAGCTGTCAGTGCTATGTGGGGATGATGTTTGTGCTCCATGGAACCACAGGATACACAAAAACGGTCTTCTGTTTTGTTGTCTGCAATTTCTCTGATAAGGCCATCTTTGGTTTATTACTTCAAGGCCAAAAATGAGAATTTGCCATCTCTCATAATTTTTAGAATAAGAGATAAGCTTAGCACAAATTTTCTTTCTTGGAGGCAAATATCTACAACAGATGGTCTCTTGAAGGACACTTAAAGAAGTAAGACATGAGGATTGAGGGCAATTAAAGATCTAGAATGTGTATGAACAATTGGCCCCAGGAACCTCTCCTCTTGGCACCTAACTGGGGCAACTCTATTTCAGGCGCTAAGAGTTATATCACCAAAGAGCTCAAAGAGCTTAATGTCTCTTAGTGTAAGAGACATTAAATACCTTCCTAGCACATTTTGCTGAATGCTGTATAGGCCACAGAGTTATAGAAATATGAACCCAGCCCTTTAACTACTTTTGATCCAGTGGAGAGACCAGGCTCAGGGGCCACCTGAGGAGGGGGGAAACTTGTGATCATGGCAGGCCTTTCCAAGGTGGTGACTTCCAGAGAGGACTTGCAATTCTGAAAGACTCCCCACTCATCCATCTGTTTTCATGTCTGCACAGTGCCTTGTATCTGTCCATGAAAGACACTGAAAAAGGAATAAAAGAGCTGAATTTAGAGAAGGACAAGAAGATTTTTAATCACTGCTTCACAGGTAAAAGGCATGGCATGTCTGAAATAGGGCAGCTGGGGAAGGCAATATGTAGTTCTCGCTCAGCCTTATGTGTGGGAGGGTGTATGAAGCATGGTGGGTGAACGGGGTCATAGAACTCAGGCTGGCGAACATGAGAATTGAATGTCCCCAGGGTGGAAGCAGAAGGAAAGGCAGAAAAGAACTATGCTGTTCAAGTTAAAGTTTTGGAAGTTCCAGCTAATCAGTCAAAGGGTCTCTCCACCCCCAACCCAAAATAAATGGCATTATGTTGAAACAGACACAGAGTTGAATAAGTTGATAAACAGGAATCAAGGTATACAATGTAAGATTTAAGTGACAATACTAGAGATGTGTGAGGCTACACAGGATCCGGCATTAAGTGTCACAAATTTAGGTGGATGACATAGAGGTTAAAAACATATTCTTTGGAGCCAGACTGCCTTAGTTAACATCCTAGCTCGGCCACTTACTTGCTATAAAACCTTAGGCCAATAACTTAGCCTCTCTGTGCTTCACATTCCTTGTCTATAAAATGGCGATAATCACAGTGCACATACTTTATAGGCTCTCTGTAATATGTTTAGAACAGTGCCTGGTATACAGTAAATATTATGTGGTGTGAGCTCTCAGGGTGGTTTTTATAATTAAGAAGTCACATGTCTGAACAGACAATTCTGAGTCCAGAAAAGAGAAAGAACTCAGGGGGCTGTTGAGACTCATAGAAGTAGAGGCTTAAATTTTACTCAAAGAGTTGGGTGGCATTTCATTAAGTATGGCGAGGACAAAGTTATGAGGCAGAGATATATGGAATATGCATCCAGAAGAAGAAAATAGCCAGCCTAACAAGGCTGATGGTTCATTAAGGGGCTAAATGGGACACGCAGTTGGGATTAGGTTGTCAGAAGCTGAGCATGCCTTATTTATGGTGACAGAAAAGATCAAGAGAGAAAATCTCTGAGAAGATACAACCGATGTAGAATCTGAGGAGATATCCAATCAATAGATACTTCACAAAAACCAATCAGGACAAAGTCAGGAAGTGTGATCTGCAGTAGCAAGGTAGTGTCCCGTAGGAATCAGCCTCAGAGAGTTAAGGTTGTAGCCTGTTAACATTAGAAAAGTCAGGGCTGAAATTTGGAATCAAGATACCAAGCCATGGGCAGTGGTAAGGGAAGCTGACAAGAGGAAGGCAGGGCTTTAACTCTAGCAGGATTGATGTCACTAAGACAGAGCCTCTAGCAAAGGAGACAAGGAAGAGGTTCTGAAATAGGTCTGGGGGCAAGGTCCAGGCCATACCTATTTCCTGTGTATGTGTTACTGAGTCCCAGTACAGGGCTAGAACTTCGTAAGTCCTCCCCACTGAAGGTCAGTATTAGTTCTAGAAATTCAGGTAGATCAAGTTTTTCTGTGGGAGTCAGGTGGTCTCAGTGGAGAAACAAGACTATGGCAGAGACTGGGACTCAGGCACTGCTGAAAAGTGATGGAGGACCTTGAATGTTGGACAAAAGGAAGACTGAACTTGTCTTTCAAGCTTCAGCATGCCCGGCTGAGTACATATGGACTCCAGGGTTAGAACACTTGAGTGAAGGGTCATTGCTGGTGTAACTCAGGCGTAAGGTCACTTAAACTCTCCAAGTCTCAATTTTCTCATTGTTAAATGAGGTCTGTAATTACTCCCCTAGCACTTTCATAGGATCACTATGAAGTTTAAAAGCAGAAATGCAGTATTAATTAGTTTATCCTTCTACAAAATAAAAGTGGGCAAAAGTGTCTCATATATGATATTCATGGAAGGCTCACTAACCAATGTTTCAAAGGTAGTATATCCTATTGCTCTTGCTTTGATGACCGGGAACCTATTGCCTGTTATGTTGGCTCCCTGGTTGTCTACATTTATACAGAATATGTCATTTTTCATGTAAAGCTTCAAAGTTGTAGCCTGCTAATAATCCAAATGATGGGTCAATTCCCTTTTATCTTCTTTAAAACAATTTTTTTAATGTTTATTTTTTTGAGAGAGAGAGAAGGACATAGTGCAAGAGGGGGAGAGGCAGACACCGAATATGAAGCAGATTCCAGGCTCTGAGCTGTCAGCACAGAGCCTGATGCTGGGCTTGAGCTCACCAACTGTGAGAGCATGACCTGAGCCAAAGTCAGATGCTCAATTGACTGAGCCACCCAGGTGCCCCTTCATTGCCAGATTTCTTAGTATGCCAACTAAGCTTTCCCACTCACCCTGTGTCTTCCTCACTCTCTCTTGTGTTCTTTCACCTTCTTTCCACCAACTTTGCCCTCTGCCCCCAAAAGGGGCTGCTTCGTGCCTGTGGGCCTCTGTTCCCATGCTGCTGCTTTATCAGCCTGTGCAGGTTCCTCTCAGCCCTGTTTTATGTGCTTGGCAAACATTTTACTCATGTTTTAAGCCTGAGCCCCATGCCACTTCCCTTATGAATCTTTTCCCAACAGCGTAGACCAGCCCCCCGCCCTACCCACCCGCTTCCACACCTTCCTGCAGATTTGACCTAATGGCTCCACTGAACTGCATTGATCCATAGCAGAATGCTTGTTACAATCCTTAAGTACATCCCATCTCTCCCTTTTAGATTCCCTGAGGGGGAATCCCTAATATCCATCAAGGCACTTAGCACCTAGTAGATGCTCAATAAGTGTCAATTCATTAGTGGAGTAAATGAGTGAGTTTGTAAAACCTATTTCTCTGATGTATGGATTGCTCCTTAAGGAGCATGTAGAAGTATTTATCCTGCTGATTTCATTTTTCCTTCTTGGAATAACAGGGAAGATGAGACAAGTGAGACACTTGGGTGCTCTAGAGCTCTTCAGGGGTGACTATCAGTGGCTTGTTCTTTGGTAACTTGGTAGGGAGTGTTAACCTTCCCTCTGATGGTCCCATCCAGGCAACTGTGTCATCGACTGGCTGGTTTCCAATAAGTCTGTTCGGAATCGCCAGGAAGGTCTCATGATTGCCTCCTCACTGCTCAATGAAGGGTACCTGCAGCCTGCTGGAGAACTGTCCAAGAATGCAGTGGATGGAACTGCTGAAAACCCTTTCCTGGACAACCCTGATGCCTTCTACTACTTTGTAAGTGAGAAATGCTACCCCTTTACCCTTCCTGTGATGAGGGCTGCCCTGCACAGATTCTAGGTTGGTTTTAGTTCATACCCATGTGTGCAAAAGAAAGGGCCCAGCCCTGTAGAGACTTGTTCACCTCTGCAATGCCTGCTATATCCACTTTAAAGAAAAATATTGTTTACTTGAATAATTTCCTTTAAAGTGACTTTTAAAACTTTATTCTTTTTTTTAATTTGAGAGAAAGAGAGAGAACACTGAAGGGGAGAGGGGAAGAGGGAGAGAGAGACAGAGACAGAAAGACAGAGAGAATCTTAAGCAGGCTCCATGCTCAGCACAGAGCCCGACATGGGGCTCAGTCTCACGAACTGTGAAATCATGACCTGAGCTGAAATCAAGAGTTGGATGCTCAACTGACTGAGACACCCAGGCACCCAAAACTTTATTCTTATTCTAAGCAATAATTAATTTATAAAAACCTATTAGGTCCTAGTACATTCCAGGCACTCTCCTAAACAGAAGAGATACAGTGGTGAAAAAAAAAAATAATGAGCAAAAACTGCAGCCCTCAGGGAGCTTCCTTTTTAGAGGGAGATCTGTAAAATCACAACGTGCTGGTTGTATTTTTCTAAATATATATATTTTTTATTTTTTTAAATGTTTATTTGTTTTTGAGAGAGAGAGAGACAGAGTGCAAGCAGGGGGAGGGCAGAAAGAGAGGGAGACACAGAATCCGAAGCAGGCTCCAGGCTCTGAGCTATCAGCACAGAGCCCGACGTGGAGCTCAACCATGAGATCATGACCTGAGCTGAAGTCAGATGCTTAACTGACTGAGTCACCCAGGCACCCCTACAATACGCTACTCTTAACACAAAATGTGTTCATCCACGTCCCCTTCCCCAACCATCTTGTTTACCTCCATGTATGCTTACCACAGATTGGGAAATACTATATTGCACAATATGGACCTAAACTTGGGCCAAATAAGAAAACCAGCGACAGTGGATTTCTAGGGGGATTTTGGCAGTTTTGTTTCAATTTGGGGTCAGGGCATAAAAGGTAGGAAGCTATTTAAGGGAACTATTTTCTTACAAAAATGAAGTGAATATCCCCAAGAGAGTTTCATTTCACTTTGGGGGAAGTTCCACTGTCAGTATTTTCTTCTTTCTAGACCTTTGATCTGGTTGTTTATAGCCATTTAAATGTGAGATTCTAAAAATACCCACCAGAGTGGCTCTTCTTCCTCTGTATGGTTCATTACTTGCTTATAGCTGAGCAAGGCCCAGTTTGCTCTTGACCTTAGAACATGAAGCTGGACACATCATGTTCTCAGTCTTCTCAAGGTGGAAGGGGCTGAGTGGTAAAGGTCATAATGGAGATTGTGTTATGCAGTGTCTTATAAATTAGCTAACTCTACTTTCAAGGATATGGCCATGAGGTGCCAAGAGAAGGAAGGCTTTGAAGGAAGAAATGTGCTGAGCTAGACTTAGAATACAGTTTGCAGAACCCAAGAGGATGAAAGGATATTGACAAAATCACTCTTGAGTGGAGCATCTAGAAACAAGAAACAAGCATCTAGAGACAAGAAACAGGAAGAGGGGAAATGAGCTAACCAAGGACAACTTTTAAAGTTTAGGTCAGGATATGAACCACAGTAGGAAGGAGAAAAGGAAACCACCCCAGTGGCTGGAGGGGAAAGGGAGGGGAGAAGGTACAAGTAGCCATATGCCTAAGACTGGTAAAACAAACTTACTGCTTGGTTTCCCAACAGCCAGACAGCGGGTTCTTCTGTGAAGAGAATTCCAGTGATGATGATGTGATTCTGAAAGAAGAATTCAGAGGGGTCGTTATCAAGCAAGGATGTTTACTGAAACAGGTGAGTGGTCACCACTATTCTCTTCAGTCTTTTCCCCTTTACCAGTTTATTTTAATTTCTAAATTAACCAAATAGTATTTGGTTTGTTTGGCAAATACTCAACTAGAAAATGGGCCCTGCAGAGTGAAAGACAAAAAGCTAAGTAGATGATCAAAGTGACTTTAGGACAGGAGGACTGAGGCAGGTAGAGTAGAAGATGCACCTTGAAATGGGGAAACTCTTCTTTTTTTTTTTTTTAAGTTTATTTGTGTATTTTAAGAGAGAGATAGAGGGTGTAAATAGGGGAGGGAGAGAGAGAGAGAGAGAGAGAGAGAGAGAGAGAGAATGAGAATCCCAAGTAGGCTCCTCACTGTCAGTGCAGAGCCCACGAACTGTGAGATCATGACCAGAGCCGAAATCAAGAGTCAGACACTTAACCGACTGAGCCAGGCGCCTGGGGAAACTCTTCTTTTATGAATATCATGGGGAAAAGAGATGTTTCAAAAAAAAAATAATAATGACCTTTTCATTAGTTGGAAGAAATCAATTGTCTAAAAGGTGCCATCCAAAAGACAGAGATGTTTCACAGTAAAAGTACTTCCACTCGCCTATCCCTCTTTCTTGCAAAGTGACCAGGAAACAGCAATAGGCCACACTCAGAAGAGGAACATTACATACCATTGAAAGCAAGGAAGTCATATTCTAGACCGTGGGTAGGTCATGGGGAGACCAAATCCAGGACATGCCTGAAGCCAACTCTGCAGGAGCTGCAGCAGACAAATGTCAGATCCAGTCAGGTGGCATGCACTCAGTCCTGGGCGGGGGGGGGGGGGGGGGGGGGTCATATGCAGTCACCAGGTCTCCACAGTCACAGGCCACTGTCAGTCTGGGAAGCAATGGCAGGGGTGAACCGGAGAGCTCTAGTTAGTTACCAGGTGCTAAGGCACAGAATGCCAAGAGGTAAGGGAATATAAGGGCTGGGGCTAAGTGAGGAAGCCAGGGACAACACCTGGTAGAGGAAAAAGCAACAGGAAGACATGAGAATATTCAGGGTGAAAAAAATTGATACCAGCATATGGTATCATAGAAACCAAAGCTGCTTCATAAGGCCGAGGTTTTAACTTCCTTGCTGTGCTGTGATCTGTCTTAAAGGCACTGCTTAGTATATAACTGTGGGACTGAGATTTGATTTATGTCATGAGAGGACCTTGAACTTCCGAGGTGAAGAGGGAAGAACCAAAGTTGACCATATACTCACATTTAAAAAGAAGAAATTTGAACTAGTTGAGATTAGGTATAGATATAGATTTTGAGTTTTACTAGGGAAGGGGAGCATTAGTGTGAAACACTTACTTTAACATTAGGTTTTGAGAGAACAGGGTCCCAAAAGATAATTCTGCAAGGATTTAAAAAGAATTCACAGACTATTCTAATAACTTTATGACAGGGTGACCACTGACTAGATCAAAGGGGAAGTATAGGAGCAGGGCCAGCCTTCTATAGAGAAGGCTCTGGCAGTTGTCTGTGGCGAGAGTTTGCCTATTGCAAGCTTCCTCTAGTTCTGCCAAACATCCTCATATTCCTGGTCAAAAATTTGGCTGAGGGTAATGGTTATCTGAATGTGTGTTGAAGATAATGGGGACTTGAAGTAGGCTTACTTCTGTATTTTTCCTCACCTTCTTTTAATTGGCTTTTGATAAGTGCAATTTAGTTTTAGCTGGCCCAACTGGTGTACATTTTAGTCCTCCAGGGATCTGTTAAAATTGCACCCCAGGCCAATTAAACCCGGGTCTCTGGATTTTAAAGCTCTGCAAGTGATTTTGGTGTGTGGCCAAGGCTGAGAACCACAGAGCCAGCCTTTTTCTTCAAAGCTAACTTATCCTACTATCAAAATACCACTATAATATAGTAACCCCTCTTAGCCTCCTTTTACTATGAAGAAAACAACAATCTATGTGCATTCAGAGATTTTGTTTTTTTTACAATATTCTTTCCTCTAATTTTTGGCAGGAGTGAGAGGGAAAAGAAACCTCTTCTATTTTGATTGATGGCCCCCTTTAATGTTTCCAATCTCTTAGCTCAGTGGTTTATAACCCTGGTTCATATCACAATCACCTGAAGGAATTAAAAAAATTTCCCCAAGTGTCACAAAGCTAAACCACTCTGTGTCTGCTGCTGGGAGTTAGCAGCGTTAATGTGTGTAGAAGGCTTATCATGAAAAAGGGCACCTGTGTCCCACACCTCACAGGCGGGAAGTAGCTGTATTCAACTGGAGGCCAGTCCTTCCCCCCCACTCAATTCTTCCCACTTCTCCCATCCCAGAGAAAATAATTCTACTTGGGGGATGTAGTAAATTTGAGGATAAATGATAGTGAATTATATTTAATATAATCCCTTTTTAAATAGTTCCTTCTGTTATGACAATGAACAAAATATCTGGTTTCAAAACTATGTATAGATTTTTTTGATAAGGAGGGACAATATATCATATGTTTTTCTCATATCTTCTGCAGAGCTCAGCATTCTTCTTGGTCTATAATAGATAATAAACATTTGTAGAGAGAATTAAATTGAATATAAGTGGCTGGCAGATCAGCAACAATTCTTAGAAACCCTGGGCATGCACACATTCCTTAAAATCCCCCAGGAAATACTCATTACATGAAGGATGGCCAGAGACCCACTTACTAACATTAAGCTTTTCAGTGAGTCACATTGTGATGTCAATGAGAGCTTAAAGGCAATAGGTAGTTGACCAGGGTTGGCTGATTTCACCTCTTCCTATTATCTTCCCCTTCCACTGATTCACAAGAACTTGTTATTCACCCAGTGATTGCATGAGAGATCATGAAATGTGTGTTCACAGGTCAGGAAGAAATGGTGTAAGGCAAAAGCTTTAGCATCTTATTACCTAAGGCAAAGAACAAGAATTCGTAAAAAGAATTTTAGAAATTGATACAGAAGCCATTCTAGATATGACATAACAGATAGAAATATTGTCTGTTCTCCCATATGACTCTATAGGATTCCTGGCTCCATCCTTCAAGCAAGTAAAAGCCTCTTTGGAGATGAGCTCCTTGGCCAATATAACTTAGACTCATTCTTGAAAGCTCCCTTTAAACTCCTTAGACTTGGCATCATGAAGGAGACACTGTTTGCTAACATCATAAATGTTTCATTTTTTTTCTATAGGAGCACAGTAAAAAGTATTGGAAAATTTGTATATGTGCTTGTCAATATATGGTGCTTTAGAATTAAATGATATGCTTCATAATGGCAAGACAGAAACTGTATATCGTCTAATCTAATATACACTTTTTTTTCTTCTGGAGATATTTAAGTCATTTGAATTTTCTGGAGGAAATAATGAAATTAGGTTTACCACGACATTAAAAAAATTATAAGCTGATTGAAGAAACTGTATAATTCAAGGAAATTACAAGCAGATATATGGCAGCTTCCAGGGTGAGGTTTTATGTATCAGGCATAGGGCTGGGCTTTGGAGGAACAAAGGTCAACAAAACATAAATCCTGCCCTACAAACCCACAGTCTGGATGGTGTCATTCTTTGGGAAAGCCCAGTTCCTATGTGTTTTCATCATGTCTGTCACAGTGACTATTCCTTCCCGCTTCCATTGCTGCTACCTGATGTTAGTTCCTAACAATTCTGTGCTTAGATTGTTGCAATAAATTCCTAATGAACTTCTTTTTACCTTAGTATCTTTTCCCTGGCTTATCTTTAACCTAGCCAGCTGGTCCATCCTACATGTGGTCGCCATATTAATCTTCCTAAAATGTGATTGTAATCTTTTCACCTCTGACTCAGAAGCCATCAGCAACAACCCCCACCTTTTAAGTCTCTTTCCACTTTCCCAAACATGCCTCATGAACCCTGCATTCTAGCCAGACTGGTCTTATTCATTAATGTCTGCATATGCCTTGTGTATTCCCATTGCTGCTTTTTTGTTGTCAAGTCTTTCCACCCACCTCTTTCCCATCCATCTGTCTCCTGTGTGCCCTCTGTAGTTAAGTGCAGAGGCTCTCTTTGACATCCCAAACCTACAGTGACATATCCCACATTTAATTCCCTTGAAATCTGTTATCTATACCAATTACTTGATTTGGACATTTGCTGTTTTATATTTCCACATAGACTGTAAACTCTAGCTCTAAAGAGTAGAGCTATGTCTTAACCTCTTTATATCCTCCATGTTACCTAACAACCATGTAGGTACATTGTATAAAATATTGTTTTATGTAGGGGCACCTGGGTGGCGCAGTCGGTTAAGCGTCCGACTTCAGCCAGGTCACGATCTCGCGGTCCGTGAGTTCGCGCCCCGCGTCAGGCTCTGGGCTGATGGCTCGGAGCCTGGAGCCTGTTTCCGATTCTGTGTCTCCCTCTCTCTCTGCCCCTCCCCCGTTCATGCTCTGTCTCTCTCTGTCCCAAAAATAAATAAAAAACGTTGAAAAAAAATTAAAAAATATTGTTTTATGTAATACTAAACCTGGAAGGCACTCTTAGAAATAATTAATCCATAATTTCATAACATCCAAACTATTCACTGGCCGTAGTGCTATCTCCCTGACAAAGACCTGGGTTGGGACCTCATTTTCTTGAAGTTGGTATTTCATCTTTTTCTTTTTTCAGTTCAACAAAGCTTACTATGTAGATACTATATGTACAGAGTGATGCTAAGAACTCACCATGCCTCTTTTTATGTTGATCTTGGATAAAGGGGCACAGGAGGAAAAACTGGAAAGTGAGGAAGTTCATTCTGAGAGAAGACCCTGCCTACCTGCACTACTATGACCCTGCTGGGGTGAGATCCTGTGGTCAACAAATCTATTGCACTCAGACCTCCACTGCATCTGCTATCTGGGCTTTCCATTCTCCTTTCTGCTCTGTTTATATCCCCATTTCCTCTTTACCCTCCCACTTCTTTTTCTCCTGCTCTCCTCTACCTTTTCCTCTCCCCTCTTAACTGCAAAGATCTGCAGTCTTAGGCTTTGAGGCCAGCACAAGCTCAGGGATGAAAGAAAATATCACTATATTGTTATTCATTTGTTTTTGTTTGCCCTGATCTGATACTTTCAGAGGGACTCAACCAGTCCAACTCATTGCTCTTGGTTTAATATGAAAAACAGTGATAATTCCTCCTCTGGGCCAATTTGGATGAGAGCACTGTTTAAGTCCAGCCATTTGGGCTGTTGTTTATTCAGAAGAGGGCCTTTTCCTTAATAAAAGGAGTCAACTCTAAAGCGTAAAGACAAACCCATCTGGGTTGGGTCCTCAGACCCTGCTTACAGTGCAGGGCTTACAGACCCTGCTTACAGTGCAGGAAGGGGTTTTCTTTAGTCTCCTTCTACTCTTACCCATTTGGGGTGCCCTAATCTACACCAGAGTGAGTCTGTACGGCTTTTGTACCAACAGGATAAGGTATGTTCGTGCATTGTACATTGGAAACATAACATGAGGGCTCCTCTCTTCTCTAGGGGGAAGATCCCCTGGGAGCAATTCACTTGAGAGGCTGTGTAGTGACTTCAGTGGAGAGCAACCCAGATGGTAAGAATGAATTTTTGTTTGAGAGAGGTTATTCAGGCTTCCTTTCCACACCTGGGCATCCTGAACCAACAACAATCAATAACTGACTTAATCAATCAGGCTAAGCATGAATGAATTTCTGTCTGGAAACCTGGGAGAAAACAAGAGTTATTTTCTCCCAGATGCTGCCCTGTCTCTCTGGGCCTTGGAGAGGAGGAGTGGCTTTGTGGATGACTTGAGCAAATCCTTGAGCAATGCTGAGAAAAATCTTCCCCTTGGAACTGGCTTGGATGGAGAGACTTGTTACCTCCTGATGCTTGTAATTGAGCTGTGGCATTCCTTAAAGGGGGACCTTTTACATATCCAGACCAGGAAATCTCCCACAGCAAAAGGAACATTTGTGCAGTGAGACAGTGCAGTGAGTGGAAAGTGCACTTGACTTGCAGTTATGTCTGTGCTAGTCGGTTAGTGGCATGGTCTAGGGTGAACCACCTAATGAATCTGGGCCTTAGCTCCTCCTCTGGAGTGAGGGGTTACACCAGTGACCTCTGGGTCCTAGATCACAAGTCTATGATGTGGTGAATGGAATAGCCATGCTGGTGTTGACTGACTTCACAGATGCAGAAATGAGGGGTATCACTGGGGAGATGTGGTTTAGACATCCCAACCCTGGTTTTGCCATGTCATTTTGGGTTTATGATGTTATAAAGGCTGATGGGAAAACACTACAGCTGCAAAAGCTTAGATGTTTGACTACTCCTGTATCTGCTCATTGTCTTCTTCTTATGGAATTATGATTTTTGATTTGAGGTGGATGTTTTAAGTCTTGTCGCGCTATTGGCCAGTTAACTGCCTTTTGATCTTTCAACAGACTCTAACTTAGCCCCTGATAAAAACAAGTTCAAGCTTGTGTTTTTTACCGAAAGTGGGTCTGGATTTTTGTTTTTATTTTTAATTTTAATATATTAGGGTCAGTCCTTGGCTTATATTATGAGCAGAGGAAAAGTACTCATTAGGCTCTCGTAGAGGTACTCATTAATTGGTATGCAAAAGTAGGAAATTTAGTTTGCTCATAAACTGTAAAAGAAACTGTAAACTGTCGAGTATTTTACTTATTTCTTAAACACACACTCATACCACACACAGTCATACTATGTACCTATCTATATAAATACTATATCTATCTAGCTATCTATATATAGTATTAGTATACTGTAGTATATTATAGTATATATACATACTCTATATATGTATGATTATACAATAAAGATATATGATCATACAATGATGATAAGTTTGAAAGCCACATATTTAATTTTCTTAGAATACTAAAAAAATAAAAATTTCATTCCTTGCAAAAGGAGGGTGACTGGGCAGCGTCTCTGCATGTGCTTTGTCGCTCACTTTCTTTTTCACCAGGCAGGAAAAGCGAAGAAGAAAACCTCTTTGAGATCATCACAGCTGATGAAGTTCATTATTTCTTGCAAGCGGCCACTGCCAAGGAGCGCACTGAGTGGATCAAAGCCATCCAGGTGGCCTCTCGGACTGGGAAGTGAGGATGTTTCTGCAGCCCATCATCACTCTCCCAAGGGAACCCCGTGGATAAGCTTGGCCTAGGACCTGTCCACTTCTGGCAACAGACTGTGATAAAGGGCTCAGGGCTGGGAAATTTTTGTCTGCAGTGGTTCTGAATAGAACTAACCACATGCCACGTCCTGTTCACTTCACCAATCACATTGCTTTCTGAAACCTCTCTGTGTCCCACCACGCAGATATAATAAGCTGTGTGGCATGGCTTCCCTGCTTAATCTCTCCAGGCCTGAGCTTAAAAACCAAAAGCCCTGTGATTCTAATACTCATGGAAGTGAAGTGTGTCTAGTTGTCCAGCTAGTGTCCCTGCTAGGCTCAGCCCTGGCCTTCAGAACCTGAGATATTCTGCTCTTTAAAACTGTTCCCAATCTATACTTAAAGGACTAGGCATAAACCTCCTTTGTTCTTGTTCACCACCTTCTCTTGCTCTTGGCCATTAGATTGTGTATCAGAATGAAGGAGGACTTTCTTCTTCCTTCCTCACTCTAAGCAGAAACTTCCTGAAAACCAGTGCCACAGTGCTGTCTTTTAGGTTGAAGCCTTCTATCACTTACTTATCACATAGCCTGGAGAGTTATACCTTCTGAGAAAATGACCCAAGGAAGCCAGGAGTAGCTGAGGGTCTTTTCCATGCCCAGAAGCCACCCAGAGCAGGTATATTCTACTCCTACCCAATGCTGACCTGAGATGGGTGTATTTTTGTCCCTTCCCAGAGCATTTCTCTACCATTGGCTGTAACTGAGGGTGGGGGTGGGGGTGGGGGCTCCAAATCTTTGAGATTCTCTTTTGTTTGAATGTTTGCAGAAAAAAGTAGCCAGATGGGTTCCCTCCATGGGTTCTCTCCATGGGTGAGGGGTCTGGAGGCTGGCTAGCTAATGTATAGCCTCCAGTTCTAGAGGCTGCAGGGACTGGACCAAAGGCTGGAAGATTGGATGATGGGCTTATACAAAGATAACATTGAAAGGACTTAACTCTAGACACAGCTCACTGAGGTGGCCATCAACATTGTGCAGCACCTTTAATTCTCCAGTTAATGATATTGTGGTAATACCTGAGCTTTAGACACAAGCTGTAGCTGCTCCTGCTTGGCCTCCATGGGGCCTTATGAACCCATTACCAACCCGAGTGATCTGATCTAGATTCAAATTGAGTACCTGTTTCTACTTTTGACCCTGTCAACCAATTAGTGATTCTAACCCTAAAGTGAGAAAAACAAAAACAGAAACAAAAACAAAAACAAAAAACCCCCAAACAGGTATACATGTGAAGGTGCATTTTCCAACTTCAGATTTCTAACTTTAAGGCTATAGTGAGAAAAGAAGAGCAGAAAATTCTTTCTGATTTTATCAACTCCTCTCTTTCCCTCCCCCAATTCCACATAATATCCTTGAGGTTATTTCTACTCCTGAATGGTTTTATCAGTGGCCTAGAGGTAAAAGGCTATCTTTTCTCCAATTCTTTAGTAAGCTGTCTTTTTAGAACATGCACAGTTTTTCTATATTCAGTGTTGAAAGTATTTATTGATATGGAGTCAACTTTATGTTTTGAAACAAACATGACCATGTTTAACATCTCTTTGGTGTGATGGTTCTGATGCTTTGCTTCCCATGATGACTCTTCTTTTACACAACACACTTTCACTTCCTGAGGATAATACCATCTCTCATCTCTCAAGTTATCTCAATGACTTTAGAACATATTTTATTTTATCTTATCTTATTTTATTTATTTATTTATTTATTTATTTATTTTTAAAAATTTTTTTAACGTTTATTTATTTTTAAGACAGAGACAGAGCATGAATGGGGGAGGGCCAGAGAGAGAGGGACACACAGAATCTGAAGCAGGCTCCAGGCTCTGAGCTGTCAGTACAGAGCCTGACGCGGGGCTCGAACTCACGGACCGCGAGATCATGACCTGAGCCGAAGTCAGATGCTTAACCGACTGAGCCACTCAGGCGCCCCTAGTTATTTATTTTTGAGAGAGAGAGAGAGAGAGAGAGAGAGCACAGGTGAGGAGGGGCAGTGAGAGAGGGAGACACAGAACCTGAAGCAGGCTCTAAGCTCTGAGCTGTCAGTGCAGAGCTTGATGCGGGGCTCCAGCCCACGAACTGTGAGATCATGACCTGAGCCGAAGTCAAACGCTCAACTGACTGGGCCACCCAGGTGCACCCAGAACATTTTTTGAAAAACAAATTAAATCTGGGGCACCTGGGTGGCTCAGTCGAACGTCCGACTTCAGCTCAGGTCTTTATCTCACCATCGGTGGGTTTGAGCGCTGCCTTTTTCTCTGTGCTGACAGCTTGCTCAGGGTCTGGAACCTGCTTCAGATTCTGTGTACCCTTCTCTCTCTGCCCCTCCCCCATTCATGCTCTGTCTCTCAAAAATAAATAAAATGTAAAAAAATTAAAAAAAAATAAAACCAAAGTAAGTCTATTCCAGGAAATAATTCAAATATGGGGAAAATGAAGAGTAAGTATCACTGATTTTTAATTTATAAGACCTGATTATAATAGTCAGGCAAGCAAAAGAGTCTCTAAGTGGCCATTAACTATTAAGGACGTCTATTTTCATTAGGGGAAAAGACGTTTCCCATTGAAGGGCTGCTCTGTATGGCTGAGCGGGATGTGCACTACTCAACTCCAGAAGACACTATTCACATTGCAGTTTAGGTGACTGTCACTCCTTGGATTTCCATTACACAATCTGCAGATTTGTATCCAGTGGTATGTAGAGAATTCAAAGTGTCATTATGGCTTCCTAACATGGGTGATTCTTCCTGGTGAAATGAAAGAGCCACTTGCCAAAGTGATATTTAGAGGATAGGCATAGATTTACATCTGAACCTGTTTGGTTAAGAAATCATGCTAAGGTCCTTTTAGGCATAGTAATAGGAAAATCTGCATGCGTCTGAGCCCCAGACTGACAGACATTTCCTTTAGTGATGTGGATGAAGGGATGTACCAACTGTCAATTCCATTTAGAGAACATTTAAAGTTGGAAAGAAAGGCTGCTCAGCATTTACCCAGGATTCCAATTTAGAGTGGGAGAAAAATAAACTGTAAAATAATCAATTGTGTTAGAATTAAGAAAGCATATAAAGAGAGGAAATATCTTCTTGCATCATGTGACTGACAGCAGGTCAGTAAAATAAAGCATTCAATCTGAAAAATCAAACACCCTTTTGGGAAAAAAATAGAAGCATTGTAAGGTGAGAGTTTTACATGAAGGTAGACAATACAGTACCAATTTAAGATGTTAAGTGTCTTTTGTAGATGCATATGGACACATAAACATGTACAGTGACTAAAATTCTACCAGCAGAGGCTAGCTTTCAAAAGCAGAATGAGGAACTTGTTTAGATTAAAATAATGAATAGTTTCCCAGTGTTGGTGGTAGACATTAGAAAAAGCTAAACAGAAAAAAAAAAAAAAAGAAAAGAAAAGAAAAAGAAAAAGCTAAACAGAATACAGACCTCATTTCCTTTGGATTTTGTGTGAAGTTTACTGTGGACAATACCCCCCTGTTGCCATTTTACGTCAGCGTTAGGGTAAAAGAAAACCACAAATGGAATTATGTAAGATTTCAGGTTCCATTTTTGTGTTCTACTCTGAATGAAGAGTTTCAAAACTCTGTAGTGTGGATTAGGGGACATTGGAGAGAAAAGGGTGGGAGAAAGAGAAAGAAAGTTAGGAGAAGCTTGTTTTGTAAAAAATAAACTCAGCTTGAAATGATAGCCCCAGTGGTTTGGGCTCAGTTTCAGGACACAGGGAAGATAAAATTTAGACACCACTGGAGGAGAGCAATGAGGATGGGAGCAGTGTTTATGATACCACATTTGCTACTTGACTTAATTTGAGCTGTGTTAAGTATCAAGGGGAAAATGCACGAGTGTTTATTGGGAGGTTTATGTGATACTGTGGGAAACACAGTGGTCCTGGAGCCTGGGGCTTGTGTTTGAATGTCCAGTCTGTGTCTTACTGCATTTGCAACATAAATATTGGCCTTTTAAGACTGAAGATGAGAATAATGATGTCCTTCTTTCAGGATTGTTCTTGGGACTAAATGAAAAATAGCTGTAAGACACCTGGCATGTGTGAGCACTCAACAAATCCTAATTTCCTTTCTTCTGAGCCCTCTGCCCTTGAAGCTATTCATGGTGATCCAGGTTTTATTTACTTAATTTTATTTTGAGAGAGAGAGAGAGAAAGGGAGCATGAGTGAGAGAGGGGCAGAGAGAGAGAGAGGGAGATAGAGAGAATCCCAAGCAGGCTCTGCACTGTCAGTATGGAGCCTGACATGGGTCTTGAACCATGAACTGTGAGATCATGACCTGAGTCAAAATCAAGAGTCGGAACTTAACCGACTGAACCATCCAGGCGTCCTCGTCATCCAGGTTTTAAGGGCTCTTTAGTAGTGGGTTTCAAATTTTGGTCTCTGTCACAATGGCCTATGGAATTCTCTTGCTGAACATGTGCCTGAGCCTCAGCTTCAGGGATTCTGATTTCATATGCAGAGCATATTCTGATTCATGTGCAGAGGGGGCTATATGTTTGAACTTCTACTTTTTTTTTTTAATAAAATATATGGGTAATTTTTGTCAACATTAAAGTTAAAAACTACCGGGGCGCCTGGGTGGCGCAGTCGGTTAAGCGTCTGACTTCAGCCAGGTCACAATCTGCGGTCCGTGAGTTCGAGCCCCGCATCAGGCTCTGAGCTGATGGCTCAGAGCCTGGAGCCTGTTTCCGATTCTGTGTCTCCCTCTCTCTCTGCCCCTCCCCCGTTCATGCTCTGTCTCTCTCTGTCCCAAAAATAAATAAACGTTGAAAAAAAAATTAAAACAAAACAAAACAAAACAAAAAACAAAAAACTACCAATAAACTATCTGAATCCCCCACTGCCTATTTAGACATTGAAGCACTAACTTAGCATGAAGGTCCTTCACAAATTCGCCCTCACCTATTCCCTAACAGAGTTTTCCTTTGTCTGCCTTTCATTCCAGACATACTTCCCTGTCACTGGTCCTTGGGAAGACCATTGCATGGCTAACCTCCTCTTGTTCACACACTTCCAAGGCCTAGTGTGTTCTGTTCCCTATCTCTTTGGTTCTATAATTCTTATTCTTCCTTAAAGATCCAACATAATGTTTTAGCTATTCCCTCTCTCTTCGCACTGCCTTCCACTTCCTAGTAGAACTTATGCCTCTGAATTTCTCTCCCATCTATTTGTACCAGGCATTTAGCAATGGTCATGGACCATGTTGGTTGAAGTCATTAACCATCCTTCCTGTTTTAGGGTTTGTGGTCTTTGGGGTCAGAAAAGTGTTTGTGTTATACAATTTTTTCAGGTCCTCCTAACACCTAGTTCAGTGCCTGTATTTAAAGGTACTCTATAAACAGCTGGCTAGTGAATGTAATAATTGTTAGTCACAGTCAGGAGCCTCCTTATACACTGACTTGAGCTTAGGAAGATCACTGCAGCTATGACAGCAAATACTTCTTGTCTGCTATCATCCACCATTCTAAGTACTTTGCAAATAGGAAGTTGGTTAATGTTCATAACAACCCTAGGAAATTTATATCATATTATTCTCCTTTAAAGCTTATTTATTTATTTTGAGAAAGAGACAGAGACTATGAGTGGGGGAGGGGCAGAGAAAGAGGGGGAGAGAAAATCCCAAACAGGCTCTGAGCTGTCAGTGCAGGGCCCGACGTGGAGCTTGATCTCATGAAGTATGAGATCATGACCTGAGCTGAAATCAAGAGTTGCCACTTAACCAACTGAGCCACCCAGGTGCCCCTATATTATTCCCATTTAATGGAAGAAGAAATTGTGGCACAGACAGGTAAAGTAACTTGTCCAAGGTCACATAGCTAAGAATTGTCAGAGCGGGGGTTCTAGCCCAGTTTGGCTGGCCCCAGAGTTTTAAGCTCAACCCCCACTTAAAACTTCCTCTTTGTAATAAGAGATGGAATTTAATTAGTGCTGACTATGAGTGTCAGGAACTTTGCTACATACCACACATTTTTTTCCTCTTTAAAAAAATGTGTTTGTACACTTTTGTACACCGTTTATACAGCAGTGATGGAAGGCAGTTTCATCCCCATTTTGCAAATAAAGGAAAAAAGTTTGATTAAGTTACCCAAGACCCCTGGGCTAGTAGCATAATAAGATTCAAATCCAGGTCTGAATTTGAATCTGTCTGCTTAAGCATTCTGCTGTTACTGAGGATATATTTGTTTCTTACCACTTTTTGGTTATCTATCTAATTTTCACAGGAACACCCTGCTTACTGCACCCACCACCCATGCTCTGTCAGCTGCAGTAACATTTCCTGTCATGCCACAGCCAACCACAAAACTGGGCTCTAGGCTTTTCTTTGTATAAAGGAAAACCTCCATGGTCAGATACAACAATGGAAATATCTCTGCCCTGCTGACATATTGGTTTTGAGGTTCATAAAGATTTTATTCTCTAACATGTATATGTATATATATGCCTGTGCATATATGACTTTTTTAAATATTTATTTTTGAAAGAGAGAGAGAGAGGTAGTAGGGGAAGGGGCAGAGAGAGAGGGGGACAGAAGATCTGAAGCAGGCTCTATGTTGACAGTAGAGAGACTGATGCAGGGCCCAAACTCATGAACCCTGAGATCATGACCTGAGCCAAAGTTGGATGTGTAACCAACTGAGCCACCCAGGCACCCCATGGGTGTATGTGATTTTTATACACTTGTGTACTTGTATATGTACTTAAAACTTTTAAAACCTAACTCTACTGACAGCATTGGGTGCACGCATAGAAAAAAAGTTGCAAAGGCGTGTGGCCAACAGCCAGTTCTTTTGCTGTTTACTCTTCTCCCATCTGGAAGATCTAAAAGAGTTGAAGAGATCTGTTGGATATCAGGGAGATTGTTTCTTTGGGAAAAGCAGTTGCAGTGCAATGGAATTTTCCTTTCTGCTCCATGGGGGTGATGTGGGAAGTACCCTTTATCCCAATCAGACTGTAAAGGGCTTCAAGAAGATTCTGACCTTGACTTGTATCTGATGGAATCTGTGTAGCCCAGAGGCTGGTGGTAGATTATGCCTGGAAACTGATTCACTGCTCTGCTTTGTCCATCCTTGCCATTGTGCCATCCATTCAAGATTGAATCTCGGTGATAGCATTTTTAATTTCATCCTGACTAGATTTTACTTCTTTTGTCTCCACAAAAAGTGATTCTATGCTTTTTTTCAACCCAGCTACTATTCTTATTATCATGGTTCTCAATTCTACTTCAGAGATCTTGCTTATATCTGTGTTGATTAAGATCCTGACTGTCATTTCTTCCTGTTCTTTCTTTTGGAGTGAATTCCTTCATTTTGTCATTTTGGAGGAAGAAAAAATTAATAAAATAAAAAATTAAAATTAAATAATTAAAAACAAGACAAAAATCAAATAAAGGAAGCTAGATCCTAGATGTGTTTTCATCTGCTTGTTGAAAGAAGCTTGATAGAATAGAGAAAAAAGGGAAAGAAAAGAAAGGAAAAAGGTAAGAAAAAATTTAAAAATTAGAAAAATTTATGTAATAAAATAGAATCGAAAATTAAAAAAAATTAAAAAATAAAGTAAAAATAATTTTTTTAATTTTTTTTTTTTACTGTTTATTTATTTTTGAGACAGAGAGAGACAGAGCATGAACAGGGGAGGGGCAGAGAGAGAGGGAGACACAGAATCTGAAACAGGCTCCAGGCTCTGAGCTGTCAGCACAGAGCCCGACACGGGGCTTGAACTCACAGACCGCGAGACCATGACCTGAGCCGAAGGCGGATGCTTAACCAACCAAGCCACCCAGGCGCCTCTTAAAAATTTTAATTAAATGAAAATAAAAATTCATTTTTCTCTTTCTGTATCCAAGAAAAAGAAAGAAAAAAACAACAAAAACAATTGAAACAAAAACAGAAGCAAAAAAACTGAAATAATGAATGAACGAGCAAACAGAATGAAACCTGAATGGAGTTACATCTAGTTTCCCCTAGAACTCAAACTATGAAGTCTTCTATAGTCCATCCACTCAGCAGGGGCAAAGACTTGTGCTGATTTTTTAGGGGATGTGCTTGGAGGGTGCAGCTGGGTGGGGCTTGGTGCAGTTCCACTGACCACTAGGTGGCACTGCTTAGCTACTGGCATGGATCAGTGTGGCGCATGTGGGCGGGGAGAGGTGGAAATGGCTTCACTCAGCTCCCTAGTCTCTGGCACAGGAGCTTCAAGTTCTCACTGACCCATGATCAAGCAATCATGGTGTTTCTTTTTACTGTTTAAAATATGGCTATTAGAAAATTTAAAATTGTACACATGGCACTCATGTGTGGCTTGCATTATGTATTTATGGATAATGTGGTTCCAGATAGTAGTCCTTCTATCAGTCTGGATGCTTCCTAAAGTGAAGATGTCAAAAACACAGAGCAGATCCTACAGTCAATTCATAATGGATCTATAATATGAGCAAGAAATAAATGTTTGCTGTTTTAAGACACTGGGGTTTGGGATTGTTTGTAGTATTAATGTCCTCACTATTCTGATTGGGTCAACATGGAAAAGGAAAGGCAGCAGAAGTGAACCTCCTGAATATTCTATTCTCTGAAACCTCCACGAATGTCTATTTTCCTTCTTCAGACTCCTCATCTCCACAACCAACAACCAGAAATATCAGAATCTTTTAAAATTTTCCTTATCCTTTTAGATGGACTCTGGTCTAGGAGTAATTCAGAAGGAGAAAGGCAAATCTGATATTACTGTGTAGATTTTTTTTGTTTTCTTTCTTTTTTTTTTTAGAGTATTTTTTTTAAAAAAATATTTATTCTGAGAGAGAAAGAGTATGCAAGAGTGGGGTAGGGCCAGAGAGAGTGGGGGAGAGGGGATTTTAAGGAGGATCCACACTGTCAGCACAGAGCCCGATGGGGAGCTCAAACTCATGAACCGTGAGATCATGACCTGAGCCAAAATCAAGAGTCAGACACTTAATCGCCTGAGCCACTCAGGTGCCCTGGATTTTTTTTTTTTTTCGTGTCTTGACACACAAGGAAGATAGCTTTCTGATTGTCTTGCCTTTGTAAATGAGGTCAACATAAGACCAGAAGACTCATGCCCCAGTTTGGTCATTTCCTTCCTGTCACAGTGATCCTTGGATAAACAGCCCACTCTTTCAGTTAAGCCTCCCTTCCTGTTTCTCTTGCTCCTTGGGCCTCTCTATAAAGTATTCACATTAGGGTTTTACAAGCATATTCTGATGACAGTGTGAAAGGCATATAGAATTGGACATCGCTAGGAGAACAGTGGCAGTCAAACCTGCTGTCATAATCCAGGGAAGAGATGACAGAATCACACCAGTGAGAGTGAAGCTGGTAAGAGTTCATTTCAATCATCAGTCGAACAAATATTTACAGAAGGTGCGTCATATATCAGAAACTGTGCCTGGATAAGAGGTAGCTAAGCTTTACTCTCTGCCCTCAAAGAGCTCTTAAGATGATGATTTCAACATCCAGTGAGTGCTGAATGCTATGATGTGCAGATAAAGAAAGGGAAATGGGCTATTTTGTGAAGCCTTCCTAGAAATGGTGATAACTGAATGAAGTCTTGAAGGATGAATAGGATTTGCCAGGGCAAAAGGGTAGGAGAAAGATTTGAAAGATACTTAGGGGGAAGAATCAAGAAGAAGAAAGAATCTCAGACGATTTCCCATTTATGACTTAGCACATGGAAGATGGTCACTTCATTGATGAGTGTAAGGAATAAAAGAAGAACAGCCTAGTAATGGGAAAAAAGGACGCATTTAGATTAAAAAAAATAATGAGTTTAGAGTTCTAGTTAGGAATCTAGGAATGACTGCCCATTAGTGATTAGAGATCTACAGGACTGGAGCAAAGAAGAAAGGTCAAAATTTTTAGATTTCAGAGTCAAGAGCTTGTCTATGGGTATTTGAAATTCTAATAATGGGTGAAAATGCCCAGGGAGAACAAGAGTCTATGTATTCATTAACTCATACATTCAGTATTTACTGAGAGTCCACTATGTGGTAAGTGAAGAAATGGGAGATCAACTTGGATAGATATGTACTTTAAAAAAATGCAGGTGGGGCGCCTGGGTGGCGCAGTCGGTTAAGCGTCCGACTTCAGCCAGGTCACGATCTCGCGGTCCGTGAGTTTGAGCCCCGCGTCGGGCTCTGGGCTGATGGCTCAGAGCCTGGAGCCTGTTTCCGATTCTGTGTCTCCCTCTCTCTCTGCCCCTCCCCTGTTCATGCTCTGTCTCTCTCTGTCCCAAAAATAAATAAACGTTGAAAAAAAAAAAATGCAGGAGGGGCGCCTGGGTGGCGCAGTCGGTTAAGCGTCCGACTTCAGCCAGGTCACGATCTCGCGGTCCGTGAGTTCGAGCCCCGCATCAGGCTCTGGGCTGATGGCTCAGAGCCTGGAGCCTGTTTCCGATTCTGTGTCTCCCTCTCTCTCTGCCCCTCCCCCGTTCATGCTCTGTCTCTCTCTGTCCCAAAAATAAATAAACGTTGAAAAAAAAAATTTAAAAAAAAAATGCAGGAGTGTAGACTCTTCTTTCAAGAAACTTTTTATTGTTCAGGGAAAGTGATCAATAGCTGATAACTAGATAGGATAGGAAACCAAGAGAACACTTTTAAAGGATGAGAAAGACTTTCTGGAATTGAAAATGTAGTTGAATTTTACCTACATTTGGAAAAAAGCTTTTTGTTAATGAGCTAAAAGTTTATTCTACACATATCTATTAATATTATTAAAGTTTGCAGAGGTTTAATCATATTTATTAATGTAACCGTTCACTTCTCTCATTATCTGATTGTTCTGCACTGCAAATAATGAATCTAGAAGACTTATGTTTCAAAAGAAATTGATTAAACAAATTTTAATTGACCATCTCCTGAGGTGTTATGCAGGCACAGAAAAGTCAAGACCTGATCATGCCCTCTGGGACTTACTGTTTATAAAGATTAATGCCTGTGGACTGCATAGATGATCACTGTGATGAGATTGTACTTCCATTTGTAGAAAATCTCTTAAAAAATAAGAAAGTGGAAACATTGAGGAAAGTCTAGAAAATTGAATTAAGGCTCTGTTTGTGTCAAATGAACAACTGAAGAATTTGAGCTCTCTCTTTTTCCTTGTAGGCAATGGGATCCATTTATTAAAGGGGGCCTGCACAGAGGGATCTTGTAGGACAGTGACTCAAAGGACAGGGGAATCAGTTGGGGACTATTGTAGTTTGCCTTTATGGGAGGTAATAGTATGTAGGTAGTAGAGTTAAGGATGAACACAACTATTTCAAAGGAAGAATCCACAGATCGTACCAACTGAATAAGGTGGTGAGCATTAAGAGGTACTTAGGAAGGACTTTAGTGTCTTGATCCTCTGAGGAGAGTAGTTCCTTAACAGAAAAAAGAAAGTCATAGAGTGAGGTGGGTTTGGGATATGAGTTTGAAGATAAGGAGAGAGGGGAGAGGCAAAGATCTGCTTAGACTCATGAGCAAAGAAGTAAGAGCTAAGGAGATATTCCTAGACCTTCTCCAAGGAGAATATGTAGAATTGAGAAATCGACACAGTTTTGTTGTTTTGAAGGGGCACATACAGCCCAGGTTTTATAGCAGTGCTATCAACAATAGCCAAAGTACGGAAAGAGCCCAATGTCCCTTGATGGATGAATGGATAAAGAAGATGTGGTATATATAGGAGGAGCCAAGATGGCAGAACAGCATGGAAGTTTTTTGTGTGTCTCACTTCCATGAAATACAGCCAGACCAACACTAAACCATTCTACACACCTAGAAAACTGATTGGAGGATTAACACAACAATCTGCACAACCTGAACCAGAGAATTCAGCAGGTACGTGCCGCAGAGGGGTGAATTTTGGGGAGTGAGAAGCCACGGAGGGTAGGGAACCGCTTTTGTGGGTGGAGAGAGGATGGAGACTGGGGAAGGGGGGAGAATACGGGAAAAGCACCCTTCCCCAAAAGCAGCTGGAGAGAAAGTGGAAAATTGGAAACAGCCGCAGGGACTAAACTAAAAAGGGAGAAAGGAGAAAGGAGAGGGTTTAAATTCCATTAAGCCTGTAGATAAGGGGAGCACAGAGTCTGCAACTCCACAGCTCGATACCTGGCGGTGCTCTGGTGGGAAGGGCGAATCCTCAGGAACAGAGTGGGGTCCGGGAGGTTCTCGGGCCACACAGGGAAAAGCGGTTCCACTGCTGGAAGGACATTTGGTAGAGGCTGTTAAAGCCACCTGGTCCCAGCAGAGCCCAGAAAACGGCCACATTTGCTGGTGCTGGAACAAGGTTGTTAAGGGTGAAGCCTGTTGCCAGATGTGTGTTGTGATTTGCCATAATCCCTGAAGCACTGCTACTACACTATCTCAAGAACTTTTTCTGGGGTGGGCTGGCACCTGACCGCAGTCTCGGGGCACCGGGAGCAGCAGGGTCCAGCAAGTGTTCCTGGGTGCAGCCGACATTTGGCCATTGCTCGTGAGACCCTCCCACAGAGGGGTGGAACGGGTCAAAGCCGCAGTCCTTCAGAAGTAAGGGGCCGGGGAAAACAGCCGCCTTTGACACAAAACTCGGGAGAGAGGTACTGCCTGGGGCTTGGTCACGGAGAGTGAAAAAGCGGGGAGTAGACGAAAGCTGAAGACACAATTGCTGACCAGGGAGAACAGACTGGGTAGCTGGGTGGTGCCATTTTCACTGCTCCTGTGCATGCGCATACGTAGTGCACCTACGAGCACTGCAACAATCCACCCCAGTAGGCTAGCAGCGCCATCTAGTGGCGAGTGGAGCTGTTGCATTGAGCCCGCCCAATTGGGCCAACTTCGTTCTGCAAGAACACAAGTCTCACCACCGGCTTAGTTTGTGGACTATAAAGCACTACACAGACTGACTTCTAGAGGAAAACAAAGTAATTTCAGTCCTATTTCAATCTGTTAGCAGGTTCATCTATTCAATTTTCTTTCTTTCTTTTTTTCTTTTTCTCTTTTACACTTTTTTTCTTTTTCTTGAATACAGGAGAAAAAATTCATTTTTATTTTCAATTTTTATTAAAAATATTTTTCTTTAATTTTTTCTACTGTATTTTTTACTTTTGCGTAAATTTAAAAAATTCTAATTTACTTCCATCATTTCATTTTAGTCTACTTCAGTATATACATTTTTTCAAATTTTCCAACAATTTCCTTTTTTTTTTCCTTTTTTTCCTTTTTTTCTCTAATCTATCAAGCCTCTTTCAACACCCAGAACAAAACACACCTAGGATCTGGCATCATTTATTCACTTTTGTGTGTGTGTATTTGATCTATTAATTTTAATTTTTTTATTTTAATTTATTTTAATTTTAATTTTTCTACCTCATTAATTCCTTTTCTCCCTTCAAAATGATGAAATGAAGGAATTCACCCCAAAAGAAAGAACAGGAACAAACGACAGCCAGGGACTTAACCAACACAGATACAAGCAAGATGTCTGAACCAGAATTTAGAATCACGATAATAAGAATACTAGCTGGAGTTGAAAATAGATTAGAATCCCTTTCTGCAGAGATAAAAGAAATAAAAAATAGCCAGAATGAAATTAAAAATGTTATAACTGAGCTGCAATCACAGATGGATGCAGCGGCGGTAAGGATGGATGAGGCAGAACAGAGAATCAGCGATATAGAGGACAAACTTATAGAGAATAATGAAGCAGAAAAAAAGAGGGAGACTAAGGCAAAAGAACATGATTTAAGAATTAGAGAAATCAGTGACTCATTAAAAAGGAACAACATCAGAATCATAGGGGTCCCAGAAGAGGAAGAGAGAGAAATGGGGGTAGAAGGGTTATGTGAGGAAATCATGGCGGAAAACTTTTCTAACCTGGGGAAAGACACAGACATCAAAATCCAGGAAGCACAGAGGACTCCCATTAGACTCAACAAAAACCGACCATCAACAAGGCATATCATAGTCAAATTCACAAAATACTCAGGCAAGGAGAGAATCATGAAAGCAGTAAGGGAAAAAAAGTCCTTAACCTACAAAGGAAGACAGATCAGCTTTGCAGCAGACCTATCCACAGAAACTTGGCTGGCCAGAAAAGAGTGGCAGGATATATTCAGTGTGCTGAATCAGAAAAATATGCAGCCAAGAATTCTTTATCCAGCAAGGCTGTCATTCAAAATAGAAGGAGCGAGTAAAAGTTTCCCAGACAAACAAAAATTAAAGGAGTTTGTAAACACTAAACCAGCCCTGCAAGAAATTTTAAGGGGTACTCTCTGAGGGGAGAAAAGATGAAAAAAATACATATATATGTATGTATATATATACATATATATATGTATGTATATATATACATATATATATATATACACACATACACACACACACACACACATATATATATATATATATATATATATATATATATATATATATACCAAAAGCAACAAAGATTAGAAAGGACCAGAGAACACCACCAGAAACTCCAACTCTACAAGCATCATAATGGCAATAAATTCATATCTTTCAGTAATCACTCTAAACATCAATGGACTCAATGCTCCAATCAAAAGACACAGGGTAATAGAATGGATAAGAAAACAAGATCCATCTCTATGCTGTTTACAAGAGACCCACTTTAAACCTAAAGACACCTTCAGATTGAAAGTAAGGGGATGGAGGGGCGCCTGGGTGGCGCAGTCGGTTAAGCGTCCGACTTCAGCCAGGTCATGATCTCGCGGTCCGTGAGTTCGAGCCCCGCGTCAGGCTCGGGGCTGATGGCTCGGAGCCTGGAGCCTGTTTCCGATTCTGTGTCTCCCTCTCTCTCTGCACCTCCCCCGTTCATGCTCTGTCTCTCTCTGTCCCAAAAATAAATAAAAACATTGAAAAGAAAAAAAAATTTTAAAAAAAGAAAGTAAGGGGATGGAGAACCATCTATCATGCTAATGGTCGACAAAAGAAAGCTGGAGTAGCCATACTTATATCAGACAATCTAGACTTTAAAATAAAGACTGTATCAAGAGATACAAAAGGACATGATATCATAATCAGGGGGTCTATCCACCAAGAAGACCTAACAATTGTAAACATTTATGCGCCAAATGTGGAAGTACCCAAATATATAAATCAATTAATTACAAACATAAAGAAACTCATTGATAGTAATACCATAATAGTAGTAGACTTCAACACCCCACTCACAGCAATGGACAGATCATCTAATCAAAAAATCAACAAAGAAACAATGGCTTTGAATGACACACTGGATCAGATGGACTTAACAGATATATTCAGAACATTTCATCCTAAGGCAGTGGAATATACATTCTTCTCCAGTGCACATGGAACGTTCCCCAGAATAGACCATATACTGGGACACAAATCAGCCCTAAGTAAGTACAAAAAGACCGAGATCATACCATGCATATTTTCAGACCACAACGCTATGCAACTTGAAATCAACCACAAGAAAAAATTTGGAAAGGTAACAAATACTTGGAGACTGAAGAACATCCTACTAAAGAATGAATGGGCTAACCAAGCAGTTAAAGAAGAAATTAAAAAGTATATGGAAGTCAATGTAAATGATAACACCACAACCCAAAACCTCTGGGACGCAGCAAAGGCGGTCGGTCATAAGAGGAAAGTATATAGCAATCCAGGCCTTCCTAAAGAAGGAAGAAAGATCTCAGATACACAACCTAACCTTACGCCTTAAGGAGCTGGAAAAAGAACAACAAATAAAACCCAAAACCAGCAGAAGACAGGAAATAATAAAGATTAGAGCAGAAATTAATGCTATTGAAACCAAAAAACCCAGTAGAACAGATCAATGAAACCAGAAGCTGGTTCTTTGAAAGAATTAACAAAATTGATAAACCACTAGCAAGTTGGATCAAAAGGAAAAAGGAAAGGACCCAAATAAATAAAATCAAGAATGAAAGAGGAGAGATCACAACCAACATAGCAGAAATAAAAACAATAATAAGAGAATATTATGAGCAATTATATGCCAATAAAATGAGTAATCTGAAAGAAATGGACAAATTCCTAGAAACATATACACTACCAAAACTGAAACAGGAAGAAATAGAATATTTGAACAGACCCATAACCAGTAAGGAAATCCAATTAGTAATCAAAAATCTGGCAAAAAACAAGAGTCCAGGGCCAGATGGCTTTCCAGGGGAATTCTACCAAACATTTAAGGAAGAGTTAACACCTATTCTCTTGAAGATGTTCCAAAAAATAGAAATGGAAGGAAAACTTCCAAACTCTTTCTATGAAGCCAGCATTACTTTGATTCCAAAATCAGACCATGACCCCACTAAAAAGGAGAACTACAGACCAATTTCCCTGATGAACATGGATGCAAAAATCCTCAACAAGATATTAGCCAACTGGATCCAACAATACATTAAAATAATTATTCACCACGACTAAGTGGGATTTATACCTGGGATGCAGGGCTGGTTCAGTATCTGCAAAACAACTAACGTGATTCATCACATCAATAAAAGAAAGGACAAGAACCATATGATCCTCTCAATAGATGCAGAGAAAGCATTTGACAAAATACAGCATCCTTTCTTGATAAAAACCCTCAAGAAAGTAAGTATAGAAGGATCATATCTCGAGATCATAAAAGCCATGTATGAACGACCCAACACTAATATCTTCCTCAATGGGGAAAAACTGACAGCTTTCCCCCTAAGGTCAGGAACAAGACAGGGATGTCCACTCTCGCCACTGTTATTCAACATAGTATTGGAAGTCTTAGCCTCTGCAATCAGGCAACACAAAGAAATAAAAGGCATCCAAATTGGACAGGAGGAGGTCAAACTTTCACTCTTTGCAGATGACATGATACTCTACATGGAAAACCCAAAAGATGCCACCAAAAAACTGCTAGAATTGATTCATGAATTCAGCAAAGTTGCAGGATATAAAATCAATGCATAGAAATCGGTTGCATTCGTAAACACCAACAATTAAGCAACAGAAAGAGAAATCAAGGAATCGTTCCCATTTACAGTTGCACAAAAAACCATAAAATACCTAGGAATAAATCTAACCAAAGAGGTGAAAAATCTATACACTGAAAATTATAGAAAGCTTATGAAAGAAATTGAAGAAGATGCAAAAAAAAAAAAAAGGAAAAAGATTCCATGCTCCTGGATAGGAAGAACAAATATTGTTAAAATATCGATACTACCCAAAGCAATCTACATATTCAATGCAATCCCTATCAAAGTAACACCAGCATTCTTTACTGAGCTAGAACAAATACTCCTAAAATTTGTATGGAACCAGAAAATACCCTGAATAGCCAAAGCGATCTTGAAAAAGAAAACCAGAGCAGGAGGCATCACAATCCCAGACTTCAAGCTATACTACAAAGCTGTCATCATCAAGACAGTGTGGTACTGGCACAAGAACAGACACTCAGATCAATGGAACAGAATAGAGAACCCAGAAATGGACCCACAAACGTATGGCTAACTAACCTTTGACAAAGCAGGAAAGAATATCCAATGGAATAAAGACAGTCTCTTCAGCAAGTGGTGCTAGGAAAACTGGGCAGCGACATGCAGAAGAATGAATCTGGACCACTTTCTTACACCATACACAAAAAAAACCTCAAAATGGATGAAAGACTTCAATGTAAGACAGGAAGCCATCAAAATCCTCAAGGAGACAGCAGGCAAAAACCCCTTTGATCTTGGCTGCAGCAACTTCTTACTTGACATGTCTCCAGAGGCAAGGGAAACAAAAGCAGAAATGAACTACTTGGACCTCATCAAAATGAAAAGCAATCAGCAAAACTAAAAGGCAACCGACAAAATGGGAGAAGATATTTGCAAATGACATATCAGATAAAGGGTTAGTATCCAAAATCTATAAAGAACTTATCAAACTCAACACCCAAAAAACAAATAATCCAGTGAAGAAATGGGCAAAAGACATGAAGAGACACTTCTCCAAAGAAGACATCCAGATGACCAACCGACACATGAAAAAATGCTCAACATCCCTCATCATCAGGGAAATACAAATCAAAACCACAATGAGATACCACCTGACACCTGTCAGAATGGCTAACATTAACAACTCAAGCAACAACAGATGTTGGCGAGGATATGGAGAAAGAGGATCTCTTTTGCATTGTTTGTGGGAATGCAAGCTGGTGCAGCCACTCTGGAAAACAGTATGGAGGTTCCTCAAAAAACTAAAAATAGAACTACCCTACGACCCAGCAACTGCACTACTAGGCATTTATCCACGGGATATAGGTGTGCTGTTTCAAAGGGACACACGCACACCATGTTTATAGCAGCACTATCAACAATAGCCAAAGTATGGAAAGAGCCCAAATGTCCATCAATGGATGAATGGATAAAGAAAAATGGTATGTATATACCATGGAGTATTACTTGGCAATCAAAAAGAATGAAATCTTGCCATTTGCAACTACATGGATGGAACTGGAAGGTATTATGCTAAGTGAAATTAGTCAGAGAAAGACAAAAATCATGACTTCACTTATATGAGGACTTTAAGAGACAAAACAGATGAACATAAGGGAAGGGAAACAAAAATAATAAAAAAACAGGGAGGGGGACAAAACAGAAGAGCCTCATAAATATGGAGAATAAACTGAGGATTACTGGAGGGGTTGTGGGAGGGGAATGGGCTAAATGGGTAAGGGGCACTAAGGAATCTACTCCTGAAATCATTGTTGCACTATATGCTAACTAATTTTTATGTAAATTAAAAAAAAAAGATGTGGTATGTATATACAATGGAGTATTACTCGGCAATCAAAACGAATGAAATATTGCCATTTACAACAATGTGGATGGAGCTATAGGGTATTATGCTAAGCGAAATAAGTCAGCCAGAGAAAGACAAATATCGTGACTTCACTCATGTGGAATTTAAGATACAAAACAGATGAACATAAGGGAAGGGAAGCAAAGATAATATAAAAACAGGGAGGGAACAAAACATAAGAGACTCTTAATTACAGAGAACAAACTGAGGGTTGCCAGAGGGGCTGTGGGGGGGGGTGAGCTAAATGGGTAAGGGACATTAAGGAAGACACTTGTTGGGATGAGAACTGGGTGTTATACATAGGGGATAATTCACTGGAATCTACCTCTGAAATCACTATTGCAATATATGCTAACTAAGTTGGATGTAAATAAAAAAAAAAAGGAAATTGACACAGCTTTATGTCAAACAACTGGGAAGAACCATGGTGGAGATAGGGAGCAGGAAGGCCAGCCAGTAAAGGGATTGTTAAAGGTGTGGTTTATAGAAGAAGACTGTTAGAAGCCTAGGGAGAAGGGTGATTCTACAAGAAAAAGGAAGTGGTCAAAAGTATCAAATGCATAGAGCCTAAGGAGGCTGAGGCTTCAAAAAGGCAGTTGGGCTTGGTGATTAATGCACCATGGTGACCTTCAAGGGGCAGTTTCAGAAGGAGGTCAAGGGAAAAGTCACAAAGAGAAAATGGGGTGGGGCTAGTGAAAAGGGGAAGGAGTGGTTACAGACTATTCATTCTAGAAGTTTGTTACAGTGAATTATAGAGTAGAGAACTGGTTTGTAGCTTCCAGGAATAATAGGTAACTCATTCATTTATTTGTTTACTAGGGCCATATTTATTAGAGCCTACTATGTGCTTGTTCACTGCTAGGTGAATAAGGTGGGCCTGATCCCCAGTATTACGGAACTTGCATTCTAGTGTGGAGGGATAGTCTGTAAACAATGAAGACAACTTCAGATATTGAAAGTGGCATTGATGAAAATAAAATGAGGCATGAAATAAGCACATAGCTGTTTATGGAAAGAGAAGGTGTGTAGATCTTGAGGCAGGAATGAGCACCATATGTTCAAGGAACCCAAAGGACCGTGTGTCTAGTGCTTGATACACTAGGGGGAGAGTGATAGGAGACATCAGAGAGACACAGGGAAGGACTTTGAATTTTATTCCATGTTTACGAGAACAGACACCATTGGTGGATTTTAAATAGGGGAGTGACATGATCAGATTTACAACTATCAAATTCTCTTTGGCTGCTCTGTGAAGAATGGATTGTAGAAGAAAGCATGAGTTCAAGCTTGGACACATTAATGAGAAGCTGCTGAATAATTCAGCAAAGGGGTAAGCATGGCTTAGACCAGACAGGTAGCCCAGAAAATGGGGAGAAGGGGTCAGATTTGGGATATGTTTTGGTGGTAGAATCTCCAATAGGGTACGCTAAATGATGCTGAGGGTAAGGGGAAAAGAAAAATGAAGGGTGACTCTTAGGTTTTTGGCCTGAGTGACTACATAAACAGTAAAAACATTTCCTGATATGGGAAGACTGGAGGAGGTGCAGATATGGGGTGTGGTATGGTGGTAGGGATCAGGGGTTTCATTGTGCTTATACGGGACTTGTTTTGAGCCATCCAAGTGGAGGTGGAGTTCATAGGAGTGGCTGGAGTCAAGTGCTGTCCTAGTGAAGGGCTGTATGTTTGTAAGGCATCGATTGAGGGCAGGAATATGCTGGAAAGAAGAAGAGAGGAGGAAAATGAGGAAGGTGGGTTTGGGAGGGGGTGAAGAAGGATTCGATCACTGGCCCAGAGAGGGTTTCCATGGAAAGCAGGAGGGACACCACTGATGCAGAAAAGGAAATAAAGGCACATGTAGAAACAGAGTCCTTTAGAGGTGGGAGGAAGAAAGGAGACAAGGCTTAGGCTGAATGCCCTCTGATGTCTCTCTGAAGTGAGAGATGAAGTCCCCTGGTCAGGGGGATTTGAGTGAGAGGAACTGTTGGAGCCTGAGGACAGAGGAGGTTTGGAATAACATTTTGGAGAATCATTTGAGAGTAGAGAGCATGGAGTGAGAAAAGCCCTTGACCTCAGAGTCCTTAATGACCCTAAGGCAAGAACAAGGAACCTGAATGGAATAACCCAGTGAGGGCATGTGTGGGATACAGAAAGACCCTAGAGCACTGAGTGGGGCTGGGGCGTTAGGTTCCTGGTGTAGGCAAAAGGCTAGGTGTTTGCAGCAGCATAAAAATGTGGAAGTGCAACTAAAAGCTGGGTCCACAGACCACAGTTTCAGCATCCCTTGGCAGTCTGTTCCAGAAAGCCAGGGCTCCAGCCCAGATCTCTGAGTCAGGCCATGCAATTTAATTAGATCCCTGGGTGATGTCCTATGTGTATTAAAATTTGTAATGAGCTGCAGTAGGGAATGAGGATTTCAAGGGTTAAACATTTTAAAAAATAAGAATGGTGTGTTCCTGCAGAAGGTCAGAGGATCTTTCTTATTGATTAATACATTTTCCTTTTTATAGATCTTTATGTTTTCCTGATTTTAAAAAAGAATGTACACCTGTTTCAGAAGTGGAAATATGGGCAGGTACGAAGGCACTAATGTCCAGCCACATTCCTAGGGCCTGTTTCTTTTTTTTTTTTTAATGTTTTATTTTATTTTGTTTTCGAGAGAGACAGAGCGTAAGCAGGGGAGGGCAGAGAGAGAGAAAGACACAGAATCAGAAGCAGGCTCCAGACACCGAGCGTGCCTAAACAGAGCCAGATGTGGGACTCGAACCCACGGACCGTGAGATCATGACCTGAGCCGAAGTCGGACACTTAACCAACTGAGCTACCTAGGTGCCCCTCCTAGGGCCTGTTTCAATAATAGAAGGAACTGAGTAATGACTGTGAGGCTCCCTGCAAGTTTAGTCTCTCCCAGGGAGTTATCACCAGGAGGCAGTTTAGCAGCAGAGCATTTGTTTCTTCATAAGATGACCTTCAGCCAGTTCTTAACTTAGCCCCTATTTCTTTATCAGCAAAATGGGTATGTAAGTAATACTACATAGGGTTAATGTAAATATTACATTAAATATTTATGCAAATACTTCAATAAAAGCCCCAGAAGTTATTATTACATGTACTAGGGTGAGAAATCACCAGGCAAAACAAACTTTTAATGCATGTAATATAAAAGTTCCCCTGCTTGGTGGTCTTTGGGCCACTTCCTGTACAAACTACTAATTTGAAGATCCTTATCAGCATGACAGTTCAGGAGAAGAACCCTGGAGGACTGACGAGACAGTATACATGCCTAATGTGAGGCACATGGTCAGGGAATGGAAGCCAAGGTCTGTGCAAAGGGGAACAAGTCATGAAGACTTCGGTGTGGGAAATTAGAAGCAACAGAGCAAAATTTCAGGTCCTGGGATGGAACACAGGTTTCTCCTGGGGCTTCCTCCACTTTGGGGCTTTCCTTTTCCGTTTCCCATTAGTCCCCAGATGCAATGTAAATTGCTTTTGCAGTTAATAGCTGCAAATCAAAACTATAAAAACCAGGAAATAAATGTATGCCCATACATAAATGTATGCCCCTGACGAGGCTGGGGGTGGGGTGTGTTAAACAATTTGGAGATCTCCCACTTTCTCATGGTAGCTTGCCTACATATTTAAATAAGCACTGATGGGGGCACCTGGGTGGCTCAGTCGGTTGGATGACTGACTTCGGCTCAGGTCGTGATCTCACAGTCAGTGAGTTCAAGCCCCTCATGAGGCTCTGTGCTGACAGCTCAGAGCCTGGAGCCTGCTTCAGATTCTGTGTCTCCCTCTCTCTCTGCTACTCCCCACTCGTGCTCTGTCTCTCTCTGTCTCTCAAAAATGAATAAACATTAAAAAAATTTTTTTAAAGCACTGATGAAACGCTATGATACATGTTCAGCATAATGCCATACAAGGGCATATGAGGTATTTAATTTGCCATGTGGCACCTGTAAGGTTGAAGGAGTACATACCTTCTAATGCACTGAGTAAGTGTGTCCCTCTTTTTGAAAGTCCCTCTAACTACGGGTTGTGCTTGAGCTACAGCACTAATATATTTTTGTATGAGAGAATAATGAAAAACCCTGGTCTTGCTTCTTTAACATCCTTTGCATCCTGTCTTTCCTGGGGAACAAATGGGGGATTGAAATTATTTTATGCACGGTAGATTTGTTTGCAAAGGCAAAGTTGGTACACTTTGGGCAGCACCGTTTTAACCTCATTTTTGCAATTCTTCTGGAGAAAGATGCACACTATCATTAATTCCTTGAGGAGTGACACATGTGATTTTGGAGCTTCCTTGGATTTAATACAAAAACAACCACTTACAGAATAGGTAGCCTGGGCCCAGCACCGTGCTAGGTACTTAGCAAGCACTGTTTTATTCCAACTTCACACTAACCCTCTGAGGCAGTTCCTTCTGTTATTCCCAGATAAGGGCACTGAGGCTCAGAAGGGTGAAGTAAATTGGACAAATTTACGCGACTAGTTAGAACAGCGGAGATGGGATTCAAACCCAGATTTTGCACTTGTAATCAATGTTACATTTTCTCTTATTCCTCACAGTCTTCCTCTGGATGTCATTCAAATCTCTCGCTACCTTTAACATCTACTGTAGCAGGAATTCTCCAGCCTTCTAAGGTTACCTTTTCTTTTAGCATCCAAATAAAATGACTCTGTTCCTGTATACCTGAGAAATCTAACCACCTCACCAATGTTTCCAAAACTTCTGAAGGGTAGAGAAGACTTACATTCTTTCACCCCTTCTCATTCTGAACTCTTCCTTCTATCTTGTTCTCATTACCTACCCCTGACATTAAGCACTTACTGTTCACAGTCAACGTATAGCCTCACATCCTGCACATGCACACAGCTTTTCCTTCTCCATTACCCTGAACACTGCTCATCCAAAGGGAGAATATATCAGCTGGGTTTTCTGTAAAGCAGAAATTGAGACAGAATTAGGAGTGGAAGAGGTTTGCTGAGAAGGGGAGGTGGTAATCCCATACAAGATGAAAGAAAAAAGAATCAGAGTTGGGCAGAGAAAGCCTTCAGACTGCCATATAGATCTGACAGGGGTGGTCTTGAATATCAGTCTCAAAGGGTAATCCTCCTAATGGAGAGTGTTTTGAGCTTTGTGTGGAAGAAGAAGTGGCCCAAGATGATAGTATACATGGACTCATGAAGTGGCAGATGGCATGGTCAGGGTCCTATAAAGAAAAAGATTAGGGGAGGAGCCAGATGGCGGGACAGCATGGAAGTTTTGTGTCTCGCATCCATGAAATACAGCCAGATCAACACTAAACCACCCTGCACACCTAGAAAACTGGTTTGAGGATTAACACCACAATCTGCACAACCTGAACCACAGAACTCAGCAGGTATGTGGCGCAGAGAGGTGAACTGGGGGAGACAGAAGCCTCTGAGGGCAAGGAGCTGTTTTTGCATCCAGAGAGAGGAGGGGGGCAGGGGGTGGGGGAGAATACAGGAAATAAACAGGGGAGCACAGAGTCTGAAACTCTGCAGCTCAATACCTGGCGGTGCTCTGGTGAGAAGGGCGAATCCCCAGGAGCAGAGTGAAGTCCAGGGTCTTTGGGCCACATGGGGAGAAGCGGTTCCTCTTCTGGGAGTACTCCCCACAGGCAAAGGTCCCAGCAGATGCTGGAGAACAACCACAGTCGTTGGTGGTGGAACAAGGTTTTTATGAGTGAATCCTGGTGCCAGATGTGTGTTGTGATTTTCCATAATCCCTGAAAGATCGCTGCCAGACGATCGTGTGAACTTTTTCTGGGGCGGGCTGGCAGCCAGCCGCAATTTCTGGGTATTGGCAGCAGTGCAGTCTCAAACGTTCCTGGGTGTGGCTGGCACCTGCCCATTGCTCGATGAGACCCTCCCGTAGAGGGACAGAACGGGTCATAGCCGTAATCCCTCAGAAGTCCGGGTCGGGAAAACAGCCGCATCTGAGATAAAACTCAGGAGGGAGGTGCTGCCTGGCAACCTGACGGCTTGGTCACGGACAGTGTAAAAGCGGGAAGTGGATGGAAGCTGGAGACGGAGGACAGGTGCACAATTGCTGATCGCAGAGAACGGAGTTCCAATACTAGAGACTGGGAGCTGGGTGACGCCATTTTTCACCGCTGCCGCGCATGCACGCACACACACCTACAAGCACCACAACAATCCACCCTCGTAAGCTAAGCAGCGCCATCTAGTGGAGAATGGAACCATTACACTAAGCCCAACCAACTGGTCCAACCTGGCTCTTCAGGAACAGCGCAAATCTCTCCTCCTGCTTGGTTTATGGACTATAAAGTGCTTCATAGTTTGACTTCTAGAAGAAAACAATGTAATTTCAATGGTATTTCAAGTCAGTTTGCTGGTCCATCTATTCAATTTTCTTTTTTTTTTCTTTTCTTTTTCTTGAATACAGAAAGGGAAAAATTTTATTTTTATTTTCAATTTTTATTAAAAATATTTTTCTTTAATTTTTTTCTACTACATTTTTTACTTTTTTGTAAATTCTTCAAATTCTATTTTATTTCCATCATTTCATTTTACTCTATTTCATTGTATTCATTTTTTCAAATTTTCAAACGCTTTTTTTTCTTTTTCCCTTTTTTTCTCTAATCTATCAAGCCTCTTTCAACACCCAGATAAAAACACACCTAGGAACTAGCATCATTTATTTGATTTTTGTGTGTGTGTGTTGTTTTTAATTTTTTAATTTTAATTTTTTAGTTTTAATTTTTTTAATTAAAAAATTGTTTGCCCCATTAACTCCTTTTCTTTCTTCAAAATGACAAAATAAAGGAATTCACCCCAAAAGAAAGAACAGGAACAAACAACAGGCAGGGACTTAACACAGATACAAGCAAGATGTCTGAACCAGAATTTAGAATCACGATAATAAGAATACTAGCTGGGGTGAAAAATAGATTAGAATCCCTTTCTGCAGAGATAAAAGAAATAAAAGCTAGCCAGGATGAAATTAAAAATGCTATAACTGAGCTGCAACCTTTAATGGTGCCACGGCAGGAAGGATGGATGAGGCAGAGCAGCCAATCAGCAATACAGAGGACAAACTTATGGGGAATAATGAAGCAGAAAAAAAGAGGGAGACTAAGGCAAAAGAGCACTATTTAAGAATTAGAGAAATCAGTGACTCATTAGAAAGGAACAACATTAGAATCATAGGGTCCCAGAAGATGAAGACAGAGAAATAGGGGTAGAAGGGTTATGTGAGCAAATCATAGTGGAAAACTTTCCTAACCTGGGGAAAGACAAAGACATCAAAATCCAGGAAGCACAGAGGACTCCCATTAGATTCAACAAAAACTGACCATCCACAAGGCATCGTCAAATTCACAAAAAATTTGTGGCAAGGAAAGAAACATGAAAGCAGCAAGGGAAAAAAAAGTCCTTAACCTACAAAGGAATACAGATGAGCTTTGCAGCAGACCTATCCACAGACACTTGGCAGTCCAGAAAGTAGTGGCAGGATATATTCAATGTGCTGAATCGGAAAAATATGCAGCCAAGAATTCTTTATCCAGCAAGGCTGTCATTGAAAATAGAAGGAGAGAGTAAAAGTTTTCCAGAGAAACAAAAATTAAAGGAGTCTGACCACTAAACCAGCCCTGCAAGAAATTTTAAGGGGAACTCTCTGAGGGGAGAAAAGATGAAGAAAAAAAAAAAGACCAAAAGCAACAAAGACTAGAAAGGATCAGAGAACACCAGCAGACACTCCAACTCTACAAAAAACATAATGGCAATAAATTCATATCTTTCAGTAATCACTCTAAACATCAATGGACTCAATGCTCCAATCAAAAGACACAGGGTAATAGAATGGATAAGAAAACAAGATCCATCTCTATGCTGTTTACAAGAGACCCACTTTAGACCTAAAGACACCTTCAGATTGAAAGTAAGGGGATGGAGAACCATCTATCATGAGAATGGTCAATGAAAGAAAGTTGGAGTAGCCATACTTATATCAGACAATCTAGACTTTAAATAAAGACTATAACAAGAGATGAAGAAGGGCATTATATCATAATCAGGGGGTCAATCCACCAAGAAGACCTAACAATTATAAACATTTATGCTCCAAATGTGAAGTACCCAAATACATAAATTAATTAATCACAAACAAAGAAACTCATTGACAATAATGCCATCATAGTAGGGAACTTTAACACCCCACTTACAGCAATGGACAGATCATCTAAACAGAAAATAAACAAGAAAACTGTGGCTTTGAATGACACTGGACCAGATGGACTTAACAGATATATTCAGAACATTCATCCTAAAGCAGCAGAATATACATTCTTTAGTGCACGTGGAACATTCTCCAGAACAGATCACATACTGGGACACAAATCAGCCCTCAACAAGTACAAAAAGATCAAGATCATACCATGCATATTTTCAGATCACAACGCTATGAAACTCGAAATCAACCACAAGAAAAAATTTGGAAAGATAACAAACACTTGGAGACTAAAGAACACCCTACTAAAGAATGAATGGGCTAACCAAGAAGTTAAAGAGGAAATTAAAAAGTACATGGAAGCCAATGAAAATGATAACACTACAGCTCAAAACCTCTGGGACACAGCAAAGGCAGTCATAAGAGGGGAGTATATAGCAATCCAGGCCTTCCTAAAGAAGGAAGAAAGGTCTCAGATACACAACCTAACCTTACACTGACTCCACGATCAACAAATCCCTTTTTATTTTTTTTTCAACGTTTTTTTTATTTATTTTTGGGACAGAGAGAGACAGAGCATGAACGGGGGAGGGGCAGAGAGAGAGGGAGACACAGAATCGGAAGCAGGCTCCAGGCTCTGAGCCATCAGCCCAGAGCCTGACGCGGGGCTCGAACTCACGGACCGCGAGATCGTGACCTGGCTGAAGTCGGACGCTTAACCGACTGCGCCACCCAGGCGCCCCAACAAATCCCTTTTTAAAGGGAATGCTAGGGGCGCCTGGGTGGCTCAGTCGGTTAAGCGTCCGACTTCAGCTCAGGTCACGATCTCGCGGTCCGCGAGTTCGAGCCCCATGTCGGGCTCTGGGCTGATGGCTCAGAGCCTGGAGCCTGCTTCCGATTCTGTGTCTCCCTCTCTCTCTGCCCCTCCCCCGTTCATGCTCTGTCTCTCTCTGTCTCAAAAATAAATAAAAAAAACGTTGAAAAAAATAAAGGGAATGCTAAATGAAATTAAGTGTTTCTTTTCACTTTGAAAGTAGTGAGCACTTCACAGTGGTATTAGCATTACCTGTGACATTGTGAACAATAGATGTCACAGATATTTTGATATTGCATCACAATCGTCACATCTCAAAGTACCATTTATGTTTCCCACTGCCATAAACTTTTAGGCACACCACTAGCTGTCATCATGTCATGCTTTAATAAAGAAGCATATAAATTAGGTTTTTAATATATTTTGATGATTGCATTTCAATATAATTGATATCCTTTGTAATCTTATGTATTTTATTTTTGACATTTTAAACCAATATTGTGAAAAAAGGCTGGTTCACCGCCTTTCCCCAGACTGCTGAAGGGGTTCATGGCATGAAAAAAAGTTGAGAGCTTTCTGTATGTGTATAGACACATATACCAGAGCAAAAATACAATAATAATAAATAATTTAACCTTATTAAATTAAATCCAACAATGATCACTGCATCACTAAAGAGTAGCATATAAGTCTCATTGTATATTTTTTACATTGATATAAAGCCTTTTTAGACACATTTACATGCATACGTGTATACACACAAACACACACAAACACCCCTTACACCACACACACACACACACACACACACACACACACACACAGTAGTCTTCTATAATTCCAGCTAGTGAACATAGACCTCTAGTTTGGTGAAATTATATAAATGTTAATTTGATCTTATAATTTCACGATCTTTTCAAAGTGAGGAAATTCCACAGATGTTGAAAAATTCAAGAAAAATGTTATCTACATGAGGTAGTTTCTACTGTGCCCTTTAAAATCTAGATATCACATTGAAAGGCTATTAAAAGTGATTTTTTCCCCAAATTTGGATTTGCTTCTTTCTCAATTCTTACTAGTTAGAAACATTTGAACAATTATCTACATTTTATTACAGAATTATACTTCATATGAACATGGCTCTATATTGTTTTTAGATATCCCTGACTTATTTTTAAAAATCTACATTATATGATTAATTGTTATCTGGTAAAACACATACATAGGTGTTCGTGTTTATGTGTGTATGTATATGTGTGTGCCTTTTAATTATGGTATTATTCAACCCACCTTTTTAAAAAATTCTCCTATCATTTAAAATGTATTAGGCATATTACTGTGATATTTGCAGAATATCTTTGGAACATTTGTATGCTCAGAAACTAATATGAAAATCAATACAATCTCATTCAAATGAAAACAAAAAAAAAAAAAGAAAAAGATCATAGACAAGAAAGTCTGGGGTAGTGGCGTATGGACGTAATGGGAGTGGGCCTGAAGTCTGAAGGTGTTTGTATCATTTGTTAATACCCCGCAAAAAGCATTCACCCCAAAATTAGTTGGCTATTTGATGTTAGCCAGTTCCTGGTCTACTCTAGAACTGGCAGAACAGGGACATGAATAGAGTGGTCACAGTGGCAGAGATGGAGGCTATGCCTAGTGCCAACAGTATAGACTTCCACTCTCCAAGGCTCATCTAGCTACCTCCTCCTGGGAATGCGAAACCTGTCAGTAACAGAGCATGATGCTCTGAGCTCTCTGTATGGCACTGTTCTTCAAGGAGGCTAACAAGTCATTTGGCAAGTTGACTCCATTGAACACCTTCTATCCTGGAAGGGCCAATGATTTATTCTCATAGGAATAGATGTCAGTTTTGAGTGTGAATTTTCCTTTACTGTCCAGAGTCCTCAGCCAGAATCACTATCCAAGGATTTATAGAGTGCCTGATCTAAGGCATGGGACCCTATACAGCATAGCATCCAAATAGCCGACTCATTTCACAATGAGGGAGGTGAGGAAATGAACCTGTTACCATGGGGTCCATTAGTCCTATGACATATGGTACCATCTAGAAACTTCTAGAATGGTAGAACATTGGAATGGCCTACTGAAAGCACAGCTGAAGTGACAGTTCAGAGCAACACTCCACAAAGATGGAGACTACCACCAAGGACGTGGTGTTATCAACTGAATCAGAGACCTCTATGTGATACTGTGTCTGAGAACCAATGGGTAGATGCAGGAGTAGCTTTACTTACCGCCATGCCCAATAACCCACCAGATGACTTTGGGCTACTGGTCCTTGCAACTCTGGACTCTGCAGGTTAGAGGTTCTCATCCCCAGGGAACACATTCTTGCTAGAAGGAAGAGCAAAGTTCCCACTAAACTGCAAGTTGTTGCTGCCACCTGGGCATTTGAATTCCTTGTGTCTTGGGACCAATAGGCAAGAAGTGGAGTCACTAACTTCAAGCAGAATTAGTATGTATTTTTTGAAAACAGCCTTTCCTGTATTTCAGGAAGTGTTCTTATATATATCTTACCCATATATTTCCTTAGTGTCTAGTTAACTTTCAAATGAACTCTATCTGGTCCTATAGCTTTGGCCCAAGTGAACATAAAATTCCTTTCTTCTCTCAGTAAAACCTAGCACTTGCTAATTAAAACATCGATTTTCATAACTATTATCTCTAAAATAAGTATCAAAGCTTAGTTTGGAACTAAAATCTGAACACTGTTTCCTTTTTTGGTGGCTGGGTTTTGTTCACCCCTCTGAAGAGGCTAAGGGGGCAATACAAATTACCAGGAATAAAAAGTGCTTCTGATAATATTTCAAATTATTACCCTGCATAGATTCATCTCATGGATGCCACATGAAAGAAACCAGCCCCCAAAGACTACATACTGCATGATTCCATTTATGTGGAGTTTAAGACCTGGCAAAATTAATGTTTATAAAAGGGAGAATATATTGTTCACTTTTGGGGGCATAGTATAAAATCTGTAAAATTGCAGGAGAGAATCTTTAAAAATTTTTTTTTTAACGTTTGTTTATTTTTTTGAGACAGAGAGAGAGAGAGCATGAACAGGGGAGGGTCAGAGAAAGAGGGGGACACTGAATCTGAAACAGGCTCCAGGCTCTGAGCTGTCAGCACAGAGCCTGACTCAGGGCTCGAACCCATGGACTGGGAGATCATAACCTGAGCCGGAGTTGGACGCTTAACCGACTGAGCCACCCAGGCGCCCCTGCAGGAGAGAATCTTGTAGGATGCTGGAATGTTCTATAACTTGACATAGGAACCGTGTATTAATATGTGGAATGCTATCCTGTTACCTGTACATTTTGCACACATTTCTGTGGCTATCGTTATGCGTTCATGCATCAGTACTGAATGTTCTCTCTCTCTCTATGTGGATGCTACTTCAGGGCCCCCAGTCTTATAAAAAATTGGAAAAATACCTTTCCAGTTGATTCCCTCCCACCTTCTCTAGATAGTCACTCTTCATGTGCATTTGCCTTTGGGGACTGGTTTCTTGTTGTTGTCAGCTGAGTCAGCAAAGATGCAAATGTCCCCTTACTTGATTTGTTTCTTGTGTTTCAAAGGTGCCAGGAATGCTGTTCCAAAGTCCGTGGTGTCTGTGCATATGGCAAAGCGCACACAAGTGAAGGCATCCATTTATCTCCTCTACTCCATCTGGACACCTGGATGTCAGTTACAAATACTAATTAGTTGAATGGCTTGTGTACTTTCTCTTACAAAGCCTGAAGTTTTTTTAAAAAACTGAAATTTCTTTTTATTTTTGAAATTATTTAAATTATTTTTATTTGAGAGAGAAAGAAAGGGAGCATGAGCAGGGAAGAGGGTTCAGGGGGAGAGAGAGAGAGACAGAGAGAGAGACAGAGAGAGACAGAGAATCTTAAACAGGCTCTATGTTCAGCAATGCCACAACCCTGAGATCATGACCTGAGCTGAAATCAAGAGTCAGATGTTCAACCGACTGAGCTGCCCAGGTGCCTCAAAACTGAAATTTCTAAAATCAATAGAAGGGTTAGTTAAAGTGAAGCCTCGAAAGAAAATGTAGTAATTACAGTTTATTAAAGAGTTAACTTAGGCAAATGATTCAAACTGGAAGTAAATTTAAAGTCATATATAGGCATTACTGTGTGATTTTCTATTAACAAAAGTTTCTATAGTATATATTTTTCTTACTCATTCAAAGTGAAGTCAAAAACTTCAGAAGCAGTTGTTACTGAAGGGTACTCAGAGAATAGGAAAGAATACACTACTGCTTTGAAGAGAATGCTCTTATGTAGCCATTTATATCTTATTAGATAAAAGTATATGTGTGGGAGTATTTGTAAGACATTTGCCTTGTAGATTATAAAAATATGTCCCTTAACAAAAGTTGGGGTTCTCACCCTTCTTGGGAAGTAAATAATTATGCTGCAACTAGTTACTGTGAAAATATTCTGACCAATTGTTTTTCATTCATTTCATTTCATTTATTTATTTTATTATTATTATTTAAAATTTTTAAAAAACTATTTACTTTTGAGAGGGAGAGACATAGAGAGAGAGACAGAGTGTGAGTGGGGCAGGGGAAGAGAGAGAGGGAGACACAGAATCCTAAGTAGGCTTCAGGCTCTGAGCTGTCAGCACAGAGCCTGATGTGGGGCTTGAACTCACAAACCACGAGATCATGACCTGAGCCAAAGTCAGAAGCTTAACTGACTAAGCTGAGTAAACAAGTTGCCCCTGTTTTTATTATTTTTTTAAAAATGTTTATTTATTTTGAGAGAAAGAGAGAGAGAGAGAGAGAGAGGCAGAGAGAGAGGGAGAGAGGGAATCCCAAGCCCGTTCCACATGGAGACCGTCACAGGGTCGATATCACTATGGTGAGATCACGACCTGAATTGAAATCAAGAATTGGACATTCAACTGACTGAGCTACCCATGCGCCCCTCATTTCACTTATTTAATTAACATCCAATAGAAATATTTATTAATTAACCACTATGTTCCAGGCACTGTTTTAGCTCCTGATCTCATTGAGTTTATATTCTTGCAAAATAGATAAATTATAACGTGGTAATAGTTATTGCATAAAGGTTCAGCTAATAAGAATAAAGAGTTGAGGGTCAGTGGCCAGTAGTACTCTTTTAGTGAAGGTAGTTAGGGAAGCCTTCTCCAATAAGATGACACTGGAGCAGAGACCTAAAGGAAGAGGGTGAGCCATATTGATATCTGGAGGGAAAGCATTCCAGATAGAACAGCAAGTGCAAAGGTCCTGAGGTGGCAGTATGCTTGAGGAACATCAAGGATGCCAGAATGGCAAAAGCAGAGTATGAGTGGGAGGTAGAAAAAGGTACTGAAGGTAAGATCAAAGCATCAGCAGAGTCCAGGTCATATAGGACCATTTAAGAGAATACCACATATGAGTAAAAATTTCTATGCAATGTGTTCTATAAGTTCTCTGGCATTTTTTAAATACCTGAGTTACAGTATCTCCAGTTAGATTTATATATGCAAGGAATTGCATCTGTCAACGTATTGGATACTTAGATGACCTCCACATAGTTCAAATCAATAGTCACAATCACCCTATTATTTCACCTATCAGTGGCATCTGATGTCATCGATCCCCCAACCTCCTTAAAGCATTTCACTTTACTCCCTAGTTTTCCCTCTACTTCACTTCTCAGATTCTGGCTCCTTTTCATCCTCTTCAGCCTCTGAATGATGGAGTGTCTCAGGGCTTAATCCGTGGATCTCTTCCTTATCTAGTTAACCCTGTGCTGTGAGAAGTCTTGAATTTTTTAGTGTAAGATGATCAAAATGATTATGCTCCTGTATGGTTGGTGTTAATGCTGAACTTGTTATGAAACTTAAATTAAAAGGCAAAATACTTTGCAAGGATACAATGCATGCAGATATTCATTAAAGAGTCATCAAGAATACTCTGTCCTTAAAATCAAATATGGAAAAGACTATGGATGTATTGCTGTGAACTAAATATGGCCCCATTGCTTAACACCCAGACAGTCCTATGCTCTGCTTAATAAATTGGCCCCATGATGTGGTAGCAGCAATTGAATGGGTTAGTTCTGCAAAATGTTGAAGAGATTGTTTGAAATGTGAAAATGAAACAAAACAACCAACTTATTTTATGCCATTAAAAAAACCCCTGCCTTAGATAACCAGCAAGCTCAGATCAAAGACTTGGTCATTTGGTTGACATTTCCACTCATCACACTGAATATAACCTTGAATGGGCATTCATAGGTGGTGACATAAACATACCATGTAATCTACTCATTCTTCATGAAATAGTGTCTTGAGGAAATTCAACTGGTGGAAAATAATCTGACCCACTTTGCTACATTGAAGTCAGTTTCCAAAAATAGAAATCACAGTATAAGGTGTAATTGTGAAGCTAAGAACTACATTTCAAAAAGTTCTCTGATTTCAAATTTATGAAAACGAGCTAAGATTATTCTTTTTACCATCTAACTGAGTATTGATACTGTGGAAAATTGCTACAAAGGAAAGTTACCAAATTCAGTTCATTAAGAGCATAAAAAAAAAAAGAAATAAAATGATTTCACAAGAGCAGAATTTTACAAGTATCTTAAGAATGGTAAATCTAGGTATAAAAACCATGGTGCAAAGACTGTATCCATATTTGCAAGTACCTATATTTGTGATCAGTTGATTTCACTATGAATAAAAATAGATCTCTTTCTTACCTAAATGATTTAAGGCTAAATTCCGCATTGCAAACTATAACAAGAAATGCAAACCTGACAAGGACAGCTTAGTGAGGAAGAAAATCCATGATATTTTAGTTCCAAATTAAAGAAGTAACCAATTAAGGGGCACCTGGGTGGCTCAGTCAGTTGAACGTCTGACCTCGGCTCAGGTCATGATCTCATGGTTGATGAGTTTGGGCCTTGCGTCCGGCTTCGTGCTGATAGCTCAGAGCCTGGATCCTGCTTCGGATTCTGTGTCTCCCTTGCTCTCTGCCCCTCCCCCGCTCATGCTCTGTCTTTCTCTGTCTCAAAAATCAATATAACCGTTAAAAAAAAATTAAAAAAAAAGAAGTAACCAATTAAAAAAGGAAAATGTAATTTAACAGTGGTGATATTTAAAGAAAAGTTATTGTTGTGCCTTTCCAAGTTCATGACCATTTTCCCGGTTAGCCTTGGAGGAGATTTGGATCTGTTACGGAAGCAATGTGAGAGCAAGAATAAGGTAATACTCCTTTCTCGGCATTCTTTGGGATTTACAGAAAGACAATATGCTTAAAATTCAGTTAATGGGAGACTGAGAGGGCTTAGGTTTTTCTAAGTTTTGAAAACTGAGATCATAGTGTTTATGTAAAGGAGAGACTCTGCTGGGACACCCAGCTGGGGAGGCTAGAGCACAGAAAGGGATGGTGGTGGTCAAAACCTGCCCATTCTACTTCTGGGGTTGTGGGAGAAGGCAGAGAGAGAGAATCAGGAGGAGTAGAAGTATGTTGTGGTTGTCCATCTTTGGCCCTTGGTGTAGAGAATGGGAAGTCAGATAAACTGAAGGGAGAGTGGCTTTCCCTGCGCTCAGGTCAAGATTCTGGAGGAGACACCTGTGTAGAGGCTCCGTGCCAATATGGGTGAACCAACATAGCCTAGAGAGCTGTTGGGTGTGGCCAGGAAGAGAGCAGCTCTCACTTAGACACCAAGCCTCTCTTGGTTCCATACTGAGAGCCAGGGGGCTTCTCATCAGGCCTGCCATTGGTAGGAGCAGGTTGCCCCACAGCAGATATTGAAGGGGGAGCTACTTGGCTGTGAGACTGCATGGGACACCTGGGGGGGTCAGGTCTACAGCCAGGCAATATCCAAAGGCAGGCCTGATTAGCATGACACAGTGGAGAAAAGCCCATGTGTGCACAGATGTAAGTCAGCAGTAGAGGCCAGTAGAAAGCCCAGGACAGTACCAGCCAACTATGCTTCAGCAGCCACAAGATCATATGATGGTAGAAGAATAAATGTCATATGACTTCTGGTGCAAAACCACATGAATCCTCCGCCCCCAGTGTCTTCACCATTTTGAAGGAGAACAGGGCAGAGAGCAATGGAAACACAAGATAATGAGCATTTTTCTCAAAAGTTTGATATTTAATAATTCTTTATGTTACTGGGTTGGTCTAAGGCTTGAAATGGATTGAACGGTAAACCTTTCCTCTGCTGCAGGAGGAAGGTTGTAAGGGACACCTGGTCAGGTACACGAATTAAATAAAGGAAAAACACTTTTCTATGTGTATACAAGTTGTATCAGAATAGCTGTGACAATATTCAGGATAATTCAGTATTTATATTTTTCAATTTGTATTCCATTTCATTTTCAAAATAAAACCTCCAGTATTATATGAATGTGTTTGAGATTGTGTGCTTAAGCCACAGTTCTGTAAAAATAAGGCAAGTTTGGGGGCGTCTGGGTGGCTCAGTTGGTGAACCGCCTGACCTCAGCTCAGGTCATGATCTCACGGTTTGTGCATTTGAGACGAGCTTCAGGCTCTGCACTGACAGTGAGTAGCCTGCTTCAGATCCTCTGTCTCCCTCTCTGCCCCTCCCCAGCACGTGCTCTCTCTCTCTCAACGTAAATAAATGAACATTTTTAAAAAATAAGGCATGTTTGGTTATCTTTCTTCACTTGACTTTTCTTATATTCAGCTTGCTACATTCCTGTTTATTGCCAGCTTGGGCCTTGAAGGCATTTGCAGTTTAGGTATTTTTGTATTTAAAGAAATCAAATGACTCTTTAGGAACTCCTTGGCCCTAAAAGGAACACAAAGGGAGGAGAGAAAAGAAAATTCACACACTAAACTCACACATTGAAAGGAGCTTTTAGTAATTCCATGAAAAATGAACACAAATCCAATTAAAAATACACAGAAGTGGGTTTTTGAAGAATGAGTTTGCCTTATTCCATTTGGGATTTAGGGGAAGGTTAAACACTATATGGATCCTTAAAAAGTAAGACTTTTTCTTTTTTTAAACCAGGATGGAGCCAAGAATAATTCAGAAAAGTAAAGTAAGAGATTTGGTTTAAAAAAAGAAAAAAGAGTAAAAGGGCTATAACTAAAAAATTAAAGAAACAAGGATTACAGATAAATATTAGAGCTAAATAAAAAAAGGATAGAAAAAGGATAAAATATACACTGTGAAGTCAAGAATAGATAGGGTGAAAAGTAAAAATGAAGCTAAAATAAATAAGCTGAAGGATAAATACAGAGAATAAAAATAGAGAGGTGACAAAAGACTAAAGGGGGAAGTGCACAAAATCAAAATGTTAAACCTTACTAAATTTAACTCCAAATCCCAGGGTATTTGTGGAATGAAGTTCTGGAAAAATAAGCTCCCGTTACTTAAAAAGAAACAAAGCTGACAAGTCACATGAGTAACTCAGAGTGACCTCTGGGCTAAAGTAACTCCCAGGGGTTGGGGTCCTCAGCAGAACTTCTTAAGGGCAGAGATGGCCCGAATTTCCAGGGTCTGCAGTCTCTCAAGGGTCTCTTTAATGCCAACAGCAGGCCTGTTCATCAACAGGAAGTAATCAGCCTGGAACATCACCACTAACCAATATTAATATTTCTATTGCCTTATCTCTGTTCCTATTTGTTACTGCACAAATTTATTATTTATTAGATACTATTTATTATACTGTACTGTATAATACAGAAAATACCAGAGGAACAATATATCTTGACTATTAATGTATTATTAAATGCCTTCTGCTACTTTAGCTACAAAAGAGATATACTCCATGCTGAAATTGGCAGAAAAGACAGCCCAATCACTCAGAAGTTTTTTTTTTTTCTGGGACAGTTTTTGCTCTCCTCCTTAAATCCCCCAGTTAAGGTAAGGTTAAAAGAAAAAACAAAAACAATTCTCTTGAGACTCAGAATAGGCAAAACAATCTTGAAAAAAGAACAAAGTTAGAGGACTTAGACTTCCCAATTGCACTTAATGCAAAGCTACAGTAATCAAGACAAAGGGGTACTGGAGTTAAGAGTAGATAGATCAATGGAATAGAATTGAGAGTCCAGAATGAATCCATGCATCTACTATGGTCAAGTGACTTTCAACAAGGGTGCCAAAACCATTCAATGAGGAAGGAACAGTTTTTTTCAACAAATAGTTCTGGGACAAGTAGAGAGCCACATGCAGAAGAATGAAGCCCTACTTCACAAATTTGTAAAAATTAACTTAAGTGAAAAGAATAGGCAAATTTATAGAGACAAAGTTGATAAGTAGTAGCTGAGGCAGAGAAAAGGATATGAGGAGATGGAACATGACTGCTGATCTTTGTAACAGTTCTATGAGATGAATCCTTTTGTAAACATATTACAGATAAAAACTAAGGCATTGATAACTTGCCCACACAGTTAATAAGGGGAAGATGCAGGAATGGACTGTCCCTAATGGTTGTTGGAAAGGTATCTTGTACATGGTAAGCACTTACCTTAGGGTAGCAATTATTATCCATAGGCATTAACCTTGAGTGGTGACTCCAATATCATAAATATACCATACTTTAGGCAGGGTCAGTAAAATAGAATCCAAAACAAGTGATATGAAATTATACATTGTACTTGAGCACATTTTCCTTTCCATTTTGAGATGTAGATATTGTATATATAATAAGATGTGTAATCCAGGAGATGTATTTCAAAATGTACATGTGACAGGTTTATTTTTAAGTGAAATGGGATCTTGCACATGAATTTTGATTGCCTTGCTCAACTCCTCAAGGCCCCTGACCCACTCTTTCTGCCCAAATGAGTTTCAAATGGAAAGAATAAAAACATAATTCTAGAAAAGTCTTCATCTCTGGGTGAATTCTTTTTATAGTCTCTTCATATAAGGGCATAGAATTTACCCACAAGGTTGGTAAAAGGGTGAGAAATTTCTTGACACTTAAGATTGTTTAACCATAAATGTCTAATTCTAAGCTGTTGAAGTCAACTTCAGAGCTCACATCCGTTACTTTAGAAGAATATACTCACACTAACAGCTCAACCTCATAGAACTATAGCATCCATGCACACTGAGCTGAAAATTTGGAGAGCAAACCTGTGGACAATGAAATAATACCCTCATGTAAAAACATCTGCACAGAATAATGATGTGGACATATTTTTGGGGGAAAAAACTGCAAAACTGAATTCATATGTTCTTTATTGTGCCTTTGGAAACATAGATAGAACTCTATTGGGTGGTGGAGACAAGAATGAAAGACAGAGTGGGATAAGAATTCTCTTCATTGGAGGGTTATATTCCCTGACATCTTAACATTCTAGCTAGAAAGGCTGATTGTGATTTTTAAGTTATATCCAGTCTTCTCTTCTTGGAAAGGCCCAGAAGATGGGCAGGACTAGTTTCAGTTCTGTCATTTACAACAAAAGGGTTTGTACAAATTCTGACTCAGTCTGAGATTTTCCAATCAGCTAACATGGCTGAAATGTGGAACTCCCACACTCAAGCTCTTGTCAGTTTCAATAGAAGTATTGCTCCCTCTGTTGGCAGTTTATTAGCATTTACTAGGTCTCAAGGATGGTGTAGCAGAAACAGCTTCCTGAACCAGTCCTGAGGTCAGGGTCCTTTCCTCCAGGTACAAGCTGCTTGACCTTACTCAAATTACTTTGCTTCCATGAGTCTCAATTTTTGCATTTCAAAAAATTAGTGATAAAAAACTAACTTTCAAGACTATATGATTCAAGTACATGTAAAATGTACTCAATCATCGGAAGATATTATTATTATTATTATTATTATTATTATTATAAGACAATTTGAAGGGAGAAAGCTAGCCTGTTCATCAAATTTTTCAATGTTGTAAAATATGATTTTCAATATTGTTGGTTTTCTGGATGTGAGAAAAAATGCACGTTATAGCAACCTAAGAAGCTATTGTCACAGCATGTAGAATTATAACAAAATATTTGTAAAGTTCTTAAAAATTCTTAGGTGTATAACTTAAGTTGCAGGTGCCAAACACTCCTTTTATAAAGTTCAATATCCATTGTTAATAAAAGTATTAGATAAAAATTGAAATTAATGGATATTCCTTTGATGTGATTAATCTAAATTGCATAATTATTATATATTGTCCTATAACTATATACATAGTTATATATATTTTGTAGCCTGCTGACTACTGAATTATTTTGTTCATATTAGTGTTATCATTGATTCTATTGGGTTTTGCAGATATATTATCATACCACCTGCAAGTGGAATTTTACTTCTTTTCCAATTCTTATGCCTCTACTTTCTTTTTCCCCTTGAATGAATACAGTGACTAATGCACCCAGTATGGTGTGAAATAGTAATGGAGATGGAGATTGTGGACATTTGTGCCTTGTTCCTTACCTTCATGGGGATGCTTTCACTGGAGGAGAATGTTGAAATAAAGAAACACTGAAAGTATCCCATGAAGGTAAGGAACAAGGCAAAAATGTATTCATCTCTCAGTTGGTCTTGCAGAAATTGGCAAATGCTCCATGGCAAGATTAACCTCAATCATGGACTTACCTCTCTGGCTCTCTTTCTTTCCCCAGACACTGGTCCAATATTTTTTTTTTCTCAATATATGAAGTTTATTGTCAAATTGGTTTCCATACAACACCCAGTGCTCATCCTAAAAGGTGAAATATTTCTTTACTATTTGTTAGCTCTATCTACAGGGAATTAATTTTTGTTGCCCCAAGTTTTCAAGTTGTCCTAAGTAGGAAGGCTTGTCAGAATTGCCCGATCTGCTATTAGCATAAATGTCAAGTTCTATACATCTAATACTGATTTCATCTAGATATTGATTTTCTAGATATTTGTATCGGGAGGTGTTCCTTGTTAGTCTTAGTCCTTTATGTTGCCTTAATGTAAGGACTGTCAAAATTATAAAACGTGCTCTACTCTAGTGGTTAAAAACTTGGTCTCTGAAATCAAAGAGAATTGGGTTTAAATAGTGATTTTGCATCTCCTTATGTTGATATGGAAAATAACTTGGAGATGATTTCCTGTGTTCTTTCAAAGTCTAATTATGAAGATGGAATATGAAATTGTTATAAAGCATTTAGCATAGGGTTTAGTCAACAGGGAATACTCTAGAAATGGGTTCTTGAAAAAAGAAATCTTGACTCTATAAGAAAATATTCTTTGAATGGAGAGATTTGAGGATTACCACCTCAATCAAATAATCAGACTTACCTGGTCACACAGACATGTGCCTCTTAATGTGGTGCATTAAAAAGCATATTACATTTATCTATGTAGTATAATTGCTAAATATGTGTTACCTGAATCAAATCATGAAGAGATAATCAGACAAATCATTTACAGAACATTCTGTAAGAAAACCAACCAGAATTCTTAAAAAATCCAACAAATCAGGTTACCTGGGTGGCTCAGTTGGTTAAGCTCCCGATTCTTGGTTTTGGCTCAGGTCATGATCTCACAATTTGTGGGTCTGACTGAGCCCTGTGTCGGGCTCTGCAGCTGGAAGCATGGAGCCTGCTTGGGATTCTCTCTCTCCCTCTCTCTCTGCCCCCCATCCACTTGCGCTGTCTCTGTCTCTCTCAAATAAATAAATAAACTTAAAAAACAACAACAACAACAACAACAACAAGTCAATATCCTGAAAAAGAAAACCAAGGGCAGAGGGATACTTCTGGTTCAGAGAGATTAAGGGGACATAAAAAAATGACATGCATTCGAAACCCTGTTTGGATCCTGAATTGGAAAAAAAAAAAATCCACATATTTTTGAGGCCATTAAGGAAATTTAAATAGGGATTACAAATTATATTATTGAATCAATATAAAAATTTTATATGTGATAATGGTATTGCACATAGGAGAATGTACTTAAGAGATGCATGTTGAAATATTGAGGGGTAAAGTATTATGTCTGCAACTTAGTTTCAAATGCTTCAGTTAAAATAAGTAATAAATAAAACAAATGTGGAAATGTTAACAACTGGTCTAAGTGAAGTATATACATAAGAGTTTTTTGTCATGTATTTTTACTTTTCTGTGTGTTTAAATCTTTTCAAAATAAAAAGTTGGAGGCTCAGTTGGTTAAGCATCTGACTTCGGCTCGGGTCATGATCTCATGGCTCATTGAGTTTGAGCCCCACTTTGGGCTCTGTGCTGATAGCTCAGAGCCGAGAGCCTACTTCAGATTCTGTGTCTCCCTACCCTGCTTGCCTCTGTCTCTCTCAAAATAAATAAACTTAAAAAAAATTTTTCTAAGTGAAAAATAAAAAGTTGGAGGAACATTCTTGGCTTTTTTATTCGAGTTACTCATTCTCAGATAAGCTTTTAATTCATTCATTAAAAATGTACTGAGCACTTACTACATGTTACATACTCATAGAGGTGCTGGGGAGTGGTGATGAACCGATAGGTAAGATCATTCTCCAATTTTCAGTTTCCTCATCCATAATATGGATATAGAGTAATAGTATCCCCCGCATTAGCGCTGTGCTTGGTTCAGAGTAGGCACTCAACAAATGTTAGCTATTATAATTCACCAACTTTGTCCATTGTTGATCTAATTTAATCTATTTGATGATTTTGGTCTTTTAATTCTGCTCTTCTATCTATTCTTCCCAATCCACTTCCTGATGTTACTGCTCATTGTTAATATTATTAGGGTATTTGAAGTTTTGGAAAGAAGATATTATATGAAGTCAAAGCAAAGATGAAATTAAAGTGGTTAGGGTATATTTTTCAAATTAGGCTTTTATATACTTGAGTATTCTAAGATCTGAAGTTTATATTCATATAGATTTTTACTGATGATTATGTCCTGGCTTAAGTAAGATTGTGTTATAAGCTAGAAGCAACTAAAGAAAAACTTCTAAATTAAAAAAATATATATTAGATCTTGAACTGATTAAATAATAAACAACTAGAAACTCAATATTCTATTCCAATAATCTTGCCTTTTTTACAAACTGTGTATATGTAACATGTTATTTTATCTATGAGTAAGAGTATGTCTTCTCTCCATTCTACTCCACCCACTCATGTTCTCAGATGCTAATGGCTCGGTCTGATAAATGTACAGTTCATTCTAAGACCATACCATAAAAGTTATCATTAAGTTTCCAAACTTTACTTTCTGTGTAGACTGTGATCATAGCTTATAGCTTATTATATAAAAAATTATTTTAATGTTACGGTACTAAAAACAACTAGATTGTTCATATAGCTTGCAAAGTATTACTGAAAACTCACTGGAGTGACCCAATAATTACAGTAAGTGATATTTTTGGGTTAAGTTTATTTTCAAGTGTTTATTCAAAAACATAAAAGAAAACATTTCTATTTCCTTATTTTTCCCTTATAGCTTTTGAGAAGACTAAAACAATCATTCATATATTAGCATTAATAGTAAGCATCCCATCTATCTTACAGGTTTACATTGCATTTCAATACAGTTTTGTCCACTAATGATAATGTAAATTATTTTTATTATACATTCTGGGTAGGGTTAAAATAAATAACATAGGAATAATTTAACAAATCATTAGGGAAAAGCTACTATATTCCAGGTTTTGAGAACACATAAATAAATAAATGGTCCCTGCCTTTAAGAAGCTCACAGTCCTGGGGTGACTGGGTGGCTCAGTCAGTTGAGGATCTGACTCTTGATTTTGGCTCAGGTCATGATCTCACAGTTCATGAGATAGGGCCCCGCATTTGGCTTTGAGCTGACGGCATGGAGCCTGTTTGGGATTGTGTCTCTACCTCTCTCTCTCAAAATAAATAAACTAGGAAAAAAGAAAAAAAAAAAGAATCTCATAGTCCAAAGCGGCAGTGGGGGCAAGGGGGACAGACAAATAAGACTGACAATTTAATGTAGTAGACAGCTTTGAGAATGGTATGTACAAAGAACTATGGGAACCTTACTTAACGAGGGCCACTTAATCCAGAATGGTGTAATCTAGGGATGGTTTCCAGGTCCAGAGAATAAGTTTTACAAAAGAGTTTGCCAAGAAGAGAGTTAATGGTGGCTGAAAGGTATTCCTCTAAAAGGGATTGTCAACTAGTCCTAGAGAATGATGCCTGGTCTTTAAGGTTCCTTCCAACAGATCCTCACCTGCTTGATCCAACACAAGGAATCTGCATAGAGTAAGGCATCTTTCCAATATTGTGCCTATTTGTTAAATACTGGTTTCCCAGATTCTTATTTTTTGTGCCACAGAGCACAATTTAAGAAGAAAATGCCATACTGACTAAAATGTTTCACAGACACTTTTTACTATGGTGTTGACCACAGATTCAGAATGAACAATCTGGTATAGTGAGTACTATACCATCTACTTTTAAGAAAAAGAAAAACAAAAGTTAAAGATTCCTGGAAAGCTATAAATTTAAACAAGTCAGGTATATAGCGTACTCTAAAATAATACAGTTCTTCTCCTCCTCCTTTTTTTTTTTTTTCATGTTTTCTTTTCTTTTAAATGTGGGGAAAACAAAAAGGATCTAAGTCCCTTGCCTTGGTTATCTACAAGTAGTACACTAGGTGGTGCTGTAAGGCTGTTAGAAAGCGTTTGCCAAGAAAAACAGTGTGGCGGTGCTGATGGCTGTCCCTGAGAGCAGTTCCAGGTCTGTAGGCAAGTAATGGGTATCATGATCTCACAAGTTTCAGCCTTCCAGTCAGATTAATTTTAAACTAAATCACAAGTTTAGCTCATTTTAAAATGGGCTCAGTGTTTGACAATTCAATCTGATGCCACTGAAATGGACATTTCAAAGTTATCAAAATATACATTATATTCTACATTTCAACATGTTACTATTAATTTCATTTTAGGTAGTCTTCCTAATTATGTCTACTTCTAGTTATAAGCCTAGTTATGTCTACTACTTAATGAATCACTAATCAGTTTCTTCATATGGTTTCCTGAATTTTTGAATTACCATTAAGCAGGAAATACCAATCAAACTCGTTTGTCATTAGAGTACTGCAATATACTAATATAAATACATGAAGCAATACATTTAAAACACTCTATCAGTATAGTATTTCTTACATAAATAACATATCATGATTTTTCTGCATTACAGTAAAGCCAGAATTTTTATGAAAGTGCAGAATAAAAACAAAGCTGGACTTTTACAATATTTTCTTTTGAATGTTAAACATTAAAAAGGCGAACAAAAAAACAAACCTAAGAGTCATTTTAGTTTTAAACTCTCAAAGTTACAAGATGTGTTTGTAATTTTTCAGCTTATCTTTCCAGTTCTGCTTCTAGAATTTCCCCCCATGTATCTACATCCATTGGGTACATGATTTTTTCTGGTAGGCTAAGAGGAGAACATATGTTGCTGTATCTGCCACTTAGCCATTCATGTTTCACTTTACTCTTCTGGTAATTCCTCAGTAGTATTACCTGAAAGAGGTAAATCATCATTGTTAAAAAATGGAGTAGGTGGTTGGTCAGTGAGTTTGTTTAAAACTAGAGAAGCTGAATGACAGGGCTGAAAAGAAGATTAAATATTTATTTTGATATACACATCTACTATTACATTTGTGGTAAGCATATGTGCGTGGGTTAGGGGTGGGTGTGGGTGTGGGTGTACGTATATGTGTATACACACAGAGTGAGCCACAGAGTTTGCTGTGAGTTGTGGAAAAGGTGGAATGAAGTAGCTAACAGAGGAATATGCCTGAATTTAGTATTTAAAAAACGTAAAAGGATGGATGGGATGATGTGGTTTGCAGGAAAATACTAATTCAACTTCAAGGCCAAAAGCCAACACACTCTGTATGTCACTCTGTATATGAAATCCTACCTCTTCTGTGCAGAAGGCAGAGTTGGCTCAAACCTATCACCATATTGTCAAGAACACCACAGACTTCAAAGACTAAACTTACTCTCCAGGAATATCCACTTTCTAGATCATCGTCTACTTCTCTTTGGCACACAGCTCTTAAGGTCAAGCAATGAGGTTTCCATAAGGAGTCACTGTTTCTTACTGTGTAATTCCAGCTCCTGCAAGTTATGGAAGCCCTGCACAAACTCCGAATGTCCAGCTGACTGAAAATTTTAAAAGTGACTTCTGGAGGCAACAGTTCAACAAAGGTCTTTTGACTCTCTTTCTTTTCCTTCTCAGCATCCACAGAATTCAATTTTATGCCAGAAACTCTTGAATTATTGTTCCTCTTGAGGCTTTTCTGCATAGCTTGATGTTTTAGCAAATTATCCACATATGTAACCTAAAAGGCAAAGTTTAAACACGCTCAGTCTCTTCAGATCAGACTATAGAACCTACTCTGAGCCAGATATTTTCTGGGTATGATTACAAGAACCTTAACTTTCATGACTTGAGGTTTTCAATCTGTAAAATGGGGCCAATGATGCTCCTTTCCTGTGTGTTCTTACAAGGATTAACAGGGATAATGTGTAAACCATCTAGCTTCATCTAAATTGCACATAGGAGACACTCAACACATGTTACTTCCCTTTAAAAAATTTTTTTTTTTAAATTTTTTAGAGAGAGAGAGAAAACAGAGTGTGAGCAGGGGAGGGGCAGAGAGAGAGGGAGACACAGAATCAGAAGTAGGCTCCAGGCTCTGAGCTGCCAGCATATAGCCCGATGTGGGGCTTGAACCCACAAACCAGGAGATCGTGACCTGAGCCGAAGTTGTACGCTTAACTGACTGAGCCATGCAGGCGCTCCCTACTTCTCTTCTTTTTAAATGTTTTTGGTAAATGGGTTTGTTTCTAAACATTTATGTTTCTGCTCCCAAAGAACATTATCTAAAAAAGTGAAATGATACCTCACAAACTATACTTTGAGTTTAGTAGTAGAAATAACTATTGTGGGAACACGTTTGATTCCACGCATTTGCTGAAAATACTTTTGAAAATGTGTATGGTTCAATCTCTTGAACTCCTAAATACTTGTCTGTGGGAATTGATGCCTTGTCATTAAGTTCTTCATCTACAGTTTGTGATTTAACCACAACCCTGATGGACTTTTGTAGTTTATATGATAATTGTTATCTACTTGTACCTAATGGGTAGGTGCTCACAGTTGACACAGTGGAAAAGAGGTTGAAGTCCAGATTATAACAACACAAAGCCTCAAATTTTCAATTCAGTTATTAGATCAGTGTTTTAGAAATGGCCTCTTGAAGGTATCCTACATGCATAATTATGAATGAAGAACATTAGGTATTGAGGCCATAAAGCAACAGTAACCAGCAATTATAAACAATGTTTACAACTCAGTTAGGTATAGCATATAATTACAGACTGAAAGTCCAGTTTCGGCTAATTTACCTAAAGTGCATGGTCTAGGCTCCAAAATCAGTTGAAAGCATGAGCTATTTTTGCATATAAAGACAGCTCAGATTACTCAAAATCAGTTTACTCCATGTTGCACTTCCTTTTATAATGGGGGGGGGTGGGTTACAGTGCAGGAAGAAGGGTTTGCTAAATACTTCTTTTAACTCAGCTAATGATTCCCCTTTCTAAACATGCTACTTACCTATGTTTCTGCACTTCTCAAGGCCACAATTGCTCCCATTCGTTTGATTGTTTATGATCCAAATTAGCTATAGTAAGAATTTTAATGTCTGTGTTCAACAGACATTAGGACTTCCTCTCGAAGTTTTGGGGAAGTAAGAAAGCAAACTGATAGAAACAAGTTCATGAGTCAAGAGCAAACTTTTATCAGGAGCTCGTCTCTCTCAATATCAATACAAACTAAAGCCGAACTACTGTATTTCTGGGGGAAAAAAAATCTCACATTAATGTGGAGAACGTTACTGTTGCATTTAAACATTTGTTACTTCTCCCAGAATCTCATTGGGGAATAAAACGCGTCCTCTCGTTACAGTTCTTTCCCAGGAGGCAAACGAATTTTTGAGTTTAACAGCTGGGGGGTGCCTCGGTGAGGTTCCTAAATTCCCGCTAGGCATCTTCTTCTAAGGCCAGTTTTGCCTGGATACCTGGAAAACTATCCCTCTTCTGCCCATTCTTTATGAACCAAACTTTGCTGAATTATCTCTCGAGTTAGGGAAGAGCTCGCCCCCCCTTTCAGGTGTCACAGGAAGGGAGGGCTCGAGAGGCGGCGCAGACACACCCCGCAGGTAACTCCACATCCCATCTGAGTGCCCTCCTTGAGGATCTCGCGCAGTCTGCAGCTGCCCGAGTCCAAAGAACACGGAGCAATGACAAAAAAGCGACAATAACAACCGTCAGCACTGACTGTCACCGCAGCTCCAGGGGACTGAGCTGAGGCTGCGTCGTCCAGACGTCAGCGGGAACTCCTACCTCCAGGGCCGCGGTCGCTTCTCCAGCAAATTAAATCCTCCGGAATTCGAATCCTTCGCCATAGTCCCTCCAGTTCCGCCCACTGTAGTCCCGCCTTGCTGACTCGGACTTCGCACAGGCGTAGAGAGGCGCGCGCGTTGCCTTTTGGGAGTGGTAGTTTTATCTGGGCGTCTCAACTCAGCAAGAGAGGAGAAGGAGGGCGCCACAGACTACAAGGCCCGACATCCCCTGTGACGGGTGGGCGGTGAGAAAGCGGGGTGGTGGGGTGGTTAGCCGGGGCTTTTAAAAAATAATTTTGAGGCGGAGTGTTGGAGGAATCCCGGAGCGCGTCACTGGCCGGAGAGGAGAGGCGGGGCTCCTGCTGCGGCGCCAGAGCTCCTGCCGTGCCAGGCCTGGACACCCCCGAGCGGAGCTTGTGCTCCCCCTCCCCCTGTATTTTTCCGAGGGCCTGCCTAGGCCCTGTGCGTGTCCATGGAAGGCGGAAACGGCTTCGGGGACCGTCTCCTTGCCAAGGGGTGTAGTCTTCGCCGCCATGTCCGGGGGCTTCGAGCTGCAACCGCAGGACGGCGGCCCCCGGGTGGCCCTGGCGCCCGGGGAGACGGTGATCGGCCGCGGGCCGCTGCTGCGAGTAAGTGTGGCAGGGGGCTCGGCCGGGCCCGGAGAGCCGTGCGAGGTCCTGGCTGTCTCCTGAAGTCCCGTTTCTGGCTTCCCTACCACCCGGCCCTGCCTGTCTGGATTTTAGAAGCTAGGGAGCAGCACGGTTTTCAGTCAACTTTAAACAGCTCACAAACGTTTTATAGTGGTGCCCTTAATAAGCACTGATTTGTATGATCATTATAATCTTATCCAGGGGTCAGCAAACTATGGCCCTGGGTCCAAATCCAGGCTGTTTTTGTATGGAGCCATGTACTAAGGATGGTTCTTAAGTTTTAAAATGTGAAATGTAAACAAGCAAACAAAAAACCCTTTTAGAAAAGCCTTTTAGAAAGAACAGTTGGCCTAAGAGTTGAGGATATTGCCTCTTGGCCTGACAAGCCACAGTATTTACAGTAGAATTTGGCCCTTTACAGGAAAAGTTTGCCAACCCCTGATTTTCTCTTTCCTAGAATGATTTCTTTTAAGCTTTTGGCCTCTTGTGGGACTGTATGGGCCTTACTTTTATGGAATAGTCTTTTTCAGTAATATCAGCAGCTAACTCTTAAAGTAGAGTGTAGTGTTCCGGACATTGATCTAAGGACTTTACATGCCCCAACTTTTTAATCACTTCAAAATCCTAGGAATTAGGTGCTCTTATTATCTTCATTGTTCAGAAGAGAAAATTGAGCCATAGAGCGGTTATTTAAAGGGTGCAAATAAGCTTTTGGACATGTAGTGCCACTAAGCTATATATTCTCCACCCTCTTTGGGATGTTTAGGAGTTAGGAAATTTTCCTGTTGCATTCTTAAATTTTATAGATCTCTACCTAAAACAGATATATTATTTTTGTAACATTCAGCATATTTTGTTTAGTGCCCACTTTGCGCAGCACCTTTGCAGACGGTAGCACTGTGGGGTTACAAAGATGAATGAGATATAGGTCTCTGCCCTCTAGGAGTTTTCTCTTGGCCTCTGGAGACAAACCTGTGTCAGTGAGCTAATGCCAGCCAGTGAGGAGTGTGGACTGTTATCCTGGCTAGCCTCCAGTGTCTACATGGAACCATTGATATTATTAGCCTTAGGCTCCTTCTTGGCGCAGGAAAAGGAGTGGTACTTGGGGGTTCTGATGCAGAGGTCAGTCCTAATCGATGTGTATGTGTGTGTATACATATATGGATATGCAGTAAGGTTATTGAGACAGTTGAAGTTCACCTGGTATTTATTTTTTTTACTGGACAAGTAATTACTTAAATGTTTAAATAACATTGCTACTTTCCCCCATAGTTTGTTAGTTTACACAAACATTTGAATTTGAGAAAACTACCTGAGAGATTTGTTTCCTTCTTCCCTCCCTTCCTCCTTTCTCCATATATATTTAAATATATGTGTGTGTGTATACATATATATACATATGTGTGTGTCTATATATATATATATATATATATATGAAATTTAACAGAGTATGTGCTTCATCTAGAAACCTTATGTCTGTTCAAAAGTGAATTTTGATTTGCTTAACAAATTGTATCACCAATACAGAGTACTGTGTTTCTGGTTAAGGGTCGATGAATTTTAGGCCTGTGTTTTATAAACATGGCAACAGGTTGCAGACTCTCTCATTACTTGTAGCTTGATCTTTGTGTTACAGGCTTGCTGGTGTGAGATGAGCCTACTTGGTTCCTGTCTTCAAATAGTAAGGAGTAGAAAGTTAGTCTATCTGTTCAGAATTTTGCTTCTCCTTTTCGAATAATCATTCTGTGATGACATTCTCTTGCCAAGTTTGGCAGATATTAGAAGTGGTTATGAACAGTGTCCTAAGTGTGTTAAAGGAAAAATTTGAAGAACAAATCAGCTTGTGTTTTTTTAAAGATATTTTCTTTGCAGTGGTTAAAACTCAACATGAAGGTGCTATTTCAAACAGCAATTATTCCAGTGATGCTTTTTTTTGTAGTGTGAGAGAGCAAAGACTTACTTGAAGTGGGAAAACTCAGGATGTTCATTGTAAATTACTCATAATGTGATTATTAATCATTAACACTTAATGATTAATAATGATTTTTGAACTCATTTAACAGGTTATGTTTTTTTGGAGACAAGTTTCACAAGCGTTCATGGCCACACAAACATAAAGGTTTTTAATTCCAATGTGTAAAATGGGCTTGGTGGTGAAACAAATTGATGAGAATGCCTTTGTCTTTACAGTGGCAGGAGAGCACATATAGAGACCACTTATAGCTAACAGAGTACAGTGAAATTTAATGTTCTTGTGCCATTTACTTTAGTGGGAGTCATCAGGGAACCTGAGGTCTTGGTTACTTTACCAGGTTGTAATTGTGTTTTATGATCCATACCAGTTAAAGGTTTTACACCAAGATGAATCTCCATGGAATTATACTGGCTGAAGTCAGCCAATCCCAAAGGTTACATATTGTATGAATTCGTTTACATAACATTATTGCAATGACAAAATTGTAAACATGGAGAACAGATTAGTGGTTGCCAGGAGTTAAAAGAAGTGGAGAGGGGAGCAGAAGGAGACTGGTATGGCTATAACACAGCAACATGAGGATTTGTGTGGTGGTGGAAATATTCTGTATCTTGACTGTATCAATATTAGTATCCTGTTGTGATACTGTACTATAGTGTTACAAGATGTTACTGCTGGGCAAACTGGGGATATGGTACAAGAGATCTTTGTGTATTATATCTTCCAACTATATGTGAAACTATAATTTATCTTAAGTAAAAAATTTAACTTTAGTTAAGGTTTTACAGTATAGCATCTCAAGAGTACCTTTAGGCCAAATTATTTGCTTTACGGTTTTTCTCTAATTAAAGCTGATTATATATGCTTTTTAAAAAGCTGATTATACTCTTAAATGAAAATCACTGTTTTTGATTTCAAATTTCCCTTTTTCTGTTTTGATGGGGATTATATGACACATTCGTTTCTAATCTGTTTCCTCCAAGGAAAAAGGACAATGCCAGTTATCTAGTGAGTCTTCCTAATGGCAGGTGTAATAGAAGCTACTGCTTTAATTGAAAAGAGAAGAGGCCCTTGGTTGTGGGTGGGGATAGTCATGAGCTCTAATATAGACCTTCCCTGGTATCAGTTCACCATTTCTAAGAATGCTATAAGTGTCCTACAAAGTTTATACAAAAGTAGCCAGTAACCACTCCCTGGCCTGGCAACTCTGTATTGTTTGTGCCTTTTGCAGAATCTCACTGGCTTTTCTGGAACCTAGTCCTATCTGGTCCCTAGGGATGTGCCAAGCACTCCTAGCTGCTGGGTATCCCCTCCATCTCCTGCACCTTTTTAGTCTAGTACAGTGTCTGGCACATAGTAGGCCTTCAAAGGACATGATCTCTTCCTTTTCTGTGTCTCTGCTTCTCATTCTTCCAACCCTCAAAAAGAGCCTACTTGTAACTTAGGTTTGAAAAGGATATAGAATTTTGCAGTGAATTTAAGCATAACAAAGAAGCAACTGCTAAAGCTTTCAGAGCAACATTCATGATGGATTGAATGTTAGCATTTTTTTCTATTCCATTTCCTATTTCATTTTCATTTAGTGAATTCAGAAAATAGTTCAATATATACTGTAGTCAGAATGGAAGGATGAAAGAGAAACAAGTCATTACTCTCAAGAAACTTAGTTTCCTAGGTATGAGAGTCAGAGAAACAAGTAACTAAATAGCATTTGCAACCTCAAATGGGAACTGGAACCAGGCAGGCACCTGAGTGAATGAAATGGGACTGTGTAGGAAAAACAGTGCAAGGATGATGGTAAATAAATCACAGCAATGTCATAGATGACAGCTGCCTTAGTGTTGGGAAGGCCACAAGGAAAATGACCTGTAATGTGGTCCCCACCACTCACCCCCATGCCCACCTGGTAACAAAGTCCTATGGTTATTTTCAAGATTAGTAAGAAACATGAAAAAAAAAAAAAAGGAGAGTAGTAAGAAATCTGGATTTTTAGATATAACCCCCAACTTCTGAAAGGTCACATTTAATTAAAAATTTTGTTTCAGTACTATGAGCCAAACAGAAAAGGATGTTACATGATACAGAGAGGTATAGGAAGGAACCCACAGTTAAGATGAGGGGTTAGGGAAGGCTTCCTGACTCAGTGACATTGAGTTGACTTTGGAGTGTCAGAACAGTTAGCTGTTTGGTAGGTGGAGAGTGGGTGGTAGAGAGGGAAAGGCCCTTCAGGCTCAGTGTATGTATGATTTCCCGGGTCCGAGACAGAAAGTGTATGACCGATTGGATAATTGGGTAAGTGCTGACCAGGCTTGTGGGATAATCACATTACATCACTGATCCCCTTTTAACTTTTATGGACTTTGCTTTTACAGTATTTATTTTTCTTCTTTAAAATAGGCTTTATTTTTTCAGCAGTCTTAGGTTCATGGCAGAATTGAGTACAAAATACAGAGAGTTTTCATCTCTGTTCCTCACCCCACCTTTCTTCACTGTCGATATCTTGCACCACACTGGTATATCCAATGAACCTATATTGACTTGTCATTATCATTCAAAGTCCATGGTTTAGCACTAAGCTTCACTCCTGGTGCACATTGTGTGGGTTTTGACAAATGTGTAATGACACATATCAGGTATTGTAGTATTACACAGAATAGTTTCACTGCCTTAAAAATCCTCTATGCTCTTTCTGTTCTTTCTTCCTTTCCCAACCCCTTGCAACCTACCGAACTTTTTACTGTCTCCATAATTTACCTTTTCCAGCATATCATATAGTTGGAATTATACAGTATGTAAATATAGACTTTTTTAGGCTGACTTCTTTCACTTAGTAATGGTATTTAAGGTTCCTCCATGTCTTCTCATGGCTTTTTAATGATGGGTAATATTGCAATATCTGAATGTTCCACAGTTTATCCATTTACCTGCTGAAGGATATCTTGGTTACTTCCAAGTTGTGGCGGTTATGAATAAAGCTGTTACAACCATCCATGTGCAAGTTTTTATGTAGACATAAGTTTTCAGTTCATTTGGGTAAATACCAAGGAGCTCAATTGCTGGACCATATGTTAAGAGTGTGTTTAGTTTTGTAAAAAGCTGCCAACTGTCTTTCAATGTGGCTGTACCATTTTGCATCCCCACCACCCATGAATGATTTCCTGTTGTTCCGCAACTTCACCAGCATTTGGTGTTCTCAGTGTTTTGGGTTTTGGACATTATAATAGGTGCATAGTGAATTACTTTTCACATGTATGTATATTCCTGTATATTTTACATATATTTATTTCTAAATCAATCTCTCCAAATTATCTCCCACGTACTACTCAGCCTGAATATGCCATCTTCTCACATGCTTTTGTACCTCTCTCTATGTTCCTTCCACTGGTATTTTGATTCTTGTAGGTAGCATTTGGGTATCTGTATTTTTATTTACTTATTATTTTTTTAATGTTTTTTATTTTTGAGAGAGAGAGACAGAGTGTGAACTAGGAAGGGGCAGAGAGAGGGAGGCAGAATCTGAAGCAGGCTCCCACGGTGGGGCTCGAACTCACGAACCATGAGATCATGACCTGAGCCAAAGTCGGTTGCTTAACCGACTGAGCCACCCAGGCGTCCCTGGGTATCTGTATTTTTAAAAGCTCTGAAGATGATTCTGTTGTGAAATCAGAGTTGAAAACCACTTCTGGACACACTAAGAATGCTTGGCACAGAATAAGTCTTTTAAGAAATTTTTGCTGAACTGAATTTTATTGAGAAACTTTAATGTATCAAAGTCCCAAGTGGAGATTTCAACCCAGTTTTGTCTTCCTAAGCTCTGCTTATGTTTTTACTCATTATATTGTCTCTATTATGATGCCATCTATCACATCAATGGTGAGGATAATGTTCTTACGTTTGTATAGCATTCACTTCACAAGTAGCATTGCAAGCCAAGCAGGTTGGGTGAGTTGAAACCTCAGTGGCATTAAGTCAGCCCAGTTTTATCATATTGGCTGGCTATTCAGCAACCTTGAATTAGGAGCTCAGCAGGTATTGCATTTTACTTTTTAAAATCTAAGTGATCCATATTTCATCAGTATTGTGGATTAAATAGATAGTTGTGAGGTAACCTGATAGCCTAACTACTATTATACCATTGGTCTTATGGGAAAGTATTTCACAAGTTCAAAGACCATTTCACATCCAGTGTTTTGTTTTTTTTTTTTTTTAATTTTTTTTTTTTTTCAACGTTTATTTTATTTTTGGGACAGAGACAGAGCATGAACGGGGGAGGAGCAGAGTGAGAGGGAGACACAGAATCGGAAACAGGCTCCAGGCTCTGAGCCATCAGCCCAGAGCCCGACGCGGGGCTCGAACTCACAGACGGCGAGATCGTGACCTGGCTGAAGTCGGACGCTTAACCGACTGCGCCACCCAGGCGCCCCCACATCCAGTGTTTTAATAACCTTTTAAAGAGAGCTTACTGGAATCTCTCTAGAGAGCCTATATTTGTTTCCTCAAACTTGCCCTTTGTTAATATCAGAAAAATGAACTTCGGTACATTCCAAGTATGGTAACGTTAAACACCTTGTGTCAACTAACTTTTGCTCTTTTGAGGAATAAGATTGACTTATCTAATGTTTTGACAGAGTCTCAAGGTAGATTGAGCTCTGGGGAGTGCGTCTTGGATCTGGTAACTGGGAAGCACTCTAGATACGACACTTTTATGCTTCATCAACAGGTTTGTCAACAATGAGTCTGTTTAATTTGGGTCTTAATTTTAGGTTTTATGTACTTGCCACATATACACACAAAAGTTTGAGGAAGATATTTTATGCAAACTATGCCTAAAGTAGAGCCTATGCTTCTTTAGGTTTATGCATTTTCTCATGATATAGATTCAAATCTCCTACCAGATGGTTTTTTTTTTTAATTTTTCTCTACCATGGAAGTTTGAATTTGCCTATTTTTTATTTGTCTGTTGTTAATAGAGCAAACTAGACAATCTTGTGTGAAAGCACTGTAAGTTATTAAGCATTGTACAAGAAAAATTTTATTACCTTACCCTTTGGTGTCTTCTGTAATTCATCTTGGAAAAAAGCAAATCTTGCCTCTTCTCTGTTCTTGTGTTTATAGGAGCCAGGCTACATGGGGATATCGTATTTACGAGATACATTATACTTGCCTGTGATATTCAGAAATTTCTGTAGGAAAACATTTTAAGAAAAATGGACTGTTGTTGGTTTTTTAGTAAATATATATAGGCAAAAATGAAAGGTACCAGTCTATTCTATTTCAGGGTCCAGTAACTTTTCTGCTTTTATTTTATTCAGGTTTGTTTTTTATTTTTAGAATTTTGGAAATAATAAACAAATAGGTCAGAGACCTTGAGTCAAAACATCCAAGCATTTCTGTTAGTAGCGTAAGAAAATCTTCATTCTGTTTGACTTCAGTAGATGTCAAAAATAAATATTTGTCAAACAACTCACAAACAATTCTTTTATGTTTTCATGTCTTTATCTTTTCTTCTAGCACAAACTTCATGTCTTAAAAATGAGACATGAAGACAAGGCGAAAGGACTTGTCCTTATCAGGAAACATTCAATTCAGAACCAGAAAATCAAAGAGAAGGGATCCACATTGTATCAATACAAAAGACAGAGTCCTGTCCCCATTCAAGAAACCATATGAAGAATTCAAGTAAAAAACATTTGTTCTGTAGTGTCTGAAGAAGAATTTCTGTCATTTCAGCTGTTGTTAACAAAGGATAGGAGTGATTTCAGCATTACCCTGTAGCCTGCGTATGCTTCAGCTCCTGCTGTATGCTGTGCAGTTTTTTTAATTCTAAAAAAAATTCTTGTGCTTGAATGCACAGATTTGGTTAGCTTCTCTGTTTTCTACTATTCCTTCTCTGACTGGCTGAACATAAATAAATTTGTTATTAGATGTCCAGTATTGTTGAAGTAAAGGATATTAATCATAATTGCTTTTGGCTGCAGGTAACCGAGATGTGACAAATCAAATTGATTTTTCTTTTGTAAGAGAATCTCAGGGGCAGTCAGCCCGGGCTGTTGCAGATACTCAAGGAACCGGCTCTTCTGTGTTCCTCCTTGGTCATCCTTTGCACGTGATTCATGCCTGCAGTCGAGATGGCTGCTGTACTTTGAAGTGTCCCATTTAAGCAGGAAGAAAAGAGAAAGGCACAGGGCAAAAAAAGGTCCACTCCTTTCGAGCCTGTTCCTTGTTATCTTGAAGACAATAATCTTTCCAGAAGCTCCACTGTTTTAAAATGGAGATTTTGTTGTTTTGTTCAGGAATGGTGAAGCCAACAGATCATGGATGATTGCCACTGAAAAGATAATTTATTACTCACAGTTCCCAAGAGAAAGAAAGGCACACCATGCCACACAGGGCCACGTGAGATTGGTGGGAGGCAGAAGGCAGAGAGAGCTAGGGGAACTGCAGGAAAGCCTTTCTCACAACTTTCTTAGGAATGAATGGGCAAGGCAAGATAAACAGGTGTTGGGTGGTCTAGTTTTGAATAATTTTATGAGCTCTGAGCTGTATGGGCTGTCCCTAGTTGTCTGATGCCTAGTCCTGGGGTGATTAGCACAGCATAAGAGCCAGGTAAAGCCATAATCGGGGGTACAGACTTTAGATTGGTTATTTTGCATATGAAAAGTATACTTGCAGGTGAGTCATTTACTGTCTCTAAGAACCTGATAACCGTTGGGGTAGTCCTTCCTTAGTTCAAGGTGCCAGATATTAAAACATCAGATACGGAAACTAGAAAACGTCGTTAATACACACCCTCCCTCTCATATCCTTTCCTAGAACTTGTCGTTTGGCTATCCATAGCTACGAGGAGTTCTGGGCATTTGGATATTTTTAAATGGGTACCTTGTTGGCCTAAACAAAAGGAGAGTAAATATTAGTATGGAAGAAGAAATGAATAGCTATTGACCAAGCGACTAGTAGCATCTGGCGTACAATGTCACATGTGAAGAACTGGCATCTGAAAGCATAGGTGTAGTTTGGGGCTGCCAAGCTGGTTAGCTGGTGGAACGTGCGTCTCTTGGATCTCAGGGTTATGATTTCGAGCCCCACATTGGGTATAGAGATTACTTAAAATAATATCTAAAAAAAAATTAAAATCTTAAAAAAGGTGTGCCTCAAATCATAAGTTGCAAATTCAAATGCCTGCAGAGGCCAGGCATACACTAAAGAGTGAAAGGTGTTCAGTGGGAGATTGTAGGGGTGCTGAGCACTGTGGTGAGATTGAGGGTACATATACTTTTCAAAACTTGAGAGAAAAAACAGCCTGAATGATTTGTAGCCAATCGGCAACCAGTTTGTGGTACCCAGTCTCAAGCGAGGAAGTTAGAAAAATTTACTATAGAAAGAGTCTTATTAATTTTACTGAGATGACTGTAAATAAATTTTACTGAGATGGTGTATTTATGTCATTTAGCAATCATGTACTACATTTTCTAGGTAATTTGATAATAAACCTTTTAGGCACCAACATATTTGAAATTTTAACTATTTTTCCCTCAACTTTTCATTTTGAAAGATTTCAGACCTGCAGAAAAAGTTGAAAGAATAGTACAATGAACACTTAATATGTCTTTAGCAGATTAATTAATGGTAACATTTTGCCACATTTTCTTTATCTCTCATACACACACATATATATATATATATATTTGTTTTTTTCTCATATATGTATTGTTTTCTGAACCCTTCTGAAGGTACATTGTATGGATTTTGGCTCTTCATCCTTAAATATGTCAACATGTATCACCTAAGAGTAAGAACATTTTTATATAAAATGTATATATACATACATAAATATATATAAACTGTTATGTACATACATATAAACTTACCACACTTGAGAAATTTATAATTGTACAGTAAATTTTAATGGTCCTATATTTAATTTTACACAACTTTTCCAATAATGTCCATTTTTAGCATTTAAAAAAATTAGGATCCAATCAAACATTATCTTCTTTAATCTAGAACTATTCTGTCTTTCATGGCATTCATGTTTTTAGGAGTTCAGGCCAGTTGTTTTAAAGAAGGCCCACAATTTTGATTGTCTGATTGTTTCTATATAATAGGATTCAGGTTAAACATTTTGGGCAAGAATATTACATATTCGATGTGAAATTGAAGCAGCTTATCACAAGGCCCAGCTAGGAGTTTGTGCTGTTGTTGGCGATGTTGGGTGGTCACTTGGGAAAGGTGGTGTCTATCAGACTTCCCCAAAAAAGACACAGTTCCCTTTGTGAGTAATCTGTGCAATGATGCTTTGAGACTTCAGGAATATTCTTTTTCTCATCAAGCTTTCACCTGAAAGTTAACATCCACTGGTCTGTTACTGAGTCAATTATTATATTTGTAGTTGCAAAATAGTGATTTTTCTGGTTCGATCATTTCTTCTTCATTAGCTGGGATTCTTTTATGAAGAAGGGCTTTTCCTCCCAGCCCTAGCCCCAGGCCCTTTTTTTGTGTTCATTGTCAACTCATGGATTATTTTTGTATTCAGTGTTTGTATTCCATTGTTACCATTATTCCTATTGATGCCCAAATTGTTTCCAGTTTTGCTGGACCACTGAACTGCTGGATGTGAGATGTGTTTTATTTCCCACTCAAGGCATAACTATTTCTGAGAGTGATATTATCTGTGCCCCACCACCCCTAGGTTCTCATTCCCTCTCTTCTCTTCCTCCCAGTTATCACTTGCCTTGAAGCTTGATCTGCGTTTGGTGTTTCTTTCCCCTCCTATATGTAAAGTTTGTGGTAATCTCTGTCTCCTAGTTGTGCTTTACATGTGGAATGTAGGTGGTTTTATGTGTTCTATTTGTTGATCTCTGATTTTTTTGTATGGTATGATTAGTATTTAGGTGACTGCAGTTATTTGGTAGGAAATGGGAATTCCTCTATTTTAACTATTTTTATGGCTTTCTTAAGATGTGAAATGTCTGACTGTCAAATGAAATTTTCATTTAAATAGGGTAATCAATAAGTAGACCCTGGTAAGTGTAAGTAGTACTTTTTGAAGTATGTTATGCCATTTGTCCCTATTCTCTGTAGCTTCTAGCCAGTACATTCTTTCTGAGTCTTTGGGTTTCTTTGCTTTTCCATAGCCTTTCTCTTTCTACTTACAGACCAATAGCAATCATTTTCCCCCAGTGTTAATGCACTGCCTGTTAAACCCTATCCACTTTATTGTTTGCTGTGAATAGAGAATTGCAAATTCATATAATACAGCTTGTTAGATTTGGGTATGACATTAGAATACATGAATAAATGGAAACCTGAAGACCTTCTGGAATTTCTTTTTTTTTATTAATTTTTTACTGTTTTTTTATTTTTGAGAGAGAGACAGAACGTCACCATGGGAGAGGCAGAGAGAGGGAGACACAGAATCCAAAGCAGGCTCCAGACTGTGATCTGTCAGCACAGAGCCTGATGTGGGGCTTGAACTCACAAACTGTGAGATCGTGACCTGAGCCGAAGTCAGACGCTTAATTGACTGAGCCACCCAGGTGTCCCAAGACCTTCTGGAATTTCATTTAGGGCTTGATTTTCTCAGAATGTCTACTTGCTTGTTAAATAGTCATTCTACCTTATTTCCAGTTCTTTGGTATGTTCTAGTTTAGATAGTTAAGCTGATGGTAAATAATCTAAAAAAATATATTTTATGTAATGATAATGAGGGAGGCAATACAGTGTTAAAAGCAAGAGTGTCCTGTCCCTAGAATCAGATTCCTTGGGTTCAAGTCCTGGTCCTGCTGCTTATTGGCTGCGTAACTATAAGTAGTTGCTTAGCCTCTCTGCACTTATATTTCTCACTTACAAAATGAAGGTAATAATGTCTTCTCCTCAGGTTTTGTGAAGACTTAAGATAATACATGGAGTGCCTGGGTGGCTTAGCTGGTTAAAGGTCTGACTCTTGATTTTGGCTCAGGTCATGATCTCATGGTTCATAGATAGGTTCAAGCCACGTGTCATGCTATGCACTGACACCGCGGAGCCTGCCTGGGATTCTGTCTTCCTCCCTTTCTTCTCCCACCCCCCATCTATCAAAATAAATAAATAAACATTTAAAAACAAACAAAAAAAAAACCCACTTTTTTTGGTATACTATAGAAATGCAGAGCTTGCCATGTAATTACACTGTTGTGGAATCATGTGTCCACTAGAGGTCATGTTATGCTTTTATACATTTTTTTCATGCTGGGGTCTGGAAAGCCTCCTTCAAAGAAAGACTGGGATAGGAAAAGTCCATTATTGCTTCCTGCAAAAATATGGTTTGAAAAATAAAGAAACCCAAGCTAGACTATTACAGGAACCATCATTGCTTGCCATGATTTTATATTTCGCAGTCTGTTACTCAGTCGGGTAGAAAATCGATTTGTATTATTGCAGTTCACAATGAGATCTTACTACCCAAGTTAGAATTAGAAATTTCTTACTCCCTGATGCAGAGTAATTTTCATTTCTTGAAACTATTTCTGACTGATTATATGCAGATGTAGAGTCATATATGACTCTTTTTCTCACATACTTATTTTTATTAATGAATATGGATTTGTAGGCCACCTACTCGAGGAGTGGCCTACACAAGTTACTTAAATTCTCTAGACTTTCAATTCCCAAGTTCATAACATGTGAACAATAGCTATGACAGTATTGTGGTGAATCTTAAGATTTAAGGGAAAGTTCTATGCAAATGATAAATCATTTTTATAAATGGTAAAGTGCGTTATCACCTGATAATGTCCACAAGACACATTATGGGAAAGAATACAGGAACCTCCGAGTTTCTTCTCCCCTCTCTGGTAGATTATTAGTTTAATAGTGTATATATTTTAAATGGGCTACCTTTAAGATACTTCATTTTAGAAAATGTTCTAAAAATCAACTGTAGTGATCAAAAATTCACATATGTGGAATTCATTCCACTGTGATGCTTGATGTTACTACTTTTATATAGTCATAGTCTTATATGTGAAACTGCTCTCTGGTTAAAAAAGATGACTACTGATTCCTGGCACTTTGACATTTTTGCAAGTTTTTGCGTAACTAAAGAGTTTAATTGAACTGGGCATTGCTGTAGTCTGTTTTTACTGATAATTTTGGTACTGATATGGATAATATCAGAGTTGAAGTGATACAGATACTAAGGTAATCAAAAGATGGGCCACATAATTATGATGTTAAGTAAAGTTGGTGCTTGAAACATTTTCATTATGTATTAACCACAAATAACAAAGGCAGTCTTAACCATCATGTTTATAGTTCTGCAGGGAAGACTCAGTTGGCAATTTCAAGATTTAAAGTGCAAGCCATTTCTAAACTTTGGTATGCAGAAGTGCTTGTGTGTAACTAAAGCATGTTGACTCAAAAGGGGAAGCAAATATATGTATTTTACCTTTTAAAATTAACATGTGTATGTATTGTATTATACACACACACACACATACACATAAATGATAATCTCTTACTCACTGTAAATATTTGGTTTACACCACTCCCCCTCCCACCTTCCTGTTCTCTTAACTACTGCTGATGGCCCCAGAGCTCCAGTGCAGGTGGGCCTGACCCCAAACCTGGTTGTCACACCTTTATATTTACCAGACTGCTGCTCTTTAAAACCTTTGTCATTATAACATGCTACATATTTCTTGTACTTGAGAAGTTTCCTAATAAGTACACATTGTATATGTTTTTTCCCATTTTATGAGTTTTATTGATGAGAATCTCCACTAAATGTCTATCTTGAATGGAAGCCATCATGAAAATTTTGGGATGTGTTAGATCTCAAGCTTGAGTCTCTGCTCTGCTGTTTTCTTCCTGTTATCTTGGGCAGGTCCCTTAATCTCTTGAGTTGTTTTGTTATCTGTTCAATGAGGACAATCATTTTAATATACAGTTGCTGAATGAGTATTTGATATGTAGCCTACTAATATCAGAAACATTGCTGTGGGTTTTTGTTGTTGTTGTTACTGTTTTTTTTTTATGGAGGTAGCTGCATTAGAAATGTTTATTTTTTTCCCCCTGTAGATAACAGACAAGAGAGTGTCCAGAAGACATGCAATTCTTGAGGTGGTTGGTGGCCAGCTTCGAATCAAACCGGTAAATATGTTATTCATGACTCATTTAAAAAAAAAATTTTTTTTACCATTTATTCATTTTTGAGAGACAGAGTGTGAGTGAGGGTGGGGGGAGAGAGAGAGGGAGACACAGAATCTGAAGCAGGCTCCAGGCTCCGAGCTGTCAACACAGAGCCCAATGCAGGGCTTGAACCCATGGACCTCAGGAGATCATGACCTGAGCTGAAGCTAGACGCTCAACCTACTGAGCCACCCAGGTGCCCCTATTCATGACTCATTTTAACTCTTTGTCTCTCACCTTTTTCCAGCTCCTGGTTAGAGGGCTTATTTTCTAAGGTTATGCAAATAGAGAATCAATTTCAGAATATATCCTTCTTATTTCCAGAGGATAATTGGAAGATAAAATCTAAACTATTTAAAGTATTTTTTTTCCCATAAGACAGTGCTACATTTACATAGTTACATTTTAGTGAAAGATGACCACCAGTTCATGTATAAATTAGGATTTTGTTCATAACTGGATATTACAAATAAGATCCTATAAGGAAGCCTGTAACTATGTAATGGTTTATTTTTGGGGAATGGGGTAGTGACCAGAGTTACTTAAATGTTACAGGATTGGGGGTGCCAGGATGACTCAGTTGGTTAAGCATCTAACTCTTGATTTTGACTCAGGTCATGATCACATGGTTTGTGAGACTGTCTGACAGTTTGTACTGCTTGGGATTCTCTCCTCTCTCTCTCTCTCTCTCTCTTTTTTTAATTTTTATTTATTTTTTTAAATTTACATCCAAGTTAGCCTGTAGTGCAACAGTGGTTTCAGGAGTAGATTCCTTAATGCCCCTTCCTGTTTAGCCCATCCCCCTCCCACAACCCCTCAGTAACCCTCTGTTCTCCATATTTGAGTCTCTTATGTTTTTGTCCCCCCTCCCTGTTTTTTTATTATTTTTGCTTCCCTTCCCTTATGTTCATCTGTTTTGTATCTTAAAGTCCTCATATGAGTGAAGTCATATGATATTGGTCTTTCTCTGACTAATTTCACTTAGTATAATACTCTCTGGTTCCATCTGTGTAGTTGCAAATGGCAAGATTTCATTCTTTTTGATTGCCAAGTAATATTCCATTGTATGTGTATGTATGTATATATATATACATATACATATGCCATATGTGGCATATATATACATGTATATGCCACATTTTCTTTATCCATTCATCCATCGATGGACATTTGGGCTCTTTCCATACTTTGGCTATTGTTGATAGTATGGCTATAAACATGGGGGTGCTTGTGTCCCTTCGAAACAGCACACCTGTATCCCGTGGATAAATGCCTAGTAGTGCAATTGCTGGGTCGTAGGGTAGTTCTATTTTTAGTTTTTCGAGGAACCTCCATTCTGTTTTCCAGAGTGGCTGCACGAGCTTGCATTGCCACCAGCAGTGCAAAAGGGATCCTCTTTCTCCGCATCCTCACCAACATCTGTTGTTGCCTGAGTTGTAATGTTAGCCATTCTGACAGGTGTCAGGTGGTATTTCATTGCGGTTTTGATTTGTATTCCCCTGATGGTGACGGATGTTGAGCATTTTTTCATGTGTCGGTTGGTCATCTGGATGTCTTCTTTGGAGAACTGTCTCTTCATGTCTTTTGCCCATTTCTTCACTGGATTATTTGTTTTTTGGGTGTTGAGTTTGATAAGTTCTTTATAGATTTTGGATACTAACCCTTTATCTGATATGTCATTTGCAAATATCTTCTCCCATTTTGTCAGTTGTCTTTTAGTTTTGCTGATTGTTTCCTTCACTGTACAGAAGCTTTTTATTTTGATGAGGTCCAAGTAGTTCATTTTTGCTTTTGTTTCCCTTGCCTCCAGAGACATGTTGAGTAAGAAGTTGCTGTGGCCAAGGTCAAAGAGGTTTTTGCCTGCTTTCTCTTCAAGGACTTTGATGGCTTCCTGTCTTACATTGAGGTCTTTCATCCATTTTGAGTTTATTTTTGTGTATGGTGCAGGAAAGGGGTCTAGGTTCATTTTTCTGCATGTCTCTGTCCACTTTTCCCAGCACCACTTGCTGAAGAGACTGTCTTTATTCCATTGGATATTCTTTTCTGCTTTGTCAAAGATTAGTTGGCCATACGTTTGTGGGTCCATTTCTGGGTTCTGTATTCTGTTCCATTGATCTGATTGTCTGTTCTTGTGCCAGTACCACACTGTCTTGATGATTACAGCTTTGTAATGGAGCTTGAAGCCCTCTCCCTCTCTCTTTATCCCTCCCCTGCTTGTTCTCTCTCTCTCTTTCTCTCAATATAAGTAAGTAACCTTTAAATAAATGTTACAGCATTGTATTTTAATAGATTTTTATATATCTGTGTGTAGAGTGGAATATTTCTAAAATTTAGAACTTGTTCTTTAGGGTTGTATTTTAATTTGAAAGTTCTTATTGAGGGCTAAAATTTTAACAGCTTGCTTTATAGTTAAGTACTGATATATTGTAGGGAAATCAGTTTCCGATATTTCATTTGAAAAATTAGTTGTGTAGGAGAATAAAAAATGTGTATGAGAGTCCATCTATTTTGGATTGCATGCTGTGGCAGTAAAATTAATATGGCATGAAATTATATAAGTCATATATATAAAAATAAATATATATTATATAATAAATTATATAATAAAATATATAACAATATAAAATAAATTTATAACATTTAAAATTTATATGTATTTTCATCTTCTATGTACAACTGCCTTTTGTATCATTAGTGCTTTCTTTTACACATAAAGTACTTTTATTATCCTATGTGGAGCTATTGAGATTGACAAATGCCCATGAATTTCTTTTTTTTAATGTTTATTTATTTTGAGAAAGAGAGAGTATGAGTGACGGAGGAGCTGGGAGAGAGGGAGAGAGAGAATCCTGAGCAGGCTACAAGCTGTCAGTTGTTCTCACAAACCATGTGATCATGACCTGAGCCAAAGTCAGATGCTTAACTGACTGAGCCATTGAGGTGCCTCCTGCCCCTTTTTTTTAATATTTGTTTTGTGTTTGAGAGAGAGAGAGAGAGAGAGAGAGAGGGAGAGGAAGAGAGAGAGTGTGTGTGTGAGCAAGGGAGGGGCAGACAGAGAGTGGGGGATAAAGGATCTGAAGCAGGCTCTGTGTTGAAAGCAGACAGCCTGATGCAGGGCTTGAACTCAAGAACTGAGAGATAAGATCTGAGCTGAAGTCAGATGCTTAACTGATTGAGCCACCCAGGTGCCCCAAGTTAAACTTTATCTTTTGTGAAGTGGGTCAGATTTCTGCATGGGAGTTGAGCAATTTTCCATTAAAAGAAGATATCTTTTAGAAAGCATTCTTCATCTTTACTTGGTCTTTAATTAGATTATACTCCTGTAAAACAATTGTTTGAAGTCAACAAGTGTCTTTTGAGTACCAAACTGTGATAGATACAAAATTAGAAACTAGAGAAAAAAATTCCTCATTAGATTATAGGTATAAAACTAAAATTTGGTACAATAAGGTTTTTTAAAATTATACTTTTGTTCATATTTATCTTTTAAATATTATTAGTATAATTTATGAACTTTCTAGTAAATATGACCTTATATACATGGGAGAAAGATAAATATTTTTTTACCTTTTCCTTGGCAGCATTGTTTTTGACAATTTAGAATATCAGGGCCCTCTGGAGAATACCTAATTGTACAAAGTCGGCAAGTTGTTAAGTGGGAATTAGAACTCAGGTTCTTTGAACCCTATGCATTATTATTATTATTTTTTCATTATATTTCCCAAGTCAGGATTCCTTTGCCATTTGATATTCTCTTCTTTAAAAAATTTCTTGAAGGTAAGACTAACTGGTGAGTTTTCTTCACAAGATGATTTGGTTCCTTCAGTTGAGTAGAAGTTTACAACTGAAAGCCCCCTTAGATCCAGTCTTATGTATGTGGGAATTTGATTTGGGCCAGAGCTGGCACTGCCATCAGTGGAGAGGGGGAGTTTTCATCAATCAGTGGTACTGGAATAGTTTGTTATTTGTTTAGGGGAAAAAAATTAGACCTCCTGCCTCAAACCATACACACAAATCAGTTTTAGGTGGCTTAAGTGTGAAAGTCAAACGGTAAAACTGTTAGATTATATAGGAAAAAACCTTTGTGACATTAGAGTAGGGAAGTTTTAAAATAGCTATAAAAAGAAAGATTAAAAAAATCCAATTACGTTAAAATTAAGAAACTTTGCTTATCAAAACACTATAATGAAAATGAAAAACATAGCAGGGAAAAGTTATTTAAAACGCAAGTAGTTGACAAAGGAATGATATCCAAAATATATAGCAAATGCCTTCAATCAATGAGAAAAGATAAACAATCCAATCAAAGTATGGGCTAAAGACTTACTTGAGTGGCACATTATAGAATTGGAAACCTGACTGTTTAGTAAACATGAGAAAAGTACTCAGCATTGTTATTAAGCATCGAAATGTAAGGAAACTGCAGTGAGATACCATTGCACACCCAACAGATTGACAAAAATGAAAAGTCTAACAATTTCAAGTATTGATGAGGATGTAAACAAGTAGAACAGTTATAAACTTTTGGTGGGAGCTTAAATGTTGTAGCCACTTTGAAAAATAGCTTGACGTTAATTTCCTAAAGATGAAGGCGTGCATTTCCTACAAGCCAGATCTCATACATGCATAGATGTGTACAAGAACCTGAAAAGCAAAGTTATTTATATAATAGCAAGAAACTAGACGCAACATAAATTTCTATCAACAATGGAATTGATAAATATATTGTGATATATTTATTTAATGAAATACACTACAACAGTGAGGATAAATTACAGTGAAAGCATGAAAAATATAGATTAGAATCAGGAGCATGACATTGATAAAAGCAACATTGAAAGAATATATACAGTATAGTTTCATTTATATAAGATTAAAAATTCTACAAAAATAAACAGTATATTCATGATCATCAACTTGAGTGCCAAAATAATAACATTAGGGAAGCGATAGATACAACAGTCAGTATAATAATTACCTTTGAGCGAACTAAGAAGAGAATGGGATAGGGAATGACTCAAAAGGGACATCAAAAGTTAATATTCTTGGAGCGCCTGGGTGGCTCAGTCGGTTGAGCATCCAACTTCAGCTCAGGTCATGACCTCACAGCTCATGAGTTCGAGCCCTGCGTTGGGCTCTGTGCTGACAGCTCAGAGCCTGGAGTCTGCTTCTGCTTCTGTGTTTCCCTCTCTCTCTGCCCCTTACCCACTTGCATTCTGTCTCTCTCTCTCTCAAAAATAAATAAACATTAAAAAAAATTTTTTAAAAAAGTTAATATTCTTTTTCTGAAACTGGGTGGTGGATCCACACATAATATCTAACACGTATTATGTCTTTAAAAATTATTATTGAACACTTATGACATGAAAAAGGTGTAGTGAATAACAGTACAATGTGATGCAGCTACTTTTGTAATGCCAAACTACTAAACATGAAAGGACATGAAAAAAATGTATTTATTTTTAAGGAAATGTACAACTCTAGTACTCGAATTTTATTTTTTAGAATAGTATTTAATTGGGTTTTGAATTTTATTCTGAGAATTATTTACACCATACCATTCGAAGGAAAGTTGCTTCTTAGACTTGGTGATATACATATAGGTCCTTTGCTTTATATAATGCTTGATTTCTTGTTTATGTTAATGTGGTTGCAACAAAATGCCTATCTCCTTGAAATAGGTGTATTTGTTTATTCACCTGCTTAATGTAGCTGCACCATCAAGGTGTGATTTAGGGAAATTTAGAGAAATTCTAAACTGACCATAGTTGTTAATAGAAATGTTAAGGTCTTGAAAATAAAGAGATAGACAAGTAACTTCTAATTCATTCATTTAATCTTAACATGTGCTAAATATCATTTACCTTCTGTTCTGTAGTCAATCACAAATTGATCTATTAAAGCAGGTTATATGTACAACTGAAATAAAATTTTGAAAGAGAAGCCATGGTTTAAAAGTTTTTTGTAAAATTGTGTAAATGAATTATAACAAATGTTTTATTATGATCCTTTCTGTATGCTATCTACCCCAAATTATGTTTAAGTGATTAAATTTTTTCTACTTTCCTTCAAATTAGAAATCCAATCAAATAGAAACATAACTTTGACAATGATGGATGAATGCAATTAGTGCAATTACTAATTTGTACTTTTAAATTGGATGAATTTGTCTTTCTTTTCCCCCCTCTAATATTTCCTTTTAAAAAAGACTCTAGCTCTCAGCAGTTCTTGGAAATAGTGCATGAGGAGATAATGTTAGCTCATAGGAGATGATGTTAGCTTATTTGTGAGTCATTTAAATTTAATCTCCAGTCTGGTATCAGCAGGGAGAAAATGTATTATAAAGGCAAAACGACAGTGTTCTCTGTAAATGACTATATCACCAGTAGTTAGATATGTCCTCTGGGTAAATTCATAGCTGTCAATGCTTTTATTTCATTTTAGTAAAATCGTACTCTTTTTGGTTCTTGGATGACTGAGGGAGTAGTTCTAAAAGTACATATAAATTGCAGAAGAATATATTTTTTTGCCATTTGGTATTAATCCTTAAAATATCCATCTTTAGGTGACTGTGTTTTTTCTTTTGTGCAATAAAATTCCTGAGCTGTGATTGTTTTTCCTCCTATGAAATTATGAGTGTAGTTGGAAAAAAGCTATAAAATACTACAATAGCTTTTCCACAGCTCATTTTGTAAAAAAAAAAAAAAAAAAGAAGGAAAGTGTTGTGCCCAGAATTCGTGATCCCCAAAGACCACCAGGGAGCCGAGTCCGATGCAAAAGCAAAAGAGCCTTTATTCGAGCTAGCTCGAGCTCAGTCCCCTACCTGCACTGACGCAGCGGTGAGATACCAGGGAGAGAGAGAGTTTCAAAAGCACAAAGGTTTTATAGGGGTCTAGGGGCAGCCGATTGGCTGGGGAAGGGGCGTGTTTTGATCAGGAAGCTTGAATGGGTGAGCAGGAGGTCACTCAAAGGGAGGAGGCGTGGTCTAGGTGAAGGACACAGAACAAGATGGAGCCGGAGGCGTGGTCTAGGTGAAGGACACAGAACAAGATGGAGCCGGCCGGCGTAGACCCGCCCTTTCATTCCCCCCTTGTCATGTAGCTTACGGACCCAATCATGGGACCGGCTGCATTTATGGTGACAAGGGGAACAGAGTTTGGAGGTTTTACGCTAAGTTCTGGGAAGCATGTGTCCCTGGGGTGGCTCTGGGAGGTCTGATTAAGTATTGTCCCCGAGCTGGTGTCTGTGATCTGCCAGGCGATGTTCTGGGGGGCGTGGGGACTCCCGGCAGCATGAGCAATGACAAGCAGAGTTGACAGAGTTACCAATATTAGGTGGGTCGAATGCGCTGTAGCTTGAGCTTGAGCGGGTTGTGTTGGTCCCGACTGATGGCCCATCGCGTGACGAAGTCCTTCTGGATTGAGGAGGGGTCCGCTGGCCGAACGTGGGTGTGATGGACCCAGGTCGCGATGCTGTCTACTTTGAGAGCGGTGGGGGTTGTCAGCACCACGATGTAGGGTCCCTTCCAGCGCGGCTCGAGGGTCTCTCGGTGGTGCCTCTTGACATAGACCCAGTCTCCCGGCCTGTACTGATGAGGTGTCGGGGTTGGGCCAGCCTCGTAGATGGCACGGAGGCGCGGCCAAATGTCCTCATGAGCCCTCTGGAGCCCTCTCAAGGAAAGAAAAAGTTCTTGATCTTTAAACTCAGCAATAAGTTCAGCTCGAAGGCTGGGAATAACAGGGGGTGGCCTGCCAAACATGATCTCGTAGGGAGTAAAACCCAGAGTGTAAGGAGTGTTTCTAACCTGGTAAAGGGCGTACGGTAGGAGAGTCACCCAGTCCCCGCCAGTCTCCATGGTTAATTTGGTAAGGGTCTCTTTTAGGGTTCTATTCATTCTTTCTACCTGTCCTGAGCTCTGGGGCCTATAAGCACAATGTAATTTCCAGTTCGCCCCACCGCCTTGGCTACTGCCTGTGTTACCTGCGAGATAAAAACTGGTCCATTGTCTGATCCTACCATGGCAGGAAAACCATACCTGGGTAAGATGTCTTCTAGTAGCTTCTTAGCCACCGTCTGAGCCGTTTCATGCTTGGTTGGGTATGCCTCCACCCAGCCAGAGAAGGTGTCTGTAAATACTAAAAGATATTTATAACCATACTTTCTTGGTTTGACTTCAGTGAAGTCAACTTCCCATTGGGCTCCCGGTCTGGTGCCTCTGAGCCTGGTTCCTTTTTTATTTGATGTGGCTCTCGCGTTGGTGAGTTGGCAGGTCTTGCAGGCAGATACAACTTGCTCTATTTTGGTGTCCTGTTGGTGAATCTTGATTCCGGCATGTTGGATTAAGTCTTTTAATTTTCGGGCCCCCATGTGAGTAGACCGATGCATGTGCTCTAATATTGAGACTCCGAGCTGGTCTGGCAGCACGAGCTCCTTGTTAGGTGTATACCACCATCCCTTTATCTCCTGGGCCATGGGGAGTTTCTTGATCTGCTGTAACTCCTCCTGGTAGTTGTATGGTCATGGTGGGGACTGGAGTAAGGGCTACTGCCTTGGCTGCCTGGTCAGCCTTTCGATTACCTCTAGCTACTGGGTTATCAGCTTTTTGGTGCCCTTGGCAGTGGATAATGGCTAGCTTGGCAGGAAGCCATAAGGCCATAAGCAGGTTAAGTATTTCCTGCTTATTTTTTATAGTCCGTCCTTCTGCCGTCAGTAACTCCCTCTCCTGATAAATTGCCCCATGAATATGAGCTGTGGCAAATGCATAACGGCTGTCTGTGTAGGTGTTAAGCCGTTTTCCAGCTCCCAGCATCAGCGCCTTGGTGAGGGCTATGAGCTCTGCTCGCTGGGCTGACGTTCCGGAGGGTAGAGCCTCCACCCATACGGTGTCCGTTTCGGTGACCACCGCTGCACCCGCATACTTGTGTCCGTCTTGCACAAAGCTGCTGCCATCAGTGAACCAAGTAGCCTCGGCATCGGGGAGGGGCCGGTCGGTCAGGTCCATCCGGAATCCATGTACTTGTTCCAGGATTCCCGCACAGTCATGTAGTGGAGCACCTAGGTCAGGGTCGGGCAGCAGGGTTGCAGGATTGAGGGCTGCACTGGGGTGGAACTGCACTCGTGGAGGGTTGAGTAGGAGGCTCTGGTAATGAGTCATACGTGTATTGCTCATCCATCTATCCGGAGGCTGTTTCAGGACTCCTTCAATGGCGTGTGGGGTCGTGATCCAGATCTCCTGTCCTAGGGTCAGTTTATCTGCATCCTTGACTAGGAGTGCTGTCGCCGCAATAATTCTTAGGCATGGCGGCCAGCCGGCAGCCACTGGGTCTAGTTTCTTAGACAGGTAAGCCACTGGGCGGTTCCAGGGGCCTAAGGCTTGAGTTAGAACCCCTTTTGCTATTCCCTTATGTTCACCTACAAAGAGGTGGAAGGGTTTCGTAATGTCTGGTAGGCCCAGGGCTGGGGCACTTAAGAGGGCCTTTTTTAACTGATTAAAGGCAATTTCTTCTTTTTCAGTCCATTTAAATGTTTTCCCCTCTTTGGTGGCTTCATATAGGGGCTTGGCAACCTCAGCAAAACCTGGAACCCAGAGACGGCAGTAGCCGGCTGATCCTAGGACTTCCCTCACTTCTCTTCGGGAGGTGGGAGTAGGGATCTTTAGGACACTTTTTTTTCTGGCATCTGATAACCGCCGCTGTCCACCCTCCAGGATATATCCCAGGTAACTTACCCTCTCCCTGCATATCTGAGCCTTCTTCACGGATGCCCGGTACCCCAAGGCCCCCAGGGTAGCCAGCAGGTCCTGGGTCCCTCGCTCACAGTCTTTGGCCATGTCGGCAGCAATCAGGATGTCATCTACGTACTGTAGGAGGGTGTGGCCAGGGTGCTCCCTTCTGTACTCACCCAGGTCCTCGTGTAGTGCCTCGTCGAAGATGGTGGGTGAATTTTTGAATCCCTGAGGTAGCCGTGTCCAGGTGAGTTGCCCACTGTAGCCCTCCTCCGGATCATGCCACTCAAAGGCGAACAAGGGTTGGCTCTGGGGTGCCAGCGGCAGACTGAAGAAGGCGTCCTTTAAATCTAGTACAGTATACCAGAACCTTCTGCCGTGTTGAAATCCCACTGGGGCCGAGTTAAGGGGAAGAAGGCATCTATCTGAGCCTGGTTGGTGGTGGGATTCCCGTCTGCGCCCGGAACAAGTTTTCGGGCCTCATTGAGGATTCTTTCTCTTTCTTCAGTCGTGAACAGGACCTGCAAAAGCTGCTGGCAATCATCCCACATGGGCTGATGGGTAAAAAGAACAGAGTCTAATAAATCAATAAGCCCTGCCGGTTTCTTGGAAAACTTAGGATTCTGAGCTTTCCAATTGTAGAGGTCACTAGTGGCGAAGGGCCAATAGTGATGGGGCTGATTCCCCTCCGCGTCTGGGGGTCCGGTGGCTCGCAGGGGCAGAAGAGTGGAGTTGGCGGTGGAGGCGGATTGCTCCCTCTGAGCCCCTTGTCTGGTAAAGGGCGGGCTTCCCACTGGAGAGTTTCCGCCTCCCGCTCTCAGAACAGCGTCTGCCTCCCCCGGAGGGGGAGGATGGTGTTCTTCCGGCATCCTAGAGGGGTTATACGGGGGAGGAAAAATTAATTCTTCTTCAGTACCCCCTTGTAAGACAGGGTAGAGGGGTGCTGAAGGCTGGATAAGACTTTTCTTCTTCTTTGTCCCCTGCAAAGCAAGAATGGGTTTTGGCTCTGGAGGGAGCAGGGCTAGGAAGGGCTTAAGCCAAGAGGGTGGGTCTTCTACAAGGTCCTGCCAAGTGATAATGTAAGGGAGTTGATCAAGATGACCCGTTGTAGGCCGAGAGATGATACTCCTGACTCGGTGGATGGCAGGGAGGTCGAAGGTCCCCTCTGGTGGCCATCCAACATTGAAAGTTGGCCACTCGCTAGAACAAAAAAACTGCAACCGACCCTTTCGGACTTCCACACTGAGGTTGTTAGCTCTTCCCCTCACATCCTTAAAGTGATCAATCATAATACTTAGAGGAGTAGTCTGAGTCTGTCCCATAACGTCCGTCCAGTAAGTCCACAGAACAAAACAGAGAAACACAAAAACAAGACAACCAGAGGGCCCCTAGAAAGTCTTCCAATTCCATGGAAGCAAAACTGCAAGCTAGCTTAGACCTTTGAGGGGATTCCACGTCCCTCCGAAACCGATGAGGGGATTCCACGTCCCTCCAAAACCGATAAGGGGATTCCACGTCCCTCCAAAGACGACGGCCTCACGCCAACCAGCGGGAGCGACCCGCCTCGTCTTAGACCTTTGAGGGGATTCCACGTCCCTCCAGAAGGGAGAATCGGAACGTCTTCCGAAACTCCCGGCCCGTGGTCCTCCAGTGCGTCCACTTAGACCGCGTCGGGCACTACCAGAATTCCAGAAATGAGCTCACACAGAAAAGAACAAACGGACAGACACTAACCGTGGCCAGTCAGGCTCTCCGGGTCGGGGGTCCCTTGGGGGTCTTGGGGATCCCGGACGAGCCCCCAAATGTTGTGCCCAGAATTCGTGATCCCCAAAGACCACCAGGAAGCCGAGTCCGATGCAAAAGCAAAAGAGCCTTTATTCGAGCTAGCTCGAGCTCAGTCCCCTACCTGCACTGACGCAGCGGTGAGATACCAGGGAGAGAGAGAGAGTTTCAAAAGCACAAAGGTTTTATAGGGGTCTAGGGGCAGCCGATTGGCTGGGGAAGGGGCGTGTTTTGATCAGGAAGCTTGAATGGGTGAGCGGGAGGTCACTCAAAGGGAGGAGGCGTGGTCTAGGTGAAGGACACAGAACAAGATGGAGCCGGAGGCGTGGTCTAGGTGAAGGACACAGAACAAGATGGAGCCGGAGGCGTGGTCTAGGTGAAGGACACAGAACAAGATGGAGCCGGCCGGCGTACGCCCGCCCTTTCAGAAAGAAAAGAAAAACAAGGCTTCCCAAATTAAAAAAAAAAAATTGAAAATGAGAGGAACTTTTTTTTTTGGGTGTACACATTAATCTTTCTTTAATGTTTATGATAATTTCAAGAGAAAGCTGTAGAAAACTGCTTTGTATTTTATTTAGTTCCATTTCTTCAGGGACAATGCATCCTTTGCACCACTTCTAAAATTATAGCATAATATATTTAAGTTTGCACTTCTACTCCCATGGATATGTTAAAAGGCACTTACCAAAAATATGCTTCTCATATAGGTAGCTCATATCTTTTATTTACTGTGAGTTTGGGTTTGCCGGTATTTTGCCTGCCTTAATCCACTTTTAGAATCAAAGTAAACTTAACCTTATTAAAGGAATTGGAGAGCTTTCCATCTTTTTCCGGTCTCAGGAAGACTTTGAATATTCGGAAAAAAATTTTTTTTTTAATTTTTTTTTCAACATTTATTTATTTTTGGGACAGAGAGAGACAGAGCATGAACGGGGGAGGGGCAGAGAGAGAGGGAGACACAGAATCGGAAACAGGCTCCAGGCTCTGAGCCATCAGCCCAGAGCCTGACGCGGGGCTCGAACTCACGGACCGCGAGATCGTGACCTGGCTGAAGTCGGATGCTTAACCGACTGCGTCACCCAGGCGCCCCCAGAAAATTTTTAAATCCATTTGGATCTTGTTTAGGGAGAGATTAGAAAGATTTTTAATTACTGATTATATTGTTAAAACATTATAGGTCTAATCCAAAAGAAACACACACACACACACACGCACACACGTGCGTGCTTGTTTTTTGTTTTTGTTTTTGTTTTTTTTTAAGTCAATTGGTGTATACTCTAAGATGATTGTCAGTTTTGGCCTTCTTTACGAATATATTGGCATGAAGTATTTGCAGTATTCTACTAAGTTTTGTGTGTATTTAATGTCATTCTTTTCATTCCAAAATGTATGTATGTGTGGTGTGTGTGTATATGTGTGTCGTCTCCCTTTTTGTTTCTTAATACTGCTAGATTTTTGTCTACTTTATAACTTTTAAAAAACGGTTTGTTTTGGACTTCATGTCTGTGTAGCTTTTTAGTTGAAGCATATGTAATTTGACATAGATTTTAAAAACCTGGGGCACCTGGGTGGTTTAGTCAGTTGAGTGATTCTTTAAAAAAATTTTTTTTAAATGTTTACTTATTTTTGAGAGAGAGAGAGAGAGAGCAAGTGTGAGCAGGAGAGGAGTAGAAAGAGGGGGAGACACAGAATCCAAAGCAGGCTCCAGGCTCTGAGCTGTCAGCACAGAGCCCTATGCAAGGCTTGAACTCATGAGCCTTTGAACTGTGAGATCATGACCTGAGCCGAAGTCGGCTGCTTAACCAACTGAGCCACCGAGGCAGCTGAGGGTCTGATTCTTGATTTTGACTCAGGTCATGATCCCAGGGTTGTGGGATCGAGCCCTGCATTGGGCTCCGTGCTGAGCATAGAGCCTGCTTAAGATTCTCTCTTTCTCCCTCTGCCTGGCTCATGGGCACACTCCCTCTCTCTCTCTCTCAAAGCCGTTTAAAAATGTATTCAATAAGTAATATTTAGGTTTAATTTGTAGGACCAAATACTAGATTTCTTGGAATGTCGTTTTTGCTCTTGGTTCTGGAATCCCCTGTATGAACAATTTTAGGAAAAGAAACAGATGATCATAGACCACATACATTGATCCACTTTCTCTATGACTGGATTTGCTAAATACCTGATATTTGACCACTTGAAATTTAAATGTTAAGTGCATATCAACAATAGCCAAATTATGGAAAGAGCTCAAATGTCCATCGACTGATGAATGGATAAAGAAGATGTGAGACATATATGCATTGGAATATTACTTGAAGATCAGAAAGAATGGAGTCTTGCTATTTACAACAATGGATAGAACTAGAATGTGTTATGCTAAGTGAAGTCAGAGAAAGATAAATATAGGATTTCACTCATGTAGAATTTAAGAAACAAAACAGATGAATATAGGGGAAGGGAAGGAATAATAAGATAAAAACAGAGAGGGAGGCAAACCATAAGTAACTCTTAAATACAGAGCACAAACTGAGGGTTGTTGGTGGGGTGTTGGGTGCGGGAATAAGGAGGGCACTTGCTGGGATGAGCACTGGGTGTTATATGTAAGTGATGAATCACTAAATTCTACTTCTGAAACCATTATTACACTATATGTTAACTGTCTCATATTTAAATTAAAAACAAACAAACTTTAAATAAAATTTTAAAAAATGTTAACTGCATTCAACTGAGTAAAAAATACTGAAAAATGAATGTTTGTTTTGACTTTGGGCTTGTGATGTCTTATTAAAGGAATGTAATTAGTTTCTTTTTCCTAAAGTATTTTACCTTTTCTACTTTTAGAATATTATGCCTTTGTAGTTAACATCTTAGCCTTTGAAAACTTAGAACTATGTTATTTAAACTATGTTATTTAATGTTTAGAGATTCACTTGAATGTTTAAGATACTAATGAATAAGAGCATGGTCTTATCTTAGCCTATTAGAAGCAAACCTCGTTTATAGAATATTTGGGGTTCAGGCAGAAGCTATTGATATTTCTATCCTGATTCTTGTCCTTGTTACTTAACATCCCTGACTCTGGTGATCATGGTATACTCAAGGAAGGGGAAGATTCATTTAAAAGTCTGAGGAGTAACAGGGAAGAATTTCCAAGCCCAGCAGTGTGTACAAGCTCAGAATCTGGTGGCTTGTCCTCGCTCAAAAACCCTAGCCATGAGCCAGAGCCACTTTGAGAGATAAGTTAGGGGTGGTTGGTACTGTAATGAAAGATTTCTAAACATAGTTTAAATTATAACTTGATTTTTAAAAATGAAGCATTCACAACTCTTTTTAGCGATATGGTGTTGCATAAATAGGTGTTACATTGCATGTCCATTCTTATGAAGTCTTGTATATAGTTTGTAAAATAACTCTGACCTATAAAATAATTGCCTACCAAATTTGTATAGTCTCTGTGTTTAATTTCTACCTCTAAATTTATCTCCACATTATATTTCACAGCATTCTTTTAACAGATTTAAAAGAAATAGAAATCTTTTCAATTGCAGATATATATAGGAAGGACTTATGGCCAGATCCTCATGAAATTAAATTGCCAGAACTAGATAAATTATATTCATTCTAGCTTTCAAAGTTTTTTTTGTTGTTGTGTGTTTGTTTTAATTTGGGCGTGTAGGCAACAATGCTTATTTATTTATTTATTTATTTGTTTTTGGACCTTTTGTCTTAATGCTTCTTTTTCCGTATTAATCTATGTTAGAAAACTCCTCAGTGAGGAGCAAAACCAATCAAAACAAGCTATGTTGTTTGCTTGAGAGACTTGATCAAAGTCTCTCTTTTCATAGTAGCTCACTTTTTAATCATAGTAAGAAATTACTAGGAGAAAATAAGTATAAAAGAAGCTATCCATTTCCAAGAGATTAGTGAATTACAGATATGAAAGTTAGGGGACTCAGTTTCCATACTGAGAATTATTTTTCATGTTTCTCTTTCCAATGTCTGAGTGCGCCTCTTAAGCAAAGCAGAAGTAGTTTTTCACCAGGTAATTGATAACTTTGCTTCTTTCTTTGATTCCTAGGGAAATGGGAGGTATATTTTAGTTCTCTTCCCTTTTTTATGTATAGATAATGATTATGGTACTTACAAGTGCCAAATTTATTAGACTTTTAAGTCTTAAGTTTGTACCGAAATTGTTTTGATACTGAAATTTTGGACCAGTTTGTATTTAGTTGTATTTTTCTCATAATTTAGAGTTATTTCACTATATTCTTTTTTATTTGTTAGATACACACAAATCCATGTTTTTATCAGTCTTCTGAGAAGAGCCAGCTCTTACCATTGAAGAGAAATCTATGGCGCTCGTTGAATCCTGGAGACAGTTTTTCTTTGCTGGTCGACAAATACATTTTTTGTGTTTTCTCTACACACTCTGAAACAGAAATGGAATGTACTTTAAGGTAAGAATGCCTGATGAAATTAAGTAATGATATTTGTAATCTAATTCCTCAGCCATCCACAAATGCTTCAGTAGAAACCATATCAGGGTTAAACTATATTGGCAATATAGGAGTTACATGGTGTGTGTGTGTTTGTGTGTGTGTGTGTGTATTTCTCTAGAAAACATTTGACACTGGAAACTTAGGTCTCAATAGTGATTGCTCACATGCAGTGTGTCTTTTGCCAATGTGTTCAGAATGTATTTTGCATTTAATAGTAACTAGGATAGTTAATTTGAAACCAACTACATTTTCTTAATCTTTTCTTTTAGCTTTTGAAATTTTATTAACGAATTAACCTCTGGCTTAGACTACACTCATATAACTCCTCTTTCTTATAAAAATAACAGAAAAATGGGGTGCCTGGGTGCTCAGTTGTTTGAGCATCTGACTCTTGATTTGGTCTCAGGTCATGATCCCAGGGTTGTGGAATCGAGCCCCGCATTGGGCTCCATGCTGTGCATGGAGCCTGCTTAAGATTCTCTCTCCCTCTCAGGGGGTCTGGGTGGCTCAGTCAGTTAAGCATCTGATTCTTGATTTTGGTTCAGATCATGATCTCAAAGTTTGTGAGTTCAAGCCCGAAGTAGGGCACCATGCTGACAGCTGAGAGTGCAGGGTCTGCTTGGGATTGTTTCTCTCCCTTTTTTTCTGCTTCTCCCCCGCTTGTGCTCTCTCTCTCTCTCAAGTAAATAAATTTTAAAAGAAAAAAGATTCTCTCTCTCTGTCCCTCTGCCCCTCTCCCAGCTCTTTTTCTCACTCTCTCTCTAAAAAAAGAAAAAAAAAAACCCAGAAAATATAGAATGGAGAAACTGAGGAAATCAGGTATTACAATAAACATCTGATGTAAAGTTAAAATTAATGCACTCCTTTTGTTCAGGCAGTCATTAGCAGATTATTTACTGCTGTTTCAGCTTTTATAGAGTACATAAACTGGACTTATAGAAGTAAATGGACAGAAGTATAGAGTGTGTTTTGTGATCATAGTAGTATTAAATTAAAAATCAATAACAATACAGGGGCGTCTGCGTGGCTCAGTTCGTTAAAGCGTCTGACTCTTGATTTCAGCTCAGGTCAGGCATGATCTCACTGTTTGTGAGTTCAAGCCCTGAGTCAGGCTTCATGCTAACAGTGTGGAGCCTGCTTGGGATTCTCTCTCTCTGTCTTTCTCTGTCCCTCCCCCACTCTCTCTCTCTTAAAATAAGTAAATAAACTTAAAAATTAAAAAAAATCAATAACAATAAAATAGAAAAATCTCCCCAAACTTAAAATTAAAGGGCATACTTCTGAATAACTTATATGTCTAGGAGAAATCACAAGGAAAATTAGAAAACATTTTGGGGCACCTGGGTGGCTCAGTCAGTTAAGCATCCAACTCTTGGTTTTGGCTCAGCTCATGATCTCATGGTTCGTGAGTTTGAGCCCCGTGCGGGGCTCCTAGCTGACAGTGCAGATGGACCCTGTTTGGGATTCTCTCTCTCCCTCTCTTCCTGCCCCTCCCTTGCATATGCACACACACACTCTTTCTCAAAAATAAATAAACTTAAAAAATAAAAAAAGAAAAGATTTTGAACAAATACTGAAAACAGCATAAAAATTTGTGAGGTGAAGTAGAGGGAAATTTATATTAAATGCCTGTATTAGAAGAGAAGAAAGTTATAAAACCAATGATGTGTGCTTCTCCTTTAAGAAGATAGGCAGACAGGAGCAAATTAATGCCAAAGCAAATAGAAAAAAGGAAATAAGAGTAAGACTAGGAGTCAGTGAAATAAAAATAGACAAATAACAAAGAAAATCAACAAAACCAAAAGTTGGTTCTTTGAAAAGATTAATAAAATTGGTAAACTTAGGCTGCCCAAGAAAAAAATGAACAAAATGAAAAAAATACAAATTATCAATATCAGAAATAGAATAAATCTATCAGTAGTGATTTTACAGACCTTAAAAAAATAATGAAGAAATATTATTTAAAACTTTATGCCAGTGAATTTGACAGCCTAAATGAATGAATGCATTCCTGGGAAAACATAATTCACCAAAATTAATACAGGAAGATATAGAAAATCTAATGAATTTTTTATTTATTAAAGAAATTGAATTTACAATTTAAGAATTTGCCACAAGGACCTTCACTAGTGAGTTCTATGAACTTTCAAGAAAGTAATACCAATACTATACTCTTCTCCAAATAGAAGAGGGTATACATTCTCACTCATTTTGGGAAGCTTCCATAATCCTGATACCAAAATCAGACAATAACATTACAAGAAAACTAGACCAATATTCCTCATAAGAATATAGAGAAGTCAAATCCAGCAATTTGTAGAAAGGGTAATATACCATAACCAAGTGGAATTTGAAGACCACAAGGTGGATTTATCATATAAAAATCAATGAATTTCACTGCGGCAGATTGAAGAATTGTCATTTCAATTGATGCTTAAAATAGCTTTGACAAATTCAACACCTGTTCATGATTAAAAAAAAAAAAACAGAAAAAGAAGGAAACTTCTTTGTATAAAAAAAATTGTCTTTATTTACAGATGACATGATTGTGGACTTAGAAAATGCTGAGGTATCTACTCTAAGAAGCGAAACAGTACCTGCTGTATGATTACATTCATATTACGTTCTATAATAAACTAAACTATGATGGTAGTGGTTATTTCCAGAGGCACAGGCAAACTTTTTGGTGATGAACATATTCTGTGTCTCAATAAGAGTTTAGGTTACATGGATGTATGCATTTGTCAAAAATGACCAAATTGTGCACTTCAGATCTGTGCATTTCAGTAAATATAAATTACATCTACAATTCTTAAACTAGTGAATGAAAAGAAATTATGTGAGGAAATGTTTTTTGATTTGTTAAATTCAGTAACCTTTGCTTGCCACTTTACATATCTTCCTATTCTTTTTCTCTTATCACACATGTAGAAAGAACATTATTTTTAACCAGCTGTTGACCAGAGAAATATAAAGAACTAATTTTTTTGTTACAGTAAATTTCCACAGTAGAATTATATGCTTTTTAAAATAATTTATTTTCATTTATTTTTATTTTAGAGAGAGTGCAAGGAGGGAGAGGGGCAGAGAAAGAGAGAGAGAGAAAGAGAGAGAGAGAATCTTAAGCAGACTCCATGCTCAGCACAGAGCTTGATGTGGGGTTCCATTTCACTACCCTGGGATCATGACCTGAGCCAAAATCAAGAGTCAGACACTCAGCCGACTGAGCCACTCAAATGCCCCTATATACTTTTTTTAAAAATCTGGAAAATATTGCACATCTGTGTAAAACAAAATACAGTCATTGCCTCATACTTAAAGTATTATATGTCAACTTTAATTTTATATATATATATATCTATTCAAACAGGCTTGTCCCCTTAACGTGAAAGACCAGTGCTGTAACTCAGATAAATCAGATTGTGGGAAGAGTGAATTTTGAATGTTTGTTGTGGGGCGCCTGGGTGGCTCAGTTGGTTAAGCGTTCGACTTTGGCTTGGGTCATGATCTCACAGTTCGTAGGTTTGAACCCCACATCTGGGCTCTGTGCTGACAGCTCGGAGCCCGAAGCCTGCTTCAGATTCTGTGTCTCCCTCTGTCTCTGCCCTTCCTGCACTCGTGCTCACTCGGCTCTCTCTTTCTCTCAAAAATAAACAAGCATTAAAAACAAATAAAAAAAAACTTTGAATGTTTGTAGTATTGATAAAAGTTAAGAATACAACCCACTTTAGCAGCACTGTACTTTTTGTAGGCTATTTATTATGAGTAGTAGTATCTGGTGTACTGTTGGTATCAAGCTATGTGTTCAAAGAGGTAATAAGTACTTTGTGTATGCTTTGGTAATCGTGTGCCTAGGTTAGGGTAACCAAATTAATTGTGTTATTTTATATTTGAAAATTAAATGTTCTGCTTTTAGCTTACTGGTGCAAAATTTCTTTCAGGGTGTTGATTTCACTTTTAGCTTTTTCCAGTTTATGATTTAGAGTTTTCAGGTACTTCCATAATACATTGGATTTCTGATGTGTAATCATCATTTTTAGTGCTTTTTATGTTTACAATTTGTATATGATTTCTTTTTTTATTTTAGGGAGAGAGGGTGGGAGATGGGGGAGAGGGACAGAAGGGGAGAGAGAATCTTAAGCAGGCTCCACACTCCGTGCAGAGCGTGACACAGGGCTCCATCACACAATGCTGGGATCATGAATCAAGAATTGGATGCTCAACCAACTGAGCCACCCAGGTGCCCCTATGGTTTTTAAAACTTATTTCTAAATCCAGCTCATTTATGTTAGTAGCATATTTTATATTAAAGATGAAAAATACATGGTTTATATTTAACTCTAATTTGGAGTTTATTTTTAAGATTTAAGAATAACTTAATTGCTAAAACAGGCTCTAAAAAGAAGAATAGGGGCACCTGGGTGACTCAGTTGATTGAGCATCCAACTTCAGCTCAGGTCATGATCTCACAGCTTGTGAGTTCAAGCCCCGCATCAGGCTCTGTGCTGACAGCTCAGAGCCTGGAGCTTGCTTCAGATTCCATGACTCCCTCTCTCTCTGCCCCTCCCCTGTTCATGCTCTCAAAAATAAGCATTAAAAAAATAATAATAAAGAAAAAAAAAAGAAGAATAGAGCTTTTTGTGCTACCCAAGGAGGGGTTCATACAGCGTTGTTCTGCAAGAATGCCCTTTGGGGTCCCCAGCATCCCCCAAAGCCACCGGAACAAGCTTCCTGCTGGAGTGGGGGATTCCTGTCATTATTTAAAGGGAAGCTTTCACAATATCTGGAGCCCTTGATGTCCTACAAATGAAGAAGAAGGATATTCTCAAATTCCTTGTAGCAGGATCCACTTTGGTGGCACCAATCTTGACTTCCAGATGGAACAGTGTATTTACAAAAGGAAAAGTGATGGTATCTGCATCATAAATCTGAAGAGAACCTAGGAGAAGCTTCTTCTGGCGGCTTGTGCCGTTGTTGCCATTGAAAACCTGGCTGATATGTCATATCATCCAGGAATACTGCCCAGTGAGCTGTGCTGAAGTTTGCTGCTGTTGCTGGAGCCACTCCTGTTGTGGCTGTTTCACTCCTGTCTTCCTAACCAGACCCAGGCACCCTTCTGGGAGCTGAGACTTCTGGTGTTTACTGATCCCAAGGCTGACCACCAGCCTTTCACAGAGGGGTCTTAAGTTAACCTGCTTACCGTTGCTGTGTGTAAGACAGACTCTCCTCTGCACTATGTTGACATTGCCATCTCTTGAAACAACAAGGGAGCTCACTCAGTGTGTCAGATGTGGGGGATGGGAAGTTCTGTGCATGCCTGGAACCATTTCCCATGAACAGCATTGGGAGGTTATGCCTGATCTGTGCTTCTACAGAGATCCTGAAGAGATTGAAAAGGAAGAGCAGGCCACTGCTGAAAAGGCTATGACCAAGGAGGAATTTCAGGGTGAATGGACTGCTTCAGCTCCTAAGTTCACTGTCACTCAATCTGAAGTTGCAGACTGGTCTAAAGGTATGCAAGTGCCTATTCAGCAGTTCCGTACTGAAGACTGGGCCATTCAGCCCTCCACTGAAGACTAGTCTGCCGCTCCCATTGCTCAGGTGACTCAATGGGTAGGAACAACCACCAAGTGGTCTTAAGCTACTCTTCCACAAAGGCAAACAAAATGGAAATAAGGTTAATGGAAAATAAACAGTTCCTAAAAGTTGGAAGAAAAAAAGTTGGAGGATTCACACTTCCCAATTTCAAAACCTACTACAAAGTTACAGTAATGAAGACAGTATGATAGTAGCTTGAAAAAACACATGTAGATCAGTGAAATAGAATTGAGGGTCCAGAAATAAGTCCTTATATTATGGCCAACTGATTTTTGACAAGATTGTTAAGACAATTAAATGGGGAAAAGAATAGTCTTCTCAACAAATGGTGTTGGGACAACTGGATATCCACATGCAAAAGAATGAAGTTAGACTCCTACCTCACACCATATAAAAATGGACTTAAAATGGATCAGAGACCTAAATATTAGAGCTAAAATTATGAAATCCTTAGGAAAAAACACAGGTGTAAATCTTTGTGACTTTGGATTAGGCAGTGATTTCTTAGATACAACACCAAAAGCACAAGCAAAGCAAACATAGATCAACTGCACTTCATCACAATTAAAAGCTTCCTATCTTCTAAGACACCATTAAGATTGTAGAAAGACAACTCACAGAATGAGAGAAAATATTTGCTAATCATATGTCGGATAAGGAATTTATATCCAGAATATATAAAGAACTCTTGTAATTCAACAGTAAAAAGGCAAATAAACCAATTAAAAAATACATAAAAGATTTGAGTAGACATTTCTCCAAAGAAAATATCCAAATGGCCAATATCCAAACTCATGGAAAGATATTCAACATGATTGGTCATTAGGGAAATGCAAGTCAAAATCACAATGAGGTATTACTTCACGTCCACTAGGATGACTATACTTAAAAGGATAATAACAAGTGTGGGCAAGGATGTAGAGAAATTGAAATGCTTATGCACTGCTTGTGGGTTTGTAAAATGGATACAGCCTCTTTGGAACATATTCTGACAGTTCCTCAAAATTTTAAATATATAATTACATGTGGTCCAGCAATTCCACTCTGTCCATACATGGGACAGAAAACATCTGTCTACACAAAAACTTGTATAGTTCCACTTATATGAAATGTGCAGAAAATGTAGATTCATAGAGACAGAAGGTAGTCTAGTGGTTGCCAGGGGCTGGAGGGAAAGGGAATGGGAGGTGACTACTCATACACACAGGATTTCTTTATGAGGTGATGAATATGTTCCAAAATTAGATACTAATGATGGCTGCATTACAGATTAACTTTGTAAATATCCTAAAAACCAGTAAATTTTATGTATGCTTTAACAGGATGAATTTTATTGTTAAGTGAATTATGTCTCAATAAAGCTATTTAAATTTTTTTTTTCAACGTTTATTTATTTTTGGGACAGAGAGAGACAGAGCATGAACGGGGGAGGGGCAGAGAGAGAGGGAGACACAGAATCGGAAACAGGCTCCAGGCTCTGAGCCATCAGCCCAGAGCCTGACGCGGGGCTCGAACTCACGGACCGCGAGATCGTGACCTGGCTGAAGTCGGATGCTTAACCGACTGCGCCACCCAGGCGCCCCTCAATAAAGCTATTTAAAAAGATAACTCAGTTACCTTTATTATACTGTATTTAGATAAGTTTCCAAGTTTTAATTTTTGCATGTAGCAAACTCTGGTAACCCTGCATTATAAATCCTGTGATAGTTGATTGCTTGTAGAAGTCTTTGAAGATAAAATAAAAATACAGTTATATCACAGTGGCAGTGTTTGATATTTAAATAAAAGTGTAATAAAATAATTTGTACTTTGACCTATTTGGAACTAAATGTTAATTACAATTTTGTTCTGGGATTGGATTTTTTTGTTGTCACATTTATTCTTGGTAAATATTAAGCAAAAATTATCTGTGATCCATAGGGTGTGTTTATGTTAGTCTTGAATTTATGCCACAATAGAAAATAAATGAAATGGAATGGATATTGTTGCTTAATTTCTTTCTTTCTTTTTTTCCCCCTCACTGTTTAAGTCTGTATAACAGTTGGTCTCATGGAGGAGAACACTGGAATAGGTTAGACTTTCTTGCTATAGCCAGCTCCAATTGCATCAGACAACTTCAATCATCTGACACAGAGTGTCACAACTATAAATTGTGAAAAGCTATTGCGCTAGTGAATTTTTCTTAATATTTTTCAGATTAAATATGAAGAAAATTTGGGGAAAAATAGTTGTTTGGAAGCACACCTGTGTCCTCTGAGTAAAATGGATCTGGATATTAGAAGGGGAGTGAGGTATCATAGATGGGATAATCATTCATTTTCAGTCTTTATCTCCAGCATCTGGCAAAGTACCTGACACACCATAGGTGTTTTAAAAATATTGAATGAAAAGGCACAGCATAGGGAATACAGTCAATGATATTATAATAGCATTGTATGGTGACAGACAGATGGTAGCTACACTTGGGATGAGCATAGCAATTTGGAAAAGTTGAATCACTATGTTATACATCTGAAACTAATGTAACATTGTGTGTCAACTATAGTCAAAAAAATTTAAACAATATTTATTGAATGAACAAACACTGTCACGTTGCACCGTGATTTAGTGTAAGTTTTTCTCTTTTGGCTGATTTCTGCCATTGAAATTCAAGTCTGCCTTTGAAAGAGATTATTCCCGTATAAGAAATACTCGAACAAAACAAGCCATTAACTATTATCTTCTCAGCTAGACACATTTCTGAAATCTTCTATCTTCTGTTTTTATACACAGTGAAATCCATCCCTTTTAAATGTATAATTCAGTGTACTCTGATAAATGTATGTGGTTATGGAAGTTCTACCACAGTGAGTGAGATAGACAACATTTCCATTTCCCCAGAACGCCCTCATGCCACTCTGTAGTCATTCCCCTCACCCCATGCTGGGCCTGGGCATCCAGATCTGACTTCTGTCCCTGTAGCTTTACCTCTTCAGAATGTCATATGAATGGAGTTATATGATATGTAGCCTTTTGTGTCAGCTTCTTTGACTTCGCAAAATGCCTTTGAGATTCATCCATGTTGTTGTATATCAGTTTTCCTTTTTATTTCTGAGTAGTATTTCCATCTATACTTTCAAATTTTCAAAAAAGTACATTTGTTGGATTGTCTCTAAGCATATTTAATGAATAATGACCCATCAGCTTTGGATGATCTTCGTGCACTTTGCAGCAAGCGCGAGGTAGTTGGTTCTGCTAAGTATGTTCCACATATGACTGTAGATGCTTCTGTGTCAGAACATTTAGCTTCCAGTTGGACTACAGGTTTGGGGAGATTTTACAAGTGGCTGTCCTGTCCAGAACTCCAGTAGTAGCCATGTGTGAACATGACATTAGGATTTTATTTATTTTTTTCTCCAAAGCCAAACTAGCTTAGCTGATATTTTTGCAGTTTGCATTTTCTCTTTGGATGCTGGGTGCTGATCTTAACTTTTATGGGCTATCTGACAAATACTAAGTAAATAGCTCTTAAGCTTTAAGAGAGATGGCCACTACCCATCTTCATAAATAGCTGTGCTACTAGGCCCATGATTCAGAAAGATAAATGCATTTTATGCTGATACAGTGGGCAGAAGATAAAGAACGTATTTTCATCTATATATTTTATTCTAGTATACTATGGTCTGCTTTTTTGTCTTGCTAAGGCCAAGAAAAGGAACACAATTCATTAGTCAGATGTCCTTGGGAGAATCACATTTATAATGATGTGGTATAATAGAAGTGTTTTAAATGATTTTTATTTTATTTTTATAGAAATAGTCAGATGCTTGAAGAAGATAATATTCTAAATGAAACACCAAAATCATCCTCGGTTAATTCGCCTGATGAGACAACTGGTAACCCACAGCTGGAAAGAAGCACAGAAATAGCTGAGACCCAAACTGCCACTGCAAATAGTGAGGTGAGAAATTTAAGACCCCATTTGTAACATATTCCTTACTTCAAGAAGAGAAAAGACACCTGAAATTAGCCATATCATGACAATATTACTGGCATTGCCATTTTTAGGTTAAGCTAAATAGAATAGCTCAGAATAGAGTTTAGTCTAACACATCAACTAATAGAGATAATGAATTTCTTTCTTTGTGAAATTTGACTAATTCAGTCCACGGTTGCAGATAGGTTTTTTTTTAATGGTAGTTTTCTGCAAAGTAAATAATCTTACAGTTTCACTAAGGCTGAATGATTATGTTTAGTAACTAATATATAGATGCCTTTTTAGTGTTTCCTAGGTGAAGGTAGAGACATCAGTAAGCAACAGTCTAACCCTGCCCAGAGGAGAAGAATCCTGCCAGCATGGATGTTAACAGACAATCGAAGTGACCAAGACCTTTCAGCACCAGCCAGCAGTGGGGGTAGGTTTTGTTTAGAAAACAGTAAGCAGAATTTGGAACTTTTTCTGAACTCGTGGAGATAGACTAGTGGTTATGTTAGTGTATAACTTAGCCTAACGTTTTTAGACGTGTACGTGAAGTCTAATTTAAAACATAAATTATTATTTTATGCCATTTATCATATCTATCATATACCATCCTGCTAATTACCATTTGATTTAACAAGTGCTATTTATCTTATGTGCTAGACTTATGTTAATATAGATTTTCAAACATACCTGTTGTTGTTGTGTCAACCATGACAGGACATAAAAGGCCAGTACAGTAAGAGCTTTCTAAATTAATTTAATTAAATAAAAAACTGCCGAGCACACAATATTATGAGCAGGAAAATTCAAAGAAGGGGGCACCTCTGCCCTGGCACAGTTCACTGTCATGGCAGATACCACAATGATTTATGTCACCTGCTGGGCATTTCCATTGAATCAAGATGATTAAAACTAGATCTGGTAGGATTAGAGTGACTTCATGGGAAAAGTAGGTTATATATTATGTATTGTGGGAGATGTGATCTGGAGAATTTTCATATCTAAACCTAAGATTTCCTGGTAAGAGTTTTATAGTGGTTTTCAATCTCCAAGACCCATCATTACATATGTAATATGTTTTTATCAGTAACATTTCTCATTAAGCATGGTAATTCCTCAGTTGGCAGGAAGGAAATGGGGAGTGGGGAATGGTACTGGAGAGGGGGCAGGTACTTTCTCTCAGTAGAACAATTTCTCTAATATAGAAAGAATAACTTTACTTGACCAAAATTTGGACCGATGTGAACTGCCTCCCTGCAAGCAAGTCCTTTTCTTTCAGAGTTGTTTTGCATGGTACCTGCTTTTGTGCTGCCACTATTATATTGCCTTTAATAGTCCAAAATATATTTGGCTGCAAATTAAAAATAGCTATTAACTTTCACTAGCTAGATGTACCATGTAAAATCTGAAGCACCTTTCTGAGTACTTCACCTTAAACATGCAAAGGAAAACAATTTGACATTGATTTGGATAGGAATATTATATAATACACAGTGTTCTTAAAATGCTAAAGCTTCAAAATAAGATAGAAAAGTGTTTGGATTCTGACATGGATTCTTTCTTGTAAACAGACTTTGGGGGTAGTTGTAAGAACAAAGTTAGGTTACTTGTTTCCTTCAGAGACACGAAGATTTAGAAGTACCTGTAGGACAGTTTAGTACTTGAATCCAGCTAATTAAAAATCAAAATAATTTGACTTTCTCTGCTGTGTAGTTTATAATTATCATTATTGTTGTTGTTTTATTTGTTTAAGTAATAAATCATCCAGGTCAATGTATCAATGCTAGAGATTTAAAAAAATCAATTTCTAGGATGCATTTTGGACTCATTTAGATGTCGGTTACTTTCTTAAGTCTTTTGCAGGTTTAGTACTATACTTTGTTCATTCATATCTCTTTAGATGGTCTGATTAACGTGATGTTTTAGAGCCTTTTGTGTCATTAGGTACAGAACAGATGATGTAAACTGATGTTAAATGACTTCTCCAAGATCACGTAATGAATCCCAGAGCCGTAATTGAGACCTAGCTCTGGCTGAGAGCTTTAAAGCCCATGCTCTGAGCAGTGTCACTATACTGCCCCACAAATTTACCCTCCCTATGTTCTGGTGTTTTTATTCTTTTCTTTTTTAATATGTTCTTGCATCCTCTCCTAGATCTTTTCTCAGTTTAACTCTTGGTTTAATCCTTAAATGTACCTGAATGTTTGCTGTGTTCAGGCTGTCCTTTTGTTTTTTGGCCAGAATAGTTCTAGATTATTTTCTGGGTCCCCAGATATTAGCCCTTGGAAATTATCATGAGTTTCTCAGGCCTGGGCTAAAATTTTCTCTGTGTCCCTTGGTGATTGGCAAGTGAATAGATTTGGGCATGGCTGTCAGAGCCTGCCCTCTCCTGACTGCCAGTCATCTCTGTTCCCTCAGCCTTCTAGGCTCTAGGAGTAGTCACAATTCCTGGGCTAGGGTATTCTTGCTAGATTGAAAAAGGAGCTTTTATAGTTTCACTGGTGTCTGCTACTCTGCAGTACCCTTCTTCTCCCGTCTTCTAACCCTCCAACATGGAGTCACGAAAGGTGGCACGTGCTGAAAAAGATTGAAGTAGTCCCCAAATCATCTGGTTTGCATTTAATTTTGTACTCTGAATATTTTCCACATGACTGCTCAGTGCAGACTGTAAATGCTGAACTGACATTCTATTAATTCGACTATAGTTTAAAATTTACTTAAAGTGCTAGTTATTCTGTTTACTTTATTTCCAACAGCCCTGCTAAATTATCTAATTAACTCTAGTAGTTTTGTAAGTCTCTCAGATTATCTAGCTGTGTAGTCATATCTGCAAAATTATGACAGTTCTGGCTCTTCTGCTCTACTGCCTTTAAAACATTTTTAGTTAATGAACTAGACCCTATAAATTTTGAATAAAGTGGATAAAATTGGCATCTCTTATTCCTGATTTTAATAGGAATTCTATTAGTGTATCAGCTTTAAAATGATTGGAATTCAGTTCTGATACTCTGTCATTTTTAGGATGTTTTATTTCTTTATTTTTCTTTCAGGAATAACTGTTGAATTCTTTGACAAATTTTTTGGTATAGAAATAGTCCTGTCAAGGCGTGGGTGGGGACAGAGAAAGGGGAGGGCATAGGTGAGCAGTGGGGTCAGGGCAGGGCTATAAACAAAAAAGAAAAAACAAAAAGAAACAGTCCTGCATTTTCTTGTGTCAGTGTAGTTAGTGATGTTGGTAGATTTCCTAATGTGCCATGCTTGGTTTCCTAGAATAAGTTTAATTTATCATGATGGCTTATTATTTTTAAGTTGTGTTAGGTTAGAGTTGCTTAGTTTAGGAAATTTGTATCTATATTCCTAAGTGTGATTAGTATTTTTCTCCTTGTGTGCCATCTATGTCAGATTTTAGCGTTGAGCTATGTCAGTGTTGTACAAAATGAATTAGGAGATTTTTCCATGTATGCTCAAGGACAGTTTGAATAACAGAAATACCTCTTCCTTTAGAGAACCTTTTTACATCACAATCTGGGTCTGGTTTCTATTTTAAGTAGTTGATAATTCCAGAGTAGGAATAGATAAGTTAGACCAGTAAAAAATGAACAGAACACTGAGAAACAGACCAAAATAACATACAGTTAATATATTCAAAATTATTAGATCAAATTGCTTGGGAAATGATGCATTGTTATTATAAATAATGTTGGGAAAATTAGCTTTCTATTTGGAAGACAGCAATATTAGAGCACTACCTCATACCATGTTCTTAAATAAATTTTTATTGAGTTAATAATCTTAATGTAAAAATTAACTATTAAGGCATTTGAAGACTATATGGGGACAATATTTTTTATTACTTCTGGGGAGCTTTCTTAAGACGGTAGGGAGCCCAGAACCATCAGGGAAAAATTGACAGGTACATTTAGATTAAAAATGAAAAAAAAAAAATTCGTGTGCATAAGACACTTATAAACAAAGTTAAAGGGAAATAGCAAAGTGGCAAACCTACTGGCAGATATTATCTGTCACCCTTATAAAAGGTAGAAGGTTTTAAATAATTATTTAGTAACAAAAAAGAAGGCAAAACTCAGAAATTTGGGGCATACTACAGAAGAGTCGTTAGGCAACAAATATATGACTACTTTGGCAGCATCTCTTACATATTTAAGTATACAACACTCTTGGATCCGGAAATTCCAATTCTGTGTCTTTATCCCACAAAAATGATAGCATTTATTATTTTAGTCATGTGTGTGTTTGCGCGTATGTATTTGTATATTTGGTTAACCTTAGGAAGTTGGGAAGGATACACTTCAAATTGTCAATGTAACTGTTACGGTGGTTCTTTTGGAGGATAAAGTTGGATGGTTGTAATTTTCCCATCCAAGTACTAACCAGGCCCGACCCTGCTTAGCTTCCAAGATCAGGGATGGTTGTAATTTTAATGACACCTGCATATAGCTCTTAGTATAACAGCTCATACAAGTAAATGAAACTAGTAATATTAAAAATAATTTGTTTTAAGTTATTTTCTTTTAGATTGTGATCATTTAACTGTACCCATTTGGGATGTAGAAAAGTATTTGCTATGCCAGATATTATGATTATTATGAGCTAATTAAGCTGTTTATTTTATATACTCTTTGTAAAGAGCATTTTTTTTTCAACGTTTTTATTTATTTTTGGGACAGAGAGAGACAGAGCATGAACGGGGGGAGGGGCAGAGAGAGAGGGAGACACAGAATCGGAAACAGGCTCCAGGCTCCGAGCCATCAGCCCAGAGCCTGACGTGGGGCTCGAACTCACGGACCGCGAGATCGTGACCTGGCTGAAGTCGGACGCTTAACCGACTGCGCCACCCAGGCGCCCCTGTAAAGAGCATTTTTACAGCAGTATCAAAATGGCTTCTTACTATGCAAAAAGAAATTAGCTCTGGTCCTTAGAGGAATATTTGTAGTAGAAAATTTGGAATTTTGAAGAATATTTTAAATATATATTTTTTAAGCTTAGGATTTTATGTACATGTGTGACACTTGGAATGTGGTAAACTGCCATTTGGGCAGATGCTGTGTCTTCCTTAATTTACATTTTTGGTTCTTAGCATAGTAAGCAGTACCATTAGTTGATTATTTCTCTTGATTTGACTAATTCTTATCTCTTGTAGCATTTAGACATTTGCTGCATGAAGCTGTGTAGTCTTATTTAGTCTTATTCCTCACAGTTTCTAAAATGATATGAAATCTTCTTAATTTAGATTCAAAGCAAATATTTAAGTAATTTAGGCAGTTCAGTTATTGAAAAGTTTATTCATAAATTTCTTATATAAATACATTATATTGGTTCAATTGATTTTCCTGTTAAATAATATGGACAGTATTTCTTTCCTTACTTAATGAAGGAGTGTTATTTCAGACCACTTGAATATCCTTTAGTTCAGATCTGAGCAAACTACAACCCACGAGCCAAATCTGGCATGCTGCCTGTTTTTGTCAATAAAGTTTTACTGGAATACAGCCATGTTCATCCATGTGTGTTTTGTCTGTGGCTGATTTGCATTCTAAAGGCAGAGGCTGGTAGTTGTGACAGACACTATATGGCCAATGGAACTTAAAATATTTATGTCTGGCTTTATGTAGAAAAATTTGCTAAACCGTGCTTTAGAACATTAGAATAGTCACTGTGGATTGCGTTACAAAACCTCTCTTCAGGCTCTCAAGGGAACCTTTGGGTCAATTCTGTCTTTTTTTTTTCTTTTAATTCTCAGAAAATAATTTATTAAAATGTATCAATCACATGTGAGTACAATTTTGTAGTAGCATAGACACACATTCACAGGTTTGTTACAAAGAAAACTGAACAGGTGTTGAAGTGAAGACACTTTAGTTGTGGAAATGGAGAGCAAAATACTTTATTTTTTAAATCCCAGAGACTGAAATGCTTAAAGATATGTGTGCATTAAAAACAAAACAAACAAACAAACAAAAACGTGTTATCACCTTGAAGAGTGTGCCTAAACCTGCCTATTTCTAGAAGCAGTGATTTGAAGCTGAGAATAACTGCATGAATGGAACATTGACTAATACACTTAGAGGGGGACTGCTGAAGAAAGGTGACATTTTTGCTTCACATGTCTTCCAGTGGGAACAGTGGATTCCTAGCTTCCTAACTAATGTCATCATGAACATAAAATTGTTATGCCACACTGACTGAAAAATCATTACCTCATAGTCTATGTTCACTACATTTGCAGTTATGTTCCCATATCATTATTCTTTTTTTATTTATTTATTTTTTAAATTTACATCCAACTTAGCTTATAGTGCAACAATGATTTCAGGAATAGATTCCTTAATGCCCCTTACCCATTTAGCCCATCCCCCCTCCCACAACCCCCCAGTAACCCTCTGTGTGTTCTCCATATTTAAGAGTCTCTTATGTTTTGTCCCCCTCCCTGTTTTTATATTATTTTTGCTTCCCTTTCCTTATGTTCATCTGTTTTGTCTCTTAAAGTCCTCATATGAGTGAAGTCATTTGATACTGGTCTTTCTCTGACTAATTTCCCTTAGCATAATACCCTCTAGTTCCATCTACGTAGTTGCAAATGGCAAGATTTCATTCTTTTTGATTGCCAAGTAATACTCTGTTGTATATATATACCACATCTTTATCCATTCATCCGTCAATGGGCATTTGGGGTCTTTCCATACTTTGGCTATTGTTGATAGTGCTGCTGTAAACATTGGGGTGCATGTGCCCCTTCAAAACAGCATCCCTGTATCCCTTGGATAAATACCTAGTAGTGCAATTTCTGGGTTGTATGGTAGTTCTATTTTTAATTTTTTGAGGAACCTCCATACTGTTTTCCAGAGTGGCTGCACCAGCTTGCATTGCTACCAGCAGTGCAAAAGGGATCCTCTTTCTCCGCATCCTCACCAACATCTGTTGTTGCTTGAGTTGTTAATGTTAGCCATTCTGACAGGTGTAAGATGATATCTCATTATGGTTTTGATTTGTATTTTCCTGATCGTGAGTGATGTTGAGCATGTTTTCATGTGTCGGTTGGCCATCTGGATGTCTTCTTTGGAGAAGTGTCTATTCATGTCTTTTGCCCATTTCTTCACTGGATTGTTTTTTGGGCGCTGAGTTTGATAAGTTCTTTATAGATTTTAGATACTAACCCTTTATCTGATATGTCGTTTGCAAATACCTTCTCCCATTTTGTCGGTTGCCTTTTAGTTTGGTGATTGTTGCCAATTCTGTTTATGTTCACAATTCATTTAGTCAAACATTTACCAAGCACCAGTTTTATGCTAGGCACATTTCTAGGTGCTGGAGACAAAAGGAGGGAACAGTGAACAAAGCACATAAAGTTCCTGCCCTCATGAAGTTGCCATTTGAGTGTAGGGGAGACAGATAATTAAGCATGAAGATGGTCCTCTTAAAAAGAGCAGATTTTTTATTTTTTCTGATTAGAGGGCTCATGGATTTATTAACAAAATATGATACCGACTTAGGTTTGCCAAATGTGTTGCACCTTGGCTAAGTATTATATGGGATACAGTGTCCATTGTTATTGAGACTTATTTTCTATATTGGTGAAGTTTGTAGAGGTCACTCTCCCTTTTGGGTAATTTTGGGTTCTTAATCTGTTATTAAGTTTAATTTCTCACTGTGGATGTTAGGGGCTCAATAATTATATGTAAAATTCATTGGCTGACTATATGTTAAATTTTCTGTTAGGAAATTCAATGCTAAAATAAAAAATAAATATTTAACACATCTCAAGTACTGTGATACATAGTTTATATATCAAACCTCATTTACTCGTAGTAACTCTATGAGTTATTATTATAATTCCCTTTTTTGGGGTGATAAAACCAGCGTTCAGAGAGGCAAGGTGAAGCAGTTCAAGGATAGCACCTGTTCATATTAGCATCTTGGTCTGACTGTCTCCAGGGCTGGAGCTCCTGGCCAAAGTGCTGCTTAATACTTTTTTGAGTTTGCAAATAAGTGTTTTCAAGTTGGCATTAATATAAATGGACTTTTACTTTTAATTGCCCTTTTGTCCTCTTTCTTTCTTTTCTTTCTTTCTTTCTTTCTTTCTTTCTTTCTTTCTTTCTTTCTTCTTTCTTTCTGATTGACATTTGAAGATAAAAGATAATTTTTTCTTTTTCCTTCTGTATATGTTTAAGGTAATATAATCCAGGGAAGTGGAAAAGAAGGAATCTGCAGAAAGCGATTAAATTCATCAGGAAGTTCAAAAAGTACATCAGCAGAGCAAGACACAGGGAAAAAGTGCAAAAATGCTGATCAGGAAGAGTCTATCATTTCATCCAAGGTGATTTTTTAAAAAATTTATTATTTGGGGGCGCCTTGCTGTCTCATTTGGTAGAATGTGTGACTCTTTTTAAAAAAATTTTTAAAACATTTGTTTATTTTTTGAGAGACAGAGACAGATGGTGAACGGGGGAGGGGCAGAGAGATAGGGAGTCATAGTCCAAAGCAGGCTCCAGGCTCTGAGCTGTCAGCACAGATCGTGACGTAGGGCTTGAAGTCATCAACCGAGATCATGACCTGAGCCGAAGTCGGATGCTTAACTGACTGAGCCACCCAGGTGCCCCTAGAGTGTGTGACTCTTGATCATGGCGTTGTAGGTTTGAGCCCCAATATGGGTGTAGAAATTACTTAAAAATAAAATCTTTAAAAGAATTTATTATTTGATCATTTGTTTTCTTTATCAAGTGTTCTAGGTAAGAATTAATTATATGTTGTATGCAGCAAGGAAAAACCCAAACTGCTATTTATTATTGAGTTTATGAAGATAAAAACTAGCCCAGATTTTTTTTGGCTTACAAAAACTAAATTCGTACTTGCTTTGTAGAAAACATATCTATTTAATTTAGAAATTTTCAGACTGGAAAGAAAGTGGAGACCACTAGACTCTGGTTGTAACTGGCACCTCCATTCTGAAAACCCGGTTTCTTCTATTTCATTGGTCATCCTCAGACTGCATATGTAGCCACTTTCTTCTTGATACCTGTGATGAACAACTGATAGGCTAGTTCTTAATAGTCTGTTGCAGGATTATTTCTGGGCTAATTTACAATATTTAGAAACCTTCTCTTTCCTCTTTCAGTTTTTGCTAACTCATTATAATGGTTTGGCTGACTTAAGCATTCTTTAACACTGGGTACTTAATGAAAATGGGACCTATTATTGGATGCATTTAAAATGAGAGAATTAGAGAAAGAGAGAAAGCATGAGTGAGCGAGCAAGGCAGAAAGTTCAGGTATTTTTCCTCTTCAGAAAAGGGTGGCTTTAGGTAACAGTTCTCGTGATCTGTAGTTCTGTGGCTAAGCCCTGTGGGTGTCCATCTTTTTAGTCTTAGCAGGAGCCAAAGGAGTAGGATTGGTTTTAGAATAGTGTATGCTGGGATGATTGAAATGCAGTCAGGTCTTCCAGAGGGTCAGGCCTTTTATAGTACTCACCTCACTCCTGCCTCCTCTCCCATTAGAAAGGATCTGGCTTCTCACTGGATCCTTTCTTCCAGCTAGGGAAGTGAGGTCTAATCCCCATGGGCTCAACTCCTTTGCTTACTTATGGAGTGAGGTTTAATAAATGAAAACAAAATGTTTTCTAACTCACATGTATTGACCATAAAAAGCTATTAAGATAAAACTTGTTTACTTTGAGCCCTAATATGCTCTATTCTCTGAACATATTAATGTGACTGCCTTTTGTTTCCAAGAAGAAAAATTACTTTTTTCAGAAGAAAATTTGTAGTATGCATATTTTGCTATGTTTATCCCAACCCATTACCCAAGCTTGGTAATTACAAGTAAAACTTAAGACCACTTTCTTAATTGATAGATTGCAGAGAGTAGCGAGCAGTAAACAGATCCGAGATATTTGAGGTATTTGTGAGATTTTGAAGACACACAAATTAGACTGTCTGCAAGTTTTGTGACTCTAATAATGTCTGGTCATGAAGATAATTGCTCTGAAATTGTCCATATTTCTCATTAGTTCTTACATCTTCCTGCAGCTCCTTACGGGTTATATAATTGTCCATTTTGGGAGTGAACATGAGGGTGCTTGAATCTAACTTTAAAGAAATAATCTACCTAATTCACATAATCTAATTAGGGCTCTGTTATAAACAGAAGGAAGCCTACCTGAAACAACTTAAGCAGGTGGTATCATAAGGCGTGTTAACTGTTGCTGGGGAGCCAGGTCCCAGGAATGCCAGAGCGTTACTTCTCCTTCCTTAGGGTTTCTGAGGGAGATTCATCTCCCCTAGTACAGGAGAAATAAGCCTCAATTTTCCATAACCTTTTCATAACACTTTACGCAGGGCTCTCTGGTAAAGTGGGGCCAGAAAAAGTGACTTAGACTAAAAAGCCAAGCAGAGCCTTTCCAAACTTCATGCTCTGTCCCTGTCCAGTTTCAGTTTTAACACTGGTTGGCAGCTGATCCTGAGGGGTTTCTATAGTGTGGAGCAGGGGAGGGAAAAAGTTAAAAGTGAGAGAAAACAAGACGCTGGGCCCACCTAGTTAGTCTAATGGCAGGAGATTACCAGTTACAAGAGACTAAGAACGGTTTGGCCAGGACTATAGAGTAGACGTAGGTCAATTTACTTAGAAAGAATCACATTTTCTTGGGGAGAATTGGTGAGAAAGGAAGTGGAAAGAAGGGGCAGAAATCACCTTCACCCTCTTGGGCCCTATTCCTGAGATTCTGATTCAGTTGATCTGCAGGGCCTGTGCAACAGTATTATTGTAAATAAACTCCCACAATTTTAATGGCACTGAAAGGTGAGAGCTACTGATGTACCATCATTCAACACCTTAGAGGAAACTGTGGACCAAGGTCATATTGCTAGAGATCTCGGGACTCAAATGTAAGTCTTTCCATTTGGGGTATGATGGATATCTCTACCACACAAATTAGACTGTCTACAGGCTTTGTGACTCAATGTCTGGTCAGGAAGATAATTGCTCTGAAATTGTCCATATTTCTCATTAATTCTCTTACATCTTTCTGCAGCTCCTTACGGGTTATGTAATTGTCCAATTTGGGAGTGAACATGAGGGTGCTTGAATCTACTAACGTTAAAGAAATAATCTACATGATTTACATAATCTAATTAGGGCTGTGTTACAAAAAACAGAAGGAAGCCTAACTGAAACAACTTAAGCAAATAGTATTATAAAGCGAGTTAATTGTCTGTTCCTGGTAAGCAAGCTACCCTAATATTTAGTGACTTAGCAGTGTTTTATTATTTCTGATAATTCTGTGGGTTGGCTGGGCTCAACTAGGCAATTCTTTTGTGACACCTTTTTGGTGTTGAGCTGGGCTGCTTTCAGCTGGGAACTTAGCAGCGGCTGGAACATCCAAAATGGCTCTACTTGCATGAATAGTGCTTCCACAATGGTTGACTGAATGACTGGCTGCTGGCTGGGCCTCCCTTTCTCCACTTAATGATTAAGTAATCTAGGCTGAGCATCTTTACCTGACGGCTGGTTTCCAAGGGAGTGAAAGTAGAAGCATCCTTCTCTTAAGGCCTACATTTGGAACTGGTGCAGTGTCATTTCTGCTGCGTTATTTTGGTCAGAGCAAGTTACCACCAGCCTAGATTCAAGGGGAGGGGATAAGGACTCCTCTGCTTAATGGATAAAAGGATGGAAGGAATTGTTGGCAGTCATCTTTGATGACTGTCACACAAAGATGAGGAATAACTCAGTTTCCAGAATGGAAAGGAAAATACCAAGAACTATGGATCATAAAGACCAGCTGGGACAAGGGGCTTGATCACAATCATGTTGGTCTGTGGTTTTCCCATCTTTACCTCTTGAATCGTTTTTCACTGTTGTCAGCAGGCTTGTTTCACCTGGAGTATGACATGGTCACTGGTAGCTCCAGGCTCGTGTCGTCTAATTTTTCAGCTGAAGAGGAAAAATGAGAGTTTCTCTGTGGTTTCTTCTGTGTTAAGTTCTAGGGACTTGGATCATGAAATCTCCACTTAGGCCCTTCATAGTGGTTGGGGAGATGAAGTAGTTTAATTACCCCTTTCTGAGTCATATATGCACTCATTATCAGACAGATGGAGGAAAGGGGGTTGAGAAAGAAATAAATACTAGGCATTGTATTTTTTTTGCGGGGGGGATACTATAGTTAGATCTGGATAAATTCAGAGAGGAGGAAAACTGGTAGTTTTTAAGTTGGTCGAGATCAGCCTAACAAATGAGATTTGGAACACTTGGGAACACTTGGGTTATACCATAAGGTGAAAGAGCAGATGTGAGGAAGAAAGGGCTTTCAGAATTTCAGTGTATCTAGAGGGGATTCTCTTGTTTTGACTTGGCCTCTATTGAGCAGTTAGGTGTCAAGGTGGTCAATTAGGACAAAGAGCCGAACTGAAAGTGACTCAAGCCTTTCTTCACTTAGTGCGACGATGCAAGCAAAGGGGGGAATGAGTTGTCAGCTTCCCAGTGTTCCATTTTGTCCCAAGGAATGGCACTTGGCAAGGGTCAGGTAGAAGAAGGTATGGAGAATCTTCTAACTGCTGAGGAGCCCTGAACCAGAGGCTTCTGCCTTTTTCTAGACCAGCAGGAAGAAGAGGAAGAGCTAGGAGTGGAAAGGTACAGAGTCAAAGTAGAGAAAAGTGCCTGTGCCTCAGCCAAGGCCCCCCATAGGGAGATCTCAGTGGAGATCCCAGAGAAGGGCCTTAGCCAATCACCCCCTTCCCCCACACACCTCTCCGGGCCTTAGCCAATCACCCCCTTCCCCCCCACACCTCTCCAAAGAGACCTCTGGATGGAGGCACCTGGGCAACGAATGTCCCATAAGTATGGCTGGTCCAGCACGGCTTGAGTCCTTGCTTACAGCTCCTTCCAGGAAACTGTAGCATACTGGCTGTGTACCATGTCTGATGTGGGGAGGGCAGCTTCCCCCATTAGGCCTGCCAGTCAAAGCCTTGTGATTGTCTAAACTTGCACTTGAAAGATCACATATAGAGTTTTGGCTTAGAGCCAGACTCCTCAGTCTGCACCTTGCTCTACTGACTGCTGTTTCACATGAGTTCCAGAAAGACCAAGAGGTCTGAGTGTACTCCACCTAACTGCTGTCTATTCCTTTTAATCTGAGTTAGGGCTCCCACATTGAATCCCATCTCCTTTTCTGTTTGATAGGCTTGACTAGACATCGTAGAATGTGGCATATTAAGCTAACAATTTACGATAATGTAATCTTACCTCCATTTCCACCCCCCCCCAACCATATTTGTCTGACCCAAATCTAACTTTCACATTTAAATCTTTGAGTACTTCTAGTAATATGCCCTTATTTGAGCCTTGGGACTGATAGTAATAGGTGATACAGCAGGTGGAATGATATTGACCTCTCGGTCTAGCTACAGGGGTCACAAGTTCCTAAGTCACAGTGGGAGTCTTCGCCAGTTAACCCTGAGCATCCCAGAAGTCCATTCAGGCGGTAAGATATTAAAGAGATATAAAGAGAACAAAAATACCCAATTTAGAGCATCCTGAAGATAAAGGCTATTCTGCCCTATCAGGATGCTTTAGTGATTTATTTGGCAAAACCAACAATTTGGCAAGTGTTTATCTCAGAAAATGTGAATCTGAACAATTGATCATAGAGTGTAATGTAGGCCTATTGGTAGTTTGGATGTATCATTTTTCCTGCCAACTTGAAGACTGCAGTCAGGGTTACTCAGAAAGAATTTTTTAAAAAGTCATCCAGAATATCGAAAGGTCCAAGTATTCAATAAAGTCTTTAAGGCATTACCAAAAATAGGTTGTTTATTCTTGAAAGCTGGTTGGGGGGGTGGGGTGGTATTTTGAAACTATCTTCATTTGTCTTGAGCACATTAGATACCTTGGCTTGGCTGCTTATATTACAGTTTGTTTGGGGGAAGGTGTATGTTTGGGGGGAGGAGAAAGATGCTTATTTAATCTCTTTGAAGGAGATTTTGTATTAGGTGTTGAAAGATGGCTGGCATGCTAGCAAGTGGGCATGACAGCAAGAAGTGTCAGTGAACGGCACAGTGTGAGCAGAGGCACGGAAGGAGGGAAGCGTGTGCATCCCGTTAGTGTACACTTACACTGGAGTGTCACCTGCATGCTTGCATGGACGTGTGTGTGGATGTGGGTGGGCGGGATAAGGGGAGGAAGCCACTGCAGTAGACTGGGGAACAAATCAGGATGGCGCTTGACACCAGACTGAATAGGAATCAGGACTGTATTGTATGGCCTCAGAGACTTTGAGAAGGAGAGTAAGATGGTCAGGAAGATGGCTATAGCAATGGTATGTAAGATGGAGGTGGGAACCTCCTAAGAATCTGCCATGGGACGCCATAGGGAATGAAGGCCTGAGCTAGAATGGTGGCATTGGGACCAGAAAGGAGTGAGGGATAGGAGACACATTTTGGAGAGAGAACTAACAGAACCAGATGACTTAACAGCATATTGAGGAGAAGGTATTGAAAATGTTCTCAACACAACAGAGGAGTAGGTTTGACAGTTGGGGGAGGGAAGGGAGTAGCTGCTTGCAGTGAGGCAGTGGTAGCATATCTCTGAAAGCTGTCTAATAGACTGAAATGAAAGTCTGTTTCACGGAGGAGGTAAAAATCAGCACTAAGGAGAGAGTTCTGTTATATCTGTGTTATTTGGAAGCAGACTTGGAAACAGTGCATTTAGAGTATAGGAATATATGGAGGTGGAGGCTTTGGCAGTGAGAGCCATTTCTGGTTTCACTGCCTGTTCTGTATGTATATGCAGCTTCCCCTGTGCTAATAATTGCTGACGTGAGTATGCTGGCTGTTAGGTATTTCATTTCTCTGTATACAGATGCCTGCTGTGGAGTCTTACTCCTATTTCTTTACGAAAATAGCAGGGGAGATGAAGAATATAACTCTTATTGTGCAGCCATGTCTTAAGTAAGGCTATATTCCCCAGAACTCCTTGATACTGGTTTAGTACATCAAAAAATCCTATATCCTTTGCTTCTGACTAGCCATATAATGCCATTTATGGCATGGCTCTGATGAGCCCCACAGAAACATCTTTTTATTCATTCATTTATTCACTAAGCACTCATTAAACAAATAGTGGTAATATAATGGCATTGATAATGCCATTGATAAAAACAACTTACACACACACATACACACAAGCATTTATTGAGCCCTAATTATGGGCTAGACCCACCATTAAGATATACTTATTTCATTTAATTTTTAGAAAATCCTGGAAAGTTGATTGATAATATCCCCAGTATACAGATCAAGAGACCTGAAACTCTGAGAGTTTATTTTACTCTATTTTTTTTAATGTTTTTATTTATTTTTGAGAGAGACTAAGTGTGAGCAGGGGAGGGGCAGAGAGAGACGGAGACACAGAATCCAAACCAGGCTCCAGGTTCTGAGCTGTCAGCGCAGAGCCCAACATGGGGCTCGAACTTGTGAACCGTGATATCATGACCTGAGCTGAAGTTGGACACTCAACTGACTGAGCCACTCACGTGCTCCAAGACTCTGAGAATTTAAATCAACTTGTTCATATTCAAGAGTTAAGAAATGGCTAAACTGATAATCAAAATATGATCTTTTACTTCAAAGACCTTTCTAATAATCATTACACGAGCAGTCTTTCTGTTATATGCAAGGAATGTAGGATAAAAAGTGAGTAAGATAGCTGGTAAGTAGTTCATAGTCTTGTGGGGGACATACTTCAAAATCATGAAATAACGTGACACCACATTGATTTTTCTGGGGGCCTTGTGGACTGCCTAAGCCAACTTCTAGGGAAGGGATCCTCGCATAAGTGATCTGAGTTGAATCTTAACAGAAGAGGAGTAGGCATGAACCAGGTGCAGAAGAGGTAGAGGTAGGACTCCATCCAAGTAGATGGGTAGCAGGTGCAGGAGCAAAGAGGGTACAAATAGTATGCTGGGAACTGTTGTTCTTAGAATTCTCAGGTAAAGCTGAGCAACAATGTGGGATGAGGTTGGAGCTGGCAGTGGGGACCAGTTGCAGAGGGAGGACCTTAAAATGTTTTTGGCCACGAAGATAATCCTGGCAGCTCTTTAGAGGAGAGATGGAAAGAGAACAAAATAAAAGACACGGGGATGAGGGAGGAGATCAGGACATCTCAGTCAAGAAATTAAGAGAATGTGACCGAGGTTAGTAGCATTAAGGATGACACAAAGCCGTTGGGTTAGAGAAATCTTTAAGAAACAAAACTGCAGGACTTGTTGCTTGGATCTGGGCAGAGTGAGGGAAAGGAGTGAAAGACAGACTTCCAAGTTTCTGGCTAGAATAGATGGAGAAGTCTTGTTGGCAGAATCTTGGGTACAGAATTCAGGGAAGGATTTCACTTTTGACATTTTGAGTTCAAAGTATGTAGGATATTGAGGAAGCAATGTCTAGCTAGTGGTTGAGTATAAGTTTGAAGTTCAAGAATGAATGCGGGACTGGAGATTGGGACTTTTTTTTTTTTTTTTTTTTGAGACAGAGAATGACCGGGGGGGGGGGTGGGGAGGGCGGAGAGAGAGAGAGAGAGAGAAAGAGAAAGAGAAAGAGAAAGAGAAAGAGAAAGAGAAAGAGAGAATCCCAAGCAGGCTCTGCACTGTCAGCACAGAGCCCAATGTAGCACTCAAACTCATGAAGTGTGAGGTCATAACCTGAGGTGAAATAAAGAGTTAGATGCTTAACCGATTGAGCCACCCAGGTGCCTCTGGAGGCTGGGATTTTTGAATCCTTAGTATATGGGTGCTAATAAGACTAATGCAGGACTTTTAAGGCAACTTAATACAGACATTCTTTCCAAGGGTAGCAAATTACCTCAATGAACTTGAATTGGTAAGAAGTTCTTTATCCTGTCTCTTCTGGTACATTAAAACTTCAGATGGTTTAGGGGCAAGGGAGGGCATGCTGGATTAACAAGACTATTTTAATAGCCTTAATAGTACATTCCAGCCACCTCCCAGTCCAAGATCACCTTACACTAACTCCATGCTCCTTGATCCCTGAGGCCTCTAGTGTATATTTTTATAGCAAAGGGAACCTGGGTTCTCTATCATGAATCTTCAGCCTCCCACATTTCATTCTTCATATTTTCATCAAATCTAAGAAATAAGCAGTGTGAGTTCTTATAACACATGGACCTCTCTGCCTTTCTTCTGCTTCTTCCGAGTACAGAGTACCTTCCATCTTTCCTATCCCCTCCCCTGCCAGTTCAGTGACTCTGGCTCCTGAGCTCTGTAACTGGCACAGGTTGAATTTGTGTCTCAGCAAACTTACAAATTACTGCATGTAATGGATTTTGGGGATCATTTATAAATAATTGAAATCATGAATGTTAAATTCTTGAATGCCAAAAGTCTACTGAGTATCAATATTTCATGAAGTTCCATAAAGAACATTATGAATTCCAGCTTTTGTGCCTCTTCAAATATATTTGAGAACACCTGATCCATAGTATTGATATCTGTGTCTTTATCACTCCTTTTTCTTTTAGAATAAATTATCATGTTAAACTTATTCCTTGTGAAGATTTATTTTAAGAAACAGTAGGGACAGTTGAAATAATGTTAAACATTTTATATCTTATATTTCATTTTCTTTGGTTTGTTTTTTATTTTTTAAATGGCAAAAAATACATGCTATTGTCAGAAAATAGAATGTCAGAGCATGTGGAGTATAAAGTGAAAATCTTGATTTGCCTTATCCTTCAGTCCCATTGGCCTTACTAATATTTTGGTTTGTATCCTTCTAAACCTTTTATTTTGATTTGTACAAGTAAGTATACACATAGGTATATAGGTTTTTTTTTAAAGCTAAATGGAATCATAATATATATATATATACATATATATATGTGTGTGTGTGTGTACATATATTTAATTTTTAATTTAAAAATCCTTAGATACATATATAGAGAGATCTATTCATTTTCCACCTCTGCACGGTGTTTCATGGTAAAAATGGATTCTAATTTATTTAACTACTTCCCCAGTTGTGTCCTTTTTTTTCCCTATCATGACTGACAGGATGTTGAGTGGGATTTTTTCCCCTCTATCATCTGAGAACTGCTGCTGAGGCCCAGAGCTGGGGACAAAAGTACTAAGTGTAGGTATCTCATGTTTGAAAGGAGCCCCCAGCAGTGGTAGCCAGGCCTTTCCTTGTGAAGCTTATTGAAAGATTTGAGAAGTGTTCACTACCCAACCCCCAGGCTTTATACAAACAGAACTGAGAGGCCAGAAAATTTTAAGATTTAGGGAGTGCTGTGTTTGTAGGGAGACGTTATGTTCTCTCTTTTGAAAACCCAAAGTGCAAGAGAATTCATTGTGGAATTTAGAGATGCCAACAGGAAATAAGAGACTGGCATTTTATTGAACATCTGCTAACCTGCCCTACTTCTACTTAAACGGGGAGAAAGAAAATTGGTGAGTTGACCCAGTGGGGAACTGCCAAGTGGGGAGGTGGGGCAGGATTGCCCCATTCCCACCCCAGAGTTCTAGTCCCTGGCATTTGTCAGTTGGTCCTGTACTGGAGGGAGAGGAGATTGGGTTGTAACTGAGCAGCTTGGGAGAAAAGAGTGTGTGTTATAGACAGGTGTGGCATGAATGCCACCAGCTGAGGGTCAGCTCCAAGAGGTACCCAAACAATTGCCTTTCCCATGGGTTATTTATTATTATACAAGAAACATAAGAACTAGGTTCCTTTTGCAACGTCTTTAGTCAGTTTGGATTGCATTTTAAAGTTACATACTATGTTTCTTAAAAAAGAAAAGACTATCAAAACATTTAAGTAATTAGTCCCAAAAAAGTCATGCTAATTAGTATCTTCTCAGGAAATTTGAGCCATTGGCTATTAAGTAATATTAAAACCAGCTTTCTCCAGATGGCAGGCCAGCATACATGAGTCCTTAGTTATAAATTGGTGTGAACCTTCGTATATACCTGTTATGTTGTCATCACATCCTAGAAGTGGTTACCAGCAAGACCGAAGTTTATCTGACAATGTTTCCACTCCACAGGATGTATAAGTAATTAAAAAGTTGTTTTTAATAGGATATGACTAGGTTTAATGTTTCTGGTGGTAAGTACAGATTAAAAAGGTTCTGCAGTGCTAATGAGAATATTTACTTGGTTCAAAACACCCTTTGGTTAAACTGAAACTTTTGTTCAGACCACTTCAAGGGAGTCATATTTATTTTCTCAGTCTTTCATGACATACCTTCATACCAATTTTTTCTGTGAGGGAGGAGCAGTTTTATTTTAGCTAAAGGAAAAAAGTCATGATTATATTTAGAGGGCAGAAATAAAGTGTTGCAATAACTTAGAAATTATAAAGACAGTTCAAGTTAAGAGCATGACACATTATTGAATGGGGAATTTAAAAGACTAGTAGTTTTGGGGGGAAAGATTATATTCAATTGGAAGCAAAGTTGTATTCTCTTATGTTTCATTTGTATTTTTCTGGTTATTTTTCAGTGAATGTTTGACATAATTGTAAAGGTTTGATACAGCTGTATATTCCTTTTCTAATAACTGTAGATTGTTTTAAAGCTACCAAATTAGAGACATGGAAAAGAGCATTTTAAATAATTTTAAAATGTGAATCTTGAAGTTTAAAAAATATAATATTGAATGAATCTTGCAATTTCATGCCTTTTATTAAGTTTACATATTTCTTTTAAAGTACGTTTCATTTATTTCTAGTATCTTCTTTCTGATTTACCTTTTAGGAAATGCCGCAGTCATCTTCTGCAATCATATTAAATAATGCAGAAGTAAATAAAAAGAAGGCTAATACACAGAGAAGTGAAATCCCAATAGAGGAACGTGGTAAGGTTCCTGAACATAAGATTATTATGAAAGGAACACGAGATAAAGAAGGCAAGATGATGGACTGTTCTGAGGGTTACTTGACTGCCCAGGGCAAGTCCTTCCACGAGGAGTCTCAAGGATCTCCTCCTGAGTCCAGTTCTGATCTCTCCAATCCTGAAACTTTGCATGCAAAGGCAACTGATTCAGTTCCACAAGGTTCTGAAGAAAACAAGATCAAGAGGACATCCTGTATGTATGGGGCAAACTGCTACAGGTAAAATGAAATTACAGGTAGCAAGAAATTCTGTTGTTTCCATAGCATGTAGCTATGTGGTACATGTGTGTTAAAAGCCTAATAAAATACATTGGCCTAAAGGTTAGGAGCTTTATCATGTTTCTACTGGTTTGCACTGTCTCAGTATTCATTCCTGCAAATCCTGCTAGAGACTTTCAAGATACTGTGAGGGAATTAAATGTTTCATATGTAGACATGCTGATTAATGCAAGGACATGAACTAGGCAGTCCAGACTTGAGAATTTAATCACCGAGACCTAAACACTTGCTTATGTAATGTCTTATTTAGATATTAGAAAGATGACTTCATAAACAGTTGTAGTATATAATGTAACTATCAAGAGAATTGTAAGTTGTGTTTAAGGCATTCTGCTGGTGCTTTTTTCTTTATATTTTTCTACTTGTGTTTGTGAATCACCATGATACTTTGTTTTGGGACCAGGAGAGCTCTGTACCGAGTAGATGTCATGAGTTTTGTTTTTAACAATGTAGCTCATTGATTCAATTTCTGGAATAATTAGATGTGTATTGCTTGGTTTCCTGCCATATCTTACAAATTATTTTTTGTAGTATATCTAGAACTCTAGTATACCCTATTAATTATTTTTTCTGTATATTTGCCACCCTCCTAGGAAGAATCCTGTCCATTTTCAACACTTCAGTCACCCTGGAGATAGTGATTATGGAGGCATACAAGTCATGTGTCAAGATGAGGCTGATGAGCGGCCTGAATGTCCCTATGGAGCATCTTGCTATAGGTATGTACACTTGAAATGTTAGCTGTATTCCTTTTCTCCTTAATCTCTGTTCTATGTTCAGAAGCAATTGCAGGCAACTTCTCACTTCAAGCCTTTTACTTTTTATTTATTTATTTATTTATTTATTTTTATATATGAAATTTATTGACAAATTGGTTTCCATACAACACCCAGTGCTCATCCCAAAAGGTGCCCTCCTCAATACCCATCACCCACCCTCCCCTCCCTCCCACCCCCCATTAACCCTCAGTTTGTTCTTAGTTTTTAACAGTCTCTTATGCTTTAAGCCTTTTACTTTTTAAACGTCCATAGATAGCAGCTTTTCATTTTGTTCAAAAGTAGGATTATAATGTTTCTTTTAGATAAACATAAATTGTTGAAGTTATTAACCTTGTAAGTGCCTGAATTTGTTCCTCATTTCTAACTTTCCAAAATGCAAATCAGGTAATTGAAAAGCTGTCGATGCTACCCCATTGTACACTCTATCCAGACTCCTTAGTGTGACATAAATCAATTCAGGATGTTATCTCTGCCTTCCTCAACTCCTGCCACTCCACCATTCTTGCCAACACAGGAAACTCGATCCTCATAGAAGAGTGCCTTCTCCTTTTTCCTTTCATAGCATCTTTTGCCTGTCTGTGTCATGCACAGTAGAATTTACCTTATGAGATTGCATTTGTTTCTTTACTGGAATGGCATCTCCTCCAGACAATTAAGTTTCTCAACAGCAAGGACTATTTTATCCTTGTGTCTGCAACTTTGTTTAATGAATGAATGAACTAGAAATAAATCAAAATACCAAAGAAAGTAGTAGTGATTCCAATCTTAGAGAGCTTTAATTCCAAACAGCTATCTTTCTTAGATAAATTTGGAACACTTTACAGAACCTACTGTTCTATTTGAAGTTGTTACTGTTTCTATGATTGTGGTTTTCAGTTGGAATGCAGGATAATCCTCTGAGGCTAGAAAGAAAAATCAGAAAGCTTATGCCTTATTATTTGAAAATTGCTTTGTTTCATTCCAGCAGAACATCTTGCAGACCTCTGCATATGCAGGTGACATATTTATGAAGAGGGGCATTGCAGGCATTGATAAAAGTATGACAGTTTAAAATTAATTTTATTGCGATAAGGGTATCTATTTAGAGAGAGAAAATTGGAATCCTAATTCACACCATAGTCAAAAACTGGATTCCAGATGGATCATAGAACTAAAACGTGAAAGAAAAAAACAATAAAGCTTTAAAGATATGTGTAAAAACATTATTTCATAGTCCCAGACTAGGAATTGTTTTCTAGAACAAGATAAAAAAGCAATAACTAAAATGGAAGACATTTAATTATTTGACTACATTAAAATTAAGATTTTTTTATACATCAGTAGACACTATTAAGTGAAGATAAGCTACAAAATGAGAAAAAAAAATTGCAACCACATAATTGATAGTTGGTGTATATCCAGAGTACAGAAAGAGGACTTAACCAATTGCTACTGTTTTTCTCTTAGTGACATGTACAGGCTTTTTGTCCAAAAGGAAATCCAAATAGTGAATAAAGTTATGAAAAAGTACTCAGTATCATTATTAATTAGGGAAATTTCACACAAGCATGTACACACATGTGCATACATGCACACACAGACACACACACACACCCTTGAAGTAACTAATTCCTTGCTCCCTTTTATTCATTCAACAGATATTTCCCAAAGAATCATTAAATGCCAAGTACTGATGAAACAGTGTTGAGTGAGATTACTTGTAGAAGAAATGTGTGTCTGTCTGTCTGTCTATCTATCTATCTTTAGAATAAAATACCTTTCACAGCTCATGGTGCCATGGTGATATTCCTTTTCCTTTTTAGGGAACTTTAGGGAATATTTTAGGGAACTTTTGTAATATAGAATTTTATTCATATCCATAAGTGGGGGAAATGTAGAACAAGTTCCAATGAAGCCATAATTTGTTTTCTAGTATTCGCCAATATTGTTGCATCTATACTTCCCTCTCCTCCACCTGCTATCCCTACCCCTAGATTATTTTGAAGTAAATCCTTGATGTTGTATCTTTTCATCCCATTTTATTCATAGGTATCTTAGGGTATATCACTAAAAGATAAAGACTTTCTAAAAATATACTACAACACCATTATTAAATAAATATCATTTAGATCCTATCAGGTATCCCAGTTCTCTTATAGTCTGTCTCTCTCTCCCTCTCTTTTTTTTTTTCTTTGATTTAGGAGCTAGTTAAGGTCCATATATGGCAAAAGGCAGCCGTGTTTCTTAAGTTATTTAATCAATAGGTTCCTCTTCCTTTTTTTTTCCTTGAATGTATTTGTTGAAGAAAGCTAACCATTTTTTCTTAGGAGTGTCTGATTGTCTGGATTTTGCTGACTGCATTACCAAATTGTCATTTATTATGTTTTCCTGTATTTCCTAATAATTGGTATTTAGAGCTAGAGACTTGATCAGATATCAGTTCTAAAAATTGTAAAAGTTGCCTGGTCCTATGAATATCATGTCCCTCTTAGTCTCTAAACTGCTTCTTGCTATAAAGTCTCCTTTGTCTAATACTTACAAATGTTTAGGGGTTGCTCTTGATATACTATTATTATTAATTTATAATTTAGTTTTGTTGTGGTCATACATTTTTTAGAATTTATAATGTATTGAAATTTGGTTTTGGCTCAGCATATGGTCTGTTTTTGTTGAACATATTATGTGCACTTATATATGCTGTGATTTGGGGGAAGGTTCTGTAAGTGTCAATCTGGACAGGTAGTTATAGTGTTGTTCATGTATTTGTTATCTTTGCTGATTTTTTTCTGTAGTTGTTCTATCAGTTACTGAGAAAAGGATGTGAGAATCTCCACTGTAATTGTGGGTTTGTCTATTTCTTCTCTTAATTCTGTCAGTTTTAATTAATGTACCACCTGTGGTCTGTCCGCAGTGGAAAAGCCATAAAAATGGGAAACTCACTCAAGCTTCTCCCTTTTTCCATGTATTGACTCCCCTCTGCTTTTGGTAGCTTTCCATTGCCTTAAGATTATGGTTTGTTTGTTTGTTTGTTTTTTAAGGTTATTTATTTAATTTTGGAGAGAGAGACAGAAAGAGAGAGAGCACAAGCAAGTGAGGGAAAGGAAGAGAGAGGGGGAAAAAGAGAATTCCAAGCAGGCTCCATACTGTCAGCACAGAGCCCGACATGGGGCTCGAACCCATGAACCCTGAGATCATGACCTGAACTGAATTAAGAGTCGGACACTTAATTAACCAAACCACCCAGGCAGCCCAGGATTATTGTTTTTATATTTTTAACAGAGTATAATTGTTACCTGCGGGAGGTTTAGTCTGATATGATCTCCTTTGTCATTACCAGAAGTAGAACTTCTATTTTGTGTAATATAATATAGCCACTCCAGCTTTCATTGCTTAGTGTTTGTGTGATGTCATTTGTCATCCTTCTACTTTCAACCTGTGTCCTTATGTTTATTTACTTTTTATTTTATTTTTAAAAAAATTTTTAATGTTTATTTATTTGAGAGAGACAGAGCATGTGCAGAGAAGGGGCAGAGAGAGAGGGAGACACAGAATCAGAAACAGGCTCCAGGCTCTGAGCTGTCAGCACAGAGCCCAACACAGGGCTTGAACTCACGAATGGTGAGATCATGACCTGAGCCAAAGTCGGACACCTAACCAACTGAGCCACCCAGGTGCCCCCCTCTGTCCTTACATTTAAAGCCTGTCTCTTGCAAATGACATATAATTGGTTCACTGGTTTTATTTTTAATCCAGTCTGACAGTCTGCATTTTCAGTGGATTGCTAGTGCAATTACATTGAATACAGTTGCTGTGTGTGTGTGTGTGTGTGTGTGTGTGTGTGTGTGTGTGTGTTTTGAGAGAGAGAGAGAACACTCAAACAGGGGAGGGGCAGAGAGGGAGGGAGACAGAGACTCAAGCAGGCTCCACACCCAGGGCAGAGCCCAACACATGGCTCAGTCACACAACAGTGAGATCATGACCTGAGCCCAAATCAAGACTCAGACGCTTAACTGACTGAGCCATCCAGGTGCCCCTAATTATAGATATTTTTAAGTTTAATTTTATCATTTCACTATTTGTTTTCTACTTGTCCCACATGTTCCTTGTTCCTTTATTCTTTTCCTGGCCTCTTGTGGGTTGATCAAGTGTTTTTCATTCCATTTTTTTTCCTTCATTAACTTTTTAGTTATATATTCTTTTTTTCTTTCTTCATTACTTACATTTGATTTTAATAAGCATCATTGACTTATTACAGTCTACTATACAGTTGGTTCTTTTACCACTTCCCAAAGAGAACAGTAATCCTACGAGTCAATTTAAGTTCGTTTACTTTCTCTTTTGCCCTTTTTGAAAAAATATTGCTGTCATATATTTCCACCTCTAGATGTGTCAACTTGTAAGGCATTGCTATTATTTTCTTAAGTTTTAAGCATTAGCATTCACTTCCATTTATTGACGTATTTATCATTTTGGGTAGCCTTCATTTATTTCTGAAGTTTTATCCTTTTATCTGGGACAATTTTCTTAGTCCTAGGAACTTCTTTTCATATTTCTTTAGTGAAAATCTTATGGAAGAAGATTCTTTCAGCTTTAATGGGTCTGAAAATATCCTGATTGATTGATTGTTTGATTGATGACTCTTCACTGGGTGTAGAATTTGAGCTTGACAGTTTTGTTTTCTTTCAGCACTTTGAAGATGTTGTTCCATTGACTCTTGCATCCATAGCTTCTGTTAAAAGTTGATCAAGAGTCACATGTTCTACTGACTGAGCCACCCAGGTTCCCTTCATTGCTTTTACTTTCAACAGTTTCATGTGTTTCTAGATATGATTTTTTTTTTACATTTATCCTATCTGGGGTTCACTGAACTTTTTTGAAGGTTGATGTCTTTGTTAGTTTGAGGAGACTGCTTAGCTGTTACCTAGTTTCTCAGATATTACTCTGCCCCATTCTCTGTCCTGTCTCATTCTTCTACTCTAATTAAGCATGCCCCATATGTCTCTTATACATTGTTTTATTATTTCCATTCTTTTTTTTTTTTTTTACACTTCTTTGCTTCAGATTGGATATTTGCTATTGATTGTCTTAGAGTTTAGTAATTCTCTCTTCTCTTGTGTCTAGTCTGCTAATAAACCTATCCAAAAAGTTCATAATTGCAGATATTGCATTTTGTGCATGTTATCTTTCATCAGTGAAGGCCCCCCTCTGTTTGGGTAGGAGCTAGTCATCTCTGTCCAGTTAGAGATTTAGATAAGTAATACCTAGGTTGATATTTTAATAAAACTCAGTCTGCCTTTGGTTTGTCCCTGTTCCTTTGGCATAACTTTTCTAAACTTTTGATGGAAAAGCAGGTTTCTGTCTTCTCAGCTCTGAAACTTCCCTTTGGAGATTTTGAGCTTAGCCACTTAGGCTACCACCACCCCATGCATCCTAAATTCTGACATGTTTCTTGAGGTGAGACTAGTTATGTGTTTGTTGCCAATCCCTTCTCCCTAGTGGGACTTTATCTGTGAAGCACAACATGAATTAGAGATTTTATTCTGCCTTTTTGAAGTTTCAGACACAGACCTTAAACCTCTCATACTTCCCAGGAACTTAGGAAATGTTTCTTAGGAAGAATCAGCCTTGGGGCACCTGGGTGGCTCAGTCGGTTAAGCGTCCGACTTTGGCTCAGATCATGATCTCACACTCTGTGAGTTTGAGCCCCGCGTCAGGCTCTGTGCTGACAGCCCAGAGCCTGCTTCGGATTCTGTGTCTCCTTCTCCCTCTGCCCCTCCCCAGCTTGTGCTCTGTCTCTCTGTGTCTCTCAAAAAAAATAATAAAATAAATGTTTACTTATTATTTAAAGAATAAATGATTCTTTTTTTTTTTTTTTTAAAGAAAGAATCAGCCTTGTGTTTGGGGTTCTTTTAGTTTTCAAGGTGTCATGACAACCCTGTGAGACCATGAAAAGCTCTACTCGTTTATCTTCTCTCAACTAGAGTTCCTCCAGGTGACTCAAATCTTATTATTCAGCCCACACTAAGAATTGGTAAAGACCTCTAGGGAAGAAAACAGCCAGTGATTGTCAGATAACCTTGGAAGGGTTTTTTCTCAGTGGAATTTAAATAGTCCAAAATTCTCATTGTTCCCACAGTTCCCTCATAAAAATAATTTTTATAGTTTATCAGTTTTTTCCTACTTCTTAAGAGTATTGGCCTGTGATGATGTTCTATATCCTTCTCAAAATCCAAATGTGCCTATTCTTGAGAAGAATGAACATAAAATACAAAACCTTCTTAAAAATAATCAAACGTAGGGGCGCCTGGGTGGCGCAGTCGGTTAAGCGCCCGACTTCAGCCAGGTCACGATCTCGCGGTCCGTGAGTTCGAGCCCCACGTCGGGCTCTGGGCTGATGGCTCAGAGCCTGGAGCCTGCTTCCGATTCTGTGTCTCCCTCTCTCTCTGCGCCTCCCCCGTTCATGCTCTGTCTCTCTCTGTCCCAAAAATAAATAAACGTTGAAAAAAAAAAATTAAAAAAAAAAATAATCAAACGTCAAATACTGTCAAAAATAGTGTCAAAAATTGCTGCCTTTATGTCATCGGTCTCTTTAAGAGAGGTCAGAGGAGAGAGTAGTCAAGAGAAAATACTCCAATGCCAGTGATCCACATATGCTAATAGAAACTTCCAGATCTATGTCTAAATATATTTATATATTCACAGAGTGTATTTTTTTCATCTGTTGAGCTGCTTGGTGTCTTGATTTAACTTAGAGATAAAATCTGAAGATTTTTTTTTTCCCTTGTTAATTTTAATTACAGTACAGAGAGACTCTTGGAGAATGTTAGATCTGATTGCTTACTCTGACTACTATTTTACAAATAAGGGAATGGGAACTAAGAAAGGTTAAGTGAGTTACCTAAGACTCCAAAGCCAGTGAGATCAAAACCAAGTTTCTTTCTTCTCTCCTCTGCTCCAGCATTTCTCTTGGCATGGCCTGACTCCACCATTGTAATGCATAGCTTTCTAAAGTATTAAGTAGACTCCACACCCAGCACATGACTTGAACTCACAACCCTGAGATCAAGACCTGAGCTGAGACCAAGAGTCGAACGCTTAACCAATTGAGCCACCCAGGAGCCCCAGTAGTGGTTATGTTTTATTCAAATGGCAAAGTATTATTTTGGACTTGGAAAAAAAAACTCCAGATAAGGTACTTTGAAGAAATTGTAAGTTTGTTGGATCAACGAAAATTTTTTGGATCACGCCTAGTTACTGAAGCATGATATATATTTATATACTTTTTTTGGTCACATTATTACTATTAGGCAAAAAACACGATGTAGTAAATATATCATTTATCATAATATAACATCACTTTAGTTTTGCAATTTACTCTTTAACAGTCTTGATTTTCAAGAGTGTATCATTGTTAAGCTGTATACCATTTAGTGCTATTAAAAATGATTAAAGAAGACAATTAGGTAATACAAACAAATTTTATTTAACACTTCATGAAGCAGATGGTCTCCATTCAGAGAACTGCAAAATGGGTTGGAAGGTGGGAAGCTTTTAGAGGATAAAGAATAAAGAACAAGGAAGAGAAAAATTGAAAATATCTGGTTGGCTGGAGCCACTTAGTCAACCTTATTTGAGGTAAGAAGAAACAAGGAAATAAGTATAGAGCCCAGACAGAGTTGGTATGGCATTTGGGGATTGGCAGACTGGATATATTGTGTTTCTGGTCAAGCAGAGCATTTATAGAGACATGAGCATTATCTAAATGTTGTTTTGCTGACGTGATACCTCAGGCAGGAGCGGCACCGTCTCAGGGCTCCTTACTTTTACAATGCTGGAATAGAAGCCTACTGTATCAGAATGATAAAATGTTCTAATTTAGTTTGCTTGAAAGCAAGTTTTTATGTAAATGCGTGCTAGATTTTTTCCTAGAGCCACAGAAGAAAAATATTGAAGTCTCACAGATCATAAAATAACCCACAAAAATCAGCCAGAAATTATTACATTTAGAAAATTATATGTGTATGTTTTCTGAAAGTAGAGCTGTGATAAGCCTACATTTGGGAGATGAAATTTACAAGCTGAAACATCTTTGTTTGCTTTTTAATCTTTGAAAATTTGCCTTCACAAAACAGGATAAGAATTATCCTCAAGTAAAAACAATCAGTCTCTCAAGTGAAATACTAGGTTGATTTTTTTTTCTTTTTGCTTTCTAGTTTTTCCTTCTAATTCCTTGAATGTGTGCAAGTCAGTTTCTCTTTTTGATATATTCAACTGCATACAATACACTAAATAATCTTAGTGTATAAGACTAAATAATATTAGTCTTATAATATTATGTCAGCTACCTAAAGTTATATGGTATTGTATTTCTAAGTATTGTTGTCTGCAGCCAAAGTTTTTATCATGATAGAGCAAATATGAAAACACCAAAATGTACATATATGGGTATATGTCATTTTCAACCATTTCTATCCCATGAGTAAAACAGAAAAACCAGTATGAATCACGTATTAAATGCATATTACAGTAAAAATAAAGATTCCTAAAGCCTATATAAGAGGTTGGTGTTTAAAAAAAGATATAGGGGCCCCTGGGTGGCTCAGTTAAGTGTTCGCCTTTTGATTTGGACTCAGGTCATGAGCTCATGGTTCGTGAGTTGAGGCCCTGCATCAGGCTTTAGATAGTACAGAGCCTGCTTGGGATTCTCTCTCTCTCCCTCTCTCTCTGCCTCTTCCCCACTCATGTGCTCTCTCTTGCTCTCTCTCTCTCTCTCTCAAAATAAATATACTTTAATAAATAGATAATTTAAAAAGATACTTAATTATTAAATTTTACTCTTTTCTAGACAACAGGCATTACTAAAATTTTGTTTGACATTCTACTTTTTTAAACCTCACAAAAAGAACTAGATGTTGTTTTAAGTATCTTGCCCATTTAATCTGATTTATTCCTTTTGAGCTGTTTACTACAGTCTGTCAGAAGACTTGCTCAGTTTAATGTTTTTGATTAGGTTAAGGTACTTGTCTGAATTAGAACATTAGATACTTAATATCTAATATAAACTAGTGATTGCTGCGTCTGCCTCTGACACATTCATTTCCTCTGGTGTGTAATAGGATTTAATACAGTGCATTATTCCTGTTCTTGTTTGTTAAATTAAGCACTAACCTTAGTGTGTGTGTACACACACACACACACACACACACACAAATGAATAGAGTCCATCTTCAGTCAGTTTAGTACAAAAATGTAAAGTCAAACTCACATATATTAACTTAGATTTACAAAACTTAAGGCAGGTATGTATTATGCAAATGAAAAAGTCGGTGCCTTGTTGTTTTTTGGAAGCCAGTGACCTACTTCTAATTTTTTAAATTATAATACCTTCTAAGAGGGATGATGTAAGGAAGTGTATTAGTTATCAACTGTAAGTGTTCTCATTGTAATGAATCTACAACATGATCTCTATAATTGAAAGAACACAGTGTTTTGCAACAAGCATAAATCATTGTTAAAAAAGTATATTTGAGGGGTGCCTGGGTGGTTCAGTCGGTTGAGCATCCGACTTCGGCTCATGTCATGATCTCACAGTTCATGAGTTCAAGCCCCACGTTGGGGCCTGTGCTGACTGGTTGGAGCCTGGTGCCTGCTTTGGATTCTGTGTCTCTCTCTCTCTCTCTGCCCCTCCCCCACTCACAGTCTGTCTCTGTCCTCAAAAACAAATAAACGTTAAAAAATAAAAATAAAAAATAAAAAAAAAGTATATTTGATAGTAAATTCATTATCTTTTGTTATTTGCTAATCCAAATTTATAGGTATGCTCTAAAATTTCATTCTATCTCCTGTTTTTGAAAAGTGTCCCAAGTTATTGCAATATTATCTTAATTGATCATGTATGCAAATGTATGCTTCAAACCAGGAGATACTGATTTTGGGGCGTTGCTTCATAAAAATTAGGAATGTGTGTTTAGTGTAAATCTGTTATTATTTTATTTGAAGCAAAATGAATAGGTTTTAATAGGGAAAAACTCAGTTGTCTGGTAGTTGAGATTTCCAGAATCAATCATGTGAGACCTGTCAATCATTTTTAGTTAATAATCAAAGTTGATAGTGTCTTATCCACTTTTATAGGATCTGCACACAGAGAGAGTAACCTGTTATTATTTGTGATGCTTGCAGTTCGTTAGTCATGTGTAAGAATATAATCTTAGAAGAAAGTATCTTAGACTAACTACACTGCTTAGCTGTGCAGTGTTACATAAGACATGGCTATACTTTTTTTTAAACTTCATTTAGAAGTAGCAGTAACCACATCAATTATATTTATATAGCCTTGAAAAAATGTACTGGAATGTCTTCTGTGACTTTGTTTTTCTTGGTCCTTTATTTGAATATGCATCTATTTTCATAATAAGAAATTTGATTACCTTTGTTATGTTTAGTGTTAATTGCACATATATAAGAATTTCAGAGTTCTTTTGGCATAGATAGTAAATTGTAATGATATTCAATTAGCAAATTGGCTACTTTCTAGTATCTCATGCTGGTTACTCTCTTTTTTTATTTAATGAAGACTGTATTTGGTAACTCTTTTTTTTTTCCCTAAATTTTGAGACTTAGATATTTGATAACATAGGATTCATGTTTTTGCTTTAGATTTTAAAATAGATGGTGGCTTTCAAAGATGCAAGATAAATTATTTTGTAATGAAAACAAAAATAATAGTATGATCACTTATTTATTGAGCAAATATTGAGCATCCAATGTACTAGTCACTATTGTAGAAGCTGATGTAAAATAGTACTTCAGGTTCATTTAAAACTTTTGGTATTAAGTTACCAAATCTTTGGAAGTAAACAAAAATTAACAGTATTATTCTGTTCTTGTTACTGTTGCCTAGTTAATCTTTAGGTATTGCATACAGTGGAGAGATAATGGGTTTTTAAGTCGGCAGACTTAGGTTGTAGATGGTTATGCTAACTCTGTGGCATAACTTGGCATGTCATTTGATTTTCCTGGGCTTCAACTCCTCATGAAAACATGGAAAACACAGAGGTTGGATCATTTGTATTCTGGGGTCCTGCACTCAGTAGTGGGGTTATCCAGAACACAGAGCAATTTATTCATATTCATAAAGCGAGACCAGTTATATTCCTGGCTGCTCTTCCTTAACCTTCTTTGCTGTCTCTTCTTTTCTCTACCTGTAATTATCACAGGGCTACAGGGCTTGGTTCTCTGATTGCAGCCCTTCTGTATTCTGTTCTTACTCCTGAGAAGATCTAATTCAATTTAATGACACCAGACTCACACTTTGATAGTTCAAACTTATTACATCTGAAACAGAACTGTTGATTTTTATCATTAGTAAACAACTCTTCCCCAAGTGTTCACCTGTGTAAATGACTTCACCATTCACACAGTATTAGGCCTCAAACCTAAAAGCAGCCTTGATGCTTCTCTTTTCTTCACATGACTCATTCAGTCCATCAGTGGTTTTTGCCATTTCAGCCTTGAAAACATATTAAGACCGTGACCATTTCTTACTTCCCCTACCTCTACTATTTGAGTCATAACCACCATCATCTCTTACCTGAACTACTGCAGCAGCTTCTTAACAGATACCCCTGTTTCTCCTCCTGACCTCCAATAGTTCATTTTCCAAGCAACCAGAGTAATTCTCTAAAATTAAGTCCTGTCATGTTTTCTTACTCAAAATCTCCCAATACTTTCCCACAAAACTCTTTATCATAGCTTACAAGCCCTTCTCTGACTTCATTTCCTGCTGTTTTCTTTCTCACCCATTCTCTTTGAGCTACACAAATCTGTGTGTTTTTCCAGATATCCTAGCTTGTTTCCTACCTCAGGGCCTTAGCAAATTTACAGGTATTTTCTATTTCCTATTCCTAGAGTGTTCTTCCTTCCGATATGTATCAAATACCAATATCATAAAAAGCAAAAATTTTTTTTGAAAATGTGTATTTTAAAATATAACAGCTCCTGAAACCCAGTGTGGTTATGGGTCTATAGTTTTAGGTGTAGAAATTAAAGATTACCATTAATAATTAATAATAATGAGAAAAAAACCAACTCAGAGCCTCAGGATTTTGAGGCCTGCTAAGTTACAGAAAAAGCCATTTGTGAAAAAGATGGATGTAAATCTTTTATGAATGAACTCTAAGTATTTCCATTCATTATTAGGAAAAAGTCCTAGTGGAACTTGGCATTATTCTTGAAAGTTATTTCAGATGCTCAATATGTCCCCATGGAGCTGCACAGAATTGCCACTTAGCCTCAACCCAGGGTTGTATGAAAAAGACATTCTGCTTTGTTATGAAATGACTGATTTTTGAAAATGAGTTATGCATAGGTAAGTGCTAGAAAATATTATATAAATGTGAGAAGTATGGGGAAAATATTCAATCATAATAATATGTATTATTGAAAGCCAAATCAGGTATTTAGTATTAATTGGCAATTACTTTTACTAACACATAGAGTTTCCAAACATTGTTGACTATCTAAAAGCAAAAGTAATTTCTATTTCTTGTTTTTAGTTTTTAAAAAATGTTTATTTTTGAGAGAGAGAGAGAGAGAGAGAGAGAGAGAGAGAGAATGAGTGGGGGAGGGGCAAAGGGAGGGAGACAGAGGATCCAAAGCAGTCTTTGCACTGACAGCAGTGGGCTCAGTGTGGGGCTTGAACTCACAAACTGTGAGATCATGACCTGAGCCAGAACATCAGGTCGAATAGTCACCCAGGCGCCCCATTAATTTCTTTTTCTATAAAAATAGCTGACACCTGGAATATGCTTAATAACCTACAAGTGTTTATACATATATATACATATTTAACCCTTGGAACAAACCCGTGTGAGGTAAGCAGTATTATCCCTGCTTTACAGATGAGTAAATGATGGCTTGGTTTATAGGACTTGTCCTGAATCACACAACCAGTAAAAGGTATAGTTCAAATTCAAAATCAGCTCTTTTGATCCTGAAACCTGAACCCCTTTCATAGCAATGCCAGTGATCCAGCGTTTAATAAGCCAGGTCAGAACAGGTCCAAGACATTTCTTGGCATCCATTTCTTAAGCATTTGTGACTCTGTGTTCCTGTGTTCCTTGCACAGTTGATTGACCAGAGCTAAGTGTCTTATGCTGAGCAGTCGGTATCTCAGGAAACTGATTACAGTGGAGTCTGCTTAATATGATTGTTAGATTTTCATTGTTTCCTGGGGAAGTAATATGAATTGTTAATGGCAGGAAATTCTAACACATTGTAGGCTTAGGTTTGTACAAAAAGGTTCAGTGAGTACTTGGATTATTAACTTTGTGCGAATGTAAAGCAGTTTCAGCACATTGACACTGTTTCCAACCTAATAGAATAGGCATTCTCTGGGATCTTTCCAGTAGAAAAACTGCCTTTCAAAACTGAGGTCTGAAAACATCAGGATCCATCGATTAGGATTTATTTAAAAAAAAATTAAGTATGAACATGAACTGAAAATCTTATCAGTTTAGAAATTCCTAGAAACTGCTTTTTGTATTCCAACCAATTAGAATTTTAAACTTCGATTTGTATTGCAAATGATTCTTTCACATTCTTTTCAACAATTATTGTCTTAAAATAATTTTTAAGTTTATTTATTTTGAGAGAGAGAGCATGTGCGTGCATGCGCATCAGTGGGGGAGGGGCAGAGAGAGAGAGGAAGAGAGAGAGAATCCCAAGTAGGCTCTGCACCTTAAGTGAGTGAAGAGCCCGAACGGGGCTCCAAGCCATGAACCGTGAGATCATAATCACAGCCAAAATCAACAGTTGGACACTCAACTGACTGAGCCACCCTGGCACCCCTCAACAATGATTTTCTTAAGAAATAATAGTAAAGCTAGCAAAAACAAGTTTCTTTTTTTCTTATAAAATAGAAAAATATAAAATATTCCATCATTTTGGGAACTCATGTAAAAGCTTAATTAAAAAACTTTTTTCAAAGAAAAGAGTTGATTATATTCTAGTAGATAAATTTGTTAAGATTACCGTTGAATGCCACCTTGTAGAAGGTGCTATAAAAGGTATCGAAAGGTATAAGAAAAACTCTGTGGCTTCCAGTGACTGATTTGATGGATGATAGAGATAAAAGACACATGTGCACACACACATTTGTGTTGAAAATTTAGATGACAACATAAGAAATTATGTAGTGAGTACCAAACAGTAGATATAGATGACATATTCTAGGGCTGTGTCCCAGTGATTATCGGCATTGCCTTTCTGAGGGAGGTGATTTTAACTTAGGCAATGTATACTTAGAATATTCTTGGCAAAAAGGCTGGGAGCAAGTATCTATCAATGGCAAAGAATCAAAAACTACTTCCCCAGAGTAGAAATGAAGGAAGGGTTGAGCTGCAGATAAAGGTTGGGACTGGGATTATGGGGTACCTTGAAGAAGAAGATAATTTAAGAGTTTAACATTCAGAATACTTATTTTTTTAAAATTTAAATTGCTACATAAACAAAACATGTCTAAAATTTGTTTTTATTTTGAGTATGTACTTTTGCATGTGATATACTATCTTTTCTTTCTTGGCTCATATTCCTCCTGAAGTGTGTCTATTCTGAGAGTTATATTTATCATCAACGAAGAAAATATATTTGGAAATATATCCTAAAGTTCCTAAACAGGAAACTTTTGAACTTATCACAGAGGATAGTTTTTCTTTGTTTTCAAGATAGAGTTTGGCCTCTACATGTGGAAGAGTACCAAATCAACTAGTTGCTTCTGGCCTCCATTGTAGTCTTACACTTGTCTTAAAATAGCAAGTTCTGTGAGAGGGTGGAAACTGTTATTAGAGCCTCAAAGAAACATTTCTCTCTCTAAGGCAGATGAAAATCTGTCCATGGAGCTGAAAATCTTTTTTTTGTTTTCTGAGTACAAAGTTTCATAATACATTTCTCTGCTCTTTTTGGAATATATAAGTATTAAGCTTTTTTTTTTTTTTTTTTTTTTTAGAAATCTTTCATTCTGAAATGGTTTGCCTAGGTAGTATGTAAGGTTAGATTATGTAGATGGGGTATATGAGTGCAATTATGGATGTGTTTCAGGATAATAGAGAAGACAGGGGGCGCCTGAGTGGTTCAGGGGATTGAGTGTCCAACTCTTGATTTTGGCTCAGGTCATGATCTCATGGTTTATGGGATCGAGCCCTGCATTGGGCTCCATGCTGATGGCGCAGAGCCTGCTTGGGGTTCTCTCTCTCTCTCCCTCTCTCTGCCCCTCCCCTGCTTATGCGCTCACTCTCTCTCTCTCTCAAAATAAATAAAATAAACTTAAATAAAAAAGATAATAGAGAAGGGGAACCACCTTCTGCAAACTTGAGGTTGAATCACTACCTGCTCCCCACCTGCATCTGCCTTTTAAAAATGTTGTTTTCACTTTCAGTCTATCTGGCATTGACAACTGTTATCAGCAGTCTTTTAACTGGTATTTGGTGCGTAAACTGTACTTGAGTCTCTGTTAAGTCCTTGGTTTCATTTCTGTACTTTTTTTATTTGAGTGTAATTGACACACAATGTTACATTAGTTTCAGGTATACAACCTAGTGATTCAACAAGTTTATATATGCTGACCACAGTGTAGTCGCCATCTGTCACCATCACTCTTATAGTATCATTGACTATATTCCTTATTTTGTGCCATTTATTCACATGACTTGTTCATTCTATAACTGGAAGCTCTCCTTCACCCATTTTGTCCATCCCCCAGTTCCCTCCCCTCTGGTAACTGTCAGTTTGTTCCTGGTGTTTATAGGTCTGATTCTGATTTTGTTTGTTTATTCATTTGTTTTTTTTTTTTTATTCCACGTGAGAGTGAAATCATATAGTATTTGTCTTTCTCTGTCTTATTTCACTTAGCATAATACCCTCTAGGGCCATACATGTTATTTATTGCAGATGGCACAATTTCATCCATTTTTATGGCTGTGTAATATTCTGGTGTGTGTGTGTGTGTGTGTGTGTGTGTGTATGTGTGTGTGTATGTATATATACACACACACACTACATCTTCCTTATCCATTTGTCTATCGATGGACTCTTAGGTTGCTTCCATATCTTGGCTATTGTAAAGAATGCTGCAGTAAACATATGGTGCATATATCCTTTGGAATTAGTGTTTTTCTTTCTTTGGGTAAATACCCAGTAGTGGAATTATTGGATCATATGGTATTTCTACTTTTAATTTTTTGAGGAACCTCCATACCGTTTTGGAAGAGGCTCTGGTGGCAAACAATTAAGACTGTATTTAACTTTTTAATATTTCTTTTCTTAATTATTAAAGGCAAAGTGGGAAAAGACAGGACTGCTTAAGACCTGAAAAAAAAAATACATTTTAAAAAGAAGGAGAGGAGCTCTTGGTTGGCTCAGTTGGTTGTGTCTGACTCTTGGTTTTGGCTTGGGTTATGATCCTGCAGTTTTGTGGGTTCAAGCCCTGTGTCAATCTCTGCACTGGTGGCATGGAGCCTGCTTGGGATTCACTGTCTCCTCTGTCTCCCTGCCCCTCCCCTACTTGCACTGTCTCTCTCAAAATAAATAAATAAACTTTTAAAAAATTAAAAAAAAAGTTTTAAATCTCAAAAGACCATAAATAGTAACAACAACAACAACAACAACAATGGAGCATCTGTGTAGAGGGTTAACATTTGAAGAATCTCGATGAAGGTATATGGAATTTCAGGGTACTAATCTTGCTACTTTTTAGTATGTTTGATATTTTTTTTTCAAAACAAAAAGCTACCAGTGTGTTTAATTTTAACATACACACACACACACACACACACACACACACACACACAGAGTTTTTAAAAGGTTACCCAAAATAATCTCAGATGACCAACGGTCTTTTTCTAGATTATTGATGAAGAATAATTTTGGTGTTAATGTCCCTCATGTGTCTGTTCTTCCTCCCCTGACTTGTCCAGCATTAATTGAATTTTAATTCAGGCTGAATTAAACACATCAGTAAGGAAAGGTCTTCCCACAAATCATCACAGCAGCTTTGTTCATTTGCACTTCTCTTTGCCGCATTTAAGTTGTCCAGTTTATTTCTCTCAACTTTGAAGTTTCTTTTCCATTAAAAGGTCACATTTGGGTTAATTATCCCAAATACACAATCTTTTGTAGAATCTTTTTTCCACTTTTCAAAACTGCTGAGTTATGGCCCTAATTAACTGTGTGGTTGCAATCTTATACTGTATTAAATGCTATCCTAAAAAGAAGAGATATTAGCAATAAGCAATGTCACTGACACTTGACACAGAGACTGACATACAATTAGTGCCCCATGACTATTTCTGGAACGAGTGATGGATGTGTCAATGGCTAACATTAATTACTTACAACTTATTGCGTCCTTAGACTAAGGACTTGCTCCGTATTCTTCATGAATTCTCACAACAGCTTCGTATGAGCGGTGCACCTCAGCACATACCTATTGTCAGTGTCCCCCAGCTCTCCCATATTAGCCCACCATAGAGAGGTACTCATCAAGCTGATAATGATGGACCAGTTACTGCCTTGGACTTTGTGCTGCTTGGGCAGTTTATTAGCTAAATGCTATTTTATTCACGTTTAGCTGATAAAATAATAGAAGAGATCATGAGTACGTATACTAAAAAATAGATATCCAAACAGTAGTTTCTGTTTGACTTTGGAATATGTCATATGAATTTCTCAATGCAAATTAACTTTTCTGTATCCTCATAACAACTGGCAATCTTTAGAGATATGACTTAAGTGCTTTGGTCTTTGGATTCAAGAAGAGCCTTAGAAGTATCCTCTTAGACATTACATGCATACACACATAGACACACATATTTGATACTTTGTGTTCTATGTTTTATACACTACTTTACATTATATTTTTATATATGGTATATGGCATTGACATTTTAGAAATACAGTATTGTATTTTGGGAATATGATATGTTGTATTTTATTTGTCTTATACTGTTTTTCTCTAGTAAGTCTTGAGGTAAAAATTTTGGTTCACCAGGATATCTTTGCATCTGCCCAGCAGATATTTCCTCAGAAATATGCCCAGCATGTAGTAGGCACTTAATAAATGTTGTAATTAAAAAGCAGATGCTTCATACAACATAGTGACTATAGTTAACAACAATAACAAAAAAGCAAATGCTTTTCAATAAGACACTTATTGGGACCTAATTTTTATTTGTAGGTTAGTGTTCTAGTTTAATTTAAATAGTCTTTACTAATATTTAGTGATTGGAAAAATCTTATATTTTCCTTTTTTTTTTTTTTTTTTTAGGAAGAATCCCCAGCACAAGATAGAATATAGACATAGTACACATCCAGGTAAGTAATTTTACTTGAGTAAACTCAAAATGAAACTGTCAAATGATTCTCTTGTTGAACCTAGATGTAGTTTCCACTTATGTGAATTTTTTTTATCTCTGCCTCCATGAATTTGCTGATTTTAATGATTTTTCTTAGATGAAAAATAGTGATAAATTTTTTGTGTAGCAGAGGTTTTCGACAATCACTGCATCACAATGTATATGTATCCTTGTATCTGTTTTGATTCTTTTGTTTGCCAGTACCTGAAAACATGATCTCAAACTAGCCTAAATGGTAATGAGAACTTACTGACTTCTTTAAGTGAAAAATCCAGAAGTAGAGATGGATTTAGATAAGATTTACTGCTTTGACTCATTAGTAATGTCAGTATTGTCACCAGTGACCCAATATCCTTTCATCATTCTGTCTTGAGAGGCATCATTATTATCCTAAGACTGGCTCCTGTCCCAACGAAGGAACTATGTGCATCCTTATTCAGCACCCATGTTTATATGTAAGGAGAGAGAGAGGATGAATAACTTTAGCTCTCACTGTTCCTACGAAGAATCAGCAAATTCGCTTTTTTTACTGGTTTAGATCACATTCTTACTCTTGGACCAATCACTATGACCACTGATTAGTTTGTACCATCCCTGGAACCAAGATAGGGTCACTGCAGGGATCCCCAACAGAAACTAAAGTTTTGGAAGAAGGAGAGGGAGGGAGGACAGATACCAGAGAAGCAATGATCAAGTGTCCTTCAGTCCTAGGTACAGCAGTTCTATTTTACCTTCTCTTTCCCCTGATTCCAAACTCTAATATTTTTTTACCTTTAACAGATTCTGGCTTCTTCATATCATTTATATAGTGCAGAGGCCAATTCAGCATACAGTATTTCTGCCCACAGAGTGAGAGAATAAAATGCATACTATACAGGCTATGACCCCATGCACTTGTGTGTGCGTAAACATAACTACCTTGTAACCAAGTGATAAAAATAATGAATTTCACCATAAGAGAATTCCACTTGAAATTTCTCATTGAAACACACTTTCATGCTTTAGTACTCCAGACGCAAATAACTCATTTTATCTGAGCTAATAGGGTATAGAGGTTATATATTACACTTTTTTTTTTTTTTTACTGGGGCTATATCTAGTGATATAGCATGTATGGTGGTTAAATGAACTTTCCTTCCAGGAGTCATGTAATGTATAGCAATTAGAGCTATATTTCACTGACAAAGTTTAACACTGTCCCATGAAAAGGCATTTGACACATCTGTATTTTTATAGAAATAGGAACCATTTTCCTAAAAGTTATCAATATGCATTAGATGGCATAGTTAAAAATATCTGAATTTTCTTTGAAAAGTCTCTTTGAATTATTATTAGAGAATCTTCTGAAGGAAGACATATTTTTGCAACAGCTATAAGAAAAACTTTTCATTGGAAAGACAGTTTTCTTAAAAAGTATAGATAGTTTTATTTTTAATCTACTTTCAAGGGTTGTTACATGGCAATGTAGTCAGAACATTCTTCCTGTTCTAAAACTTACAAATTAGGTTTTCTGGAGTATTTCAAATATTAAATTGAATGTTGGGGGGTCTCATTGTATTTCTTAACTTAGAGATATTTAACACTGAATTCTAACATCCTTGTTTTTCTCATCTCCTAAATCCTTAAAGTTTAACATCGCCCAAGTTCTTAATCATGTTTGTATACCTAATTTGTTGTACACTTACTTATTCATTTATTATGTCTTCCAAGTGAGCAGAGTTACAGAGATCCATGAGAACCAGTTCTGGCTCTATATGCTTGTGATGAGATGGTCTAAAATCTCCAAGGAAAGGGCAGGAGCACTTTCTAGTGGGACTTATCAGGGCAGACCATGATGTGGGAATTTATGCTAAGTTGTTCTTGAAATTGGTCTTGGTTGTATTTAAATCATCTTTGTCTCTTAACTTTGTGGTTGGTAGGTATAGGACATCCCAATCAAAGTAAATAATAGATCAATCAAGGACATCTAGGTAGAAATGGTAAGTTGTGTGTGGAGTTAGTAAGTGGATCAGTTTAACTAACGTGGAGAGTTTCTGTAGTTACTGTGGATGATAATGAAAAGATATATCAAAGCCAGATTATAGAAGCTCTTGAAAGCTAGACCAAAGGTGTGGGTGCATTGGCAAATAATGGTGAGGCAGTATTTTATCCAAATCAAGCTTCTGACAATGAACAGTCTGAATTAGAGTGGGAGAAGTCTTCTGGGTGTTAATTAGGCAATTGAATAAAGGGCCAGAACTAGAGTGGCCACCATGAGAATGGAAAAATAGAATTGGATACAAGTGAGAGTTTGAAGGAAAAATCAGATCTGCCAACTAATTGGTTATGGTGTGGGGGCTGGGATGACATAAAGGAAATAATGATGACTCAGAATTATAATACAGTTTATCAGGTGACTGGGGATGACATTTACATATTGTAGAGATCAGGAGGAAGAACCAGGTAGTTTTGTTTTGTTTTTTGTTTTTTTGAGAGAGAAAGAAAGAAGGGCAGAGGGAGAGAGAAAGAGAGCATCAAACAATCGTGAGGTCATGACCTGAGCCGAAATCAAGAGTCGGACACTTAACCCACTGAGCCACCCAGGCACCCCGTCTCCTTTTTTTAAACTTTAAGCATGTTGAATTTGAGGTGGGGGTATCATAACTACATAATAAGACAATAAAATTTAATATAGCACCACTATTAAAATAACTGCGTTGAACTCTTACTAGTTAACTTCTGATTTGTAGCACTCCTAGAACATTTCTGTCTGCAGAGTTCTTCCACACACGTAACAATTTATGTAGTGCATTTTGTTTTCTGTAGGTTTGATGCTACCATGTGTTAAACTTCTTACATATCTAATTGGCTTAAAATTTCACTAACTTTCCACACATTTTTAAAGTGCTGGGGTTTTGGCACAAGATACTGAATGCAAGAGTAATCAGTGCCAGGAAAATTTTATTTTATACTTTCCTAGCTAACTTACCTGTTGAGATATTTAAAAGAAATTATCATTAGCATTTTGTCATCTGATTATTGAAGTCATTCTGGCTTTTATCATTATGTGATATGCATTATTCCGTGCTGTCAGTACCATTCGTGTCTGGAAATTTAGAATTTTCTACTGATAGCTATTTTAATATTTCTCTAGTTCTGCCACTGTATGCGCACATTTGCTTATATATGCTTTTTTCCCCAGAGGTAGAACCCAAAAGCTCTAAAAGCTATTGTGAAAATTAATGGAACTTAAATGAGATTATATAAACTGCTGCTTAGTGTGGGGAAAGCTGAGAGATTTGGGGATATGAAAAAGGCTAGTGCAATGGTATTTAAAAAAAGAAATTCATATATAATAAAGTAGATCAGAATGGTAAAGGAAAATAAAATCTGAAGAATTATTGATGTTAAGCTGTAAATCTGCTATGAGGCATCTGGCATCTTAGATCCTAACACCCGAAATCTGTGTGCAAAAATCAGCAGTTTGGAACAATCTTTTCTTTCTGTAAAACCAGCATTTCTTCCAACATGTATTTGACACTGTACTCTTCACTAGCTCTTCAGACTTATGTTCTTGGGGTAAGAGTTGACAATGAAATTTTAAACTGTAAAAGAAAGATTAGATACAAATTTAGGAATTGTCATTCTGATATCACACATTCCTCTGCATAAATAGAAAAGTCAGAAATTGCTGTAGCCTAATTCCAACCAGTTAATACCATGTTGTTTTAAACGTGTTAAGAGTTTGTTTCTTCCCTAACGGTGGTTATTTTCCATCATGGAAGTCTGATGTTACCCATCAATTTTTAAAAATAAGTGGCAGCCTCTTTCTCTTGTACTGCTTCATGCAGTCAAGCTGTCAGTCCATTCCTACATTTCATATTACTCACTGATCTGTAGAGAAAATGAAGATTTCTACTTTGGCCTTAAAATTAGAACTTCAGTTTTAAAATCAGAATTCAGAAAGGATTTTTGAAGTAATTTAATCAACATCCATTGACTCACAGATAAAAACATAAATTCCATTAAGCCATTAAGTTAAATGACTTGTTCATTTTTTATGGGCTTGTTGATGACCCAGATCTTTGGACTTCTACCCTCCCATCTGTCTAGCCTCTTTCTCTTACCATGCTGCTTTTTAAAGAGACTTTTTGTTGAATGAAGGGGATGGCCTATCACATAAAAACAGAAAACTAGCAGCAAGAAGCTTCTAAGTGAAGGTAGAGGAAAAAATGACTTCTGAGTTCGCCTTGATTTGGAAGAAACAACCTCACTTCTTTTTTTTTTTTTTTTTTAATATTTGTTTTGGAGAGAGAGACAGAGCATGAGTAGGGAGGGACAGAGAGAGCCAGAGACATAGAATCCGAAGCAGGCTCCAGGCTCTGAGCTGTCAGCACAATGCCCGACGCGGAGCTCGAACCCACAAGCCATGAGATGAGATCATAACCTGAGCTGAAGTCGGACGCTTAACTGACTGAGCCACCCAGGAGCCCCTAAACAAGCTCACGTCTGATTTCTCAGACACACTCAAGAATTATATTTCAAATCAGGTAGTTGTAATACAAGAAAATGCTACATATAGGCACTTATTTTTTCAAAAATGGCATTATGCTATTTAATTCTGTGGAAATTTAACTACAAAAAATAACACTACAAAAAATTATGTTTTGTTGTAGAGTAAACAGTTAAACAGCCACTGCTGTATCTCCTGTTAGTTTAGTTTAGTTTAGCATGTTAATAAGCTTTTCACCAACCACGGCATTCTCTGGACAATACTGGAGTCTTGGCTTGGGATCTTCTGTGATGGGATTCCTCATCGAATGTTGCCTGGTTCTCTAGTCAACAAGCTTCCTTGTATGAGAAGCTTTCTTTGAAATTTCTGTATAGCAAACAGTGCTACTAGCAAGGTTTATGTGAACGTGACTACTTTCATCACTTTAAATCCAGATATCCAGATACTATACTGTGTTTCAGCTTGCCCAGTTAGAGAATACATGCATGGGATTTTTTTCCCACCTTGATTTCAGTGTTCTTCATATCCCTTTTGTATAAAAACTTACTAATTGTGTGGTAAAGATAGGCATTTTTTTCCTAGGTTAGGTGGTAGCCATGTTTAGTTAAGAACTGGGCTTCTTGAGATTATTTCCATGATTCAGGAAATCATATAATAATTCACATCAATAGGTGTGCTGATTCAGAGCATTTTCCAAATAAGTGAAGTTTCACTATCTGCATGGTTACATCAAAAGGCAGAAACTGTACGTTTTCTAAAAACACCTTCAGCAATTAAAAAAAAAAAGTAGGTGCCCATCTAGATGGCATTTACACTGTAGAATATTTATTTTTATTTGTTTTTTAGATGTCTGTTTATTTTGAGAGAAAGGGAGAGAGAGCATGTGTGCAAGTGGAGGGGGTGGTGAGGCAGAGAGGGGAGAGATAGAGAACCCTAAGCGGGCTCTGAGCTGTCAGTATGGAGCCTGATGCAGGGCTGTCTCACAAACCATGAGATCATGACCTGAGCTGAAATCAAGAGTCAGACACTTAACCAACTGAGCCACCCAGGTGCCCCTACACTATGGAATATTTAAAGTCATGCATTAATTGGCTAAGGAGGGTCCATTATAATTGATTCCAGAAAGATAATCACATGTCAGCATTTAAAACCCTGTTAAGAAGTATGGACATGACACTACTAACAAAGGACATAGAGCTGGATTCTAGAGCTGAGTTTGACTCTTCAGGTGCTTTTACTTAAAGCACAAAATACCTGTTCATGTGAAGTAAAATGGATGAAACTTGACTACCAGCTACTTGGAGTTCTGTTATAGATTTTTTTTTTTTTTTAGATTCTGAACTTCCTATTAAAAGAATATGAGTGTAGTGTTTATGTAAATGACAATTTGATAGATGTAAACAATTTTTTGAGGAAACAAATAATATGGCCTATTGCTCAAGAAATGAGCCTGCCCAATAAGTTGCTAAAGATTTCCAGGGTTCATTGAAGCTTAAAGCCCCTTCAATTAGCAGGATTTAAATAAAAGTCTTTAGGGGCGCCTGGGTGGCGCAGTCGGTTAAGCGTCCGACTTCAGCCAGGTCACGATCTCGCGGTCCGTGAGTTCGAGCCCCGCGTCAGGCTCTGGGCTGATGGCTCAGAGCCTGGAGCCTGTTTCCGATTCTGTGTCTCCCTCTCTCTCTGCCCCTCCCCCATTCATGCTCTGTCTCTCTCTGTCCCAAAAATAAATAAATGTTGAAAAAAAAATTAAAAAAAAAATAAATAAATAAAAGTCTTTATTGTAATTCATTGTATAGACAGGTTAGTGATAAAAGTGTAGGTTATAATATGAAGGATTTCTGTAAAACTAAAGGTGTTCAGCAGTTGATTTGTTCATTCACATATTCAACAAATACACATATTAAGTTTCTTCTATATGTTAGGCACTGTTACAAGAGCTGAGGATACAATAGAGGCAAAGTCTTGCTCTTGTAGAATTTTACAAAGGTGGGCACTGTACATGTAAACAACTATATGATGTCACGTAGTGATAACTGCTAAGAAGAAAAGTTATGTAAGAGGACAGACAGAATGACAAGGGTGTGTGTGGTGGGAGGCAGGTGCCATTTTGGGTAGGATGGTAAACAGACTCTGAAAATTTGATATTAGAGCAGAGACTTGGAGGAGAGAGTAAGAGAGGTGATTATCTCAGGGAAGAGCATGCTAGTCAAGGGGAAGAGTGACTCCAAAAGCCCTGGAGATGATCCTGCTTGTACTGTTCAAGGAGTAGTAGAGAAAGGGTAGAACTCAAACAAAGCGAGTAAGTGAAGAGTGGCAGATGAGATCAGAAAAGCTAGCTGTGGGCCAGTTGTGTAGGGTCTTAAGGCCAGGACCTATACACTTGATCTTAGCCAAAAGGCCAAGAAGCAATAGAGGCCAGGACCTATAAGTAAGGACTTTGGTTTTAATTCAGAGTGAGATAGAAAGCTATTGGAAGGTTTTCTGGCTCCTCTGTGGAGAATAGACAAGAGTGGAAGCCAGAAACCAGTTGGGTGAACATTGGAACTGGTTGAAAAAAGAAGATGATGGTATGGGGACCAGAGTATGGAGTAGATGTAGTGAGAAGTGGCAGATAGATTTTGATGGCAGAGTCAATAGGATCTCTTGACATATTGGATATTGGGTTTTCAGTGGGGGATATTCAAGGATGACTCCAAGATTTCTTGGAGAAGGTCAAGGTTGGAGAAGTCATATACTAAGACTGATAAGAGAAAGGATTTGGGTGAAGCACCTAAAGAGTTGTGTTCTGGGGGGGCGCCTGGGTGGCGCAGTCGGTTAAGCGTCCGACTTCAGCCAGGTCACGATCTCGCAGTCCGTGAGTTCGAGCCCCGCGTCGGGCTCTGGGCTGATGGCTCAGAGCCTGGAGCCTGTTTCCGATTCTGTGTCTCCCTCTCTCTCTGCCCCTCCCCCGTTCATGCTCTGTCTCTCTCTGTCCCAAAAATAAATAAACGTTGGAAAAAAAAAAAAAGAGTTGTGTTCTGGGAATATGTTTCGGATGCCTGTTAGTTTTGCAAGTAGAGAGAGTATATAGGCAGTGAGATAAAGGAGCCTGGAATTCAGGTGTTGGTCAGGGCTTAGGATATACATTTGGGAATTTAGGGTATAAGACTGGAGTATGTTAGAGAAGAGGAACAGCCAATAAAGCAGGAGGAGAACTTGAAGTTGTTTCAGCTTTATGTATGTTTCTCTTATAAATCTTCAGGGTAATTTCTGAATCTGAAAGGAAATGCTTTGCTGAGATGTCACTAGTTATGTATATGAAATACTTCCAAAGCAGAATGGCCAAGAAGAGTATTGATGTTCTTCCCTCCTCCCTCCCTCCTTTTGCCATCTGCAAACTGCCCTCTAAATGTTTTTTAAATGTTTTCTATCATAAAAGTTATATGGGGAGTTGAGATTAGCTAGATGTAAAACATGCCCTCAGGATGCTTACAGGGGATGAGAAATGTATACAAATAAATACAGTGCTACATTTCCCTTAAGGGACTGGTGTGCTTCTTATGCTAATGAGCACTGTGCAAATCATTATGTAGCCTTTTTAGCCTTGGCTACCAAGAAACTTGGGGAGAAACCTGATGCTCAATTTATAATAATTATGTTAAAAATGAAGGTTGACATGTTTACATTCTGGTTTTTGTGTTCTTAGTTTCTACTTTCATTTGTATTTTTATGACCTCATTAATATAAGCTGGCTCAAATCCTCTCTGGAAATGAATAGCGATATTAAGAAAAATGTAAATGTCTGGACTATGGAAGTTAAGAGGACAGATAAATTACCTTACTTTTTTGTGTTTTTTGTGTTTTTTAACTGTCTATTGCATGTGAACATTTTAGGAAGAGGTGAAGTAAAGCATATACAGAAGTACAAACAATAATATTTTTAACTCCTCCATTTGGTGTTCACGCAGGGATTGTCCTCTGCCATTCATAGATTTCCAGAGAGAATCTTCCTACTTGTTTCTTAAATGCTCCACATCATCCTAGGGAGCTTATCTTAAAATAAGCCTGTTGCTTGCAATGAAAATAAAAAAGTGGGATGAGGGAAGAAATGGATTTCGAGATGGAAAAATTCTATTATAATTCTGGTAGTATTTAGAAACCTATAAATTCTAATGGTGTTACCATAGTCATCCTGATATTTTCAGCAATCCCAGTCACTGAAACATGAACTGGAAGATCTATAAAACTAAACTTTACAAAATGTGTAGACTCATATTTTCTCATTTGATCACAGATTGTGCCAGCTTTACTGTGATAACAGTCCCCAAATTTCAGCGCCTCACAACAATAAATAGGTGTATTTCTCCTTCGTGTGTCCCATGTGTGTTCTCATCCTGGAAGCCGAGCTAAAGGATCAGCCTGTATCTAGGATGAGGGAGACTGTGGCAGAGGGAAAATGGCTGCAGCAGAAACTACGGAAAGGCTCTTAAAGCTTCTCCTTGGAAGTGACACACACCATTTCCACCTACTTTTCTTTGGCCAAGTCTGATGTCAGTGGGGTGGTTAAATATAATCATATGACAGGGATGGACAGTAAATAACTGGGACAAAAATACATTCTACCACCCCAGAGGGTAGGAGAGCATAAATATGATTATGATATTATTATTTTATTTACTTATGTATTTTGAGAGAGAGAGAGAGTAGGGGAAAGGCAGAGAGAAGGAGAGAGAATCCAGGTAGCATGGAGCCCAGTGCAAGGTTCGAACTCACGAACCATAAGATCATGACCTGAGCTGAAAGCAAGAGTCAGACACGTAACCAACTGAGTCACCCAGGCACGCTTGATTATATTATTAAGGAACCATTATTAGGAATCTCACAGGACATTTAAAATTTTTTAAATTTATTTTTTAATTTTTTAATGTTTATTGAGAGAGAGAGACAGAGTGCAAGTGGGGAAGGGGCAGAGAAAGAGGGAGACATAGAATCTGAAGCAGCCTCCTGAGCTGTCATCACAGAGCCCAAGGTGGAGCTTGAACCCACGAACTGTGAGATAATGACCTGAGCCAAAGTCGGACACTCAACTGACTGAGCCACCCAGGTGCCCTCACAGGACATTTTAGTTTCAGGATCCTCTTAGTAGGAAGAGTTAGAATTAAACAAATGTTTTTTAAAAAGTTAGAATTCTAACAAAGAATAACTTTAGCCCTCTTTCTAGAAATTTGTGGTGGTTAGCAATGTCTTAAGTAACAATACTTCTTGTCAGAGAAAGACATTTTATAGTTAGATATCTCTACTCTCAGGTTTGAGTGGTGATTGATCTGTTGTGTACCGAAAAAAAATTTTTTTTTTTCAGTGAGGAGCATATCAGATGAAGATAGTGATAATGTTGGGCAATCCAATGAGTATGACCTCAATGACCGTTTTCTAGATGATGAGGAAGAAGAATATGAGCCAACAGATGAAGATTCTGACTGGGAACCAGGGCAGGAAGACCAAGAGAAGGAAGATATGGAAGAGCTTTTGAAAGAAGCAAAAAAATTTATGAAAAGGAAAAAGTAACTTTTTTTCTGTGCTAATATATGGCTCATATTGTTCTTTCTGGAAAAAATTCAGGAACTAAGGAGGCACTTAAGCGATAATTGTTTTCCTGCTTTTTATAGTTATGACTTTATTATTGACTCTTTGCAAATGAAACATTGATAGGTCAACCTTCATGCAGTGGATGGAATTTGTTTTGTTGCCTTGCTTTTTCTATCCTATTTAAAGCATCTGGAAATAGGAAGCAGAGAGTTAAAGAGAAACAATTGATATTTTTTTCATTTACTTTGTGTGTTGGTAATAAAAAGTAAAAGCCATAGGTTGCACAAAGTTTGGCCTTGTTTCTTTTTCCCAAAGATTCTATCTTTATAGAATACTAGGCAAGCATAACTAGGAAAATTACATCATGGGTGGGAAAGCATGCCTCTTTCATTGCTATTGCAGTAATTCTTCAAGCAGAACCAGGCTTTAAAAAGTGACAGCCATCATATAATGGCTGTTATTTTTTCTAGTACCCTGGATATGAGCTTTACAATTTCATTTGCTACTTTTATGCTTTGAAACTTGGGGAAATTAGTACCAAATGGATACTGAAAATAGATTCAACTAGACTATCGAAATGTTCACCATGCAGGGAATGTTATTTTGTCCCCCATATCTGTAATTTACTGTATGTCTGAACTTGAAAGTAGAAAAACCCAAAGGATTTGACAGTTTTGGGTTTTTTTTCAAACCTGAAGTCCTGCCTGATTATTTTAACTCTCAATGTTCTTTCATTACATTAAAAGCTATAGAAATGATTTTTAACCATAATTTTCTCAGATGACGTTAGTTCTTTTTCCTCAGATGAAAGCAGCAAGTTGTCTGCTAGTGTTCAAGATTCTGGCCTTTTATTTCAAGAAGAACCCCTTTATTCTCCAGTTTTATGAAGTATATCTCTGTTCTCAAACGACTTTAAGCCCTGTAGTACTCTTCATTTTAGGTGACTTAGAATTTTTGAAATACAGTTTAGAATCTTTAATAGCAGTTGGGTATCCGAACATGGCAGTAGGCATAGTATTGAAATCATAAATCACTAGACCAAAAGTATCCTTGTTAAATACTAATATTTTTTATTCTAAAAGAACCTAGAAATTTATATCTTAAAAAAGCAAGACAGATTTATAATTGTTCTTAGTGTTTTTGAATGTCTTTCCAAGTTAATTATGTAATATTAAAATTAATTTAAGCTGACCAGGACAAGATAAATGTTTCTTTAGGCTATTATTACCTATTATTCTAACTTTGCCTTTGTTATTTAATAACTCATTTTTCCCTTCTAATGTCCCTTTAGTCTCGGGAGCTTGACAGATCTGTGAAAAAAAACCTTTGACTTATTCTCATCCCTGCATTGACTCAATCCTTAAAGTGTTTTTTAATCCATTCATAGATAAATCCCAAAGGAATTGAGAACGTGTTCACATAAAAACTTGTATGCAATGTCCACAGAGGCATTATTTATAATGGTCAAAAAATGGAAACACGTAAATGCTCATCAGCTAATGAATGGATGAACAAAATGTGGCATATCTCTATAGTGGAATATTTTTTGGCTATGAAAAAGAACTGAAGGATCGATACATGCTATAACATACCTGAAAATGTTGTGCTAATTGAAAGAAGCCAGACAAAAAAGGCCACATATCATATGAACTCGTTTGTATGAAATACCCCAAACAGGCAAATCCATGGAAAGTAGATGAGTGGTTGCCAGGGGCTGGAGGAGGTGGGGACAGAGGGTGACTGCTAATGGGTACAGGGTCTCTTTATGGTTGTTAAAAATGTTCTAAAGTTAGTGTCGATGGTTGCACAATTCTATAAATATACTAAAACCCACCAAATTGTACACTTTCAAAAGTGGATTTTATGGTATGGGGTTTATATATTTCAATAAAGCTGCTATAAAAAGAGAATGTAAGAGGTGACACTAGTCTTTCAGAAAGAAGAAAGCATTAATGTCAGAATGTGTTCTTGGCAATAGTGTAGTAGCTCATGGTAGCTGTTTTTTAAGGATAATTTGATGTGGCTTACCTATTCATCCTGAAGACACTATTGAGTATAACATATCTCTCTCTCTGTCTCTCTCTCTATCTATAACTCAGTTGACTAGAGTGTAGTGTAAATTTGACACTCGCAATTGGATTATATTTAAATTTGTGATTTACAAAATAGAGGGAAAACTGATGACATTAGCTTGTCAGTGGGCTCAGGAGCAAGAGCAATGTTAACAAAAACTTGGTTCTTTAAAAGTAATTGCTGTCCCAGGGCTCCTGGGTGGCTCAGTCGGTTAAGCGTCGGACTTTGGCTTAGGTCATGATCTTGCGGTTCGTGAGTTCAAGCCCCATGTTAGGCTCTGTGCTGACAGCTTGGAGCCTGGAACCTGCTTTGGATTCTGTGTCTCCCTTTCTTACCATCCCTCTCCTGTTTGTGCTCTGTCTCTATCTTTTGCAAAAATAAATAAACATTAAAAAATTTTAAATAAATAAATAAATAAATAAATAAATAAATAAATAAATAATTGCTGTCCCAAACAGTGTATAGGAGCTAACCCTCTCTATCATGTGGGTTCACAGAATTTAAACTATATCTGTGTCTCACATTATACATTTCTCACCAACGTGCTTAATTCTAAAAGCAAATGTTTTTTGTTGATTTCTTGGTGGGGGTGGGGTATTTCTGGGACCTTGGGAAGCTGAGACATGAAGATTTTCAGTGACCCCTGGACACTGATTCTGTTTTTGCCCCAGGTAGAGGATGGCCTTGTTGATACTATTGGTTTCTAGAACTAGAAGATCCTAGTGGTTGTAAGCATTCATTACATGTAGTGAGAGCAAATAGATTGTGAGCATAATTTTCCAGAATGATGACATAAAGCTGAGAATAAATGGGTGATGACTTTCTTCCAGTTGATGTGTGCAGAGTTCAGTGTCACCAACATACCCCATGGTGGGAGGAAATGCATACTGACATCCTGCATCCAACCCTGCTCTGTGGGACCACGTTGTTCCTATAAAGTTCTCTTTCTTGAGTAGGAATCTCTAATGGGTGTGTGTGTGCGTGCATGTGTGTGCATGTGTGTGTGTGTGTGTGTGTGTGCGTGCTTCTGCCAATCTGCAACCATACTCAGCTCCTCTACAATAGATATTGAAAGAAAATAAAGATTCATTACTGCTGGCATTATTACTGGCTATCCTAATATAATGTACATAATAAACTTTAGTATCATAAAGAACCGCAGTTGTGTTCTGTTGGGCCCAACACCCTGTCTTAGGTGTTGGTGATTCAAAGAAGAATAGCATAGAATCCCTATTTCAATGTGCTTACCATTGGTCTACTCGGAAAGATAGAATATACTCATTCAGTAATGACTACTGAATAATATGGAGGTTACAAGGGAGAAAAAGACCATGGGGTCTACAGTCACAGAGCTTACAGAGGCAGTGAGACAATTACCCAAAAAACAACAGAATGTGACTAGTCAGAAAAGGGCATGCTAGATTATAATTTAAGCATCCTGTCTTGCTGCATATTGAAATATAGTCTCAGTCTTGAGGAAAAGCCTTTGTATGATGGAGTTGCAAGCTGAGTTGGTAGATTTTTTTCATGGAAAACAATTTTTACTCGAACGAATTATAGGCAGATATGCTACAGTTATTCAAACTTGAGTATTTGACAGACATTTCCTCAAAAAGTACTAAGTGGGCCTGTTTTTCAAGGAAAACAACCAACAGTATTGGTTATAATTGTAAAATATAAGCTTTCAGGCAAAAATTAGAAATTTGGAAAATCTATATTTGTCACTATGAGCTTGATAGCTTCCCAAAGCTTTAAAAACTGTTATCATGGTATTGTTAGTCATGTAATATCATATAATGCTCTTAAGGCATTAGAGAGATTTACAAAAGTGTAAAACATTGCCACTCATCTTAATAAATTAAAAAATAAACCTAATTGTTTTTCATAAAATACATAAAATACATTTCATAAAATACATTTTCATAAAATACGTTTCATAAAATACAAAATGAATAGGTTTGTTATTTTCAAATGAATTAGTAAATGTTTTAAATTTCTCAATTATAATTTCCAAAATGATATATAACTATAGGTATGACCCTCATAAACAAAAGCTCTTTGGGGTCCTTACTAATCTTTATGAGTAAAAGAAGTCCTAAGGCTCAAAATTTTGAGAGCCACTCAATTATATCAGTGTACCATTCAGTTATGGTGGGATAATCCTAAAATCTCTGTGCTTTAACAAAAGGTGCATTTTCTTATGCCCAGATTTCCTGTGTTGGGTGACTCTCCGGAGCATGGACTTCCATGTGGCAACTTGGTAGCCCAGGCTTTCAGAGCCTCCATCATCTTGTAGTTGTACCATCTGGAACCTGAAACTGTCTTAACCACGACTGCAAGGGGAATAGAGGAAGTTGAGGCTTGTGCCCTGCTAATCAAATACTGCAGGCTGAAAGTGAACTCATTACTCCTGCTCGTAGACCATTGGTCAGAAGTAGTCACATGGCCCTGCCCACTGAAAGGGGTGCCCAGAAAAGATGAGAACCAGATAGAGTGAAGACTAGTCCTGGCCACCACAGTCACTAAAGGAGTGGGTGATATTAGGGAAAAGAGATTTGGGAACAAGAGCTTGAGTTCACTATTTAAGAAGTAGAAAGATAAGATTCATTGAAGGAATTAGAGAAGAGAGATGTCAGGAACTTGCCCTCTGTAACTCACAGTCTGTGATACGTAAAATCTCCTAAATGATCACCTCTTCCCTGAACATTCTCATGACATGCTCCTTCATGATGGGCTCCTGCCTACCTCTACTAAAGGGAGAGGTCTCTTACCCTTCCTGGTCTCCTGTCCTTCCTCCCCTTCTTGCTCATTCTACCTTAAGACTCATGTTTCTGGAATTCCCCAAGCTCCCCCTCCTGCCCTGTGGCCTTTGTACCAGGTACCTCTGTTGGGAATACTCTTCCTCTACATCTTCACACGGCCACTGCCATTCACTCTTGGCCTCTACTCAAATATCAGTCCACAGGGAGCCTTCTCTGACTACCGATCTAAAATAGCCACTACCTCAAGCCCCAACCCCACTGTCTCTTTTTCCTGCTTTATTTTCATAGCACCTATTATACTGCCTTCATTGTCCCAGTTGTTTGTTTATTTGCTGTCATCCCACTAGAATATAAGTTCCATTTGGAAGAGAACATTGTCTTGTTTATCTCTGTGTCTTCAGTGCCAAGAACAATGTCTGCCATGGGTACAGCTACTCAACACATATTTGTTGAATGAAAGAGTGAATGAATTCTCTAGAATTTCCAGGATGCTCTAGGGAAAAAAAAATCATGTTTATATAAGCTTCAGAAGCCATAAATACTATAAACCCAATTTTGAAGATTCACGGTGCAAATTTGCTTATACAAGGCTATGCCATGTCTCCCAGTGAGAAGCACATTTAATCCAGCATTTCACAAACTTCTATCACCACTCTACTCCTTTTTGAGCCTCACCTAATAAACATCCTATAAAATCAGAATTCCATTTGGGAAAGGCTGCTGTTGGCTATGGAAATCTCTTGAGGATATTTTAGGAGGAGAATGACATCTTCTGACTTCCAGGCAATCCCCTGCTCCCTTTCTTTTTCCTCCTGCCTCCAATTTGCTAAAACACTCTCCACAGTCTGAGCATCTGCAACCTGGACTCCCATGAAAGAAAAAAGTCTGCTGGTGGCCACTCAGGAGTATGTGTGTGTGTGTGTGTGTGTGTGTGTGTGTGTGTGTCTGTGTCTGTGTCTGTGTGTGTGTGTGTGTGTTTATCTATTTTGAGACAGAGAGAGCAGGGGGAGGGGGAGAGAGAGGAAGAGAGAGCAACTCCCAAGCAGGCTCTGTACTGTCAGCTTGGAGCCTGATGTGGAGCTTGAACCCACAAACTGTGAGATCATGACTTGAGCTGAAACCAAGAGTCAGATGCTTAACTGACTGAGACACCCAGGTGATCCTCAGTTGGGAGTTTTTTACCCCAAGAGCCACATGGTAACCAGCAATGTGACACCCAAATTTGTCTCACATAGATCACAGAAACCTCCAGGACAGCATCATCCAATCTTGCCCCATTCCAGCTTCCTCCCAACACCAAGCTGTCCTCCTCATTGTAGGATGTGAGGGTTGGAGGACACTGTTAGGAGTGAGGATGTATCTGCTTGCCACTGCAACTTGTTACTCCCCATTCCCCCCCCCCCCCGAAGATCATTGTTCAGTCTTCATTCCAGGGAACACTGCAGCCAGAGGCTGAGGCCAGGGGAACTGTGTTGTGGGAGATATCTTGATTACATTTCATAGATTCCAAATTTTTCCTAGACAAAGTGAAAGTCTTAGACGGCAGAGAAATGCAGTCTAGAGAGCTCTCTCCATCTTTACTTAATCTTGGCACAGCCACAATGATAACTTCTGATGTTTAAGTGCCCCCCCCCCCCCCCCCCGCCAAAATGCACTCAATCCTGATGGAAGCCTCCGTAGCAAATCCTAATCACTTTGCTTACATCCTCTCTGCTCGGTAAATCTGCAATGGGATTATTTTACCTACCTTGGTAGCAGTTTAAAAGTTGACCTGGAAACATGAGAAATTATAGTCATGGCAGTAGTCTCCAAATATTACTGATGCACAGTACATGAGCAAGAAATTTTGAGCATGTGTATTTCTTTATGTCAAGAAATGTGATATGTAAATGTGAAGTATTTATGTAAATCCTTATATAACAAATTTATATGTGCCACTATATTAATATATTATATACACTATAAAACACAAAAAATTTAAAAGGATGAGGTCAACTCGAAATAATATTTGCTAACATAGGATTCTTTTCAGATTAACTAAGATAGCTATTCAACACTTCCTTTTAAGAAATCTTTTTTTTAAAGAAATCTTTTAAGAAATTATCCCCATGTTCCTTTTCCGTTAAATTGTTCTAATATTTTTAAAGGAAAATCTCAAAAATGCAGAAAGTTGAAATAGTATGATGAGTATTTGGATACTCACCAACTAAATTCAAAATTAACATTTTTACCATATTTGCATTATTCTCTGTGTGTGTATGTGTGTATAAACAAAGCCATTAGAGAATAAGCTAAATTTATTATGCCACTTCCACTATAAATACCTCAGTGTATATCTCCTACAACTGAGAACATTCTCCCTCACAGTCCAAATACTGTTATCATAGCTGAGAAAATTAACAATGATTTCCTAATATCACCTAATATTCAAATTTAGTTCATATTCAAATTTCTCCAATAGTCTAAATATATCTTTTATAGCTGTTTTTCTTTTCTTTTCTTTTTTTTTTCACAAGGATCGAATCAAGATTCATGCATTGCATGTGGTAGTTAAGATTCTTTATGCTAGTTCCAGAGTGGTCCCCACCTATCTTTTTAGAATACTGTCTTTTTAGAAGAGACAAGGTAGAATGCCCCACATTTTGAATTTATCTGGTTATCTTATTGTGGTGTCATTTACCATGTTCCTCTATCCACTATTTTTTGTATCCTGGGAGTTAAATTCAAAGCTTGATTAAATTCAGTAAAACATTTTTGGCAAGAACATTGAAGCACATGTCAGGCTATCCCACTATTGGTGGGTGGCACCTGACATCTCCTTTATAAAGTTATGTTTTCTCATGTGTAAATTATCTGTGGGAGGAGACTTTTCAGGATCTATTGATGATCCTTACCTGAATCAATTATTACACTGGAGGGTTAGATAATGGTTATTTCCTAATTCTCTCATTCCTTTCCCATGTATTAGCTGGTATCCTACTATGAAGAAGAAATTTTTCTCATGTACTGGAGATGAAATATAGTTCTTCTCCAAAGGCAGAATAAGTGTTTCTTTAAATTTCCAGAGTAAGAAGTTAGTGGAAATGAGCTTTTCCTTTCTTTCTTTTGCTTTTTAAAAATACCTATTTAGTAGTAGTAGCAGTAGTATCTCTAGGTACTCAGATTTGTATTTATTTAGTGTTTCATAATGAATTACAGCCCTTAGTGTTTTTTTCTCCAAAAAATCAGGGGTGCCTGGGTGGCTAGCCAGTTAAGCATCTGAGTCTTGATTTCAGCTCAGGTCATGATCTCATGGTTTGTGAGTTGACAAACCATGCTGACAGAGTTTAGCCTGCTTGGGATTCTCTCTCTTCCTCTCTTTCTCTCTGCCCACCATCCCCCCTGCTCACTCTCTTTCAAAATAAATAAATAAAACTTAAAAAAAAATCACAGAAAATAGACAAGCAGAAAGAACAACAGAAAAGTCACCCATAGCAGTCACCACCTTCAGACCATCACTAGTAATTCCCTTTTTGAGTATCCTACTCTTGCTTTGCAATTGGTAAATTAAAGATTAGAGAGTTTAAGTGAGTTCTCCAAAGTTGCAGAGTAAAAATTAGTAGCAGCGGTGGTTCTAAGGGGGATGGCAGGTGACTGAGGCCTTCTCCACATTTACTCTACGTCAATAGTTCAAGAACTCCCTTCCAACCTACCGAGTCCCTTCTACCTTCTGAAGCTGCCCCTAGTTAGTAGTGGTGGCTTCAAGGATAGAACCAGTTCACCTGATGCCTGGACCAACTCTCTCACACCTAAATTTATAAACAAAACAAAGTGCCAAGTGGTCTGATTTTTATCTCCTGCTTCGATCTTGCTTCAGGGCACTACTTTAGAATGGATAATCAATGACAGCATATTAATACAAGGACCAGCTGTATTGAATCCCCCCTTTCAGTGAACTAAATTCTTATTTGCTAGATTTGCTATTTAGAAGAATGAGAACTCAGGAAATAAATCAGGAGAGAAAATACATGCCAAATGGTGTCATTCTTTCCGTGATAAAGTATTTCTGAAAGAGGAGTTCATGATTAAAGATGCAAGGACCTTGTCATGTTAATGTTAGCTCATTTCCTGCTTCAAAATGTCTTCCTGCCTCTGTCACTGCCGGTGACTGACAGCTGGCTTACTAATTAAATTCAAGCTGTGTTTGCGTTCCTTGACCTTTACTGAGAAATGGATTTTCAAGCTCTGGACATGAATAAAGTGCTTTAATTTGAAGAGAATAATGTGTTTGCATCAGCCTAGCAATCCGTGGATCTGATTACCTGTGTTATTTCTACATTCCACTTCACAGCGGACTTTTGCAGGATGCCTGGTAGTTACAGCCCCACTGTAATTAGTGCCCAGCTTTGTCTCTCTGTGCATGTGTCACCCCAAAGGGGGCATGTTTGTTTCTGATGGAATGAATGAAGGCTCTAGCTGATCGCTGCTCTCAAGAGCCTCCAAAACCTATTTCTTTTGAACCCCCTCGATTTTTCATATTGTGTTAAGGTCTTTGTTGATGCTGGTTCACATGAACAAATAAGTCTGTCAAGTTGTAGCCTTGATTTTCTTGCCTTTCTTCACTGGCCCTTTTCTTGTTTCCTTGTTGCTCTCTATCCCCCTCTACTGGGGAAGACTGGGTGGTGCAGCAGCTCCGTTCCATGCAGGGGGCCGCCTGGGGAGGAGTGCCAAAGGGGTGCGCTCAACCAAGCAGGTGGAGAGCTGCACAGAAAACAAAAGTAAAAACTGGAGAAATTGGGCTACCCAAAAATGTAAAGCTTCTGCATGTCAAAGGACATAGCCAACACAGTGAAAAGTCACCCTGTAAAATGAGAGAAAATAATTGTTAATCCTATATCTAATAAGAAGTGAATACCCAGAATATATAAAGAACCTCTACAATTCTAACAGAAAAAGAAATAACATAGTTAAAATATGTGCAAAGGACGTGGATAGACGTTTCTCCAAAGAAGATTTACAAATGGCCAACAAGGATATGAAAAGATGCTCGATATCTGTGATCACTAGTAAAATGCAAATCAAAACCACAGGAAAACATTGCCTCACACCAATTAGGGTGGCTACTTTCAAAAACCAACAACAACAAAACCTAGAAAATAAGTGTTGGTCAGGACACGGAGAAATTGGAACCTAATGCACTGTTTGGTGGGAATGTAAAATGGTACAGCTGCTGTTGAAACCATCATGGTGGTTCCTCAAAAAATTAAAAATAGAATTACCATATGATCCATCAGTTTCGCTTCTGGGTATCTGCCCCAAGGATTGAAAGCAGGGTCTCAAAGACATTTTCATGGCAGCATTATTATGCACAATAGGCAAAAGGTGGAAGCAACCCAAATGTCCACTGACAGATAAATGGATAAACAAAATGTTGTATTATGGACAACGGAATATTATTCAACTTAAAACAGAAGGAAATTCTGACACCTGCTACCACATGGATGAGCCTTGAAGACATTGTGCTGAGTGAAATAAGCTAGTCACAAAAAGACAAATACTGTAAGATTCCACTTCTATGAGGGAGTAGACTAGTCAAATTCATAGAGACAGACAGCAGAATGGTGCTTGCCAGGAGCTGGGAAGAGGTGGGAAATAAACAATTGTTGTTTTATGGGTGTAGAGTTTCAGTTTTGCGAGATGAGAAAGTTCTGAAGATTGTTTGCAAAACAACCTGAAGGTATTTGACATTACTGAAATGTACACTTGAAAATGGCTAAGATGGTAAATATTATATGTAATTTATCACAATTTAAGAAAAGAAATTCTTCTCACAAGTGGAGATGTTCCAAAGCACAATTAGAGAATATCAATTAAAGCTCCTATATAAGTTTTTTAGATCCTCTAGCTTTTATAGGGATAAATTTCAACATTTCTGCCTATAGGCTTTGTTTTCGATAAATCCAATTTTCTAAAAGCTTTAAAAGTTAAGATGTTTTGGTGTTACAGTATTGAATACTTTAACTGAAGCTCTGAAATGTTTATGCTCAAAATGCAGCCAAAGTTTAGAGGGCCTATTAAAAAGGTTTTATGTAATTGTAAGACACTTCAATTGACAAAATTGTTTTTCAAAGGCACAGACATTTCTAAAATCTGATTGATAACAGGAAGTAAACAGAGAAATTCTACCAAACTAAAGGGATTATTTTTGTATTTAACAGTAAATTAATTTTAAAATTTTGTTATTCTGTGTATATTTATAATGTTTATAAATGTTGACAACTATAGTGTCTATGTGGTTTTATAAAATATTGAAGTTTGAGAACTATGAATTATACATGCAACAAAACTAATTCTAGAGATAGAATTCTGCTCCATAAGTTTCTTTATTTAATAAGAACATAGTTTTTATCACAATACTGTGCTGCATTGAAGTTCTGATTATCAATACACACACACATACACACACCCCCCAAATAATTTTATCATCAATGTTGAACTTACTACTTGGATTTATAATAGCATTTACTATAATGTCAAATGTCTACCAGAATGAACTTCCTCAAGTTTTACTATGAGTTTGTAAGTATTGAAAAAAACTGATCAAACCATTATTGGAATCAGCTCAACTGACTTTTAATTAGAATCATTTGAAGACACCAATATAAAATGTTTATATAGAATTTTTCTTTTATAAATGGAGCCAGAACACTAATGGCTATTGCTTCATTTGTTTGCACAGACCAAAAGAACTGAACTAAAGCAGAGTTAATTAACTTAAAAGAATGGTCATTTGATCTAAATGGAAAGTCCTACTTCACAGAATGTAACTAAATGCACCTTCTGCATTCAGACAGAAAATTCCACAGTCTTCTTAAAATAATTTCTAATTCTCATAGTAGATGCTGACGCTTTCTGGCAGATGTGTATCTTCTTGTTTTCATGTGGTCAGTGATATCACCGTGAACCCCAGAGTGGACATGTATCATCAACTTCCCTTAAAAAAAATGAGAATTAGTACTTTCCTTTCTGTAAGTTCATTTCTACCAAGAGGATGATTGCACAATGTTTTTTTTTAACCTTTATTGTAAATTTTTAAAACTTCATATTTTTCTGATGCCTTAACATTACACAAACTGGCTGAGGGCAGCCTGCCCAGGTGACCAGTTGCACCAGCATGATAGCACTGGTCCCTGCCACAGGTTCCCCTTCTTGCCCTCCCTGTGACCTAGTGGCATTCAGTTGCATTGATGAAATCCCCTCATGCCTTTTGCTTGTGTACTTCACCTTGACCCCAGTAAAGTCACTTGTCCACATGTCCTCACTCTCTCTTGGCTCCCCACTTGCTTGGTTGAGCCCATTCCCTAGACACCCCTGTCGGTGGCCCCCTTCATGGAGCACTGTGCCTTTCTCTTTTAGGACCTGTGAGTATAATAAATCTCTCTGACTTTCGTATGTCCTTCTGTCACTCCATATCCATAACAGACTGATTATCCCAAAACACCATTTTAAATAACATAATTATTCCGTATAATGCACAAACATTAAAAATAAATGGGCAAATCTAGATTTACACAGGAAATGATCAAAGCACTGTAGCACAAGCATTCAGTCTCCTCTATATACTCTGGCAGGGCAGCTCAGCCTCTGCTCCCAGCTCCTATCCTATCATTTCCCATGTTTCCCAGGAACCCTGTCAGCTGCTGTCTGGGAAGCTTGGAGCATCTCACAGGCCACGGCATTGGGGCCATGGCACCACTGGCTGGCTGCTTCACCAAGTAGCCAGCATGAACAGAAGCACTGAAGACTTCTGCTCCCACCAGAAAAGCTGAAGAAGTTAGATGACCTTCAGGTCTGGTTTTATCTGCCCTTTGAGGCTTCACTTATTTACACTGCATTCCAGGCAGACATTTGACTTTGCATTCCCTGGTTCTAAAATGGTTTTGCCCTCCAGCCTTGTTAAGGTGTATTTTTGTCTATAATCCTTGGGGTTCTCTAGATGATTACGTAACTAGATTTGTCTAGCTTTTAAATTTTACCTACTTTTTTTTAATTTGACATATATTTAAAATATATTTGACATATAACATCGTGTAAATTTAAGGTGTACAGCATGTTAATTTGATATATTTATATATTGTAATATGATTGTCATTGTGGCAATAATTAGCACCTCTATCACATCACGTAATTATCCTTTCTTTTCAGCAGTTGGAATAATTAAGTTCCGGTCTCTTAGCAAGTTCGATGATTATAACATGGTATTGTTGTCTATGTTTACTGGATGGTGCATTGTATTTCTAGGGCTTGTTCGGTACTCATTGCATGTAGAGGATTTCAAATACCTCTGTTCTGCATCCTCTTACTTTCTCAAATACCTCTGACAGAAGCCAAGTGCCCCTCCCATGCCTGCAGTGCAAGTTGAAAGTACAGCTAATAAATGGCAGCACAGGAACTGATTCCAAGGCTTGTGCTCTGTCCAAGACTCCTCACCGCCCCTCTTGCACCTGCGCACTGGTGGGAACACAGATGATGGATGAGTGCGATTGTCGCTGTTGAGAGCCGCCAGGGTCTGTGGTAAGCATTTTAGGTTCTGGAGCACTTCAGTGTCTCAGTGTTGTTGCTTTAAGCTGCTAAATCAGGGTAATTTTTATGTAGCGATCGATAATTAATGTAATTAATGTTTAATTCGATTCCTTTAACCAACTAACCAAATTTAATTTAGCTTCCACTGCCATCCAAGAAACTAACCCAAAGAGAGATGATTCCTGGGGATCTGCTTGTCCGAGATCCCATGGGAGTTAGAATTTTCTTTTCTTTTCTTTTCTTTTCTTTTCTTTTCTTTTCTTTTCTTTTCTTTTCTTTTCTTTTCTTTTCTTTTCTTTTCTTTTCTTTTCTAATGTTTGTCACTGAAAGTGTTGACTTTATTCTTCAGTCTCACCTGCTGGAAATGATAGGAGTCCACTTTTAAGAGACGGACCTGCCCTCGTTTTGGCTGTGAAATCAGGCTGGTGAGCCCATGAGGCTGCTGGCCATACCCTGAGTGGTTGTGAACATGGGAAGTTAATGATTGCCCTGGGAAGGTGGGACAGCCTTCAGAACATTCCTTCAGTGAATGCGCCTGCTTTTTGACATAAAACTCTTCAATGTGGCTACCTGGGAGTAAGTAGGAGTCTTGAGGAGCCTAACTTTCATGGGGTTGGGGGGAACCTTGAATCCACAGAGCCCTTGACTGTTCTCTGTTTTAAGTTTCAGTAGAAGCTGAATGAGATAGAAGTGGTGGTGGTTAAAGAAAGGAATCAAATATTTATAGGTGTATTATTATTGATTACTGCCCAAATGTTACACAAAACAACAAACACTTATTTCTCTACATTTCTGTGGCTCAGAAATCTGGGCGTGGCTTAGCTGGGAGCCTCTGGGTTAGGATCTCTCACAAGAAAAGCTGTCATATAGGGTTGGGTTTGTCTCGATGCTAAGATGGGGAGGATCCATTTCCAAACTCATTCGTGTGACTGGTTGCAGGCCTTAGGTCCCCACCGGCGATTGGCCAGAGACATCAGTTCCAGGAGTGGTTGGGGGTCATCATAGAAGCTGCTTACCACAGCCCTCCGTGTTCTTTTTTGAAATTGCCACAGCTATTCTCGCAGATAAACTTTAGAATCAAATTTCCAAATTCAATACAGAATCTAAAAGATTCTGTAAAAATCTGAAAGACTGTTAATTGGAGTACACCACATTATAATTCAACTTGGGGACTGCTAACATATTTACAAAATTCAGTCTCATCCAGAAACATACCAGCCCCTCTACCTATTTTGTTCTTCTTTTATGACCTTTAGTATTAGTGTTTTTCTTAATAGGCCTTGCATATTTCCTGTCACTTCTTTCTTTCTTTCTTTCTTTCTTTCTTTCTTTCTTTCTTTCTTTCTTGCTTGCTTTCATGTTTATTTATTTTTGAGAGAGACAGAGCATGAGCATGGGAGGGGCAGAGAGAGAGGGAGACAGGCACAGAATCTGAAGCAGGCTCCAGGCTTTGAGCTGTCAGCACAGAGTCCAATGCGGGGCTCAAACTCATGACCTGAGCCAAAGTGGGACACTTAACCGACTGAGCCACTCAGGTGCCCCTATTTCTAAGTACTTCATAATTATTGTTGCCTCTGTGAGTGGAATATTTTTTTTCTTTGCCTTTTCTTCATTGGTTATTGCTATCACCATAAATATGAAAACAACTCCATTTCCTGTGCTGCTCTTTTATCAGACCTATCTAATGGACTGTCTTATTAGTTTTAATATTTCTTTCAACATATTCTAGAGATTTTCTAGTCAAACAATGATGTAATCTGCCAGCTATATATATTTGTACTTCATTAATTTTTCTTGCTGTATTGAATTAGCTAGAACTTCCAGGATAGAACTGGTAGTAGGAGTGACAGCCAGAATCCTTATCTTGTTCCTGATTTTTTTTTATGTTTATTTATTTTTGAGAGAGACAGAGACAGAATGAGAGTGGGTTAGGGGCAGAGAGAGAGGGAGACACAGAATCCGAAACAGGCTCCAGGCTCTGAGCTGTCAGCACAGAGCCTGACGTGGGGCTCGAACTCATGAGCTGTGAGGTCATGACTTGAGCCAAAGTTGGATGCTCAACTGACTGAGCCACGCAGGCACCCCTCTTGTTCCTGATTTTAATGGGAGTGCTTCTAATGTTTCACCATGAGGTATGGAACCTGCTGCCATTATAGAAAAAAAATCACAGCATTAGAATTTTACAAATGGAGCTTTTGTCTCTTATCTAAAGAATTGTACAGAGGAAGAAATGAAGCAAATAAAAACAATAGCTTGGTCCTTTATGCATTAAAACCACAGGGTCTTTTTTTATAATGTAAGCATAATCTAAGAGCTCATCAAGAATTGCCTCAAGGGACAGGAAACCATCAAAACCCTAGAGGAGAAAGCAGGAAAAGACCTCTCTGACCTCAGCCGTAGCGATTTCTTACTTGACACATCCCCAAAGGCAAGGGAATTAAAAGCAAAAATGAACTATTGGGACCTCATGAAGATAAAAAGCTTCTGCACAGCAAAGGAAGCAATCAACAAAACTAAAAGGCAACCAACGGAATGGGAAAAGATATTTGCAAATGACATATCGGACAAAGGGCTAGTATCCAAAATCTGTAAAGAGCTCACCAAACTCCACACCTGAAAAACAAATAATCCAGTGAAGAAATGGGCAGAAAACGTGAATAGACACTTCTCCAAAGAAGACATCCAGATGGCCAACAGGCACATGAAAAGATGCTCAACGTCGCTCCTCATCAGGGAAATACAAATCAAAACCACACTCAGATATCACCTCACGCCAGTCAGAGTGGCCAAAATGAACAAATCAGGAGACTATAGATGCTGGAGAGGATGTGGAGAAACGGGGACCCTCTTGCACTGTTGGTGGGAATGCACACTGGTGCAGCCGCTCTGGAAAACAGTGTGGAGGTTCCTCAAAAAATTAAAAATAGACCTACCCTATGACCCAGCAGTAGCACTGCTGGGAATTTACCCAAGGGATACAGGAGTACTGATGCATAGGGGCACTTGTACCCCAATGTTTATAGCAGCACTCTCAACAATAGCCAAATTATGGAAAGAGCCTAAATGTCCATCAACTGATGAATGGATAAAGAAATTGTGGTTTATATACACAATGGAATACTACGTGGCAATGAGAAAGAATGAAATATGGCCCTTTGTAGTAATGTGGATGGAACTGGAGAGTGTTATGCTAAGTGAAATAAGCCATACAGAGAAAGACAGATACCATATGTTTTCACTCTTATGTGGATCCTGAGAAACTTAACAGAAACCCATGGGGAAGGGGAAGGAAAAAAAAAAGAGGTTAGAATGGGAGAGAGCCAAAGCATAAGAGACTCTTAAAAACTGAGAACAAACTGAGGGTTGATGGGGGGTGGGAGGGAGGGGAGGATGGGTAATGGGTATTGAAGAGGGCATTTTTTGGGATGAGCACTGGGTGTTGTATGGGAACCAATTTAACAATAAATTTCATAAAAAAAAGAAAGATAAAATGACATAAGTAGAAGCTCTCTAGAGTGCAATAAATTTTTGTTTAAACATTTTTAATTAAAAAAAAAGAATTGCCTCAAGGTAAGCAAGGAGGAGAGGGGTCTTATGACATCAAGTGGGAAAGAGAAGACACATGACACTCAAAGGGGGGGTGCTTGGGTGGCTCAGTTGGTTAAGCGTGGGACTTCGGCTCAGGTCATAATCTCATGGTTTGTGAGTTTGAGCCCCTCATAGGGCTCTGTGCTGACAGCTCAGAGCATGGAGCCTGCTTGGGATTCTGTGTCTCCCTCTCCCTTTGCCCATCCCCAGCTCACTCTCTGTCTCTCTCTCAAAAATAAATAAACATTAAAAAAAAAAAAGGTCATTGATAACATACATGATATTTATCCAGGGAAGTATTTGAGAGGCACCACAACATCTTTTCTAAGGGAGTCAAACATGGAAGATCTATAAAGAGATCCCAGAGTTGGTCCATAGGAGTAAAATATTAAGTAATCCTTTGAGATGTTAACATTTAGAATATGTGACATGATATTTTATTGATTACTGGGTCTGCTTTCTTCTGCAAATAGGTTTCTAGTTAAATAAGTGTACTTTTATTCATACCTTATAAAGAATTTTTTTTAAAAAAGAATGGTTTTGAATATATCAAATTTTTTAGCATCTACAACATATATTTCTTTGCCATTCATGTATTAATGTAATGAACTGCATAATATATTTCTAATACTGCACTATGCTTGTATTCCTGGAATAAATCCCTGCTGATGATTCTCCTGCTGCATTCTATTTTGGTAATATTTATGAAAAGTTTTTGATCTTTGTTCATAAGGGTGATGGGCAAATATTTGGGGAGAATTCCCTCATCTGTTCCTCAACAGTTCAATGGACTTTTTGCATAAATCTGGGTTTGGCACCTTTACAAGAGGAGATCTTTAACTACTTTCTCATTTATCTATAATTACTGTGATTTACACCTCTTCTTGAGTCAATTTTTGTAATTTCCATAAAATCAGACATTTTAAATTTAGAAAAATTTACTTTCATATCATAAAAATCTCCTATACAACCGTATTGACATCCTTTTTTTGATTGCTAAAGCTACTGTTTACAACTGATCTGTTTATTTCCTTCAGAGGTTTCATGCCTTTGAAACTTTGCTGTAGTAATAGTGGATGGAGTTTGTGGTGATCTGAGTATGATTGTTGTTTTTGTTTTCCTACCACTACCTGGCTATTTACTTTCTTCTTCTTCTTCTTTTTAATGTTTATTTATCTTTGAGAGAGAGGGGGCCATAGGGAGGGGCAGAGACAGAAGGAAACAGAGGATCTGAAGCAGGCTCCGTGCTGACAGTGCAGAGCCGTATGCAGGGCTCGAACTCACGAACTGTGAGATCATGACCTGAGCTGAAGTGGGATGCTTAACCGACTGAACCACCCAGGTGCCCCTATTTGCTTTATTCTGTTTGCTTTGGCTACCACCCTGAATCACTGGCCACTAAAATGGCGGGTTGGAATGGGGGAAATGTTCTAATATCAAGATACCAAGATCATCCTGGTTCCAGAACTTCTAAGCCTCAAACACATATCGTGCCATGAATAGTTCACTGCTCTCAAAATGAGAATCATTACAATAGGGGCCAGTGTGGCACCAGGTGGGGAAGGTAAGCCATAATGTTATCTGGTCTCTTTTCTTCCCCTGATTCAAGGAGCACAAGTATAAAAAGCACTGTTAAGGATTGAGCTGTGTCCCCCCAAATTCATATGTTGAAATCCTAATTCCCAGTCCCTCAGAATGTGCCCTTGTTTGGAAACAGGGCCATTGCAAATGTAATTAGTTAAGATGAAGTAATGCTGGAGTAGAGTGGGCCCCTATCCAATAAGACTAATAAACTTATTAAAAGATTTCATGCTTATTAAAAAATTGGGGCACAGACAAGCACACAAGGAGACCACCATGTGAAGATGAATGCAGAGTTTGGGGTGATGCTTCTACAAGCCAAAGAATGTCAAAGATTTCCAGCAAACCACCAGAAGTGGGGAGAGACATGGAACCGGTTCTTCCTCACGGCTCTCAGCAGGAACCAGCTCTAACTACACCTTGATCTTGGATTTCTAGCCTCTAAGATATAGAAGACAATATACATAAGACAAAAATTTCTGTTTTTTAAAGTACTCAGGTGGTGTTTGTTACAGCAGCCCTAACAAACTGACACAAGCACTGAGCTCAATGGTATCTCTAGGAGTATCTCTGGATACTCCAGCATTCCATGAGTCTGGTCTTTGTGAACCGTTACAGGCTATATTAATCAGCCTTTGCTGCAATAATGGTGCAATAACTCCAAAACTCAGCAGCTTAAACCACAAACATTTATGCTTCACTCATGGGTCTGTGGCTGTGGCTTTGTTAAATGCTGCTGAGCTGTGTTGGACTTGGCTCCAGCATGTGGGAAAGATCCAGGTCTGCTCTGTCTTCTCATTTTGGGACCAAGACTGAAGGGGTTTCCAGCACACTGTCAGGGCTTTTCTCATGGGCATTCCCATCATCCGTTAGGACAGTGGAGGAAGAGTCTAGCCACACAATCATCTTGCCTCTTTAAAACCAGGGTAGAATGGATAAAGAAGATGTGGTTTATATATGTAATGGAATACTACTTGGCAATGAGAAAGAATGAAATCCATGCCATTTGCAGCAACATGGATGGAACTGGAAGGTAGTATGCTGAGTGAAATAAGTCAGTCAGAGAAAGACAGATATCATATGTTTTCACTCATATGTGGATCTTGAGAAACTTAACAGAAGACCATGGGTGAAGGGAAGGGTGAAAAAAATAGTTACAAACAGAGAGGGAGGGAGGCAAACCATAAGAGACTCTTAAATACAGAGAACAAACTGAGGGTGGATGGGGGTGGGGTGGGGGAGAGGGGAAAATAGGTGATGGACATTGATTGAGGCGGACACTTGTTGGGATGAGCACTGGGTGTTGTATGTAAGTGATGAACCACGGGAATCTACTCCCAAAACCAACAGCACACTTCACACACCTTATGTTAGCCAATTTGACAATAAATTGTATTAAACAACAACAACTAAATGGAGGAAAAAAAAGTTTGCTCTTACAAGCCTCAAAAAATTTTTAAATAAATAACACCAGGGCAGTTCACTACTACTACTGAATCTTCCATACAGCCTTTCTGTGCCTCCCCACCACCCATTCCAAGAAGTCCTTCCCTCCCACAAGCTGAATGCCCATCCATTTCCTGCCTGGGTATGACTGAGTTGCAGAGTAACTGAATTATTGTCTTGTCCTCTTGGGTTCCGAGAGACAGTCTCCCTGGAGGGAAATAATCTGAGTTGGAAATTCTACCAAAGCACGGATTGTTCAGTTTTCCATCTAGTTTCTTTGATACGTATACATAGAGAGTATTCTAACAAACCACATATACCATTAGAATGTTAAATTAATGTCCTGGCGGGGTGCCTGGGTGGCTCAGTTGGTTGAGCATCTGACTCTTGATTTCGGCTCAGGTCATGATCTCATGGTTTGTGGGTTTGAGCCCTGGGTCAGCTCTATGTTGGCAGTGTGGAGCCGCCTTGGGATTCTCTCTCCCTCTCTCTGCTCCTCCCCTGCTTGTGTGTGCGCTCTCTCTCTCTCTCTATCAAAATAAATAAACCCTTTAAAAAAATAATGTTCTGACACTGAGGCAGGTAACTTTGAACATTTGTGACTTTATAGTCTATCCTATTTGTTAAAATATACATTAACATACAGTAATATCACATTAATGATTTTGTATATGGTTATTTTAAAACACTCTATATTTAGGAAAATATCTATATCAAATTGCTAATAATGGGATTAGGGATAAAGGTAAATGTGAGAGGTTTTGCTATCTATACTTAATATGGTTTAAAAACTTAAAAAAATTTTCTTTAATGTTTATTTATTTTTGAGATAGAGACAGAGAGTGAGCGGAGGAGGGGCAGAGAGAGAGGGAAACACAGAATCTGAAGCAGGCTCCAGGCTCTGAGCTGTCAGCACAGAGCCCGGCGTGGGGTTCGAACCCACAAACCACGAGATCATGACCTGAGCTGAAGTCGAACGCTTAACCGACTGAGCCACCCAGGCGCCCCAGTTTAAAAAACTTTTAATGGCAACACATGTTACATTTCTGATCAGACAGAACTTAAAGACGTTAAAAATATATACTTCATGTACTATTCCTAATTAAACATTATATATATATATATATATATATATATATATATCAGTAGCTGAATTTATATATCTATATATATATATAGATATATATATATATAGATATAGATATAGATATCCTCTTGTTATTGAGAATAGTATTTGATTTGAGGGAGGGAGAGAGAAATTGAGACAGAGAGCAGGTACAAGTGAGCACAAGCCCAAGACACATGCCTGAGCATAGGTGAGGTGATGTCATCAATGGGGAAAGGCTGATGTGGAGGCCAGGGAGTCAAAGAGAAGGTGCTGCCATACAAGGTGGCATTTCTGTCTGAGCACCTTCAACTCTTCTAAAACCCTGCTTTACTAAGTGGTGGCTTCCATTCTACTTCAGCTGCTCTACAGAAAGTCCTAGTCCCTTGTCTCCATATTTGTCCTCCTCTCATTGCCCCCTCCCCCAGTGTGCTTTAGGTTAATCAACATTAAAAGCGGTTTCATTAGGTCCGTTGGGTCACCACAGTCTGGCCTTTGGCTGGGGATAAAGTGCTTCTGGGGCTTTGCCATGCATATCACTTGTCTCCCACTGTCTAACACACACACACACACACACACACACACACACACACACACACAACTTGGATATGGTCTGAATATAAGACAGTGTTGTAACTCTTTCAATAAACCATGCAAAAGATTGATCACACATTTTTAGGTGTAATTTGAGTTCAACCTTCTCCTGTGGGTTTCTCTATAGGTATAGGGGACACAGAACTCTGACACTTGACCTTACTTTGAATGACATCATCTTCTTGGCCCTGTGCCTGGGTCTGTTCCTGGCTGCAGCTCAAGTAAATGTCAGGCAGAACTAAAATCAGAAGAGGAGAAAATGGTTATGTGAGATCAACTGAATAACCCATATTTATTACAAAGCAACTTGACACAATGCAGTAGAGGCTGAGGAATCTCAGAAAGTTCAAGATTCTTCCAAAGTTAGAGAGTTTATTTCAATTTTGAAATTCAGCTACTGATACCATTTCAATTTTTACAGTTTGCGATCTTGGCTTATTTGATAGGCAAAATGGTACCTCATTGTTTTAAGATAACATTTCTTTTTGTGAATTACCTATTTGTGTATCTGTCCATTATTCCTCTGAAGTACTGGTGTTTTTCTTATTACACCATAATAGTACTTCATATATTAAGAATGTTGACCTTTTGTTTGCAATATTTACCATAAATATTTTCCCTGGTTTGACATTTATATTTTAGCTTTGTTTATGATTTTTTGGACTTTCAAATGTTTTGAGTTTTAATGTAGAAATAAATATCTATTCATCTTTTCCTTTGGGATATCATCTATTGTGTTTTTTGTTTTGTTTTGTTTTGTTTTTGCTTAATAAAGCCTTTACTGCTCTGAAATCAGATAAATTTTTATCAATTTTTTTTAGTTTAAAATTTTTTGAATTCAACTCTTTAATTCTTCCATATTGCATTTTAGAATGTAGTATGAGATAAAGATCTAAATTAATCATTTCCCCTAAGAGTTGAATCTATTCATTATTATTGATTAATTCACTCTTTTCTCACTTATAAAATTTAAAGTGTCATGTAAATAATATAGTTTCATTCTAAAAAAATCAGAAAATAAAAATAATTGAAATAAAGGGAAAAAACTTATATTTTCTTTTTACTCTGACTTGAATGTTAGCAATTTACTTTGATCCTCCAGATATTTTCTATATATTTCCCCTCCAAATGGAATCATATTGCAATATGGTTTTGTAACTTGATGTTTTTCCATTCAGTAATATATCATGACTATCTCTCCATGTCAATCAATATACTTTTACAGCACTATGTCCTAATTAACTTTTCATTGAAATGTGCTATACATTCAGAAAAGTGCATATTTCATAAGTGTACAGCTGGATGAATTTTTACCAACTGAACACAGCCATGTATCCATCTACCAGAACAAGAAAAAGAATATCACTGGCCCCCCAAAAGCCCTCCAAATGGCTCCTTCCAGTGACATCCCTTCCCTGAGAGTAACCATTATCCTTCTATCCTGACTTCTAACAGCATAGATTCATTTCACAGCCCCATTTTTGATAGCTACCTAGTATTCTGTCACGCATAAATGTATCATAACATGCTTGTTTTGAGTTAAATTGTGACCCCCCAAAAGATAGGTTGAAATGCTAACCCCCAGTATGTGATGTAATTTGGAAGTAGGGCCTTTGCTGATGTAATCAAGCAAAGATGAAGTCAGTAGATGGGTCCTAAACCAGTATGACTAGTGTCCTTATGAGACGGACATGCTGTATGAAGACAGAGACACACAGGGAGAACAGCATGTGAGGACAGAGGTAGAGACAGGAGCGACATGGCTTAAGCCAAAGACACCAAGGGTTGTGGGCTGCCAGCAGAAGCTGGGGACAGGGTAGGAATGATCCCACCCATAGTCTCAGAAGAAGCTGGCCCTGTTGACACCTTGATATCAGACTTTAGCTTCTGGCACAGTGAGAGAATAAATTTCTGTTGTTTTAAGACACCTAGATTTTTGGTAGCCCTAGGAAACTCATAGACACTTAATTTTGATGGAGTTGGAGTCTTTTAACATTTTATTATTTTTATACTATTATGAATATTCCTTTAATTTTTTTCTTAGAAGAAACTACAAAAGTGAACTCTGTATCAAAGAATATTAATAGGGATTTAAAAAAATATTTTTTTAGAGACAGAGAGAGAGAGTGAGTGCATGCACAAGCAGGGGAGAGGGGCAGAGGGGAGAGAGAGAGAGAATGAGAGAGAGAGAATCTCAAACAGGCTCCATGCTCAGCATAGAGCCTGACTTGGGGCTCAATCCCATGATCCTGGAATCATGACCTGAGCCAAAATCAAGAGTCAGATGCTCAACTGACCGAGTCACACAGGCACCCCTAATAGGGAATATTAGTAAGACAGTGGCTATGAACCATCAAAGCACTCTCTTTAAGTGTTGTGCTTGGTGATATGGTTGATACGGACTGCTTCCTTTGTAACGTGTTCTCATGTAACTCCAGTTTCACCAGGATTCCCTAACTTGTGGGTACAACTGGCTCACATAACAATATAACTGACTCCATCTGCGTAAAGCAGAAAATCCCAGACTCTTATTTCTAGAAGTCTCTGGGGTGGGGAGGTTCTTGAATAATCCTCTCCCATGCTTCCCCTCTTGCCCAAACCCTCAACACATCCACCCATAAAGACTTTGGGGGCCTGGCTTTGCTACTTCTCTTGAGAGGGCACCATGTTAATGGAAAAGACCCATTTCAGGGTCTCAGAACCTGCATGGTGCCAGGCCATTATGACATTCTATGTGGCACTCATTGCTTTAGAACCAGGCCACATTTCTCCAACAAGGAGAGAAGGCTCTTCTCCCCACTCCATATCAGGGGTCCCAAGCCAGCACTGCCAAAGTCCCCTGTTTTCCAGAGTCCCATTGCCTTTAGCCCTGTCACCCTGGGGCTTAGTCAGGAAGACCAGAATCTGAGTCAGATACCATGCATCAGCTCCATCCCTGCCCTCAGCTCTCCCCTCTCCATCCCCATGTGAAATATGCCAGATTGGTGAGTCCACTGAGTTATCAGACTTCATGTCAAGACATATCCAGATCTCGAGTGGGGATGACTTATGCTCAAATGCATTGTGTGCTGTCTTCTTGAAACTCCATAGTATTTTATTTTATTTTATTTTATTTTATTTTATTTTATTTTATTATTTTATTTTTTCCATAGTATTTTAATATTAATAAGTCAAATTTCCCCTTATTACTCTTCTCTTTTTTTAAAAAAATCCATGTATGCTATTACCTGTTTATTCTTTCAGATAAATATAGGGATAGTTTTGTCAATCATTAAGAAATTGTTAGCAAAGGTGTTAAACCAATGAAATTAATGAAAGAATTGACATCTTTGAAGTGTTTGGGTTTCCATCAAGCATGAGGTCATGTCTCTGTATCTATCAGAATCTTCCTTCACATCTCCTCCAGAGGGATTTGGGGAGGTGGAGAGGAATGGCAAAGAGCAGTCCAAATGACCCGCTGAGTGGGCTTTGGTAAGCCCATCAAACACTGCTTGGCCTGAGTGCTACAGAGGTAATTGGAAAAGGAAGCAGATGGGTTCTGAGCCAGCTCTGGCTATCTTCCAGGAATCCTTGATTTTTTTGTGTGGCGATGGATGAGAGTGTGTGCAGAGAGAACAAATCTGATGAAAGCAGAAAATAAGCTGATTTGGTAAATTTGCCAGCCAGGGGGAATTGTGACTGGAGCCAAGGACCCATGGTGCCAAGGATCATGGAGAGAGGGGCAAATGAAGACAGGTAGCAATAGGTGTTGTGAGTGTGGCTGCCAGAGATGGAGGGCGGGACTAAAAGTCAGACTTGGATTCCAGTCTGGACTCTGAAATCAGCCCTCTCTGTTCTCTTCAGTGAGTGGGCTCCCTCCTGAGCATTGCTCGACCTAAGACTGCTCACTGAGCTCACTGAGGCCTTCTTGAGCTGAGTTTCTATGTGGTATTTACTAGAGCATCACAGGAGTTGCATGACTGAAAAATGCCCCAAGATGTTACAAACGTCCATGTCTAAACCGAAGGACATAAGTATAGACGAAAATGATGAAAAATTGAGAATTCGGAGTGTGCTTGGGATGATTCCTGCTAGTGGAATAGGAAAGAAAAGAAATCTAAAGTAGCCTAAGGACATTATTTAGGGCTGAGGGTTATCTCCAAAGAAAGTGCTTTATAAATGAGTTCTTTGATCTTGTTTGGTGAGGGTCCCTGGGAAGGCAAATTCTCTCAGATATTATGGCTTCCTTTGTAGGTAGGATGAGGCCAGGTACTTTTGCCCCTCCTGGCAGTAGACATCACAGGAAAAATTTTCCAGGCTATTGGCATTCTTGGGGCTAAAGTAACCCTGGTTTAACTCTGTCACAGAGATAAACTGTTAACATAGGGCATCTGGTGGATGTCTGCTTCTCAGATGGAAGGGAGATCTGTTGAAATCTTTGGCAGAAACTGGCACGTAAGGATCCGGTTCTCCAAGAGAGTGCGAAACATGACATGCCAGACTGTATCTACTTCTGTTATTCCATTTCTTTTGTGGGGGTCTTGGGCCAATAAATCATCCTACTTATGCCCTCCAACTTCACAGGTCTTGCAGGACCTCCCTACTCTGAAGTTCAAAAATTTCTTCATTGTGGCTAGCCTCCTTGGTTGCCTCAGGTACCATCTTTTGTCAGGTCTTTGAAAGGAAAAATTCTAAGTTCTATATGGCAGCCGGTCCCTAAACGGCCTCCAAATCAGTCCCCGGTGATCCCTCTTGATATTCACACACTTGAGTGGTCCCTTCCCATATTGTACCAGGGTTATTGTTGTTGTTGGTGAATTATATATAACAGAAGCATCGGGGAGAGTCAGCGACCACGTTGTGAGGTCACTCAGGCAGCCTACGCTAGGTTCACATGATGAGGAACCAAAGTCTCCAGCAATAGCCAGGGAAAAACTGAGGCCTGACGACAACCTCATGAGTGAGCTTGGGAGTGAATCCTCCCTGCAGCTGAGGCTTTGGATGAGACTGCAGCGTGGCTGACAGCTTGACTCCAATCTCATGAGAGACCCTGAGCCTGGATCCACCTAGCTTAAGCCATTTGGAGACTCCTGACCCTCAGAAACTCTGTGAGATAATACATGTTTGTTATTTTGTGGTGCTGAGTTTCCGGGTAATTTGCTTTGCAGCAATAGATAACTGTGGGCTTTGCTTTTTATTTTTGAGTAGAAATAAATAACGTCAAGAAGACATTTGCTTATATGGAATGACCGCATATGCTGTGTGGAATGACAAATCAATATTTGTCTATCTTGTACCAGGCTCTGTTCTAGGTCCCTAGATCCCCAAATTTATTTGATAGTAAGAATCACCTAATTGGTAGAATTATCTGGGTTTGGGGTGTGACCAAAGAATCAGTATGTTTAGCACCCCACATAATTCTACATCAGGCAAGTCTGAGAAGTATTGCAGGAAAGGATTCAAAAATGAACAAGACATAGCCCTTCTTCAGGTAACAGTGTAAGGTGGAAAGCAAATTGGTTGGTTAAGATCTCATGGAGCAAGGTACAGAAAGAATCACAGAGTGATAGTAACAGCTGACATTTATCAGGAGCCTGCTAAGCATCAGGCATTGTGCCAAATACTTTACCTGTTTTATCTTATTTGCTCTTCACAACAACCTTATGCAATAGGAGCTATTGTCATCTGTAATTTACAAATGGGAGAACTAAGCTTTGGTTACCACACTGCCCAGGGTCACACAGCTCCTCTGTACAGAGCTAGGTGGGAAAAAGGCAGCTGATTCCATATGCGATGCTCTTAACAGCTATCATGTTCTGTGTCCCAGGGGACAGGAGACTTGGCGTTGTGAAAGGGCTGTGACATCTTTGTGAATGATAGGAGTTTTGTGCAAATGATAGGAGAAGGTGTTCAGAGAGGGATATAGGCCAGGGGAAGATACCGCATGAAGTGCTGGAACCTGCTAGTGACTTCCTGGTGTAAGCTCAACTCATTTTGTAAATGGAGAAAGGTACCCTCAGAAAGGTTTTGTGACTTGCCTGAGGTTTGAAAGTAGCAAAGAGGAGTAGAGATCCAGAACCTGAACTCCCCCTTTCCATTGTGGATAATTGGAGGCCAAACTGGGATTGACCTTAGATGCCTTGCTAAGGAGGTCTGAACTATTCTGTAGATCATTTTAACCATTTTAAGTGGATAGTTCAATGACATTAAGCACATCCATACTCAAAACTTTTTCATCATCTCAAACAAAAACTCTGTATCCACTAAACAATAACTGCCCATTCCTCCTCCCCTGGTACATAACATTCTACTTTCTGACTCTATGGATTTGCCTGTTTGAGCTACCTCATATACGTGGAATCATATAATATTTGTGTTTTTTTGTGTGTCTGGCTTATTTCATGTAACATGTTTTCAAGATTCCCCCATACTGTAGCATGAATTCATGCTTTATTCCTTTCTCCTCATTTTTTATTGTGGTAAAATACATGTAGTACTTACTATCTTAACCATTTTGAAGTGTACAGTTCAGTGAATTAAGCACATTCACATTATTGTGCAACCATCACCACCATCCATCTACAGAACTCTTTTCGTCTTGCAAAACGGAAACTCTGTGTCCATTTAGTGATAATTTCCCCTTCCCTTATCCCTCCCACCCCTGGCGACCAACTGCCATTCTTCTTTCTGTCTCTATGATTTTGACTACTCTAGGTACCTAATATAAGTGGAATGATACAGTATTTGTCTTTTTGTGCCTGGCTTATTTCACTTAGCACAATGTCATCAAGATTCATCCATGTTGTAGCATGTGTCAGGACTTCCTTCCTTTTGAAGGCTGACTTATATCCCACTGTATGTATATATCACATTTTGTTTATGCATTCATCTGTTGATGCACATTTGAATAATGCTGCTATAAACGTAGGTGTACAAATAGTTCTTTGAGAGACTGCTTTCAATGACTTTGGGTATATATCCAGAAGTGAAATTGCTGATGACATAATTCTATTTTTTAACTTTTGAGGAACTGCCATAATGTTTTCCACAGTGGCTCTATCATTTTACATTCCCACCAACAGTGCACCAGGGGTCCAATTCTTCCACATCCTCACCAACACTTGTACTTCTTTCCTTTTTTGAAGGATGAGAACTATTCTAAGTTATGTATATATCACGTTTAAAAAGACCTGTTCATCAGTTGGTGAACCTTTGGGTTGTTTCCATCTTTTGGGTATTGTGAATAATACTGCTATGAACATTGGTGTGCAAGTATCTGGGTTCCTGCTTTCAATTTTTTTTTTTTTAAGTGGAATTGCTGGATCATAGGGTAATTCTATATTTAACTTCTTGAGAAATCTAGACTTGAGGGAGATCTGTGCTCTGTTAAGTTGGTTTTGGTCATCCTAGCCTTCCTCTGAACAGATATCCCTGGTGGGCGGGGGACTTCTCCTTCTCTCTAGCATCCACACTGTCCCCATCCCCTCACTTCATTGCTTTCTGGAAGTTCGTTCTCTGAGCTTCTTTTACACAAAGGTCCAAGCTGCTGAAATGAAGCTGACCCTGGCGTCCAGCTAGGCTTGCCCGAGGGAGCGGGGTTTGGGTCGGTCCCAGCGTGTGGAGCGAGGGCGGTGCTGTGGGCGGGAGGGGAGCCTCCTCTGGGTTCTTTGAAATCCCACCAGCTAAGCCGGCCGTGTCCGCCCTCCGGCGGCGGCCGGGGCTGACCAGGTGAGCCGGCGGACAAGTCCCGTGCCCCGGGGGCGGGCACAGCGGGCGGGTGGTACTTCGCTCGGACCCGCGCTGAGCCCAGCTTTGAGCGCCAGCGCCCCCGTTCCTGCCCGCGGCGGCCGTTCTGGAGCCTGAGCCTGGGGAGCGCGCGCCGCCCGGCGCCCGGCTCCCTCCCGCGTGTCCTCGCTGCCAGCTGCCGCCTCTGCTTCCCCGACACTCCGGCCCGGCCGCGACTCCGGGGTCGCCAGCCGCGCGCCCGCGCAGCGACCCCGACGTGTCCGGCTCCCCGGCCCGAGCACGCCTCTTCTAATCAGCCGCCGGTGCCCAGGGCGCCCCGCGGCCACCGGGGGCGGGGAGCGCCAGTGCGGGGCGGGCCCGGGCCGGGGGTGGCCCTGCCGCGGGGCTTGCGTTCCTGGGGTCTGCGGCGGCGCGCGAGCGTAACTCCCGCCCGGGCCGGGAGCGAACCCGGAGAAGAGGAGGAAGAGCGGGGACCGCTCCGGTGCCTGCGGGCCTCTGGGCGCAGGGACTCTTGTCTCCGTCCCCGGATAAAAAACCGCACCTGGTCCGCCCGCCGGGATGCCGCAGGTAGGGAGCGCGCCCTCCCGGAGAGATGCTCTGAGGACCCCACGCGGCTCGCGCGGCCACCGGGTGTGTGGGGGGGGGCTTTTTGAGTGGGGGAGGAGGCTTTTCCAGAGACTCGCTTTCGCGCTCATTTCCTCAGGGGAGCCGGGCGGGTTACCCATCCCTCTGCCCTTGGAGTAGCCTCCGCGACTCCGAGGAGAAAGCTGGGAGCCCCAGCGGGCTTCTCGGCAGGGGCTGCAGAGAGGCTTCCAGCCTTGGGCAGGGTCTGGCCGCGGGGCGAGCGCTAAACCACAGGGGCCCCAGAGGACACTGGGTGGGAACGGAAAGGAGTTCGTCTTTGAGAGGTGAGAACACGGGACAAAAGAGCGCTGGACAATTTCTCCCCTAGTGCTAAATTTCCCAACACCCCCGGTGCCCCAAGAAGTTTTTATTACCTTTTGTTTTAAAAATCTGACTTGGAGCCTTCCAGGTACATGCTCGGAGGGTACCCCTCCGGGAGCTGGCTTGGGGCGGGGGGGGGGGGCGTGCCTCCGAGATACACAGGGCCTGCAAAGAGTGAGGACTGTCTCACCAGGATTGCAGCTGTACCTGTCCAGACCCCAAGACTTGGCCCCCTCTGACCTTTCAGATAACGGTTGTGCTTCTCACACCTGACAGGGACAAAGGGCAGGGACTGAGAAGGACAGAACTGATGGCTCAGAGGAAGGGATACAAGGGGGAGAAAAATGGGGGTGAGGAGTTGGGGGAGAGAGGCAGGTAGTGGCTGCGCCTTAACGGGGTGCAGAGGGATTTTAATGCGGGTTCCCCAAAGACAAGCTCTGGCTACGTTGCCGCTGAGGAGTGCGGGCAGCAAGCTGTCCTGAGGGGTGCGGGGGGGCTGCTATGTGTCTTTTGTTCCAGGAACCTCAGGTTTTCCATACTTTCCTGCCCTCTCCAGACTCTAGCCCTCTTACATCCCAGCAACTTGGTCTGATGTTTTCAGGCTCTGGGAGGGAGTAGGACTGCAGGGAGAGGGCAAGGGTCCCTCTTGGGCTTTGGTCTCCAGCAGTGCAGCTAACCACACTCCCACCCCCTTTATGTGATGTGGTGGGGTCATCTGGGTCAGGATTTCCCTCCCCTTCCTTGAAGCTGACTGAGGAGGCCTGAGCACTCCAGAGTAATTCTTTGCAGTCCTAGGGTGTAACAGCCTCCCTCTCTAGGGAGCTCTGCACTTTACAGATGTTATTGATCTGCTGCCTGGAGGATGTTGAAACTCTGAGTGTTTAAGCTCTTTACCTCAGGACACACAACCAGCCAGGGAAGGATTTTGCTCCAAAGCCCCCTTTCTAAGCCACTCAGTGACTAGGCTGTGACTTCAACCCTGCAGCCTCTGCCTGGGGACAGGCCTTGGTAAATGCTGTGCCTGTCTGCCAGGGTCATAGCAGACTTGGATGTGGGGACAGGAAACCTAGTGAGGAGAGGGAAAGGGGGCTACTAGATAGGTTCTGGGATTTTGCCAGAGGAAGTGTTCTGCTAGAGGAGGGAGACCAGCTCGTGGGGAGCAGACAGGGTTGTCTCAGACAGGGTTGCTGATACTCAGAATAATTTCTTTTAAGTCACAGAATGGGACAATTTCACAAAGACAAAGTTCAAGCTATTAGGACAGGGAGTGACATTTGGAGCAGGTCGCTTGCATTCTCTATAGCTTCCCCACCCTCAACTTAGGTCCTTGAGCAAAATTGCAACATTTCAGATCTTCAGTGGAAATGAAATAAACTGAGCCAGTGCCTGGTTGTCTCTATAGCAATCCAGCCTTCCCTGTATGAGTGAGTATATGGTTTTTATTCATTTGTTCTCTCTCCCTGGTTCCTTTACTTCCACTCCATCACTCAATGTTCATTCTGAGCAGGTGGCTAATGGGTCTGCTTGGGTTACAGGATGGCTTTACATTTGGCCAAGTTCACTCATATATGTAGCCAACTGTTTGTATGTCTTTCAAAGGCTTAGGATGGAGCTTGGATACTGTACCCCAAGGATGCTGGCAAAGACACTCTGACTCATTAAGGGAGAACTGAGTGTGAGCAGAGAGGGGAGACAGCCTCCCACACATCATCCCAGAGGAATTCTAAGCAGTGTTGTTCAGAGCACTACTTGGCCAGATGGAGATCACCACGGGGGTCATGGATGAGAATACCACCAACACCTCCACCAACTTCCTTTCTGTGCTTCCCCCCCACGGAGCCCAAGCTGCTTCCTTCCCATTCAACTTCAGCTATGGTGACTATGATATGCCTTTGGATGAAGATGAGGATGTGACCAATTCCAGGACTTTCTTTGCTGCCAAGATCGTCATTGGCATGGCCCTAGTGGGCATCATGCTGGTCTGTGGCATTGGCAACTTCATCTTCATTGCCGCCCTGGCCCGCTATAAGAAGCTGCGCAACCTTACCAACCTGCTCATTGCCAACCTGGCCATTTCTGATTTCCTGGTGGCCATCGTCTGCTGCCCCTTTGAGATGGATTACTATGTGGTGCGCCAGCTGTCCTGGGAACATGGCCATGTCATGTGTGCCTCTGTCAACTACCTGCGCACCGTTTCTCTCTACGTCTCCACCAATGCCCTGCTGGCCATCGCCATTGACAGGTGAGTAAGAGGGTGCCAGAGACAACAAGGAAAGGAACATCGGAATTGTGCTTTCCTTTACTGTAGGTGTGGGTTGAAGAGAGGTGTCTGTATTCCTATAGGTGTGGATGCGTGGAGGTTCAAAAGTTGGTCCATTGACTGTAAGGAGAGTTCTAGTTTTCCAGCTGTGGGCAGGCACAGGTAGCAGAGCTCCCTAGAGTTGGGCAGGGGGAAGGGCCTGTGGTCCTTCTGCTATGGACGTGCTCCTAGATGTATCCTAGATATTCAAGGTCTAGAGGTACATAGGTAAGAAGAAATGTGGAGGCTCAAGTTTAAGTTCCAGGCAAGTACTTCTTGAGTCAAGTTGGGAATTTTGAGGAAGATTTTCTCTACTAAACCGTGAGCACCCTCAACCACAACCCCAAACACCAATTTTTCTTTCTTTTTTTTTTTTTTAATTTAAATCCAAGTTAGTTAACATATAGTGTAATAATTATTTCAGGAATAGAACTTAGTGATTCATCACGTACATATAACACCCAGTGCTCATCCCAACAAGTGCCCTCCTTAATGTCCATCACCCATTTAGCCCATCCCCCACCCAACACCCCACCAGCAACTCCACACATGGTTTGTTCTCTGTATTTTAGAGACTCTTATGGTTTGTCTCCTTCTCTGTTTTTATCTTATTTTTGCTTTTCTTCTCTTAGGTTCATCTGTTTTGTTTCTTAAATTCCACATATGAGTGAAATCCTATGGTACTTGTCTTTCTCTGACTGACTTCTTTTACTTAGCATAATACACTCTAGTTCCATCCATGTTGTTGCAAACCGGTTTATTTTAAAATAAGATTGACAGATTTGATTTGAAAAAAAAAAAGGAAAGAAAGAAAAAGAGAACAAATGTCTACTTGTTCTTTTTGGTTGTTGCATTAATCACTTTGCTCCTTTACATACGTTTGCATGCGACAATGTAGAAGATCTGTTTCTAGTGATGGGAAATAAACGCAATAAGAGCAGTCTATGAAAATCTTTCTTCTGTTATGTTCAGTCTTTTCATTTAGGACAATCATCTGTGCCAATGAACCAGGGTAGTTTTTGTTCCCTCAGGAAAAACTTTGCAAGCTCCTCTGCCCAAAGTTGACTCTTATTCCAGAGCACCTTGGTACAGTCCAGAGCCAGTTACCTGGAGGGTCAGGGCCTCCATGTACTTGGATCTGAACAGCACGTCTCTCTCCCTTAACCCAGAGAGCCTGGAGCACAGATGCTCAACCTGTTTCATGGCCTCAGGGCTCTGGTGGAGTCTAGCCTGCCCCCGCATTCAGGACATCCCGGGCAGTGTTCCGGGGAGGAACACAGCAGATAGAACCTGTTTTCTGAAGCCAAAGTCAGAATAACCAGAGATTGGATAACCTGGAAACAGGCCACTCTCCAGGGGAGATTGAGAAGGAACCTGGCTTTAAAAGCATTGTGAGCTGGGGCCTCAGCCTCTTTTCTCCCAGGAGGAATGTCAAGGAGTTAGCAGCCTAAAGAGCCCTGGCTCTGTCACCTGTAGAAGGTACTCAGAGTTGTCACCCCTGCATAGGGCTACTTTGGCCAGGGTCCTCCACAGCAGTCTGGAAGCCCCACGGTATTTTATCCACCCAGGGACAGACCTTGGGTGAATCAGGAGGGACCCAGTCAAACAGCTCTAAGTGCCCTTTAGAGCTGTCAAGGAAGAGCTCCAGGAACCCTGTCTCTGACCTTTCTGAAAGTAGAAGCTGAAAGCATAGAGGACCCTTTCCTGAAGTTTCACTCCGACAAGACATATTTGCAGAGGGGGTGCTCTCAGCCACTAAAAATGGGGTATGGTAGTGTTTGTTCCCTGGGCAGGGCAGGCTCCCACTCCTGGGTGCCATCCACTTTACGATGTAGGGGGCCATTTGTCAAAAGGGATAACACTGCAGAAGGGAGTAGCTTCAAGGGGGACAGGAGCCAGGATAAATTAAGGGGTACTAGGTTCTTCTGAACATGTAAGAGGTAATATCTGTGTGAATCAATCAACCTCGTTCTATTGAACTTTTTCACATTAATACACTACTTTTATATCAAACTCAGCTGTCTGAAATCCTACAGGCACTTCTCGTGCACTGTGAATTTATGTAATGCAGTTTAGATACAATAAGAAAGATTAATTGGAGAACATGCTTTGTATCTTGGGACTGCGATTGTTTACAGTGGGGTTGTGATTAGAAACTTGAACCCAGACACAGGAGGAAAGCAGTGTTGCCTGCACAGGCCATCCAGTGGCCTTGACCAACTAACCAGCTGCTCCAACGTGTGAAGTTCCCTTACTGATGTTTTGATCTTTGCTTCCCACTATTTTTATGTGTTTTTACCATTTAATTTCAGTTTTGCAGTGCAGGACTTCACTGATTTTTGTCTGGCCTCATGTGTTGTTCAGGATTTGATCAGTGATTTTCATGTTCTATTTGGTTAGTTTTGGGTAACTCGTTTTTTTAAAAGTATTTTTCAGTGTTTAAGTTATTTTTGAGAGAGAGAGAGACAGAGTGCGAACTGGGTAGGGGCAGAGAGAGAGAGAGAGAGAGAGAGAGAGAGAGAGAGAGACGTAGAATCCGAATCAGGCTCCAGGCTCCGAGCTGTCAGCACAGGGCCTGACACGGGGCTGGAACTCACGAACCATGACATCATGACCTGAGCCAAAGTTGGACATTTAATCGACCGAGCCACTCAGGCACCCCCTTGAGCAACTCATATTTATCTCGATATACCAAATACACTACAGTTATAAAAATACCTTTGTTTTTATTTAATGAAATTGCAGGGGTAGCGTTAGTGGTTATTTTGCTGGGTTTAAACTCCTGCTGCAGCACCTATTAACCCTAGAACCTCATGTTAGCTCTTTAACATCTCTTTGCCTCAATTTTCTTACGTATACAAAGGAAATAATAAGAAAACCTAATGTATTGGGTTGCTTTGAGGATTAAGTGAAATAATATATAATTGTTTAGAACAAGGCATAAGCCAGAGTAAGCACCAAATAAACAGTGGATAGTATAATTCTTAAATTAATCCTTAAAGGAACAACAACAACAAAACAAACCCAGGTAAACTAATGAATGTTTTCGATTGGCTGACCTCTTCATTTTCACTGAAGTGGTTGTTTTATGACGTGATATTAAAAAACATAAAAGTTTCTAAGACATGCAGCTATGAAGATATGGCACAACAGAACTATTTGTCTTCTATCTTCTCTATGTCTGTGACTAGCTCCATGGCTCTCCCTCTGCGCTAACACAGCTCCTTTATAGGACCTGCTAATGCTCATGGCTACCTCCTCCCTGTTCACTCAGGCCTGGCTGTCAGAGCCTCCTCTTGGGCTCCTTGCCTCAGTGTCTCTCAGCTCTGCCCCTCTGCCAAAGCTCCACCCCTCACAATCCATGCTAAACATTCATTCATTCAAACGGAGCATTGTTGTAGAGCAGCTATGATGTGACAGATACCATTCCAAGCACTGGGGATATGACAGTGCATAAGAAAAATAAGCCCCTTGCCTTGGAGAGAGGTAACAGTCAGGCACACAAACAAAGAAGGTAATTTCAGAGCAAGACAAATACTCCGAACAAAAAAGACAAACATGAGAACATCGAGAATGATGCAGGGTGGGAGTTACTCCAGGTACGTAGGAAATGTGTCTCTGAGGAGAAGACATTTGAAGGGAACTCTGGAAAAAAAAGAAAAAAAAAGCGCCAGCCTTGGGAAGATAGGGAAAACGCATTCCAGACAAAGGAAATTATCAGTGCAAAGGCCCCAAGACAGGAACAAACATGAAGTGTTCTAAGAACAGAGAAAAGGCTCCTGTGGCCTGAGGGAAGAAAGCAAGACTGCAGCTAAATTAATCTTGTGCTTGTCTCCCCACTCTTGCTCGAAAGACCTCTACTAACTCCATTGTCTGCAAAATGTGGCTCGAACCTCTTCACCTGCACTTTCAACCTTTTATTATTGAGCCTCAGACTGCCTCCCAGTCTCAGGCTAGGTAAACATATTTGTGTCCTGTTTCCAAAAGAGGTTGCAATCTTTTTGAGAATTGTCACGATGACTCATTCCATTCCTATTCATCCGGTGCCAAGCACTTGCTGAGAGTGAAGTTTTACTGGAATCCTAGGTGCCCGAATTCACTGACATCAAAAAATTATAACAGAAGTAAGAGGCGATCCCTGCTCTCGAGGAGCTTACCATCTGGAGGGGGTGGGGGATGGTGTATAACACTTAGGAAACAACATAAAGTAAAGGACAAATTTTAAATAAGATTTACCTGGGTGCCTGGGTGGCTCAGTCGGGTAAGTATCCGACTTTGGTTCAGGTCATGACCTCATCATTTGTGAGTTCCAGCCCCGTGTTGGGCTCTGTGCTGACAGCTCAGAGCCTGGAGCCTGCCTCAGATTCTGTGTCTCCCTCTGTCTCTGCCTCTCCTCTGCTCATGCTCTCTCTCTCTCTTAAAAATAAACGTTAAAAAAATTTTTTTTAAAATGGGATTTACAGAAGCATGAGGTCATTGTATACTAGAGTAGGTGGCGGAGGCTTCCAGGAGGAGGTGAACATTTAACTGGCCTTAAACAAGTGGTAATCAGCAAAGGACAGGAAAAGTTTTCCATGAGGGTAGTGGGGCAGTGTTTGCAAAAGATAAGGTGGGAATGCTTGAGGTATGAGGTCCTTTGGGGAGATCTAAGGGACCCTTGGGGACAAGGAATATAAGCCGAGTAGAGATCACAAAAGATAGGGTCAAATTTCAGAAGATCTCAAAATCTACATATAGGAAGTCAAACCTGATAAAGCAGGGAGCTGAAAAAGATTATCAGAGGACTGTGTCCCCCAAGGTCTGGGTTTCCCCTTAGATGTGGAGACACATGCACTGGCCTTGATGTGAACCCATAGATCTCAGAGCATGTGGGATACTGGGTGACACTCCCTTTTTTATCCAAAATCCAGGGGAAATGGCCGGTCAGCCTGCCCACTGACCACTCTTCTGCTCTGCTGCCTGGGGCCAGCTAAGGCTTGAGTACTTGTGCTCAGCTTTAGGAAATCACAAATCCTCCCCAGTGAGTTCACTGATGGGGCTGACCAGCCCGAGGTGTGGGTCCTGAATTCCCTGACCATTTCATGACTGGCCTAGAAGCTGCTGTAAACACCATTTCTGTGTTTGATCTGGGGTTGGGTCCTGGGCACAGAGGGAGCCCAAATATTCTTTGCTTAATCACCAAGCTCACCATCATCACACAATCACTGCCTGGATATTTCTTTGTCCAGCAGCCTTTATTCTTTGTTCTCTGGGAAATGTTGGCTCTAAGTGGATCTGGACCTGAGCCATTATAATGGTAGACACAGGGCAAGCCAAGGGCATATGCATAAGCAGAGAAAGTAGCTGCCAGTTGCCCAACTCCTTCTTGGAACATCAATAAGCAGAAACCAACTGTGATGGAGAGAAAAGAGGAAAAGGATGCGACGATTCTGCTAGGATGCCAGGAAAAAGGGGTATTGCTTGCTCTGATTGGAAAGGGAGGGGACAAATGTCATATTAGAGACCCTACTGGATTTGGAGCAAGATATGGATGAGCCTGGACCATGGTTCTGTCAATTTCTAGCTGTGTGGCCTTTGGCAGGTTATTTAACTTCTGCAAACTTCAGTTTGCTCATCTGTGAAATGGCCATTTTTGCTGTATTACCTGTTCAATAGACTTGGGGATATGTAATGAGAAAGTTGATTTGAAAATGCTCTGTAAATTACAAGCTGTTTTACAAACATAAGCAAGTATTACTAATGCTAGAGTTCTGGAGTTCTGATCCTAGCACAAGCCAAGACTGGTGGCAATCCTTGAAACAGTTTTTTTGCAATTTTCCTTTTGGTAAATGTATTTGGAAGGACTCTTGCACAGCTCCTGGTTCTAACCCTGGGAATGCAGTTGGGGTGAAGGCAGGGAGAGCCAAGATGAAATAAACATCTGATGGGGAGTCACAGATTACCCTGAAGATTAATTTTTATGTAAAAATAAATAGATTCAATGAAATAAAAAGTAGCAGAGAACTTGAAAATGAAGTATTTACCAATAACAGGTAAAAAAAGTTGCTGTGTATACAGAATAGCTTTGAAAAAATACATTTTATTTTATTTTTTTGTTTATTTATTTATTTTGAGATCGAGAGCGAGCGAGCCAGCGGGCTCATGCGCACACGCCAGCATTTGGAGGAGAGGCGGAGAGAGAGAGAGAATTCCCAGGCAGGCTCTGTGCTGACAGCATGGGCTTGAACCTACAAGCTATGAGATCATGATCTGAGCCAAAATCAAGAGTCGGACTCTTAATTGACTGAGCCACCAGGTGCCCCTGAAAAAATACATTTTAGGCTGCTAACCATTTCTTGTATGTTAGTAGCCTGTGGTTGTTTATGTGCAGTTAATGCCAGCAGACCAGGTCTGAGGACCCAGAAGGGGTCCTGCAGTACCAGCCAAGGGGGTCCCTGGCTGCACATGGGACAGGAAGCAAATGTGAGCCAGAAGGAGGTGAAAGAGTTTACTGAAGGTTTAGAGAGAATGCAGGTACAGAGTGGGAGACTCAGAAAGGAAAGGAAAGAGAGTCTTTCCTTTGTTTAGGGTCTGGGGTTTTTACTGGGGATGGTGGTCTGCTGGACGTGCCCTGTCAGGCATCATGGAACTGGTTAGAACAAAGACCAAGGCCCAGGTGTTATTCGAATGATGCATCGGGATGTTTAGAGCCAGTGGTCTGGAATATGTATATGATGGCTTCGCCAGGTCATTCTCACCTGGTCCTTCCTTAGGTGCTATCTAGTCTGAAGAAATCATTAACTCCTTGTCCCTTACAAGGAGGACATACACTATTTGCATTCTGAGGCACATGTAAAGTGGGGGTGCAGTGTCTAGCAAGAATAGAAGCAAGAAAAGGAGCAAAAAGCAGATTTTTATGGAGTCTTTCAATTTCCCTACCTCATAGTGTGTAATTAGAGCCTCATAGTATCTCTGTGAGGCTGGCAAGGCCGGTGATATTTCCATATTACAGATGAGGAAATTGAGCCCACAGAGCTAAGAAAAAGGACTCAAATCACATAAAAAGTTTGTGGCAAAGCTGGGACTGGATTCATGGTCTTCTGCTAGATTGGCATTCTTTCCTATTTGTTCATTGAAAAAACACTCTGACCTTGAAACATCACAAAGACTTAGGAAGTTGTTATTGGGAAAGGAAGGAATAGAATTAATATAGTGAAAATTCATATGGTTAACAAGTATAAATATGGAAATATTCTTTGACAAAGTAATCAATAGAACATGGCAGGGCAGATAAAGAGGGAGAGAGTGAGTGAGAGCAAAGGTGCTAAACTCTTAGTTTTTGTCATGAGTCTGAGCAAGTTTGGTGCACTTAATATAGCAGGAGCATATGTGGTCTTTATGAAGGGTCCATACATGTGCATTGACAGAAGCATTGCCAACACCCTGCAGACATTCGCATTCCACCCTTCAGCACCTGGGAGATTGGCAAGAGGCCAGAGATTTCTGTTGGTGGCACAGCATGTCAGGCAGCCCGCTAGGTGTCCAGAGGGTGGACACAACCCATCCAACTTCATCTGACATCTCTAGAAGAGAGCAGGAATCTCACTCCTGTAAACTCTCCAAATGACACTCAATGGAGTTGGCTGCCTATGTTGGGGGAGGAGGGACAGACACATCAGGAATATAATCAGGAAAAAAATAGGAATGAACCTCCTCTTCCAATCAAAATCCTAAGAACGATGTCCTAAAAGGGATTAGTTTCAAAGGAAATAAAGTTAGTCTGGCTTTCCTTCAGGCTTCTCTCGCATTTGCTCTTGGCTCTACCTGGGATAAGCTATGGACACGTGAGAATGTGTTTATTTCCAGCATTATTTATCACTCCCTTCCACTTCACTCCTCATCTTTCTCCTTCTCCAACTTCTACCCCCTGCCAGACAGGGAAAGCCTTCCAGGAAACCAGAGCTCTCTGCATAAGTATGTGCTCTCTCTCTGGGAAGGAGGCTTTCATACCACACAAATGACTCACATCCCCCAGAAAGTGCTCTTTCTTCGTTCCTGGACCACTGTGGCAACAGCAGTGTGGTTTTTTGGGAAAGAACAAAAGCAATATCTTTCACTGTCTGGTGCTTTGTGGTTGAAAAAAAAAAACATTCATGTATATTCTTGATTGATTTTTCACATCTACCATGAGATAGGGTTAAATGTTTTCTATCAAGGGTCCTGTGGTATATGACCTTGAGAGAGTCAGTCATCTGTCTCCAGGCTCCATTTTTACACCTGGAAAATAAGGTAAATGGTCACATGCTTTTCTTTTACCTTTGAAGCAAAATTTTTAAAAATGTAGATTGAAGACTTTGCCCACTGCTTCCACTGGAAAGGGCAAGATCTCCCGACAACTCTTTGGAATTATCAGGCCCTCTTAGCTCTAAAAACTATGGGCTAATTAGGAGGAGTAATCTTGGAAACAAGAAAGACCTGGGAATAGTGCCAGGCCAGAAACCAACGGGAGGCATTATTACTACTTTGAATAATAGTTAGTATTTATTGAGTATATATCATGTCTAAACCTGTGCCAAAAATTGTGTATCTATTAGCACAAACAAACAAAAGCTTTTGTAGGTAATGAAACCGAGACTCAGAATGATTGAACAAAATTTGCCCAAGGTTGCGATAGCTAGTAAGGGGGTAGAACTGGGGTTTGCACTCAAGTCTGCCTTTCTGGAAAAGCTCACATGGTTGTTTTTCCTCCACATGTGCCATTCGGTGGCACCTTCTCATGTTGCAGAAACAATATCACCACCCAGCACTACCTCATTACAGTGGTTGAACCCATTTGTGTTCTTGTACTAGATATCTGGCCATCGTCCACCCGCTGAGACCCAGGATGAAGTATCAAACAGCCACTGGCTTGATTGCCCTGGTGTGGATGGTGTCCATCCTCATCGCCATCCCTTCAGCCTACTTCACAACCGAAACGGTCCTCATCATTGTCAAGAGCCAAGAGAAGATCTTCTGTGGCCAGATCTGGCCGGTGGACCAGCAGATCTACTACAAGTCCTACTTCCTCTTCATCTTTGGCATCGAGTTCATGGGCCCCGTGGTCACGATGACCCTGTGCTACGCCAGGATCTCCCGGGAGCTCTGGTTCAAGGAGGTCCCAGGCTTCCAGACGGAGCAGATCCGGAAGCGGCTGCGCTGCCGCAGGAAGACAGTGCTGGTGCTCATGTGCATCCTCACTGCCTACGTGCTGTGCTGGGCTCCCTTCTATGGCTTCACCATTGTGCGCGACTTTTTCCCCACCGTGTTCGTCAAGGAGAAGCACTACCTCACGGCCTTCTACGTCGTGGAGTGCATCGCCATGAGCAACAGCATGATCAACACCCTGTGCTTCGTGACCGTCAAGAACAACACCATCAAGTACTTCAAGAAGATCATGCTGCTCCATTGGAAGTCTTCTTACAATGGGAGTAAGTCCAGCGCGGATCTTGATCTTAAAACCACAGGGGTGCCGGCAACTGAAGAGGTGGACTGCATCAGACTAAAATAACTGGATGGACCTTTCAAAGTTTAAACAAAGACAGACCTTTGGGACACTGACCAGTGCTAGACACAGACTATCAACCAAGAACTCTTGGTTTTCAGCAGAAGGCAGAGGTAACGGACAGCTTAGTGAACACTGTGTTCAAGGAGCTCAGAATTTATAAAACTGATGTGACTAGATACCATCTCCAGTGGCCAACAGTAACTGAATGTCTAATGTATGCAAAGAGTAGGCACTGGTGAAATGCATATATGTTGACAACATTTAATTGGCAAAAAGAAATAAGGATTCAGCCAAGACAAATGTTGGGGCATAGCCTGAAATGAGAGGCTTTCCAGAAGGGAACCCAATTAGGCATCTAGGACTGTGGTACACGTGTTTGTAGGGTGAGGGTCTCTGACCATCTTGAGTACTCATCAGATGCTGATGTAGTCCATCTCTAGGACTGTTCTTGGTCTTGAGTTCACTCCTAATATTTGAATACAAACACAGGCTCCTAGTTCTTTCTTCATCCCTTCTTTTCTCATCCCTGGTCCCTATTCTCACTGTGAGGAACTTTATGTGCACGTACATGGACACCTCAATATGCATGACCAAGTTCTGTCCAAGCCCTCCTCCCCAACACTGCTCCATGGCTACCCCTCAACTGTGCCCACACATGGTGAGGCTCATCATCAGGAGAAGCCACACACCCTGAAAGCCTTTTGGTCAGGCTATTAAAGGGTTCTGGGTATTTTGACTTGCTCCAGGGAAGGCCTGGGCTCAGGATGAGTGTGTTCCCTTGGCTCCATGGACTTCTCACTCCATGGGGAGGAGTGCAGCTGAAGGACCACTGAAAGCCTGTTGGGTTCAGGGCAGGAGCTCAGGTTTTCTGGGTCTAAAGATGATACTGCTTCTACCTCTTAGTTATACTGGCTTGGACCAATTAGGCTTCTCCTTAAGTCCTTCTCTTCCTTCTCGTGTATCCATGCTTGTGAAGCATAGAATCTTTGAAAGTAGACACACCTCATGGATGTGGCTGTCAGCCACTTTTCCATTTCCACCAGCTGTCACCCTCATTATTATGGTTTGAGGGCAAGATGTATTTGTCACTGGTGCTTGAAGCCCATCATAGTTATTAATTCTTCGGATTAAGACTTGTTTCTCTTTTAAAATGGATGTACTCTTGGGACAGATGACCTGCGCATTTCTACCCCTCAGTATAAACGAAGCCATGTGATCCAGTGGCAGATGGTGAAGGTTGGTGGTACAGCCCTGGGCACCCAGGAAAGAAAGGGATGTACAAATGGTTGGTGGGGGCCCAACAAGGAGATTCAGTGGCTCCACAGGCTATTGAGGGCTCATCCTACTTTCCAACATACCCTCATTGTTTGGTATTCTGAATTTTGGAATTTGGACTTTTGGAACCAGAAGATTTGATCCAGCCTTGGCTCTGTCACCTGTGTGACCCTGGGTAAAGCTTCTCAGAGGGGACAAAGATAATACTTGTGATAACTACTGATGAGGTGGTTGTGAAGAACCAATGAACTAACATGTGGGTAAAGTCTTTTCAGGCACAACAGTAATCAGAAGAATGGACCAACAACTGTGTATAGTGTGCCTGACAAAGAAAAACTTGTCACTTTGGCTTATGTATCTGGAAACCTTACCATCTCCCCTTTTCATTACTCTTTGTGTGAATTATTCCTTTACCTCTCTTAGCCGTGCTCTATGAGTTAGGTTCCTAACAACACCCTGGTACAACAAGGCAGTGAAACTTGATGGTGAAAGTGTAACAGGAAATGGCAGAGTGTCTGCAGTCAGATGAGCTCAGGGTTTTAGAAACTTCAGAATCAGAACATCTTTGTAATTGTGGAAGTATTGTGACCATGTTCCTATGCCTGTTCCCAGCCAGCATGAATCTGGGCAACGTGATATTTGTTTCTCAACCTTTTGTTAGTCTCGTGAGTGTATATAGCTAAAGAGTAGACTTGTCTTTTCCCTCTCAAATAATTCTAGAGCAGCACATCTATGAGGCTATTTAACTGACACTTGTATGGCATTTCCTTCCAAATATAGTCAACTCTTCATTTTTGCCAGCAAAGTTCATTTTTTTTAATAGTTACCTTATTTCCCTGGAAGACATATTTCAAAACCCTCTTTATTTTTTTCGTATTCGTCATCCAGCAGACTCACTCTACAGCTGAATCAGAGTACTCTCAGAGAATAAAAACTAAAATATTAGCCTAAATCGAATATACCTTGGAAGGCAATTTTTATTTCTTATAAAATTACATATTACACTCTAAAATCAGGAAAGTTAGCTTTGGACCAAAAAATAATAAAATGACATAATTAGTTGTGGTTATGTTCACCTTTTCCATTAGGATTGCTAAACAAGAGTTGACAATAAAATAAGAGTTTTTTGGGGCACCTGGGTGGCTCAGTCAGTTAAGTGTCCAACTTTGGCTCAGGTCATGATCTTGCAGTTCGTGAGTTTAAGCCCCACATCGAGCTCCGTGCTGACAGCTCAGAGCCTGGAGCCTGCTTTGGATTCTGTGTCTCCCTCTCTGCCCCTCCCCCACTCAAGCTCTGTCTCTCTTTCAAAAATAAATAAGCATTAAAATTTTTTTTTAAAAATAGGAGCTTTTTATATGTGAAAACCAAACCTCTTTTTGCTTTTCAGCCTCAAATGTGTCAATTTTTCATTTGTTTAACTATCTGTAGTATTTCTAGATGTTGTGTCTGCTTGTGACTTTATGGTGAGTGGAAGCATTGTGCTGTGATCAAGTGAAATAAAAAAAAACCCGTACATATATAATCATCGACCATAGTGTGCCTGTAATTTTCATCCCTCTTCTTCCTCCTTTTCTGAATCATAGTATGATGTTTCTTTGAGCACTGAATAGATGCTGATTCCGTGATCACAGGAATTGTGAGAACAGTGCTAACTCATACTCTTTTTGCCTTTGAACTTCTCTGTCCTAAAGAAATTTCACTGATTTATATCTTCTTCCTATAAGTCTGCTCTGGTAAAACCATTAATGCTTTCCAGCATCTGAATGCCAAGACTTGAAATATGAGGACCTGTTTATGCCTGTTACATAAGCTAAGGCTAACCCTTTGGGTAGCCTTAATGTCTGCACATGCAAAATGAACCAGGAGATGAAAGTGAGACTCCACACCATGTTCACATCAGTGGCTGAGTGGTAGCCTGTTCAGCTGGTGGTGTCTCCAAAACCTGGTGATGAGCCCAACAAGGTGACGCTGGTGTTTATGTGTTTTTTTTGCTGTTCTTTACACACTTTCGATATGCGAAGAGATGGGCACATTGTCATATACAGAAGGATAAAGACATGATTTTGTAAAATCAAACCATTTCCTTAACTAAAACAAAGGAGAAAGGCAGATTTACAACAGAGCTTTTGAAAATTTTGCCTAATGATTACACATTTGAAAAGTAATTTCTTAAATCAAAGGCATTAGAACACAGCAATGTGGCAGTCACCACAGCAAGCCCTCAAGCGTGAAACAAGTTCCATGCTTATGGAAAGGAATGCTAAAGAATTTGTGAGAAGGCCAGAAAATCCTAAACATGAGTCCTGTTTCTTGAAAAATCGCATACATTTTGGAATATACCCACAAAAATGAGTCCAGTTCTCCTTCACAGAGTGTGAGAATATTAAATTCACATAATTCATTTCATGGTGGATGAAATTGAAAGCCAGAATGGGAAAGAGATGTTCAAAGTCTCATAACTGGTCACCGTGACAGCCAGGGTTAAACCCCAAAGTCCCTAAAGCTTGGTCCAGGATTCTTCTACCACAGAATTCATGTGTGTAGGGAGCATCAGTTTTGGAAGGAGAAGGATCTTTCCCAAGAATCCTTCAGGTGACTATTCAGCTCCAGACAGGCCTTCTCTGGAGACCTTTAAGGAGTTAAGCAGAAGTATTCCTGGTTCCTTTCCAAGCCAAGTTTAGCTCATCTTATCCCTGGGAACTCACAGCACAGACATGGAGACCAGGGGTTTAAGGGAAGACTGCTAAAAAAAGGCTTATCACTGCTTTTTCTTCACCTCGCCTAGTTGGGGGTGCCTAGGAATATAAAAGGAAAGCCACAAGGCTGTTCATGAGAAGGCTATCCTGCCCTAGCAAAGCAGGAGAGAGAGAGAAAGAAGCCATGCTTGGTTGAATGTCCACACTAGAGTGAAGGCCTATGTGTTCAGAGTTTGGTGGCGTCAGAAGCCTGCCTCCTACCACCAGTGAAGAGAGAGGTGTGGTGGCTTTTTGGGTGAGGTGAGGCTTGAACTGAACAAGTGAGGTGTAGAGAAGCAAGAGGGAGAATACTTCACATAAGAGAAATGGCTGTTTTACCTGCGCCCGGAAACAGAAATTGATTTTATTTCTGGGGGGAAAGACTTCTCCCACAGCAAAGGGATGGTCATCCCTGGAACAGGTGACCGAAAAACTGAAAAGCACAGAGATGTAAGGAGAGACAGAAACTAACCTCACGAAGCAGGTCTGTACAATGGAGGTGAGGGATGCAGCTCAAAACTAGGAAGAAAATCAGTGAAAGGCTGTGGAAGAGGACGCTGTTGAAAACAAACTTGGCTAACTGGAATACTGACACAAGGAGCACATATCCTGTGTTGGGGCTGAGCCGAGCACCGCACAGGAATGTCTTGCTCCATCCCCACAGTGGTCCTCTAAGATGGGGCAGGGGCGGGGAGGGGGGGGGGCGGCCTCACTTTACAGATGAGGAAACTGAGTCTCAACTCAGAGGAGTTGCCCAGGGACACACGAGGATTGAATGGTTCTCTGTGATTTGAACCCAGACTCATGCTTTTGATCCCACTGTGCTGCAGCCTCAGAATGTTTTTTCCTCAGCCTTCCTTATTCTTTCTAGAAAACCAAATCATGAAGTGATAAATCACCTCCTATACTAACTAGATTTTTCTCAAAAACTGAAAATAGCACACTCCCGCCTTTATTTTTCCTTCTATGAAAAGTTTTATTCATCCTCAGCAGCTGACCCTAATGTGGAGGTCCTTCACATTTGGGGGTGTTGGGTGCTTCTAGTATCAAGTGGTTTGTAGCCTCGTCTCAGAATAATGTTTTCAAATAATGTTCAGTTCAATTCAACTGAACAATGTTCAATTCAATTCAAATAATTTCAAATAATGTTTTCAAATTTATTAAGTAAAATCCATAGGAATGCCAAAGAAAGAATATAATTTAAAATGTGATTAAAATATTTTTAAAGTTTATGATATAGCTGTATAAATCTTTATATTACATTTCTTTATATGAAATCTTTATTTAATGCCTTAAAAACAGGGTTTAGCATCAGGGCCAACAACTACCATAATTTGGAAGCAGTGATGAATGTGAATGAGTTTTTAGGTCTTTCCCCAGACTGCAAGGTGACATAAAATATCTGTGATGTCTCTTGGGAACAGTTTCAGGGGTTGTTACGTAGTAGTACATAGACTTGTTGTCTATGTCATAATGGCGGGAAATGCTCAAGTTTAGTTACTGGTTAGTGAGAATAACAGTGAATTTTTCTTCATCCATGTTCATAGCCTTGAACTGGTGAAGAAGACCTTCCTTGAGGGAAGGTGTTGCCTAGGCAAACACACCCCCGAGTGGGCACTGGTGGAGATGGAGATCACAGGAAGAGGCACACACATTCAAATGGAATTAAATCAGTAGATCCTCATGGGGCATTCTTGTGAGGACACCTCCAAAGGCATTGTGGTTCACTGACTCTCTGCCCTGTACCTTCTTGGTGGCCCCAATCCTTATCTGTGTGGCAAAGATTCATCTGAGAAGCCAGATAGGATCTTTTTATAACCTGGAGATTCAAGACTATTTCACATCATTATTTAACAAACATTTATGGTCCTAGGCTGTGATGTTACAAAGATGAATGGCACAATTCTTGCTCTTGTCCGTTAATGATCCGGCTTAAGGAGATGGGACATTTTGGTTGTTGGGAAGCACAAGAAAAAAATCCTATAAAAGGAGCATTGCAGATTCACTTATCAAGTCAACTGCTTTGCTCTCTTTTCGTTTGTTACTTTATGTTGTTATGTTAATTATTTTGTTGCTGTTTTCCTCACTTTAATTTTGTTGGTCTTTCATATCTTCTTGAGTTGAACATAAACTTGTTTTTATTATTTTTTGTGTCACTGATTAAGGGAGTGAGTTTCCTTCGAACAGAGCTTTACTCTTGGGTAGACATGTAGAACATCTTTAGCCCTGAAATACGTCTTTTTATTTCATTATATTTGATATATGTATCTCTTGGTTCATATTCTCTTTATGCATTTAAAATTTCCAGCATTTGTTGTATTCTTTTCTTTTCTTTCCCATGATATTTATTTCTTCCAGAGTAGAACTTTGGAGGTTCTAGTCTTTTCATATTTCTTTTTCCTTCCTTCCTTCCTTCCTTCCTTCCTTCCTTCCTTCCTTCCTTCCTTCCTCTCTTTCTCTCCACCCCCTTTCCTTTTTGCATAACCCTATACAGTTTTCCTATTGCTCCTTTCCATTTTACTCACCTTGGATAATGCACTTGATATTACATCTGGTCCTTTCCAAGGTGAGTATCTATCTATCTATCTATCTATCTATCTATCTATCTATCTATCTATATCTATACACAGTTGACCCTTGAACAACATGAGTTTGGACTATGTGGGTCTACTTATATGCAGATTTTTTTGATAAATACAGTACAGTAGTATAAATGTACTCTTTCTTCCTTATTTTGTAATAACATTTTTTCTCTAGCTTACTTTATTATAAGAATACAGTATATAATACATACAGCATACCAAGTATGTGTTAATTGACTATTTACGTTATTGGTAAGGCTTCTAGTCAACAGTAGGCTATTAGTAGTTAAGTTTTTGGGGAGTCAAATTTATACTTGGATTCTTGAATGTGTGGATAGTAAGGAGGTTAGGGTCGGCTTCCCTAACTGTGGGTTATTCAAGGGTCAACTGTGTATGTTACTGTTGTTTATTTCATTAGGTTTCATGATCATGTATGTGTCTTCTTCACTGTATTTCCCCAGAAGTCTATTGTGTTTGTGTAGAGGAGTGTTATGGGGAGATTAACATAATGGATGGATTAGTGGCCAGAAGAACTGGAATCAGAAAGACTAATAAGGAGGGAATAAAAATACAAAGGAAAAGATGGATGGAGTGAAGGTTCTTTAGTGTTACTAGAGATAAGGAAGGAGGAATAAGAAGGGAGGATGCTGACTGAAAATTCAGGAGCAGGAACTTATTTAGAGCAGATAAGAAGTTTATTATTAGACATGTTGATTTGAGGTGCTGATAAAATATTTAGGAATAGCCAGCAAGTAGTTAGAAATACTGACGAGGAATTTAGCAGGAAATTTGAAGTTAGATAGATGTGGCTACCATCCACATCAAACTATCATAAAGGGTCAGATGTCAGATTAGCCTTACAAGTTAGAGCTCTTATTCAGTGTCAAGCTTTGCTAATAATCTCAAATTTCAAGAAATCAAGAACAGGGGTTGCCTAATACAATTCAGTGACTATGCAGGTCCTTCCTTTCTGTGTGAGACATAGTCTTTGCCCCCAAATAAAAGATGAGGTCTCTAAATGAGGTTTGCAGACCCTACACTGGGTAGAGAACACTTAAGCTATGAAACATCTCAATTTTTTTTTTAAGCACAAATCTTCACAGGGATTTTATGACATTTTTTATTAGAGATCATGACTTAAATCCACAGATCCTAGGGTTTTTTTTTCCTGAATTATAATTAACATACAGTATTATATTAGTTTCAGGTGTACAGTATAATGATTTAACAATTCTATAGATTTCTCAGTGTTCATCAAGTTAAGTGTACTCTTAATCTCCTTTATCCATTTCATTCATTCCCCACCTACCTCCTCTCTGGCACAGATTCTAGTTTTATTTACTGTAAATGATCCTGAAATACGAATATCCTGCTAAAGAAATTTTACAGATAAGGACTCTTTTCATATAAAATCTCTAGTCAATTCCAGGAAATCCAGTAATCAACAGGTTTACATGGACATTAGACAGGGCCATCTACCTTCTCACCTTGGGAATCTCCCCCTGGTTATAGTGAGAGAAATGGACCACAGACCAGCCCTTTTGACACCTTCTTCTTCTCACATAAACTCAGTAATTGAGGTCTGGAATGGATGAAAAATTGAAAGGATGGAATCTATAGAGAAAAGTAAAATAGTCATTGAGAAAAAGGAGAGAGAGAGGAGCCAGGAATGAAAAGAGAGAGAGATAAAGAATATTCAGAGAAGAAGAATGAGTTGGCTGTGGCTGGGGAGTTTAGTTTCTTCTCACTCTCCAGTACCCTCTTTTTCCTCAGTAAGAGAACCAAATTATTATTTCAGAGTAAAGACTATATTTCACAGGCTCCCTTGCTGCTAAAGATGATCATGTGACCAAGTACCTGCCAATAAAACACTAGGAGGAAACTTATGAAAGTATGGAACTTAGTTTGCTAAAAAAAAAAGAGAAATACCTTTCTCTTTGCCTTTCAAAATCCTGTAGTTTAGAATGCAGATGTAATGGCTCCAGCAGCCATCTTGGACAATGAAAATAAGGCTTGCACCATAGGGATGGTCGGCCTGAGAGCTGGAAGAATAATGGGCCCGTGGTAGCTCTGGGCATACATACCAGCATTGGATTGACTATCTCTACACTTCTCCTAAATGAGATAAACATAAACTTCCATCTGATTTAAGTCACTGTTTAAGGAGTTCTGCTCCTACGTAACTGGGTACCGAGAATGGCTCAATATCAGCTAGCTCTAAGTACATTTTGTCTTCTACCTTATGCCCATCTTTTCAAGACAAGTTACATTGTCAAACTGCATGAACGAGATATCAATATTCTTTGGTATATTAGTACCTTAGTAAACATCTCATCTGAACAATTCTAATTTAGTCTCTACCACACTTCTGAGGATTTTTTTTTACTTGACTTTCAAAGTGCATCCTCTGTATCATAGGCAAGTTTTTCTTTTTATGGATAAAACTTGCTTAAATGTTTTTTCTGGCTACTGTGACATGGAATATAATAATAATATACTACGCTATTAGTTCTAGGTAATCAAGTATTTCTGTATACTGTAATAAGTAGTTTAGAAGTGTGATTTTATTTAATCCTCATAACCCTATGAGGACTGTGGTAATATTGTTCCTGAGGGATACTTGTCTAGTGAGTAGTCAGCATGCTATTCAAAACCAGGCTGGTTTGATTTCAGAGCATGGGGTCAGTATGCTACACTTACGCGATCTCTTCCACCTTTGTATTTAAAGTGACAAAGTCATGGATTGAAGGGATACCTCTGAGTGATATCAAGATGTAACTACCCTATCTGGTCTTTTCTTTATCCCCTCTATGTGTACTAATGTACAGAGGAGTATTTGAGGACAAGGACTCCACCTTTCAGCTCCATCATAATGAGAATTCTATCTAGGCTCACAAAGTGTCTGTGTTTTTGCCCTTGTCCCCAGTGCTAAAAGGCAACAGGTAGGATAGTGGATCCAATGGATCTGTTAGCTTCCATACACTGCTAATTAGAAAAACCCCAAACAGGCCACCATGATGGGAGTTCTGAGGCTATGGATAGTAGAGAAGTGAGCACTGACAACTCTTTCAAAATTAGGGTCTCTGAAATGTTTATATCAGAGATCTAAAATTAATAGATGGTTTGTTTGGAGTAGGCTTGCAGAAACACAGGGTTAGAACAGTTCTCAGTATATGGCATTAATATGTATTTCTACAGCTCTTTGGCCTTTTTACTTAGGAGGTGGGCCAACCAAAGTCTTCCATGAATTTCAAGGAATAATATTTGGAGCATCAGTAAGTAGTAAATAACCAAGTGAGTACATTTTGCTTTTTAACAGCATTGAAAACATATGGGACAAAGATAGGTCATCTTCTTCTGGAGATACCCAGAAATTTATAGAATCCTTGAATTAGAACAGGCATTTGAATTTTTGTTTCATTATTTTTGGAATCCATCAAGGTATAATGTCTAAAGACTCTTAAAATGGCAGTTTGTAAAACAAATCATACCTCATCCTAGGTGTACCTCCAGATGTTTAAAAGAACTTTTTGAGCCCTAGGAGGAGGCCAGGCCTTCAGATGAATGTCCTCAGGAGTCAGTGTATCCATTGCAACATATCACCAAACCAGGTAAGAACACCATCCCCCACCCAATAGTTAGAGAGCAGTGACATTACATTTGCTTAATGTAATTGACGTTCATTGCATTGTCACCTGTTTACAACTTAGCAGAAAGCCCCAACACATGATCCTCTTTCCAAGTATTACTGCAGCTCTCTGAGGAAGGTCTAGGTTTCATGAATCTCTTCTTGGATTTTGCCCATCTCGTCAGCCGGGTGTCTCACTTCCATAGTCTTTATCAGCTGTTGCTAGAGTCTGTGGGCTGTGCCTCCCCACAAGGGGGCTCCAAATGGCCAGCATGTTGTACGGACTTGTCGGCCTGTCGGCCTTTCAGAGTCCCTCAACAGGGGAGAGAGAGAAAGCCCTCCCTCCTCAGTCTGAGACCAGGCTGCATGCATTTTCTTTGGCAGAATTCCCTCCTTTGACCCACTTATACTGCTTCACTAATATTTCTGAAAACCTGAGTTTTTTCAGTCTTTAATGAGTGGGACACCAGTAGTCCACCTTATGCTCAGGAAACCCAATTTCTCCTTTTATCCAACATGAGGTAAAGAGCAGCTGGTCCTAATGTGTGCTGTTGATTATGTGCTCTTCAGTAAGGAAATACATGGGCAGAAGTATACACACACACATCTACTAAAAATAAACACCTGTTTTTTAGGGATTGTTCATAATCCACATTTAGGGTATGTCTGTTGTGGGAGGAGAGGACACTGACTGGAAGGACTCAAAGATATGTCAAACTACATTATGAAAACCAAATTAATCTCAGTCCAGAGCATTAGCAGTAGGGTAGTGTCTTCTCCATGAGCAATGGACAAGAGCGGGTATTATATATATTTTATATAAATAGATATGATATATATACTGAAATAAATCATATATGTACTTTATATACATCATATATAATTTATTTTATATACTGTGATAGGTTGAATAATGGCCCCAAAGATATTGAGGTCCAAATCCCAGGAACCTGTGAATTCTACGTTATATAACAAAAGGGACCTTGCTGATGTGATTAAGTCAAGGCTCTTGAGATAGGAGATACCCTTGGATTATCCAGGTGGGCCCTAAATGTAATCACAAGTGTCCTTATAAGTGGGAAGCAGAGGGAAAAAAGATGATGTGACCATGGAAGCCAAGATTGGAGTGATACGCTTTAAAGATGGAGAGGGGGGTAACAAGCCAAGGCCTCTAGAAACTGAAAAAGTCAAGGAGATTAATTCTCCCCTCAGAGCCCCCAGAGGGAACCAGCCCTGCCAACACCTTGACTTTAGCCCAGTGAAACTGATTTTTGGATTTCTGACCTCCAGAACTATAAGATGCCACCAAACTCTCCTTAGGGTTGCTGCTTTGAGTCCACCCTGGAGACATTACATTCTACTCCAACCCGCATATGCTTCTAGAATCAGCTTAGGAGAACTCCAGTGTAGGTCTTGCTGCCTCTCAATCCCAGGCTTTCGACTCTGGACTCCCTCTCCTGTTGGAATCCTGGCTCCAGTTGCCAACCCTGTACTGTCACGCTAAAGATGCCTGCCAAGTTTTCCTTGGGGGACGTGGCATTTTTGGGGAATGAGATCATTATTATTTGTGGTAAAATGAGATATTTGGATTACCACTGGATTTCTTTACATTGTCCTCTCCATACCGCTTACTACAATGGAGATATTCCACAGGAATTGACAGCCTAAGTCCTCTTCTCAGAAAAGTCTCCTTCATGGTTTAAAGAAAATCCATCTCTTCCGCATCCTTTATGGCTTGGAACTGGAAGAAACCAGCTGGGGAAAGGCAGATCAGCACTGCTGACCCCTTCTTCCAAATTCTCTCTGAGCCATCATCAAGAATCACTTTCCTGGAGAACTTAGCTCATTTGGACTAAGAATACTTCTGCTTGGTGTGTCCCTCTGGAAGCATTTTATTCATGCAGATAATGAGCAGAGGCAGCCGCTGGCTTTTTTCCGTGCTTAGCTAATACAAGTGCTGTGTTGCTCCCCTTCCATGCTTAAGCTTCTGCCAGAAGGGCGATATCTCTGGGGCTCATAGAAGAAATGTCAAGAGCTGTTCAGCCCAGATACTGTGTTTGCAGCTACCCTCTCCAGGGCTTATGGGTGTTACAAAAATTAAACCAATTTCTTTTGTTTTTTGTACAAACTTCTACTTTATTTTGCAGATTTAAAATCCAGGGATTCTATAAAAATAGTCACTGCAGTTGGTATCATTGTTTTTACCATGTACCATTACTCATTCATTATTTATTTACCAAATATCTATGTAATGTTTACTATGTACTAGTACCATGTAGGTGTTGGGGATTCAACAGTGAATGAGACAAAATTCTAGCCCTCATGGGGCTTATTATGGTCTAGACAAATCCATCAAACCAGCAAATAAGAGCATATGCATAAACATGCAATTTCTGACAGTGGTAAATATTCTGGAAAATATAGAGTAGAATAAAGGTCCAGCAAGTGACAATTCATGGAAAGTGATTGGAGGTAGTTAGGCTGGGGGATCAGAGACTGCTTGGCTTCCTAGAGACTTGAAATGAAAAGCCAGCTCAGCAAAGAACTGGGAGAAGAGCTTTACCAGTGAGGATCCAGCAAGTGCAAAGGCCCTGATGTAGGAGCAATTTTGGTGCGATGAGAAACAGCAAGAGGCTAGCATGCCTGGAATGAGTAAGGAGGAAACGACCAGGGTTGACTGGTGAGGAGGCCATACACCAGATCATACAGCACCTTGTAACAGTGTGAATTTTATCCTAAATGTGAGGGGAGTTTGCTGAAGAGTTTTGAGCAAGGAATTCATGTGGCTTTAAATTAGGATTTCAAATTAGCCACTTTGCCCACTGCACTGAGAAAAGTCTAGGGAAGTGGGCCAAGTTTGGAAGCCAGGAGACAAGCTACAAAGCTATCACTTGCTCTACTTTCTGGAAGATTTCCATTCCACAGATTCCATTTTCACTTACGTTCCTATATTTGTAATTGCTAAGAAGATTCTTTTGGTTCTCTTCATATTCCATTTTATAGAACTCTTTCCTTTCCTTTTTTTTAAAACATATATTTATTTTTGAGAGAGAGAGAGAGTACATGCGAATGGGGAAGGGGCAGAAAGAGAGGGAGACTGATGATCTGAGGCAGGCTCTGACAGTGCAGAGCCCGATGTGGGACTCGAACTCACCAACAAGAACCATGAGATCATGATCTGAGTGGAAGTCAGACGCTTAACCAACTGAGCTACCCAGGAGACCCCCTTTTCTTGTTTCTGACATGAAATTCTTTCTCTTATATTTCAGAGGATATTAATGTTATTTTTTGAGGTCCTATTTTCTCTGAATTGTCTCTGTTACTAACAAGTGTGTTTTATTTTATTTACTTACTATTGCTTTTTTTTAGTGGTTAACAGCATAGATTCAAGTTAGATTGCCTGGTTAAAATAACAGCGTCCCCACATACTAGATGTGTGAACTTGGGCAAGTAACGTAATGTCTTCATGCTTCAGCTTCTTCATCTTTTCAGTGGAGATAATAATAGCATTGATACAAATGCTGGTGTCAGGGTTAAATGAGTAAATGCATATAAAGTACTTAGAACAGTGCCTAGCTCCTAGACGGGCTCAATTAGGGTCAGCCCTCACTTTTTCTGTTTGGTTTGCTCTATCTGTTATATTGGATGTTTTCCTCGCATGTCTGAAGGTTCTTGCCTCTCTGTTCAAACTCAAGACTCTGAGCAGCCCCAGGAGACCTGATTTGATAAAGTCAAGCAGATTTTCTTTGTGATTTCAACTGCTCAGGGCAAGGAGCCCACTTGGGCCTCCAGCTTGTCATTAAAGCCTGGGAGAGCTTGGAAAGTTCTATTCCTTATCTTTCCCACCTTCTTACTCATGAGGCTGCCATCTCTCTGTGGGAGAGCAAGTCAAGTTTCTTATTTTCTCTCACAGTAAGCTACTACCTGAGGGAGGCACCTCATTCTAATAAGTCAATTTTCATAAAGAAGATAAAATTCCCCTATCTATCATGTTTGTTCCTTGTTGAACAATCATGATAGTTTCTCTCAGGAAGAAAATACAACCAGATGTTGTGAATAAGACAAAGCGATAGGATGAAATACAGAAGATGAGTTTGGGGACATGGACTCAGTGGTAACCCAACCTGTGCCAGGATCAAATAAAGCACATTAAGAAGAGAAGGCGAGTGATGTAGCAGGATGGGCCAGGGGTGAGGTGGTGAAGGAGAAATTATTTGGAAAGTTTTATTTGCTGAAAATTTTGTAAATTTGGATTGTGAATATCCTAACTGTGAAAGAGAAGACCTTGCAATAATATGTCTCAAAAGGCTTAACTCTTGATTTTGCTGTAATTCAGAGTAATAGACACCTACAAAGCTTGATGTCTTATCAATATCTACCTGCCAGACCAAAAAACTTGGGCACAACCCTAGCCCAGATCACTCCTGGTCCATGATGACCTGTAAGACACCAACCATCAAATGGTTACTTGAACAACTGAACACTTCAATGGCAAAAAATGAACATCAACACATCAACTCTTATCTCTCTATGTGAACAAAAATTAATTTCAGATGGATCAAAGACTTAAAAATATTAGCAAGAACTATAAGGATTCTAGAAGAAACAGAATATCTTCAGAATCTTGGGGCAGAAACAGATTTACTAGGACATGAAAACTATAACATAAAATAAAAATTTAAATTCAAATTAAAATCAAAATTAAATATTTATGCACATTTGAAGGCACCTTTACAAAAATAAACAGGCAAGCAAGCACAGACTGGGAGAAAATATTTGAAATACGTATATCAGCAAAGGACTTGGGTAAAAATATATAAAGAGCCCCTAAAAATTAACAATAAAATGACAAACAGCCCAGTAAAAAATGACAAAAGACTCGAACAGATACTTCACAAAAGAAAATATACAAATGGCTAATAGGCACATGACAAGGTTCTCAACATCATTATCATTTAGATATCAGGAAAATGTAAAATAAAACCGGATGATGCTAATTCCCACCAACTAGAATGGCTAAGATAAAAAATTGGCAAAATGATACATTAGCGAGAATGTGGAGGGACTGCAAATCTCATACACTGCTAGTAGGAATGTGAGATGATACAACCTCCCCCAACCCAAGATGCTGACTTCTGGGTCCTTATCTATAGTTTCCCATAGAAATGATCCCTCTAAATACCTCCACTGTCACATTCTGGACCATCAAGCATGTATAAGCACACAGCTGTATATGAGTGTTGTGCCCCTATGCTACACACACAGAAGGAAGTATGTCTTAGTTACTGTGTATTTGCAGAAAAATACAAAATTTCCATAAAAATTTAACCAAATTTATGGTGTCAATTTCAAGTAAAGCTGACTATGACTGCATTGCCTTTCACCATTTACTCTATTTTCTCCCCTTCAAACTAGATAGTGATCTCTTCATTTCTGAACCTACCATAGTTCCCAGATTATAATGAGGCACAATAATTATGGGTTTGGTCACTTTCATGTGGAACCCACATAAATGGCAGGTGGCAGGAAATAAATTGGTTAGAAATGTCACCTGCTTGTATTATTCACTTATTCAAAAATATTCATTGAATTGTTATTTTCTGCATGTTAATTTATTTTATTTTATTTTTTTTTCAACGTTTATTTACCTTTGGGACAGAGAGAGACAGAGCATGAACGGGGGAGGGGCAGAGAGAGAGGGAGACACAGAATCGGAAACAGGCTCCAGGCTCCGAGCCATCAGCCCAGAGCCTGACGCGGGGCTCGAACTCGCGGACCGCGAGATCGTGACCTGGCTGAAGTCGGACGCTTAACCGACTGCGCCACCCAGGCGCCCCTCTGCATGTTAATTTAATAAGACCTTGGGCTGTTGGAAGAAAGACCACATATCCACCATCTCTTAACTACCAAGAAGAACAGAAATCAGTAATTAGAAGAAATGTGTTTTATGTGCAATTTTATACTCAAATGGACACTGTAACTGTAGCTGGAATTGACATCATATTCTAAATAAGGGACTAGGTAATTTCTGTATGAAATGTAAGACTGGTGTGAAAATTAAGTGCTCATCAATAACACTTCTAGGGAACCATTTCCTTCCAAGGGGCCATTTGGTTTGCATTCTGGGTCACTGCTGAGTTCAAAGCTTGAGAAATTTAGGTCATAAATTCCTGTATTCCATATGACTTGTTTTACTTCAAGTTTCAGAGTTGGAAGGGATCTTAGAGACCACCTGGTCCAATCCCCCCCTTTTTCGATTGAGGAAACGCTCCAGGGAGGTTAAACACAGACAAAGACCACACAGCTAGTTAGACTTGGGAAACGAATCTGGTCTTGCAACTTTTGGTTCATTCTTTTTCCTCTGCTTCAAGCAGGTAAGATGAGAAATCCTGGGAACAGCTTATTTTGGGGGGCTTTGGGGGACAGAGTGTCAGCTTTGGGGAGAGTAGTTTTATTACAAAGCTTCCCAGAAGCCCTATTTCTCAGAAGCAAACTGCACATGTTCTTTCCTCCTGCCATGGACTCCAGTCTCCTGGGCACGTTTAGGTCAAGTGGTGGCAAGGGGGTGTTGGATACTTGGGGGTCTAGAGAAAATGAAGTTCAGCAATTTATTTCACAGAAGAGGAACTGAAACCAGAGAGGTTAAGCAACCTTATTCTTTTTTTTTTTTTTTTTTAAAGCAATCCTTCTTCACCCTCCTTCTTAGTGAGAACTAATTCTGTTGAAGCTGATTTTGACGATTGCATTTAATCATGATCTCTGGACTATGTGCCTTATTGTCATGAGGCTCTCATTTTACTGATTGATAAAGCAGAAAAACAGAGAAGTGGTGTGCTCTGATGAGAATTCTGGCAGGAAATGAGATGGCCATTACCACTTGTGGTTCTCCTCTTTCCCCTCTCTGCAAGGCGCCTTTTGAAATCTTCTTGCATTGCCTTCCCATGGAGTAATTTAGCAGAGCTTCATTTAAATTGTGCTCATTTGCATTAACTTTCATAACGAAGAAGCATATTCCCAACTGGACTGGAACAAAGCCTGTGGTTACTTTGTGCCTTCTGCACTGTGTCCATTCCCTGGGGGCCCTGGGGGGTCTGAATCCATCATCAGTCAGAGTTAGAGCAGAGGAAGGAGGTGACTGGCAGGAGCAGGCCATGGATTCAATAGAATAACACAATATGTGCCCTGATGCCTAGTATTCAATGTTTGCAAGCGCCTGGTTTCATTGCAATATTATCACGAAGCATAATACAGCAAGTCATTTGGTTCAAAGGTGTCAAAAGGCCTTGTAACTATTAGCCAATCTAATGAGCTAATGTTTTAGTCTGTTTTTTTGTTTTAAAATGTGAATATTTCGTATTAATTCCAAACAGATATTTGGTCATTTGTGGGAATGTTATAGGAGTAGAACCTTCTGCAATTGACATCGGACTGACTAAATGAAAGGCCCTTTGAGTCACACATCCTAACTAGTAGTAATTACTAGTAATTACAAGCTCAAGGTCAGTAAGACATGCTTCTCAGCCTCCAATGGGGGTACAAGTAGGTATTCAGCAGGGAACTATGCTGTTCCCAACACACCTGACCTGGCCTGGGCTCTGTTATGCAGGTAAAGGGTCATTCACTGTACTGAGACCCTCAGGGGTAGAACATCTGGGGAAAGAAGCCAGTTCTGTAATGTTGCTGAGTTTGGGAAGGTCTCTAATTGATTCAGGTGCTTAGCTGAGGACAAAGCTTTCCATAAAGTGATGTCCTCTCTGCAGCTGACCTGTGAGTCCTTAGTGTGGCTTTAACCAGCATGAGCAAATTAGTGAGCCTGACTCCCTGTTGGGGCAGGAGGGTCTCACTCTTGTTTCTCATGAGGACCTGGCCTGAAAATTTTTGTCTGGGTGGACATAATAGCTCTGGACTGTTGTATAAATATGCTATTGAAATTTGAGGGGCCAGGAGCAAATAACAGAGGAGACCAGACCTTCCTGGGTCATTGGTATGTATGGTTCAGGCCACTCAAGGTCTCTGGGACCCCATGATCAGTAATTTCACTTCAGTCCTCACAGTTTTAAGAATTCTCATACTCTAGGTTAAAGCTTTCATTAATATGGACCCTTCTATTATTTTTCAATAAAGCCCCTTCCTTAACAGATTTAAAAGAAATGTTTACTCCCTATTAAAAAAAATTGCACCTTGATCCTTTCCAAGAGATCCCATTTTCCTTGTACAATACAGATGAAATCAAATAATACATATGCACTCATAACCTCTGACCCTCCCTCTGAGCCTCCCCTTGCCCATAAGGAAAATTCTGGAAATTCTAGCATGATTAACTTGATACTTTTCCTTTGATCATGCTCCTCCCACTCTCCTTATCCTCCTTTCTTCTTGCTCCCTCCCCTTCTCCTCATGGTCATTTTTATTCATATGAGGATCTAGTTTATGAGAGAACAGAAGAAATGTTAGCTAGAGAATTTATAATGGAAATGAAAGGAAAAAGCCAATAAATCTAAGAATGAGGTGAAGTACCAGAAGAACCCAGTAGGGCAGATATCAGAGTTTTAAGTTGGGAGCTGAGTGTGGGAGACAAAAATATTCCCAGGGAGAATGTTGCATCTATATGGAAGATACTGAGGATGGAAGAACTGAAGAGAGAGGAGGCTTAAGATGTTTGAGTCTGGGGTACCCCGGGTGGCTCAGTCGATTGAGCGTCTGACTCTTGATTTTGACTCATGATCCCAAGGTCATGGGATTGAGCTCCGCATTGGGCTCTGTGCTGAGTGCGAGGCCTGCTTAAGATTCTTTCTCTCCCTCTGTCCCCTCCCCTGCTCTGCTCTCTCTGTCTCTAAAAAACGAAACAAAACAAAACAAAACAAAACAAAACAAAACAAAACAAAACAAAGATGTTTGAGTCTGGACTAAGAAGGTGGCTCCTCAAGAGTTGGAACAATGTTTGAATTAACTTGAATTGTTTTTAATGACTATTTAGTTGTCTAACTGTTTTTCTTTGAATTTGGTGCTGTTTTTGGAGTTTGGTTCACTGGTTGGGAGAAATTATATTCATATTCTTTAAAAAAGAAAAGCATAGTGAACCTATCTTTGCCCCAAGTGCAGAAACTCTGTCTGAAGAGAGAAAGGACATGTCTTCCAATAAACAATCAGAAGTGTGGCCAGTGCCATTGTGTGCAGGGACACCCTGCTTCACGGCTGCTGCTGATACTTCTCTGAGTGTGCAGAGGTGCAGTTCCTGGCCAAGTACCAACGCATGCCATTGTCAACCTGCCCCTCCTCACCTAACTCCTCTCCTGATGGTGCTCCAAAGACTGCTCCAAAAGAGTCAGTTAATCTAATACAATGTAGAAAAAGAAAAATATCAAAGAAAATTTACAAAATTTTTCAAAATATGTTTTAAAAACCTGGTACTTGGGTGCACTTGGGCACTTGGGTGGCTCAGTTGGTAAAGTGACCAACTCTTATTTTCGGCTCAGGTCATGATCTCATGGTTCGTGAGTTGGAGCTCTGTGCCAGGCTCCGTACTGACAACATGGAGCTTGCTTGGGATTCTCTCTCCCTCTCTCTGCCCCTCCCCTGCTCATGCTCTCTCTCTCTCAAGATAAATAAACATAAAAAAAAATCCAAACATCGTACACTGAAAAAGAGACATAGGGAAATCCACAATTATAGTTGAATGTTTCAACACTTCACCTGTAGGAATAAACAGAACAAGTGAGTAAGGATATAGAATACCTGAACAGTGATATCACCTAATTTTACCTTGTAGGAACGCCTGGGTGGCTCAGTTGGTTGGGTGTCCGACTTCGGCTCAGGTCATGACCTCACAGTTCGTGGGTTCGAGCCCCGTGTCAGGCTCTGTGCTGACAGCTCAGAGCTTGGAGCCTGTTTCGGATTCTGTGTCTCCCTCTCTCTCTGCCCCTCCCCTGTTCACACTCTGTCTCAAGAATAAATAAACATTAAAAAAATTAAAATAAATTTTACCTTGTAAATAACCATAGAAAAATCCCTCACAAAAACAAAATACACATTCAGCTGTATATTGATCATTCATCAAAATAGACAATATTCACAAGAAACTTAAAAAATTCTAATTATACAAAGCATACTCTCTGAACAAGTTGAACTTAAGCTAGAAATAAAAAAGTAGAAACATGCCTGAAACATCTGAAAATAATTGAAAATTAAACAATACATTTTAAATAACCCGTGGATGAAAGAATCACAAGGGAAATTAGAAAATATTTTGCCTTGAATGAAAATAAAAACACAACAGTAAAAGCAGTGCTTAGAGGGACTATATAGCATTAAATATTTATTTTGGAAAGAAGATAAAAAGTCTTAAATAGATGATTTAAATTTCCATCTTAAGAGACCGAAAAAGAAGAGCAAAAGTAAGAATAATAGGAAATAATAAAAAATAGGAAATAACAACATTAAGAGCAGAAGTTAATAAAACAGAAAACAAAATACAATAGAGAAAAATCACTGAGAATCAAAAAAACAGTATCTTGTTGCTGTGAAAAGGTACATAAGTCACCCTGACATTCTCATCGGGGCTCTGATTTGCATGGGTCCATCATAAGCGGATTTTGACAGATGTTTAATTTTGTTACCATTCCTCTTACAGATTCTATTCTTAGGGGATCTGTCACACCCATGCAACTAATTGAGTTGTTGAAAGGCTATCCCTTTTCTCTGTGTGCCAATCAGTTCAGTATTAGCGTCCCTCTATAATACTGGCCAAGAGGAATCAGACACAGACAAATCTTAACCACTTTATTGACCTGAGAGATGGTCTTGGATGATCATATATAGTGAACAGCTTTAGAAGTTACCAAACACCCAAACTTAGTTTTTAAAGGACTTCCTTTTGAAGGGATTACATGTAAAACCTGACCATTCTATATTCTATTAATGACTTCACAGACATTTCTTTTTTTTATTTGCCCAACATTATTTAATCAATTTAATTTGCCAGTCACAATAGCAATTTAGGCACATCCAAAGTCTGTTGCTGGTAAATAACAATTTTAATGAGAAAGTGTGCTAAATGAATTTATATAATTATAAAAATAGTACAGTTAATTTTTCCAAGTCAGTCTATAGCTATGCTTACTTACATGGCTATTGAGAATTCTGTGGACTTTTCATCTATTAAATTTTTATTGTTATTAATAATTATTGATATTTAAATATGTGTGTATTTCACAGACATTTCAAACTTCTCACGTCCAGATGGATCTTTGGATGTCCTCTCTCCCCACTCCCAATTTGTTTGGCTCCCTGTCTTCATTATCTCAGTAAAGGACATTAGTAAACACCTACTGCACTGTGAGAAAGAGGACACCAACTTGCTTTCTCCTTCTTTTTCTCCCTCCTTAAGTCCAACAGCAAGGCTTGTGTCTCCCATTTCCAATATAGGTCTGGGATCTCTCTGTTCCCACAGCCGTGGCTGTGATCCAAGCCACCATGATCTACCCCCTGAGCTAGGACAATAGCTTCCTTAGTGGACTTCTCATATCTCTCCTTGTCTTCTTCCAGTCTATTTCCTTTAAACACACAAATCAGGTCATGGTACTCTCTGCTTAAATCTCCACATGGCTATACAATGCACTTAAAAATACTTGAAACTCCTAATTATGGTCTACAAAGTCCTGAATGGTCTGACATCTACTCATATCTCCAAACTGATCTCAATCTGCTTTTCCTTTAGCCGAGTGTGTGCAGGTATCATTGGCTTTTGCTTCTCTTCCTGGAGCATGTCAAGTGATCTTCCAGGGACTTTGGCAATACTATTCTCTGCCAGGAAAATGCTCTTGGCGATACCACTGTTCTTGATAATATCATCTTCCAGGTGAATGTGTCAGCTCTCCCAAAGAGCAGTCCTGACCATTTTAGGTATGTTCATTTCACTCCCACTCTCATAAGTACCCTTTCATATCACTCTGTGGGCCCCCTCCTCACACGGTTGATAAGTGCCATGACAGTGGAAGTTCACACCCATTTTGCTCATTATTGTATGTGTGGCATCTGGCCAAGTATCTGGAAACCAGCAGTTGTTTAGTAAAGACTTTAGTGTCTTCATGCCTATTGTTTCCTGTATTGAAGAACTCTTCCTCCATCTTCAGAAATCCTGCTACTTCACAGCAGTCCCCTGGACTCTGCTCACCAGTCACTTACCCAGAGAGGTCTTCCCTGACCACCCTGTAAGGCTTCCCATCATACCTACCCATCACTCTCTTTTGCCTCGTTAGCCTTCATTATCTTTGTTCTTACCACTTGATATTTTGTGAATTCTCTTGTTTATTGTTGATTATCCATATTCCCCTAGGGAATGTGACTCCACAAAAGCAGTGACTTTGTTTAAGGCTGTATCTCAGCACTGAAAATAGTGCCTAGAACACAGTAGAGACTTGATAGATATTTATTGAGTGAATGAATGTACAAAGCCAGGCAAGGCCATGCTAAATTCCATAATGAAATGAGTTTGAAGAGTAGAAGATGAGTTGGCATTGAGACCCAGTTAAACCGTAAGCATTTGGGGATTTAAACCCCTTTCCTTTGCTTCCTGGCTTCACCCCTGTGCTGTAAGAGGAACAAAGGAAATGATCCAGAGTATCCGTCTCCTCAATTGTTTCTAGTATCCAGTGTATTTTCACTTTACTTTGGCAGCTCTGTGTGAGTGTGAGTTTTGCATTCATCTTTTAGCTGCTGGGAAGAAAATATAAAGTGAATGAAAGAATGAACATTTAAATGAGTAAATAGGAACGTTCTCAGTGGATGCTTGAAGATGTGTATCAGTCATCCCCTTGGAGAGTCACAAACGGCCTGCAAAACATTGTTGAAATTATAAACAAGATTCTCCCAAATCTGGTACATGACAGATCTATAGTATATCTGTAATAAAAATACATGTTTTAAAAAAGATATGTCTTTGAAAAACCCAGAGATCCTTATCTATATTTGTCTCAGGACTCCTTCTCCCATATAGAACCTAGATCATTTCAGTGTATTGCTATTGGTATTTTTCAGAAGGTCACTCACAGGGGATTAAGCTTGAGTGCTTGTGCATTGTGCCATTGAGTCCATACAGATATTTTGGGTTACTATTTGTCAAAACTGAAAGATTATTTTCAATAATCAAGAAGCTTATCTTTTTTTTTTTTTTTTTCAACGTTTATTTATTTTTGGGACAGAGAGACAGAGCATGAACGGGGGAGGGGGAGAGAGAGGGAGACACAGAATCGGAAACAGGCTCCAGGCTCCGAGCCATCAGCCCAGAGCCTGACGCGGGGCTCGAACTCACGGACCGCGAGATCGTGACCTGGCTGAAGTCGGACGCTTAACCGACTGCGCCACCCAGGCGCCCCTCAAGAAGCTTATCTTAAAAATATTAATGTTTTTCAAAAAAATTCCTGATTTAAAAGTTATATGAATATATATAAAATGCATGTTTAAGAATACATATATACATATATACACATATACACACAGAGAGACACACACAAATCAATTATAAAAAGCTGTTGTAACAAATCAACATGTATTTGTGGTTGTGAAACTTGATTGTAAAACACATATTAACTTGCTTTGTAAAGAATGAAGGGTGGTCAGAGGGAAACAAAATGGCAGCGCCAAAGGGGAGCCTCTGGGTCAGGGCCCAATTGGGGTTCCCGCCACTGCTGCTGCTGACCATGGCCCTGGCGGGAGGCTCGAGGACCACTTGGGCTGAAGTGTTTGACTCGGCCTTGGGTGATACAGCATCTTATCACTGGGCCTGTCAGTTGACCTTCCTCTTACATACCTACCCCAAGGAAGAGGAGTTGTATGCATGTCAGAAAGGTCGCAGGCTGTTTTCAATTTGTCAATTTGTGGATGATGGAATTGGTTTAAATTGGACCAAAATGGAATGTTGAATCTGCATGTAGAGAAGCACATTCTCAATCTGGTAAGCAATATGCTTGACATCTTGGTTGCCTGGACCAGCTGCCATTCGCTGAACTGAGACAAGAACAGCTCATGCTCCTGATGCCAAAAATGCATCTATTCTTCCCTCTAACTCTGGTAAGGTCATTCTGGAGTGACATGATGGACTCTGAACAGAGCTTCATAACCTCTCCGTGGACGTTTTATCTTCAACGTGATGATGGAAAAATAGTTATATTCCAGTCTAAGCCAGAAATCCAGTATGCACCACAGTTGGAGCAGGAGCCTACAAATTTGAAAGAATTGTGCCTACGCAAAATGTCCTATCTGCAAACGAGAAGTTCACAAACACATAGGAAGTGTCTTGAAGATGGAGAAAGTGATGGCTTTTTAAGATGTTTCCCTCTTAACTCTGGGTGGATTTTAACCACAACTCCTGTCCTCTTGGTGATGGTATTGCTCTGGACTTGTTGCGCAACTGTTGCTACAGCTGTGGAGCAGTATGTTCCCTCTGAGGAGCTGAGTATCTATGGTGACTTGGAATTTGTGAATGCACAAAAGCTAAACAGATATCCAGCTTCTTCTCTTGTGGTTGTTAGATGGAAAGCTGGACTATGAAGAAGCAGGGCCTCTACCTACAAAAGTGAATCTTGCTCATTCAGAAATTTAAGTGTTTTTTTTTTCTTTTTTAAAGAAAAGGGTAATAGACATCTAAATTTCCATTCCTCATAGAGCTTTTAAAAATGGTTTCATCGGTGGGGTGCCTGGGTGGCCTAGTTGGCTAAGCATCCGACTTCTGCTCAGGTCATGATCTCACGGCTTGGGTTTGAACCCCTGTCAGGCTCTGTGCTGACAGCTCGGAGCCTGGAGCCTGCTTCAGATTCTGTGTCTTTCTGTCTTTCTTTCTCTTTCTCAAAAATAAATACACATTAAAAATTTCTTAAATAAAAAAACAAATAAAAAATGGTTTCATTGGATATAGGGCTTAGACATTACTATAAAATGCAAATAAATTTACCCAAATCTGTGAAGACTGTATTTGCTGTAACTTTATCTGTAAGTTTTTTTTTCTAGTAATTTAAGAGATGGGTATTTGAGATCACATTTTTATTTTACTTATAGCTGTGGCTATTCTATTATTTACATTGTTTTTGTTTGTTTTCTTTCTTAGCCAAAATCTGTGAGCTGATCATTGCTCTTTCCCATCTCCTAGACCATGATACTGTCACTTTAGTTAATAAATTGAACACTCAGTAGCATTTGATGCTTCTGCTCAGAAATGGCCCACAAGCTGTATTTTGAAATTTAGCAGGAAATGCCCTTTTATGACACTAGATTTTCAGTTGTACTGATGGAAATCATTAAAATTTTATTTGAAAAAAAAAAGAGAACAAAAGGTTATAGGAAGGTATTATATTATGTGTGCATAATATTTTCCTAGATAGAAGAAACGACATAAGTGTTTTGTTCTGTTGTCTTGCGTGTACTTTGACCCATGATTATTTGGACAGATTTTGAGTTATTTCCCTTGGTGGGAAATAACCAAGGCTACGCATCTGCAAGGTTTCAGGCCAAGGTAATGGATATAGCCTAGAGCCCTGAAAGCTTTTTCTTGGGGCAGCTCCCCTGAGGTATAAAGAATTTGAGTGTAAATCATGCCCTGGCCAGCAAGAAGCCATCTCTTAGTCACTGAGCTGACGTGCCAAGACCTCTTCTCTTGCCAGGGATAGGTTTGATGTGTAGACCTCAGGACTGTGGGTTCAGTATGCTGTGTGTGTCATTCAACACCATGCCATATCTTCCCTGTCATCATGCAAAATGAATAGCATGAACATTTTGGGAGCTGTGGCCCTTCTGTCATTGAATGGTTGCTCACCAGCTTCAGAAGGAATGCACTGACATTAGCAAAATCCTTAAGGAGAAGAAATGAGGAAACCAAAGATGAGAAAACAGCAAGGCTGCAGAAATGTGAGTGCACACAATGCTAAGTGTCTCTCTGGATTGCTATTATTTGTTCCTGAGGATCTTTCCTTTTGCGATAAAAAAAAATAAGGGAATTTGGGGTTTTTAGCCTGAATAAGCAAGGCTATAGGTGCCATTTAGATGGCCATTTAAATGGGTCAGGTTAAATGCGGATTCTTCCCTGCTCCCAAAGCCTGTAGAATAGATATAAACTTAAACTGTAGCAGCCAGAATACACATTAACTATAAAAACATAACTTTTAGGACCTGTAGTTCCCAACCAGGAGGTGCAACAGAATCATCCGGGATTCTTTTTCAGAATAAACGTGCCTGGACCTCATCTCAGGTTAACTTTTTTGTAAGGTGGACTGGAGAATCAGCATTTTAGTTTGGATTTACCATTGGGTTGACCCCTCTTCCGTTTTCATCTTTTGAACCACTTGGTTCCTTGACAAGATTTTCCCAGTCAATGTGGACCTAACTTCCTTATTGGCTCACATGTGGCAGGAAGTTGGCCCACTACATATACCCAGCACAGAACCTGGTAGTGAGGGGAGAGATGATTTTTTTTGAAAGGCCAGCAGAGGGAGCTGAGAAACAAGTTTTCCTCTTGCCTCGTATTCCTGTGGCTGTGGAGGTCGACAGGTAATTTTTCTCTCCCAGATTATAATTTGGAACAGATTAAATCAAGATCCGAATATTCTGGAATTTGGCAAGTGAGTGCGCCTGGTATTTCAGTCTCACTTTGCCTCCTTGAGCCAGCCATGTTGCCCTTGTCTCTGAGGGATACAAGCACAAATGTAATACACTGTGCCACTGTGGATGTCTGCTCTGCCTCATGACCCTCTTCGGGAGGGAGACAAAGACAGCAGAATCAAATTGGACTCTGGGTTACAAAACAAAATGGCCAATACGTTTCTTTTCTCTTCAGGTTTTTTCCCTAATAAGTTAAAGAATTACTTTCTTAGGGTGATAGTGTTATTCTTTTTTGAGAGATGCCTTGTTGACGATCCTGACTACAAGCTCCTCCATTTGACCCAAAAAGGAAACAACAGCTAATTACTCGAGACAGAGAGCAGGTTGCATTTTTGCTAGGTCTGAAGATAAGTGAAATAGGTAATTTATAAATGAAAAGGAGAATCAGCCACAGAATGGGAGGGAAAAAAAAATAATTCAACCTAGGCTTACAATTGCAAAGAGAAATGAAGAAACTTAAAAAAAAAAAGATAAAACCTGAATTGCAAAATTCAGGTTGTGCTGAATGTGCTGATGAATAGAATCCATTCAATTCCTGAGCAAATGGAATAATAACAGTAAGCTTGTACTCATGGGAGATCTTCAGATTATTTCCTGGGTATTAGTGGGAAATGACCAGAACTAAATGGAACATAAGTATTATTTGAATCAGCGTCCCTATTCTTTGGATGGTGAATGCAACAGTGATTTTAGAGTGAATCAGGCTAAAAATAGCTATAGGGCTTTTTTTTTAAGTATGAAATTTACTGTCAAATTGGTTTCCATACAACACCCAGTGCTCATCCCAACAGGTGCCCTCCTCAATACCCATCACCCACCCTCCACTCCCTCCCACCACCCATCAACCCTCAGTTTGTTCTCAGGTTTTTTTTTTTTCTTTTTTTTTTTCTTCTCAGTTTTTAAGAGTCTCTTATGTTTTGGCTCCCTCCCTCTCTAACCTTTTTTTTTTTTTTTTTCCCTTCCCCAATGGTCTTCTGTTAAGTTTCTCAGGATCCACATAAGAGTGAAAACATATGGTATCTGTCTTTCTCTGTATGACTTATTTCACTTAGCATAACACTCTCCGGTTCCATCCATGTTGCTACAAAAGGCCATATTTCATTCTTTCTCATTGCCACGTAGTATTCCATTGTGTATATAAACCACAATTTCTTTTTTTTTTTAAACCACAATTTCTTGGGGCGCCTGGGTGGCGCAGTCGGTTAAGCGTCCGACTTCAGCCAGGTCACGATCTCGCGGTCCGTGAGTTCGAGCCCCACGTCGGGCTCTGGGCTGATGGCTCGGAGCCTGGAGCCTGTTTCTGATTCTGTGTCTCCCTCTCTCTCTGCCCCTCCCCCGTTCATGCTCTGTCTCTCTCTGTCCCAAAAATAAATAAACGTTGAAAAAAAAAATTTTTTAAACCACAATTTCTTTATCCATTCATCAGTTGATGGACATTTAGGCTCTTTCCATAATTCGGCTATTGTTAAAAGTGCTGCTATAAATATTGGGGTACAAGTTCCCCCATGCATCAGCACTCCTGTATCCCTTGGGTAAATTCCTAGCAGTGCTATTGCTGGGTCATAGGGTAGGTCTATTTTTAATTTTTTGAGGAAGCTCCACACTGTTTTCCAGAGCGGCTGCACCAGTGTGCATTCCCACCAACAGTGCAAGAGGGTCCCTGTTTCTCCACATCCTCTCCAGCATCTATAGTCTCCTGATTTGTTCATTTTAGCCACTCTGACTGGCGTGAGGTGATATCTGAGTGTGGTTTTAGATTTGTATTTCCCTGATGAGGAGCGACGTTGGGCATCTTTTCATGTGCCTGTTGGCCATCTGGATGTCTTCTTTGGAGAAGTGTCTATTCACGTTTTCTGCCCATTTCTTCACTGGATTATTTGTTTTTCAGGTGTGGAGTTTGGTGAGTTCTTTATATATTTTGGGTACTAGCCCTTTGTTCGATATGTCATTTGCAAATATCTTTTCCCATTCCGTTGGTTGCCTTTTAGTTTTGTTGCCTTTAGTTTAGTTTTGTTGCCTTTTAGTTTGTTGTTGCCTTTTAGTTTAGTCCTTTGCAGTGCAGAAGCTTTTTATCTTCATGAGGTCCCAATAGTTCATTTTTGCTTTTAATTCCCTTGCCTTTGGGGATGTGTCACGTAAGAAATTGCTGCGGCTGAGGTCAGGGAGATTTTTTCCTGCTTTCTCCTCTAGGGTTTTGATGGTTTCCTGTCTCACATTCAGGTCCTTTATCCATTTTGAGTTTGTTCTTGTGAATGGTGTAAGAAAGTAGTCTAGTGTCATCCTTCTGCATGTTGATGTCCAGTTCTCCCAGCACCATTTGTTAAAGAGACTTTTTTCCACTGGATATTCTTTCCTGCTTTGTCAAAGATTAGTTGGCCATACATTTGTGGGTCTAATTCTGGGGTTTCTATTCTATTTCATTGGTCTATGTGTCTATTTTTGTGCCAATACCATACTGCCTTGATGATTACAGCTTTGTAGTAGAGGCTAAAGTCTGGGATTGTGATGCCTCCTGCTTTGGTCTTCTTCAAAATTACTTTGGCTATTCGGGGCCTTTTGTGGTTCCATACGAATTTTAGGATTGCTTGTTCTAGCTTTGAGAAGAATGCTGGTGCAATTTTGATTGGGATTGCATTGAATGTGTAGATAGCTTTGGGTAGTATTGACATTTTAACAATATTTATTCTTCTAATCCATGAGCACGGAACGTTTTTCCATTTCTTTATATCTTCTTCAATTTCCTTCATAAGCTTTCTATAGTTTTCAGCATACAGATCTTTTACATCTTTGGTTAGGTTTATTCCCAGGTATTTTACGCTTCTTGGTGCAATTGTGAATGGGGTAAGTTTCTTTATTTGTCTTTCTGTTGCTTCATTATTAGTGTATAAGAATGCAACTGATTTCTGTACATTGATTTTGTGTCCTGCGACTTTGCTAAATTCATGTATCAGTTCTAGCAGACTTTTCGTGGAGTCTGTCGGGTTTTCCATGTATAATATCATGTCATCTGCAAAAAGTGAAAGATTGACTTCATCATTGGCAATTTTGATGCCTTTGATTTCCTTTTGTTGTCTAATTGCTGATGCTAACACTTCCAATACTATGTTAAACAACAGTGGTGAGAGTGGACATCCCTGTTGTGTTCCTGATCTCAGGGGGAAAGCTCTCAGTTTTTCCCCATTGAGGATGATATTAGCTGTGGGCTTTTCATAAATGGTTTTTATGATGTTTAAGTATGTTCCTTCTATCCCGACTTTCTCGAGAGTTTTTATTAAGAAAGGATGCTGAATTTTGTCAAATGCTTTTTCTGCATCGATTGACAGGATCATATGGTTCTTATCTTTTCTTTTATTAATGTGATGTATCACATTGATTGATTTGCAAATGTTGAACCAGCCTTGCAGCCCAGGAATGAATCTCACTTGATCATGGTGTATAACTCTTTTTATATGCTGTTGAATTTGATTTGCTAGTATCTTATTGACAATTTTTGCATCCATATTCATCAGGGATATTGGCCTGTAGTTTTCTTTTTTTGCTGGGTCTCTGTCTGGTTTAGGAATCAAAGTAATGCTGGCTTCATAGAATAAGTCTGGAACTTTTCCTTCCCTTTCTATTTTTTGGAATAGCTTGAGAAGGACAGGTATTATCTCTGCTTTAAATGTCTGGTAGAATTCCCCTGGAAGCCATCTGGTCCTGGACTCTTATTTGTTGGGAGATTTTTGATAACTGATTCAATTTCTTTGCTGGTTATGGGTCTGTTCAAGTTTTCTATTTCTTCCTGCTTGAGTTTTGGAAGCATGTGGGTGCTTAGGAATTTGTCCATTTCTTCCAGGCTGTCCAGTTTGTTGGCATATAATTTTTCATAGTATTCCCTGATAGTTGCTTCTATTTCTGAGGGATTGGTTGTAATAATTCCATTTTCATTCATGATTTTATCTATTTGGGTCATCTCCCTTTTCTTTTTGAGAAGCCTGGCTACAGGTTTATCAATTTTGTTTATTTTTTCAAAAAACCAACTCTTGATTTCGTTGATCTGCTCTACAGTTATTTTAGATTCTATATTGCTTATTTCTGCTCTTATCTTTATTATTTCTCTTATTCTGCTGGGTTTGGGGTGTCTTTGCTGTTTTGCTTCTATTTCCTTTAGGTATGCTGTTAGATTTTGTATTTGGGATTTTTCTTGTTTCTTGAGATAGGCCTGGATCGCAATGTATTTTCCTCTCAGGACTGCCTTTGATGCATCCCAAAGTGTTTGGATTGTTGTATTTTCATTTTAATTTGTTTCCATATATTTTTAAATTTCTCCTCTAATTGCCTGGTTGACCCATTCATTCTTTAGTAGGGTGTTCTTTAACCGCCATGCTTTTGGAGGTTTTCCAGACTTTTTCCTATGGTTGATTTCAAGCTTCATAGCACTGTGGTCTGAAAGTATGCATGGTATGATCTCAATTCTTTTATACCTATGAAGGGCTGTTTTGTGACCCAGTATGTGATCTATCTTAGAGAATGTTCCATGTGCACTCGAGAAGAAAGTATATTCTGTTGCTTTGGGATGAAAAGTTCTAAATATATCTGTCAAGTCCATCTGATCCAATGTATCATTCAGGGCCCTTGTTTCTTTTTTTTTTTTTTTAATTTTTTTTTCAACGTTTATTTATTTTTGGGACAGAGAGAGACAGAGCATGAACAGGCGAGGGGCAGAGAGAGAGGGAGACACAGAATCTGAAACAGGCTCCAGGCTCTGAGCCATCAGCCCAGAGCCCGACGCGGGGCTCGAACTCACGGACCGCGAGATCGTGACCTGGCTGAAGTCGGACGCTTAACCGACTGCGCCACCCAGGCGCCCCAGGGCCCTTGTTTCTTTATCGATCCTGTCTCTAGATGATCTATCCATTGTTGTAAGTGGAGTATTAAAGTCCTCTGCAACTACCACATTCTTATCAATAAGGTTGCTTATATTTGTGATTAATTGTTTTATATATTTGGGGGCTCCCGTATTCAGCACATAGACATTTATAATTGTTAGCTCTTCCTGATGGATAGACCCTGTAATTATTATATAATGCCCTTCTTCATCTCTTGTTACAGCCATTAATTTAAAGTCTAATTAGTCTGATATAAGTATGACTACTGCAGCTTTCTTTTGACTTCAAGTAGCATGGTATATAGTTCTCCATCCCCTCACTTTCAATCTGAAGGTGTCCTCAGGTCTAAAATGAGTCTCTTTTAGACAGCAAATAGATGGGTCTTGTTTTTTTTTTATCCATTCTGATACCCTATGTCTTTTGGTTGGAGCATTTAGTCCATTTACATTCAGTGTTATTATAGAAAGATATGGGTTTAGAGTCATTGTGATATCTGTAGGTTTCATGCTTGTAGTGATGTCTCTGGTACTTTGTGGTCCTTGCAACATTTCACTCACAGAATCCCCCTTAGGGTCTCTTGTAGGGCTGGATTTGTGGTGATGAATTCCTTCAGTTTTTGTTTGTTTGGGAAGACCTTTATCTCTCCTTCTATTCTGAATGACAGACTTGCTGGATAAAGGATTCTCAGCAGCATATTTTTTTCTGTTCATCACATTGAAGATTTCCTGCCATTCCTTTCTGGCCTGCCAAGTTTTAGTAGATAGATCCGTCATTAGTCTTACTGGTCTCCCTTTATATGTTAGAGCGTGTTTATCCCTAGCTGGTTTCAGAACTTTCTCTTTATCCTTGTATTTTCCCAGTTTCATTATGATATGTCATGTAGAAGAGTGATTCAAGTTACGTCTGAAGGGAGTTCTCTGTGCCTCTTGGATTTCAATGCCTTTTTCCTTCCCCAGATCAGGGAAGTTCTCAGCTATGATTTATTCAAGTACACCTTCAGCCCCTTTCTCTTTCTCTTCCTCTTCTGGAATTCCTATTATACGGATATTGTTGCGCTTCATTGCATCACTTAGTTCTCTAATTCTCCCCTCATACTCTTGGATTTTTTTATCTCTCTTTTTCTCAGCTTCCTCTTTTAGCACAATTTTATCTTCTAATTCACCTATTCTCTCCTCTGCCTCTTCAATCCAAGCTGTGGTTGCCTCCATTTTATTTTGCACCTCATTTATAGCATTTTTAGCTCCTCGTGACTGTTTCTTAGTCTCTTGATCTCTGTAGCAATAGATTCTCTGCTGTCCCCTATACTTTTTTCAAGCCCAGCGATTAATTTTATGACTATTATTTTAAATTCATGCTCCACTATATTGCTTAAACCATTTTTGATCAATTCGTTAGCTGTCGCTACTTCCTGGAGTTTCTTTTGAGGAGAAATCTTCCGTTTCGTCATTTTGGATAGTCCCTGGAGTGGCGCTAAACTGCAGGGCACTTCCCCTGTGATGTCTGGAGTAACTTGTGTTGGTGGGCGGGGCCGCAGTCAGACCTGATATCTGCCCCCAGCCCACCACTGGGGCCACAATCAGACTAGTGTGTACCTTATCTTCCCCTCTCCCCGGGGCAGGACTCACTGTGGAGTGGTGTGGCCCTTGTCTGGGCTACTTGCACACTGCCAGGCTTGTGGTGCTGCTTCTATGGGATCTGGCATATTAGCCGGGGTGGATCCTCAAGGTGTACAGGGGCGGAAGGGGCAGGCTTAGCTCGCTTTGCCGCCGGTGGTCCCCTGCGGGAGGGGCCCTGTGGCACCGGGACGGAGGCAGACAGACCCGTTGGAGGGATGGATCCACAGAAGCACAGAGTTGGGGGTTTGCGTGGTGCAAGCAAGTTTGGTGACAGAAACTGGTTCCCTTTGGGATTTCAGCTGGGGGATGGGTGAAGGAGATGGCGCTGGCCAGTGCCTTTGTTCCCCACCCAGCTGAGCTCCATCTTCCAGGGCTCAACAACTCTCCCTCCCCGTGTCCTCTCGCCCTCCCGCTCTCCGAGCAGAGCTGTTAACTTATAACATTCCAGATGTTAGGTCCCACTGGCTGTCAGAACTCATGCAGTCTGGCCCCTCTGCTTTTGCAAGCCAGACTTGGGGATTTTGCCTTGCCGGGCTGGCTGCCCCTCCACCGCCCTGGCTTCCTCCCACCAGTCCATGTAGCACACTGCCTCTCCGCCCTTCCTACCCTCTTCTGTGGGCCTCTTGTCTACACTTGGCTCTGGAGAGTCTGTTCTGGTAGTCTTCTGGCCGTTTTCTGGGTTATTTAGGCAGATGTGGGTGGAATCTAAGTGATCAGCAGGAAGTGGTGAGCCCAGCATCCTCCTAGGCCACCATCTTCCTCATGATCATCTGTCATGGATGCTGTCTGTAGGCCCCTTTTCACCGCCAGGCCTGGGCTCCGGACGTCGGGCGCCTAGTCCCCCGAGTGGTCCGGGAGAAACCCGAGGGCGCCCGCGGCCCCTCAGCATGCAGACCCGGAGGGCGTGCAGAAGCCCCCTCCTCCCTGAGCCTTGAGGGCCCAAAGCCTGGACGCCGTGGGAGCCCCTGCAGCCCCGGAGAAGCGCCCTCCGAGGCCCTTGTGCGGCTCATGCAGGCCAAGGGCCGCCCATGCACGCGCCCGTCTCCTTGCTGCCCACACAACCCAGGGCTTTTATTTATTTATCTACTTATTTATTTACACAGAAAGACCTCTGTGATGGGTCAGATTTCACTTCTCTGTGGTTTCTGTGTAGATAAATGCCAGCTGAGGAACTCTCGGAGTTGTTTTATCTAAAGGACACACTCAGTTTTTGGCCTAAAGCTTCCCGCACAGGTAACTCTGGACACTGGCAGCCCACCACCTCTTCCAGGAAGATGTCTCTGAGTGACAGCTCCTTCTCAGGAGGTCAGGACCCTCAGGCACCTGGAAGTTTCATAGGGTTGAAATATTTTCTCCCTGATGTGAGCTTGGTGGCCTTTTCTAGAAATATAATATATTATATGTAATTACATATAATATATTATATTATATAATATAATCTTATATAACAGGGTGACAACTGGGGGCTGATGTGCTCTTTGAGATGTAGGTGAAATATCTTCTCTGAGTCTCCTTGGCCTTCTATTCCCTCTTAGGTGGTCTGGGGCATCCCATGTCAAATGTGAAACAGAGATGCTTTAGTTTCCACCACAAAATATCACTCACACAGCATGGATAAGACTCTTAGCTGAAGAGGGTCCTGGGAAAGTGATGAAGGATGTCCATGCGAGCTCAAAATGCAGCCCATTCCTCCCATGGTACCCATTTTTCTCTCTTCCTCCTCTCTGTTCTCCACTGGATTTCCTGGGGAGGTCTGACAGCTTCTCCCCTTGTTTGCAGAGTGTTTTAGCCTTTTTCTCTTGAGCCTGGGTGCTGGCCTTCATGGAGGTAAGTGGTGGTGGTGGTGATGGTAGTGGCCTGGGAGGAGTGGAGGTGAACTTCTCCCTAGGTTCTTTTCAAATTATTTTTCCAAAGAGAAAGAGTGCCATTCTTTATTTTTTTCTTTTAAATTTATTTATTTATTTTGAGAGAGAGAGGGTGGGTTGGGGAGGGGCAGAGAAAGAGGGAGAGAGAGACAGGGAGAATCCCAAGCAGGCTCCTCACTGTCAGTGCAGAGCCTGACTTGGGCTCGAACCCAGGAACCACGAGATCATGACCTAAGTTGAAGTCAGATGCTCAACGGACTGAGCCACCCAGGGGCCCCAAAAGAGCGCCATTCTTAAGACAAATTTTGATACAAACCATAGGTTAATAGTTTGTCAATCTCATTATGATGATTTTAACTCAATGACTGGTGTCCTTCAAAGATAACTACCCCCACATACATTAAGCTGGATTCACAACCTTGATCTTGATATGTACATACAAATGGCTGGTTGAAACTCCCCACTCATGCCCTCTCTCTCAAAATAAATAAATAAACTTTAAAAAAATGGCACTCTTTCTCTTTGGAAAAATAATTTGAAAAGAACCTAGGGAGAAGTTCACCCCCACTCCTCCCAGGTCACTACCACCACCACCACCACAGACTTCCATGAAGGCCAGTACCAAGGCTCAAGAAAGTTGAGACTATTTAGTAGGAAAAATGTGCACTACAAAAGTATTCTTATTAAAGAATTAGTATTCAATAACACTGATGAAAAGAAAAAGCCAATCAGTTCAGATGGGCACATAATCATAATAAAATATGTCATCACTTCCTCCCCCCCCCCCACCTGCTTTCCTGAGGTAGCCACTTGTGACCATTTCTGCTTTTAGTTCTTCTGATGGTTACAATCATAACTTCCCTGAATGAGAGAGATGACTAAGCTTTGAGCATGAGGGCGGGCAGTGTGCATGCGAAGGCTTCACTTGAAACATGTGGGCAGGAAGTCACATTAGAACCACTCAAAATCCTGTAACAGAATGAGCCCTTTCATTGTTGGTTGTCTCCTTAAGTCCAGGGATTCTTAAACCAACACCATCGGCATCATCTGGGGACTGGCAAAAAATGCAAACTCTCCAGCCCCACCCCGAGACTCACTGAACCAGAACCTTTGGGAGTGGTGCCCAGAAAGTGGTGTTTTCACAAGATCCCCAGGCCATTCTGAAGCCCACTCAAGTTTGAGAAGCGCTGCTCTGAGTCAACCACAGAAATTCCATTCCTCTTGCTGGTGACTGGTGTAGGGGCAGCCACGTGACCCAGTCCTGGCTAATGAGATGCGGCAGGAGGTCTGTTGGGGAGGCTTCTGGGAAAAGAGCTCTTGCTCTTAGAAGAGGGGCGTGGAAGAGTGGGAGCCGTCCTCCGTCCTTAGCCCGGAAGTTGTCACATCTTGCGGTGGGGAGGAAGGGACTGCTGCCGGCAACTTGTGGTCATGGGTGAGCTGACGTGCTGAGCAGGGCGCCTGAGAGTTGGGAAGAATCTGCAGGCCTGATGATATCCCAGGGCCCTGAAATTAACCATCCTGGAATCATCCTGCCTTGGACTCGTCGTGTGAGTGGGTGCAGAGAATGTACAGGAAAATGAATCTACTCCACCATTTATTCCACAGGCATCTGTTCTGTTCATTTTCATACCTGCCATCCCTGAGTTCCTGGGCCTTGTCCTTTGCAGCTTTGTCTTGGGCATGTCCTGAAGCTGATGTCCTTTTTGCCAGTGTTCATCCCTCAGTATAATTCTACCCAATGACTGGCTTCCAGAGATTCACGAAAAGCCCTGGTGCTGATCCTCTTGCACCTTCCATTCTTCCTGGTCCCTCTAATACTGTCAATGTAGATGCGATTTGGGGAGGGCAGAGAAAGGAATATGCATAATTTGCCAACTTGAATCAGAAGGCCCTTCATTTGTTTGTTTGCTCTTATTGAGATTTGGCACCCATTTCAAAAGAAGGAAAGATGAAGTTTATAAAGAGAAGAGTTGTTCAGTGAGGTCACTTCTGGAACATCCATGCAACCCTTGTGGCACACACACTGATGCTATGGAAATTATTCTTAACTCTTAAATGCTGTGGCTTCTCCCAAATGTAGATTCTACAAAATAAACAGGGATGCTGCAGTGAGGCAGCAAGGCAGTGAAGAAGGCCAGCTTTTCCTGGACCTTGGGTCAACATCCTTCCCTCCCAAGAAGTAACTCAGAAGATGTGGAATATGGGTTCTTTTACCTTCATAATTCTGTGAAACTGACGTTTCAGTTGTCCAGCACGTGAAGATTGACAGTGTATATATAGTTTTATTCAAATCCTCACCCACATGATGTAATCTTGAGGTAGCACTTACATTGGTGAGAAACCACCATGGGGTCTCTAGGGCCATCTCAGATAGGCATCTGCATTCTACTTATAGTTTTCTGACATAAACTTCCTTCAACCTGATGTGGTTTTGCCACAGCTGCTATTTCACTGTATTCTTTGACCCTCGTTCATCGAACAATACGTGCGATTCTCTCTCTCCTTAAATGTCAGAATGTGACATTCTGTTTACAAGTATTTGTTTTATGTGTATTCCTTACTGCTTCTTTTATCGTTAAGTATATGTTAAACAATTGGTCTTTTGCTCTTTCTCATCAGGGACCCCCTTTAAAGGGTAAGGCTTGGCTGAGGCGTCAGATCTGGGATGATCACGTTAAGGCTTTTTTTACTGGTTCTAGAACCGAGTCAATTCACTCCTTTCTGTTTGAGCTTCAAATTCTTCCTCTGCAAAAGACAGAGATTAATCACAGCCTCTGACAGGTTTGTGGTGCTGAGGCTTGACAGCGGTGGTAGGTAATAACTGCAGTGTTGTGCAAGGAAAACCAAAGGTCTAAAGTGTAAGCGAGTACATCACCACCACCACTGAGAATGGCAGCAGTCATTTGACCTTTAATTGTTCACTTAAAACCCAAGTGCATATCCTTAAAGCCTTTCTTGTCTAAGTGTTTGTTATCTGTAATGCACTCACAGGGAAATTTTGGTTTCTTTAAAATGGGAGTGAAAGGGCACCTGGTGGCTCAGTTGGTTAAGCGTGGACTTTGGCTCAGGTCATGATCACACGGGTTTGTGGGTTCGAGCCCCGCATTGGGCTCTGTGCTGACAGCTCGGAGCCTAGAGCCTGCTTCGGATTCTGTGTCCCCCCCCCCCCGCCGCTCCCCAACTTGTGCTCATTCTCTCTTTCTCTTGAAATTAAATAAACATTAAAAAAATAAAAAATAAATAAATGAAATGGGAGTGAAAATTTGAAGTCATATTTTAAAGCATTCTAAGTGTAGAGAGTTTTATAATTCCCCCTCCACTTATCCATGTGTGACTTGACATGTTTTATAGTGATGTACATTTTCTCTTTCCAAATCTATTAACATAGAACCTTTTTCTTTGCACTCATATTTCATTGGTTTAAATAAACAGCATTGTCATATAATTAAAAAGGTAAGTACAGCTTATATTACATTGGGATACATTTGCTTGGGGACGGATCCAACTGAGAGAATATGTACAATTCACTTGGTGGGAGTGGCAGTGAATGATGTTCTACCAGACATGAGCCCCTGCAGACCCTCAGCATCCCTCAAGGAATTTTACAAAGGACTGGGATAGAGTTGGGAAACTGGTTAAGAGTAAGTCCATTAATGGAGGCTCTTCAGAGTGTGTTCCTTCAGAGTGGTCTTCTAGAGCCTGACTAATCAAAGTGTGGTGTGGGGACAAGCCACATAGTGTCATCTGGAACGTGTTAGAAATGCAGAATCTCAGGCCTCACCCCAGGCCTCCTGAGTCAGAATCTTCCTTTAAACAAAAACATAAATGTTTCAAAATCACAGGGAAGTCTAAGAATCACTGCTTTAGGGTCTGCTTTAGGACCTCTGTACTTCTTGCTCCATAAACTGTCCTCAGTGAGTTCATCTACTTTTGAATCTGGTATGAGATAGATATGTCAGAAATATGTGATACTCTTGTTCTGAAAAAGTGAGAAAGGTTGTTCTGTTGGAAATTGCCTCCAGATCCAGCTTATGGGCTACACAAGAAAATACGTTATATAATTTTTGTCTGAGTTTCTGCTAGCTATTGTAATAAATTACCACAATCTCAGTGGCTTGAAACAACACAGATTGACTCTTAGAGAGTACTGGAGGTCAGAACTCCAAAATTGGTCTCACTGGGCTGAAGTCAAGGTTGTCAGCAGGGTGATTTCCCTCTAAAGGCTCTGAGGGGAAATCTACCTCCTTACCTCTTCCAGCTTCTACAGGTCATCTGTGTTCCTTGGCTTGTGGGCCTTTTTTCACCTCCTTCCATACTCACATCCATCTTTCTTTGCTTCCTTCTTAGGAGGCCTGTGTGGTTACACTGGACCCACCTGGACAATCCAAGATGGTGTCCTCATCTCAAGATCTTTGACTTAATCGTATCTGCAAAGTCCCTTTACACGTTCTCAAGTTCTGGGGATTAGGATGTGAACATCTTTAGACAGCCATTATTCAGCCTTTCACAACCTTGTTGTCAAATACTGTTTAAAGAAAACTTAGCATTGTTATTACTACTATTTAACAATGACCGCTATGTCTCTAGAGCTTTCCACATACATGGATCCTAATCCTCACAAGTATAGCCCACGGTAGCTATCATCACCCTGCCCTTGTAGATGAGAAGCCTGGGGTTCAGAAATCGTAGTGGGACAGGACAGGGACTGGCACCCAAACCCTGATGAATCCAGGCTTACTGAGCACCTCTTGGCCCCTGGCTCATGTCACCAACATAGTCACCTGATTTATTTCCAAACTTAGCATGCGTGATGTCAAATAGGCCAGGGTTGTCCAGTTACCTGTTAATGTCCACGGATCTGAAGTCCATGCTTATTTTGAGAAGGAACCTTTAAATGTTATGCAGAGACCAAAGTGATAGTTTTGGTGAAAAGCCCTAGCAACTTCCTGTACACTATCAGCTGACTGATCAGGACTCATTTCTAGAAATCACACACCCAGACAAGACAGGAAGGGTCCCCATCTTTAAAATCACAGGAGCCAGACAGAAATGCTGTCCCTTAGCAAGAGGTGACTTGGGAGATGCCACTTTGATGAGCTTCCGTAATAAATTGTGGCTCAAACTTTTGGTGGAGCAGAGGAATGAAGCTGGGTCAGAATAGAGATCACAGACATGGAAATATTTCAGAAAGCTTTTTTTCTTTTTCTTTCTTTCTTTCTTTCTTTCTTTTTTTTTTTTTTTTTAATCATAGCTCCTATACTTGCTCTGGGAAATTTACTATGGGCAGAGACCAAATTCCCCTTAGTTATGTGGCTATAATCACTTTGTTATTGGAATCCTCCAAAAGAGTACGTTCTTGGTGCATAAGGAACACAGTGTGCTTTCGGTATTTCCTCATCTCCCAGATTCAAGTGTCCTTTAGTAAGGTGGACAGAATCTATATGGCTTTAAACTGTGGAGGTGAGGGGTGCCTGGGTGGCTCAGTTGGTTAAACACTCTTGGGGCACCTGGGTGGCTCAGTTGGTTAAGTGGCCGACTTCGGCTCAGGTCATGATCTCGCGGTCTGTGGGTTCGAACCCCGCGTCGGGCTCTGTGGTGACAGCTCAGAGCCTGGAGCCTGTTTCAGATTCTGTGTCTCCCTCTCTCTGACCCTCCCCCACTCATGCTCTGTCTCTGTCTCAAAAATAAATAAACGTTAAAAAAAATTAAAAAACAAAACAAAACAAAAACATTCGACTCTTGATACCGGCCCAGGTCATGACCTCATGGTTCAGTTCATGAGTTCAAGCCCCTCATCGGGCTCTGCACTGAGAGTGCAGAGGGTGCAAAGTGAGAGTGCAGAGAGAGCCTGACTGGGATTCTCTTTCTCCCTCTCTTTGCCTCCCCCCGCCCCCAGCTTGTGTGTGTGTGTGTGCACAGTCTCTCTCTCTCTCTCTAAAGAAATAAACATTAAAAAAAATAATAAAATGTGTAGGCTATTTTCTTATAAACTATCTCCCAGCCCCTGCCAGTGTTTTGGAATATTTGAAGGTGATCTTAATTGACTCTTCTGCTTGATCAATATCTTTCTAAAAGGAAATAAATTTTTATAGAAATCAAGTTATGCTCACAGATGTGATTGAATGCAGAAGTGCTTGAGATACCCCCAGACTCCAAAGCCTTAGTCTTTTTTCCTCATTCTTTTTTCCTTCCCTCTGGGTCTGGAACCACACATGACGTTTCTTGGTAATGACTTTAATACCAATGTTGCATTAATACCACAAGCAGTTATGTTCCAGGTGAAAATGTGTACAAATTTTAATTGCACGGGCTACTCAAAATTCCATAAACAAAGCTTTTTTTGAACAACAGACAAAGCATGACAACTCCTTTATGAAACCGACCAAAACTTATTTCCTCTTTTTACCACAAGAACTAACAATCAGAAATCAATTCCTTGCTTTATTTTGAATTTTATACTTTATTTCAAGGGTTCTATTATATATTTTCTGACCATTAAGGTTTGCAACAACTCTTGGACAAAATATAGAATTCTGACTTGGCCCTTAAGCAAATTGCCTCTCCTGTCCATGCCTCAGTTTTTCTTTTTAATCTGTAAAATGGATGAATAATAGTTGCTGTATTTACATGAGGGGAAAATGGGTTTGCAATGGGTATGGAAATCAAAGTGTTCTCTTTGCCAATGCATGGAATTAGGTTAAAGTGAAGTTACACACTTACAATGACTCTTCTCTTACCCCCATGGGGTCTGGCTGTTCTTTGTGTAATTTATTGAACGTGAACTGTGGGTTTCATATCTTTGGCGAAATCAGCCGCCTTTGTCACTTCCTGTTCTGGCAGCGCCCTGCTGAGCATCTTGTGATCTCAGGAGTGGAGAAGCAGGCTGGCGGAGCAGTCCAGGCACGGCTTAAAAATACAGTTCTCGGACTATTGGTTCAGATTTCCTCCCAGCGAATCCCTAGGTAGACAGATTACAAGTTTGCTTGTCTGCAGCTTGGATCCCATTCCCTGCTCTGGTTGTCAGGATTACAACTCTTCCTTCCTACCTGCCTCTCCCCACAGTACCATTTCCTTCCCCCCTGTATGTCCAAGCTGACAAAATTGGGTGTGTCATCATTTGCACATGTGCCGGCTGCTGGGCGTGTGAGAAGGGGATGTTTAAACCACACCATGGGTTTGTGGTCCAGAATCAGTCTCCATCCTCGGCATCTCAGCACTGCAGAGCTTTGTGGACAGACAGCGGCCTCCCTCACACCCTTCCAACACCCCTCCCCAACTGGCCTAAGTTGGCCTTGCAACTTGATAAGCCTTTTAAACAAGAAAGGGCAGGTCCTTCCTGTTCCCCAAGTTGGAGCAGATATAGCATATTTTGACTTGTTAGTGATCAGCTTACTTTCTTATTAAGTCACATGAAATGCAACTTCAAGCGTTCTTCAGGACACATAATGTCACCAGTGGAAATGATCTCCTTTTCTAATGTTTATTAAGAGCTTGCTACATGTCGGACACTCTGTTGAGTGCTTCCATTGTGTTATTTCGTCTGATCTCCTCATCGGTTCTATGAGATAGATATAACTCCCTTCATTTAACACTGAGAAGAGTAAAGCCCAGAGAGGTTAGTCAGCATGCACACTGTCACACAGGTAGATAGTGAAGAAGTAGGATTCAAACCCAGGAGGCTGGCTCTGGGGCCTCTGCTCCCAGTATGCTTCTCACCCTTGCTCAGGCTCCTGAACTCCCTGAGACTTCCCCATCATGGTGGGCACATGAGTGCTCAGAGACAGATTTGTAAAGCACTGTGCAAAGGACTCAGGGCGAACACGAGCAAGTGCCACTAAGTGCCGACAGCCCCGGGCGGGTGGTGAAGAGGCCCATGGTTTTTTTCTGGTCTCCAGATTGGGGGGGTGAGCTTGGCCTGGGCTCAGCTGGATGCACATGGGTCTGCACTCCAACAGAGGGGCATTACCTCCTCTTTGCTCTATCTTCTTATGGGGCAACTGTGACAGTGGCTAAGTTTACTCTTGGGCTGGCCATTCCCGTGCTCGTTTAGATGCATTGGCTGTGGTTGGTAAAGAGTGTGGAATCATCAGCAAATTCTATGATGCTGGGCCCACTGGGAGGCAGTGGCCATAAGTGGAGTTTCTGTAGTCAGAGATTCCCAGCAAGTGACAAAGGAGGTCATTTATAATCTAACAATCTGTGGCCATCCACTTGGGAGAGGCGATAAATTCCTGCCCTGAGAATGTGTTCAAGAAAGTGAGGCCCCTGTTAGGAGCAGGGAGCCAAAATTTAATCTGCTAGCTGTGGGCCAGGCTCAAGCATCAGGGGATTAATCCCTGCTCACATAGCTGGGCAAACAGTGCTTCTCAGTGTCCAATAGACTCCTTGTGGGTCCTTCCAGCCCTTGGTGGCTGTCTCATCACTGTGCTGGGTCTGAGCAGGCATCCTGCAGGCCTTTGTGGTCTGCTGTGGGTCTGCTGTGGGTATACTCAAATGGCTGCTGCATCCAAAGCCTCCTTGGGGTTTTTCATTCCAAATGCTTTTTTTCAGAAGTGGTCCCTTCTGTAGAGCACAACCCTACACTTGTAGCTGAGAGGAGGGAGACCCTGGGTACCTGCTGACCCCTCCCGCTGTGGTCCCAGCCTTCTATGGCAGAATGTGCTGATGAGGAATGAACGCTGCCCAGCTAGGCAGGTGTGAGGGATTGACGGAGTCCTCCAGGGTGGAAGATATCTCCCCCAAGGGTGACCGTAGAACAGAGGAGAGCACTCACGGGGTGACCACAATGTCCGTGAGCACAAAAACCTCTAAGAAGGCAGGTCACTGGCAGTAAGGAGGGTTGTGGTCTGGTGGCCATGTTGTCGGCTGTGGACCAAGCGAGACCTAGAAGGAAGGCCCCTCAGAACCCCTGAGTTGCAGATGATGTGTAGAGGGAACTGGGGCCATGGGCCGTTGCATTCAGTCTTTTGGTTCATCCTCACGAATGTGAAGGACTAGGAGAAAAATGGGACGAAAGGCACTTGCTGGGATGGAGGAGTTACTGTGCAGTTACACTCTGGGGCCTTCTGGGGAAAGGAAACCGGGACTCTCTGGATGGACTCTCTGTGCAGTTGAGTAAGGCCAAACACCCATAGTAGAGGGTTAATGCAGGGCCCTTTATGGCAGAATGAGGTTTCTAGACTGCCGATCCGGAAAGGGCAACACACCCGCCCTCATCCTGAGCCAGACTCTGAATAATCAAGTTTACACACCTGTGTGGGGTATGTAACTTCCCAGAGACCCTGGATGCAAAGATGAACACCCCTGCTAAGACCACAGGCATCATACAGACTCAGCCTTACTGTAAGATCCCAGATAGGAAGGGTGCAACTGCCAGGCCTCTACCCAGGAAAGAGTGAGGAGACGAAGGGTAGAGGAGGCTCAGAAAGGGAAAGTGGGTGGGCCAAACCTTTCTGTGAGACAGCCCTTCACAGAAAGCAAGATGGCTAATGCATTTTTGATAGATGGGAAATGGAGGAGTTTCTAATTCTTAAACCAGGGGAAAACACTGAAAGTCTAAAAGGAAAAGCCAGGCTCAGAAGGGTCTGAGAACCAGGGCAATGGCACATGAGTGCTGTCTATCTGGGCACTTGGCCTGGTTGGCCTGCACAGGCCAGTGGGCTTGTGTTCAAGGCCAGGAGGACAAATCTGGGCTTGAAAACCTGCTAGGCACCTTCACTGTGGCTGCTGGTTAGTGGCAGTGGAGGCAAGATGAGGAAAGGGGTTGGTCATGCAGAGTGACAGGTGTTCCAGTGGACTTATGACCCTGGGCCTCTTGGGCCACCTACTTAGGCCCGTCCCTACTCAGGACCAGCTCCAAACAGAAAGCCAGTGCACACGCCAAATCGCAGAGGGGCCTTTGGAAAATCACAGGAGTGAGCTACATTTAGTGAGAACCTGCTTATGGTGGTTTGTAATAATTAGGACAGAGTATGAAGGGGCAGATACATACTTAGAGCAGTTATTATAAAAGAGGATGACCATCCAGAACATGGTCAAGGAGGAAGGAGGAAAAAGGGTAATAAGGGCTCCCTTCTTGCCCTAGGGTTCCCTCTAGGGATCAGTGAGCAAGCCCCCACTCCCTTCTGGGTTACAAGGACTTAGAGGGAAAGAAGGGGGAACTGAATCTTGGCATCTTGACCATTTCAGTCCATTTTTGGGATCTGCTGTGAGCTGAGTGCTTTGGAAATGCAGGTACAGAGGGCTTGCTGAGGGGGTGGTCACAAGGCCTAGACTCCTCTGCCATAAGGAGACTCCTGGACATTTGAGTGTGGAGATTGGAGGGATAGGAGATGGGAGGGGCTGTTCCCTCAGCTCCTTGCTCACCTGCTCTTCTTTGCCAGGTTGTCCTGCAGGTTGCTCTGATCCCCTGACCTGGAGGTTAGTGTCTATAGCTTCAGGGCACTTTTTAACGTTGCTTGAGTGTGGGGGAAGGGGAGGAGACAGGCACACCACTGCCTATAGTCTGGGATGGACACAAACTAGACATACCCATGTGCTTTGGGTGACTTTACTAACACACTTCCTGGTCCCTGGAGGTCACCTGTGGTGGCAGGATAGAGAGTCCCAGATCCCCCCAGAACTTATTGCTCCAAAGAGATGAACAATCTGGCTCACTTCGGAAGAAGTGAAAGACCCCAGTTGGTTGGGCATGGACACTTCCAACACTGGCAAGAGGGTGGGGTGGGATACATAATCTTCTTCCCAATCCAGGTACAACAGAGCTATGGTCCTGATTGATGAACTATTGGGATCAAAGAGCAGAACCATGAGCTGAGCAGGACTGTCTGATGAGTGACCTGAGGAGCCCTCTGCACAGCCAAGAAGGGTGGCTTTCTTCCTCAATGGGAAAGTTGAGACCCTCTTGGACTCAACTTCCCAGTGTCCCAGGGCTCCCAATTCTCCCAGTGTTAGGTTGCTGACATTCCCCTAAAGTTCCCTAAACAGCTGGCCTGTAATTTAGACCATTTGACATCTGAGTCCATAATGTTTATTTCTCCAGGGCAAAACCTCTCTCATCCTAACCCCGTAAAAAAAAGAAGAACAACAGTGGACAGCCACCCTGCCGTCTCTTGGTTGTATTAGGCTTGCTTCCACCTCTGGTGAGGCTCTTGCACTCACCCTTCCTTGTGCTGGAAGGTTCTTCCACCGATATTTACCTGGCTCAATCCTCCTTCTCCTTAGATCTTTACTGGAATGTCACTCACCCGATGAAGGTTTAATTCGCCAGCTATTTCAAACTGCAATCATCCCTCCTGAAACCCACTTCTTCTCTCACTTCCCATGACATATTTACTTTTCTTCACAGCACTCACCATCAACTAGCTTATTATGCTTATCTCGCTCATTTATTGTGTCTCTTCTCACCAGAATAAGCTTCACAAAAACAGGAATTTTTGTCTTGCTTGCTTTTGGCTGTAGTCTCTGCACCTAGGACAGTGTCTCGTATGTAGTAGGTGAACAATTCATTTGATATTTGTTGAGTGAATATGTGGCAGGAAGCAGAGTGGGCCTCTTACAATGAACCATATGAAACTTGTGTTTGCAGGTCAAAAGTAGTCAAATAACAGCAACTTCATGTGGTTCAACCAAATATATAACCCATAATTGGCCCAAAGGAGGTGTTATGTGGGAGAGCATTTTCCCCTTATTTGCTTTGTGTTCTCTGGTTCAAAAACTTCAGGTTCTGTTTATAATCCCTTGGTAATAAATTTCCTGTTTAAATAGACAGTCCTCTCTCTAATGCCATGGCCCATAGAACAGTTTTTTGTCTAGTTAGAGCCTTGGCGGAAATAATGCCAGTCAGGCATTGGCCTTCAGGACTCTAGAAAGATTTCTTTCTTTTTCTCTCTTTAGCTGTGGGAAAAGTAAAGGTTAATAGACTATCAAACTGTGACCAGACATCAGAACTTACACAAGGGGCCTTGGCAGAGATGAAATCAGTAATGAGTCACGTCCACCTCAGGCCCCAAAGAACAAGACTCTGAGCCAAGATGCTTGTACCTCATCCCCTGAAGTCAGACAGAGTGTTCAGAGGACAGAAATCTCTTCCCCTGCCAAAGTTTTTTGTTTTTGTCTTTGTTTTCTACTTTTCCCATATAGCCAAGGGACAGGGAATAAAATCTGGAAATTGTGACTCTTAAATTCAGCTTTCTTAAAGATATAGACTGCCAACTCTTGATTTTGGCTCAGGTCATGATCTCACGGTTTATGAGATCAAGCCCTGCATCAGGCTCTGCGCTGATGGCTGGAGCCTGCTTAGGATTCTCTCTGTCTTTGCCCTTCCCTCTCTCTCTCTCTCTCTCTCTCTCTCTCTAAAATAAATAAATAAAAACTTTAAAAAAATTCACATGAAAATCATCTGTCTTTTGGTGTCTCCAAATGCCGGTCACATGTACAAGCAGCAGCCATTGGCTCTATGCACTTTAGTAGCAACTAGAAGTGAGGTGCTAGCTGAGTGCACCCCAGTGTGGGACCCCACTCCAATGCCTGCAGAAGACAAGTGGAAAATATAAACAAGTGAAACTGGCCGGCTCACATCCCCAAAGAAACATGTTTTCTCCCAACTTCTATGACCTTTCTCCCAACTTTTATGACCTTCTCAGACTACCTTTTTTCTCCCCACTTCTGAATGCGACATGGGAGGGTACAAAGTACTACATTTTTTCTTCTTAAATCTATTCTAAAGAAAACGACAGTACAAGTGTGACTACAAATGGCATCTGTCTCTGCCTCTAGGGAACAGAAGGGTTTTGGCATGCTCCACCTGTGTGAGGAGGGTCCGCCTCTATTGAACTTCTCCTGACTGTTGTGGACATGCAGGTATTGCATTGTTGGCTGTTTCAAGATGCCAGAAATCTACATTCCTATATGAATCTCCTATTTAAAATCATGGCAATTAATTCTAATGAAGGAAAAAACACCAGGTGAAGAGACATGGGAAGGGATGTCAAAAAAGCGGGTGCTCTACACAGGGGACTTCTAGGCCAGTAAAACTACTCTGTACAATACCACGAAGATGGACGCGTGTCATTACACATTTGTCAAACCTGTAATGTGTAATACCAAGAGTGAGTCTTAATGTACACTATGGACATTAGTTAATAATAATATATTAATATCTGCTCATCAATTATAACAAATGTACCACACTAATGCAGGATGTTAATAAGAGGGCAATGCAGAGTGTGTGGTGGGGTTGAGGGGGGAGGTGATATACGGGAACTCTGCTTTTCCATTCAGTTTTTCTGCAGACTTCCATGTCCTTTAAAAATAAAGTCAATTAATTAAAAAAAAATAGGTGCTCTACTCAAATTGTTAGGATAAACTCATGAAGATACAGTCTTTACATATATATATGTACAAATATATTATATATTATATATACATATATGTGTGTGTATATATATATATGTGTGTGCATATATATATATATATATATATATATATAAAATTTATTGTCAAATTGGTTTCCATACAACACCCAGCCCTCATCCCAACAGGTGTCTTCCTCAATGCCCATCACCCACTTTCCCCTCTCTCTCACCCTCCATCAACCCTCAGTTTGTTCTCAGTATTTAAGAGTCTGTTATGGTTTGCCTCCCTCCCTCTCTGTAACTTTCCTCCCCCCTCCCCTCTCCCATGGTCTTGTGATAAGGATCCACATATGAGTGAAACATATGGTATCTGTCTTTCTCTGCCTGACTTATTTCACTTAGCATAACACTCTCCAGTTCCATCCATGTTGCTACAAATGGCCAGATTTCATTCTTTCTCATTGCCAAGTAGTATTCCATTGTATATATAAACCACATCTTCTTTATAAGATACAATCTTTTACAACACTTATTTTTATTTTCTTTTTTTAAAGTTTTTATTTAAATTCCAGTTAGTTAACATACAGTGTAATAATATTAGTTTCAGATGTACAATTTAGTGATTCAACACTTCCATACATCACCCAGTGCTCATCACAACAGGTGCATTTCTTTTTAGAATGGGGTCTTGCAGGCTTTCTGACTGAGCCATCTAATTTAGATTCAAGGCTTATGGGACAGCTCACAGTAAGAGAGGGTTTCTTAGACTACCACCGGGGAAAGTAGGGTAGGGGCTTGGATAAGTGTTCAAATCCTTGAGGAGCTGGGGTGGGAAGGAGTGGGGAGAGTGTTGTTTTGCAGGTGGTTGTGTAATCAATCAAAATACACAACACTAGCAGATTCCACAGTGAGGAGAGAATTCTCCTGTGGAAGAGATGGGATTATAATCATCAGAGGTTGTGGGGACCTATCATAGGAGTAGGGATTAGAAGTGGTCCAACTAAAGGGAGGGGTATTTTCCACAGACATTATTTAGAGTTACTATTCAAGGAGATGGCTTTATTTTATTTTTATTTATTTTATTTTATTTTATTTTATTTTATTTTATTTTATTATAATTATTTTTAATGTTTATTTATTCTTGAGAGAGACACACACAGACACAGAGTGTGAGTGGGGGAAAGGCAGAGAGAGAGAGAGAGAGAGAGAGACAGACAGAATCTGAAGCAGGCTCCAGGCTCTAAGCTGTCAGTGCAGAGCCTGATATAGGGCTTGATCTCACAAACTGTGAGATCACGACCTGAGCTAAAGTCAGATGCTTAACTGACTGAACCACCCAGGCACCCTGCAAGGAGATGATTTTAAAAAGTAGATGGCTTTTAGTTATGTTATACTTTTAAAATTCTCTACAGATAATGCATTCTACTGCCTAATTAGGGAAGGCCCCTCTCATGGCTTGTCCTTCCTCCCCCACCACATGCTCACCACTGAAAAAAGGAAGATGTTAGATCCAAGGAGCTACCACTGTAGTCTGGGCCTTAAAATTTCACCAAGTGACTCTTCAAGGACTGTAGGAGACAAGTGTGATGGAGCCCATCCTTAGCCACCTCTTTGTATTCCAAGAGTTTTTTTGGTTAAGTAGTAAAATGGAAAGTCCCTTTTGTTTTAACTCCAGCTCCAAGAGGCTCAAGATTCATCTTTGTTCATGTCCTTCCCCCAATATACAATTAATTCCATTATAAACAGCATCAACAATGTCATTTGGGGAGCACTAGCAACAAAATTCCTCTTTGTTCTTGATAAGGAGAAACTTACTGATCATAGGGAATCATCCAACTACACAAGGACCCTGGTCCTGAGAAACCTCCTTGAAGATGTCTCATGAGCAGAGACCTCCTGACAAAGGTGGGCACTCACGTTGTGACTCTCCTGGAGTCTACTCAGAGGCTCACACTGTGGAGAATCCAGAAAACTGAACTCCCTTTCCCTGCTGTCCATTTCTCTGATGCTGATCAGTGAGGCAGCTAGTGTACAGCTCTTCCATCCCTTCCAGGTATTGTTACAAATCCTTGCAGAAAACAACAGCTACAGTAGTAGTGCTAATGGAATGATGGTGACAACCACACCTGGAGCAGGCAATGGGGAAAAAGAGGGACAGACCTGGTGGCAGGTGGGTGTCTCCAGCAAATCTAATTGCTGCTGATAAGGTGTGACTGCTTTTTTTATGCAGAGCATCTCTTAAAAATTCTAGACAGCCATGTAGGGGGTTGGGGAAGATGGCACTTCAGTGGAGCAGAAGTACGTAGGAAAAAGACGGCTGGAAATCTGGGATGTATGTAGCACATCTTTCCCTAAGGAAGGGTTGAAAGGAAACCAAACAAAATAGAATGTAAGTCAAAATTGGAGGCTTAAGTTTTAACATAATGCAGTCTCATGGAAATGCAGGTTCCCTGTGGCTACATCTTTGGATATTTCAAGAGGCAGAATTTATGTCTTGGAAAACCAAACCAGATAAGCACATGGAAAGATGCTCAACATCATTAACCATCAGAGAAATGCAAATAAAACCCACAATGAGGTGCCACGTAATACCCACTCGAATGGCTAAAATAAGAAATACAGATGATAACAAATGTTGGGAGGATGGATGTGGAAGAAACGACACCTCCTCCATTGCTGGTGGGAATGTAAAATGGTGCAACCACTTTGGAAAATGTTCTGGCAGTTCCTCAAAAGTTTAAACATGAGTCATCATATGACCTAGCAATTCCCCTTCTAGGTATGTATCCAAGAGAAACAAAAGCATTATGTTCACATAAAAACTTGTACCTGGATGTTTATAAATAGCATTATTCATAATAGCCGAAGACTGAAAACAGCCCATCAACTAATGAACAGATAAAGTGTGCTACAGTTACACAATGGAATATTATTTGGTCGTAAAAAGAAATAAAGTTCAGACACATGCTACAACATGGATGAGCCTTGACAACATTATGCTAAGTGAAAGAAGCCAGAAGCCACATTATGCTCAGTGATACTAAGCATCATGTATTATATGACTCTATTTGTATGAAATGTCTGGAATAGGCAAATATATAGAGAATGAAGCTAGACCAGTGTTTGCCCAGAGCTGGGTTGAGGGGAATGGGAAGCAGCTGCTAATGGGCATGGGGTTTCTCTGGGGGGTGATAAAAATGTTCTAAAATTGACTATGGTCATGGCTGCACGATGCTGTGGACACACTAAAAATCACTGAATTGTACACTGCAGATGTGTGAACTGTATGTTATGTAAATTATATTTCAGTAAAGCTGTGAAAAAAACCAAAACCAGTGAGATGAAGGATAAACATGAGAAATTGTCTCAAAATGCAGATGATAGTAATACAGGTGACAGAATGAAAGACAAGGAGGCAACAAAGTGGAGGGCTAGCATGCAGATAACTGGAGTTTCTGAAGGAGATCCTGGAGCCGGGTGCATGAAAGTCACCAGTGAAGATTTAAGGCACCTCTCCCCACCCTGTTTTGCTGATTCCTTGCAAAATCGCTCAGACACACAGACACCTAGATGTATCTGCCCCTACAAATGGCCAATAAGCACATTCAAAAATAACTTGAGTTGCACTGTTTTTTCTTGGATTGTGAATAACTTGTTCCATGAGTGTTCCACAAGACAAGCGAACATTTCTAAAAAAATTTAACTTGATAAATGAGTGATGTCTTGCAATACAAGTAGTATGTGATGCCAAACATCACATGACTCACAACTCACATCAGTTGGCCCACAACTGAGCCAATTTTTCCTCTCTCTCTCTGTCTCTCTCTCTCTCTCTGTCTCTCTCTTTCTTTCTGTGGGATTGTGAGTGATTGTCTCCCATGCTTGGATGCTTGGTCTCAGGCCAGCAGAAATGGTGTTTGGCAGAAATCAGTGATTTTTCAGAACGTTGGAGGTTCCCACAACTGGCACTAGTGTATTTTTTGTCACTTCAAAGCACTTAGGGACAGTCCTTTGCTTTTCCATACAAGAGTAAGCTTAGGAATGCTTTGCTTCATTCTAGGTCAGGCTGCCTGCAGATATAGACCCTTTCCTCTGCTGCCTTATTGCCAGTTACATTAAATACAGTATATGACAAGAGTTTATTAATACTATACTGTAGTCAGCATCTGTGTGAGCATACACAATGGCCCCCATGCAGAAAAAGGTTGAAAAGAAAGGTGGTAAGAAGAAGGAGATGATTATGGTAGAAGTTAAGAAGGAAATCATCGAGAAGCACAAATGAGGCATGCAAGTGGCCGAAATCACAAGATTTTATAAGAAGCCTATGTCTGCATCTTGTCTGTAGAGAAGGAGGAGAAAAAGGCGGAGGAATCTCTCATTTCAAATGAGAGTAAAGAGATGTGTAAAATGCGGGGAAAATTTTGTGGAAAAGCACCACCCAAATATGGCTGTAGCAGTGCGAGCAATGAATCTGTTTAACGACAATGCAATGTCATATTTCTGTGAAATCCTCAAAATGAGGAAAAAGCAAGTGTGGTTGGATAGGTTCCTTGTTAAAGTTGCATGAAAAGGAAAAGATTCCATAGAGTTAATAGACAGCAGTGATTCCGTTAGCGTTAGTGAAAGTTGTCCTACGCAATAATCCTCCTCTCTTGTCTCCCTCACACCAGCCACAAAGGTTTTCAAGGTAAGTGCAGGTTAATTTGTTAATTTTCCTTATATTTTGTTTTTTCTTTATTATTTTATGTTGTAATACAGTATTATAATCATTTTTATATGAATATTTTGGGTTGTGGAACAAGTCATCTGAGTTTCTATTATTTCTTATGGGGAAATTTGCTTTGATATACAAGTGCTTTGGATCACAAGCATGTTTCCAGGATGAATTATGATCACAAACCAAGGTTTTACTGTATTTAGTTACAAGAATATGATGAAAATTTGTATACATCTCACATGTTCAATGATACAGAGATTTGTTGAATAAATTTTGCTCTCACTGTATAATTATGGACTATGAGGCGATTAATGATGTTTTGGGAAAATAACTTAATAAGATAACTATTTATGCTTTTTTTTGGTCAAGGGAAGATAACAGCTTATTAAACAGCATATACACTAATTTTTAAACTTAAAATACATAATCATACATTATATATACATAAATAGAAAGTGTAGGAGAGATGGGAGATTGAGATGGGAAAATTCTTCTTGCACATTAAATGGTAACAGTGATTTTTGTGTTCTTTATGCTTACCTAGAACTTTGAAGATCGTGCATGGACTACTGTAATGGTAACATAACAATAAAAGAGATGTTTCAAAAAGCTTTCCAAAGACTGTCACCTCGGAGTGGAGTCTACTCCCTCAGCCAGTGCATCATGCCTGGGCCTACCAGCCCTGGCAATCTCTGTCCCTGTCCCCCTCTGGCCTTACCCTGGTACATCATTTCTGGTACTTCCCTAAAAGGGTTCTGTGTTTTGGTAGCCATCTATTGTTTCACCTGCCCGGACATCCTCCTCCTGCCCCCCAACCTTGTTTTGTGCCTGGCTACTCTCTTCTGGGTCATCTCTCCTGGGAAGCTGTCCCTGGCCACCCAAACTGAGCCCACTATTTCCTGCTATCATTCTATCCTGTGCATGCACTATTTTTATACCGCGAACAGCACTGCCATTATGTTTACACTTCTCTCTTTCATTGACTCATTTGAGGATTAGGCCAGGATCTTAATCATCCTTGTTTACTCAGCATCCAGCCCAGCCCTGGATAAATGTTTATAGAGTGAATGAGTGAATGAATGAATGTGTCTACTGAGCTCTGGGTTCAGGACAGTTGCATCTGAGGGTCCTGTAGGTCTCTAAATGCAACATCCCCCAAACTGAGCCCACCCAGCTTCTCCTTGGGGTAACTGACTCCCCATTTGTCATTAACAACCCTCACTCTTTTTGTGCACTCTTTGTCTTTGTGATGGGAGCTCCATCCCCCTCCAGGGACTGGAGTCAGGGCATTTGAATCTCTTTTCCTTTTGATTCTCTTTGAGAATCTCTTTTCTTCCCACAGAAATTCCCCCAGGCAGTCAATCCCACCACCAGAATGGCTCTTGCCTCTTTTGCCTCTTTCCCTGCACACTGCTGCTGACTTCTCTCTGTCTCTCAGTCTCTCTCTCTCTCTCTCTCTCTCTCTCTCTCTCTGTTTCTCTCTCCCTTAGCTGGCTATCTGCCACACCCCTCTTCCCAACCCCAATAATAACTTCTAAATGGCTTCTCTTTCCTCCAGGGTAAAGTCAAAACTCGTTACCAAGGCTTACCAGGGATCCAGCTGCAATCCAGCCATCTCTCCATCTCTCTTCCCTTCTACTCCTTTCATCCTTTTCAGGAGCAACCTGATGAGTTCTTTCCTTTCTCTGAGCCTCTTGCATGCTGTTTGTTTTATCTGGAAGCCTCTCCCAACCCTCTTGCTTCCCTAAGTCATTCATCAAACCTTAATGTAAAAGTTGTTTCCTCCAGGAAGCCTTCCTTCACTCCCCAAGTCCCTATTAGGCACCTCAGATATAAATTCCCATAGCTTCCCTCACTTCTCCGAACATAACACTTCTCATGCTGTATCTCACTGTTCTTCTTTCTCAACAAACTGCTAGTTGAATGAAGGCAGAAACAAAGTCTGCTTGTTCATGGACATTCCTTCAATGTCCAGCAAAAATTAAGTCCTTACTCAAGAAATGGTTAATAGTCAGTAAGCAAATAGATGAATGGATTTTTTTTTTTTGCCTTTGTTTTTGCTACTGCAGATGCCGATTTACACTTTGGGACCAGACAGGACACCCATGTCTTCATTCTCTGAAGGTCAGGAAGAAGGGGAGCAGCCCTGCAGCAGACAGCTGCTCTCTAACCCTGCCCAGGCAGCTGGCTGACCCAGAGCAGGCTCCTCACAGGGAAGGCTGCTGTGTTGGGCTTTTCCAGAGGTGCTTTTCATCTGATTGCCTTTCCAAGTATTCACAACCAACTTCCCCAACAGTCATGAGTTTTTCCAAGACTTACAGGAACCTACCCTGAAGAGCAAAGGAAGTTCTCTGTATGTTTCTAAGCGCTACCTTCAAAATATTTTCAGGGTTCCTGAGCTAAAGGTCCCAGGACTGGGACTTTGGATGGTGTCAGCCTCCCTGTGAAGACGCTGCTGGGTGGGGGCTCAGGATGATTATCCATTGCCCCTCCCTCCAAGTTAAGAAAGAAAATGAGCAGTGGTGTTAGGCAATAATGCACAGTTAGGTCTCTAAAGTCTCCAGTTGGCTGAGTCAAGTTCAAAGGAACCCAGGACCCCTGGGGAAGTTGGAGGGTAGTTGGGTAAACTGGGTTAGTGTGATGGATTGGAGTCTCGCTCAGCAAATATTCACTCCCTCTTCCCTCCCCCACCACCTCAGGGCTGTGTGTACTTCCTGCCACACTGCCTTTGGACTTGGCCACGTGATGTGTGTTGGCCACTGGAATGTGAGCAGATGTGATGCAAGCAGAGCCTTAAACTATGTTTATGTGGTTCTTCCCTCTGAAGGCTCCTTTCATTCACAATGAGAATATGCCTGAGGTCACCACTGCTCCTTCAGCTTGGTCTCCCTGAATATAAGTTTTGGACATGTATGTCCAGTACGAGATGTTGTTAGACATCTGAGCGGAGATGTGTATGATTTGGAGTTTGGGGGTGGTCTGGGCTGAAAATCTACACTGGCATGATCAACATATACATGGACTTTAAAATCTTGGGACAAGTGAACTCACCAAAGTGTGAATATGGATAGAAAAGAAGTCCACTGGGTGAGTCTTGGTTTCCTCTAATATTTAGTGGTCAGAGAGATGAGAAGGAACTAGCAAGGAAACAGAGATGGAGTAGCTGGAAAGGCAGGCAGACAACCAGGCCAATGAGGGGTTCTGGGAGCCAACCGGAGAGAGGGCTCAGAGTTGGAGACAGTGATCAATGTGTCCAAAGCTGCTGGTAGGGCACTGAGCTGACATGCAGAATTCACAGTGCATTTAGTGACAGAGAGGTTGTCAACGTCCTCGATAAGACTATATTCTGTGGAATCCTGAGGGCGAAAACATCAACAGAAGGGATTCAGGAGAGAATAATAGGACAGGCATTTGCAAGTATAGACAATTCTTACTAAAGCTTTGCTTAAAAAAAATGAAAGAAAGAAATGGAGTTGTAGCCAAAGGAAGAAGTGGAGTCAGGAAATATTTTTTAAAACAAGCTTGAATGCTGCTGGAAATGATCCGAGAGAGAAGGAATTGATTCAGTAAAGATGAAGGAGTGATAACATTGTTCATCCGTTGTAACTAGGAGAAGGTTGAGTGTGTGGGCTTACATGTAGGACTTAGTCAGATATAGTAGTGTGAGCTTGCAGACATTCTCTTCCAGTCGTATCGACTTTCTCAATAAAACAGGAAGTCAGGTCATCAACAGAGAATGAGCATATGGGAGGCAAAGAAGAAAATATGACAGAGTTATCCAGGAGGGTTGAGGAATGAATGGACCAAGGATGTATAGCTTGTGTGCTGGCTAGCAGTGACCCTTGTGAGCACTCTTACCTACTATCTGACAAAGCCCTACAACTGACATGTGATGTAAGGCCTATTATTTGCCTCATTTGCAGATGAGGAAATTGAAACACAGACTGATCGGGGCGCCTGGGTGGCGCAGTCGGTTAAGCGTCCGACTTCAGCCAGGTCACGATCTCGCGGTCCGTGAGTTCGAGCCCCGCATCAGGCTCTGGGCTGATGGCTCAGAGCCTGGAGCCTGTTTCCAATTCTGTGTCTCCCTCTCTCTCTGCCCCTCCGCCGTTCATGCTCTGTCTTCATGCTCTGTCTCTCTCTGTCCCAAAAATGAATAAACGTTGAAAAAAAAATTTAAGAAACACAGAGTGATCAAGAAACTTGTCCAAAGTCACACATCAGGAAAGTCACGCAGGATTTGAGCACAGGCAGTCTGGCTCTGGACTCAAATACTTAATCACTAGATTAAACTGACCCAGTTAAACATCAGAAAGCCTTTCACAGAACTGAAGTAAATGAAATAAAGGTTGAATTAACATTTGTGGTACAACCACCATGTGTCAAGCTCTGTGCTAGATGCCTTCACAACTCTCTGCAGTCATGGTTGTTATCAACCTCATTTCACTGCTTGAGGACGAGGCCCAGAGAGTCAGTTGTTTGTTAAAAGCTACAGAGCTAGAAAGTGGAAGATCTGCATTTTGAACCCATGTTAGTCTGATTCTTAAACCCATACTCTATACACAATGGCAAAGAACCATTATAACATGTGAGTGGGTCTACCAGCTAAAGCTAACTTATTAGCTAAGTACATCAGAACATTTTCTGCATGAGTCTTTACCCCGAGCAGGTGGAGAACTTACTATTTAGTCCTTAGAGCAGGGAGAATTTAAAAGAAGGAGACTTGGGGTGCGGGGGTGGGGGATGCAAGCTGTCTCATGGACCATTTTTAGACACTTGATCTGCTCAGTTAGGAGGAGGGCTTAGAGGTGTATGGTGGGAGTCTTGGAATTTTGCATTTTTCTTTTCACCAAATAGCCTTATTTATATCACATGAACACTCATTCTGCTCATATAAGCATTTCCAAAAACCATTTTCTCAAGAAAGTGTGCTCATAATGCACCATCTACACTGAACGGCCACCCACTTCCTCAAATGCAAGGAAGCAGACAGTTAAAAAAAAAAAAAAAAAGCCGAGAGGCAGCAGTTGTTTACCACTACTTCGCCTCAGTGAGGCCTGAGATTCTTTTGAACAGGAGCTCTGCTTCCCATGAGGCAGAGTGAAGTATCAGCTGGGATATTTCTGGTAAAGCTGAAAGCAGAAAAAGCCAAGTGCACACTTCAGGAAGTACCAGCCCCTGTGGGACTATTGGGGCCTTGGGGAGCCTTGGGGGGATTCGGGGGCCCTTCCCAAGTCACAGATGGATGGACCTTTCCTCTGAAAGAAAGGAGGACACACGTTGGCAAATCAACTTCAAACCCAAGCTTGCTTGTGAAGACATCATAACGGGGAACACGCCCACAAAAGTTAGAAGGAAAGATCGAAAAGGCAAGAAGGGCGGGAATCGACACAGACTTGTCCCTTCAAGCAGCTACTCACCAGAACCGGGCACAAAATGTCCCTGAAGTTGCCAAGAAACTGGGATTTCAACCTGAAAGTGGAGGCCGGGAAAATAGGTATGGTCACTATCTTTTTGTTGCCCTTGTGGTTCTTATATGTGAGCACTCGCCATTTGCATGTTGGTGGGCAGGGATTTTAATCTACTTAGAAATGGATCTCTCAGCAAATCTGAGTTTGGGGAAAATTTGCATTCAAACGGATGTGTTGGCTCAAAGTTCCCAAGCACCAGGAGGGGGTTCTTTTCTGTTTGGAGGTGGTGTTGGAATGGAGCCCCCCCCCCCCCCCCCCGAGGGCTGAGGCTACAGATGGTGTACTTGAGATGGGCTAAGGCTACAGATCACACATAAAACTTCACTGCTTGAGCTGTGAACAAACTCAGGGTGTTCTGCTTTGTGAGGTAAAATGAGCAAAAAGCAAACAGTGGAGACCGGGCTGGAACACAGAGACATCCAAAAGTGAAATAAAGACACTTTTGGTTAAAGGGACAGAATGGAACAAATTCTTAGTGAAGTTGAGAAAAAAGAGAGATGTATTGTAGATTAATTATCTTAAGGGATGCTGGCATGTTTTCTGAGATATTCTGGCCTTTAATCTATACGTCTTCTTATTAATGATGAGAGTGACACATTGATTTTACACTGCTATATAATTGTCATCATGAGTTTCTTTATATGGGTTTCTTTTATTATTAATAATTCTTAATCGATCACAGTAATTTAGGGCAGAGCAGTGGGCTGAAAGTGATTTCCTTGTCTTTCATACTCACACCTGCACAGTGAGCTAACTTCCTTGACATTAAATATGTGGGGAGGTGTTTCTTGTGGGTTGGAAAAGTTTTGCTTGGAGCAAGGTTTAGATTTGGTCTTCTAGTGGTGGTTGATATGTTACTAAAATAAGCAGTCCAATGCAAAGTTACATAATGAAGGGTTAAAGATATAGGTCTGAGAAGAGATTTGAAAGAAAATTGAGGGTAATCAGAGAAGCCATTAATGTTGGTGTCTAGGAAGGAATTAGTGGTCCCTAATGAAGCCAGGAACTATTGCAAGCTGAGGTTGATTCTGAGAATACATACATAAGCAAGAAATTTTTATCCTAATTACTGTTGATAACTGTGGGCAAATGTTCATGTTATCGTATGGCATAAAAATTAGTTTTTAGAAGTAAAACTTCTATGATTTTGTTCCCTTGTAAGTGTCCTGCTTCTATTAACAAGGGGTCATTCTACCATCTCACCTTCTGTGTTTGAACAGGTCTTATTCTCCCTCTGTTTAAAAGTAGGAAACATGAGATTAGTTAATAACTAAACGACTAATTGATTGGTCAAATAATTTTTTCTTCAGAGACATAGGAAATTACCACATTAGAGTATACATCTGCATATTCTCAGACCTGGGATTAGATTGGGTAGATTTCATGGTTTCTACATATGTTTATTCAATCACGGTCACCTCAAGTGCTTGCTAAAAATGCAGGGTCCTGGGCATTATCCTAACTTGTGAAATCAGAATATCTGGAGGGAGGCTCATACACTTGCAATTTAACAAGAACCCACCACTCCATCACACCCGATGAAGAAGTCCTGCTCCAGGGGCTGTGGTCTAAGTTAGTAGACTGGAAGAGCTACCATTCATCCAACACAGAGCACAGTGTCTGGTCCTAGTGGGCACACAAGAAGCACTTGTTGACTAAGTGAATGACTGACTGTAAGCAGATGATATTATTTAGTGTTATTTAATGAAAAAATAATAATTATTTAATGAAAAAAAATAATCACATAATTACATAAATATTAAGAAGCCCTTCTCATTATCCATGCCATTTACAAGTTTGTCACCCTAAGAGATTAGACCGCAGTGAGAATATCTTTCATGAGTGTCACATTGATAAGGATTCAGATCATAAGCTGAGTTCTCCCAGGAGAGAGAGTCACTGACTCAGCCACAGGACCACTGGTCCCCTCACCAGCATCCTGTGTCCAGGAGAATTAGCTTAACAGTATATCAAAGAATCCCATAGCTATTAAGAAGACATGTGGAACATGCAGCAGTGTCAGTGAAGTCAGTGACCGATCTGGGTAGTGAGGAGTAGATCAGGGTTTCTCAACTTGGATAAGATTGATATTTTGGACTGGATCATTCTTACTGATGGGGGCTCTCCTGTGCATTGTAAGATGTTAGCCAGCAGCCTTGGCCTCTACCCATTAGAAGATGGCAGTATTCTTCTACTACCACCAGTTATGACAACCAAAAATGTCCCCAGACATTGCCAGATGTCTGGGGAGAGACATCTGCCCTAGTTGAGAACCACTGGAGTGGATGATCATCAAAGGGTGGAACCCAAGTATTACCTCATGATTCACTGCCTAGGTCAATTTTAAAGAGAATTTTCCTAAGATATAACTTCAGGGGGATAAGCATTAGCATAAGGAGGATATGAGGACCAGCACTTGCTTAGGGAAATAGCAAGGCTCTGACACATGAATGTGGCCCAGGAGGGGGTCCCAGCTATTTCTTTTTGGCCAGCTGTGTTTCCAGTTTCCTCTAATTCTTGTGAGTGCTGAGCCAGGGCCAGAGTGAAAGTGAAAGTCTCTGAGAGTGGGGGAGGGGCTCTCCACTTCATTTTCAACTCAGAGAGCTGAGGTGGAGAGGGGCACTGGCTGGCAGAGCTGGTCCAAGGATCACCACCAGGGGCCTGACAGGGCTGGGAGAATGTGACCCAGGCCAAGCCGCATCTCACCTGGTGATCTTGGTGGACCACCCCTGGAGGAAAGGGGAATGAAAAGCAAACATATTTGACTTGAGGTGGAGCCCAGAGCATACATTTCTTTGATCCTTTATCATCTTCCATTTAGTTCAACAATGAAACTCATGAGAACCTTCCACTGCATTCATGCACTGTTACTCAAATATTCTACTTTCCACATATTTGTCTTTCTCATTGAATCGTAAGCTTCAGAGGGTGGGTTGCAGGGCTTAGCATCTCTCGCACACTGAGGGTCTGGTACATCCAGCGTGCCCAGCATGTAAAAGAGTATTGACCATCCAGGGAAAGCCCCCTTCTGCCCTGTGGGTTGGGAGCGTTTCGTTGGAAGATCACCTGTGAATTTCAGGACAGCCCATATTGCATCTGGCTCAGATACATCTTATCTTGTTTTCAGGTCCTCCAAGTCCAAACAGGAAACAGAACCTAGAGAGCTTTTGGAGCTGAGACACATAATGACAGGAATTGTGGACTGGCGGTTGTTTTAACGTTTTTCTCCCCCTGAATTTAATGTTGGAAAAAAAACTATTCAGAAACAAAATATAATTATTCTAGTCTCCCAAGTAGTAAAATGAATAATGACAATAGTGGGGTTCCTTTTCCCCGCTTGATTTTTTTTTCTATTTGGTAAATCATTATTTGTCTGATATGGTTTGTCTCGTTTGGCCCTTTAGAAAATCAGAGTAAAGGGAATGAAAACATTTAGTCCTTAAGACCTCCATAAGTGGAGGTGCCTGGGTGGCTCAGTTGGTTAAGCCTCTGACTTCTGCTCAGGTTATGATCTCATGGTTTATGAGTTCGGATTCTGTGGTGACAGCTCAGAGCCTGGAGTCTGCTTCAGATTCTGTGTCTCTTTCTCTTTCTGCCCCTCCCACACTTGTGCTTTGTCTCCCCAAAATAAATAAGTGTAAAAAAAAAAGACCTCTGTAACTAGACCAATTCATAAGACCTAAGGCTTTATGCAGTGGAGGTTATTTTTCTTGTTAAAAGAAGTCAGAGTTGAAAGTATAGTTTTAGATAGAGGCACTGATACAGTCACAGATACACAGAGATAGAATTAATATATAAAACAGTCCTATGAACTAATAAAAATGATAAAAGAAAATAAACAACAGGAATAGGAATTTTACAGAATAGGGATAATGCCACCAGTGAACATATGGAAATATGCTTAATCACAATAATCAGGAAATGTAAGTTAGAAGCTCAACAAACTAGTTCTCACCCACCACATTGGCTAAAAGGAAAGTCTGACAATATCAAGTCTTCTTGAACACATGGAACAATAGCAATTCTCCTACACTGAAGGTACAAGCCTTTTTGAAAAACAATTCGGCGTGTCTTAGTGGAATTGATGATGTGTAAACCCTTGGAAGCAGCCATTTCACCACCACCGAGATGATCCCCTGGAAAAGCTATTGTGCATGGAAATCAGAGAAACTATTGTGCCTATAAATAAGAATAGATGTATGTACATTCCCTAGTATATTGCCTGTAATAATAGGGGACAGGAGGCAACCCAAATGCCCTCAATAATAGATGGAAAATTAAACTGTAGTATTTTTATTATATAGTTAAATGAGATTGAATAGCAAAAACTTAATATTTGGTGGAAAAGAAAAGTCACAGAAGAGCAGAATGGGAGTTATTTATATTAAGGTTAAAGAATAATATCTGTGTCTGGCAACACTGTAAGGAAAAGCGAAGGAGTTGACTAATAAAGTCAGAGTGATGGTTACTTCCAGAGGGAAAATAAGGGAAATCCATTTGGGGAGCTTCAAAGGTACCTAACAGCGGTGGTAGATACATAAGAGTTAATTTTATTATTGTATAGAAAATGAACAAAGAAATGAACATGTATATAAGCCCTCAAATATCCAGAAGGGTGTACACAATTTATTAGTAGTAGTTAACTATGGGTGAAGGATGTATGGGTAAGATATACTGACCACACATATATATTATTACTTTTTTTGTGCACTCCTTAATCCCCATCACCTCTTTCACCCATACCCCCCACCCCTGTCTCCTATGGTAACCATCAGTTTGTTCTTTATAGTTAAAAGTCTGTTTCTTAATTTGTATCTCTCTGTCTTATTTTTTCCCGTTGCTTGTTTGTTTGGTTTCTTACATTCCACATATGAGTGAAATCATATGGTATTTGTCTTTCTCTGACTGACTTATTTTGCTCAGCATTATACTCTCTAGCTCCATCTATCTTGTTGCAAATGGCAAGATTTCACTCTGTTTTATGGCTGAATTTTATATATATATATATATATATATATATATATATATATATATATGCATGCCACTTCTTTTCTTCTTTATCCATTCATTAATTGATGGACATTTGGGTTGCTTCCATATCTTGGCTGTTGTAAATAATGCTGCTATAAACATCGGAGTGCATGTATCCCCGTGAATTAGTGTTCTTGTATTCTTTTGGTAAATACTCAGTAGTGCAATTGCTGGATCATAAGGGAGTTCTATTTTTAACTTTTTGAGGAAACTCCATACTTTCACAGTGGCTGTACCAGTTAGCATTTCCACCAACAGAGAGCCAGGTTTACTTTTTTTTCACATCCTCACCAACACCTGTTTCCTGTGTTACTGATTTTAGCCATTCTGACAGATGTGAGGTGATACCTCATTGTAGTTTTGATGTGTATTTCCCTGATGATGATTGATATTGAGCATCTTTTCATGTGTCTGTTTGCCATCTGTATGTCTTTTTTGGAAAATTGTCTGTTCATGTCTTCTGCCCATTTTAAAATTGGATTATTTGTTTTTTGTGTTTTGAGTTGTATCTGTTGTTTATATATTTTGGATACTAATCCTTTATGAGATATGTCATTTGTATATATCTCCCATTCTGTAGGTTGCCTTTGGTTTTGTTGATTGTTTCCTTCACTGTGCAGATTTTTATTTTGATGTAGTCTCAATAGTTTATTTCTACTTTTGTTTCCCTTGCCTCAGGAGACATATCTAGAAAGAGGTTTCTGCAGCTGATGTCAAAGAGGTTACTGCCTATGTTCTCTTCCAGAACATAGAAAACCTCTTCCAGGATTTTTATGGTTTAAGGTCTCATATTTAGGTATTTAATCCATTTTGAATTTATTTTTGTGTATGATATGAGAAAGTTGTCCAGTTGCTTTCTTTTGCATGCTGCTGTCCAGTTTTCCCAACACTATTTGTTGAAGAGTCTGTCTTTTTCCCATTGGATATTCTTTCCTGCTTTGTTGAAGATTAAATTGACCATATAATTATGGGCTTACTTTTGAGTTTTTTATTCTGTTATTCTATAATAATAATTCTATATTATTTTATTCTATAATAATTATAGAATTATAATAATATAATTCTATTATATTATTCTATAATAAGACCTATGTATCCATTGTTGTGCCAGTATCATACTGTTTTGATCACTATAGCTTTGTAGTATAACTTGAAGTATAACTTGTAGTATAACTTGAAGTATAACTTTGTAGTATAACTTGAAGTCTGGAATTGTGATGCCTCCAACTTTGCTTTTTTTTTTTCCAGGATTGCTTTGGCTATTCAGGGTCTTTTGTGGTTCTGAACAAATTTTGGGATTCTTTGTTCTAGGTCTGTGAAAAAATACTGTTGGTATTTTGATAGGAATTGATTTATTATCTTATAAATATTTTCCAGTCTTCCTATAATGAATAAGTATTAACTATGCTATTAAAAATACTTAAAGATGAAACAAATTCCATAGTACTTGGTCAAGCATGTTGGCATAAGGTCTTACAGGTGACATGTGCTCTTTGGCCATCCGTAGACTTCCTGCACTTCTAGACTCAGGATAGAGGGTTTTCCTGGAAGAGCTACATGGTCCCAAAGTGACCGGGGAAGTCCGCTTGAGCATATTGCTTGCTTTCTATGAACACATAAATGCTGGTTCCCAGGTTGGAAGCCCATGGTGAGCCTGTCTGTACTAGTTGGCATTCAGCTTTGGTGAACACTCTCTTTAAAATTCGTTGCTAAACTTACCATGTCCTAATCTGTATCAGCCTGGGTTTGGGACCACATGTAGTCTATTTTGCTGTGGCTGAAGCCCCTGTACTCCCTGGGTAGCTCCTGGTCCCTGATGGATAATGATCCTGGTCCCTGATGGAAAAAGATCCCCACATGTGCAGGCAGGGTCAAGGGGAACGCCATGCCTTCATCAGACAGTGAATACTGACATGAGGTGGTGTTCTTCTCAGGCCTCATACTTCGTTTATTCTTTGTTCAAGTAAAAATATTTGTCCTATGTTGTCATCTACTTACCTTTAGGCATAAATTAAATTCTTTCTGCAAAGTGCATGCCTCCTGTTGCCCAGTGAGAGCCTCCTGGCCATTTGGGGAAGAGAGACTGATGTCATTCTAAACAGCAGCAGAGTGAGGACTGACTTGAGTGGTGACAGGAAGCCAACATCTTGTTTTCCACACACTCGTTGACAAAGTCCTCCCTGCAGATGCCAGGCAAGGTTGATCTAGATTCTGTACTTTGTTTTTGCTTGGGAACCAAAATATACTTGGTTTGGCAGGGGTGAGCTCAGTGACTTGGTGCGTGTTCTTTGAAAATGGATCCAAAACGAGATACTCCATGGTGCTTGCATGGTATACACAGCCCAAAATATCTTCCAGTCAAGGTACTACTGCTGTGTTGGGCTCACAGTTTATAAAGCATCTACACAGAGTGTCTAGTGGGGCAACCATGTGGTGACTCCTCCTGTCTCTTCAGAGCTGGAGTGTGGTCCTGTGAATAAGGAATGTGCATAATGGGGGTTTTGGAAAGATCGGAGGAATGATCAAGAAGCATAAGTTGATGGTAATGGACCCTTCACACTCAAGATCATTTGAAAGGAAAGAAGTATAATCTCTCATGAAGCAGCACCATGGTTGGCTAACTGGATGCAAGAGAAGGGAGCGTGTGAACAGCTGAAATGCAGCTCTGGCCGTGGCCACAGTGATTAAGGCCAACAGGCAATGGTGAAGAAGCAGGGGCAACATCAGGGGACACCCATGGTCCTTGGAGACAATCCTGAATCGAGGGATTCCATCCAGGGGATGGAATGTAAATTTTGCAGAGTTCCCAGGCAGGAACTGAGATATGGAAGTTACAAAAAGAGAAAAATAATTTACATTTCTTGTTTTATGCTTTACTTGTCACCATTTTTTCTCCTTGAACATTTTTTTCCCTTGAAAGTTTTCTAAAAAAACAAAAATCACTTTACCAATATATATAATACACATAGGTGTGGTAGCCAAATAGAAAGACAGTCCTGCTCTCTGCTCCTGCATGGCTTACAGGCTAATGGGACACAGACAAGGAGACAATTACAAGACACCAAGACAAGTCCTGTGATGAGAACAGCTGAGGGGCCAGAGGAGTGTGGCTGTGAGTAGGAATTTTGGTCCAGCCACCTCTCCCCATCACTGCCATTCTTTTCTTTAAGGTACAGACCTGTGCTTTCTTCAGTGAGTCCCACACTTGCCCTCTTTTCTGGCTGGTTTTCCTATACATAGTTTATGTTTCTTTGGAGAAGAAAAAAATCTTCGTAATTTTGTATGGGTCCTCCTGGTGAAGGAATTAAACTCAAGTTTTTTAGGATCTGGACCCGCTCACCTCCGTACTTGTCCCCGGCTATCTGTGCTTCCCCAGGCACGCTCACACTCCTGCTCTAGACCTCAGCCCTGTCTTAGCTTTCTCAGTTCCCTGCTCTGTCGCATCTGCGTGAAGCCCTCTCTACTCAGGACTCCTTTTCTATCACCCAGTTCCTACCCATGCTTTGGTCACAGCATAGACATTTTGCCCTCTAGGAGTCTCTAAGTCTGAAAATCTCTGGAAGGAGAGTAAAATAATCCCTTCTCAAGCTGTTTAAACAGAGAGGCTTATAGTTTAGACACTGTGGACTTCCTTCTAGATGAGTTCAATGAATTTTCCTCAACTTGCATATATGAGTCAACTCCACCAACATATGGCTTGGTTTTTGAACAAAGAAATTTGTCCTAATCTGGAAAATGCAACACCAATGTTCTAGGCCCTCCCTAGAGAAAATAAATTTGAATTGCCTGTAAAAAGTGGCATTGACAGAAGACTGTCTAAAGGATAAATTGTTCATTGACTTTTCTCAATAGGAGTGTAGGCGGGTAGGAGGGTGTGTGGTAGAGAAAAAAATGCCTGAGGGGTGCCTGGGTGGCTCAGTCAGTTGAGTGTCTGACTTCAGCTCAGGTCATGATCTCACAGTTCGTGGATTTGAGCCCCACATTGGGCTCTGAAGCAGGGTCCAGGATCTGAGTCTCCCTCTCTCTCTCTGCCCCTCTACTGCTGTTCTCTCTCTCTCTCTCTCTCTCTCTCTCTCTCTCAAAAACAAGTAAATAAACATTTTAAAAAAAGGGTGCTTGGGCTTAAAACCCTTCTTCTAATTTGCAGTGAATCCCAGGGCAAGTAGCTTACTTATTAAATAGGATAATAATACATGTATTGAGAGGAAAAAAGTATTTTGTGTACATAACATGTTAGATGTTCAGCAAACACAAGTTTCCTTTCTTTATAGATAATCTCTTTCCAACTCCAGATCAAATTAGAGGCTGTCCTTGGACTACATTACCTTGGCACCTTCACAGAATGGACTCCCTGAGTTATGCTTTAATATTACACTCTCAGTTTTTATCTTTACTGCAAGGAATGATTTCATGAATTTTGTGCCTGATTGTGTTGTAAAAATGAGAACAAGGAATGGACAATGCCATTGACTCCTATATGAAACTCTGTGTGAAAAAATTCTTTGAGAATTCAGTGCTTGGTAATACTTTGTCTCCTTTGAGGGACTGGTGCGCTTTCTCCTTTCTGCACATTTGTGCAAGTTATTGTGTTTCCCTTTTTGTCTTGGCTGCCAGGAAGCTCAGAGCTAAACTGAAGCTCAATCACAACTTTTACTTATTCACTTAACACACTTATATTTTCCTTTGTCTTTGTTATAAACCTATGTGTTCATTGCAAATGAGTTTTCTACCTGAAAATGAAGAGCCAATTAAGTCTTTGAAGAAGGGTTAGTATAAGCAATATATTAGTACACAACTCCTCAGATAGCCTGTCTATGTTTCATACTTAGTAGTAGTAACTGGGCATTACAATTTTTTTTATGAAATTTATTGTCAAATTGGTTTCCATACAACACCCAGTGCTCATCCCAGAAGGTGCCCTCCTCAATACCCATCACCCACCTTCCCCTCCCTCCCACCCCCCATCAACCCTCAGTTTGTTCTCAGTTTTTACGAGTCTCTTATGCTTTGGCTCTCTCCCATTCTAACCTCTTTTTTTTTTTCCTTCCTCTCCCCCATGGGTTTCTGTTAAGTTTCTCAGGATCCACATAAGAGTGAAAACATATGGTATCTGTCTTTCTCTGTATGGCTTATTTCACTTAGCATCACACTCTCCAGTTCCATCCACGTTGTTACAAAGGGCCATATTTCATTCTTTCTCATTGCCATGTAGTACTCCATTGTGTATATAAACCACAATTTCTTTATCCATTCATCAGTTGATGGACATTTAGGCTCTTTCCATAATTTGGCTATTGTTGAGAGTGCTGCTATAAACATTGGGGTACATGGGCATTACAATTTTTTAAAGAATGTTCAAAGAATGGCAGTGCTGAGAATTAGTTTTTTATTCTATAAATGAAAATGCAATTCTATGACCATTTATATTCTTTCCCTGGTATTGTATAAAATGATGGCATTTTCAGTGCATTGGGATCAATCATTTCTCTCATTCATTCATTTATTCATTCATTTATTCATAAAACCTTTATTTGCTGACGTCTTATGATAGGTCCTTTTCAAGGGGCGTTCTGGATGTTATACTTCTCACACTGATAACATACTCTCACCCACACCTCCATCTTTCTAAAAAAAGTGTTTTCGACTTTGGTGCCACCACATTTTCTCCATAAGCTGTGAGGTGTCAGTCACCAGGACTGTGACTGACTCAGGTGACAGCTGCTTCACTTCCTTGCTTCCTCCTTATGCTACCCACTCACTCCCAAAATGTACACACACAGATCTTAGTTCCAGATGGGGCTGGTGATACTCTACTGCTCGAGCCCAGGCCTACGGCTTTCAAACCATTTGTGTGCTTCCTTGTTGGTTTGGGAATTTCAAAGTGAAAGAGGAAGTGTTACAGTATGAAGATTTTAAGTCTCTGTAGAGTCATTTTCATATTTTTATTTTTTATTTTTTTTAATATGACATTTATTGTCAAATTGGTTTCCATACAACACCCAGTGCTCATCCCAAGAGGTGCCCTCCTCAATACCCCTCATCCACCCTCGCATTTTCATATTTTTAAAACAACTCTATAAAGATTATAAAAAGAATTTTCTGACAAAGTCAGAACTAGCTATAATAAAAGGAGCCAGCTGTGTGTGTGTGTGTGTGTGTGTGTGTGTGTGTGTATATATATATATATATATATATATATTATGGTAGTTAGAACTCTAGGTTTGGAGTCAGACTGCCTAAATGTGAATCCCACCATCACTAATTGCTACCTATGTGACTTTGATCCTCAGTTTCTTCATCTGTAAAATGGGCACAATTGTAGTGCTAAGCAATATGGTTATTGTGAGGATTAAAGGACATGATCTTTGTAAAATCCTTAACAGAATAGCAGGCATTGGTATGTGCTTTATAAATATCAGTTGTAATCATTACCACATGGGCATTACTACAGTATAGATATGATATCAACTCCTTTTAACATGTCAGTGCTGAAAGCCACAGCCAGCAGTGCTAGGGTTTTGTTTGTCTTGGTCCAGTTAAGTTCTGTATTTTCTTTAAACAAATGGTCTTTAAAACATCTGCTGATCCACTTTCCTGCCCAGTGACTGTCCCCGTCCCACAACAACTGAGCTAGGCTGTTGTTGACTAGTCATTTCTTATTTCTTACTCCTTCTCTCTCCAGCCTTTAAATGAGGAGTCCTTCCTTCATGCATACAAGTTTTATAAATTATGTTTACATAGCTTCTTTCCATTTTCTTTCTTCTTTCTCTTTCTTCCTCCCTCCCTTTCTTTCTCTTTCTTTCTTCTTTCTTTCTTTCTTTCTTTCTTTCTCTCTCTCTCTCTTTCTCTTTCTTTCTTTCTTTCTCTCTTTCTCTCTTTCTTTCTTTCACCATTTCTTTCCTAAATCAGGAAAGTACCTGAGTTATAACTTCCCAGGAAGCATTAATGGGGAGTTTCTGGTAAGTTTCCTGCAGAATGCCTGCTGCAGAAATGTCATTGTCACTGCACTGTTGTGATTGGAGAAGTTCCTCAAACTTCCCTTACTTTGGGGAGGAAAAGAGTGACTCTGGGCTGTGCATTGCCTGAGAGACCCTCCCCCATCACTGAGGAACCACTTCCTCCAGAGCTGCTAACCTCTGCTGCTGTCACATGTACCTCTGGCCACTAAAGTGAGGTTGAAAGTTGTTTGTTTGGGCCTCAGTGGAGTCAGTGTTTAATGTTTGTGATCACTTACATGTGGGTTACAGCACCAGCAGGCTTGTTTTTCCGGTGTGCTATAAGAATCCTACTATTGTGGCTTACTATTCATTTTTAGATAATTATTTTTAGATATAATTTTGAGGAACCAGCAGGACCTTTGACACGAGACTCCCATCTTCCCTTAGCCTCATTTCTGTTGTTGCAATCCAAGGGTTTTTGTGTGAGTGTGTTTTTCCCCTCTGACTATCCTTCTGCATTGTTTTCTGTGTGTTTGGTCATTTAGACTCAGAAACCTGTTTTGCTGGTGGGTGAAAAATATCTCACCATGCACGCAGCAGAGTTATGATGATAACAGGTACAGAGTATAGTTGTCACCCCTACACCCTTCTCAGCCAAGGCCCTTTGTGCCGTGTTCTCACACTAACCTCCTTCTCTTCATTTGGTACTGACCTCTTTGTGAGCCAATCTGAGTCCCGGTTTGCCTGGAACTTAGGGGTTGCTGAGATATGAGAGTCTCAGTATGAAAACCAGGAAAGACACCCTGGTCCTAGTGCTTTGTCTGAGAAAATAAAAGGTATTTTGAGAAAATACTGCCATCGTTGTGATAGGTGCTCTGTATATCTATTGAATTGAGTTTCGGTGAAGTCACACAATTTAGGGTAAAAATGAAATTATGGGAAAACTTCTTTAAACCTTGAATTGTTCTTTCTTTCTTTTTTTTTTTTTAATACCCGTGGTCAGAAGAACTCCTTCCAAATTCTTTCTTCAGCTTATCTGCATCTTCTATACTAGCTTCCTCTATCTGTTTTTATGAAATTTTTTATTCTGGCTCATACCTTCTCTGGAAGGATTGGAAGCCACACCTGTTAGCCAGGTGGCTGAGTACTTCCTTCCAGAATCACACAGAAAATCCCTCCCCTGTGGGATCTCTATATCTGCCCCCTGGGATGGCCATTCTACTTTCTGGATTTTCTTTTTGATTCTACTCCTTTCCCCCATCACCATGGCCACCACCCATCTCCTCTTGGAAGCCTTCCTGAATTGCCCAAGTAGGATTAGTCCCTCCCATTCTGTGAAATTGTACCGCTGTATTTATTGGGCACATATTATGTGCTGGGCACTTTACTAGGCTTAGAAGAGAAGATAAAAAAAATTAAGATCTTGACCTCAGGTAGCTGACAGTCTCCATAGGGAGACACTCAGAGGGAAGCAGAGTTCTCCCACTAAAGAGAATCAGAAGTTCCTAAGCAAAGTAACTGCATTTGTGAGATTTTAAAAAGCTGACACAAGTCTCTTTCTGTAACTACAGCTTCCTTGCCCCACTTGAACCACAGCCCCTAAATATCTAAAGGGACAAATTTTTACTTGGTAATTCAAGTCTATAAAAAAAAAAAAAAAAAAAAGACAAATCAAGTTTCTGATTCCAGGCTGCCATTCTGATTAACTGCCAGTAGAGGGCGCCAGCAGACAGTGTAGTTGCACTTCTATAGGTAAACTTAGTTGTTTCTATGGTTTCTGTCCAGAAAGCCTAGGGTTTAAACCAGTCTCTGGGCAGCACAATGCTGTCTTCATATCTTATCCTTCTATGGCCTGAAATGCTCAACATTATGATGAAAGCAATTAATAATTTAGTCACGTTTGTGTCTTTACAGACAAAAGGTGAGGTTCCAGATAAAAAGTGTTTCTTGAAGGAGAAAAAAACCCCACAAACCAACTCAACTAAGAAGCTAGACCTGAGTGTAAGGAGGGGAAGTTCTTTAAGAACACAGCCCTTGAAGTCAGATAAGCCTGGATTTGATATCCAGCTCAGCCTTTGATCACCTTTTTGAGTTTGGGCAAGTAGCTATAATCTCACTGGGCCTCGGTTTTCTCATCTGAAAAATGGGGGCAATAGTCCTGCCCACTTTACAGATTTGTTATAAGAATCAAATAACGTATGTACAAGTCACTTAGCAGGGTGCCTGGCAATAAACTGTTGTTTTTATTATTGGTAGTATCTCTCGTTTGATGGCCTTATCTCCAATACTTTCTCCACCTAGCTCAGCTACTCCTAGTCACAAGTAAACTGTATCATCTCCTATAACTGTACCACCCCTGAAAGCTCACTTTCAGGCTTCCCATGCTGTGGTGCCCAATTTGCCCACTCCAGCAATTCTCTTATCTCAGTGAGCCCCCATTCCATTGGTCCTACTACGTTTTCACTATTAATCACCCATCATGGCCTCTTTACTATAGTTTCCTCATTTTGGCAATGTGGCACTGCTGAATAGATGCCCTTGAGCCTTCTGCCTCTCTCCCACTGTTGTAACCATGGGGAAAATCCCCTAACCCTATTTAAACCCGACAACCCACTTTCTGGATGCCTGTGTGTGGGCAGCTGAACATCACTGGGGAGAATCAGACCATTGAGCTGCCTGGATTTACTTAAAAATTTTTAAAAATGTTTATTCATTTTTTGAGAGAAAGAGATAGAGCACGCGTGGGGAAAGAGCAAAGAGAGAGGGAGACACAGAATCCGAAGCAGGCCCCAGGCTCTGAGCTGTCAGCACAGAGCCCGATGTGGGGCTTAAACCCACAAATTGTTGGATTATGACCTGAGCTGAAGTCAACGCTTAACTGATTGAGCTACCCAGGCGCCCCTGGATTTACTTAAACCTGTAACCAATCATATCAGGTGGATATTCAATAGTTCCAGACAAGCCTACCACGCCTACCTAGTGAATTTACTTTCTTTTTCCCAAAACCTTTCCTTCTTTCTTTTTTTTTAAAGGTTTATTTGTTTATTTTGAGAGAGAGAGAGAGAGAGCAGGTAGGGTAGGGACAGAGAAAGAGGGAGAGAGAGAGAATCCCAAGCAGACTCCACACTGTTAACACAGAGCCTGATGCAGGGCTCAAATTCATGAACCATGAGATCATGACCTGAGCTGAAATCAAGAGTTGGACGCTTACCCAACTGAGCCACCCAGGTGCCCCATCTTTTTTTTTTTTTTAATGTTTATTTATTTTTGAGAGAGAGAGAGAGAGGCAGAGAGAGGGAGGCACAGAATCTGATGCAGGCTCCAGGCTCTGAGCTATCAGCACAGATCCCAGCGTGGGGCTTGAACTCATGAACCGAACCGTGAGATCTTGGCCTGAGCCAAAGTGGGACACTTCACCAACTGAGCCACCCAGGCTCCCCCCGAAACCTTTCTTACTCTCTTCAAGGCCTTACTGCCTCATCCTGCTTTTACCCTCACTTTTATATTTCATAGAGAAAAACATGGGCAGCTGTGTGAGAACCCCCTTCCTTTTCTACCACCGGATGCTTCAGTCTCCCCACACCTTCACCTCCAGCACTAACCCTTAGACCTGAACAAGAGGGCACCCATCTGGAGGCCCGGATCTTGGAGAGTCCTGCTCTTGTCTGGCTCCATCTGTGTCCTCCTTCATGGGGTGAGGTGCCTGGCCAACGGTACATGCCCTACTTGCTTCTAGACCATATGGGGCTGTGAAAATCCCTACACAGTTGGCCAGAGCTGCTTCCAGAATTCGCACGAATGTTTTCCTGCCTGCCCGCCCCTCCCCCCCCCCCACAAGTGGTTGATTGCAGGGAGGCCCAGAGCAGAGCTTGCATGTCTGCGCTGATGTATCCCTGGGCATGTGTGTGAGGCCCTCCCTGTGAGAAACAGAGCTGGGGGTGGGAGGAGAGAAAGGGCACGGGCTGCAGGACAGGGCCTCCATTTGTATTCTCAAATGTCAGGGGTGGATCTGGGCATGTCTTATTCTGCAGTAACCTAATTAATTCTGCAGTAACCAGAATTAAGCATCAATGCACATCACTCCACCAAGAAGGTCCTTATCAAAATAGCTAATATCTGTACCTTGGCAAGCCAAGGGTGAACCAGCATTTCACATAGCCATTTCTTCCTGGAGATGACATCAAGTCTGCCTTGATAGCACACTCCCTGGCTTCCCTTCACCTCATTAGCCACACTTTCTGACTCTTGGTGATGAGTCTCCTTCTCCACCAGACCTCTTAACTCCGAAATGTCCCAGGCAGAACCAGCTACTGAGGGGCCTGGAGCATAATGCAAATGTGGAACCCCTTGTGCCAAATTATTAAGACTTTCAAGCGCGTGACAGCAGAGCATTAAACTAAGCACAGGGACGGTCTAAGTGTGGGGCCCAGACTGTACAGGCTGCATGTCTACAAACCCAGCCCTGGTCCCAGGTTTCAATTCCTTTGTCCTGTCTCTCTCCTCACTCACTGGGTGACCTCATCCCTTCCATGGCTTTAAATTCCATCTGCACTCTTACATGTTAGCCCTACCTCTCTGCTGGGTTCTAGACTCCTTGCTACCTTTACCTGGAGGTCTCCACCTGGAGGTCCAACACAATTCATGCCCAACACAGAATTCAGGAAACTCTCTTCCCACTCTACCCCACGAAGTGCACCTACCTGAATAAAGTCTCCACCATTCACCAGGTTGCACAGGCTGAAAACCTACAGTCCTCTTCCGTCCGACTTCTTCTCTACTACCTTTCACCTAATCCATCAGAAAAAACTTTTGGATTCATTACTAAGTAATGCCTCCAATCTGATTATTTCCATCCCTCGGATACTATAAATACATCATTTCTTGCTGAGTCTACTGCAATCTTTTGCTAACTAGTCTTCCTGCTCCTACTCTTGTCCTGTATCTTATATTCTCTGCACCATGGCCAGACTCCATATCTTAAAAGTAGAAATCAGGTTATGTCATGTTTTCTTTGAAACCTTCAGTATGCATGGAATGGACTTCAATCTAAGGATCCCTGCCTATGGGATCTGAACCCTGCCTCTGCCTCCCCACCCATCTACCACTCGTTGGCTTTTCTCACACTGCCCTTCAGCCACACCCACCTTCTAGTTCCTTCAACACGGGTGCTCAAAGCTACTGCATGGCCTGTCTGCTGCTCTCTCTGAAGCATGCTCCCCCAGATCTTACCATGGTCTTTCCTCTACCCCATTCAGTTTCAGTTCAAATATTGTCTCTCTGAAGTGGTCTTTCCTGACCACAGTATCTAATATGGCCTTCCTACTCCAGTCTGTCTTTATCCCATTATCTTACTTCATTTTATTCATAACACTTTTTATACCTGAAATGATATTTACTTGTTTGTGATCTGTGGCCTCCAGCCTCCACTAGACTGTAAGCTTTTTGTAGGCAGAGCTTCATTTGTTTTGTTCCCTTTTACATTACCACTGCCAAGAACAGCGCCTGACATACAACAGGTGATCAAGGGATGTTTGTGGAATGCCTGGGGACTGGCCTGTGGCCAGCTTTCTTCGATCCAGTGAAATGAAGAAAGTTAAAATATGACTAATGCGTGTTTTTTTTTCTGCTCTTATTATTGTTGAGCAGCAATTTGATCCAGAGAGACAATTTTGATTTTCTTGTGGAGAAAGAAGTAGGACTTCTGGTGTCTAAATCTAACTTGGAAAGCATGTGGGTGACTGAGCATTCATCTATTCTTGAGAGAGATCACAGGGCTCAGACTGCTGAATAGGGTCACAAGGGATACTTCTTGCCCCTATGATCAAGCTTCTTGATGACTGGTTCTATAGAGTGGCCAACAGATTCCTTTACCTCTGACTCAGGGGGCTGGGGAGCCATGTTTAGTAGTCTGCTTCCTTCCCTCTTCTCTTTAACTGGACGCCAGTTCTCCTCTTTAGCATCCAGGGAGCTCCTAACTCATGCACAAGGCAGCTGTACTCAGGAAATGCAAATATTAAAGCTATGCATTGGCGTTGTCATACAGTCAGTTAGTACAGGTTGAGCTAAGGGGTGAGGATGAGCAAGGGAAATGAGGAAAGGAAGGAAGAGAGTCAGAGAGAGGTTCTAGTCTCCTATAATAACCCCAAGGAGCACTTCTGTGGGTCCTTCAAATGACAGAATCATCAGTCCAGTGGCCTTCATTCTAGTCATCTCTCTCCATGCACCCCCTGCTCTACAATTGGCCAAGATGCCCTCCTCAAGGCTGGCTGTGCAGACACTTGACTTGTGCAGTTGCACATGGCCCCATGCTCAGAAGAGTCCCAAATGTGCTTTAATGCTCTGTTGTTGCTGTCTTGAAAGTCAATAATTTTTGAACAAGGGGCTTCACATTTTCATTTTGCACTGGGCCCTGCAAATTATACAGTTGACATTCTTCCACTGTTTAATCTGGGAGCTGGGTCCTCTGTGAGCCCACTTCTGACCTTAGGACATCTTCCTCCCCCGAGTAGTGTCCATCAGTCTATTTGTTCTACCTCCTGACTGTACTGCAAACCTGCCCACTTATATTCTCTCCATTCCAGGCCCAGATGATACTGCAGGCCTCCTAGCCATTGTTCAGCCTCTGGTTTTCACAGTCTTGAACTCGTTCTCTGTGAGCTCCCCAGCGCCTCTCGTGCCAATAGTGTCACTGATCACAGCAAAACCCCCCAGGGCTCAAGGGAACTATGCACAGGTGACATCTGGCTCTGGAGTGGAAGCTCCCTATACCTCCTGTAAATCACTGCTCTTCAAACTTGGCTGCTTGCTGGAATTGCCTGGGGGGAGGGGGTCTTTAAAAATTCTGCTGCCTAGTTCCCTTCCAGAGATACCAATTTAAGTGACAGAGTGTGGTCTATGTATTTGGACTATTTATTATAAGCTCCTAAGTGACTAGCTACATAGCGAAGTTTGGGATCTACTGCCATGAGTGCTTCCAAAGTGCAGGGCCGGCTGACACTTCACCTGCTCTAAGCACACATTGCCTGGGGAGGGTTCTAGAAGGACTTGCTTTTGCAATAGTATTACAGACTCCAAAAATTGTAGGCCACTTCTCTTTCCCTGATTTTCACTTGTACACAGTGTCTCTTCTATCCCCACAGGGAATAAGGAATGCTCATCCTCAGTCAGAGCACAGAGGTGGGGGGCTGACTCATGTCCACCTGGGTGACTTGGGGTGCTGGCCTAGCCCCAGCCACTCTTCCTACTCCCAGCAGCCTTGCTGTTGCTCTGCCAGGGACTCTGGACAGAAACCAGAGGGAATGGGAACAGCCAGGAGAAACTCAGGTATGTCAACGGGGACCCAATGTGAAGGGCGAAAAGGAAACGTGGAGGATACATAGTGTGAGTAAATATGGCTGAAGAGTCCTATGGGCGTTTGGCACATTTTAGAAGACAGTGAGGAGCTTTAGATCCTTAAATTAGCATAGATTTAGCCCCTGACATTTTTCATTTCTGTTCCAAATGACTTCAGAGTGGCTTATGATTATACATTTAATACCCAACTAACATCCTTATCAGGCCTGTATTCGGGGTCCTTGCCTTTGTGTCCTGGATTGGCTTCAGTAAGCTCACAACCTTCCCCAGATTATAAGAAAAATTATATATGTACATGCAGATTCTCACAGAGATCTGTAATCTTATACAGGCTAAAGCCTCTATGTTTCCAAGCACAGAAAAGCATCTCAGCAAGGAACTCTGTGATAATTAGGTATAATGTGATGGGCAAATGACTCCCACCCTCTGCCCTGCCCCTCCAGCCCAAAGGTGTTTTCTGGGTGTTGTGTGAAGAGTGATGTGAAGGAAAAGATACGGTTGACCGGGAAAACATCACACAGGTTCCCCTGTTCACAGTCTTCTCCTGACCCAGTCTTCCCGGCTTGGGCCAACAGGAGGGCGACAACAGTTGGGAAATTCCCAGAATTGCTTCTTGTGGCTGAACTGCAAGTCCTGGCCAGCCACAGGCCCGCATCTTGTCCCTTGACGGGTAAACTGAAGCTGACTGTGGCCACCAGAGGGCAGCACGCCCAGCGAGGGCCGGGATGGATCCGCAGGCGCCGCCAGACCGCCCCCCCCCCGCCCCCGCCCCTGAGCTGCTGTTGGTAAACTGAGCGGGTGCCCGGCGGCCATTTCATAAGCTTCAAAAGAACATGACCTTGTGTAGCAGATGATTGAATTTCAGTCCCCACTTCTTGTGTTGGAGCTGGGATTTACTGTACTTTCTGAGATCTCACTTGGTCCTTCTATATCATAAAGGGTAGATAGCAAAATTACCCTCCACAGCTCTAAGGTGTCACTTGGGACAGCCATACATATGCAGAACTTAGTACAGTTCATGCGATCAGCCGTACAAACTGTGAAACATCTGTTCTGTAGCAGTATAAAAATTGCAAACTATTCTTCAAGACAGAAGAGAAAAAAAAACAAAAAGAAAAATGAATTCCATTTCAAGGAGAGACCTGCCATTTCCGCTTCCTCCAAGTGACCCGAGGTCCCCAGTCATTTATTTAACGTTAGGCTTGTAGAGGTTCAGTGGTATTGTTATCACTTTACCGATAAATATAATAGGCCTCCTTGGGGGCTGTTTCCCAGCCCCACCCCCACCCCCACCCCCACCCCTCGGAGGGCTTCCAACACGGTCTCCGTGGGCCGCCACATGCTTGCCCTTTGTAACCCCGCCCCCTAGGACAGGACTGACTGGAGCAGGAAGAACAGAGTCGAGCTGCGTCTCTGGTTTTCTCAGCCTCGGGCCCGCAGAGAATGGGCTCATGGAACTGAGCCCTGCAAATCACAGGGTACTAAGAGGAAAGCCCTTGAGCTCTATTTGGAGCTCAAAACTCACAAAATCTGCCTTGATTTCTACACATCCTAATCCATGGGGTTTTTTTCCCCTGAAATTTCCTTTGATTTTTTTTGAAATACTATATTATCCTTAAAAAATTATAGGTGTGTGTGTGTGTGTGTTTGTGTGTGTGTGTGAGCCTCAGCACTATTGCCGTTTTGGGCTAAACAATTCTTTGTTGTGGGGGCCGTCCTGTACATCATAGGGTAGTTACCAGCATCCCTGGCCAACATCCACTTGATGTTAGTAGTAGCCCTCCCAGCTGTGACAACCAAAAATGTCTCTAGACACTGCCAAATATTGTCTGGGGAGGGAGGGTAACTGTCCCTACTCGACAGCCAACTGATGGACTGACCTATCTGTTTATCTATCTATCTATCTGAAACCAGTTTGATTCGGAATCTGTTTCTTATAGCCAAAAAATTGTTGACCAAGGCAATGAAAAAACATGGCGGAAATTCTGTGAACTGCCCAAATCTGAATACAGCAAATTAGCAGCACAACTGGGACTTGATCGATATTAGGTCTCCTGAACGAACACTACCCAGTGGACTACCTACTGCTTTTCCACAAGAGAACCCTATCAACTTGCTTACTTACCGTTGTGCCATTCCCTACACTAAAAACCCAGTACTACTGAAATTAGGAGAATACGTTTATGGAAGGAGACATCCCTGGCTATATCCCCTTATTTGTTTGGAACACCAAAATGAATAATCTGGATGAGGATCATGGTCAAACTTTTTCACGGGAATGTGAGCTTGTTGCTGGGAATGGCATGTCATACCTTCCCTAGCCCCCATGACAGGGACATGCTAAACAAAGGGCATTCCCAGCCCCACTGGGATCCTGTTCCCTTACCAGCTGGAGAGATTTAGCTTGGCATGTTAATTTTCCCCACATTTCCATGTTTTCTGAGGCTACTCACCTCACCCAAGTCACTGTGGGATAGTAGAAATAACTGTTTTTTACATTCAGGACTCCTATTAGCCATGGAAAATTTTGAAGGTCAAAAGGAGGTGAAAATGCCAAATAGTTCTGCGTAACAAGCATGCAACAAATTTGAGCAGATGAAAAGAATTATTTTGAAATTGGCATCTAGTAAAATCTATTCATTTTGGTCTGCAGTTATATGACTTTTGGCAAATGCCAGGAGTCCTGTGACAACCACAAAATCAAGATACAAAGGAGTTCCATCACCAAAAAGAACTTCCTCCTATTGTCTTTTCTAAGTCAGCTCTTCTTCACCAACCCTAGGCCTAGGCAACCACTCATCTGTGCTCTGTCCCCATAGTTTCGCTTTTTCCAAAATATCTTATAAATAGAATCATAGAGTATATAGCTTTTGGAGCCTGATTTTCTTTTTACTCAGCAGAATGCAGATTCATTCATGTCACTTCTTCTCTCAATAGCTTTGTTTTTATTGCTGAGTAGTATTCCACCGTATGGATGTGGCCGTTTGTTAGTTGAAAGACATTAGGGTTACTTCTAATTTCTGGAGATTATGAACAAGCTATTTTAAATATGTGCCTACAGGTTTTGGTGTGAACATAATGTCTCAAATCTCTTGGGCAAACTTTGAGTAGTGGTACTGCTGGGGTATATGATAAATATATGTTTAATTTAACTCTGTAAGAAACTGCCAAAATGTTTTCCAAAGTAGCTGTGCTATTTTTTGTTCCCATCAGTCATGAATGAAGATTCTAGTTGTTTTCCTTCCTTATCAGTCCTTGATATTGTTATTTTGTTTTAAAATTTTATTTTAGTTATTCTAGGCACGTGGGTGGCTCAGTTGGTTAAATGTCCGACTTTGGCTCAGGTCAGGATCATGCAGTTCTTGAGTTCGAGCCCCATGTTGGGCTCTATGCTGACAGCTCAGAGCCTGGAGCCTGCTTCAGATTCTGTGTCTCCCTCTCTCTGCCCATCCCTCGCTCACACTCTGTCTCTCTCTGTCTCTCAAAAAATAAATGTTAAAATTTTTTTTAAATTTTATTTTAGTTATGCTAATATGTTTATAGTGGCATTTCATTGTAGTTTTATTTTATCTTTATCTAATGACTAATGATGTTTAGCATCTTTTCACTTGGTGAAGTGTCTGCCCAAATGTTTTGTCCATTTTAGAAATTGATTTGTTTGTTTTTTTATTGTTGAGTTTTGAGAGTTCTTTGCATTATTATGGATACAGCTCCTTTGTCAAATATGTGATTTGCAAATGTTTTCTCCCAATATGTGGCTTGCTTCGTATTCTCTTAGTACCTTTCATAGAGAAAAAGCTTTTAATTTCAATGAAGTCGAATGTCAGATTTTTCTTCTATAGATTGTGTTTTTAATTCGAGTTGTTTTTGATAATCTCAATCCAGGATATTCTGTGGATATCAAATATGTTTTGTAAGTGTTATGAATTCTTTGAGTTTCTCATTCAGCTCCTGCCTGCAATGGTCTGCAAACACTTTCTTTCATTTTTCTTCTCCAGCACTGCCCACATGAACACACCCACACACTTAACCCTTACAAACACAGATTTCCTGTGTCACTCAGAACCCTCAAACCACCCTTTCCAGGCTTCCTCCCAAAGATCACAAAAGTCACATTTTCCAAAGTGTGTCTTTTAATCATGCAGGGGCAAGTGTTGGAAGTTTGGAGTGGTCAGTGCTATGTTTATAGTCGAACACTCCAGAATGTCATTCTGGATCCTTTTTCTCAAAATTATGCAAGTAGAAATTATATTCTGGAAACTCATCCCCCTCCCCCCCTACAAAATACACCCATCCCTGCTGTAACAAAGTCATGCTATAGATCAATGGACTTGACTGTTCAGTCAATTAGTTAGCTATGTTTATCTATTTGTTTTTTGAAACATTTCCCATATATTCAAAAGAACAGATGTTTTCAGAGGCTGCTCTTACGTCTGGATACAGTGCCCTCCCACTTAGGTCGATGAGAAGTCAGCCATTTCGCAGTTGATACAATAAAGGAATGCCGGGAAAGAAAAGGAGAGGAGAAAGGGTGGAGTTACAGTGTAGAAGAGGAAAAATATGATTCATCCTTGAACACAAGAAGTCAGTCCTTTCTTCCATTTTTGTACTCACATTAATACAATCTTTAGCATTTCTATTCTAAATGTGCCCCATGCCAGTTTATTATAAGACATGTCAGTTATTTTATGTTTGATAAATCTCCATTTAGTGCCTCCCTTCTGTTCGGTGAAATTATTGTCTTAAACCCAACCCAACTATTACAAGTTATTTTTCATCTTGAAAAGGTCCCTTACACTATAAGGTGTTCCAGGCCAGAGGGACTCAGAATGCAAGTGAATCCCTCATGTCACGGTGTCAGTCACCGAGTCACCCATTCATGGTTCCCCTTCTTCCACTTCCTGTTTGTCCATTTGTGCTTCCTGCTTCTTCAGCGTCTGCACCCAGAACTTCAAAGCTTAGTTTGTCCTTCAGGGATGAGTGGCTAAAAGCAAACAAATGGATAAAGAAAAAAGAAAGAATGATATTCTTCTCATTCTTCTGTGGACAAGAGACTCGGTACAGAGACTGTGAGAGCCAACCAATGTGACCAAACACAAAGAGACGTATCAGGGCAAAGGTCTGTGTCTGACCACCAACAAAGCTTGGGTCACACAGACACACTATGGTTGCTCACAGATGCATACAAAATAAATCCTAACATTTTTGTGAGGTCCTTGGGTGATAAAAGAGAACTCCCCCTCCAAAGCATTTTCTTTTCAGACAGCTGATAAAATTTGACAGCTTTGAAGAGGAAATGACTGCAGGATGTCGGTAGCAGAATCACAGGGGAAATGCTGCACTCTGCAAAGCCTCACTCGAGTACCGTGAAGCATAGCTTGAAATGGATAGAGACGCTGGTAAAGGACATCATTTTATAAAAAACTAAAATCTCAGTAATTTCTTACAAGTCAGCAGCTGTAGCCAAGACATGGACATGGATATTTTTCTGTTTGTGTTTCATGAATTTTAGAATGATTTTTTCTGTCAGATGTTTTTTACCAGCATTGCAACATGTCAGGGCAGTGGAAACTTTCATCCACTCGACAGCCCAGAAGTGCTGCACAGAAGTGCAGAAATTTTCTGCTGTGTCATTTTCTGTTTCTTTGACATACCTCACCTGTACTTCTTTGTTTTTCCTTACACAGACCAAACAGCAAACACTTGATCTAATTCCCAAGAATGTCGGGCACTTCCAATCTTCAGGAGTTGACTTTTTAGGAACAGAGTATTCTCTCAATCCCCTCCTATGGGTTTGAGATATACATTCTTTACCACCGAAGAAATATTCTTCCGTTCTTGATAACTGACTTTCTAATATAAATCAGAATTGAACTTTATCAAGTGTAGCTTCACAATCTTTTGAAAACATACGGATTTTTAGTTCTTTGACTTATTGATATAATAAACCATTACAAAACTCTTAGAATAATTTTTCTAATATTGAAGTACTTTTACATTCCTGGAGTTTTCTAGACACTTGTGGTACATGAGTGACAAAACAGGCAGCTCTCTAACTTTGTGGAGTTTATGGTTTATTTAAAATGATTTTTATAAAATGAGTGGAATTACTCTATTTTTCTATGCAGAGACTGTTTTGATTTTTAGTCCTTCCAGGTGGGTTTCATGTGTGTGTGTGCGTGTGTATGTGTGTGCATGTGTATTCATGTGTGCATGCATATGTGTGTACGTGTATGTGCGTGTGTGCGTGCGCATGTATGTATGTGTGAGTGTGTATGCGCACGTGTGTGGCAACTAAATATACATAGTTCTTGATCTTTCCTTTTATAGTTTACCGAGGTACAGGTTTTTATGGTACAATGCCGTAAAATTCTTCTACTGTCACTATACAATTTGATGATTTTTAGTAAATTTATAGTGCTGTGTAGCAATCACCACAAACTCATTTTAGAACACTTTTGTCACCCCAGAAATTTTCCTCCTGCCCATTTGCAGTCCATCCCTGCCCTCACCCTTGGCCCCAGACAGCATGCTCTCTGTCTCGATAGCCTTGCCATTTCTGGGTATTTCTCGTATATGGAATTGGAATATGCTGGCTTGTGCATTCGGCTCTTTTACTGAGCACAGTGGTTTTGAGGTTCACCATGCTGTAGCATGTGTTGGTACTTTATTCCTTTTTGTTTTTGAATGGTGCTGCATTAAATGGCTGGACCACTCCTTGTACACTGTGTTAGTCCATCCACCACGGGATGGACTCTGGATTGTTTCCAGTTTGACCATTAAGAATAAAGCTGCTGGGAGCATTTGCATCCAAGAAATGTGCTTTCACGTCTTCGGGAGTTGATTCCTAGAAGTGGAATTGCTGGGCCCTGTGATAAGCTTACGTGTTAACTTTTTAAAAAGCATCCAGTGTAGGGAGAGTGGCTCCCCTGGTGGAGAGTTTCCTTTTTTTCCGCCTGGTGGTGGCCCCAGAGAAGTTGGAAAAGTGTCCCCTACTCTCACTGGTACAGTGACCCAGTTTAGGAGCCAGCAGGATGGGGCCATCACTTTTTCTCTGGCCAGACTTTCCGCACCTGCGGTAAGCTGGAAATGACACACCCCAGCCAGACTTCTGATCGCTAAGCACTTCCCAAAGTGATTCTTGGGGTGTTCATTGCTCCTTGTCTCCAGCGCCGGTGCCCCTGTCTCAGGAGTCAGTGCAGATGCTTCCTGGGACCTTCCCCTCTGGGCGGGCAGCTGTTCCTCTACTTCTATTGCATTGCATGTTGGTCAGCCCTGCCTTCCTACGTCTTACAGAAATCCTCCTCCCCCAAATAGCAGGCAGATAGCATTCTTCTTTGCTTTTGCTTTCATTTCACATTTCCCCATATTGTTAACTGAAGTAATTTTTTGGTCATTTCAATGAAAATTTGGAAATGGGTCCATTACGCCATGAGGTAAAGCCGCCTGAAATTCTAGGTGGTTCTTCCTTCTGGGCTCCCTCAGCGCATCCCCTGTGCTCCCTTTGGCCTTCACACTGCCTTTTTTTCTCTCTCCAAGGACTGCCCCTGCTTATCCACAAAGAATGTGTTCAGATTTTATGGTTCCTGTGACGTCTTGGCTGACAGCTTTCAAGCCATACTGATCCCTTTCCTTCCCTGAATGCTTTCTTTTTTATTCTTTCCCAGATAATGAATCCCTCATTTCTGCTGCCCTTGTCTCTAACTGCAAACTCTGCATGCATTGTGGTATTAGTAGAAACTGCCAGTAAACAGAGAATAGAAGAATTTGGGGGTCGAGGAGGACCTTAGCAAGCATCTTGTTAAACCACCTCGTATTATATATGTAGCAATGAAGCTCTTCAGAAGTAAGTTCTTCTCGTTAATGATAATAGTAATAAAGCAAAACCTATTTTACATTTAAGAAAGGATCACTTATGTATTGTATCCTGCTAGCAAGTAATCCCATGAGGCAGGATGGGGTCATGTGCCCAGGATGACATAGCTCGCTCCTGAAATGTTCTATTTCAAAACTTTTGGAATTCACTCTGGTTTATCTTATGTAAATTCTTCCTAACACTGGGACAGATTCTCCTTAGTGATTTCTCTCTCTTGACTCATTTAGTCTTAAAATTTTCATTTTGAGAGACTCAGCCTGAAGGTCATTGAAGAGAAAGCTAACACAGAGTTATTACAAGTGATTTTTGTTTTCTTTATTAAAAAAATGACAGCAAAGCGAAGACATATATACTCCCCATACTCCCACCTCTCAGGAAAATAACCTTTAACTCTACACCTTTCTGGTGTGAATTTTGCTATTATGATTTTCTGTGCTATACCACATTTGTGCTTGTGATTTTCCTATGCTACACTGTGTGCGTATATGGGTGTGCATGTGTATATTTTTTTTAACAAAATGGAGTCATCTTTTATGTACTATTTTGGAATAAGTGATTTTTAACGCAATAGTATACATTCAACATTTTCCCACGTCCTTATAACCCAATAAAGCATCATCTTTAAGTCTACATAGTATTTTACTTTATGGGCATACCATACTTCATTTGACTGATTCCGTGTTGTTGGACATTTAGTGGTTTATGGTTTTTAAACAATAGTGCTGTAGTGAATATCCTTATAAATAAACCTAATACACATACATTATTATCTCCTTAACTAAATTTTTAAGTTTCTTTGGTTGAAAGAGTGTGGATGTGTTTGCAGTTTTTAATACGTAAGGTCTGGTTTAGAGTCAGAGAGATCTATCCAGAAGATGATGGGTCCATAATATTTGGGAGCTAAAATATTACTCCAGAAGAAATTGATCACACAGCCTGTTGAACTGTCAGTCCTTGAGTAACAGTTACCGTGGCTTTTGTCTTTGTGCTTCCTGCTCTGTATTATCACTGGGACTTCTCAGGGGATCATCTTTAGCTTAATAATGAAACTCACAAACACTCTACCCAGGGGCATGCCATGCCACCTGTGTTTGATTAAAATCGCCCAGATTATGTCTTTTGCCAATTCCATTTTTCTTGATCAGTTAAATAAATGCATTGCTAGAGGCCTGTGTTCTTGATATCAGATCCAGAGTCCTGCCTGAGTTGACAAATGAAGTTAGACCTGTCTCACCTAAAATAGGATTACAACACAAATCAGGTGCCTGATGGATGTTTTGTAGGTAATCAGAAAACATTTAGAGTTGGAAATGTATTCAAGATGGTTTATTTTCATCCTTTGACTTTATAAATGAGGAAACGAAGGCTCAGGAAGGCCAAGAGAATTATACAGCTGGTTTGTGTCTGAGCTAGAACTTGAACCCAGGTCTTGTGATGCCCAATCAGATACACCTTCCACTACCCTACGTTGCCTGCCTCTCAACCTCAGGGGTAGGGGAACAAAGATCAAGTGGGCTATCTACCATGCTGCAGTGGTGGCCTATGGACTATCACTTTCTCCAACTTCCGTCATTGCAAACACTGATAAGCAGTCACTGCATTTTTCCCATTGAGCCTGTACTAAGCCTCAGACATCCCAGACATCCCCCCTAATCAGAAGGAATTGTCATACAAGATGGAGACTCTCTGCCTTCCTTGCCACAGCTGTTTTTCACAGTGGGGCTGTCCATTCCTTCTCCCCCTATGCTGGGGAAATGTGTGTGTGTGTGTGTGTGTGTGTGTGTGTGTGTGTGTGTATGTATACACATGTGCACATATACACGTGTACACATGCACATGCACACACCATCACCACGACTAACAGTTCCGGTAAAAGTTGACTTTATGGGAAATACTATCCATAACTGGAAGTATCAGGAATCCCTCGTTCTCCCCCTTCATTAAGTGATAAGTGACAGTGCAGTGGAATGGAGGGGCAGGGTCTGTCCGGGAAGAATGTGTCCATGTGTGGTATAACATCTGTGTAGGATCATTCTGCTGTGCTCAGAGGAATAACTAACAGGTCTGGGAATGCAGGCCTGGGAAAATGAGCAAGTTGAAGTTCAGGGCAATAGCTGATGTGTGGAAAAAAAAATAAGACTAATAGAATGTATGTTTGAAAACTTAATAGAATCTTGAAAAAGATTGCTTATCATATACACATTTCAAACACCAATATAGAGTAAGTTCAATAAACTCCTCTGAATGTCCATTACTGAAATTAAACAGTTATCGAGATTTTATCACATTTGCTTTTACTATGTCTTTTTTTTTCTTTGCTGAGACATTTTAGAGCAATTCCCTGATGCTATGTAATTTTATTCCTCATCCTTAAACATACATTTTTAAAAATGTGGACATTTTTGGGGTGCCTGCGTGGCTCAGTCATTTAAGCCTCTGACTCTTGATTTCAGCTCAGGTCATGATCTTACAGTTCGTGAGTTCGTGCCCCATACCAGGCTCTGTGCTGATGGCACGGAGCTGGCTTGGGATTCTGTCTGTCCTCTCTGCCCCTCCCCTGCTTGTGCTTTCTCTTTCTCTCTCTCTCTCTCTCTCTCTCTCTCAAAATAAGTAAATACAATGAAAATTTATGGACATTTTTTTCCCTAACCACATTGACTGATCACATCTAGCAAAACTCATTAATAATTTTTTGGTATCATCTATACTCTATCCATAATCTAAATGCCTCAGTTTTTAATAGAATCTTTTTATCAGGTTGTAGAATAAGAGAAACATATCATGACTTGTATGCCAGGCCCATCCCACTGTATGAATTTTTCATTGTCCACATCCTTAGTAAGACCGCAAGATTAAAAATCACTGAAGACCAGGTGAAGGCCCTAGAAACACACACATTATTGTTTGTGTTTCCACAAGCACACATTATAGAATGGAGTGACATCTATAGGATGGGTGACCCTGTGCTTGGTCATGGGTGCCAGGCTTCAGCATTGCCCTGGCTGGATCACTGCTGTGAAACACTGGAGCCCCAGAATTCATTTAGGCTTATAGAATACAAATACGTCAAACCTTTGAATGTGCTATTTATTGATGAATGTTAGTGACTAAGCAAAACCTGTTAACTAGAAAAAAATGATGAGCAGTGACAATCGAAGGATCAATAGTTCTCCTAAGTCCCTTTCTTGCTTTAGCACACCACATGAACACGCAGCGGAATTTGCTGTGCTAATTGTCCCACAGTCCTACATGATGCAAAGTTCTACGCTGATGTCTGGGAAGGCAGTTGGCTTCTATACACAAACAGCCACATTGTCAACCCAAGAAACATTTACCACCCGATTGCCAAATCTCCACTTCACCTTGTGCTGAGGAAGAGGCAGCCCTGGCAGTGCTAAGTAGGAAGCACTCACAATTCTGTAAGCTTCTTGTTATTACAGTTGGCTTCCTGTTATGCAAAGGTAGAAAGAGGGGGGCCCTTAAACTATTGCAATGGATGGAGACACGCGCCCACAAGAGGCAACTGTACTCTGAATTCCCAAGAAACATACAAGCTCCAAAATGTGGACACCAGAGGGGTGGCCCTGGAGAGGCACCCTAGGTTGAGAGCATTTGTGAGTGCAGGAGATCTTGCAAGCCCGAGACACAGGAAGCCACTTCTCTCCCTCCCTTCCCCCTGTCTCCACCCCCCCTTCCCTCTCTCTCTCCTTCTCTGACACCACCCCCCTTTCTTCTCTCACTCACTCTCTCTCTCCTTCATATGGCTACTGAGACCACATTTTTTAACCTCTTCCTGCAAAAGACAGTGATCTGGCCTAAGTGTCTTTCCAAAACAAAATTTGCCTTTTTAGGTTGAAGTGCTTACTTGCCAAAAGATGAAGGGCAGGGGCACCTCGGTGGCTCAGTTGGTTGAGCTTCCGACTCTTGATTTTGGCTCAGGTCATGATCTCACGGTTTGTGGGTTCAAGCCCCATATCGGGCTCTGAGCTGAAGGCATGGAGCCTGCTTGGGATTCTCTCTCTCCCCCCACTCAAAATAAATAAACTTAAAAAAAATTTTTTTAAAAATGAAGGACATTTCTACAAGCTATAGAACATGGGAAAATTAAACCTGCTCAGTTCCTGAGTACGGAGGCAGGCATTCAGAAAATAACTTTTAGAGATTTCTTTGATTTGGGTTATGTCAGTTTGTCTCATTTCAGGTGCACAGAGAAATCCCCTTGGCTATCCTCATCTTATGGCTTGTGGCTCTTGGCAGGTGGCAAAGATTTTCATACTAAAATTAAAAACGAAGCTTAGAATTAAAAGAAAAATCTAGGAGAGTAACCACAGGATACACTTTTCCTAAAATTTAAATGCCAGGTCTTGAAACTGAAAAGATTTTTTTTTTAAATTTTTTTTTCAATGTTTATTTATTTTGGGGACAGAGAGAGACAGAGCATGAACGGGGGAGGGGCAGAGAGAGAGGGAGACACAGAATCGGAAACAGGCTCCAGGCTCTGAGCCATCAGCCCAGAGCCTGACGCGGGGCTCGAACTCACGGACCGCGAGATCGTGACCTGGCTGAAGTCGGACGCTTAACCAACTGCGCCACCCAGGCGCCCCTGAAACTGAAAAGATTTTAAAAGTTTCCCATGTCCCGAATGGTATGGGCTTTAAAACGGAGGGCAGTTTGCCTTGGAGAGAGAAAAGAGAAAAAGAATAAAGAAAGTGAGTCTGAAGGTTCTGAGGTTAAAGGCCTAACTTTCTTCTAGGAGGGCCATCTTTCCACAGTCTGGTAACCGGATAGGCAGGTGTGCGTGTACATGCATGTATGTGTGTGTATGTGTGTGTGTGTGTGTGTGTGTGCGCGCGCGCGCGGGCATGCACGCACATGTGCCTTTCACATGATTTGTGTGGCTCCCCACAGCCCCTTTCTCAGCCTGGGTGGTCCACCAGCTGTGAGCTGAGTTGTGGGCCCGAGTAGAGGGCTAGCCTGGGTTAACTCCTCCCTCTCATAGGTCAGTCACCATGGGCTTTGGTCAGAGTCCTTAGGTGTCTTCAAATGAGCTTGGGCAGAGAGCTGGTAAGACATGGCAGGACCACCTAATACATCCATCTTCCTGTAAGACTGTCAGGGCAGTCTCTGTGATGGGTTTGGGCTTTCAGCACTGTCTTTTGTCACTGTTTTCTCAAGACCTATTGAGGCTTACAGAGCCTACAATCGACAGGAAAAGTAGAACAAATTTATTTATTCATAATATTGAGGTGAAATGAACACAGGCTGAAGCAGGTGTCTCACATGAAGGGCTGGGAATAGTGCCTTTGTTCCCTTGCCCAGGGCAAGGGTAGCACTGTCTCTTCTTCACTTCCCATTTACTGTCTGCCCCTGTGAACTGTTACACATTGGTTCCCAATTTAGGTGCCTCTCTTTACCACTAGAATACATGCTTCCCTGTGGACAGTGTAGTCTACATATGGGCATTGGGCTTTGAAATCCAATTTCTAGCAGTATAACTGGGGCCATTCATTTCACCTCTGTGAGCTTCAGATCCTTGTCTGTAAGACAGAGATGACCTTGTCTGTAAGACAGCTATTGTGTTTCCCATAAAGAGTTAGCATGAGCATTAAATGAAACTAGATTTATAAAGTGTTTGCATTGTGGCTGGCATATGGTAAACACTCAATAAATATATCACTATAGATACACATCATTATTAGATCAGGCTTTCTATCTTCTATTGGCCACTCTGCTGGAGTGGGCACATGTGAATGCACCTAGAAATCCTGTGAACAGGTAAACTGGTCAATATTTGTTGCATATATGCAATACCGGATAGTGGCTTGCTTTTCATTCTAAAATGTTTATTTCACTTAACAAATATATATTGGGAAACTTCATTTAACCAGATACTCTTCTAGAAGGTATGTTTAGATTGGTGAAGAAATTGGTAAAACCACTGGGCCCTTGGGAACCTACTTGTTGATGGTTGAGCTTTGATTCCATTGTCTTCATCAGTGCAACTCTTTTCCCATTCTAATTTTACCAGAAAGAAAGCCTCAACTAGATGCTAATCTCTCCTTAACACTTCTTGATTCATGACTGATTATGAACCCCCCTATTTTATACAAGGAGAGTGTGACATGGCTGATGTCATCAAGAATTAGGGCTGGGACTGGGGCAGCCATTGGCAACAGGGGGTGGTGGAATGAATTTTTGTGTGCCAGGGTGCACAGTAAATATTTGAAACCCTACAAGTCTCAATCTTAATTTAGACGGTTTCCTCTAGTTTTTAAACCCGGCCCATTACCTAGCCCTCTGCCCTGCTTATAAGAAATGACCAATAAAATTTTCTGATTGGTTAATTAAAGAGATAAGAGAGAAAGGGTTTTTGTTGTTGTTAAAAATCCATGCTATGAATCTTTTATTTGAACATTACTCAACATTATTTTCTCTCCATAACTCTCTCTCTCTCCTTCTCTCTGTCTCTGTCTCTGTCTCTCTCTCTCTCTCACACACACACACACACACACCTCTCTCACGCACACATGCACACATACACCTCCCTAATTTCTTCATTCCTCCCAGTTAACTTTTCTGCACCAGACACTGAAGCTCCTCGGGATACTGAAATGAATAAGACATGGTTCTTGCTCTCAAGAATCTCTTTATAGTTCCAGCAACTTATCACCTGCAGACTTGTGATAAAAACACAAAGATGTTTATCCCTGAGGCCATGGGGCCTCCAGTTTACCTTTGTAGCCAAATATACCTTTCTGAGAGAAAAAACTGAGATCAGAAACTCGAATACTTCTTCAAAAAGAACCTCTTGCTTTTGAATGGTGCTTTGTATCCTTAAATGAGCTCTTGCCGAACATGTGAGGTTGTGTAAGTGTGCACTGTACTAAGGCCTTGACGGAAAGGTGAATAGGGCTGAAACCCACTGGTGCTCCTCTCATCAAGCCATTACTCTGGTGTGGGGCTGCATCCATCCATCCAGAGACAGAGGAACCCATTTCTCCACTCAAAGGCACCATCTGCTCCAAAGACTGCTCCTGGCCCAGAGATGTGAAATGGGCCTGAACTGGCCCTGGATTTTGCTTGGGTCCAGAATCACAGCCTCTTTCCTCTCATTTTGCCCTTCCAAGTGGTAGCCCCTGCTCTATCCCCAAACTCTTGGTATCATGGATTTTCTTGCTGCACTTCCTTTTTCCCATATTTAGACTTTCTGTAAGGTCTTTTTAAAAAATTTTTTTTTTCAACGTTTGTTTATTTTTTTGGGACAGAGAGAGACAGAGCATGAACGGGGGAGGGGCAGAGAGAGAGGGAGACACAGAATCGGAAACAGGCTCCAGGCTCTGAGCCGTCAGCCCAGAGCCCGACGCGGGGCTCGAACTCACGGACCGCGAGATCGTGACCTGGCTGAAGTCGGACGCTTAACCGACTGCGCCACCCAGGCGCCCCTGTAAGGTCTTTTTAAAGTCCCAAGGAAAACAGTAACCTTTTCTGTCCCTTACCTAAGTTTATCTCCATAGCTTCGATTTAAAAGCGCTTCCCTCTGAGCCAGTGCCCTGTGTGCCCAGGCTTTTCTTTGGTTTCTGAACATCTGTTGTGCTACTTTTCAGATCTGAAATTTTCACAGCACTCCAATCTCCTGGCATTCACTTGCACCTCTCCCCCTAATCTCTTTCTTAATTCCCAGGCTTTACCAGCCAACACCAGAGCTCTGGAAAAGTCTACAGCTCTTGGTCCAGCCTTGCATCCTTCCATGCCAGGAACTGGATTCCCCTGTCTGTTCAAACCCACTTTGTCTTCTGACCTCCTTCCCTGCCTCTATGACTAGGTGTTCCAGATCCTTGAGCTATTTGGGGACAGGGTTGTATCTGGGTGATCTTCTATCCCAGAACTGGACATGGTTCCTGGTGCACACCACGTGCTCAGCCAATGTATGTCACACGAACAGATGGAGAAGGCTACCTTACTCGAGGTGACCCCAACGCTCACACAAGTCTTCGCCTCCCACTCCTCCTTGTTTGGCCAGGTGCTGAGGTCTGGTGGTTCACCTCACAACTGCCTCTCCTATTCTATCTTTCTCCATTACAACCGTCCAAATTAGGCCTCTGGATTTGCACCTGGAATATTGTACAATGTCCGACCAGTCTTCCCTTTTTCCTTTTCTCCCTCTCTCCTTCCTTTCATCCCTTCTCTCATCTTTGTCTTTTCTCCCATTTAACATAAAATCTAGTCCATTTTAATAATAATAACCTCCATTTAATGCCCATGTTCTAAGAAGCAGACAGTGGTTTGGGTCTGTCCACCTATCATTATTCATTCTTATAGACTAGCCACCAGCCTGGTATATATCATTATCACAATTTCACAGAGGAGGAAATGGGTCCTCACAGATTGAATATGACTCACCCAAGGCTACATATGTGGAAGCCTGTGCCCTCTGCCTTCTCTTTGTCAGGCACTGTGTTAGCTGCTGGGGATTCAAAGATGAGCAAATCCAAAGGAAGAGCCCCTATGTCCTTAGAGCATACATGGGGAGGGAAGACAGAGTAAGAAAAAAGGACCAGGCAGGATGAGAAGTGTTTTGATGGACATGTGTTCCCAGTTAAGAGATACCAGAGCACACGGAGTGACTGAGTCTGACAGGGCTAGGAAGGCTTCTCATGGGAGATGTGGCCTGAAGTAAGTCTTAAAGGATGAACAAGAGCTTTCCAAGAGGTCAAATTGGGGGTGGTCGGGGATGGGCAGGGAGAAGTGCAGTATGTGTGTGGAAAAGGAGCAGGAAATGCAGGAGGAAAAATATGGGCTCAGAACTCCTGGTAGGGAGTTTAGCCCACATCTTTTAAGATGAAGGGGTTGGAGGGTCATCTGAGGCTTTAGGCAAGAGAGTAACATGAGCAGATTTGTGTTTTAGAAGGACCATGTCATAGATAATGTCACCAATGGACTGGAGGTGAGACTGGTAGGAGAAGAAACACATCAGGAACTATTGTGGAAATCCAGAAAGAGAATAGAAGGGTCCACAAAATCAGGGAGGGGGTGAATAGAGAGGAAGGTTAGATCAGAGAGAGAGCGTTGTTGGTTGTGGTGACTCTGTGGAATGGGGCAGCTTTCTGGTTTAGTTGGTTGGCTGGGAAGACATCACTCATAGCACGTCATGGAGATCAAGGGAGGTAAAGCAGGTTTGGGTGTGTTTGTGGGTGCAAGGCAAAGGGAATGGTGGAGGTAAGGAAGGGAAGGTGATATATTCACTAGCAATGTGGTGACCTTGAGATTCCTACCTAGGTACTTGCAGGCAGTTGGATGGTTGAGACTGCAGCTCAAGAGAGGGTTTCTGGGGGGTGAAGCGTGTAAATTCTACTCTTTTTTCAAAGCCATTTAAGCATGGTTCTCAGACTAATGCACCGCTCATATCATCATATTGAGAAAATACCCAGCTTTGAATGAACTATTAGCATCTCACCCATAGATTTGAAGCCATCTAAAATAGAAGAAAAACTGAAGTGGAGTTGAGAGCAGATAGAAGAAATATCTCAAAAGTTGGCCCTAGAAGATTTTGTGATTGATTATTTTTGGGGTTAGGGGTCAGAAGATGGGAAGATGAAGAAAGGAAGTGATCATGCTTCCCAAGATGACTTCTCTGTTTATACTTCTGTCTTGAATTTTCTCTTGCTCCAACTTGGGGCAGAGAGTAGGTAACTTCTACTGCAGAAGCATCATCTGGCACTTCTGGGCATGTGGCATTTCTTCCATTTCTCTTTTCTTTTTGGTGCCCTCCCATAATGCAGAGTAAAATTCAGCATACACTGTATGTACTATTATGTAACTCATCCATATTTTCTCATGGGCCTCCCTTGCCAAGGTACATGAAGTGACTCCATAGTACCTCTCAGATCAAGGCTGAGTTCCTCACTCAGCCACCTGAAGATACTTCTTCTCAGGGACCTCTAGCTTGATTTTCTATTTGATGAAATGCTGCCCCATCATTTATAATCCATTTTTGTTTCATGCTTAGTAATGATAACACTCAGATTCCAGGAAGTGCTAACCAGTAGAACTTTCTGTGATGATGGAAATATTCTCTATCTGTGTTGTCCAATACTGTAGCTGTGAGCCACATGGGGCTACTGAGCACTTGAAAGGTAGCTGGTGTGACTGAGGAACTAAATTTAATATATTTTAATTCATTTGCATATACATAGCCACCCACAGCAAGTGGATACTGTGTTGGACAGCACAGTACTAGGGGGTCCTTCTTTCTCTCTCTACCAAAGTAAGGGTGGGTTTCTGATTTTATGGAAGCCCTCACTTCCCACTTCCCCAGAGTTTTCTGTAAACACTTAGCAACTGCCTTCTGACTTCCCACCTTGCCTCGTTTGCCCGCAGCCCCTTCTCCAGCCCACAGCCTGGCTCAGATCTCCTTCCCCCAGGGCTGGGAGCGTGCACTCTGTGTGCAATGACTGGCTCACAAGCAAAGCTTATCACAGTTTTTATTTTCATTATGAGAAACAGCTCCATTAATAGTAACAGATTTCTTTGTTTACTTTATCTGGGAACAAGTCACACCCACAAAGAAGAGAGACTGTTCAAAGGAGCTAACAAGGAAATTTAGCCCCAAACAAGTCAAACTTAAAGCCCATCAGGATTCCTTCCTTGATATTTGAATCATTTCATGATAGGTCTGGCTGGTAAGCAATGCTGAAGGCCAAGGTGGGAGATAGCTCTGACATGGGACAGAAAGCTCCCTTAGCCTTAGCCACTAGCTCATTGGAGCCCTAGCTGTCACCTCTGCAGTGTTTGGGACTAATTCTAGCCTTGTGGAGGCTTGTACAGAGCTATCCACACTCAAACTGTGGTGTGTAGCCATACCACTCACAATGAGGATGAGAACAGGTACTCAAGAAGCATTGGGTGGAGGTGTGGGGGAATGGTATCACTTCTGGAATATAAAAGATGGTCAGTCAAGGCCTTGACCATATGCAGGCAGACAAGGTGGTTGCCTATAAGGCACAAGGGCATCAAAGTCCCTGTTGGCCAGGTCTGAGAACATAAGTTCTCCATACCTCCTCTTGCTTTTGCCAGGCCATCCTATGATGCACAGATATTTCTAAAGGATGTTTTGTTTCCACATGTTTGTCATTGTCTTTGCCACAACAGAGCATAAACATTTCACAGAACTAACCACAGATGAATATCCCAGCAACTAAGTGCTGTGCTGAGTTAATTCTTTTCAATTATAGTGTCTTTTTGGCTTCTGTTTCCTCCATCCCACTCCTTCAATGCTGTTTGAGACCTGTGGTTTCTCCCGTTGTGGTTCTAACAATTTCTTTGGGTCTCTGGGGGTGGCTCAGGATGCCTGAGTCCTCAAAACATTCATGTGACATCTGCTTGTTTCTCTTCCTTCCTGGGCTGGCTTCATGTGGTGACATCACCTCAGAAGCCAACTAAAGGCTCCTCATTATGCCCCTGTTAGGAAGGTGGCCCTTCCTCCCAAGTCTGATGCTGCTTCAGGTAAATGGTTACATTAGGCTAGGCTATGCTGAGGCTATTAAGCTGAAGGAGAACTCCCCCAAATTTGCTGGAATGCCTCAGTCTTCCATTTTTAAACAAATTCTGTGTGAACCATTCTTTGCATTTCTGCCTACAATCTATCCTCTTTCTAGGACAGATAGGAGTCTTTGCAAGTAATGGTCTCTGACCTAGAGAGACAGAGCTGTGTACAGTTCTTCAAATTCCTTCCTCCCATTGTATTCTTGCCAAGACCCTCCTATCATTCTTTTAGATCATTTACGCAGACTTACAGTACGTGACTAGCCTCAGAGTGGCTGTTCTTTGAGTGACAGGTGGAAGATTGGAAGATCATGAAGACAGTAGTTAACTGAGGAGCAAGATCTAAGATAAAATTCTTTTTTTTTTTTAATGTTTATTTTGAGAGAGAGAAAGAGCATGAGCGGGTGAGGGGCAGAGAGAGGGAAAGAGAGAATCCTAAGCAGGCTCCGCCCTCTTAGCACAGAGCCCAACGTGGGGCTCCATCTCACTAACCGTGAGATCATAACCTGAGCCAAAATTAAGAGTTGGCTGCTTAACTGACTGAGCCACTCGGATGCTCCTAAGATAAAATTCTTAACTGGGGTGCTAGGACACACTGATACAAAGCAAACCCTTTGCAAGCATGCTGCCAAATTGGCATCAAAATGTCAAATGACTTTTTTCTGCAACTGAGTTTCTGCACTGTTAAGATGATATCTGTCTAAAAGGAGGAAGAATCAAGTATGCTTTGTCCCCTGGTATACCACATGCTATGATCTCTCCAATCTCTAGTGAGAGGTGAGGGGTCACTGCAAGTTACAATGTATGTGACAGGAACAGAGGCTCCTTGTGAGGATCAAGGGAACAGAGTCCTCTGGAGACAGCAATACAGGTCTGAAGGGTAAAACATGTAAATAGGGGGATAACTCTGAATACAATTAGTCTGTGAGGTCATATGAAATTCTGGTATCCGGAAGTATGCCATGAGCATAGATAAAGTTTGAAAACCACAGGCCTAGAAGGAGATAGAAAGAAAGGAGTCAAAAGCAATAGGAAAAGTCGATTCAATGCGTTAAAGATAGGAATGAAGGAAGAGAAGAAGTTGATTACAGAGCAACATTCTCAAATGCAGAGGGAAGTTTAGGAAGCTGTCAGAGATGATCTCCAACCTTGTAGCAGGAAGTAATGTCACCTGTTAATAAAACTAACAAGTGACTTTAGCTTACTTTGGACCAGGTACTATCCAAGTTATATATATTTATATATGTTAGCTTGTTTAATCTCCACGATAATTCCATAGAATTATTATCCTGTTAACAAGCAAGGAAACTGAGGCTCAGAGAAGTTGTGTATTGTACTCAATTGTCCAAGAGCCAGAAAAGGAAGAGCTGATCTCCAACCAGGCTGGGTGAAGTGGGTAAGAGTGAAGTTGGCTGCATTCAGCTGAGTCAAGAATGTTCCACGGACCTGCAAAAGCTGAAGAAAGGGGCTGTAAGACAGAGACTTCTTCCATCAAGGATAGGAGTGCAGGCACTGGGGGCTGGCAGCATGTAGCCAGGATGGCACTCTGATGTGGTGGAACTCTGTAGAAGGGCACTGTAGAACTGGCAGGAAAGAAGGGAGGTGGGGCTCAGAGGATATGTTCAGCAGGACCACAGGCCTGCTGATAGATTGCTGGGGAGGGAAAGAAAGGAGACAGTTATCCCACCCTGGAGTTACCTTGGAGACAAGCTGTGGACACTTGGATCTGATCCAGTGACAGCAGAGCTCTGGTGTGAAAACAAAAACCAACTGCGAGATACCAAGGGTTGAGGGTCTGAATTCAAATTCCCCTGCTGTTTTCTGCTGGCAGATTTCATTTTCCTTTCTAGTGCTTGTGTGTCGTCAGCGCATGGAAGGGCCCATCTGGCTGATCCTGTGGTAGGAAGGCAGCTACAGTGAGGCCCCTGGTGGAGCATAAAGGGCTGTAAACACTCTCAGAGGGCAGGGGACAGAGCGGCACTCAGGGACACTGGGCAGGAGCATTCAAGGAGGTGCCAGCTTCCTGCACGTTGGGGGCGTGGACTGGGCAGGGGGTTCGGGGCCTGCTGGGGAGGCACGCTGCCGGACGACGCGAGGTCCCAGCGGGCGCGCCAGCTCCTGCCCTGGGGACAGTGCCCGGCCAGCTTCCGGCTGCCTCTGCAGCTGCGTGGGAGTCCCCGAACCCTCCGAGCGGGCACTGTTTTCTCTCTTGTCAGATACCGACTCCCACGCAGGAAAAAGGAAGCACCTTTTGTCAGATGCTGCGGCCACTTCCTCTTCAGAAGGCTCCAGCCAGCCTTTCTCTTTGCAGAATGACGGGGCCGGCCTCGGGCTCCGGACTTCTTACGCATCGGGCCTCCGGCTGCCTCCGGCTTCCCTGTTCCCGGCCAGCCTGCGTCCTGAGCAGGCCCCTCGGCTGCCCCTTGGGGGTTCGGGGCTTTGTCCCTCCTGCAAGCCCGGCCCCGTGAGCCCTGCCTGACTGGGACGCGGCCCCCTGGGGCTCCCTCTGTGGCCTCGGCGCCCACCCTCTCTGCACGCCGCTTCATGTCCCTCAGCCAGCCTGCCTGTCTGTTCCTCTCCACAGCTCGGTCCAGGAGCGTGATGACCGGCGAGCAGATGGCCGCCCTCCACCAGCCGTCCGCCCCCAACCCGCTGGAGAGGCCCATCAAGATGGGCTGGCTGAAGAAGCAGAGGTCCATCGTGAAGAACTGGCAGCAGAGATACTTTGTGCTGAGGGCACAGCAGCTCTACTACTACAAGGACGAAGAGGACGTGAAGCCGCAGGTACCAGACCGGCTAGGCTGTTGGTCCCTGTTGGCAGGGGTCCCCTGTGTGCGCACGCAGGCGGGGGAGGCACCCGCAGGCCTTCTCCCTGGGACTGGACCCGCATCCATCCGAGAAGTGTTCCCTTTCTCCTTTCCACCAGTTTTTAGGCAGGTAAACTGAGTCGCAGAGATGACAGGTGATCCTCCACGGCCAAGACCGGGGGTGCGCACTGAGGAGCTTCCCAACTGCAGCCCTTAAGTCAAGGCTGGCGACATGGTCTTGGAGGGGTCGCGGTGTATGAGGGCTCAGAGTGGATTTGTGTTCAGGAGAATTGGTTTGTTTGATCGACCAATATTTATTGAACATCAATTATGTACTGGACATAGGTACATATGTCCAGGATGTTCTGGACAGGTTGTTCTGGATACTTGAAATCAACCAGTGAGTAAAACAGATAAAAGTCCCTGCATGTAGAAATTAGAAGATAAGGGGAAAGACAGAAAGTAATAAATAAGGAGAGTATGTGGTTTGTTAAGGAACAACTAGTTCCAAGAAAAAAAAATGAGTTAAGGAGAGATCAACCATTTGGGGGCTGTGGTACAATTTTACAAAGGGTGGTCAGTATGGCTGTGGAAGAGAGGCAATTAGTCAGGTGGGTCTCTGGGGAAAGAGGGCTTCAGGCAGAGAGGAAAAGCAGTGCAAAGGCCCGAAGGTGGAACATGTCTGCTGTGCACTGGGAATAGCAAGGAGTCAACATGGAGGCAACGGAACTAGGGAATGAGATGGGGTCAGAGAGGGGAGGGCAGACTTGAGGGTCACAGTGCAGATAGCAAAGAAGACCACTACACTGAGGGCTATGGGGAAGCACTGGGCTATGGGGAAGAAAGGGGATATTCTTTGGCTTATGTTGTAAAAAGATGGCCCTGGCTGTGGTGTTCAAAATAGATTCAGGGCCAGAGGCAGGAGGCATGGTGGTAATCTAGGTGAGAAGTTGTGTCATTTAGAATGTCGGTGGGAACTGTGGGCTAGAGGAAGATGATCAGGTTCTGGGTATACTTTGAAAGTACAGCAAACAGAACTTCCGGATGGAATGGATTTCCAGATGGAATGGATGGGGTCAGAGAGGACTTTGGTCCTAAATCTTGGGACTAGTGATTCCTCATGGCCAAAGTAGTGCATGAAAGTGAAAGGGGGTGCCATTAGCAATTATCCTGGGACCCCAGGTATAAACTGCATGTCTTGGAGCAACCAGGATGACTGGTCACCCCATCTAGAGCTCATGTTTGTGGAGGTGGAAGAGCGGGGTTGGCCAGAAGGAGCCTATTCGGGAAGACAGATTCCAGAACCTTCTGGATTCAGAAAAAAAGCCCCAAGAAGGGTAAGGATATTGAGGCTGGATGGCAGGGTACGTAAAGAAACTAGACAGTCATTTTGGGAGAGTGCAGTTCTCTTTAAGAATAAGCTTCGGGATCTGTGACACATCAGCAGCACCTGGTTAAGCAGGCCCTCCACTTGAGGGCTGTGGGTGTCGGTCACTGCAAAGGTTGGAGAAGGGCCAGAGACCCCACCACAGACTGGGTTCTTGCTCAGTGTCCTGTGCCTGGTAGCCAGACTTTCTTTTACTTTACGAACAACCCAGGCCCTATCAGAACCAAGCAATTATAGGCTAAGGTGATGGTGAGTAGCCGATGTAGGAAGTCTTCCCCTGTGCAGATTGAGGGAGGCGGCACTAATACATTAGCCTTCCCAGATCAGCAGAAAGGATGGCTCAGTGGGGTTTATTTCCACGGGGTGTAGACGGTAAGAGGTGTCATATGTCCAAGCTTGGGTTCTTTTCCTGGCTCTTCTACTGTCTGGCCATGTGATTATTTCATTGTTCTGGGCCCTTCTTTCTTCTTTTGTAAAATGATACAATCATACCTGTCCTGCACCTTACCACAGGCTCAAAATAATATGAAGTATGTGTAAAAAACTGTTTTGTGAAAACATAAACTGATGTCAAGGGTTAAATAAATTATTGGAGGTCCTAGCTTCTCTCCTTTACTTCTGAAGGAGGGAACTCAAAATCCTCTCAGGATTAAAGTCGCCTAGGATAATTAGGTAAAGCTTCTTCTAGGATGCCAACTATGTTTTGTTTTGTTTTTTTTTTCCTAAAGGAAATCTGTTAATACAATATGATCAATAGGTTGAGATCAATAGGGTGAGATCAATAAGTCAAATAAGGAAAAACTACGCAACCCCTAAATTGTGGCTGCAAGAAGCATTTGATAAAATCAATTACTCATTTCAGTTATAAAAAGTTTTTAAAAGCTTTTAGGAGTAAGATGATAATGTATTAGAAAGAAGATTTTATTTTATATAGATGTTTTTTTTTTTTAATCACAAAAGCTATCTGTGTGCATGGCAGAAAATTTGGGAGATGCAGAGAACACAAAGCAGAAAATGAAAATTATCCCATTAACAAGAAATAACCACCTAAATCCTCACTTCTTCTAGTTCTTTCTATAATATATAATTAGAAACTCACTTATTCTAAATACAAATTAGTATAATAATATTCTTTAATTTAAAAATTAATGATAAGTCATAAGTTATTATTAAATATTCTTCTACAGTATAATTCTTAATGGTGGCTGAACAGTCTATTGTATGGACATTCTATAATTTATTTGGGCTGATGTTTTTATATTATTATTACAAATAAGAGTTAACTGGGCATCCTTGTCTGCTTTATATCCATAATTATTTAATTAAGGTAAAGGAAAATCTATTAAAAATAAGGTACTTTTGGGGTGCCTGGGTGGTTCAGTCGGTTAAGCGGCCAGCTCTTGGTTTTAGCTCAGGTCATGATCTCACAGTTCGTGGGTTCGGGCCCCGTGCTGGGCTCTGTGCTGACAGTGTGGAGCCTTCTTGGGATTCTTTCTCTCTCCCTCTCTGTCTCAGCCCCTCCCCTGCTCACACACACTCTCTCTCTCTCTCTCTCTCTCAAAATAAATAAACTAAAAAACAAATTTAAAAATAGAGTACTTTTTTAAAAAAATGTTTTTATTATTTATTTTTGAGACAGAGAGAGACAGAGCATGAACAGGGGAGAGGCAGAGAGAGAGGGAGACACAGAATCCAAAGCAGGCTCCAGGCTCTGACTTGTCAGCACAGAGCCTATTGTGGGGCCCGAACCCACAAACTGCAAGATCCTGACCTGAGCTGAAGTTGGATGCTTAACCAACTGAGCCACCCAGGCGCCCCCCAAAGAATAAAGTACTTGTTAATTGCTATCATTTAATGTTGTTTTGAGATTCATAGACATTGCAAACATCTAGAAATGGCATAAAAGTTACAGACATTAGCTAAATTCTTGGAAAAAAGTAAAGGTATATTTCTATGCTATGTTTCATACCATTCATGATTCTGGATAGACTAAAGACTTAAATGTAAAAAAAAAAAAGTTCATAAAAATCCTAGAAGAAAATGCAGTTATCTGCATAATCTTGGGAAGGCAGGTGTTTTTTAAGCATAGCATAAGCAACAAAGACAGCACATGGGAAAGCTAATTTAATTGCATAACTAAAGATGTCTGTATCTTAAAAACCAACATCATAAAGTGAAAAGACAAATAATAAGGAAGAAAATATTATATATATGAATATCATAAACAAATATTCTTAATATTTAAAATATTCTTTCAAATCTATTTTTAAAAGTCCAAATAGTTCAATAGAAAAATGAGCAAATGACACAAATAGACAATTTACCAAAGAAATATAAGAGCCAATACGTGTATATAAAAAATTCAGTCTCAGTAATAATTAAAGACATGCAATGTAATCTAACAAGGCATCACTATCCCCTTAACAAATTAGCAAAGATTTTACAGAAATTTCAGTGTTGGTAAGGACAGGGAACAGGAATTATAATGCACAGCTGATGAAAATGAAAATCTGTACAACCTTTCTGGAGTGTAATACATGCCTTTTTAAAAATGCAAACTCTTCAGTGCACCTGGGTGGCTCAGTCAGTTAAGCATCCAATTCTTGGTTTTGTCACAGGTCATGATTTCATGATTAGTGGGTTCAAGCCCTGCGTAGGGCTCTGTGTTGATAGCATGGAGCCTGCTTGGAATTCAAATAAATAAATAAATAAATAAATAAATAGACTTAAAAATTTTTGCAAAATCTTAGACCTTGCATTTCTGATTCCAGGAATTTAACCAAAGTGTTTGCTTAAGACTGATGTGGATAATTAAAAATTCCTGTACAGATTTTTACCACTGTATTGTTTTTAATAGTGATATTGAAAACAATGCCCAGTAGTAGGGGCTAAGTTATATCAAGGAATTTTTATATATTTATACAATAGAATACAATTCTGCTGTTTGTGTCCTGAATTTATATTTTTTGAAATAGAAAGATATCCATAATATTGCTTTGAAAACAAAAACCAGAAAAAGCCAGTTTACATCAGGGGATGATGTATGTACTAATCCCATTATTGAGGGAAAAAATAATGAATCTGTATTTATGGAAAAAGGCTGGGAAAGAAATACACAGACCCGTTAATAGTGGTTATCTTTGAGAACTGGAATTTCACACAATTTTTAATTTTCCTCTTTTTTGTCCATTTTCTAATTTTTCTATAACAAAGGTATAAATTAGTTATAAATTTATTTATTTTTATTAAAATTTTTTTGATGTTTATTTATTTTTGAGAGAGAGAGACACAGAGCATGAGCGGGGGAGAGGCAGAGAGAGAAAGGGAGGCACAGAATCCTGAGCAGGCTCCAGGCTCTGACTTGTCAGCACAGAGCCTATTGTGGGGCCCAAACCCACAAACTGCAAGATCCTGACCTGAGCTGAAGTTGGATGCTGAGCTGAAGCAGGCCCTAGGCTCTGACCTGTCAGCACAGAGCCCAACATGGGGCTCAAATTCATGAATTGCAAGATCATGACCTGAGCTGAAGTTGAGGTTGGAGACTTAACCGACCGAGTCACCCAGGCGCCCCTAAATTAGTTGTAAATTCAAAAAGAACACGCACACATTCTATTCCTTTAAAAATCTCAAGCAGAAACCCCAGTGATCTTGGAGCATTCAGATGAAAAAGGCTCTCATGTACATTGATGATATGCAAAAAAGTTGGCAAAACTTTCTAGAAAACCCTTTTGGCCAGATTTCTAAGAGTGACAAAAAATATCATATGCTTACACCAAGTCAGTTTGGTTTTAGGAAGTGATCCAAAAGAAATAAGATACATGCAGTGCTGTTTATAATGAGAAACTTTGAACCTAATGTCCAACAAAGGAGAATGACTAAATAAATTATGGAACCTATATGACAGACTCTTGTGCATACTCCCCGGGAAGCTTGGGGCTCAACAGAAGGCAGTCTAAGTGCATTTTCTTCCCCTGAGGTCTCAGCAAGGTCTGTCCAGCTTTAACAGCACAATGCTCTGTAAGTCTATAACTTACCTTCATAGAACTCATTCCCAAAGGTTCTTTGTTGGGGAAACTGTTTAAAACAGAACCTCAGCAAACTGCCCTCAAGTCCCTACTACAATGATGGTTCTAGACAATCCTCGATTAGTTGTCCCCTTGGGTCATCTCCCGGCTTTCTGGGACGTTCCCACAGGTGGCTGTCTGTCAGTGGCGGGAAAGTGTTTCACAAAAGGCTTTCTGGTGGTGAGCTGATAATGATGCAGCATTAGCCAATATCCGTGGTGTAAATGCCCCATCATGGCTGATTCAAGCTGCCAACATGACATCACTGAACACAGAGTTGAGAAGAGACATGCGAAGCACAATGTTTCACAGTACTTTTACTGCACAGATAGATGTAAATAATCACACATACAGAAATAATAGTAAAATCTAGTAAATAATTAGGGAACTATGAATTCTGAGTATTACCTTTTTTTTAAATAAAATAGTTCATTGTAAGCTTATAGAATTTAACTTTTGATACCAGCTGTGGTTAACAGCTCGCTCACATTGTTCTTGAGAATGTAACAGTTTGCTCTTGTGAGCTGCTGTGAGCACACCACTGCCAGGCTGTCCACTCTGCTTCATTGCCCTAGGACTTGTGGCCTCCAGCACACATGCCCACCTCCTTCCATCTTTGTACAGAGTCCACCCCAGTCAACTGGCTGTGCAGTCGAAAGGGACAGTTTGGTCCCTTCCCTGCCTGGGGCCATTTCCCTCCTCCCCATCAGTGTCCCCACCACCACTACTGTCTCGGTTACCGCTTCCCACTCTCCTCTCTTCATTCATGATGTTCAGGGCTCTTGTGCTCAAGCTGAGAAAGGGCTAGGGGCACCTGGATGGCTCAGTCAGTTGAGAGTCCGGCTTTCAGCTCAGGTCATGATCTCACGGTTTGTGGGTTCGAGCCCGTGTCGGGCTCTGTGCTGACAGCTCAGAGCCTGGAGCCTGCTTTGATTCTGTGTGTGTGTCTCTCTCTCTAACCCTCCCCTGCTTGCACTCTGTCTCTCTCTCTCTCTCTCTCTCTCTCTCTCTCTCTCAAAAATAAATAATAAACATTAAAAAATTTTTTTTAAATAAAAAATTAAATTTTTATTTAAAAAAATTTTTTTAACCTTTATTATTTATTTTTGAGACAGAGAGAGACAGAGCATGAGTAGGGGAGGGGCAGAGAGAGAGGGAGACACAGAATCTGAAACAGGCTCCAGGCTCTGAACTGTCAGCACAGAGCCCGATGCGGGGCTCCAACTCACGGACCGTGAGATCATGACCTGAGCAGAAGTCGGACGCTTAACCGACCAAGCCACCCAGGCGCCCCTAAAAAATTTTTTTTTTAAAGACGAGGAAGGGCTTGCAGTTTTTCATTTATGTCTTGGTGGGAATAAGTTTAACTGATGGTTATTTCTTCCAGCAAGTAAGTGGGACTTGTAAGTAAAGCCTTACTTGTCATTCTGAAATTCCACTGACTGGGATTTGAATCACAACTTTCCTATTAACTCGCTTTGTGATCTTGGATCAGCTCAGTAACCTCTCTGACCCTTACTTCATCTCTCCATTGGGGAAAACAACAGTTTGCCCTTCACAGAGTTTTTATGAAGATTTAATATGATAGTGTATTTAGAGCATTTAGCACAGAGCCTGGCACCTAGTAACAGTTCAATAAATGGTACTAATATATTTTGTATTTTATTTTTACTGTTTTGGGATGAAGGTGATTTGGGCATATCAAATAATAGCATAGAGAGGTATTTAGAAGAGGCAGACACCTCTGAAATTATACTTTCCTTTTCTTCTGCCAGGCAGTGCTCTTTCTTGTTTAAAAATAATACAGCTTTTGGGGTGCCTGGGTGGCTCAGTCGGTTAAGTGTCTGACCTCAGCTCAGGTCATGATGTTGTGGTCTGTGTGTTCGAGCCCCGCACTGGGCTCTGGGCTGACAACTTGGAGTCTGGAGCCTGCTTCAGATTCTGTCTCCCTCTCTCTCTGGCCCTCCCCTGCTTATGCTCTGTCTCTCTCTCTCTTTCTCTCAAAAGTAAATAAACATTAAAAAAATTTAAAAAAAAATACAGCTTTTTATTCTAATGCCATAACTCATGCAAAGTAGGCCAGCTGCACAATCTCAGGGTCATTTTTTTTTTTTCTGAGGCCATTGATATTATTTAAAGATGATGATGATCATGTAGGTGGGAGTTATTTTTAAGTAATAAAATTAGAGAAATGTAGAAAAATGCGGAGTTCCCTTTTATAGATATTTTTTCTTTTTCTTTTCCTCCCTCTCCCTCTTCCTCCACCCCATCCTCCACTTCTACTCTTCCTCTTCTGTCTTATTCCTTCCTCCTCCTCCTTTTCTTCTTCTTCTTTTTCTTCTACTCTTTTTCTCACTCAGTCTTAGACATTTTTATTTCTAGACTCTCAAGAAACATTTGTTCTTTCAGGCTCCTGAGCTGATCTGAGAGTTTGTTAAGACTGTCAAAAGTTCGGAAATAACAGAAGTAAAACCAATACATCACCAAAGTAGTAATTAGTAAAAGTTTTCTGTGTACACACCAAAAAGACAGTTTGCAAACTGGAATTTCTGAAACCAAAACATGGAATGAAGCTCAGGGATATATTGTTATAAAGCAGCTTTTTAAGTGAGAAAGCAGTGACTGTTTATTCTTCACAGTGATTACTTACAATGTTAGAATTTCCTTAAATGATAGGGAATTGGTCAGTGATTACAGCTCAAGTTTTGCTTATGATTTCCAGAGGCATAAGCAAGAAACGATCCAGGTCAAGTTTGTCTTGCAAAGTCAGTGAAATGGAACCTTGTTTGTATGACTAAATGGGTTTTATTTGCTCATGGAATTTTCAAGGCTGATCTCTGTTTGTTTTTGATTTTAATAGATTCTTTGATGCCAATCTTGTCCATTCACACTCTGTTCCAAAGACACATATGTTTACCCAGCTAGCATCAGACACGCTGCTATCATGGCCAGTGAGAAATTCTGATAATTCCTACAAATAAGCTGTGTCCCTTTGTGTAGTCACTTAGACTTCCAAAGCATTGGTTTCCTCATCTACAAAAGAGAAGTGACAAGTTTTGCCATGCTTCTGATACGGAGCTGTTGTGGGAATCTAATGAGATAGTGCATGTGACTGTGCCCTGTAAGTGGTAGAGCACAGAGCAGACACATGCTGGAAGTGACTTGTGCTTCTGACAACATATTCGCATAGAAGAGGCCACATGTCCTTCGCGCCCTCACTCTCTGCCATGGGTCCATGATCCTCCTCCCCCCTTCCAGGGGCCGTTGAGCTGATGGGTCCCCACCACCTCAGCTTTAACTCACTTCTGAGATGAATTACCATTTTGTCACTTACTAGCTCTGTGACATTGGGCAAATGTCATAGAACCTTTCTGATTCCCAGTTTCCTCACCTGTAAATGTGCGTAACGATACCTTGCTGGGAGGATTGTTGCAAAGACTAAATGAATAATACATTCAAGGTGCTTAGCAAAGGGGTAGACACTTGGGATGTGCTGCTCAGCAGCTCTTGCTGCTACTAAGTACCCTCATCTTCTTGAATGGTTACCTGTGGTTCAGCCCCCAGTGGAATCCCTGGCAGCCGGGCAGGTAGAATGGTACGCCACACTACCTCTGCATACTATCTCTGCAAGGCCTACTAGTCTCTTCCCTGCTTACAAAGATCAGATGTCTGGTTTGGCCAGGAAGTCAGGTGGTTGGAAAAGTACGAGGAGACAGGTGTCAGCGATGACACCCTTTCCCCTCATTCTTCTGTCAAGATTTGTTCTTTTCTCTCGAGGCACCTAGCTTACTCTCAGATAGCTGTCACTTAACTTGACAGAGACCTGAATAGCAGAAGGGCCCCATTCAAAACTGGGATGCTAGCTTTTCATGTTCCTTTCCACCTATCTCCCTCACCTATCCCGTCATTATCCTATCTGTCCTTCAACTTAATTTTAGTTTATAGGTGACCAAATTGCTGCTTATCTTAAGGAGCTAACTTTTGCTGTTTCAGGGTTGCATGTATTTACCAGGAAGTACGATCAAGGAGATCGCCACAAACCCAGAAGAAGCGGGGAAGTTTGTCTTTGAAGTCATTCCAGGTAGGCAACCAAAGTGGGGACAGAGGTACATTATATTCCCATCTTACTTCTGGATCCTAGAAGTCAAGGCTGAGTCTGTCAACCAGCTAACCAACCAACCTAGTAAGAATGCATAGTTATTCTGTATATAGTTAATGAACCTATACTAGTTCATTAGCCTGCAGGCAAACTAAGTGGGCACATACTTGGTACAACTCTGGAAGCCTTTCGTCAGTGCACGCTTGCAGCCAGGTGTTCCCTAGGCCCTGGGACACTGCTCGGAAAAGTACATCATTCCCGCTCACTGAAAGGAGCTCGGTTTTGAAGCTGAGTGGGACACTAAAATTAATAGTTAAAATATGGGGCCCCTGGGTGGCTCAGTCGGTAAGCGCCCGTTTGGCTCAGGTCATGATCTCATGGTCTGTGGGTTCGAGCCCTGCGTCGGTCTCTGTGATGTCAGCTCAGAACCTGGAGCCTGCTTCGGATTCTGTGTCTCCCTCTCTCTCTCCCCCTCCCCTGCTCGCGCTGTCTCTGTTTCTGTCTCAAAAATAAACGTTAGGGAAAAAAAAGAATCAGAGATTTAAAAAAAATAGTTAAAATATAAATTGAGTGATGTGAAACTGTCATTTTGGTAGGTCAAAAATGGTCTACAGTCAGTAGTCACATATTGTTCAACATGACCTAATAAGAAATGACAGCCCCAAATTACTGAGCACTTAATACATGTCAGGTGCTGAAATTCACCTATTGTGCGTGTTAGCAGCGCACTAGAGGGTGCTTTTTCCCAGGCTAGAGTTACCTTCCTCAAATACATCTGGGGCAAGGGGAGGTTGTCTTTGTCTCAAGGGGAATCCGTGTTTGTGTGAGCCTAGCATGCAACTCTTCCTCTGAGGAGGAGGAGAGATGGATAGACCGTCAGATAAAAAAGCAAAGGAGTGCAGTTTGGAAAGGAGACCACCTGGGAAGAGCTGAACTTAAAAAAACAACAACTTGTTTTTCTTTGTTTTCTATAGTAATAGCCAGTTTTAGGATTGATTTCTTTTTTTTTTTCAACGTTTATTTATTTTGGGGACAGAGAGAGACAGAGCATGAACGGGGGAGGGACAGAGAGAGAGGGAGACACAGAATCGGAAGCAGGCTCCAGGCTCCGAGCCATCAGCCCAGAGCCCGACGCGGGGCTCGAACTCCCGGACCGCGAGATCGTGACCTGGCTGAAGTCGGACGCTTAACCGACTGCACCACCCAGGCGCCCCTAGGATTGATTTCTACATTATAATTTCCTCTAGTTATCCCCCAAATACCAAACATTTACATGGCACTAACTCTGTATCAGTCACTATACCAAGTGTACCAAATATATTTCTGCTTCTCCCTGTCTCTTGCTCCTTTGCCGGCCCCAGCACCACCGGGAACTCCAGAACTGCTGGTCTGGCTGTGCAGCCAGGCTGACACAGCAGGGGAGGCTACGAGTCCCCTGAGTGGGCTCTCCTTCCCTTAACTGCCTCCTTACCACTCACACAAGGCAGCCGTGTGCATAAGAAATGACAAGGAAGCCAACATAGCAATGAGTTGAGAGTGCCCGGTCTGTAGCCATGCCACCCAGCTCCAAATCCTGGCCCTGCCACTTTCTATTTGTGTAACTGTGATCAAGTTATTTAATTTCTTCCTGTCTCTGTTTCTTTATCTGTGAAATGGGGACAATGATGATGACAGTGAGGGCTGATGAAAAGTATATTTGGCACACTGGGTATAGTGACTAATAGATAGTACCTTATAAATGTTTGTTATTTGAGAGATAACTAAAGGAAATTATAATGTAGAAATCAATCCTAAAATTGGCTATTACTATAGAAAACAAAGAAAAACAAGTTGTTGTTTTTTTAAGTTCAGCTCTTCCTAGTTGGCCTCCTACCCAATGGGCACTCCTTTGCTTTTTTATTGCATTGTATTGTATTGTATGTATGTGTGTATGTATGTATGTATTTAATTATTGTCAAGTTAGCTAACATACAGTGTATACAGTGTGCTCTTGGTTTTGGGAGTAGATTCCTGTAATTCACGCTTACATACAACACCCAGTGCTCATCCCAACAAGTGGGCTCCTCAATGCCCATCACTCATTTCCCCACTCCACTGACCCCCACCCCATCAACCTTCAGTTTGTTCTTCGCATTCAAGAGTCTCTTATGGTTTGCCTGCCTCACTGTTTGAAATTATTTTTTCCCCTTCCCTTCCCCCATGGTCCTGTGTAAGTTTCTCAAGTTCTAAAACATGAGTGAAAACATATGATATCTGTCTTCCTCTGATTGACTTATTTCACTTAGCATAAGACCCTCCACTTCCATCCACATTGTTGCAAATGGCAGGATTTCATTCTTTCTCATTGCCAAGTAGTATTCCATTGTATATATAAACCACTTTTCTTTTGCTTTTTAAAAAAGAAATTTTTATTACATTTATTTATTTTTGAGAGACAGAGTGAGACAAAGTGAGAGTGGGGGAGGGGCAGAGAGAGAGGGAGACACAGAACCCGAAGCAGGCTCTAGGCTCTGAGCTGTCAGTACAGAGACCGATGCAGGGCTCGAACCCACAAACTGTGAGATCATGACCTGAGCTGAAGTCAGACGCCTAACTGACTGAGCCACCCAGGCACCCTTCTCTTTTGCTTTTTTTATCTGAAGGTCTTTCCATCTCTCTTTCTCCTCAAAGGAAGAGTTTATTTTTTTTCAGTCTCTCCTCTCTGAGAAACCCCCCTTCTTTTCCCACAAGTTTCTTCTAGTCCTAGGGCCCCTTTCCCAGAACAATGTGTGGGATGCAACCATCCATGGTAACATGTGTCCCAGAGCCTGAATTTTCTGCCAAGGGTAGCCCTACCAAGAGCTCTGGCTGCAAATTCGTGGTGGGCTTTGCACCAAAAGCCCAAAACCGTTGAAGATTGCTGTGCTAGGGTGGGAAGATCTAGCTTTTCATTATCAATTACACTTGCTGTGGTCTCCTGATGCACATGCATCTGCACGTACATACATCTGATCAGAACAAACAATTCTAAGGCAATAATAAGGTAGGGAACCATTTTCCTGAAGGAGCCATGATTCTCAAGTCTTCACCCAACTTAAAGTGAGGCACCTTTTGTATTATGATGTAGAGAATGTTTAGTTCTTCTTTTTGTCCTGCTCTTAGCAGGATGATTTCAGGGGCCAGTGCTGGCATAGGAAATGGCCTTCCTACTCAGGGCCCTCTCTCTGTGATCACCAGTGTCAGTTGCACAAAGGCCATGGAGAAGACTTTCACTGTATTCATGCTATGTTTTTTTTATTTGGGGAAGGCAAAAATTTAGGACAAGCTTCCCTCTCCCTACTTACCTCTAGCAGAATAAAATGTTCTCCTTCCACCCAAAGGAAGTCATCAGGGATAGAGAGAATTATTCCTTCTGTTGCATTTAATTCTTATACTGCCTTGTGGGTTGTTACAACAAGTTTTTTGAGTACCTGCTATGAACCAGGCATTATTGTAGGAATTGGGAATCCAGAAGAGAAGAAAACAGCCTACATGCAGGTTACAGTCTGATGGGGAAGACTGACAACAAACCAAATAAATGAGTAAATGGAATAGTTTTTATGATGGAATAAGCACAATGGAAAAAATTAAAGGAAAGAAAGAGAAAAAATTCTGATTGAGGTGGGGATGGTTGTGGTTCACTTATCATTTTGAATAGAGTAGGCACTCCAATGTGCCCAACATTAATTGTTTTGTAGGGCAACATGAGATTTTTGAATTCTCTTTGGTTTTGATCCCTTGAGCCTATCTAATATCATGGAGCTTCACCTTTTTTCACCCTTTGGGACCAGAATCCATCCTGTTATCAGGTCATCGGCTTTTTTGACCAGAAAGGTCAGTCCATATAAGCCCTGGCCATTCAGGAGCATCCTGAGAGCCGGATGTATCTCAATGAAGTAGAGACAAAACTAATGACAAAACTAAAAGATCTCCCAGGAATCAAGGTAAACTGAAAAGGCATGTTTTTGATAACACAATAGAATGGAGAATAGGTATTATGGTGGAGAAGAGTACCAGATAAATTTTGGCCAAGGTCAAATTGAAAGCAGTAAGGGCTAGTGGCAATTATTGGGAGAAGGACCAGGGGCCTTGCCTTGAGTTTGGTGGTAACTTACTGGGTTCCAATGGGCAGGTCTCTTTGCATCTCTGGACTTGAGTTCCATTACCTGTAGAGTTGAAATGATACTAGAGCCCATTCTATTTCAAAGGGATATTGTGATTCTTACTGGATTCTTTACTTTTGCTCTGAACACTTTTTACTTCTCATTTTACTTCTGGAAACACCTAGCTCACAGGAATAGTCAGGGCCTCATGGACTGACTGTTCTGGTCAAAAGAGTTGATGACCCAATGATAAGATGGATTCAGAATCAGGTTGTCCCAAAGCATAAAAGAAGGTGGAGCTCAGTGATATTAAGATAGGCTTTGTAAGGAAACCAAAGGGAATTTGAAAGTCTTTTGTTGCCCTGCAAGAATATACAGGTTTGGGCACAACTGGGGTGCCAGGACAGGCTTTTTTTTTTTTTTTTTTTTTTTTTGAGAGAAATGCCCTGACATTGTGAGAAGAATGGGTTGATGTTTACACAGACACTTTGAAATTTAATAGTATCCTGTCATTGAAAGAGGCTGCTGTTATGTTCTTATCCTTTCCAAGACCTATGTTAGAGGCTTTTCTGCCCCCTCACTTCTCCCTCTCTGTCCCAATTTTTCTTTTTGTCACTTTTCCTTTCTTTCTCTTGGTAGCCTCTCCTTGCTCCACCCCCTTGTCAATTCCACCACCCTTTTATGCATTTGGTAACAAGAACCCAGGAAACATTACATATGTCTGTGAATAATCATGGGTTTAAATTGAAAATTGTAAGGAAAGTCTTAATAAAATTCATTTGTCCATCAACTATCTATGGAGAACCTACCATGTGCAACACCTTGTATAGGCAGGAGAGTAGAAATTCTGGATAGGAAGCACTGATTTTGTGAGGAAGACACACATGTGCTCATTGTCTCTCCTTTCTGAGTTGCTGTTACCCTCCCCGTCCCAACAGCTGAACTTATGAGTAGCTTAGGAAAATGTCTGTGATGGTGTGAAGGACTAAAGTCCATCTCATACAGGCTGAGCCTGTCTCCTCTAACTGACATTGCCCCTTGAACTTCCTCTTCCTTTCTGGGAGGAAATCGCTTCTGTCCTCCATAGGAGCAGATCTGAGCCCAAGGCATCCCAGTTGCAAACCACTGGTGCTCAATAGTTTATCTATAGAATTAGAGTTTCAGGTGCATAGCTCTTCAGTTCCCTTGAGGATAAGTAGACAATGCTTTGTGTTGTTTGACTGGTTGTTTAATTGAACCAAGGAAGCAGCTGAAGTTTGGCTTCCCTTCACTTTCCTTGTCCTGGCCTCTTACCACTTGAAGAACTTCATTAGTGTTACTTCTTCCTCCAGCCTCATGGGACCAGAGTCGCACTGGACAGGACTCCTATGTCCTCATGGCCAGCTCTCAGGCGGAGATGGAGGAGTGGGTTAAATTCCTTAAGAGAGTCGCTGGCACACCCTCTGGAGGTAAGGACCCTGCAGGCTTGCCTGGGCAGGTGTCTGTGACATCTCAAAGATGGGGAGACCACCAGAGGACAACTCTGAGGCCACACTCATTGCCAAGCATCTAGCTTCCCACCCTCTGTGACCTCAGAGAGCCAACTCTAGATTAGTTGGGTGGACTGCAGCCCTTTGTACCTCATCGGCAAATATGTGTGATGCCCTGAAGCAGCCTTTTCTCCTCTCTGGGCTGCAGTTGTCATTTGTAAAATGGGTGGGTTGGACCAGTTGACCCCAGTCCCCAGCAGCACCAACATTCCACAGCACCATGATTCTGCCTGGTTTTGGCCTTGTGGGGCCAGAGAGGATGGATGGCAAGAGCTATGCTGAAAGCTAAGAGGAGGTGATCAACACAGGACAGTTGAGTGGCTGGCTAGAGTAGGGGCGCTCAGACTGGGAGAGGTTCAGGAGATGGGTCCGGACTCTCAGCTTCTCGGTGAATTCAGGGTGAGCACTTTTCTGGGTTCCATAACCAAGGTGTTTGAGTTTTCTGGGAAACCTGGTATTGGGTCTGCACTAGAGGAAAAACCGCTATGAAAAAAAAATCTGCAATTAACAAACAAGTGAATCCACTGTGTGTTTTTTCCTTTTGTAAAAATATGAAGAACTGATACGGGCGATCTCCACTGACCACTTTCCTTCAACTTTTTAGGAATGCACTTATTTGTGTCAGCTCCAGGATAACTGTATATAATTGTTTTTCGACTGTCCTGACTGTTATTCTGGAAATCATGGCAGTGGCGGGGGAGCGGGGGCTCTTATAGTTCAAATATTAAATATTTATTGGATTGCCCAATGGTTTCTTTAAAAAAATTATGAGCACCGTAACAATTTTGTGGAAATCTGAAAAAATATGGGAAGTCACCCCTACAGTCAGCAGAGGAATTTTTATGTTTTTCCATCCAGTTGGTATTCATATATACATTTCTTTTTTTCCCTCAGAATGACAAGCATGGAATATATACAATTTAATACCTTTTATTTTATAGCTAAAGGGGTTTTCCCATGTTGTTAGATACTCTTAATTAACTCATTCCAGGGATTATTTGGTTACAAAAAATAGAAATTACATCCAATGATGTTAGGCAACAAAGAAGGATTTACTGGGTAGGTACAGTAGCTACTCGAAGAAACCAAGGGAGAAGTGGTAAGAGGGCTCAAGAGATTAGGGCCCAAGAACTGAACCATCAGCCCAGAACTTACCCTGTCAGTTTCTCTGGGGCCCATCAGCTTCGAATTCTGCTTTCCTCTGGCTGCCTGTTTTTGCGTCCTTAGCAGCGTTCTGGCACTTACTCCTGGCCCAATCCAGCTGTGCCAGCCCCAGCTTTCCTGTATCTCTCTCTCGAGCACAACAGAGGCCGAGCTCAGCCTCCACCACCCCATTCCATACTCCTGAGAAGGAGGATCCATCTGGATAGCTGGGGGCAGGAGACCACTTTAAGACTCAGGAGCTGGGGCAGGGAGGTGGTCCTGTAGCTGGTGATCTGCCCTGCCGGGCCTGGGAGAGAAGTTACTGATAGGACACCCAAACTCAAGAGTGCTTGCCACAGCCATCGTGAGCAGCCGCATCGTATTACAAAAAGAATAGCCTCCTTTCAGTAACCATTTCCCAGTTCCTAAATACGATGTTTTTTTACTGTGCTAATCAGTCCAAGATGAGGTTTTCATTTATGAAAGCTCTCTTGTATACCATTCAGCCTGGATAATCTTAGCTGTGACCCTCCTTATTGCCCCAGATTGTAAGACTGTGAGCCCCATCGACGTTTCCTGCTTTCCTCAGTCCAGCGCTTTAGGCAGCCTGCGTTGACAAGGGTAGTGGACATTGCCTAATTATGCACTTATTCTGAGTCAAAATGCTGTCTCTGTACTATAGCAGCCTCTGTGCCTTATATGGTGCTGGGCTCAGCCTTACCATGATGAGCTGCTGTACTGAGTCCTAATCTACATGGGGATTTCTTCCTTACCCCACCTCAAAAGGCCACCACTTGAGAAGCAAGTCAAGCATAAATCCTGCAGTCAGGGGAAAGTCCAAGGGACGAGAAATAAGAGCACAGCATATTTACTTATTCAGAGAACAGGATTTGTCTCTGACGTGGCATTTCAGATGTTTCTGAAGCCTCTCATGGAATCTGAATGCTAGATCTCAGGATGAGACGGCATTTTAAGACTGAGGCCACGAGGCAAGCCAGACATTTGCTCTTCCTGTTTGTAAGTCAGGAAACTGGTGTCCTGAGAAAATAGATGATTAGTCCAAGGAGCCCAGCTGCCGAGGAGCGGGGCTGAGTCTCCTACCTCTGTAGGCAGCTCTTATCACAGGCTGGTCCCACTTGTAAAGTGCCTCTGATCTGCGGTCCACTAGGTCTGCAGGGCATGCCCCCTGAAATATTGGGAAGTCACTGACATGTGTTGCTGCTGCCTCTTTCCAGCCCTTCCTGAAGCTTTCTATGGCTTTCCCCACCCAGAACCTGCTCCCTTCTTACCACCTCCACTCCACTATCCTGGTTGACGTACCATTCTGTCTTGTCTGAATTACAGCAATGGTCCCCCAACTTCTTTTGCTCTTCCCCAAATACCCTAGGCATGTTCCTGCCTCAGGCACATTGCAGTTTGCTCTGTCTGGAATCCTCTTTCCTAAGTAGCTGTGTGGTTTGGTACCTTGCTTTTTACAAGTCTTTGCTCAAACATTACCTCAGTGAACCTTCCCCCAATCATCCCATTTGACATCGAACCCCTTCCTTGCCCTACCCCCAGCCCTCACTATCTCTCTTTCCTGCTTAATTTTTCTCCTTAGTACTACCCTCTTATAACATGCTAAATATTTCACTCATTTGTTCATAGTTGGCCTCCCCTGGCTAGGAGGAAATCTTCAATCTACTTTGTAGGAATTTTTTTCTCTGTTTCATTCAGTGCGGTATCCCAGAATCTAAACAGTGCCTGGCACAGTAGATGTGAAGGAATGGCCTTCTCTTCCCATGCTGGTACTATGTTCTACTCCCATTGGCTCTCTTCTTTGCTAAATGACCATGTGGGAAATTATTTGGTCAATGGGTTGTTGCCTCTAGAATGATCTCCTCCGAGTGTGGTAATGGTGAGCTTTGGTGAAACTCTTCATGGTTTGTAGGCCCCTTAGAGAATCTGATAAAAGTTATGGGAACTCTCCCTGGAAAAATGTTCAGACAGAATAATTTTGTGTTCAACTGCATTCGACTGCAGATGCCTGTAGTCCATTTGTATGACCCGGATAATGAGTCCAAACTGTTCTAGAAGTCACTCTAGTAACAATTTTGCAGAGCTAAGACCCTTTTTGCCCCAGTCTCTTTCTGACTCCCTTTCTCCCTTGACAAGATAAATGGCCCACATAGTTCCCACGGCACATCCAACTTTTCCCCCTTGGCTCCTCCTGCCTCATAGCTGGCTCTGAACATTCCTCTCACTTTGTCCCATTCTGTGACCAATTCTAGTGTATTTCTCCACACGTCCCAGAAATTCTTGGACACCAGCTGGATGTCCTACAATTTAACTAAACTCTGGTGCTATCTACCTAGAGATAACATCAGATTCCACAGCCTAAGGGCTCAATCCTGCAGGACGTGTCCCCTTCCACGCATTTCAGGTGCCAAATTCAAGTCCAGATGGTCACTTGTACTTCTGACCCAAGGCTGTAGATTGGAGGTTCCAATGATCCCCTCTTTGGGGTCAATTAATTTGCTAGAGGGGCTCACAGAATTGAGGAAACCAGTTTACTTATTAGGTCATCAGTTTATGATAAAAGGGTATAACTCAGAACAGCCACATGGAGGAGATGTGCAGTGAAGGCTGTCTGCAGGAGTACCACTCTTCTCCAAATCTCCACATAGCATCAGCCCAGAAATTCTCCAAACCCCATCCTTTTGGGTTTTTATGGAGGCTTTATTGCATCTGTATGATTGATTAAATCATGGGTCATTAGTGATTGAACTCAATCTCCAGCACCTCACCCCTCCCTGGAGATCAGGGGGTGGGACTGAATGTTCTAACCTAGGAATCACTAAGTTGGTTCCACTAGTCAATTAGTCCCTTATCTTAGGTGCTTTTCAAAACTCACCTCATTAATGTAATAAAAGATAATTTTATCTCTCTCATCACAGGAAATTCCAAGAGTTTTAGTTAGGAGTTCTGTGCCAGGAAATGGGTGAAAGACCAAAAATACATTTCTTATTATAAATCACAATGGAAAGCACCACCTTGGTGCACCTTGCTTTTCCAGCCTTTTCCTTCGTAGCCAGCCAGTTTATCTCTTTTTCCCCCCACTATTCTTTCCAAAGGACCTGACTGGAAAAGTTAGATTAATTTTTCCCCATAAGTTCTGGATGTAATTCCAAGGTTTCCTGATTTAAGTAGAAGAAAGGGAAGAGAGGTGATCACATCTGGACTTCTAGTGACTTGTCCCCTGGCTCACAGCTGCCCCCTTTTCTATAAACCACCTCCTCCCTGAGTAGGAGGGCTCTGTCCTTCCAGGATCCCCACACTGAAACCAGGTGTCTGTCCCACTCCCAGGGAGCAGGCAGGCCACATTGCAAATTGCTGTTTAGTGGGAACCTGCTTTGCTCTTTTGCTCTGGAGGCTGGCCTCTCCGTCTTTTTCGCAGGCTACTGCTGGGTATATAAGCACTGCACTGAATTGTGCCTAGCTATTCTCTGACCAACCCAGTTGTAAGACCTGGGGCAAGTCCCATGTTTTAAGCATCTTTGTGTGTTTGACAACACTAAGCATAGAGTATATAAACATTGTGCTTTTACATGCCGTGGGTTCCTTTCCTTCTTCTCATTTCTTAAGTTGTCTGCATCCTTCAGAACATGATTTCACAATCTACAGCAGGGTTTAGCCTGTGGGAGTGTGGTATCTCTGTGATTCATTGTTATTCCAGGTATTCTGATTCTTTTTCTTTTAGCTAGAGCTAAACTGGTCGTTACCAAGGATGATTTTTACTTATTTTTGGTAATCCCCCTCTCCCCAGATCCTAACACAAGACACAAGCCAGTTATTTATTTATCCATTTACTCAACAAATATTTATTGAGCATGTGTCTTGTGCCAAGCACTGTGCTAGCCCTGGGGGTACAACAGTGAGAAAAAGACTAAGTCCCCTCTCTCGAGGAGCTCACAGTCTAATAGAAGACACACAAATGAATCAACCCCCAAACCATAATGTTACAACTGTGAAAAGTACCATGAAGGAAGAACATATAATGCACAGTGGGGGGAAAATGTCTTTGTCAAGAAGTTCAGGGAAGCTTCCCTGAACTAGTGATGATTAAGCTTAAATCTGAAGGGTCAGTGGAGGCTAAGTAGACAGAGGAGGGGAAAGAGGAACAATATATTCCTCAGTCAGAGGAATCGCATATACCAACGTCCTGTGACAGAAAGGAGAACAGACTCTAGAGTAAGAGGAAGGTGAAAACAGTGAATATAGCTTGCTAACGATGTTGGTCTTCATCCTAAGGTGGCTTAGATGAGGGTGGTGGTGGTGAAGATGGAGAGAAGTGAGCAGGTTTGCACAATGTTTCAGAGGTGACATTGCCATGACATGGGAGTGAATTTGACATGGAAGGTGAATGTGGTGTCAGTCAAGTCCTTTGTTCCCAGCCTATGAGTGGATGGAGGGATGAACATTTGGCTGGCAGCATCCTGGCATTACTCCTCCTGGCAACCCTTCCCTGCCCCCGCCTGTCCCTTCATGATGCTAAGAGTCCATTTCAAGTCTCCTGGGTATGTCTGGCAGGGTTGCTGCACTATTTGCTAAAATCTCCTCAATGGGAGGGGGGCAATCATCTCAGTTTGCCCAACAACCCACCTCCAAGATCATTCTTTCTGAAGGCTTGACTGAGCACATGCAACTCTGAAAGCACATGCACTCAGAGAAGAGTGGGCTGGCTTCATCAACACTAAGTGAAATCCTGTGTTCCTGCCAGACACTTTGATATATGGAGCAATGCTGGTAAGGGCTTGTGTGGGGGATTTTTTTTTTTTTTTAACCCACCTACACGGTATCCCTTGAATGGCAGTTGACAATTAGCTGCTAAGTAAAAGGAGGCACTTATTTTTATTGCGGGCCCTGACAGCTTTATGTTCACTCTTTAAAAGCCAAGACTCATGTGTGTAAAGGTGAGTGGGGAGGGGAAGTGGTGTGGGAAGGAGGAAGGGAGGGCCAGGGGCAGGTGCCGACAGATCCCATGATTTCCTGGAGTCAGAACCTGAGCAGTATTTACAAGCATGTGCTGATCTGGAAGCGAGAGAAGATGGTTCTTCCAGGTTGGAGAGGAGGGAAGGCGTGAGGCTGGCTCTGCAGAGACTGTGATTCCTTGGCCCCCACCATGCCTCATATTCTTAGGATGCCGCGGTGGGACTCGGGCTGTGGCTTTCCTGCCCTGGCCCTGCTCTTTTGCTGGAATTTCAGGAAGAAAACACCCAAGCACCGAAAGAAAGGTATTTCATCCCTATTTTGTGATTCAATTTTTCCACCGAAAGAAACTTGCCCAGCTCCCCTTCCCTCTCCTGCAGAGATGGGGATGGTCCTGGAACTGAGCCCCTGGGAGGCAGGTATCAGTTCTGGGCCAGTGGGAAAGGGGGGCAGGGGTGGGGCGGGCCCTTCTGGGCACCTGGGCTGGACCAGAGGCAGGGTAGGGGGAGGAGCTCTTGTCCTGAAACTAGGAGCATCTGTGAGATCAGAAAGGGAGGATGAGGTTAGAAAGGAGGTGACAGCTAATCCTTCCACTTTCGCTTCCCTAAAGCAGTTCAGTGTCCTGGGGCTGCCTAGCAAATCTGAGGAGGGGGCTTAGAAGTAAAGGGTGGAGGATGCCCATGAGCAGAGATTAGGCAGCCCCCTATGCCTTTCTTCTTCCCCTTGAGAAGTAGTGATGTCTGAAGTTTCACCTAGACAGTTGTATTCCACTGGCTTTAAACAAGAGAAATTAGGGGCGCCTGGGTGGCGCAGTCGGTTAAGCGTCCGACTTCAGCCAGGTCACGATCTCGCGGTCCGTGAGTTCGAGCCCCGCGTCAGGCTCTGGGCTGATGGCTCAGAGCCTGGAGCCTGTTTCCGATTCTGTGTCTCCCTCTCTCTCTGCCCCTCCCCCGTTCATGCTCTGTCTCTCTCTGTCCCAAAAATAAATAAACGTTGAAAAAAAAAAAACAAAAAAAAACAACAAGAGAAATTAAAGTGTTGAATTTAGAATCACAAGGCAAATATGACAGTGGACAAATTCCTAACCTAAGTCTCAATTTATCAGTCTGCAAAATGGAACAATAATATCTATTTTGTAGGGCTCTTCTGAGGACTAAACAAGAGCACACATGAAAACTTTTAGGGCACATAAAATTAGTGTAATTAATCAAATGTATTAATAATTATTACATTATATATTATAATTAATCAATTAAGATTTGTACCTATGAAGATGGCAATGCCTCTATTAATAGTGACTGGCCCAGAGTGAGGAGCTGTTCTGAGTAAATGATTTGCTGGCCAAGGGCAGGAAGAGCAGGGGCACCAGTTCCCTGAAGGAGTGGGTGCAGCCTGGGAGGCATGGCGCCAATGATGGGGGAGCCTGGGGTGGAGAATGGTCTCCAAAGGCCTCCCACACCACTGTCTGCTGTCTTCCTCCTTCCCTAGTTCCCTTGGGGTCTAAGCCTTTTCATGTCCACCCAGGATCAGAAGGGGTGATCAGGGCTGAGAAGTCAGAGGTACGTGCAACTCAGGATTGGGTCTTTGGAGTTCCAGGGAGGTACTTCAAACTCCTCATATGTGATCTGAGATGGAGATTGACAAAGCCTGATTGAGACAAACTAAAGAAAATCAGGATGCTCTTTCTCTCCTGTTGGTCCTGATGTCTCTGCAGCCCATAGTGCCCATTTCTTGTTGGAGGGAATAGCTCTGACTAATTTCCAGGCTGGAGGTATGCAGTTTGGTGTCTTCATTGTATGGGTAACATGAAAGCAGTGGGTGTGCTAAGGAGCACGTGAGGATGGGGGAAGGAAGTTCCGGGACACTCCAACGTTTAGAGGTCAGGGAGAAAAGGAAGAATCATCTGAGGAGACTGAGGAAGCATGGCCCATGAGACAAATTGAGAACCAAGTGGGAGTGCCAAAAGCCATGTGAAAAGTGTCTCAAGAAGGGGTGATTTTCTGTGTCACATGGTGCTGATAGAGCAGTTCTGAGGAAGACTGAGAATTTGAGTCCTAGATTTTAAAAACATAAAGGCCATTGATCTCCTTGACCAGAGCAAGTTTGGAGAAGTGCTGATCAGAGTACTTTCAGGAGAGAAGGGGCGGAGGACAAGAGGAATAGCAGACAGCCGATGACAGCTCTTCGAGGACTGGCCCATCATGTGCCAGGCTCTGTGCCAGGACATAAAAATAGATGGTGAACCAGACAGGCTGTCTGCCTTTGAGGAGCTCACAGTCCAGTGGAAGAGAGACATGTTTAAAACTAAGCTACATGAGAAGTAGCTCTGTGTGCACAGAAGAGAGAGGGATCGGTTCCCTCTGAGGAGAAGACAGTTGGAAATTCTGCTGCAGGAAGATCAGGTTTCAAGGTGAGGAGAAGGAAGGGTATTAGCTCCAGAGTTTGCAAAAGCAAAGACCTTTCTTCATTCCTTCTATAATAATCTCCAGCTACCCAAGAGGCAGGTACTCAGTCTATATTTGCCGAATGATTTTGTGAATTCCAGTGGAAGGAATTTGCAAGAAACAGACTTGCAAAAGCAACCATCACAATAATTTTGAGAGTAGCAGCGAGAACAGAGAAGAGATGGTTTAATTTAGAAAGTGCTGATCTGGGGCACCTGGGTGTCTCAGTCTTTTGAGACTTTGGCTCGGGTCATGATCTCACAGTTCGTGAGTTCAAGCCCTGCAAAGGGCTCACTGCTGTCAGTCCAGAGCCCGCTTTGGATCCTCTGTCCCCCTCTCTCTTTACCCCTCCCCTGCTCATGCTCTCTTTCTCAAAAATAAATAAAACATAAAAAAAGAAGAGAAAGTGCTGATCTGTTTGGAGGGAAAAAGAAGATATTGCAGATAATCCCGACACTCACACTTTTGCTGATGGGGTTTGTCAAGTGTAGGTACCTTGTGTTAATGGTTTTGTATTATCCATGACTAGGAAAGTGCCTGATGCTTGAGTGCTTGACTGACTGAATGCTATTGCCTGGGAAGAAGTCTCCAGGAGAAGCAGTAATTTGGGAGTGTTGGGGGTGGGACAAGAGTGAGACTGGAGAAGACACTGGGAGAACTGCCATTAGATGTTGAATGAGGAAGGATAGATAAATAGATAGATGATAGATAGATAGATAGATAGATAGATAGAAGATAGGTAGGTCTGGCCCAGACATGTGGATTTACAAGTTACCAATTTGTAGGTGATATCCAAATGTATGGAATCATATGACCTTCCTCAAAAAGAATGTCTAGAGGGAGGGGACAGCTAAGCTGGAATGTTGGGAAGTGACACAGGAAAGGAGCAGGTGGAGGAAGGAGCACAGGAAAGGAGATTGCAGAGGAACCAGGAGGCAAATGGGAATAGAATGAGAACAATGATTTTGTCATCATGTCGGGAGAAAGGAGAATCATGAGGAGAAAGGAGAATCAATACCATCATGAGTCTTCAGGGAAGACCAGTGGGGTGTGGAATGAGCAAAGGCTATGTCTGGCGATTAGAAAGGTGCTGGAAATTTTATCGAGTGGATTGGGTGGAAAGATGCAAACTGGTGAAACTAGACTGGATGGGTTGAGAGGTGGAGAGTTTGATAAGCAAAGAAGTAGAGCCTGTGAGCATGGAAGTAGACATGTTCTTATGAGTGTACTGATGAAGAGAAGGAAGGCAAATAGTGGTTGTTTGAGAGCTAGGGTAGGAGGTTATTGTTTGATAAATTGGCAGACTTAGACTCACCTGGGCTCTTTCAACTAAAAAGAGAAATATTTAAGATACAAAAGAGAGGGAGTGAAGTCCTAGAAGAGCTGCAAAGGGATGGAACCCACAGGTCAAAAAAGCATCATTTTAGATGAAAGCACAGGGTCCTTTTCTTCCTTTGAGAGAAGACAGACAGAGGAGGAGGGACAGGAAGGGCAGGGATTGGGGATAAGAGAGTTCATTGATGATTTCCTCCACTTGAGGAGAGAAGGAAAAGAGGAGACCAGGTCACCTGCTGAGACACAGAGGGAAAAGGAGTGGGTGGTGAGAGCAAGAGGAGTGGGGGAGATTTGGAACCAAGGTCTTCTGATTGGGAATAAAAGCCTCCGTGATATGGAATGCTGTGTTCCCTTGGGGCTCTTGGTGACCTGGTGAAGGTGTGGAGGGGGTACTAGGAGTCCACAGAGCAGAGATGATGGAGGAGAAAGGGGGGATTGGGAAGTGGGTTTACTGGTGAGAGTGGTATTACAATGACTGACTGTGGGGCCTGGGAGGGATGAAGGAGGAGCACAGGACAAGGCTGAGAGGCTGGGATGGGGAGAAAAGTTACAGGACTTGCTACCGAGAGGATTCCAGGTCACCTGCAAAACGGAGCATTTGCCTTGGGACCTCAGGAATGGGGTTCCCATCTGACTGCTCTGACATCTCCATGCAAATCCCCACATTGTATTGGAATATCTCTCCCTGTCAGGGTACAAGGGGCCCCTTGAGCCTAAGTCTTCAACTGCTCAGAAACACATCTGCCTCCCCCCTTGAGATGCTCCTCAAGGGAATTTTACAAATGCCATGTGGCCTATGTTTTAAGTCAGATTGTTTCAAACTTTTCCTTCCAAGTATCTATCCAGCTCCTTTCACAGACATATAGGAACCAAATTCTACATTGTTACTGCCATTGTCTAATTGTTTCTCATTATTTTGCATGTGGTCATTTCATTTTCATAGCTCGAGTGTAACTTAATTGAAAGCAAGAACCGTATCCTATGTTCTCTTGTCTGTATTACCTATTCCACATGAGCTGCTGCTGGCACTCAAGAAATGTTAGTGTCAAGCTGAATTCTTCCACTGAGGAGGTCTCTACCAGAGCTTACTCTAAAGAAATGCCAAACATCATTAATCATGGAAAGCACTTGCTTAAAGATGAAATAATTCTTTAAGTAATTCAGCAAAATGTGCTACCTACCTTGTGCCAGGCCCTGTGCTGAACACTGGGGTTGAATAGAGAGCACCCCCATATTTCCAGCTCTGGGGAGCCTCATCTTGCAGAGGGTGTGGGTACATATAGATAATTACAGTATGGTGTCGAAAGGGATTGCGGTATTTGAGAAAGAATACAGGTGCACAAAGTAGGGACAGAATCTCTCAGGCTGGGGTCAAGGAGAGCTTGGCAGACATGATGGTATTTGAGCCAGGCCAAGGAAGACAAATGGAATTCCAGCAGACAAGGAAGGAGACATGCGCAGACTGGGCAATGAGAAGACCATCCAAGGGTTTTGGGAACATCAGGGTAAGGTGCCTGTGGGGGCACGACAGGAAGTCAGGCTGGAAAGGTAGGCAGGGGCTAGACCAAATGCGAAACTAAGGAATGCCAGCCCAAACTTTCAAACTGCAGCCACAGAAATATTTAATCAAACAGTGTCACTGAAACGCAATAAGTAAAACAGACAACAGCCCAGCAGATGTGGTTGGGAGTAGGAAATACAGGGACCACTCCCATGCTCAGCTCCTCCCAGATCCACTGCTCTCACCTCCCAGCATCTGAGGGTCTGCAGAAGAAGCCCCTAGGACTTTGAGGAGTAATTTAAAAAATGCTACTGTGGCAATTGGGGAAGAAGTGGGTGACAAAAACAGGGTTGGGGGCGGGGAGCGTGCTTAGGGAAATTAGAGATGGTTTAGAAAGGTAGGCAGCAGGAGGGCTTTGAACATGTCAGAAGAGAACACCACAGCTGTCATAGGTGAGAGAATAGTCCAGCCTGGCTTAGGGCAATGGGTGGGAGTGCAGAGGACACGGTAGATTCACGAGCTCAGTATAGCTCTGTACAGGTGAAATCCACGTTAGAGACTGGATACAGGGGACCAACCAGAGAGCGAACCATGGGGAACACCAAAGGACTCTCTGGGAAGCAGTGTCCTGGGAATTGAAGTGGTCAGTGTAACCAGGTCCTAATTATGACAGAGGGAAAATCAGGCAGGACAGAGCTGAAGCCATGACCTGTCTTCTGAGCCTCCAGGAACCAAAGGGAATAGGGGCCTTGTGGGAGAATGGGTAGCCAACGATTGTCCTGATTTAAAAACTAACCTTGTTATACCGCTGGGGTGGGAAAATTATAGAGCCAGTACTGACAGGCTGGGGTGGAGCTGGTCCACACATGCTTTGCTGGAGGCAGTGTAATTTGGAAAAATATTTTTGGACAACAATTTGCATACCACTGAGTCATAAAAATGTTCAAAACACTTGACCTAGTAATTCAACTTGTGAGAATTTGCCCTAAGGAAATAGTTCAAAAGAATGAAAAGCCTGTGATCACCTATCCAAATGTTAATTAATTAATTAAGCAATTAATTAGAAATTATACATTGTGCTGAATACATTCCAGGAACTCTGCTTGGTGGATAAGTATGTTCACTGTAGCTGTTTTGAAAATAGTAAAACATAATAAACAATCTATATTATTAAGAATGCCGCAATGGTTTAATAGGGTATGAGACATCCGTGTGATAGACTTATTTTTTTTTTAATTTTTTTTTCAACGTTTATTTATTTTTGGGACAGAGAGATACAGAGCATGAACGGGGGAGGGGCAGAGAGAGAGGGAGACACAGAATCGGAAACAGACTCCAGGCTCCGAGCCATCAGCCCAGAGCCTGACGCGGGGTTCGAACTCACGGACCGCGAGATCGTGACCTGGCTGAAGTCGGACGCTTAACCGACTGCGCCACCCAGGCGCCCCTAGACTTATTTTTTAATGCTGTATGACACAAGCAGAATTCAAAACTGCCTGCTTGCTGCCATAGTTGAGTACATTCTCTTGAGTTTATTGCCTGGGCTTGAATTCTGACTACCGTGCCCTGGCACCTGACCTTGGCAAGTTCACCAGTGCCTCTAAGGCTCAGTGTCTTTAATGGCAAGGTGAGTATAACAATTCTACTACCTCGTGGGGTTGCTGTTAAGATGAAATGAGAACAGGTGTGCAAAGTGCTTAGCACAATTTCTAGCAGACAACAGGTATTCAGTAAAAGCGAGTTGTTATTTTAAATATGTAAAACTGTGGGTCAAGAGAAAAAGACTTCCAGAGACTCTCCCAAATTTGTAGCTCCAGGAAATATTATGGATGGCTTGTCTCCTATATTTTGTTTAGTATCATTGCACTAAAACTTTTGAGGTTATACACAACACTGGCAAATCTAGAAATAGGCAAACAAAGCACTTTGACCTACCATTTCATCCAATGGAAGTCAGAATGATGGGAACATCCTGTTTTTCTCTTTCTAGCTGTGTTTGGCCAGCGTTTGGATGAGACTGTGGCCTATGAGCAGAAATTTGGCCCCCACCTGGTGCCCATCCTGGTGGAGAAGTGTGCGGAGTTCATCCTCCAGCACGGCCTGAATGAAGAGGGCATCTTCCGACTGCCTGGGCAGGACAACCTGGTGAAGCAGCTCAGAGACGCTTTTGATGCCGGGGAGCGGCCCTCCTTTGACAGGTACCCTGTCCTCACCATGTCCTCCCCCTGCCATATGTGGGTAGGAGGACCTCTCTCTACCGGCTGAGCTACCGGACTCACACAGAAGTTTCCAAGGCCCTGGCTTGCAACAAAGAGAGCTTTTTATTTTGCTGGCGACTTATGTGAGGAATGAAGTGAACTAGAAGTAGGGCCTTGCTGAGCAGTCAAGAGATGTTTAGGATGTAGGGGAGGCCGGGAGGATGACGGGACCTAGCTTAAGCTTAAGGCCTACACCACTGGGCAGGTGAGGAACGTTGAAGAGTGAGCAGACTGTACAAATAGACTCACTGTGGTAGAGAACGTAGCATACCTATACCGGAGGGCTCCGATGCTCTCAGCTTTCCAGAAATGGCCAGAAGCAACACTTCTTGTTAGGTTGGGAGACCATAGTAATGTGCAGCTCTGAACTTAGTTCTGAGCCTTTTTGGAGAGAGCACATACTGATATTGTGGCAGCCTGGCGTCTTCTCAGGTCTCCCCCGTGGAGGTTGCCCAGGTTTGGTTGGGGCATATCAGTTGGGGTGACACTTCTTCTCACGGTCGCCTACCTGCCCCACTGCCTCCAGCTACCCAGCCGAGGTTTTCGGCTCTGCCACAGTCAGCTAGTACAGCACCCATGTCGACATTGTACGTGCTCTCTGCCTATTGTGCAATATTTGCCTTGGTTGCCTGTGCGCGCTTGTCCCGCTGGCAAGAAAGAGCCATTGTTCTTTCCAAATCAGCAGCCCATAAATCAAGATTTGGTAAGGCAGGCCCAAACTCTGTCCAGTTTCCAAAGGTTGAAATTCCCCAAGGGGTTATTTAGGACGGAGGAATAGGGGTGATCCTGGGAAAATCATGAACAGCTAAGTGCCATTAGTTCCCTCTCCCCACATCCACCCCAGTCACCAGCAATGCCCATGCTCCCTGTGAAGCATCTCTGATACCATCTGTTCGCTCCAATCTCACCGCCACTGTCTGAGTTTGGACCACCGCATGTCTGTCTTTGCTGCCTTCGGCACGCAGTAGGTTAACTCACCAAGGGTGCTTTATTTTTACAGGAAAGCAACGGGTGGAGTTGTTACTGGAACTACAGCAGGTTACGGGCATCAAATTTACAGACCTCTCAGCAGCACTATAAATTGCATTTCATTGTCAGGCACCTGATCAATTAAGCTCACCACCTTTTTATATTCAGTTTCCTTCTTATGTTTTTAATTAGCTTTGAGTTGATCAAAAGATACAGGTGGGTTGTTGCTAAAGCCATGTGAAGAGTCAGCCAGGAGGAATAGAGGTGATTGCAAGGGTTTGTCAGATACTTGCCCTAGGCTTGATTTTATGTTCCTATAAAGTCAGCCTGGGTGGTGGAGTCACAGTCTTGGATACCTATGAAATATTTGGGGCAGGAAGGAGGAAAGTTACCACAGCTTGTCATGACCTCTCCACCCCCAGAATTAAGGAGTAGAGTTTACATACCCAGAAATAGGAAGGGTCACCTGGGGCTCTTCAGAGTCCTCCCAGGGCCGATGCTTGGGTCTACATAATCCTTGTGGGTAGTCATCTAGATCCCCTACGTTGGTCATATGTGTGGTTTCACCATGAGATCTCCCAAATTGTCTCACTGGAATGAAAAGAAACAAAGGGCCTTTTATTTGGTAGGTGCTAGTGCAGCTGTATCTGATTCTCATTAAACATATATGAATAAAATTTAAAATCTCTTTGTTGAGTTTCTGTTGGACTGGATACTATCCAGTCATAAGCCAATACACTTCTGATACCTATACTTCCATGAGAAACATACAGATGTGCCACATTTTAAGGTCAGTGCCACCAGGGAAGTGTTGGCAGAGCCATCGGTGGGGCGTGGGCTAACCTCTAGTGGATCAGGTGTTGAGCTCAGAAGTTCAACCTGGCTCCTGACTTTCTCTTAGTCCTTGACTTAAAAAAAAACATGTTTAACTTGACTTAAACATGTTTCATTGGGTTGAAGGAATAGCAAACTCAGGAAAAATCATGCTGGAAATGTAAACTGTAACAGTGACAAGTGAGTCAGCTCTGATAAAATTAGGGCACAGACATTATACTAAAAATTTACAAAAATAATTGTCTAATTTCCGTTGTGTTAAGTGCTAAAATGGAAAACTAGATGGTACTATGAGGACTTAGAACAGGGGCCTTTTGACACCATCTGATAGATTTAGGGAGACCCCCAAGAAGCAATGACGTTTACACTGAGAGGCCTTAGACAAGCATAAGGAGTTAGCCAGGACAAGCAGCATTATCTCCCCCTGATAAAATGAATCGGGAAGGTTTCTCTGGTTTTAAATGTTCCAAGATGATTTACATAGATAATTATGTTCTCTGGTTATAACACTGAAGCATCTACACTATATCAGTGGTTATAACCTTTTTTTCTAATGTTAGATATTTTTGCTGTCATAGTTTCTTCTGGTTGAACTATCTAGTAGTTTGTGGTTTTTGTTGTTGTCATTTTTCTTTAAAAGATTCTGTTTTTTGATTCATCGTCTCTACTATCTTTCTCATTTTAATTTGTTGTTTGCAACACTCATTCCTTGGGCATATTTTGCATGTTGTATTTTGCCAGGCAGTGGACAGTGCATCAGAAAATGGAACTGTGGAGGCAGAAGGCCAGCTAGGAAGCTGGGACAGAATCCTGGCAAAAGGCCATTGCCTTCTGAAATAGGGCAGTGGAGGGGGGCAGGACTTAAAGTGATTCACGTGACATTTGGATAGACTTGAGGGGATTTGGGAGCCTAATTGGGTGTGGGGTGAGGGAGAGGCCCCGGATTCTGACCAAGACCATGGAATGGATGGTGATGCAGGGGCATGAGGAGAAGCCTCATGGCTCCTTTTGCAACTTTGGGTGAATGCTCCTCCTGCAAAGTGTTAGTTGGTTGTCGTTCTGCCATTTTCTTGGGAATGTCTCATGTATTTTGACAAGAGGACTTTGTCCAGGAATATTTTTAGGTAGTGACTCAGCAGGGAAGGCTTTTCTAGAATCCCCACCTTAAGTGAATGGTTCCCACCCCCAGTTTCCTGAGGCAGCAGTGGAGCACAGACGGGGCTCCATGCCAGTTCATGTTCTCATTTTGAGGTAGAGAGCTGACAGGCTGCAAAGCTGGGGCCTTTTCAGAAGACATCTCCAAACACTGGCTGTCAAAAACAAACAAAAAAACTTACTCAGGATGCCAAGGCAGAGCTTTACAGTCAAGTCCTGATGTTCTTATTTCTGCTTCCTCCAATGCCTCCCTTCTTTTCCTTCTGCCCAAGCCAGCCCAACCTGTCCCTTCTCCAGGAGGCACTCCTACCCAGTGAATTCTATATTCCCCATCAATGAAACTGAGGAGCCATTCAGATTGTCTGAACCTCTCAGCACATCCTTGCTTTTCAAAGTACTACCAGGACAGTCACTTAAGAATACCAGTTTTTTGGGGGGTTTTTTGATGTGAAGTAAATAAATATGAAGTAAATAATTTCTTCACTAATGAGCTTTAAGCATATGGTAGATTCAGACTTATTTTCTCTTATAGAGCTGCATAATAAATGCAATAGCTCTATAAAACAGGGGTCAGCAGACTTTGATAAAAGGCCATATATGACATATTTAGGCTTTGCAGGCCAGAGTGTTTCTACTGCAGCTATTCAGTTCTGCTTTTAGCAGAGTTATAGCTCAAAATCAGCCAAAGACAATCCAAAAATGAATAAGCATGGCCATATCACTTGATGGATGCTGAAATTCAAATTTCAGATAATTTTCACATGCTATGATATCTGCTTCTTTTGAGTTTTGTTCCCAGCTATTTAAAAATGTAAAATCCAATCTTAGCTCATAGAGTGTACAGGCAATGGGCCAAATTTGGCTCCTGGGCCATGCTTTGCCCACTCCTGCTATAAACTGGACAAGCTGAACTGAAAAGTCCAAGCTTCCTTCAGTTAACAGGAAGTCATCTGAATGTTGTCTGTGTTTCTGCAGCCGGGCCTCTGCTCCCCACCCTCTAGGCTCCCTTCCTCATACTGTAACTCCTTGTCATTCTTCAGATCTTGGCCCCTATGGATCCTCAGCTCTGCACTGGGTGTCCCTTTTACACACCTCCATACAGTCCCAGGTTAGTCATGGCACTAACCTCACAATTTTGTAGTGACTTGGTAACATTTGAGTCTGCACAGCTCTGTGGCTCAATGAGGCCAGGTGTCCTGTATATCCCTCAGGTTCACTGCTGAAATCCCAGTGCTTGAGGTAGTATCTTTCACCTAGTAGGTTCTCTCAATGCTTATTTATTGAACAATTGCACAAATATATGAATGAATCCCAGAACTGTTTTGAGCTCTCTGAGGGTTTAAAGAGATCATGGACCATCAATATTAATGAGTTATCACATGAAAAATTAGAGACTAAGCAGAAAATGCAAAATTGTGAGGTACTAAGTGACTTGGAGAAAATAGAAAGAGATGAAGACTAAAATAATTTAATAGGATTAATGAAAAAGTAGACCTTGAACTTACTTTTGGGGCAGTTGGGTAGAAGAGATAAAGAAAAAAGTGTTGAGGGTCATGGTTCCAGAAGATTAGCAAAGATGTTTTGTTTGGATACATCTTTATCAGACTCTGCTCCTCTGCAAAACTCCCCTTTGGAACCTGGGATTCTGTTTAGTGGACCACGAAGGGGAAGGCAAGGAATGTTCTGGAGCTTTATTTTCAAACAACATTGCTTATTTTCTTGCAGAGATACAGATGTACACACCGTGGCCTCCCTGTTAAAGCTTTACCTCCGAGACCTCCCAGAGCCAGTGGTTCCCTGGAGCCAGTATGAGGGGTTCCTGCTGTGCGGGCAGCTCATGAATGCAGATGAGGCAAAGGTTTGTATCTCATTAGAGTTAGTTGTCCTGCTTTGGAAGGTGATAGTTACTGAACACTCTTCTGGAAGGCAAGCAACAGTGGGTCAAGGGACTCATACCTTTTAGTGAGATACTTTGTCAAACTGGAACTTTGTCAACAACAGAAGGCAACTGAAGCCAGTCATCGTGACAGCCTTGCTGGGATGTAACAATCCAAAAAAGAATTGTCTATAATCAAATATACCCAAACCACTTTAATGAGAAAGAGAAAGCTTCTGAGAAGGCTTTCAAGCAATATGGCCTTGCTGAGACCCAGTGGACACAAGGACAGGCTGACCAACCTGGAAGGCTGGTGAGAGGGGAGAATGTTCTAGTTCCACCATGATCATGAGTGTCAGCCATGGGCATACAAGGAATGCAGACACCAGAGAAAGGAAGGACAAGGAACTTTTCTTTGTTCTTTTCAGCTGCAGCTGCTTAAGGGGGTGTGGTCAGTGTCTGCAGCATCATGCTTGTTAGAGTTCACAAGTTTGCCTGCAGGATTTGTGTTCCCATGTAATTTGTTTCCTGAAAGGTCTTAAAGTCAACAATCACCACACTAGAGTCATGTTAATTAAACAAATTAACCGACCAACAAAAGCCACCAGGAAAACCCATCTAACAACAATAAAACCTCCTGGTTTTTAACCAGGATTTGCAAAACCAAATGCCCCACAAATATGTTTGTGGTATACTGCTGATAATTGGGGTCTAACTCCCCACTTCTGGGAGGTTTGCTTTTAGCACTCCTATGTTTTAAAATTTTTTTAAATGTTTACTTATTTTCGAGACAGAGACAGAGTGCAAACAGGGGAGGGGCAGAGAGAGGGAGACAGAATTCAGAATAGGCTCCAGGCTCTGAGCTGTCGGCACAGAGCCCAACGTGGTGCTGAAACCCATGAATCACGAGATCATGACCTGAGCTGAAGTCGGACGCTTACCTGACTGAGCCACTCAGGCACTCCTAGCGCCACCATGTTTAAAGCTCTCTCTGCCAAAGTGGTGCACAAAAAAGCCTACAGTGAAGACATGGATTTAACTTTGATTTTGGCATTAAGCAAATTAAGCACTTTCTGTGAGACTCAGTTTATTTCCTTAGACCAACGGAACATTCTATAATGGTGGAACTGGTACATAGCTACATTGATCAATATGGTAACCACTAGCCACACATGGCTATTGGGCACTTGAAATGCAGCTAGTTCAACTAAAGAAACAATTCCTAATTTTATTTTATTTTATTTTATTATTTAAATAGTCACATGTGTCAAGTAGCTGTTATGTTGGATAGCACAAGCTTATACAAATTTCATAATAGCATCTGCAATACTTAGCATTGTTTTGAGGACAAGGGATAGGAGATAGGTGAGTGATATTTTTAAAGTATCAGTTTAAGGAGAGGCTTATTCTCTATTTTAGCATTTATTATATAATATATTCCCAGGAATATATTATATAATTATTATTATTATTATTACTATTACTATTACTATTATTATTTTAAGCAATGGAGTGCCCTAGACCTGGTAGAAAACATAGCTATGAGAACTTCTTTCCTAAGAGTGAGGAGCCTCATGATTTAAGTAGATCCCAGCACAAGAAAAACGGCAGTTTTATATTTCAATGTTAGGAAAGGAAGGGAAGAATAATGATGCAGCTAATTATGCTGTAGCTATTGTAGCTATTTGCCTGCACAAAAATGAGGTTGCATGATCTCATACAGGTCTTCCTCAGCAACAAAAGGCAAATGAAGCCAATCAGGGTGACAGCCTTCCTGGGATGTAACGATCTAATAAAGAAAGGGACTATAATGGGAAATACAAATCAAAACCACAATGAGATACCACCTGACACCTGTCAGAATGGCTAACATTAACAACTCAGGCAACAACAGATGTTGGTGAGGATGCAGAGAAAAAGGATCTCTTTTGTATTGTTCGTGGGAATGCAAGCTGGTGCAGCCACTCTGGAAAACAGTATGGAGGTTTCTCAAAAAACTAAAAATAGAACTACCCTACGACACAGCAATTGCACTACTAGGTATTTATCCATGGGATACAGGTGTGCTGTTTCGAAGGGACACATGCACCCCAATGTTTACAGCAGCACTATCAACAATAGCCAAAGTATGGAAAGAGCCCAATGTCCATTGATGGATAAATGGATAAAGAAAATGTGGTATATATATATACAATGGAGTATTGCTCGGCAATCAAAAAAGAATGAAATCTTGCCATTTGCAACTACGTGGATGGAACTGGAGGGTATTATGCTAAGTGAAATTAGTCAGAGAAAGACAAAAATCATATGACTTCACTCATATGAGGACTTTAAGAGACAAAACAGATGAACATAAGGGAAGGGAAACAAAAATAATATAAAAACAGGGAGGGGAACAAAACAAAAGAGACTCATAAATATGAAGAAGAAACTGAGGGTTGCTGGGGGGGTTGTGGGAGGGGTGGGCTAAAAGGGTAAGGGGCATTAAGGAATCTACTGAAATCATTGCTTCACTATATACTAACTAATTTGGATGTAAATTTAAAAAAATAAAAAATAAAGTTAAATTACAAAGTTAAAAAAATAAAATAAAATAAAATAAAATAAAATAAAATAAAATAAAATAAAATAAAAAGAAAGGGACTATAATGGGGCACCTGGGTGTCTCAGCTGGTTAAGCGTCCGACTCTTGGTTTTGGCTCAAGTCATGATGTCACGGTTCGTGAGTTTGAGGCCTGCATCAGGCTCCATGCAGACAGTGTGGAGCCTGCTTTGGATTCTCTCCTTCTCTCTCTCTGCCCCTCCCCTGCTTGTGTGCTTTCTCTCTCTCTCAAAATAAATAAATCAACTTAAAAAAAAAAAAAAGAATGGGACTATAATCAAACACCTCAAGCCACTTTAAAATTAATAACCAGGGGCACCTGGGTGGCTCAGTTGGTTAAGCGTCCAACTTTGACTCAAGTTATGATCTCACGGTTTGTGAGTTCAAACCTCTCGTTGGGCTCTTTGCTGACAGCTCAGAGCCTGGATCCTGCTTGCGATTCTTTGTCTCCCTCTCTCTCTCCCCTTCTCCCACTTGCACTCGGTCTCTCTTTCTCTCAAAAATAAACATTAAAAAAATAAATAAAATAAAATAAGTAACTGAATGATTTTGTGCATGATTTATAAATTTTTGGGGGAAAGAGTGAGATGACGACATGAGAAGTCTTAATTAATACAGCTCACCCTTGTGAAATTAATAACATTTTATAGAATGAGGTTTAAAAGTTGGCTAAAAAGCATCAGTGTTTCAGGCAATCTCTCACCCCATAGCTCCAGGAAAAGCAAAGAGGTATGTGGATGCAGATCTGACAATAAGACTCCCACCCCTGAACTTATTCGCTTTAGACCTGCTTCTCCCAACTTTTCTCCATCTCAAAATATTTGGGTTTCTTTTTTTTTTTTAATTTTTTTGTGTTTGTTTATTTTTGAGAAAGAGGGAGAGAGGGAGAGAGAGACAGAGCGTGATCAGGGGAGAAGCAGAGAAAGACGGAGATACCGAATCCAAAGAAGGCTCCAGGTTCTGAGCTGTTGGGGCTTGAACCCACAAACTGTGAGATCATGACCTGAGCTGAAGTAAGACGCTTAACCGACTGAGCCACCCAGGCACCCCTCAACATGCTTGAGTTTCTGATCTGTGGTAACGCACATCTGGTCAGGGCAGAGAGACCACAGCCTTCCTCATTGGTGAAAATGTGGCAGGAGTGGTAGTTGAGGGCAATGAATCTATAGCAACCTTTACAAAGAATTCACTCATTAAACTGGAAGAGGGAATCCTAATATGAAGCAGGTATTCTAGATACAGAGGGTCTGCACCAAGTCACTACATGCAGGCTGACAGGCCATAGGGTGCATTTTCTCCAGGAGGAGCTGCTCAGGTTTGAGGGAGCCTACATGTCTCATGTTAACTGGCACACTTTTACAATCGCGATGTTACTGACAGTGACTACAGACCCTACAGGCAGCTGCTGGTGAAAAGAACTAAGAAAGCTCTATGTCCTTCCTCTCCCTGGCACATGAATTTCTTCTCTAACATTCATGGTCATCATGAAGGTAGAACATTCCAACATTACCTGCCTTTCCCACGATTGGTCAGCTTGTCCTGTGTCCCCGCAGATCTCAGCAAGGCCATAATGCTTAAAATCCTTCTCCGAAGCTTCCTTCTTCTCTCACTACTTTTAAAGTGACTTGGGGTATTTGGATGTGATCCAGTGCTTCACTGGAGTGTTATATCTTAAGCATTCACTAAGCAAACAATTACTGTGAGTATGAGATGTCAAATCGTCCTTGCCTTAGAGTAGTTCCGAGTTGGGGAAGAGGGCATGATTAGAGACAAATAAAGAAATGTGCTGTATAAAAACCTGTGAGCTTCTCCATACTATTTTCACAACTTCCTGTGAATTTATAATTATTTGGACATAAAAAGCTTTTAAAAAACACACAAAACTATGGGAACAGGAGTGAGTACCAAAGTGTTGCTTTCTGCACAGATACATCAGTTATGTTCCCTATGTTCCAGAGTCTCATTGCTGGCAAGTGAGCAGGCTCATTTAGGGTGTTCAAAATCTCTTCCCAGGCTCAGCAGGAGCTGGTGAAGCAGCTGTCCATCCTTCCTCGAGACAACTATAACCTCCTGAGCTACATATGCAGGTAAGAGTCCCCTGGTATCAGTTTCCAGCCATATCAGAAAGAAGCACCTGGTTAGAGGAGGAAAGAGTGTCCCTGTGAACTCAGAGCTTCTGGTCCAGACTTTGGGAAGGTCAACTGTATTCACACAGCACTGAGTTTGTTCCCTATGTCCACAAGATAATTTAAAAGATCCGCTGAAAATCTGATTGGCACATGAAGTGAACATGTTCCTCTTCCAGGCCTGCCCAAGTGCTACCTGGAGTCCTGGGACATGTATTAAAACCCAGAATCCTTATGAATGTTTCTAGAATGATCTTCCATCTTCCTGACTCTGGACCATAACTTAGTGCCCTAGATTCATTCCTGGCCACCCTTCTTATTTCCCTTTCTGAGGACCTGCGTGCCTTCTCTGCGGCAACATGTAGTGCGTAGATGGACCCAGGTCTGTCTGAGCTGGGAATCTGGATCTTCTTGCCAGACAGAGCTGAAATTTGCTTTTATTTAAAAAAATTTTTGTTGTGGTTTCTAGATTATAAAAGTGATGCATGCTTTGCAAAAGGAAAATACAACATACCATAAATAAGAAATAAAAATAATGCCTTTTCCTCACTCAGCAAAGATCACTATTATTATTTGGGCATGTTTCCTTCTGGACGTTTTTCTTTCTATGATAGATCTTTACATACATCAATATAAATATAGGGGAACAATTTCTTGTACATATTTGTGTCTTGCTGTTTTGGGCTTAATATTATATTGTGAACATTTCTGCCTGTCCTAAAGTAGGATTATAAACGCATCTGTAATATTTCATAATGTTTCCTCATTTGAAAGCACCATCATTTATTTGATAATTTCTATGTATTTGGAATTTTATGTTGCTTCAGCCTATTCATTTAAAAATGGTTTTTAGAGAGAGTAGAAATTCCTTTGCTGATGTTTTCAGTTTTTTTTTTTTTTTAATATAGTGAATCTGAGGAGAGCTTCATGTCTCCAATGGGTAGAATTATAGTAAAAATTCATTGCTAGTTATTGAGCACCCACTGAGAATTTGAGATGCTCGGTGCTATAATCAGAGGATGAAGCAAGAGTCACTTCTTCATTCCCCTCTGTGACATCTCCTCATGAGAAAGTTTTCTTCTCTGGAAACTTGGGTGGGATGGATACTGAGAACCTGGGAGATAAGCCTAGGAAATTGGGACTAGGGATAGTCAGATACCCATTTGAGTCCTTCTAGTTTCCTTTTAGCTCCCTGCATTGGACCCTGCCTCCTGCCAACACTCCATTCCCAGCCCCAATGCCACCACCAGAAGCTGGACAGACCCCTCTTGGCTTCTCTTCTACCTTGATCTTGAGTCTTTCAAGGTGAAGCTAAACTCATGTGGGCAGAGCAGACCAGACTGGTCCCCTTCCTGAGACTAGAAGGAAGGAGATGAGATCCATCTCTGAGATCTCATTGATAGCTGGAAGTGCTTCCTTCTGGCAACTTCCTGTTTCCTACTATGGGATTTCCTGGTTGCCCACAGGTTCCTACATGAAATCCAGTTGAACTGTGGTGTTAATAAAATGAGCGTGGATAACCTGGCTACTGTGATTGGTGTGAATCTCATCAGGTCAAAGGTTGAAGACCCTGCTGTGATCATGAGAGGTAAGACTGGTCCTGTGGGGAAGTCGAGTGCAGAGGAAGTAACGACAATTACACAGCTACCGAAGTGCTCTGCAAATTGCCAAACATTTTCTGTTGACTAACTTGCCCAAATTGTGAAATAGCCCTGTGAAAGGAGCAGGGCAGGAATTATGTCCATTTTCTGGATCACAGCACAGCAGAGAGTTTCAAAATTTACCCAATGGTCACAGAGTACAATAGGCTAGCACAAAAACAGCTAGTGTTTCTTAGTCTTTAATTACTTTTAAATAGCCTTAGCCAGAGAAAGCGAATTTGCAAGAAAGTGGAGAAAGCAAGTTTGACTTTAGAAGACAATTCACAAAAAGGCCACTTGTAAGAATTCACAAAAAGGCCACACTTGTGGTTGTGTCTTGGTTCAGTGAGCAAAAGTCCTGGCATAGAGTATTGATGTCTACCATGGATTTGGGAAGGCAGTACTCCTAGCACATATTTATTATGTGTGCAATAAGAAATCAGATGTCATGTTGAGGACCACATGAGGGGAGAAAGATGTCTTCATTTTCTCTACTATTATACTGCCTATTTTCTGATCAAAGACTGACTAAAGGACCATACAGGCTGAAAATAACCCCCTTTTACCCACTCCCGTATCCTTCTTCTATCTCTTCTCTTCCACCACAATCTTCTACCTCAAGCAATTCAGAAGTGTCCCATGAGGAGCAAAATGACATTTTTTCGGACTCTGTGGTTTTAGAGCCAAGTTTAGAGACATCCCATGATGGAGACCCTTAGGAATGTCTGCCTCCTGCCATGGTACAACTCTACAGATCTCTTTCTTCTTTCTTTCAGGGACTCCTCAGATCCAAAGAGTGATGACCATGATGATCAGAGACCATGAAGTTCTGTTTCCCAAGTCCAAGGATACACCCTTGTCACCCCCTGCTCAAAAAAATGACCCCAAGAAAGCTCCAGTGGCTCGAAGTTCTGTGGGTTGGGATGCCACTGAAGACCCCACGATGTCTAGGACAGACAGCTTTAGTAACACGGTAAGTGCCGAGAGCCTTCTTTTTCCACCTGACTCTTCCTTTAGTCCAAGTCGTTCTATGTAAGAGCTTGTCTAGTGTGGCAATGTGGGGGAGTTTTTGATGATGCTGTGGCAATGGGCACAGATGGTAGATACCCATTTGAATACGTTTTGAAAGCCTGGCCTCTTTCAAATCTAGTCTCTGTTGGCATCCTGGAGGTGGGATTAGTGACATGTGTGCCAATCTCCTAATGGCTGAGCAATGGGAGTCCTCAGTAAAGTCCGCTCAAAAAGGGAAGCCATTCCAGGCACAGTCCAGGGAATTTCAATAGGGGAAATTATATATCACATTGTAAGTGTTTTAGCAAGAGTTGTTGAAAACTCCGGGTGAAAGTCCAGAGAGAACTGGTTTCCTGCTAACCCATGAAACGTGATTTCTTTCTCAGCGTATGTGATGTGTTCGTGTAATATTTCTCATTCCCTGATAAGCTGTCTCAGCAATGTCAACCCCCTCATTTGTACTGAAGTGTTGGGGCTCACGTTCCCAATGTCAAAAAACTCTTCAGCCTCTGAAATGTAGACTAGTTACAAAGCTCAAATATTTTTATATATTGATGGAGACAAATACTTTAAAAAAAACCCATGAACTTGATGTAGCAGCTTGGTTCTTTATGTGTGACCAAGAAATGAATTTAAAATTTCTGACTGACCTGGTAATGTCAGTTGCCTGCAGTACTATTAATCCTGAGGATAATTAAGAAAGTATTGGGAAAAAAGGTAGATAGTGGTACTGATTTTTCTTAGGTGATGTCTATACACAGTGCATTTTACTAACACTCTCAAATGAAATTAATATTTAGAAATGCTCATACTTCCTTTAATGAAGTCCTACTAGCAGTCCTTAAGAGTAGTCATTGTCAGGCTCATATGACAGGTTTCTGCTATTTATTGTAATATTGTGGGTAGCTATGAGCAGCCACTGTGATGACAAACATAAATAGGTCACCTCTGGGGTTCTCACCGTAACTCTGTAGGGCAGGATTTATCATCCACATTTTATCATTCAGGAGCTGAGTCTCAAGGAGGTTGACCAGCTGGCCCAAGGTAGCAGCACTAGGATGTTGAAGAATGGGATTTAGCTCTGGTTCTCACCTTGAGGCGCAGGTGATTCTGACTCCAGGTGGGGTTGCAAAAGCTGGTGATTAGCTAGAGGGATTAGAAGGAGAGCTTGAGTCTTGTTTTCTGATTTTAGGGCTCATTCTTTTTCTTTTTCCTTATCTTTTTTTTTGTTTTAAAGTTAATTTCAAAATATATATACACATGGTTAAAAAAAATAAAAAAGAGAAAAAGATATAGATTGAGAAAGCTTGCTCCCTCTGCTATCTCCATCTACCCCATCCTTCCCCACCTTCATTAGTTTCATACTTACCCTTCCAGTGTTCCTTTATGCAAATACAAGCAGATATGAATGTAAATTATTTACTTCTTTTTTTTATGCAAATGTAACATCTCTTACTCTCTCTCTACACACACATGTACACACACATACACACATGCTGCTCATGTCTTGCATTTTTCTACTTTAGAGTATATCCTGGAGACCCTTTTATGTCAATACATGGACAGGTTTCTCATTTGACCAATTTGTTTTCATTCCTTTGTACAACAAACAAGGCTGCAATGAATAATATTGACCATACTTCATTTTATACTCAGGAGATGTATTTCTAGGATAAATTCCCAGAATTGGGATTGCTGAATCAGAGGGTAAGTAGATTATTGTGTAATTTTTATTAAAATTGTTAAATAGAGGTTGTGCCATTTTGTACTTCCACTAGCAATGCACGAAAGAACCTGTTTCCCTACAGTTTCACTAGCAGAATGTGTTTTCAAATTTGGGGACGTGTCCTATCTGAGAGGTGTAAACTGATATTCAGTAGTTTTAATTTTGATTTGGGTTTCTTTGATAATGGCAGAAACTGAACATATTTTCTTATGTGTAAAGGCTTGTTGCATTTTTCTTTTCCTCTGTGAACTGTCTGATCTTGTCCTTTGTCTAGATTTTTGTTGGTTGCTGGTCTTTTTCTTTTCGAGTTTTATGAACTTTATATATTAGAGAGAGTAGCTTGTTGTCTGTGATATGTATTGCAAATATTTTTGCTAGTTTGTCATTTCTTTTTTGATTTTATATGCAATTTCTTTGTTTATTTTTTTAATTTAGGGGGTCATGGAAACCCATGTGGGTTGAATTTATCAGACTTGCATTTTATGCCTTTTGGATTTTGAGTTCTAGCTAGCAAGATCTCCTTATCCTAAAGCTATGGAAGAATCCTAGTTTGAGACTCTCTTAACCACTAATAAACCATTGATTTGAGAGCATGAATTCCTCTTAAGTGCAATACCTTCTTAAAGAAACACCACACAGATCATGCACATCTAACTAACGTGATGAATTAACAGATGGTCTTCTAATTAAGAGTTTCACGGGTGTGCAGCCAAGTCACTACTCCTTATCTTGGGAACATGATACATATGGGAAAACCCACATGACATCCGTGGCCATTTTTTTCTAGACCAGCGACTCAGACGCAGGAAGCCCCACTGGACAACAGCCGAGTGATGGGTATTTTGAAGAGAGCAGTAAAGCCCCCAAGGAAAAGCTAGGAGATTGGAAGCTGCAGTCGAGAAAAAGGACTCAGACGCTCCCTAATCGGAAATGCTTCTTGACATCGGCATTTCAAGGTGCCAACAGCAACAAAGTAGAGATCTTTAAGAATGAGTTCTGGTCGCCCTCTTCAGAGGTAAAGGCAGGGGAAGGGCACCGGAGAACAATGTCTCAAGGTATGCCCCACTTTTCTGACTCCCAGCGGACTTCCACCTATGATAACATCCCTTCCCTGCCTGGGGCCCCTGGGGATGGGGCAGCTGCTGTCTCTTCCCATGCTTGTGACTCCAAGAGAGAAACTCTTGCCAGCCCAAACTCTGAAACCAGACCTGGAAAAAAGAACTCTGGAGAAGAGGAACTTGAATCCTTGCAGAGGGTGGTCCAGGAACTGCAAAAGGAAATAGAAACACAGAAGCAAATGTATGAGGAACAGATCAAAAAGTAAGTCACATGCAGAGGGGTCCTGAGCAGCCACCCGGCCTCCATCTTCAGCAGTAACAGGGACTGTTCTCATCTGCTAAGAAATGATATTAGAAAGCTTGAGTTTAGAGAACACACTAATCTACAGCAATTGGGCTTAATTACAGGAAGGGGTAAAGGGAGTAATGAGATGACCAAATTAGTGAAAACTCTATTTAGGTTAAATTCATGAGAAGTTAAGTATGTAGCTTACAAGGCTTAAGCAACCATTTCCAAATAGTTGTTCCTTAAGGATCGGCATGCTGTAATGAATGAAGAGGAACTTTAAATTTTGTTCATCTTAATGTAATACATCCATTCTGAAAATATTTATTGAGCACCTATAGTGTGCCAGACACTATCTTGGCTGTTGGGAAACAGCACTGAACAAAACAAACAAAAGTTTTGTCTGTGCTTATAGAATTTTCCTTCTATAGGAAGGCATAGCATAATTAAAATATATGCTATGTCAGAGGATGGAACATGCAATGGAGAAAAATAAAGCAGGGCAGGAGTTGGGGAAGGGCTCAAGAAGAGGGACCACATTATGTTAAATAATGTGGTCAGGAAGGCTTCACTGAGAAGGTGGCATCAGAGCAAAGGGCTGAAGAGAAGAGGGAATGAGTCAGGTCCACATACTGGGGAAGATCAGGCCAGGCAGGGAGAAGCAAAGGTGCAGAGTCCATGGAAGGGAGCAGGTCTGGCATGTTAATGCACAGGAAGAGCCGTGGTGAGCTGGAGAAGCAGGGGGTGACTGAGAGGAGAGAGGGCAGACAAGTGCAGGAGGCCTTTCCAGCCCCCTGAAAGCCTGTGTGGAGCAGAGTTTCTAGGAAGATCTACCTGACTAAAGCTTCACTGAATCACTGGCTTCCTACGGAGTACAGGCCGCAGGGGTGAATGGAAGACCAGTGAGGCAGCTCATGCCACAATTTTCATGCACATCCCAAGATGCCTGGACACAATTTGCTCTCTTGGGTAGATAAACTACTTTCTTGAAATCTTTTTCACACCACTGACTTTTCATGAGAGGAAGGCTCAATCCGGCTTAATCCATATTAACACTAATCATGACAATGAAATATGAACTAGTAGGGTTTTCCCAATCATGACCACTTTTCAGTCCATTGAGACTCAGGTACATGACAGGAAGACTTTTGTGAGCCCTCATTCTTTGTTCCCTACATAGAGGGGTGCCCATCTAAAAGCAAAATGGAGATCCTTTGTCTAAGATCCTGAAGTCAATCATCTGTAGGCCTACAACACTCATGTGCCATCTTGACTCTGAGGGAAGCAGCCCCAGAGAAGTTTCCCACTGCACTCTGACGTGAATGTCACTGACAAGGTAGGGAAAGACCCAGCTGCCATGGAAGGGCTGCTCCTTCTGAATGGAACCAAGTTCTCTGAATTCATCCATCAGAAGGGTCCTCCATTTTCAACAGAGGGAGAGTTAACAGTCCATAGTGCCTGCTCTGAACTTTGTGCCCCAGATACACATTTTCATGTAATCCCCACAGAAATCCTGCAAAATAGGTAATATCCCCATTTTATAGAAGAAATAGGGGCTCAGGAGGTATTAAAAGATTCCTCAGGGTCACACAACTGATCATCAGTATTTGATGTAATCAGGTATTTGAACCTGAATTAGTCAGGCTCCTGAGCCCACTCAGATTCTACCTCTCCACTGGAATCAGTGGTCAAAATCTGGCAGTATTCTCTCAATTGAGATTTCTCCCAAAGCAAGATGGCAGCAAGAGTAAACTCTGAGAAGAAAACTAGATTTGTAATGAGAGGGCCAGAAGGAATGAGACTAGATTATCTGTAGGAAGAGATAGGCAGGGGTAGGCAAGGCTCCAAAGATGGGCTGTTACATGCAGAATGGGCCAAAGCCCCTGAAGATAGAAGCCAGGCTGGGCTCAAATGAGAGCTCAATTTTCTATACAAAATATGCCATTTGGAGGGGGTTGGGCAGAGAGGCAGCATCTCATAGAATGGAATTCTGAAGCAAACTTCCAGTCACACAATCTCCCCACAGTCCTGAAATTTCCTCTTTGGGCTTAAAAATGGCATTGTACTCTCATTCCTAGGAGTTAATTCAGCATAGCCTGCAGAGCAGGGAGCACCTGGGACTAGACTAAGATTTGGACCAGTAACAGTGAAAATTCTGGGAATTCGGGAACCCAACAGATTTTTCACCTGGAGCAGATTCAGAAGTGGGGGTGGGGCTGTCAGGACCTCTGCTTCCAAATGGCAGTTCCCCACACTTCTCCAAACCTCCACCCCTAGGGGGTCTTGATAAGAGATGGCGCTGGTACTCTCCATGGAAGCAGGATGAGCAGGTCCTCATGTGTGCAAAGGTGTTGGGAATCTGGAATATGGGGCCTCAGCAGTCAATTAACATTTCTGTTGAGCAGGACACGTGCAAGGTGCTGTGGAGGTGAAAATATACATATGTTAGAGGTGGTTCCTTCTTTCAAAGACTATTATCTTCTGGAGGATACAAAACATAGAATGACATGAGAAGGAACAACACAAGAGATGTCACAAGATGGTGTTAAAATGACAAAAGAGAGGTTCAGACATGCCCTGGGAATTCAGGCTTACTGAGAAGTCTGCGTGTGTGGGGGTGGGTGGAACATTAATAAGAGGTTCAGGTTGGCTATAGGTCTTGTGATGTAGAAAGGAAAATGGACAGAGGGTGTTGTGAGCAAGGGTGAAGGGACAGTCTAGAGGTCCTACCCTCTTCTTTCATTCTGCTATTTTCTTCCTTGCAGCCTTGAGAAGGAAAATTACGATGTCTGGGCCAAGGTGGTGAGGCTCAATGAAGAACTGGAGAAGGAGAAGAAGAAATTTGCAGCCTTGGAAATCAGCCTCCGCAATGTGGAGCGCTCCCGGGAGGATGTTGAGAGGAGGAACAAGGCCCTGGAAGAAGAAGTCAAGGAATTTGTCAAATCAATGAAAGAGCCCAAGGCCGATGCTTGAGGGTCCCAGGCAAACATGGAGACAGCCCACAGAGGCCCACCCGACACGCTCCCTTTCTCAGCGCTACCTGATGACTGAGAAGCAAAATTACTCCCTATGAGGGAGAAGAACACATTTTGGGGGGAAACACCACATTTCCCAGTAAAATAAATCAGTGGAATTTGCAGGAAGATGAGGGTGAGCAGGGACATGTGGGGACGTCTATGGCCCCCTGTGGCTGTATTCAAAAGGATTGCATTATTCCACCGTGGTCTCAGGCTGAGTGAGATGGGACCTTCCATGGTTGGGTGACTATGTCCAGTGGAGACATTTGAGGCCATGTGCCAAGGACCTAGGCAACATGTTGGCCCCAACCGATGGTGGACTGAGGCGTTAGTTCTTTTTCTTTTTTTATTTGTGGAACAATTCATCCAGTCAGATGGCTTCATGGTGTCCCTGAGACATAGGGGCAGAAAATGATATTTAGCTTTCTTGTATTCACCTGTGGTGAGCTGCGTTTTGGGGAGCTGCACCTGTTGACTGGAGCCCCATTCTGCCACCCCCTCCATGATGCACACTTTCCAGGGTTTGGAAACTCAAAATTATTATTAGACTAAGACAAAACAAGCAATAAATGTGTATTTATGAGAGCAGGGCTATTGGTAATCCTGACAAACACCTTTGTGAGCCTTAGTGAAAGGTGCCCCTTCCTTGAAGCAGACACACCCCTCTCCAGGCGCAAGGCTTGGTGAGCAGGACATGGGCTGGATTACATTGCCTTTCCATGGCCACAGTTGTGTGTGGTAGGCCTGTGAAAGAGGCCTTCTCACCACGATGTGACTTCCTCAGAGGCTGGCTGGGGGTTTTAGATAGTAGTAGTCCCAATAATATTTTTTCTGTTTCACCAAAATGCCAGTGATTTCACTCTTGTTAGGGATAAGAGGCACTAGAAAGTAGCTAGGAGAGGAGCCTTCCTGGCAGACTTTTCCTCCTAGAGTGAAGCCAGCCTGGCAGAGGGCCTGGGTGAGGCCCCAAGCCTCGCTAGGAAGGATAGTGGAGGCTTTAATAATTTTTGTCATTATCCTGATTAAGTGGTCTCCAAACTCTTTTGACTATGTACTCCATGAGTAGAAAATATTTGAGCAGACACCCCCCCCAATATATTTCTTTACTTATAAATTATATCATGTACTGCTACATTGCTATATCATGTAAATCATAAAACATATACAGGACAGACATTGAATAAGGGTGAGAACAAAACACAGACAAATAGATATTCTCAAATGTGTTTTCAGCTTTGGGGGGCCACTGGACAGATTTCCCAGCAGGTGTTACCTGTTCTAGTTTCACATACGTCATCCCCATTGCTGTCATACATTGACTTGACTCTTGAAACCACATGGCTTCATCAGAGGTCTGAAATCCATGGTTACTGTGGTGAGAGTTTAGTCTTCGCAGCGTGTGTCTCCTCAATTATTTCTTTTTCTCCCTTTGTTTTCTCACTTTTCCTCCTCTTCTCTTTGTTCTCTTCGCTCTGGTTGTTTCCCCCTGCCCCACCCCTGCCTGTGGCCATGACACATTAGCTACAGACCTAGTGGTACAAACAGTGACGTCAGTGTTGCTCAGTCCTGCTACTCAGGTCCTGTTTCTCCTGCCACCAGTCACCAGACTGATGGAGGGCAGGGACAAGACCTGGCATGTTTGTTTTAGAGACCTGCTAATGAAAGATCGGGGTGTGGGAGGGGGTTGATTTGGAACATCATTAAGTAAAGCAATAAAACGTTTGATTTCCTGGGGTTTACTTGTTTTTTAATTACAGAGTGGCAAGCAGGGAGACACTTATTGAACACCTCATTTACACCGATGAGAGTCTACAATTCTGCCAGACATAGTGCCTGTTTTCTCCCATGGATTCCTCACCCGGACTCTTTAGGTGTTGAAACACAGCTGAGCATGGAAGTAGTCGGCTTCATAATTCTAAAGGGAACATTTGTTTGAAGGTGCAAAGAGGAGGACCTGAAGACTGTTTGTTTGCAGGTCCATGTTACAGGAACTAGCTGGGCATGGGAGCATGAGCTCAGACTGAGCAGAAGGGCTGCATTTGAATTCCAAGCTCCTCCTGGCCAGGTGATGCCTCTTGTTCTATTTCTTCCACCAGTACTATGAGATACCAGAGTGGCCTCTCCGCTCAGCCTGGGAAGCTGGAGTGTCTATTCCTCTTCATGAGCAAGAGGGGAACCTGGCTTGCCTAAGCTAACACTGTCCATATAAAGAGAACATAAGAAAGCACTCTATACCCTGTGAGTGCAAGGAAGGGCCAGGGAAGAAGATCTGGAGTCTGATGTCACTGGCTTCAGTGCCCAAAAGACTACATGTGAGGTAGACAACAGGATAGCTCCAGATCTCACCTGGACCAAGGAGCCAGGATCTGGGAAGCAGCACCCAGAGATAGACCTCTGTCTTTGGTGTTCTGCTGACCCTGGAGCCCCCACCTTCAGCTCCTCCATGGACAAGATCTACTCAGTCTGCCTTTTTCCAGCCACCCACCCCCTCTTTCCTTTACCTCTCTTCTACCTGTGCAGATGTTGAGAAACTAAAAAGGATCTGCAATATGTACTTTAAAACCCCTGGCCATCTTCCCTACCAAAATTTTTCATTTACCACACAGCCCCAGGCATGGTGCTTATCAGGTCACTTTTGTCTCAAGTTTGAGGCAGAGCTGATGGGTCTCCCAGTAAGTCTGTGCACTGGATAGGACATTTTGCATTAAGGGATTGGCTGAGATGATCCCTGTCTTCATGCATGCAGGCTGCTATAACAAAATACCACAGACTTGGTGCCTCATAAACAACAGAAATTTATTTCTCACAGTTCCAGATGCTGGAAGTTTGAGGTCAGAGTCAAGTGTGGACCTCTTTGGGGTTGCAGACTTCTTATTGTGTCTTCACATGGTGGAGGGATTAGGAATCTTTCTTCTTTTATAAATCATTAATCCCATTCATGAGGACTCCACCCTAAAGATTTATACACCTTCTAATGCCATCATCTCTGAGGGTTAGGATTTCTACATATGAATTGGGGGTAGGGGCACAAACACCCAGACCACAGCAATTCCCTTCCAGTGAATTCTGGTCAGAGTCTGAGGCCTGGAGACATGGAGCGTGACATTCCTAGTACAGAGCCTGTGCAGAGGCTGTAAGCACCAAATGTGTTTTTGTTTTGATCAATTCCTTAAGCCCTGTTTCACAGCCCATCCATTGAAAAAAAGCGCAAAGCAGGAGACTCCAAGGCAGCTCAAGGCTGCCGAGATGGGGCAGACAGGGAGCACCATGATACAGTTGCTGTTGGCTGGGCTCCCTGGGCTAAAGACAGGAGGATGTGCGCACACTGATATCGTGTAAACTTCCGCATTCCAGCACTTCCTCTGCAGATAGCATCAGTGGTCAGGCGTGTGCTTGCTGGGGAGCAGAGAGATCACTTAGAGGTTGCCCCTGCAATTCAAATGAGTTGTCTTTATAAGAATTGCACACAAGCCTTCATCCTGCTAGAGAAGGCCTCGTGGATGGAAGTCTTGCTACTGCTGGAGGAGGCCAGGGTGGCATTTGGCCAGCAGCAGAAGAGCTGGAGCTGTAGGGCCTGTGGTTCAGTAGGCTTCCCAGGGTGGGTGACCTCAGAGGAGGAATGAGCAGAGAATACCAATGCGTAGGTGCATCTTTCCTGTGACGCTCAAAAATTATCTTAGAATCAGAGAATTACAACATTGGAAAACACCCAGGAGCTCAGGTAATCTAATCAAATCTGCTCATTTAATGGATAGGGAAACTGAGGCCTGAAGACAAGCTGAATTGCCAAGTGCTCACATAGCGATAAGGAAAAGGATTAGTTAGGTGGTTTTTGAGCCTCCTCTAGCACACTACCTACTGATTCTTGGCTTCTATCCAGGAGTTCTTTCCCCCAGGCCATGACCACCATGTGAAACCCATTGAACGTCACTTGCTGAGTACTTCCAGAATAGAGAGCCAGTCTCATATCTTGGTCACAACCAACGTTCATCTAATATGATGCTAGTTTCTACCTCCTTTATATTACTGATGCTGTTTTAAGACAGTGGTTCTCAGTCTTGGCTGCACTATAGAATTACCTTAAGGAGATTTTCAAAAAATCTGATGCTAAAACCCCATCCTATGTTAATTGAATCAGAATTTTGAAGGGTGGAGCCTAAGAACTTTTAAAAAACATTTTTTTTAACGTTTATTTATTTTTGAGAGACTGGGAGAGACAGAGCACGAGCAGGGGAGGGGCAGAGAGAGAAGGAGACACAGAATCTGAAGTAGGCTCCAGGCTCAGAGCTGTCAGCACAGAGCCTGATGTGGGGCTTGAACCCACAAACCATGAAATCATGACCTGAGCTGAAGTTGGACGCTTAACCGAATGAGCCACCAGGCATCCCAGGACTTTTTTCTTTAAAAAAATTTCCAGTTGATTCTAATATGCAGACAGAATTGCTAAACATGTTTCTAAAACCGATAAGTTTGGCTCAGGTCATGACTAATGATAATATTAAATCTACCTACTCCTTTTTTCTATCCCCAGGCAACACAACCACACGCTCTGTCCCTCCTATTTGCTAGTTTATCATGTGTCCACCCATTTAGGATAAGAGATGCTTAAGCAATGGAAAATGGATCTATGATATATATCCATTTTTCAAGTGGGGAAAAAAATGAACCCAAAGACGTTACCTAAAAAATCTCAATATAATAATAGCTTAGTCATGAACAAATTTAAGGATCTTGAGATTTCCTTAATGTACAGGAATTCTCTCGACTTGCTTTAAGCCTTGATCCTATACATAGGCAAAGAAGGTCAGTACTGGAGGACTTGATTTATAGAGTCTCAAGAAAAGCTCTGATTAAAACCATCTTCCTTTCAAATTCATAGTAGGTTGAGAAATTTCTATCAGGAGCCTTAGGGGAATTAACCATGAATGTGATATATCTGGGAAATAACCATGAAGTTTCCATTAATCATTAATACAATCTTAATATTAGTATACTGATTCCAAGCAGAGAGCTGTGTAATGAAATGATGACAAGAGGATAAGATGCTTGTGGGTGGAGGGATAGATGGAGAGTGTGAGATGTCACCAAGGAATAGTGTCGTGTAGGGGCACTGGCCACCTGAGAGCACAGGGCATATGATCTGAGGTGAGGTGAGGGGGCAGGGCTTTAAAAGGGGTAAGGGGGATTTAAGTAGCAGGGTGGAAAGCTGACTTGACCTGCAGAAAATCTGACAACTGGTCCGAGTTGGCGCTTGGATTTCTTTCTCTGCTCTCTGTTCTTGATTAGCACCATTACCAATATCATAAGAGGAACTACCATTCATAAGCAACAAATACCATTTGTTCTCTGTCAGGTACTGTGCCAAGCATTCTGTGAGTGTCGTATCCTTTAAATCTTAAGTAGACTCTTTGGATTAAGTGCTACTCTACCTATTTTACAGATGTGGAAATGGAGGTTTCAATGCAGGAGAGCTAAGAGCTAAGTCGGTCCAATTTGTTCAATGCTATGTTGGCCTCACCCTCATGTGGGGAGGGAATGCACAGCTATCTCTAAGTGATGATGGACCAAAATAAAATTTCTAAGGTCTTTTTAATTTTTTAAATTACTTTGGTTATTTTTTATTTTTTAACTTTATTTATTTATTTAATGTTTGTTTATTTTTGAGAGAAAGAAGGAGTGTGACTGGTGAAGGGACAGAGAGAGAGACACAGAATCCAGAGCAGGCTCCAGGCTCCAGGCTCTGAGCTATCAGCACAGAGCCTGATGGGGGGCTCGAACTTAAGAACCGTGAGATCATGACCTGAGCCGAAGTCAACGCTTAACTAACTGAGCCACCCAGGTGCCCCATGGACTTATTTTTTTTAATTTTTTAACTTAAAAAAACTTTTTTTTAATGTTTTATTTATTTTTGAGAGAGAGAGAGAGAGAGAGAGAGAGAGAGAGAGAGTACACGTTGGGGGAGGGGCAGCGAGAGAATGAGACACAGAATCCAGAGCAGGCTCCAGGCTCTGAGCTGTCAGCACAGAGCCTGACATGGGGCTCGAACTCACGAACCGTGAGATCATGACCTGAGTCGAAGTCAGATGCTTAACGACTGAGTCACCCAGGCATCCTGGGGACTTTTTTTTTTTTTAAAGAATACTGGTGCAGATCCAAGAAAGAACCACTAATTTTGCTCTGATTCAGCATCAAAGGGGAGAAATATCTGCAGGGAGATACCTTTGCCACAGTCCCAAGACACAGCCTGCCTGCTTGTCCTGAGAGTGGCTGGAGGCCACACGCCACACCAGGCCCTTGCCCGGAGTAGGTTCAGTGTCCTATGTTATTAGCTCCACACTTGAAAAATCTCTTGGGGGCGCCTGAGTGGTTCAGTCAGTTGAGTGTCTGATTTCAGCTCAAGTCAATCTCATGGTTCCTGAGTTCAAGCCCCGCATTGGGCTCTCTGCTGTCAGCGTGAAGCCTGCTTCAGATGCTCTGTCCAACCCCTCCTCATCTCTGACCCTCCCCTGCTCATACACAATCTCTCTCTCTCTGAAAATAAATAAACATTAAAAAAAGAAAAGAAAAGAAAAGTCTCGGGAGTAACTCTGGGATCAAGGTCTCTCAAGAGTCTCTGCTCCACAGTGCTAAGGAGTGAGTGCCTCACATATTCTCTTCTCTCCTTTCCATTTAGAGAGAATTTTTCTCTTTCCATGAGCTTAGAAGGGCCCTCAAGTGGGCTTGTTGGATAAGCTTGAAGGATGTACTGCCACTGAATCCTTTAAGAGAGAGAAAAACCTCTTCCTATTCCACGTAGAAACTTTAGGGTTTCTACGCGAAAGAGGTGGTATTGGTGGGAGGAAATAAAGACACAATTCCCCATCCTTTCTGTATCTTAAGATGTGTCGTAAGTTAAATATAGGCTCTGCCCTGTGGATGTTTACAGCCTCAAAGAGCCCATTCTGCCTGGAGGCTTGCAGCTTCTGAGCAAAAAGGCACTGGAATGTCTTCAGCTTGTTTCATGTGGTCTGATTGTTTTCAAAACACTGCCAGTAGATCAGCGAGCAGAGCAAGTGTCAATACATGACTCCTTGGGAGACGAGGCCCATCTAATGATGCATTTACTTGGACTGGCCCTCTCTGCTTCTTGCATTTTGTCATTACTTATTTCCAGCTAAGGTACGAAAGCCTTTATTTTCTTTAGAAGTCACTCTTTCCTGACTGTGAAAGAAGGCAGTGGTTTGCCGGTCGGTGTCCTTTTAGGGAAAGAGCTAGATGAGCACGTGGCCCAGCTCAGCTGGCTGGGTAGACATCAGACACATTCTGTGGGAACTTGAACTTGATTACCAGGAAGCAGGTGGTTTGGATTACGTACTGTGTCTATTTTAGGGCTGGATATTACCTTCAATGGAAAACCAACTCCAATCAGAAAAGGCCAACACCATGCTCTGCAATACTGAGTTTACTGAACTGTTAAAATGCAAAACTAATACCCTCAGAATTCAAGCTACAGCCTTCATTAGGATTTCCTACATAGGGTTTCATAGACTCGGTTGGAGTCAATCAGGTGCACATCAGTTGTTTGGCTTGCTATTCATGCTACTTATTTAGTCACTGACAGTCACTCTTGTGTGTCTTTCTTACTCTTCTGAGCGTATTGGAATCTATCTCCCAAAGAATTTGAGGGTTACTGGAGAAATAAAATACATGAAAATCACACAGCATCTGGTAGCTGCCACACCAGTCTTGAGAAAGCTGATCTCTAGAATCTGGAGAGCTATGTTGCCAATGATATCTTTACTTACCACAAGCAAACTGCACTATGATACAGCAAAATGTTACAACACCAGTTCTTCCTCTTGCAGGTAAGTGTTTTAGAAGAACTACATTTAACTAGGGACATTTAAAAAATACACTTATTGAGTGCTTTCTATTCCTGAAGCATGATATACTCTGCTTTACCTGCAATGTCTCAATTAATTCTCACAGGAAACTATGAGGTGGTTGCTAGCCTTATCTCCATTTTACAGATAAGGAAACTGAGACTTTGAGAGGTTAAGTAATTTGCTCAGACTCGTAGGTAATGTCTTATTTCTGAGACACATATTTTTTTCATTTGAACACTTTTGAAATTAGTATGTCCAATGTGTGTTTTCCCCAACATAGCCAAGCAATTACCTCAAGTTTGACACTATCTACCTGGAAACAGCATCAGACCCCACAGGTTAAGAGCTCGGTCCTGCAAGAGTCCCCCTTGCCCCAGATATTTCAGATGCCAGTTGGGAGTCCAGCTTGTCACCTTCTGACCAACTGGTTATAGATCAGAAGTTCCCTCGAATTCCTCCTCCAGTTTGATTAGTTTGCTAGAGTGGCTCACAAAATTCCGAAACGTTTTACTTATTAGACTACTGTTTTATTATAAAATGATGTAACTCTAGGGAAAAAAATGGGGAGAGTGGCACGGAGCTTTACCGTCCCCACGTGTTCACCAACTTCAAAGCTTTCTGAACCCTGTTCTTTGGTGGTTTTACGGAGGTTTCATTACATAGACATGGCTGATTAAGTCATTGGCCATTGGTGATTAAACTCAGTCTCCAGCTCCTTTTCCCATCCCCAGGTAAATGATGAAACCAAAGGTATGGACCACTGAACTGGCCCTAGTGATTTCTATCCATCCTCTTTCCCAACATTCCCATTTAAATTTGTTTTGCTTTGTTTTGTTTTTAAGTAGGCTCCATGCCCAACGTGGGGGCCTGAACTCATGATCTTGGGATCTAGGAGTTGGACGCTCTACTGACTGAGCCAGCCAGGTGCCCCTAAATTGTTATCTTTATTTTTCATCTAGCATATAGTTTAATTCCTATAATTTAAATGCACATGAAAAATTAAAAGTAAAAATTGTTAGTAATAATTGCTAACATTGGGTGCTGAATATTGCCTGCCAGACTATTCTAAGTGCTTTATTTGTATTAACTGAGTTAATCCTAACAAATCTCCCTGAGCTAGATAGTCATATTCCCTTTTCACAACAAAGTAAATTGCTTCTGCTTTTGCTCCTGCCTTTGACTGTGGCTCTGCTAATTGTCTCCCATTTGGAGGAAAACATTTTTCTGACAGTTTCTAGGGTTAGAGACAGAGCTGGGGCAGGTTTAGGGCAATGTTAATGCTTCAAAAAATCTCCAGTAATTGGGTGAAATGCTCATCTGACAAATTGGCTTTTGACAAAGTAGTCTGCTTTCACATATTAATAGCCAAGCCGGCCAACCAGAAACAGAGATTTAGTAGAAACCAGAGTGAAGTGAAGAGGTAGGCAACAACATAAGTAAGTTTACACCTGGTGGAGAGACACACACAGTGTACAAGGCAAGGCCGAGACCTCTTCCAGGACCACTGAACTGAAGGTCTGGCCAGGGGTGGGGTTGGGTGGGGCAATGGTTAGAACCCCCCCCCCCCAGAAGGCAGAAGGAGCTTGCCATGTGGAACTGGGGGTGAGCGCTGCAGCCCTGTGCAGTTGTACAGCTGAGGGCATGAGGGCAGCTCCCACTCTGCCCACACTCTGCCCCTGAAGCCATGGGCCAGACTACTCACCCAGGGGGATCTTTCCTCCACACAGAGGTACAGCCAGCTCGCTAAGCCCAGTGCCTCAGGGCTGAGCCAGCCCACAGCGGGAAGTTTTCAGCTCACACCAAGGAGCTTCCAGCAGACTCTCCAACAGACAGCCTCAGTGGAGCAGAAATGGCAGCATAGCACGTTGAGAACAAGGAAGTTCAGGCCCGCCACCCTTGTTGTAAGTAACTAGGTAAAAACTCAGAGACAGAGGGGATAAGAGGATTCTTAGATCTCAAGAGATTTTCTAAGAAGTCCATCTTAAGATAACTCTTTAGAGGCGCCTGGGTGGCTCAGTCGGTTAAGCATCCAACTCTTGATTTCTGTTCAGGTCATGATCTCACAGTTCATGAGATTGAGCCCCCACACTGGGCTCTGCACTGACAATGCAGAACTTGCTTGGGAATCTCTCTCTCTCTCTCTGCTCCTCCCCAGCTCATGTTCTCTATCTCTCTCTCTCTCTAAAATTAAAAAAAAAAAAATAGCCTTTTTTTTTAAATTTTTTTTTAACGTTTATTTATTTTTGAGACAGAGAGAGACAGAGCATGAACGGGGGAGGGGCAGAGGGAGACACAGAATCGGAAGCAGGCTCCAGGCTCTGAGCCATCAGCCCAGAGCCCGACGCGGGGCTCGAACTCACAGACCGTGAGATCGTGACCTGAGCCGAAGTCGGACGCCTAACCGACTGAGCCACCCAGGCGCCCCAAAAATAGCCTTTTAAAAACCATTATTTTGAAAGTCATTGTTTCAAAGCAGCCCTAGGTGGTAAACAATTAATAACATTTGCCATATATGGAAAGTCTCCAGAAAGAGAATTACCTGAATTTGAATCCCAGTTCTACTCTATTCAATGGTATTATTTTTGACTTGACATCATCATTGGTGATGAAAAACTCCCAACCTTGGTGCATTAGTTTTCTGGGGCTGCCATAACAAAGTACCATGGACCCGATGGGTTATTTACTTCCTCACAGTCCTGGAAGTGGGAAGTCTGAGACTGAGGTGTCAGCAGAGCTGCTTTTCTCTGAGGTCTCTCTCTTTGGCCCCCAGAGGCCACCCTCTCCCTGGGTCCTCACATGGCCTTTCCTCTGTGTCTGTCTGTGTTCTGACATTTTCTACTTATAAGGACACCAGTCATATTGGATTAATGTCCAATGACCCGTATGACCTCATTTTACCTTAATCACCTCTTAAAGCCTTGTCTTCGAATGCAGTCACATTTTAAAGTACTGGAGGTTAAGATACCAATGTGAATGGGGAGGAAGGCGCAATTCAGCCCACAATACTTGGTAACATTTAAAAAGTATCATCACTTAGATCTCCAATGAAGAGAGATCCTTATCTCTCACAAGTTCTGCAAATCAGTAAAAATTTCAATATGTTCATAACTAGGAACTGTTATTGTTGCATTTTGTTTAAAATTTTCTACACAGAAGATCAGTAGGAGTAGAACTCTAAAATCTTGCTGACCCATGTGTGCTGTGAAAAGGGCACTGAATGGGGGTCAGGAAACCTGGCTTTAAATGATGATAAAGAGCATTTTTATTAGATTATTTATTAAACTATTATTATTAATACTTTTATTGGTTAGCTGTAATGAGGCGGTATCTAACTTGGCCCAGGAACCCTGAATGCTGAACTTATACTTACCCAGTTCTTACTGTGGTAGATTTGTGGGGATGTGCCAGACATAGAGCACATTCTTTATTTCTACCAAAGTTTTGGCCCAAACTACAGTTTAATCCCCCTGTGTCCTGGGCTGGACATCATGGCAGCACCAGGCCCTTGGTCCCTGGGCTAGAGGTGGGTTTGCAGCCTGTACTCTGAGAAGGCTGGGCGGCCTCCTTGGCCCCTTCCTGCTCCCTGCTCCCCACCTCTGCCAATCTCACCACCCTGACACTGAGAAAAAGCAGACCTATGAAGAAGCATCAACAAGAAAAGGAGGGGGTGGGGGAAGTACTTTTCTTAATCCCTGAGTGGAGCTTTCCTAAGCCACTCATTGCAGACCCCCCCAGCAGCCCTACCTATCTCCCTGCTGGTGGAAGGCAGTGTGTGTGTGTGTGTGTGTGTGTGTGTGTGTGCAAACTCCACATGTCTTGATTCTGAACAGTCCCCATAAAAAGAAGGGAAGAGAGGGGAGGTGGTAGGGATACGGTGACTTTATACTTTACTCCTAGTAGCTTTGGCTTTGGGGGTCAACAATGGAAGTGACATTCATAAAAGCCTGGAGCCATCCATTGTTCCCTGAAGGTCTATAGAAAACTGCCAACATTTGGGTAAATGTCCACAGAAAAGTGAAGGCGGCATTTTTGAATATTTCTGATAGATCATCAGCCTAGCTGGTAAACTGAATAAGAACGAGGGAAGAAACAAATGGCCAGTCAGGCAAGGGTGGTGGCCTCCTCTTGCCACTAGTGGGAGCTCTAGGTTCATGTCTCTCCATCAACCCGAGGAGAGTTGGAGCTCAGGGTGAAAATAATTTTGGTGGGCCTAGAAAGAGGGGCTGAGAAGCTCAGGTCAAAACTCTCCTCTGCAGCATTGTCTTCTGCGAGTCATTACTGCACACAAGTAGTTTGGTAAGAGAGACCTGGGGCCTTCCCTCGCCTCTTCAGCTCCTTATACATTGTGAATTTAAAAACTACAGACCTAGAGAAGAGGACAAGGGCCTAGTGTACAAGGGCTCGAGATGCCAGACATCGGAAGAGGCCCAGACATGCACCCTGGCCAGACCTGTAGACTTGTTGCAAAAGCCTTGTTGAAATAGTGATTATTCCCCTCTGAATGTCTTCCCTGAGAACCAGGGGTAATGAGATAATGCTGAGGTAGGTAGAGTATCCTTGACCCCACCAGATGCATCTCACTAAAGCTGACATTGCTATTTTTAATTTCCTAGTTCTAGGCACACCAGTTTTCTTCTCTGTCCAAGTCATTGTTTAGGACGGGTGGTGCTGAATACAACTGTAGGTTTGTAGCTGCCAAAGGAAATACCTGCTGGAATCAAATGAGGACAGAGTCTCCTCTCAGGTCTGAACACAAGGCCCAGCCAGGAACAGGCTGGTTTCACTTCACTGCGCTTGGTTTGTAATAATGGACTTTTTGGTAAGATTCTTTGATTAATGTTGGTCTCATCCAGTAATGTGTAAGAATCATAGGGCACAGACTGTATCCATCTGGTTCATGCATTAGATCCAGTGCTGGCAGAGTACCTGGCACATGGCAACTGACCCAACTGGTGGTTCCCAAACTGTGTGCTGAGGCACCCTGCCCTCGGAGCTGCAAGAAATCCACAAGGCACCACAATATCTTACCTGTCTGAGGGAAACACAGTGATCCTCAACATCTGTGGGACCCAGAGCAGACTGCCAGCTGGAGGTAGTGCACAGTTTCAATGTCATATCATCTGCATTCCTTTCGATGACATCAATGACATCATTTTTGAACCTTGGTTTTTGGCTGTTGCTGTGACAAAATGCGAGAGTTGCACAAAATCAATGTGGAACAGCAAACGGGGGTGGTGGGTCCGAGCTCATGCCAAGGTTTGGGAAAGCAGACAGTGCCCAACAAGAGCACAGCCCACTAGTAATTGTGGTGATTTAAAAGTGAAATTAAAAATAGTATTGTTTTTGTTCCAATGTATGAGCATTTTTTTTCCCAAACAGCTACTGCATTATTAGATAAATAAATAAATGCTTACTAGTTTGTTTGTACTTAACTACTCAATAAATGGTGCCATTAGGTAGTTCTTTTGGCCCAGGGACACGGAGAACCACTTACTGAGAAACTAATAGCACCGTGAACTGAGAAGGTCTGGGAACCTCTGGCTTGGTCAGGATTGGTTGATTGACTGATGGTCTCGGGATTGCAGTCCTGTGTCTACAAAACAACTCAAAATGAACAAAAAGACACTGTCAGAGAAAAAGGGTCCCTGAACTCTTTCCTCCCAGAGGAGAAGAGACTTCTGTCGCTGAGCTCTCTCTTTGAGCAGCTCCCTGTTTATTGAACACTTAACTATTAGCCAGGCCCTAAGCTTTTACTTATTTGTTTTTAACTTGACCTCCCTTTATCCTCGCGCAGTCTTCTGAGGGTGATTGTTGCTCCTATTTGCATAGGAGGAAAAGGGCACAGAGGTGGTAAGTGGTAGACAGAGACTCAGAAGCTGGTTTGCTTTATACCAAAACTCATTCTCTTAATAATTATCATAAGAAGGATGATGGTGGTAAATCTTGACAACTTATCATGCATGATTAGCTATCATTTTGACTAATTGTATTTTTTTATTACTAGTGCTAAAATGTAAGCTTTAGCGGTACATTAGACGTGGTATAACCAGTTTATGTGGAGTATTCCATTTAATAATAAAATCTTAAGAAGTAGGTATTATTAGGACAATGACTCCTACTTCACTAAGTAATAATACACGAGCAAACAAGAAACGAAGGAGGTTTGGCGAGGCCACATGCTTAGCCCGGCATCGCACCCTGTTGCAGGTGCAACCAGCTTTTAATTTCAGACTGAGTGTGCTCTGTGCTAACAAAGCAAAATATGAGGAACTTCTGGCACGAATTTGGTTACCAGACAGAGAAATTAACTAGAGGCAAGTAGTAGCTACTCATGTCAAGAGTGGGGGATAGAGAAGTAAGATTCATTAAATTCTAGTATTTTGACGTAGTTCTGTGTGCTGCAGTCCCAAATGAGCTGGAAGTTTCAAGAAATATGAAGGCAAGGGAAGTCAAAGTTCTCTTCTTAAGAGTTCAGTGGCTCTTTCAGAGTTGTAGAGGCATCTGGGAGCACACGGCACTTAATCTCAGCACCAGGGCACTTAATCTACGCAGAGACTTCTTTGTTCTGGGAGAGTGATTTGTGTTGAAGTGACCAGGTAAGACCAATGAGCTGGGCATCCTTGGGGCCTGTCCTCATCCCACCTTCTTCTACAATTTCCTGGGCAGTACCTTAAATGACAGTTATACTAAGAAAAAGGTACATAGAAAAAAAATCATGTCTTGTCTACTCCATGGTGATAAACAATATTTCTCTTTGCTGGAGGAAATATTGAGGAAACAATCATTTCCTGAGTTCGTCATCCGCACCTAAATAGGTAAGTGGAGGTGAGATCGTAGATCGATAGGGTATGGAGCGTGGGGCTGGAGTGAGCCTCACAATTACACCAACACTGGTTACAGGATAGGCTCCTTGGGCCCGGCCCCTGCTCTAAAACCTAGAATGGAATGCCCAAGGGTGTTTCCAATAGTTTTAGAAGGAAGGGATTTTAAAGACAACATGTTTTGTCTCAAAGCTCTGAAGATCCAGTACTCTCCAAGAAGCGTGCCGCCCTTGCCACTTGCAGATGCCATCACACCGAAAAAGCCTTTTGCAAGGTTTCCACCTAAACGTTTGTGTGTGTGTGTGTGTGTGTGTGTGTGTGTATCGTATTAATGATATTGTGATATTGGTTGGCATGAAATAAGAGTTTTCCACAACAAAAAAATACAGATAATTAGCTTTTGGAAAGATATGCAGTAAAGCAGCTCTGGATTGAATTCTAGGCATTTTTTACTATTATGCATGTGCAGGGCATGTTATTATTTATTCTAGCTAATATTTTTGGAGCACCTCGTGAAAGCCAGGCCCTGTGATGGAGATGAGAAAGCAAGGTCCTTGCCCTCACCCAAGGATCCTTCCAAGGGGAGAGAGAGATGGATGCTAGAAAGCTAACAAAAGAACTGCAGATGATGATTAATGCTATAAAAGAAGTAAATAGGGTACTCTGCAAGGGAATAAACAGATTTTCAGAGTGAGCCCTGAGAAGGGCATTCTGTCAAAGGAGACAGCAGAGACAAGTTTCCTGGTAGGTATGGGATGAAATGATTAAAAAAAACAGTCCTTGTGGGAAGGCTTTTCCAGGTCAACAGGACAAGTACTGTCATGGAAACATGTACAGGTTGCAGATAGGCCACACAAAAAAGAAGAACCCAACACCAGCTGTGGGGGAGCCACCCAGGGACGATGGCACTTGAATGGTAGTCTTTTGGTGGGTAGGTTAAGGGTGGTTCGAGGTGGAGAAGATGACACCTGCAAAGCAGAGCAATCAATTAATTCAGAAACCAGCCATCCATCTGGCTGGATGGTTCTAGGTCCCAGAAAGAGTAAGGAAGATTGGATTGAAATAAAGGTGGCAGGATTTCATGCCAATTATTCAAAATTCACATCTCTGAAGAGACCATTCACAGTTCTATGCCCTTACTTCCCAGCCCAGACTTTTAAAAATTGGCCACTGAGTAAACTGGTGCAAGTCTGGAATTTCAAGGCTTTATTTTCCCTTTTTGCTAATTGCCTGGTGCCAGCCAGATTTTTTTCTTTCTTTGACTCCACTGTCATCTCTCTTCACTCTGCCTGTGGTGATGCAGCTGGAAAAGTCACACGGTCAGATGAGGAATTCTGGGGAATAAATAATTACCTTAAGTAAGTCCAAGAGCAAGTACAGTCAGTGAAAGTGAGGCAGAGAGAGCACTAAAAGAGTGGACAACTCAGCCAAGTGGCTATAAGGGCAGACCAGGCAGAATCCCTTACAAAATAAGAATTAAATACAGTAAAACCTTGGACTGCAAGTAACTTGTTCTGTGAGTGTTCTGCAAGACAAACAAACATTTTAATAAATTTTAACTGGATTAATGAGCCATGTCTTCCAATATGAGTAGTTATGTGAGTAGCCTAATGTCACATGATCACAACTGAGCCAATGATTCTTAAAATTCACTTTAATATACAAGTGCTTTGGATTACGAGCATGATTTCATAACAAATTATGCTCACAAACCAAGGTTTTACTATACATCTGTTTCTATCTGCCCATGTCACACATCACAGATCTACTTGGTTTGACATCTTCTGTTTCTAAAAAATTGTTCACAAGTGTCCATTTTTCTATCAAGATTGACAAGTGCCCACATATTTTTTTTAATGTTTATTTATCTATTTTGAGAGAGAGAGAGCATGAGCGGGGGAGAGGGAGGGACAGAGAGAGAGAGAGACAGAGAGAGAATCCCAAGCAGGCTTTGCACTGTTAGCACAGAGCCCGACACAGGACCAGAACCCACAAACCGTGAGATCATGACCTGAGCCAAAATCAAGAGTCAGACACTTAATGGACTGAGCCACCCAGACACCCCTCCCACTTATTTCTATTACATTTTCACAGATATGTTCCACCTCCTGTCACCTCATCAGCAGAGCCAAGCCTGATAATGCTAGAACCCCTGCCTCCTCTGGGATCATGGTCAGGGATGAATTTTTAACTGAGGCTGGGCCAAGTCCAGTGGCTTGACCTGTCTTTCCCACTGAGACTGCCATAACCACTACCTTACTTGACCCAAAGGCCACAGGCACTGTGGTCATTTTTCAAGAGAGAGGATCTAGGGTTCCTACCCCAGGATCTTGGGTAAAGAGCCAGGTAGACTATGAACAGAACATACTTCCAGGGGTAATTGGCAGTTTCCCCATATAGGTCTCCAGCCCTGACCTGTCTCCAATCTCTGCATTCATATTTCTAATTGCTGGACACACACATCACAGCAGTGGGGATCTCACACTCAATATTTTAAGACTGGAGCTCTTGTTTTTCCCCTTCATATATCCTCCTCTCTTTCATCATTCTTAGTTAACAGTGTCCCCATTCAGGCAGTCATCCAAACTACAAAACACTGAACTGTTTGGGGTTCTCCACACCCTGATCTCTATTCCCACCACATCCATTCCCTCACTAAGCTTAGGTGACTCTCTTCCTCAAAATATTTCTGGAATTCATCCTTTACTCTTCTCAAGCACTTTTGCTGACTTACATCAGGCATCCCCTCCCCCTTTTTTTTAAATCGACTTCCTTGCTGGACTCCTTACCTCAAATAATTCTCAACTAGGAAATAAGACAATCCTGGGCATCAGTGACCTTGGTGGTAAGACATGGCCAAATAGCCTGAGTCACAGTGAGGGGCCACCGGGTCTGAAGAGTCAGTGACCTACATCTGTTTTAGCTTCTGGAAGTAGGCAGCAGGAGACGCTGGCCTGTTTCTGGTATGAAGTGAGTTGCTGATATTCTGCCAGGCCAACCACCGTTGTTTCTGGATTGGAGCAGAGTAAGCCAGGCATCTTCAATGACTACTTTGCTGGGCTTGGGAAATTGAATCCTGTTTTAATTAAACACTATTTATTACCTACCATGTTCTAGGTTCTGGACAAGGCATCAGAGATATCAGGTATTGAGACCAACATGAACCACGCCTCACAGAGAAAACTGACAGCGTAGCTGGGAAGGCAGACACGAACCAAGTGCGTTGAAGGCTACAAGTTAGGAGCACAGGTTTCAATAAAGCATAAAACTGGAGGATTTCTCTCCGTCTGGAAGTCCAGGGAAGCCTTTCTTGGGGACAAAGTAAGAAAAGGTAAAAGATTATGTAGTTAGGTGGAAACGGGAGGAATTTTGTCCAACAGAGACAAGAGAGACAATGTTCTTATTCATCCCATTTCAAAATACAATGGATTTTGGTAACATATAGAAACATGGGGCACATGGCCACAGTCTAGCTGCTTCTTTGAGACACCTGGTTTTAGCATCACTGTGGTGTTCTCAAATATTTCCACTGACATATCTCTAAGGCCTTTGTAAGCTACATTTTTTGATAAACTGTGCACATAGCTGCATGGCTCAAGGGGAGCACATGGACCCCAATTTCAAGAACCCTGGAGCAGGTAGTAAAAAGGGTTATGGTTTGGACGTTCTTGGCTCAGTCTTGCTATGAAAGTGATTTCTGACCAGGACATTTTCATGTCAAAAAAATAATAGATATCAACTAGATGAATTCTGCGGCCATCTCCAGTCCTGCAAATATATAAATTTATACATGTACAGAGCTGGAAGAGACCCTCAACTTGAAGACACCCTAAATGCATCTTGCCCATTAAGTACTTAAATTGGTCATTAGTAGTATCTTGAGGAAAGAGTAGCTAAGTGTCTGGGCCACTCAAAAACAGACATGAGAAACACAGACCAAGAAGCTCTACTCAAGAGTGTTTATTCAGAGACACACATACACAAACATACAGAAGCTTTGCTGTGAGATCACCTTCCTCTTATCTCTGCAACGTGGATGGAATATACACATCTGTCAGAATTCTCTCAGGACTCTGTGAGCCAGCCGGAAGTCAGATTGCAGATAGGTCCACAGTCAACCCAAGAGGTAGGTGCCTTTGCTTTCTTATCTCTTCACCACCCTCATTTCTCTGGTGATGTGAAAGTGTAAATTCTCTGGAGCCCAGGGGGAGGTTCTGCAAAGAGCAGAGTGTGCAAATGTAAATCAATTTCCGTCTTTCTGGAGGAGGAAGAGGAAGACGGTCGACCTCCAGGATTCCCCTCCAAACCTTTTCCAATGCTTACTGTGGAAAAGTCCTGGCAAGGTGGTCTCCCTGTTAAATCTGGAATTTTCTTCTCACTGGTCATTTGCGAAGCCAAACATCTTGGGAGTTCCATTTTGGTCTGTTTCTGTGGGATTTTCATTGCCAGCAGAGACGATTTCAGATCAGCCCCATTTAAACGTGTGTGCTCCAATCCCCCCAAATTCTGGTGCACCAGCTCTACTGGGCTTTGGGAAATGTCCCTGCCTTTACTTAGCGTGGACATCAGGAAAGCAGCCTGAGATCTCTTCACTGAAACCATCCAGGGTTATAAACATGGAGTTTCCCCCTTTAACTGTGCATGTATTCACATGAAAGTATGATAAAGTCAGCTTTACAGTCAGCCTTATGAGAAAAGAATGGAAAAAATGTAACAAGGAAAGGTAAACAAAAGTTTTTGTTCAGAGGGGGATTTTCAGCAGAGGGCAGTGGGCTTCCTGCCTTTACTTATTAACACTATCAGTTGACATGTATTGCTTCCTTGCCCACTGGCACACGCTGTTCCAAATACTTCGTATACATTAGCACACTTAATTCTCACAGTAGGTCTATAAGGTAGGTGCTTTATTTTTCTCGCTTGGCAAATGACGGAACACAGGCATAGGGAGTTTAAGTAACAGGCAGGCAGGCTGGCTCTGGCACTCAGGCTTTTAGTCACTTCACGCACTGCCCTTTCAGGAGCAGAAAGAAGGCAGTGTTGGCTGAGGGATGTTTATGTGGCTGTCTACAGGTTCCCCAAAGTTTGGTAGTCTAGGGAATCTTAGCTCTCTCTTCCCGCCCCTCTGGTCAGCTGCACAAGTGATTGTACAACACACTATCAACTCTTAAAGATTTTAAGAATTCTTAGTTTGTAAAAATGAGGCAGGAGAATGTGAATATCTTTCCTACCCCTCTTTCCCCTTCCTACCCCCACTCTCACTCCTCTAATTATGTTACCTTCTATGTCACTAGACCAAAATGGTCATGAACATTTGTTCAAGTCAGGTATATTTTAAAAAGAAGTGCACATGCACCCACTCATGCACACATACACACAAAAAGCAAAGGAGAAATTCAAAATATGTTAAATTATTTTAGGTCATTTTCTCACTTTTTAATAGAACTGGTTTCAGAATGAAAAGGAAACTTGGAGTTCATTTAGTACACTAGATCTCAACTGGAGGCAATATCGCCCTCTAGAGGGTTCTCTCCAGGGTTCTGGGTGTGTTACAAGGATTAAATACGGGCTGTGGTACAACTTGTGTTTCATGAGGGATACAGAGATGTTAACTATCTCATAACACGAGAGACAGTTCCTCACAACAACACATTTTTCTGCCTTGAATGCCAATGGTGCCCCACTGATAAACACCAACTCCAGTTCCAAACTTCCATTTTAAAGTTGAGAAACTGCCATAGAAAGGTGAGGAAACTGTCTTAAGGTCACTTAGCTAGCTTGTAGCACTATATACAGTAGACTTATATAGTTCTAGAAAAGGGCTCTTTCTGATACACCAGAGGGTCTGTAGAGGTCAAAACCATGTTTGCAACAATCCAAGATATTCCCTGTTATTGTTTTCATTCTCTCATGGAATGTGCAGTGCACTTTTCCAAAGGCTACATGATGTGTGATGATGTCTATGTATAAGGAAATGTGTCAACATGTAAAAGATCTGTGAACAAACATTTTCCAAACGGCAACGTGTGATGTTATAGAATCATTCTTGGGTAAATATGCGTTAAAAGTGCAAGAAGACCTCCAGTCATGGAATGAATAAGGCACAGAAATAAAAGGTACAGCATGGGGAGTATGGTCAGTGAGACTGTAATAGTGTTGTGTGGTGATAGATGGTAGCTACACTGTGGTGAGCACAACACAACATATAGAGGTGTTCAATCACTATGTTGTACATCTGACACTAATATAACACTGTGTATCAACTATAGTCAAAACATTTTTTAGAATAGAAGAAACCAACACTGCTGACACCTTTATTTTGGACTTCTAGCGTCCCAAACTAATGTGAGACCAAAAGAGAAAGAAAGAAAGAGAAACAGTGCAAAAAGGTCAGTGGATTTTAATGTAACTAAGTTCAGAGTTCATTAATATGATTTAAGATTTCACTTTGCCATTAACATTTAGGAAACTATCACTCACTGAGTTTTAGTATAGTATCAAAGAAGAATATCCACAATGATCTGAACGGGCTATTAAAATGTCTCCATTTTTTTAACTGAAAATTTGTTAGGAGGTCAGATTTTCTTCATCCTTTCAACCAGAACAACATATAGTAATGGACTGAATGCAGAAGCAGATAGGACAACCCAGTTGTCTTTTATTAAGCCAGACATTGAAGACATTTGTAAAATTGTGAAGCAATGCCAATCTTCCATTAAGGTCAATTTTGTTTGGGAAAATATATCTATTATTCACAAAATACATTCTTTTAAATTAACATACAATGAGTTTATTAATTTTGAAATGGATCAATGAATATATGTTTAAATTTTTTCAGTTAAAATTTTAATATAGTAAATATAAATAGATATAACCCACATAAAGTTCTTTGTAATTTTCAAAGATGCAAAGGGGTCTTGAGGATAAAACATTTGAGAACAGCTGCCCAAGATCATACTCCTTTGACTAAATCTGATTCTCCTGGGTAAGACCAGAGACTCTTTCTTAAAAAAATATTGCTCAGATGATTCTGATGTAGCCTGAGAACAATTGGAATAGAACGCCTCTTTGTTGGAGAAAGTCCCATCCTAATGTTGAGCTGTAGGAACAATGCCAGGATCAAGATCAGGCTTTAACAGGTTACTGGGACTCTAAAGATCCTGTTGACTTTGCATCACCAAGGAGCAGAGGTACTCCCCAGCACTGGGGAGCAAGGAATTACCCAACCCAACTCCTGATTCTTCTTAACCAAGAGAAGCAGCTGACAGTCAAAATGAGCCTCAAGAGGAACAGTTCCAGCTCTGGACACAATTCCCAGAGTATGGGCTTGGTAGGAATCAGGGGGATTGCAACTCTCCCATGTTTCCAACCTCAAGGCCAGAGGGGTAGATTGTGGGCCAAATTTGGCTCACAGATATGCATCATTTGTACTTCCCAGAATGTAGACACTTTCTGGAGTCAGATGGAAGCATTCAAAAAATTTTAAATTCCAGATTCCTAGTTTGCCTTAAAAATTGGAAGATCTGGTATACATGGGCCTAAACCCTACCATGGCAACAGTTGCCTGGAACTGTACTGGTACTGTTGCCAACAGGTAGAACCTAAGCCCTCCACAGCCTCCAGGCCACCTCACTGCTTATGTCACTTGCTTGGCCCCTCGGGTTGCCAGCCCTCCTCCAGAAAGCTCAAAGAGAATGATGGGATCCTTTGGTGGTCTAAGAAGAAGACAAGGACTAGGGCTGTACCAGTCCCTATGCCGTACTTGTCCAGAATGACAAGATGGCCACACAAACTCAGGGTGGCACAGCACAGTCTAAAATCTGGCACTAGAGCTTGAGGTTGATCTAATATGTGTGGTGTAAGGGTTAGAGGCCAACAGTTTGACCTTTCTATTATTGATTTTTTTTTTTTTTTTTTTTTTTTAGAGAAAGAGAGCATGAGGTGGGGAAGGGCAGAGAGGGAGAGAGAGAATCTTAAGCAGGCTCCATGCCCAGCAGGGAGCCCAAAGCAGGGCTTGATCTCACAACTGTGAGGTCATGACCTGAGCAGAAGTCCAGAGTTGGGTGCTTAACCAACTGAGTCACCCAGGTATCCCTTAATAAATAATAATAATCAATAATAATTGATTTTAAGTTATTGTGGTAGTTATAGCACTGGTAATAGCTCTAAAGGGCTCAGATTAGCTGTATGGATTAATTGCATCTTCTTTGTGAATATAAGAGCTCAGAGAAACCAGTATTCTCTATTTAGTGTCTTTTTGACATGAAAAGAGCAGTTATAATATACCCCTTAATATCCTCTTTCTAGAAATCTCTTGCTCTGTTGCTTCATTTTCATCTTCGGCCTTTGTCAATCCAGTTCAGAAAAGCCACCTCCTCAAGTGTCAGCTGTGGATCCAAACACATATACCAAAGATAAGCTGTTGTCATGGCAAAACACAACAAACCTAAAGGTGATGCATCACGGGACTTGGTTACCGTACTTGCCCTGTGAATCCACACTGCCTCCAACCTTTACTTAACTCCACATGTAGCTTTTCAACACCATGCTCCTGGGTTGTTTCAGAAGCACTTTGCTTCTCACTTTGCAACCCCTCAAGCCAATGGCATTCGACCACATTATGGAGATCCGTACTCTAAATAATAATGCTTGGCAATATTTACTTGTTAAAATCTGGCTTTTGTTCAAATACATTCATAAAAGCTTGGAAAATACAGAAGATAGTTTATTAGGATCTGGAATTTTTTGTTTGTTTTCTGCTTGTTAAAAACAACAACAACCAAGTATTGAGGCAAATCTTAGGATTAAAAGTTTGCTAAAAACATCTTGTTCGCATGAGGCTGAATCCTGATGTAAGAAGTTACAGTGTCTAGGTCTTAATGATTAATTCTTCCATTGACTAGTTGATTTTAGTTAACTTGATTTTTCTGTTATTCCTTTGTCCAAACAGCAAGAATTCCAAATTAGAATTTTTTTTTTACATCTAGTAAACAAAGAGAACCAAAAGAGGCCTACAGCTCTAGATTAAACATAATGCTTACCATGTAGAGACACCAAGGTTTTAAAACCTATCACAATTTGACTTGATTTCAGAAAATATTTTTCTATGAAGGAAATATTTTCCATGCCTACATGTATGCAAAACATGATTTGTGACTGTGAATTCATTTGGACTGTCTCTGCATTTTGGAATTAAGGGGAGGGAAGCGTGCCTGCCCTAGACTTGAAGTTGAGTAAGAGTTGCTTCAAACTGTGCCTGGCAGAGAACTTGATAGGCTATTCCTAGGTTGTGAGGAGGGAGATCAAGGACTCAAGTCTGAGCCCCACCCAGGAAATCCAAGTTCAGGAGCCATGATGGTGACTCCCTCTGGTGGAGGAGAATAGAAGTTACTGTTGAGCACCAATGGGCTGGCTCTCTCAGGGCTAACGGGGCAAGGAATTCAGGAGTATCCCATGGACCCAGGAAGGGCAGTGCACAGAAGAGAGAGAATCAGTTTAGAGATTTCTTAGATACTATTGATGGGGGTTTTCTAGGATGTCTGAAAAAATCATCAACATACCTCTATTCAGAAGATGGGTCTAATTCCCATCCCACTAATCATAAGCTGGCCTTAGTGACTCACTCCTACCAAATAGAATGTGGCAGAAGTGATAGCTACATGTCTTTCAAAGCTAGATAATAAAAGACAAAACAACTTCTGCCTCACTATCACTCTTGGGACAGGCACTCTGGAAACCTTCTGCGACCATACAAGAAGTCCAGTTACCCAGAGGTAGCCATGTAAAGAGACAGAGAAGTGAGAGAGACTCAAAGAGCCACTGGCCAAGTGCCACCCCTGTGAGTGAGGAAGGCTTCCACTTACTGTTACTGCTCTGAGCACTGTTGGGTATGGTTTGTTACCCAGGGACAGATAATGGGAACATCCTTCAGTAAGACCACCTAAAGACATGATGGAACATTACCACAGGAGAACCCGGGGTTGATTCCTGGTTCCCTGGGCATTGTAGGAGGAGTAAGCAACCAGCTCCCAGGTCATAGGGACTGCAGACTGAGAGGCAATTGCAAAATTGGAGATTTTCAAAGAACTTAGAAGAGAAAGTGAGACTTTAAACTTCTTCCAGGCCCAGCATGAAATTGGTTTATGATGGTCTGAGTCAGGAAAAAACTTTCCTATTCCCTCCACGTCTTCTTCCTTTGGCTGTTTCACTAAGCTAGGCCAAACGTTCCCTTGCTGAAAAAACATGTCCATAATTTTGAGACGGAAAAACCATTTCTGAGCAAGATGCATAAAACCAAGAAGCCACAAAGGAAAAGACCACATAAAACTGTAAAACTTTTGAGTGGCAAAACACAATATATTTGAAAAGTCAATAGATGAACAACAAATGGGAAAACAATTGACAGCATATAATCAATTGATTGCATACAATATATATGGCATAACATGTGCCAATGAATCAGTGAGAAGAATATGAACAATGGGTGAAAGTCAGGAAGTCTACTGATAGAATGAAGAGAATTAGCCATGAAATATACGCAAATATATTTAGACTCACCAATCATTACAGAAATACATTTAAATTTATTCATATTTATTGTACTTAGCATCTGCATTCGTCTTCTAGGGCTGCTGTAACCTAGTACCACCAACTGGGTGGCTTGGAAAACAGAAATTCATTGTATCACAGTTGTGGAAGCTAGAAGTCTGAGATCGAGGTGTTGGGAAGGTTCGTTCCTTCTGAGAGCTGCGATATAAGATCTCGTCCATGCCTCTCTCCTAATTTCTGGTGGCCTGCTGACAATCACCAGAACTCCTTGGCTTGGAGATACACCATGCTGACCTCTGCCTTTATCTTCACATGGCGTTCACCCTGTGTTCATGTCTGTCTCTGTGTCCAAATCTGCCTTATTTCATAAGGACCCCAGTCATATTGGGTCAGGGCCTGCCCTGAAGACCACATTTTAACCGACTACTTCTTTGAAGACCCTATTTCCAAATAAGTTCACATTCTGAGGTACTATGGATGAGGGCTTCAATGTATGAACTTGGGGGACACAATTCAACCATAGCAGCATCCATTAAGAAAAGGGGTAGTGTTGGGGCACCTGGGTGGCTCAGTCAGTCAAGCGTCCAGCTCTTGGTTTCGACCCAGGTCATGATCTCATGGTTCGTGAGTTCAAACCCCGCATTGGGCTCTGCACTGACAGTGCAGAGTCTGCTTGGGATTCTATCTCTGTCCCTCCCTCTCTGCCCCTCCCCTGCTCCCCCTCTCTGTTTCTCTCTCAAAAATAAATAAATAAAAACTTTTTTAAAAATTAAAAAAAAAAAGAAAAGGGGTAGTGTTGAATGTTGGAAACTGTATAGAAACAGTACTCTTGTATACAGCTGGTGGGGTATAATTTGTGTAACATTTTGTAGATGAACTTGCTAGTATCTCTCAGGATGATATATTTTAAACGTGCATGTCTTTTCTCCAGCAATTTCATTTTAATGAATATAACAAAATCTGAAACAGGCAAAGTCACCATGAAAAAGAGAACCTTTAAAGGTAAGATCTGGGGGGAAATGGGGGAGGAGGGCATGTTAGGTAATGCTACTGTTTTTGGTATAGCATGTATCACGCTCAAGTAGATTTCAACTTCCAACCTCAAAGCTGTTCTTTAACAATGAACTCTGTCAGGCATGATTTGTGGTCCATGTGGGAACAGAAGGACAGTTACTTTATTTTCCTCTGACTCTTTCCACTCCTGTAACCTGCTGAGCAACATCTGGCTAAGGCTGAAATTTGAATTTCAGAAAAACAATGATCCTGTTTTCAGTATAAATATGTCCCATGCAATATTTGAGACATACTTATACCAAACAAGTTATTTATTGCTTATCTTAGACTCAAAATTCACTGGACACCTATATTTCGTCTGGCAACCTGATACTTGGCTCCATATTGCATGAAGCAGGTGGGCACGGCCCTTGGGAGCTAGGATGCTGTGATGTGATTCCACTATATATCCCTTATTTGGGCAAGGTCGCAGTTCTGCTTTTGCAGGAACTTTATAAAAAAACAAAGAATGAAACATGTGACAGTTGCAGCAAAAGATGTACCAGGAGCTGGCCTCATGTAAATATTATGTTAATTAAAACAGATGGGCCCACTGCATAAACAAAACAACTGCAGGGGGCTGGTTTTCGTTCTGTCTGGGTTTCTTAATATAGTAACTCAGTTCCCCTCTTGTTCGCACTCTTTCCTTATCAAGCATTGAACTGGGGTATAAGGAAGTTTAAATTACCAGGGATTGGAGATCTGTTTTCTAAACAGTTGAAACAGATGGTTGATTGCCTGAAAAGCATTCTTTTCGGGGAATGGAGGGTTGAGCTTGGTTCTTTCAGGAAAATGTTTTGTTGCAGTTCATGTACTGACGTCAGGTTTGCCACGCTGATTAAGTGCCCCCCCACCCCGACCCCGGCTCTGTTCCTCCCATTGAGTTCGCCTACTGGGCAAAGGTTTCATTTTTTAGTGCAGCCTGCTTGCTTCTTCAACATCAAATTGGTCAAAAGCCTGCTTACTCCTCCCACACAAACCTCTTACAGTTTCCAAAAAAGAGCAATAACCATGCAGGAGATTTTTGCAGGTGAATGTCACTCGAGAGTCTACAGATGATAAAGCTGGACACTCTCCCAACTGAGCTGCAGTGAGCTTAACAAAGAGATAATTTCCTTTTTGCCTATTTTTTAGCGATCTGGGATCAAATCCAGGATCACACGTTCCAGTTAGTTGTCACATCTTTTTCATCTCTTTTAGTCTATAACAGTTTCTCAATCTGTCTTTGCCTTTCATGGATGTTTTTTGAAGACTACAGTAGAATGTTCTTCAAATGGGCTCATGTGATGTTTCTGCATTCTTGATAAGGTTAGGTGAAGCATTTTAGGCAGAAATACTCATAAGGTGTTAGAACCGGATTTTCTAACACTATTCCCATGCTGCACCAGAAATTTGGCCCTGTGTCCTGTGAGTGAAAATTTTCTGCCAAATCCTGATTTGACCGTGGTGCTTCGTGCTTCCCACCAAAAATCTCAACTTGAACTGAAGAGCCTAAATCTTGTGTAAGATTTTCAGAATCACATTTAAGAGTGAAAAATGGATTGAGATGTCCATGTGTTTTGGGGCTTCCTTCTTGGAAAGATGAGAATTTTGGATCTGTGCTAACGGTATGAGGAAGGTTAAGAGAGGGCAGGAACTGGTTCTTGTAAACTGACAGTTCGGGAGAGTGAGTTGGAGATAATCGCATAATCCATTTATAACCACCCAAGTTAACAAGCTCTCACCTTCTCCAAATAGGCCCCTTATTTACAAATAGTCACTTCTGCGCAAAAGTGGGCTCTCATCCGTGTGACTGGAGTCACATGCAGCCCGTCTCATGGCATTATTTTCCCCCAACACCACGAAGTTAGACACTAATAATCTGAGCTTTGAAAACAATTTTTTCTCTTACTTTGTAAACACACCACCCCCCAAAATAACTTGCAGCCGTGTCTTCCCAAATCGGTCCCGTGCTCTCTCTGTAGATAAGAAACTCCTAGAGCAATGGTGGCTGGTCTTATGCTGCCATGGTCAGGTCGACCACATATGGAGAATGGGTCCAGGCACCATGCTGTGAGAGACCACTGTAAATGGAGTTATTTACAGAACAGAATGAACAGGTTGCTACAGAATTCAAAATCAAGTAATAATGATGGGTTTCCAGGCCTTTTTAGTCAAGGCTGGCCCATGACTCATCTTTGGTTCTTAGCTCCCTTTCCTCCATGACTAGAACTCTTATCATTTCCTCTGATACTGAGGGACAAGAGCTGCGTGCTCTCTGTTGAGGCACTTGCCAGATAAACCCTGCCAGTGGGAATATAGAGGATTCACCCCAAAAGCGGTACAGGATGATGGTCCGATGGAAGGAATTTTAGCTCACGTGGCTCTGTCCCATGCCCTTCAAATCCCACATTTTGCCACAGAAATGAACTTCCTTCCAGAGCAGGCAGCGGGATCTTCCTGGTCACCAGGCCTGCTACCCACTCAGGGGGCAGGTCTAGTCCAGGTACAGACATTCCATCTATTTCCATCTGGCTGAGGGAGCTCACTACGTGTGACTGTGTGTTCAGACGCACACCGTTGCAGGAAATGGGGAACAGGGGATCCAGAAGAACAGGAGAACTATTTGCACGCCAAGGGCTGTCATAAAGATGGTTTGGATGCATACGTGCCGCCCCAAGAGTTGTGAACTGGGAAGTTATGAGGGACGACAGGAGACACATCAATTTCATATGAAAAAGAGCTCCCAACTTTCTGCTTATCTTTGTTTCTCCTTCAGTGACCTGTGTGCATACTGACCTACACCATTGGTTAAATACAGTACAATTGAGGCGGTGCCTCTAAAAATGTAACAGGTGCCTTTAAGGAGGTAGGGCACTCTCTTCTCTTTACTGATATTTGCAGTAAAGATTAAAAGTGCTTTGGTCGGCTGCTGGGGGCAGTGGAGCACACTAAATAATGTTTACAAGTCCCTTGTAGCCTGAGATTCAATGTAGTTCAATAATCATATTTCAGTGAAACTTAGCCTGAATGTTCTTCCCAAAGTAATCGCTCTTTAATCTGTGTCATTCTAAATTCGAAGAAGAAATATTTCCCAGTTATTGACAAAGAGGAGCTCATTTCATTTTCTAGGTACGTCTCTGGCATTCATGGGGTTTATAGAAAGTTGTGTGAAATGGGATAATCACATAACACTCACTCTCTGGTGAAACCACTTAGAATCTAGAGCCAACACATTGTTTTCTCAGGCCATGTTCTACTAATATAGCATGAAGTTTTAGTCCACCTGGATTTACTGTGAAAGAGAAATGTAAAAAAATAAAGGCCAAGGGTGGTGGGTGGGGGAGCGCAAAAGACATTTCATCTGAAAGAAAAATAAGTTGCAAATAATAATCGTCAAAATAATGGTTCCATTTTATTTAACAAGATGACTCTGAATGTACACTTTTGGCTTATGAACACAGTGTAAAGTATCTCCATCTTCCTTTCAGTCTAGTAATTACTACATACATTTGGAAATAAATGAACACATTTTACACAAGAAAAGAAATGCGTGTGCTTCAGCTGGTTCCGTGTGACTGTGGCGTTAGCTGGTTTCCCGTATCTGTGGAAGTTCGTCGGGTGGGCACGATCACCCCCACTTCCCAAGTGCAATCAAGCCAGACACACACAAAACAAGCGTTCATGTGCTAGAGAAGCGTGTTGATCACAGCAAACGGTCATTCCTAGATGAGGTTATTAACTTACGGGTACATTTCCACACCCAGAAACACTTTTTTCTGCTGCTGGTGTACAGTGTTATATATTTCCCTTCCACTTAATGTGTGAAGTCAAATGCGTTTGTTGGGAATGAGAAAATACAGAGAAAATGCACAACAGCGTTCCTTTTTCACCGGAACTGCAAAGGGCCAAGTATGACCCATGGTGACTCTATGAAAAGATCTACAGTCCTTAGGAAAGGCAATATCCACTATGCATTACAAACTGTAAATGGTTTTGCCACAACACTTCTGGGCTTTATAGTCTGTTGATGGGTCCAGTAAGAAGTAATATGTAAAATTCCATTCTGTGAAAATCTTTTTAACTTGAAGAATATAGATTCCAAAGAATAGCAAAACATTTACTCACAGTGCTGGGAAAAGTATTTACCATGAATTCCTTGGGTCAAAAATTACACACAGGGAAAGAATGAAGCATTTCGAGGCTGATTCTTGGGGGAATCACTAACTTAACATTGTTTCTGCTTATAGAGTAATTGGACTAATTACAAATGGATTTGTCCAACTGGGTCTCTACATTTGTGGTCAGTGAAAGCAATGGATATGGTCAGGAGGAAGCACCTAGTTTGGGGAATGAAAAACCCCCATTAAACACTGCCTCCGCTCACTGGCAGGCAGTCACAGTCCCTCACAGCCTGACAATATTTGCCTGTTGTGGAAAAATGACAATGTCAGCTCAGGAGATGACATGACAATGCATTGGTTAAATGTTTTCTGGAACACCTACACTATTCAGTTAGAACTGTACTATTTGCAAATGAGTAAATATGCCAAGGGGCTCACAGCATGCCTACCAGACGCAAATATACACAGTTATGGCAAGCTTATTGCAAGTCCTCTTAAAGTAACAGGAAATTTTGATGCAAAAAAGACAGATGAAAATACAGGCCATAAATTGTAAAGGAGCCATACTCCGAGGAAGGTATTATTTGAAAAGCACAGAAGACTACTTTATCCGAGAGGGAATCACAAACATTAAAAATAAAATATTTGGTATTCTACACTATATTACAAAAATAAATATATCCATCAATAAATAGTAAGAAGCCTAGAAACTTTCACAGGAATATTTTGGTTGTGGACTGTCAAAATCCCTCTGCTACAATCCTCCTCAAGAATCATTTAGGTGTCAACTTCAGTGATGATAATTCTTCCATAATAGAGTAAAAAAGACTGGCGCAGGATGCAGCCAAGCTCTGTGACCAGCAAGGACGTTAGTGACCTCTACCTCCTGAGGATCTGACAATTTCACGGCTTCGTATTAGCGTAGGGATATAGGAGAGGTGAGACACATTGCAAGAGGCCTGATGGGGGTCCCTATTTAAGGTTTGTGCCTTTGCATTTCTTGATGAGAAAAAAAAATGCAACTAGCAACGTTTGAGTAACCAACATATGACTTGCTCTACTCTTTTTCCATAGTGAAGAAGCAACATAGAAATGCATGATTATGTCTGGCCTGTAGTAAAAGGACAAACATCTGGGATACACAGCCTAATCACTGACAACCTAGACTTTCACATCTCTTTAACAGAAGAGTGTGCTTGCCACAAGATTTCCCCCCAAACCTGGCTGAGTCAGCAGAGGGCGTGAAGGAAACAGGCCCTGGCACATCTTAGTGTTCTACATCAGCACTCTAATAGCAGCGGGGTGTAGGGCCTGTGCACGTGGCTCCTGAGAGCAGCCTGCTGAGTTTTCAGGAATTTTGCAAGCCGTTTGACATCACACTGGTAGCTTGAAATAGGCTACAGTGATTCTGGTTCAGCTGAGATTTTGCTCTATGTCTATCATAGACAGTGTCCTTTAGAAAAGAGAAGCAGTACCGTAGAGTAAGTGAGGATACAGTGTGTACCGTGGATATAAAGGATGCACTATGTCCCTCTGAGGGCTCTAAGTGTCACTATCCAAAGCCAGTTACCCATGTGCGCGCGCGCACACACACGCACGCACACACGCAGACATGCACACCACTTTATATGGAAGCTCTTTCATAAACGAATGATCTGAGTTGCGTGGCCAACTCAAATTGTCAATCACTGTATACTCACTGAAGGTCAAAATTCCACTTTTCTGGGGCAGTGATTTCCCAGAATCTGCCCTCTGGACATCAGTGGACAATGGATATACAGAGCAGAGGTCCAAATCGAACAAAATGTCCTTCTAGCTTCCCGTACCTCTATTTTCTAGTGCAATTTGAGTTTATCACCCCAAGAGGTTTGTGAAAGGGAGGCTGCTGGTTTCCCGTGGTAAAAAAAAAAAAAATGCAAGACTTCTTAAGGAAGCATTCAATGGGGTGAGTGGGGGACAATGTACTGGAAACCACATTCCTAGAAGTGTGAACCCTCAGTGTCGGCTTCCTGGAGGAGTCAAAACAATTTGAGACCTATACTGCTCTCATTCTTCCTGCACAAAGCCCATGATATCACATGGATGTTGGTGCTGGGGGGAGCTAAGATCAGAGCCTCAGTGTCCCTCCATGTAGCCAACTGCTGGCAAGCCCATTGGACCATCTGTATCAGGAACACTTCCCCATTACCTTAGTCCTGGCCAGTTCCAAACTGGGAGACTGCAGCATGGGAGAGTTGGGAAGCCTACCAGGGGGCAAACCTGATTTCAGAATTGAGGCTTAGCTCTTGAGTCATTAGCTTGTGTGTCTCCTTATGGATCCATTTATTTAGATGTATCTGTTTGGACCCTGGTTTTCTTTTTCTTATACTTAAGTATTCTTCATGAACAAAACCTTTCATAAAGAATACTTATTAGAATAAAGTCAAATTAAATCTTGGGAGGAAATCTAGAAATTAGAGCACTAACCCCACTCACCCTGACAGCAAATGCTTTCAGGTGTTCCCTCCCAACCCCACAGCAACGGCAATAAAGGCCAATGAAGACAGGAGAAACAAGAATGACAGAAGGATATGAGACGCTGGGGCAAGAAAAGAAAGAAGGAAGGAGAGGGGTGGAAAGAAGCAAAAGCAGGGGTGGAGAGGCAAGGGAGAAATAGTAAGAATTAAAGAAAAATATTAAGAAGAGTCCAACAAACAGATCCCTTCTGATTTTCCTCCTCTTGGTCTTGGGTAATTTTATTTTGTCCAAAAGATTTAAATCTCCAGTTAAAACTGCTTATAATTTTACAAACACATCCTAGGTTAGCATCTATATCCTTTTCTCTCTTCTCCTGCGAGCACCGTCCCACCTCCTCTACCCTCTGCAGCAGTAAAGGCCAACACACATGGCCTTGCTGTCCTGTTATCTCAGGAACATCCTGAAGTTCCTTCTGTTTGTTTTTTCTTTCTTTTTTTTTTTTTTCTTGACCAGGCGCTGCCCTCTAGAGCGCAGTGGTGTTCCAGGGACTCATTCTTTGGTAATGTAGCTTAAGGCCACTGCCTCTTGAAGCCCTTTGATTTCTGTATCAGATAACCCCTCTCCTTAAACAGGCAGCACCCTTTACCTGGTCCTGTTGCCCTGAGCAATGGCACAAACTCAACTGATAAAAGCTAATCTACATTTCCGGGCGCCTGGGTGGTTCAGTCAGTTAAGCCTCCGACTCTTAGTTTCAGCTTAGGTCATAATCTCGCAGTTTTGTGAGTTCGAGTCCCACATCGGGCTGTGTGCTGATCATGCAGAGCCTACTTGGGATTCTCTCTCTCTCTCTCTCTCTCTCTCCCTCTATCTCTCTCTGCCCCTCCCTTACTCACACTGTCTCTATCTCTCTCAAAATAAATAAATAAACTTTAAAAAAGTTAAAAAAAAAAAAGCTACATCTACATTTCCAATACTATTTAGGAAATGTCATACTTCATAGGATGGTCAAATTCCTGGTGCAAATTATCTTGACATAAATCCTACTCAGAGAAGAGTTGACTGAGAATATACCATCAGTTTTTAATATATACACATTTGATTGAGTCATGCATATGAGGGAGTATAATCTACCTCTGTAGAACCAGGAGAATTTTGTAAGTTTATCTCTGTACACATATACATACACAAGTATCTATCACTGACACTCTATTTCTGCTTAGGGCCTGTTGTTTTCAAATTGACATAGAGGACAATTAGTGTGGCTTGCCACTTGCTATTGGAAATGGCATTGACAAGAAATGGCAAGTCCAAAGAAAAACATATTGGAGGGATGATATTGTATTAGCAAAACATGCATTTTCTACAACAAACTGACCTGCCCATTTCCCTAAGGCAGCAAGCCTCTATCATCTGTACACTCTTATTAAATAATCTCATTAAATAGGAACACAAAATATACACATTTACAGTTATTAAATTAGCACAGGACTCCTCTCCTATCTACAGCCACATTCAGAGACTGCCATGCCTTCATATTTGAACTTGTAGGTGACCACGCCTTTGTCTAAGTAGAGGATGGAGATGGGCTCTAGCTTGGTGGGCACACAGCAGGCTTTGGAAGCCTTTTGGGAATTCTTGAGGTGGACCAGGGCCTGGATAATCGCATGCTTTGTGGGTGTGAGATGCTCTGCAAGGGGGTAGTTGCAAACCCCACGGCATTCGTAGGCTTCATATCCAGGTGGGGCGATGATCCAAGAGTCCCAGCCAATCTCCTTGAAATCGATGTAGAGCGGGGTCCTCTTGCAGTAGTTTCCTTTAGCATTCCTTCTGATGCGGGCAGTGGAGTCATAGATGATGTTTGACCTCATTTGCAGCAAAGCTTCTTCTCCGGGTCCACTGGAATAACTGTCCATGCCCAAGTTGTCAAACTCCAGAAGTTGCTCATGGGCGATCATTTCATTCAGTTCTTCTGTCCGCTCCTTCTCGCTGCTTTGGTCATCAGAAAACACGACAAGCAAAGGGACATGCTTATTCCTGGCACTGGTGTCTATTTCCAGTTGTCCCCTGCCAGCATCCTCAACTCCGTCGTGTCTACTCTCAATGTGGACCTCCAGCTGGTGGGTGGATGAACCTGACTTTTGCCAACGTCTAATGGCCTCAGTGACATCAAAAGTCTCCCACTCACTGTTGGTTCCATAGATCTCCCCTGACACCAAGACCAGCATGCTTCTTTCACCCTCACTGTCCCCTCTGCTCTCTAGTACCTCAAAAATGGTAATTTTTCGGTCTACTCCATCATAGATCATGCGATCTCTTTGCACCAGCGTGTACAACCTCAGTTCAGCCATGATAACCTCTTCATGGTGAGGAATGGACACATTGAAGAGGAGAGGGTATTTTCGGAGCCCATTAAAACTGGCTGGCTGGGAAAACAGATCTGAAAAAAAAAGACAAAAATCAGAATTGCTGTATGTCACTGAGAAAAACAGATGCTTATTTATGTGATAAAAGGGCCTGTCTGCACGAGAAGCTTGACACTGAGAAATCAATGAGAACAAACACAATGTTAACATTCTCTGACAGAAAACACTGAAAGGTCAGTGGTAGAATACTAAGCTGACTTTCGCGGCCAAGGCTAAGATGGAAAATGGCTGCCTGATGAATGGGACACCGCTCTCCCGGCCTTGCTTGCGTAGCTTATCAGCCACAGAATGACAGAGCTGGGAGGAAGCCTGGAGACTGTGCAGGCAAGCCCCCAGTTATTCCAACCAGTGAGGAGCCGTCAAATTGGACATGGGGTGGTTGTTCTTTCTTGGAAGTTTTTCAGAGATGAGGACTTCATGGCTTTTCACATGTGCATTTGTAATGGGTGGAGATTGCCCACATGGTTGGCTGAGCATTAAAAGACCTTCGGCTATATTGGGGGTTGGCAAACTATAGCCCATGGGCCATACTGGGCTCTACCTCTGGAAATAAAGCATCATGGGAACATAGCCTGACCCATTTATTTCTGTGTGGTCAGTGGCTACTATTGTACTACAATGGTAGAATTGTGACAATAACATGGCCCCCAAAACCTAAAATATTTACTATCTGTCTGGCCCTTTACAGAAATATTTTGTTGACTTCTGCTCTAGACGCCAAAATCTGACAAGGTAACCAGATAGCCAAATACCAAGGGGGTCACAGTGGATGAATTTTGGGCATGTGGTTGTCAACAAGGAGGAATGGGACGAAAGGAAACTTGGGATAGAAGTCTTCTATCCCAAGGGTAGTCTTCTACCCTTAGCAACCATCACGGAGTTTGGTACATAAGAATCACTCGGAATGTTTATGAAACAGATTTTTAAAAGTCCTTTAGTCTCAGAAGCATGCCTCCAAATGTTAGCATGTTGACTTCCTATCTGAGAATTTTACGGGAGCCCAAAGCCTCTATACACTTGCCCCCAGGAAATACATGATTACAAAATGTCCCTGAAGGCATTTGTCAACCAGCAAAGGGGTCCATGAAACCAGGGTACTAAGGACCCACCAATGGAGGGGTTCTCTATCACCTCTAGCAGTTTTCCCAACTCTGTAACCAATTCCTGATTTTAGTGTGGTCCTTGTTCCAGACTGTACCCTTTAATATTCTTATTTCACTTTATAATATTTTTTTTAGTACTTAATATCTCTTTTAGTTCTGTCCTAAGCAACAACATTTATGAAATGAGGGCATTGAGGTGATAGCCATGTGGACTTTTTTCTCATCCACGTTAATGAAAATATATAATAAGGTTTCATAATTTACAGCTTTCTCTGGGTACCGCTAAAATCATCTCAAACACCAACAGTGGGAAATACTGGTCAAAGGAATGAATTTGAATTCTCTAACATGACTCTTAAAAGCAGCTATAACCAGGCCTTAACCTCCTGATCGACGTATGGCTGCCATTCATCCCCTACAGTACATGGAACATTGTAATTGGCCAACTGATATTTGTTGAAAGTTTAAATCATAAAAATTCCTATCGAAAGGAGACTGAGGGGTGCCTGGGTGGCTCAGTCAAACGCCCAACTCTTAATTTCAGCTCAGGTCATGATCTCACGGTTTGTGAGTTCAAGTCCCACATTGGGCTCTGCACTGACAGTGAGGATCCTGCTTGGCATTCTCTCCCTCTCTCTCTGTTCGTCTCCCACTGTGCTTGCTCTCTCTCTCTCTTTCTCGCTTTCTCTCTCTCTCTCAAAATATATGAATGAATAAAAACTTTAAAAAAATAAAGTAGGCTGATATCTTCACCATTTGCCAAAACATTCCTTTGCCTTGTTGTGTATTGTACCTTTGGAGATGTTCCTCTGACTCTTGGAAAGTCTTCTCCCCTTTTGGGTGTGTGGCCCTTCCTCGTGGGGTTTTCCCCCTCTTCACATCCCTATCTAGAAATTCACACCCTTCTGGGTCCCTTGAATATTTACTCTCTGTCTCTCCTTTGAGCTTTGCCATTTATATCCTTCCATTTCAGGTTTCTTTTTATGAATGGGTCTTCCCAACTAGATCATGACCAAGCTGGCAGGTACTGTGCCTTAAACTCCTTCTGTGCCTCCAAGCTACCGTGATGCCTTAAACAGAGGCAACACTTTCAAAATATTGATTAGTTGATGATTGTGAACATCAGATCAAAGTGATTTATGGGCATGGCATATGTTCTTAATACATCAAGTAACTTGGGAGTTGTCCCTCTTATAAGAATAGAGAGACTTGACTCTCCTTGGACAGGGAACATGAGAAGATCAAAAATAGGAAGGTAGACTGGTTGCTCCATCCATGACAAAAGTGCAGGATAAAAGCTTATGGTGGTGGGTGGAAGAAATTCCAAAGGAGCACAAGGAAACTTTGGGTGGTGATGAATATGTTCATGATCTTGATTGTGGTCATGGTTTCAGCAGATGTTTATATATGTCAAAACCTGTCAAATTATATACTTCAAATATGTGTAGTTTATTGTATATCTATTATACTTCAATAAAACCATTAAAAAAATAAGTCCGCAGAGCATGTACAAATATACTAAGTAGTGGATGGAGGTGTTGCATTCTAGGCAAGGGAACTGACGTTAGTTGAGCATATTGTAACGTGCCAGGTGTTTTGAAAGCATTGTTTTATTTAGTACTTACAATGACTCTTTATTGCTATTGTGCTCATTTTACACCAGAACAAATCAAGCCTCAATGCAGAGGACTGACTTCCCCAAAACGATGAAGTGAGGTCAGCAGTGGTAGGAATTAAAGTCATGTTTTTTTTCTACCTTAGAGGTGCGCTTGTTTTCCCCTGATTAGTTAGATTTGGAGGAGGTTTTTTTGTTTTGTTTTGTGGGGATGGAGGGGTTGGTCTTTGTCTCCTAGGCAGCTGCACTGTGCAGACCCAAAGAATCAAAGGAGGGACAGTTAACAGCCACTAGGGCTAGCCCAGTGCACACTCCACCCGCAGACTGGCAGAGGACGCCACAGCCGGGGCGTCCACAGAGAGATCCGCTCCGGCTTTCGCTGGTGTCCAGTGATCAGTTGCTCTGTAAACTCCACTTCCTGACCTGCCTCACGCAAATCCTCCACGGAAGAAGGGAGAACTGAAGCACTCCTGTTTTCCCAGGGGATGTGAACACTTTCCCACCTGCACTCTCAGCCAGGCACCCAGGGCTCAGTGCTCAGAAACACTAGGAAGGTTTCCCATGGAAGGAAGCTATTTATTTTCAATCCAGACTCACCCCCAAAAGGAATCTGTAACTTCAGTTTGCCATTTCCATTATGTTACTAAATGTTACTAAGTAACATTTCCAATGTGTTACTAAACATCTGAAATTTGGGCAGTTACCTAAGTTTTAAAGGCAAACGATATCTTTAGGACTGAGCAACACCCACTCCCCATTTCCTCCAGTGCCTAGAATTTAAGGAATTCATTCGTAATATCTGACGTTTATTCAGCAATTCATAGTAAATGCAGTGCTTTCTTACTCAGAACCTCTTTGAAATAGCTCAATTATGTTACATAGGTATATTATCCCCAATTTACAGATGAGCAAATTGAGGCCCAGAGAAATTAAACTAATTATCTCTAGCTACTAAGTCAACCGTGTCTCAAAATTCCAAATCCTAAGCTATTGCTTTGCTATTGCCTTTCTGCTTTTAAGAACGTCTGGTCAATATCAATCAAAACCCTCTTTTCTACCTGGTTAATGATTATGGTAAATATTAAAGAATTCATTTCTTTGGATCTACAGCTTTTACCATACATATGCCTACTAGTACCATATTAACTAAAAGATTAACTTGCTAGGTCATTAGATTTAGTCACTGAATAAAGCTGGGGGAGATACCATAGGTTTCCTACTGATATTTAAAACTTGCACATTACTATTCATAAAGACATTGAAATAAGCTGGATCATTAACTGGGTCATACATTATTCCTGGGCATTATAAACAGTGATTCAAGGATAAACATGTCACACAAACACACCAAAACTTTAGGAAGAACCTCTAAAACATACATTTTCAGCCTGTCTGAATATTTCTTCAATAAGGTCAGAAAATAGAAACTCATTCAAAGTTCGAAAGAAGCACAAATCACAACTTTTGGGTGTTGTCTGTTTTCACCATTTACATTCCAAGCAGAAGTTCATGCATTTTTGAGTCAATCAAAAGGCAAACGGAAATTGAGACGTATCTGGAAAATGACACGCACAAGTATAGTGGTCGACCAACATAATTTTTTTATCACTGTTCAAACTTAAAAAAATTTTAACAACCCAATCATGAAGTCAAAATGGCTTTGGATTAAAAGATATTCTTTAGTACCTTTTAATAACATTTGGGAAATGACCATGAAAATGGTATAGACCCAAAATGTGAATTGTTTTTGAGTATCTATGTACATACACCCTTATACAAAGGCATTCACCCTTATCTATATTATTCCCACGCATTGTAAATTTTCTTATCCGCCTCTTGAAAAAAAAATCCAAGCAGAATCTATCAATAATATGTAAACTTACCTTCATTTTTGAAGCTCCTAATGATGTTGGCAGATGGCATGGAGGTCCGATCTGTTGCAAATTTGTTGTAGAGCTCCAGCATGTACTCTGGTGGGTCAACCTTGGCTGAATCCTGCGAAGGGATGTCGGAGAGGTTCAGTGTCTTGAGGAATTCATTCTTCATGCTCTGCAGCAATGTGTTAAAGTCGACACCATCTTGCTCTGAGAAGACATCATCGAAGAGGGGCATATCTTCTTCCAGAGGTGACTGCTCCAGACTCATGATGGGGCTGCCAGAAACTGAGTGAACCACCAGGCAGACGAGAGCGCACAGTTGCAGGGCCAGAGAACCCATGACTCTGCTCAAGCCCCCAGGCCAACCGGGGAAGGTTTAGCTCTCCTGGGCTCTAAGTGGCAGTTTTATCTTGTAGCGCGTTAATGTCTCGTGTCACTGGAGACAAGTTTGGAAACTCTTCCCCTCTCTCTCCCTCCCCCTATCACTCTTCCTCTCCCCTCAAAAGTCAGGTTGCAGTAATTGGATAACAAAATCCCCTATAGGGGCCTAGCCTTTCTTATCTCCCCAGTGTAAACTTGTGCACCAGATTTTGTTTCTATCTTGCGATCCTTTTTTCTTTTAATGAGCATTTTGTAAACATTTCCACATTCTGACACTGGCGAAGAGATAGGACAATTTTCTCTTCACAGAAGCTCTGCTTCTCTTCCTTTCAATCCACTTCCTTTTGGCAGGAATGTCTAAGTTCTGCTTTTATGCGGTTCACTTTCACACATGCCTAGAATAGATACTAAGAATCAACACAATACACATCAGTGGCAACACGTATTAATTCCAGTGATACGGCTTCTGTCCTCACATCAACATTTCTGAAGTCAGATCAAATATCCAGCATCTCTAAGTTAAGCTAATAGATATAAATGAATTTATATAAATTTTTAGAAGCTTACGTTTTTAGAAACAGGGAAGTATAAACTTTGTGGTCAAGGGCCTTTTCATACAGATTTAATCTGGTTAAATGGCTTTTGAAACATAGGGTGAGTGTTTCATTATAATAGCAACTAAAATTTCTTAGGTGCTTTCCTATAAACAGGCGTTGTGCTAGGTGCTTTGTGTATATCACCAAATGTGCTCCCTCTAATAACCCTATTATTATTCCCATCGCAGGTATGGGTCACTAAAATTCAATAACTTGCTAGAGGTCACAGAGCTACAAGGTGATAGAGTCAGGATTTGAACCTAGGCCTTCTGACTGTTACACAAAGAAGAAAACAGACTTTTCAACCGGTGTTCACTGAGGTTGGGGCAAGGGCTAAGTAAGCCCCAGCCGAGCCTTCCCTAGAGAGTCCACAGTCAGGAAGCAGGCAGCGATTTGCAGCTGGACGTGAAGCCCAGGTCCTTCACCCAGGCAATGAAGTAGCAGGATGGCCAAAAATCTCTGCCAAATCCATCTTTATGACTAAACCAAACTGATCAGGTGGTTCCAAATAAAATTTTGGCAAACAGCATTATTAGGCAGATGAAAAATGCCAAATGCCTTTGTCTGAGAAACTGGTGAAACTGATTGTGTGCCTGGTTTAGGAAGGACAAATCAAGTTCATATCACTTTCCAGCCCTAGTTAGTGGCAGTATTGGTGTGGTGCGGTCAGGCCGGGTGGAAAATTCCAGGGAGTGCTCTCTCCCCTGAGGTGGTGGGACTGGTGTCTCCTGACTTGTTCAGTGCACTCCCTGTGCAATTACAGGCAGCTGGCGTTGGTTCCAGGTATTTGATACACTGGAATACTCTCCTAGTTTCTGAGTTAAACTTTCCTATGTTTACCCCAATAGGTTAGCTACAATATCTCCACTATCCTTTTTCTTGTGAGCTCCCTGTGCAACCATCTTCTGATCCTTTCCTCCCCTAAAATGCAACTTTACAGTAGTTTTCTTGAACTACCATAGAAAGACTTGTATTTTGAGGGAAAGTCTCTCCTCAAAATTGTGCCTTTGTTGAGTAGTTGTTGATTTTGATTCAGTGTTCCATCTGGGTTGAGGCTCCGGCTCCCACATTAAAAAGACAATTGTAGAGTAGAAATAGATTACACCCTAACAGGTCCATAAGCAAGAGAGTCCAACCCGCCCCGGGGATGGGCTTTAACATGAGGTTTCTGACAGCATACCAGCAGGGCCCTTGTATCATGTCCTGCATCAAAACAAGCACCCGTTTCTCTTCACACACACAGAGATGTCAACGCACACTCCAAAACTCTGAATGGCAGGCATGTGCGTGTAACTGCCTCAGGACAGCAGAGTAAGTGACGGTACTTACAGCCCGGGCGCACTGACTTCAAAGGTCAGGAGGAGGGACGGACATCCCACATCACAGAACTCCATCCAGCGTTTTGCATTGTTAGGGGGAACACATGCAGCTGAGATTTCCATGAATCCTCCGTATTCGGTGTTGGAGTAACTGTTGGGGTTGAACATCTGGACCAGTTGCTGCATCAAGAATGTTTATATTTTTGGCTGACTTAAATATAAAATAACAAAATGTCTATAACCACATCTCAATGCCTATGACTTCTTGAAATGCAATGTCCCTAAGCGCCACATCTGTGCTGGGGGTGGACAAGGAAGGAGATTGGACTCCATGCATGGAGGAGAGAGGCAGAAGCCTCACCCTCTTCTAGGCCTGGGATACTTTGCATTTTAGCTGCAGAGTGTCTTTATCCACATGATTTTACCTAGCAGCTTCTCCTGATGGCTCTCACCTGACTTTAAAAGGTCCAAATATCTCCACATTCCTTCCCCTATCTTGATTTCCCGGACATAGTCTATTCTATTACTTTGCACTGGCTCATTATTTTGGATCCCTTTCATTTGGAACGTGTTATAACCCGTTTAGAGTAGATGGAAGATGACTATTTTCTGAGTCAAAGATGAAAGGCATGTCTAGATGTTTTAAGAGAACCTCCATGGGTGGAGAGCAAAATATTAACTAGCATCATGCTTATCAAACCCCCTGTAAAATGCTCCAGAGTCTCCACTTTACAAAGTGTGGGCCAACTTTTAAGACTAGTTCTAGTTACTGTACATACTCAAAGGATCTGACTGAACTCCATTGGAGTTTTCAAAGGGATCTGTGATCCAGGGAAGGTAAGATCCATTGGACAACACCCATGTGAATGCTGCTGTCCCCTGTTAGGACTGAACAGGTCCTGAATAAATGCGATCAACAAAATTGTCTTGACTGACAAATGGTCAGTGAAGTCAGGAGATCTTTGGACATGACTCCACCTTCCACCTTGGACCCTACTTCAGAAGCCTGACACTACTCTTGCTACTTAGGAATTTTCAGGACTTTGAGGTATACCTTCTCAAACCAAGTATGATAACAAAAACATTCAGCAAGCTATATAACGGGTCCAAGCCAATCAAAACAGATACAAGCCAGAGGTCCAGAGCAGGATTACAGAGGCCCCAAGCTTCCCTTAATGAGCTCTAGATCTTGGGGAGTTTGGGGTGGGATACTGGTTTGGAGGGGCTTGGGCAACAGCTATTTACCAACCTGTATGAAAATATTTTGGTATTTTGGCACTACATATTACCGTTGTACTATGTATAACAGGTGCACGTTAAGTATTGCCTAAAACTAAGCCAGAGCTCTGCAAGCTACATGCCGTTAGAATTTGCTAACTCAACACGAGGATAGATAGCCTGCACTGATTATTCCCTTGCCTGCTACTAGAATCTGCTTTCTGGCTGCCGTCTCGCTCTCCAGTCCAGATCTTGCCCATAGTACCGAGACTTAGGAAACCATTTGGGCTGCCTTTGTCCCTCAGCTGGGTCAGAGAGCTCCTGCTCTTCTCCTCTGATGTCATCTCCCCCCAAATCTCCTCTAGGATTGGAAGCTGCCTCGACGGTGGCATTTCTCATCAATTCATGTTTCAGAGTCCACATTTTCAGTCAAGGAAGTGTTTCCTTGCTTCTTCTGAGCCCTCAGCATTTAGGTTGCTACTTACCTGAGCAACCACTTGTCTGTCTACCAAGTGGTTCTCACACAGCAACACACAGGGGCCATCTCCTCAACTCAGCTCCTCCAACGTCTGTGGTTTAAGTAGCCCCTTACCTCCTTCTTTCTATAACCTTCCACATGAGCCCTTCATTCACCAATCAGGCTTCTCATGTGAATTTTCATCAATAATTAGGCTAGTAATAGGGGCGCCTGGGTGGCTCAGTCGGTTAAGCGTCTGACTTCAGCTCAGGTCATGATCTCACAGTTCCTGAGTTCCAGCCCCACGTCGGGCTCTGTGCTGACATCTCGGAGCCTGGAGCCTGCTTCGGATTCTGTGTGTCTCCCTCTCTTTCTGCCCCTCCCCGCCCCCACTCATGCTGTCTCTCTCTCAAAAACAAATAAGCATTTAAAAAAATTGTTTTAACTAGTAATTAGGCTAGTAATAAAAAAATTCAGTTCTTTGTCACAGTTTTCCCCTCAAGATTTCTTGTACATACCTACTATGTATGGATCAAAAACAAAACCTAAAGAAAACAGACCAAACCCCTGACCTTATGGAGTTTACTTTCAAGCTGGGAGAAGAGAAACAATAAACAAATATACAACTAAAATGAAGTGTCTGTTTGGTGGTGATAAATACAGTGGGGGGAAAAAAAGTAAGAGGACAAGGAATGCCAAGGGAAAGGGGTTGCTATTTAATTGTCAAGTCTAGGGAAGGCCTCCCAAGTGGAGGTGAGGGAGCCAGCCATGCGGGTCCACGGAAGGAAGAGCATTGCAGGCAGCGGGAACTGCCCATGCAAAGACTGTAAAGTGACAGCATGTTTGGGAGGTGCAAGCATCAGCAAGAAGGGCAGGATGGTTATTAAAATCAAGTGAGGGGGAGAGTTACACAAGATGAAGTCTAAGAGGAAGCAGGGGCTGGACCACTTAGGAGGTCCTGGATTCTTAACAAAAAAATTTTTTTAATGTTTATTTATTTTTGACACAGAGAGAGAGAGAGAGACAGAGCATGAGTGGGGGAGGGGCAGAGAGAGAGGGAGACACAGAATCCGAAGCAGGCTCCAGGCTCTGAGCTGACAGCACAGAGCCCGACCCGGGGCTCGAACTCACGGACCATGAGATCGTGACCTGAGCCGAAGTCGGACGCCCAACCGACTGAGCCACCCAGGCGCCCCATGGATTCTTTTTAAATAGCCATGCTACACAGATACGTAACTTTGCCTTTTCCTTTTTTGTCACTCACCATTTCATCTCAAAGGTTTTTCACATTCCCACATGGTCTTCACAACCAGTAATGTATTCATATATTTGTTTACTTGAAATTCAGGTCTGTAAAAGAGAAATTATGGAGTGGTCAGATAACATTTATTCTCCATACAATACCGCCAGTCTCAAAAATACATGGAAACTAATAGTCTGTGCCACATCACCTCTTGCCTGGATTGTGGTAATAGGCTACTAACTGCTTCTGTCCTCACCTCCTAGCAGTTCATTCTCAACATGGCACCTAGATCCTGACATGACATCATATCATCACTCCTTTCCTCACTCAGAGAAAAAGACAAAGTCTTACAAAAGCCCACATGGCCCTCTATTACGTCTCTGATGTCATTGCCTCTTACTAACTCCACACCAGCCCCAGTGGCCACCGTGGTATTCTTTAAACACCCCACGCGTGTTCCCGCTTTACAATCCTTGCTTCAATTGCTCCTCTGCCTGAAACAACCTTCCTCCCTCCTCCAAAGCCACATAGTCACTCTCACCCCCTTCTAGTCTTTGCTCAGAAGTAACCTCCTCCATGAAGCCTGCTCTGAACAGTCTCTTCACAATGGCAGTCTGCCAAGCAATCTTAAACGTACTTACCTGCTCTAGCACTCCTAATCACCTCCCAACATAAGATACAATTTATTAATATAATCACCTCCCAACATAAGATAAATTAATAAAATTTAATTAATATGCACACGTTTTTCTATCTCTCTCTGCCACCTGTTCTTTATCCCCTGGCAGGAATACACATTCCACAATGTCAGTAAGTGCCTAGAGCTTTACCTGGCACATAGTAGTTAATTAATAGTCATTGAAGGAATAAATCATAGCGAACATCCAAATATTTTCTTCCTTAAGATTACTCACAATAATTTCATAACAGTACAAATTCCATTTAAAATAAGTATCCATTATTAAAGTAGGCATGCATTTTCTTGAGACCCCCCCTCGACATATCTGGATCGGTTTTTGTGCCATCTATACTACTCATCTAAAACTGCAAATAATTAACTTGTCATTCTAAAATCTTATTACCATATACACAAAGTGTTTATATGAAGTATATAAAAATTAAAAATTTTTTTTAACGTTTATTTATTTTTGAGACAGAGAGAGACAGAGCATGAACATGGGAGGAGCAGAGAGAGAGGGAGACACAGAATCTTAAGCAGGCTCCAGGCTCTGAGCTGTCAGCACAGAGCCCGACGCGGGGCTCAAACTCACGGTCCGTGAGATCATGACCTGAGCCGAAGTCAGATGCTTAACCGACCAAGCCACCCAGGCGCCCCTAAAAATTTTGATGAAAATAGTAAAACTGAAATAACCGTGGAACCAACACCCAGTTTATAAGTGGAAAAGGCCTGGGGCACTTGGGTGGCTCAGTCAGTTAAGCGTCTGACCTCGGCCTAGGCCATGATCTCACAGTCCATGTGTTCGAGCCCCGTGTTGGGTTCTGTGCTGACAGCTCAGAGCCTGGAGCCTGCTTCAGATTCTGTGTCTCCCTCTCCCTCTGCCTCTCCCCTTCTTGCACTCTGTCTCTTTCTCAAAAATAAATAAAACATTTTTAAAAAGTGCAAAAGCCCAGTTACCTTTAAAACCTACAGTGAAACCCTTCCCAATTTGTGTCCTTCTCTTCAGTAGATGTAACTACTAGACTGAATTTTCTGCTAATCAGTCTATTACATTTTTTATGATTTTACTACATATGAACAAATTCCTAAAAATATGAAGTTTAGTTTTGCCTATTTTAACTTATATATAAATAATCACGCTGTAAAGTCTCTTATGTGACTTGATTTTTTGCACTCAACAGCATGGTTATTGGTTTTATAAATATGTAAGATTTATTTGTTCATCACTCTGTTGATAAGACACTGGGTTGTTTCTTTTCTCCCTATTCCATACAGTGCTACTACGAATAATCTTATTGCCAAAGTGTTTGCCAAATGATTTTCCCAGTTCTGTTTCTCGTGGGAGTTCTTATTTTTCCACATCCTTGCCAACATTTGTGTTGGTTGACTTCAAGGACTCTGGTTGAGCCTTGGGGGCTCTCTCTTCTCTTGCTCTCCCCATTCATTCCTGGTATCTGCAACAGAGCATGAGATCATCTTCTGGACAAAAGGCATAATTTGAGTTGGGAAGCAAGCACTGTTTTAAAGTATTGTGTTGGCTCCCACAACTCTATAATGAATGATTCAACCCATGTAAATCGCAGTACCCAGGAGCAAAAAGTAATGTCATTGAAGGACAGGAAAGGAGACTTACATGAACGGAGCAACATTCCAAATTCACGAATAAGGCAATATAATAAAGATGTCAATATTCCCTAAATCCCTACATAGATTCAATAAAATTTCAGTGGCAATCCTAACAGGACTTTTAATAAAACTTGGAAAGACGAGCCTAAAATTTAAGTGTAGAAAGAAACAAAGGGTTAAGAATAGCTAAGGCAATCTTGGGAGAATTCGATGGCAGAGTTTTCTTGCCAACTATTAAAACCCATTAAAAATCAGCAATAATCAAGACGATGCTGTGTTTTTGTAGGAAGAGGTCAAAACAGAAAAGAGCCCAGAAAAAGACTTCCAAATATGAAAAAATGATACATAATGGCTTGCATTTTGCAGGTAAGTGGGAAAAAGATCGATGATTTGATAAATGGTGCTGGGATCATTTATTGGAAACATTGATTGCCTACTTCACTCTTTATGCAAAAATCAAATCCAAATGGATTAAGCCCTTACAATGAAAGAGCAAGTTTGAACCTTTCTCTTGGTGCTCTAGAAGCCCTTGGGAAAAGTTCTGAGAGAAGGGTGCCTCTTTTCCTAAGAACTAGTACCCCATCTGCTATCTCCAACTCTTGAAAATAACAAGAAGATAAATGATTATCTTATCCTCCTTTGCTCACAAAGGAAGAAAAGACAGCCCACATTCAGAAAAAGTATATAAATTGATCCAAAAAGATAAAATATTATGCTGATGATTAGCTCAAAAAAAGCTTCACAAAGAATGTCTTAGAATAGTGAGGGGGCCCCTGGGTGGCTCAACTGATCGAATGTCCAATTTCAGCTCAGGTCACGATCTCGCAGTTCGTGGGTTCGGGCCCCACGGGGGGCTCTGCTGACAGCTCAGAGCCTGTAGCTTATTTCGATTCTGTGTCTCCCTCTCTCTCTGCCCCTGTCTCGCTTGTGTTCTCTCTCTCCTTCTCAAAAGTCGTAAATAAACATTTAAAAATTAAAAAAAAACAAATAGAATAGTGAGTTTCCCAGTTGCATTTTAAATCGAATTTCTCACCTTTCACATTTATTCATTGAATGAAGCGAGCTTTTACATGTTACAGAAGATTGTATTATCTGTGCCTTAAGTGACATTTTCACAGTTCTTTGAGCCTAACAAAATCTTTTTGGGCATGTGCTCCTTAAGGAGTAAATACTAAAAATGAAAATGCCCACTGGCCTAGGAGATCCTACGAGCGGAATAGGCCATCCGTCAGTGTGCTCTTGGGATCACTCGAGGTGTTTGACAGCTGTGGTAAGCAGCCATACAGGGTGCAAAGGCAAAGACGCACACCCAGCCAGGGCTCTCTGCCATCACACTGAGATAAGTCAAGCCCTTTAACACCAGAGGCTGCTAAGGGTTTATTCCACACTCTCAGCAAGATAAGCTGCCATTCACGCCTCGCAAGACACTCAGACCTGGCAAGCAGCTTAGAAGAAAAACTAAGAGACACGAGGTAAGGAAATTAGTGGATTTCTAGTTGTTTGGACTCCAGTTCCATGAGGAACCATGAAGAGCATGTTTCCTGGGCTCTCCAAACATGTTAATGTGGGACAGGGGAGAGGAATAACCCCGGAGTTCTACACTAAGTCCCGCAGGGTGTCAGCCATCTGCCCCCGTGACCTAAGCCTCATTTTGTGAAGGTGGCATTTGTTTCCCCATTTTACAGATGAAACTCAGGTTCGAAACAATTGAGTGAATCCCCCTGACATCACCGAGTTAGGAGAAACTTGGATTTAAACTAACTTCTCCCTCTGATTTGTCCAAACAGGCTGATAGTCCTTATAGTTGGGCTCTGAGAAGGTGGAGAGGGCATGACCTAAAACCTTGACTGCATGGTTATATGCATAAATCAGGTGTAAGGCTGTGGGCTTCTCTGTACTAGCTGTTAATGTGGTCTCCCTGAAGGCAGAATGCGCACTTAAATATTTTCAGATTTCCTAGGAATGTTTCAGTTTCAAATGTTCTCTCCTGTTTCCCAGAGGGACAGGCAAAAAATGAGTTCCCCTTTCTTTTTTCATTAAGAGGATAGGGTCATGTCTATAGAATTCGGTGTGCATATATTCAGAAAAAGTGACACACACTCCTTCTTTGAGATTACCACCAGGACCCCCCCTAGAGAGCTGCAAGGTCTGGGCAAACACACACTCATGATATTGAACTTGGAAAGTGACTAGTATAAGATGATGGATACCTGGAAGAAAAAAAAAATAACACATGGTTTTATTTAAAAAGATTTGTTTCAGCCAGATCAGCGTGTGAATATCGGTGTCATAGTCTGAGAATGTATAACCATATAGAATGTTACAAAGTAACCCCTTGTTCCCCAGTCTCCCGAGCCACTGAGGCAAATCCCGTAACAGAATCGTTGCCTCTCAAAGTGGGAAGGAACATCAGAGGTCAGGCCAGCTGGACTCAGACACTCTGCAGGAAGAGAGAAGGAAGGAGAGAGAAATAACTGAGACCCCCTTATCAGTGGGCAGCCACTCTTCTGAATACTTTCACTTGACAAGTTCAGAAGGTTGCATGCCAGAAGGGCTTCTTGGAGAAGGTCTTCCGTATCAGCGTGATAGCCTAAGTGTGTTGTGACAGAACCGTTGCTGGGCATCATACATTTCCTTGTGAACTCACGGTCTACATGTGACCCATCTTCATTAAATGTCATGCATACAACAACAACAAAAAAGAAACTTGAAGCAATGAATAACCTTTGGATTTATAGGTAATGTTGGAACAGCAAATCTATTTGCAGAATCCAACTTCTGTTTTCTAAACAAAAGGAGATGGTCACTTCTGCCTTAAAAGGCTCAGTCACTCCCAAGTATATCTCTTTTTGTTACTTCCCTTCAATGGAAAAAGGTCAGATCACAGAGTCAAGTTCCAACCTAATTATATGATGTCATAAGACAGCAATTCTGTGTAAGCAATCTTTACAAAGCGATGTGAATATATGACTGGAAAAATGATAAAGTGAATTTTAGATAAGTCCTTTCAGTGAAGCCTGTTCTGATGCAATTTACTTTGTGTGGAAGTCCAGGAGACCAAAGCCATTTATATGGACCTTCACACGCTCTCCAAAATTATTATTAGTGATAATAATAATTATTAGTAATAATAATAATATTATTATCAAGGTTTTATGTTTAGGACTTGTTGGTTAATTGTCCCTGGGGATTTTGTGCAGTTGGGATTGGTAACAGCATCTAAAAGGAATTCTAGTGAAGAATAACAACAGAATTCTTTAAATAGTCAACCAGACAGCTAAATGGAGTTTGGATAGATGAACAATAGACAATTGTAGGATTTTCTTAAAGGAGATTTCTGTGGTCACTTGATTCTGCCACTCTCCCCATATAGCAATCATTGGCTTAGCTAACATGAAACACCAGAGCAATAAAGCCAAGTGACCAAATCTGTGATAAAGCAGATTCCAAAATATGCAGACCCAAGCTGTTATTCTAGGCACAAGAATGGTCATTCTCTGTTGCATGGTTAACATACTTGTGAGTTGTATCAGCTTCCCTGAGATAAGGTTAGAATGCCTGTCTTCGAATACCATGGACAACTTAAGGGCAGAAGCTGTATTCCATTCATTTATCCTCGGAAACTAGTATGAAGCTTGGCACATAGTATCTGCTCAATGAAACCAATAAACAAAGGAGGACATTTTTGATGTGGCGCCATCCCATATTTGTCTGCTTGGGTTTTATATAGAAAATTAAGCTGAAGGTTGTTCAGAAGAATCTATATTTAAATTAAGGATACTAGCATCGCTAAATGTCTCGATCTTCCTCAACTCTATGGATGCATTCTAACCTCTAAAAGTACTTACATCTCTTAACTCTTGCCATCCATCCACCCACTTTCTGTCCCAGGCCATACCTACCTACTCTCCTTCCTTAGAGGGGTCTCCTTTGAAAATATTGAGGTTCTCTTTTTGACCATTTTTAAAAATTGATTATGTTAGTTATCCTGGCAGGGATTCATGAGAATTCTGGTCCTCACATGGCTGATGAGACAAGAAGGGTCTGGGCATCTTCCAATTAGGAGGACACATCCTTCCCAACCTACCACTCCTTTCCCTAAGTCTTTTTTTTTTTTTTTTAATTTTTTTTTTTCTTAAGTTTATTTATTTTTGAGACAGAGAGAGACAGAGCATGAACGGGGGAGGGTCAGAGAGAGAGGGAGACACAGAATCGGAAACAGGCTCCAGGCTCTGAGCTGTCAGCACAGAGCCCGACGCGGGGCTCGAACTCCCGGACCGCGAGATCGTGACCTGGCTGAAGTCGGACGCTCAACCGACTGCGCCACCCAGGCGCCCCTTTTTTTTTTTTTTATGATTTTTTTTTCCTTTCCCTAAGTCTTAAAGATTAAGGTCTCTGGACCCCTTTTTGTTCTTTTGCTAAAATTAATTAATTTCTTTATTTGAAAGAGAGAGAGAGAGAGAGAGAGAGAGAGAGAGAGCATGCGCGGGGTAAGGGTAGAGAGAGAGAGGTTGAGAGAATCCCAAGCAGGCTCCTCTTGGGATTGTCAGTGTAGAACCCTATGCGGGGTTCTAATTCATGAACCTTCAGATCACCACCTGAGCCAAAAACAAGAGTTAGACACTTAACTGACTGAGCCACCCAGGCACTCCTGGACCCCTTCTTGTCCTTAATGTGTTTTCTACGTGGTTGTTTTTCTTCTCAAATGGATTGAACTGTGACCCACGGGGAGACAAGGAGACTGTTGCTGCCCCCTGAACTTTGAACCTTTGAACCTGTATACAGCCAGAGAAAAGGTATTCTTCTGCTTGGTCTAGTCCAGCTCACCAGGAGACTGCATTAGGTTTGGGGGAAAATCCTCATAGAAATAAAATGATTTTGGTTGGAGCATCCCCCTGCTGCATAAATGCTGCTCTCTGGAGCTTGCAGTGGTGACATCAGGCAGCTCTCTGAGGAGTCAGGAATCTTGAGTCCCAGCCAGAGGCAAGTTATCATGGCTAATAATTCATCATTCACCACCACCACTAGAACAAATGTTTGTTAAGCACCTACACTGTGTAATGCACAGTGGCACGAGGCTGGCAACCCTAACAGACATAACAGTAACAAAAACAGCTGCTATTTATATAGGTCCTTCTTTGTGCCTCGCGTTGAGTCCCACGCTTTTAGGATCAAGGTGCTCCCCACCCATCATCTCCATTTTGCAGATGAAGAGTCTGGTCGGAGGGCCAGGGAGAGGCAGATCTAAGATTGACACCAGCTCTCTTCAATTGCAAAGCCAAGTCATTCCCTTCAACACCGCATCCCCCAGGAGGGGGCAACTCGATGGAAGGAGGCGGGTAGCAAAGATAGCACAGCCAGGAGGAGGAGGAGACATCATAGAAAGGGGAACGTTGGCTGTGATGGAGGGAAAGAGGAAAAGATGGGTGGAGCCAGAGTTACATTGGAGGTGGTGGAAGTTAGGGAATTTCATACCTAATACCCTCCATTTCCTCTGGGAAGTAAGAGGCAACACCATAGGGTGAGTAAAACGAGTGTAAGGATGGAGCAGGGATGATGATGGTGATAGTAATAATAACCATAATAGCAACAAATGTTGAGTCCCCTGTGTGTCTGGTAATGTCTCATTTCTTTACACGAGTGATTCTCTTTCATCCTCACAATGCCAAAAGATAGACACCATTTCGCCACTGGAGGAAACTGAGGCTCAAAGAGGCGAAATAATATACCTACTGTGGAACATGTACCAAGTGGTGGAACTGGGACTTTAACCCAGTGGATAGTTTGCCTCCAGAGCCCAAGCCACTGAAGGGCAAGTGACGAGCCTTTTGGGGACCTGTGGAAAGATGACGCCTAACTTGCTTTTCACTTAGAAGATAAAAATTGGGGAGCACCTGGATGAATCAGTCAGTTGAGTGCCCAACTCTGTTTTTAAAAAATTTTTTAAATCTTTATTTATTTTTGAGAGAGAGAGAGAGGCAGAGTGTGAGCTGGGGAGGAACAGAGAGAGAGAGACACACACACACACACAGAATCCGAAGCAGCACAGAGCCCAACACGATGCTCAAACTCACAAACCAGGAGATCGTGATCTGAGCCCAAGCCAGATGCCTAATCGCTGAGCCACCCAGGTGTCCCATGAGCATTCAACTCTTGATTTCAGCTCAGGTCATGATCTCACAGCCCCGCGTTGGGCTCCACACTGTGGAGCTTGCTTAAGATTCTCTCTCTCCCTTTGCCCCTGTCCCCAGCTTGTTTGCTCTCTGTCTCTCTCTCTCTCAAAAAATAAATATAAATAAATAAACATTAGAAAAATAGTGGTCTGAGACGTTGTGTGGAGGGCAATTTTTAGCTTAGCACACTCGAACTGAAAACGGCGCAGCAAGGTCGGCATGCCAAGGAGGTAGCTGAAACTGAAGTTCAAGACAGAAATGCGATGTAGAGTTTGCACAGTGATGCCACGTCATATACGTAGGATACATTGTAGGTTCCAAGATCTCAGCTTAGTGAGCAATACAATTCAACACATACATAAATCCCAACCTTTGTGAACACCACTAAAACCTATTTCCATCCATAAAATACAGTAAAATGTAACGTAAATTTTAAGCAACCCCTATAGAATCTTAACCAGTCCGTACAAGTAGGACCGGAGCCAATTCTATATTTACCAAAGCCAGCCCTGCCTTGAATTTCAATAATACCGTAAACTGGGCCTGCGGAACCACAGGGATGATAGCAAATATTGTGGGCTCCTCTGAGAGAGTACCTGAGCTGAGCAGACAGGTGAAGAAAGTAGACTAATGGGCTGTAGCACCAGAAGCAGTCAGCTGGCCGCAGGAGGCAGCCCTCAGTGGAAGCAGCCAGAGATCAACAGTGAGGAGAGGAGGCGGGAGGGCAGCTGGGCAGGAGGAGGGCAGGGGCCAGAGGCCTGGAGGGAAGGTCTTCTCCAGGGAGCAGATAAAGACAGGCTCCCGCTTTATTTCCTTCACTACTTGCTGTTCGTTACTTGGTGTGGAGCCAACGAGAGGTTAACTTCCCAATAAAAAGTTCATCTTCAGTGCTGGATTATTGTGGATGAAAACGCCAGGTTCCAGTGTCACTCGCTCAAGTGTTTTATCAAACTAATGAACATCTCAGGTAAGAACTGGCAAAATGCTTTAACACGATCTTCATTTCTTTTTCTTTTTGTCCGTATCGTTGCCATTTCTCAGCCTGTTTCCACGTGCTCCTCCCGGCCACCCTCCACCAATCTCCCATTGCTCCCAGACAAGGCCACAGACCCCTCGGGCCTGCACACGTGCGGCACACCACTTTCTGAGCTCCGCAGAAGGAAACTTCTGCAGGGCCTCACTCCTTCCGTGGGGTTCTCAACAAGCACACGGCATCCCGATGTTCTTTGCCACATCTCAGTCTTGGTGAGGCCAGCACGTGGTGGCACTCCCACATCAGCTGTTAACTGAATCTGTAAATTTCTACTTTTTTGATTCCTAGGAAATTCTTCTGAAACTGTAAAGATTTTATTTTCACCTTCGTGGCTTGAAACCCCAGTGTGAAATGTATTGCCCAGGGTCCGACACAATTTAGCTCAGGACTTCCTGCCCTTTGGAGTGTAACCCTGTGGCCAGGAAACCTTGATCCTCGTTCTGATTGAGCAACTTTCTTAACCCCTCAAAGCCTTACTTTCATCATCAGCAAATAAGGGGAAATGGTGTTGGAAATGATAAGGCTTGGTCCTAATTAATCATTGTCATTATGAAATTAGAGATCTATTCAGCTCCATGCTTTGAAACTATTTATTCTCCCTTTTAGGTATAATCTTATTTTAAAATTTACTACCTTCTCTATCTTCTATCATGTCCTAAGTTATGAATCAAACCCTTTTTAAAAGTCCTTAGAAAAAAATTTTTAAATCATCAAATGAATACATAGCTGACTCTCATTTAATGAGATGGTTTCATTCATTGGAACAGCCTACTTCACTCATGCTGGCTAATGTAGCCATTAGGATATTCCACACAAGAGAAGGTAAAACCCTGAACTCCAACCAAGTCTCCATTTTGTGTCTGCAAAAGGAAAAAAGTTAATGAAAAGCTCAGTCTGCAAACCCAGGAGAAGTATAAAGCATCTACCACACTGTCCTCCCTAGCTGTGTGGGTGAGAATGATATGATCAGAGCCGACAGAGGGGAAGTGAAGGATGAGGGTATAAGAAATCCACAACATTTACCGTATCGGCTTAGGAGTAATTTATTTGTTATATCCTCTCTCCCTCCTCTCCTTCCCTCTTTCCTGCCTTTTCTCCTTCCTTTTTCCTTCTCTTATCTCTTTCCTTCTATCTTCCCTCCCTCAATTCCTAAATATATGCTCTGAGTGTTTCAGGTTGTTAATTTTTTTTAATGTATACATTAAGGAAGGAAAGCTTGCCTAGTACAGTACTCTCTGTTCACTTCCATGTCGTTGGACGCTTACAGTAATCCTATGGAATAAGCAGGCCAGACAAAATGATCCTCTTTATGTAAATAGGGAAACCAAGATGGCAAAAGATGAAATGACTCTTTCCCAATAAACCCCTTGTCAAAGACCTCTTATAGTGATCATAAAAGTCAGGACTGAGGGTTAACGGTTAAACTAGATCTAAGCTAAGTGAATGAGGAGCTAGGCAGGGATTTTTTTTAAGTAAAAATAAAATGTTCTGGACAGCATAAGAATAATAAATTTAGTAGGCTGGTTAATGGTTTTAATAATTTCAGATACTTGATATAGGTTTCAATATTCTCCAGAATGTTTGCTGACTGTATTTTAACACTTGAAATCAATAATTCGGGCAAAACTAGCCATAATTACATCCCATCTCCCTCATATATATGACACCTGACTTTTCTCATATTAATCTACAGATATATCTCACATACTATGTTTCATATAAGCCCCAATATAAGGTAATTCCCCCTGTTTTTTCAATGAAAGGTTAAAAACAGAAATACACTGGGGGGAGGCATCTTGAATACATATCTTTTAAGAACATAGATGATTGTAACAAGAACCATAAAATTCCTAGGAATAAACCTAACCAAAGATGTAAAAGATCTGTATGCTGAAAACTATAGAAAACTTATGAAGGAAATTGAAGAAGATACAAAGAAATGGAAAAACACTCCATGCTCATGGATTGGGAGAATAAATATTGTTAAAATGTCAATACTACCTAAAGTAATCTACACATTCAATGCAATCCCAATCAAAATGGCACTGGAATTCTTCTCGAAGCTAGAACAAGAAATCCTAAAATTTGTATGGAACTACAAAAGACCCCAAATAGCCCAAGTAATATTGAAGAAGAAAACCAAAGCGGAAGCATCACAATCCCAGACTTCAGCCTCTACTACAAAGCTGTAATCATCAAGACAGCATGGTATTGGCACAAACATAGACACATAGACCAATGGAATAGAATAGAGACTCCAGAATTGGACCCACAACAGTTTGGCCAACTAATCTTTGACAAAGCAGGAAAGAATATCCAGTGGAAAAAAGACAGTCTCTAACAAATGGTGCTGGGAGAACTGGACAGCAACATACAGAAGAATGAAACTAGACCACTTTCTTACACCATACACAAAAAATAAACTCAAAATGGATGAAAGACCCAAATTTGAGACAGGAAACCATCAAAACCCTAGAGGAGAAAGCAGGCAACAACCTCTTTGACCTCAGCTGCAGCAATTTCTTGCTCAACACATCTCCAAAGGCAAGAGAATTAAAAGCAAAATGAACTGTTGGGACCTCATGAAGATAAAAAGCTTTTGCACTGCAAAGGAAACAATCAACAAAACTAAAAGGCAACCAATGGAATGGGAAAAGATATTTGCAAATGACATATTGGAAAAAGGATTAGTATTCAAAATCTATAAAGAACTTACCAAACTCAACACCCGAAAAAAAAATAATCCAGTGAAGAAATGGGCAGAAGATGTGAATAGACTCTTTTCCAAAGAAGACATCCAGAAGGCTAAAAGACACGTGAAAAGATGCCCAACATCACTCATCATCAGGGAAATACAAATCAAAACCACAATGAGATATCACCTCACACCAGTCAGAGTGGCTAAAATGAGCAACTCAGGAAACTACAGATGCTGGCAAGGATGTGGAAGAAACAAGAACCCTCTTGCACTGTTGGTGGGAATGCAAACTAGTACAGTCACTCTGGAAAACAGTGTGGACGTTTCTCAAAAAATTAAAAATAGAACTACCCTACAACCCAGAAATTGCACTACTAAGAATTTATTCAAAGAAACAGGAGTGCTGATTCGTAGGGGCACATGGACCCCAAGGTTTATAGCAGCACTTTCAACAATAGCCAAATTATGGAAAGAGCCTAAATGTCCATCAACTGATGAATAGATAAAGAAGATGTGGTTTATATACACAATGGAATACTACTTGGTAACGAGAAAGAATGAAATCATACCATTTGCAGCAACGTGGATGGAACTGGAAGGTATTATTCTGAGTGAAATAAGTCAGTCAGAGAAGGACAAATATCATATGTTTTCACTCATATGTGGATCTTGAGAAACTTAACAGAAGACCATGGGGGAAAGTAAGGGGAAACAAATAGTTACAGAGAGGGAGGGAGGCAAACCATAAGAGACTCTTAAATACAGAGACCAAACTGAGGATGCATGTGGAGGTGGGGGAGAGGGGAAAATGGGTGATGGACACTGAGGAGAGCACTTGTTGGGATGAGTACTGGGTGTTGTATACAAGCGATGAACCACGAGAATCTACCCCAAGAACCAAGAGCACACTTTACACACTGTATGTTAGCCAATTTGACAATAAATTATATTTTAAAAAATTTTAAAAAAACACAAAAAAAACAACAAAAAAGAATATAGATGAAACATTGGTATGTCTGGGTGGTTCAGTAGGTTGAGCGTCCGACTTCAGCTCAGGTCATGATCTCACGGACCGTGAGTTTGAGCCCCGGATCGGGCTCTGTGCTGACAGCTCTGAGTGTGGACCCTGCTTCAGATTCTGTGTGTTTCTCTCTCTGCCTCTCCCCCTCTCATGTGCGCTCACTCTCTCGTTCTCAAAAATAAATGAACATTAAAAAAAAAAGAATATAGATGAAAGGGTCAAATGCTTACTTGTAATTTCATTTAATAATTTTAATGCACATACATTTTTAAAAAATTTTTTAAAAATGTTTATTTACTTTTGAGACAGAGAGACAGAGCATGAATGGGGGAGGGGCAGAGAGAGAGGGAGACACAGAATCAGAGGCAGGCTCCAGGCTCTGAGCCATCAGCCCAGAGCCTGACACGGGGCTCGAACTCACGAACCGTGAGATCGTGACCTGAGCTGAAGTCGGATGCTCAACCGACTGAGCCACCCAGGCGCCCCAATGCACATACATTTAAAATGTTATGGGGCACCTGGTTGGCTCAGTCAGTTAAGCGTCCCACTTCGGCTCAAGTCATGATCTCAGTTTTTAGGTTCGAGCCCCACGTTTGGCTCTGTGCTGACAGCTCCGAGCCGGGAGCCCGCTTCTGATTCTGTGTCTCCCTCTCTCTCTACCCCTACCTCGTTCACACTCTGTCTCTTTCAAAAATAAACATTAAAAAAAAGTTTAAAAAATGCTACATAAAATAAAATGTGAGCTTAGAATTGTTTCCATTCTAAAAATGCGTTCAAACTCTGCATGTGAATATTCAACATCAGTATCATGACTTGAGCCATTTTGGGGGGCATTTAGCATAGCCTCTAGACTTCCCCGTGTCATTTGAGACATCTGCAACATCAGCCTTCCCCTAGAAAACTGATCCCAAACATGAATTTGGGTAACACTCGCTGTTAGATTTTTCAGCTGTCCTGTGGGTATATGTTTATGACTTACCTAAGGTAACTACTTATTTTATTGTTTTTTAAGCTGATCTTTAAAAGTCTTCTCCCCCCCGCTCTTGTAACATTCAATGGTTGCAACTGGGAAGCATACTTCCAGGAATAATTACACAATTTGGGTTAAATTTCTTTGCCTCTTTTTTTTTTTTTAACTAATATAAACAGATAGACCTCAGTACGTATCTGCCTGAGGTTGTTACACTGTCTGAGCAGTACTTTATTAGTCACAAAAAAGTAACTGAGGCACTAAGTGTAGCACGAGACTTTGTAAGACCTCAGGATCTCAGTTGCTTCTTCAGAGGAGTTGACACCTAGGTCTCTGAATAGGGATTATTTCAGAATGGACCATGTATGGGGAAAAATGTGGATAATGACAGTCATCCCAGAGAAACAGAAATGAGGATCTCAGATTGGAAACTAATTTTAGTTATCCTGCACATGCTCAACCCCCTGTCACACTCCTCTGTATCTCTCCTCTTCCTGAATGGTTCGCTCACGTAGCAGGCAGTGCCTGATAGCATTTATGGACATCTTCGCGATGCTCTTCCCAGAATGCTTTGAAAGAACTTAGCGTTGCCCTTTGGTACTAATGACTTATGAGAACGACTTGTATCATTCCATTGCCCAAAAAGCATTGATAGATGTCAGGATTCTGAAATAGCTGCAGAAGCAGTTGCCAGCACGCATCTCGCAAGCAAAGCTTATAGAGTGGTGGATTAGAATGCCAGAACTTTGGGAAAGTGGGTTCATCACAAGGTGGAGTCAAGTGGCTCACACATTGGTGTTTTATCAGTTGTTGACTGTTGTTAATAAACGCAGAGGTATCCTACCAAGCAGATCGCCTCTGCCCAAAGACTGCCTGAATCATAGATGCAGTAGAATTCCAGCCAGGATGTATTAGTCAAGATGGGACCCCTTCACAGTCACATATCTCTTCTGATGTTTCAAACTGCTCCTCAATTTTCATGAGCATATATCTCATCTCTTAACTAGTTTATGGTTGGATCCCAGGACTGTCTGAGGCCCATTGGAAAGAGAAAAGCTTCCTGTGGAAACTCTTGCCCAACAGGTTGAAGATTCTTGGTAGTGATCAGAGATTGCTCACTAAAGGGAAATTGAGTGAAGCCTCCATTTTTCACAAACTTTGGGAAAAAAATCAAATGGAGGTGGTGCCCAGTGGGAGATGTTACAGTGTGAGGGGACAATGTTCAGTACCTTTTGGAATATAAAAGAAAGAAAGTTAAGGAAGAGTTTTCATATTTGGGCATTTTTTATTAGCATTAGTCATGCCTTACTCTGGCCTCTAATTGTATTAAACACACATTACACACCAGACACTTGGATAAGAACTGCTCTATTACTTAGCCTTCGCTTCTCTCCAACTCCTTGAATGTTTTCTTTAGTACGGTACTTAAGAGCATAGTCTTTTTGTGTCACATACAGTTTTTTGTGTATCATGCAATAAGACTGCTTATTGGCCCTATGAACTTGAACTGATTACTGAATCTTTCTGAGACTCTGTTTAGTCATCTGTAAAATGGAGATCAAGAAGCACCTGGCTGGCTCAGCTGGTGGAACATGTGACTCTTGATCTCAGGGTTGTGAGTTTGAGCCCCATGTTGGATGTAGAGATTACTTTAAAAAAATAAAATTAAAAAAAAATAGATAAATAAATAAAATGGAGATCAAAATACTCCCTACCTCATGGCGTTGTTGTGAGACTAAATGAGATAATGCCTATAAAATAGTTTAAGCCCAATGTGGGTAAATGGTAAGCATTGGTTTTCACTATGTAGTGCAAAGTTTTCATTTTTCTATTAGATTGAGCCATTTGAAGTTGCCATTTTCATATGTCAAAAATGACAGGATATTGGTGACTTCATATGGTTCAACTTCATGTATGTTGTGTTTCCTAGAAAGACTTATGTGGGTTGTCATTCCAGTCAACTAGAGGTCTTTTGTAAGTTTGTTTCAAATTGTAAGTCTGTTTCATTCAGGATTATTCTTCTTTGTACAACTGAGTACTTAGCGTTCTTTACGTAGGGGATGAGTAATAAATATTAGGGCAATGAATTCATATATATGAAAAATCTGCACTTTAGGAAACAGGGAACTACTTTTTTTAAAATGACCCTATTTCCTTGGTTATAAAATTCTATTTCTGATACCTAAGATCAAATTGACACAATCATTTCAAAAACATGAATATAGGGAATATTTCTGATTTGAGCTGACCTGGCGAGTTTGGGCACTAGATCTGTCATGTACAAACCATTTCAGTCCAATACAGTGATTCCTGATAAAAGATAAGGCCGCACAACCCACAGCATGGAAATGAGTGTCAGGTTAAGGGTGAATGTTGCAGTCATATCCCTGCTCCTCTCCAAAAAAAAAAGAAGAAAGAAAGAAAGGAAGAAAGAAAGAAAGAAAGAAAGGAAAAAGAAAAAGAAAAGAAAAACAAAGAAAAAGAAAAAGAAAAGAAAAAGAAAATGAAAAAGAAAAAGAAACCCCAGATCAGGAATAGAAGAAACCAGAAGTTTACAAAGCTCTGTCTCCAGCCAGGAATGAGAGTACCATGGGAGATCAAAGTGGGCTTAGTTTCTATACTCCTCAACCTACATGCCAATCAGCATTACTGAAAGGTCTAAAACCACTCATAATAAGAAATGCAACTTTGGTCCCTGGTTTTGGCCCAGAGGAAACAGTTAAGTGATGGTTGCTTTGATATGTGATCATTAGATGCATTCAGGTGAGTTCCAATGAAAAGCAAATTTAATATATAAATGTGAATTTAGGATATAAATCAAGAGGGTGTTGGCAAATCTATAGAGACAAAAAATAGATTAATGGTTGCAAGGGGATGGGTGGAGGTAAGGACAGCCAAAGGATGTGAGGTTTCTTTTTTGTGGTTTTGGAAAGCTCTGAAGTTGCACAGCTCTGTGACTATCCTCAAAAGCCCTGGATTATACACTTAAAAAAATTTTTTAATGTTTATTTATTTCTGAGAGAGAGATAGAGCATGAGTGGGGGAGGGGCAGACAGAGAGGGAGACAGAGAATCCGAAGCAGCTCCAGGGTCTGAGCTGTCAGCACAGAGCCTGATGTGGGGCTCGAACTCACGAACCATGAGATCATGACCTGAGCCGAAGTCGGATGCTCAACCAACTGAGCCACCCAGGTGCCCCTGGATTATACACTTTAAATGGGTGAGTTATATGGTTTGTGAATTGTATCTCAATGAAACTTTTTTAACAAGCAAAGAAAAAAGTGAAAAAGAAATTTATTTTACAAACCCTTACCCCTACCATGAAGATATACAACCTTGGTAAGCATTTTGGTGTGTAAGCCTTTTGGAATTTTTTCTTATGCTATGAGCACTGCTTAGTAACCTGTCTTTTTAAACTTAACAATATAATTTGAATATTTTTATGCCAGTGTACATTTCCATTATCATTAAATGGCTGCATAAGACTCCACTTATTTATGTATACCTATATTTGCCTAGCCAATATCTTATGATTAAATGTTTAGATTGTTTCCTCTTCTTTTCTTTACTATTAACTTAGTTCTTTGGACCTAAAAAAGATTAACAAGAAGAATCTCTGATAAACAGACTGACGAACCCATAACATTGTCAGTGGCACAAGCAGAAAAGTTGACGTTCTCTTCCTTTCAATGCAGCTCGCACATATGCACATGTCTCTATAATACTAAACATTTAACTGTGTTCCAGGCATGGTGCGGAGAATTCTAAATCACAGTAATTGTCTGTCCTTAGTTCAAGCCTAAATTACCACTTCATAGACAATTTTTTTTAATGTTTATTTGCTTTTGAGAGAAAGAGAGAGAGAGACAGAGCTCAAGCAGGGGAGGGGCAGAGGTAGAGGGAGACATAGAATCTGAAGCAGGCTCCAGGCTCCAAGGTGTCAGCACAGAGCCCGATGGAGGGCTCGAACTCATGAACTGTGAGATCGTGACCTGAGCCAAAGCTGGACACTTAATCAACTGAGCCACCCAGGCTCCCCCACAGGCAATAATTCTAATTCATTTTAGGTAACAATTCAGGATAATAGTACATCATAAAGCAGACGGTAGCTCATTTTCTAAGGCATATTTTGCTATCACAGTCTACACCATAGAATCCAAGAATGTTAGTGACCACAGATCATCTTTGAACCCATCATTATATTGTAGATGTGAGCCTTCAGGCGGAAAGCTTTTCCCACATGACTAAGTCTCTAACAGAGCTGAGATTTGAACCTAACTCTGTGAGTCCGGGGCGTTTCCACCACATCACATTGGCATCCCACAGCTAATTCCTGCTCTGGGTTACCTCTCCTGCCACTGCCTGCCTCTGGAACCCCTCTCACCGTCAACTGGTGGTGTGAGAGTAGAAGCTGGATCTGAAACAAAATTCTCTTTTTTCCACTGCTAATTATAGTTACGAATTGGGAGAGTGCTATCTGCTAATGCAGTTAACACTAAGATGTGAATGATAATAGGTTTAAACCTCCAGGAAACATGCGAATTTTAGGAGAAGTCACCAGTGATAATTAATACTTCTTGCATATTTGTAGCCATGGGCCACTTACAAAGCACTTTCCTATTAAACTGAATCATAGTAGGATATTCATTGTACAGATGGACTAATCTGAGGCTCAGGGGCAAGTCTTCCTTTTCCTGGACAGAAATAGCAGGTGGCAAAACTGGAGCAGACACCAGATCTTCCCTCACTTGACCCAAAGCTCTTTCCACTAACAAAATATCCTAATGGATGCGTGGGATGCCTATCAGGGCATTTTTGGGTGGTCTACACTTTCCCTTCCCCCAACAAGAATAGGAATCAACCACCTGGCTCTTCACTTCAGAAAAGTGTTTCCCCCCACTGCTAACCTGAAAAATCTGGGACCTGTGGACTGCTGTCTTGCAGAATAAGATGACAGACCATTTCTCTATCTCAGCAGGACTAGTGTGGTCTTTATAAAGTTCGCCAATGAGCGTACCAGGCATTGCTAACCTTATGCTTATTTAAAACTCAGTTTTAGTGGAGGCCAGGTTGAAAGAGTCAAGGAAAATGGGTATGAAATGTTAAGAAGAGATAGATTTTGTATTTCTTTAAAAAAAAAATTATGCCCAGAGAAGCAAGAGTCCCTAAGCCTCTCTGCATTCTTCCCCACGACCCCGGCCGCCACTTACTGCCCGCATGAGGATCACGCCCTTTCCATCACGGGGAATCATCCGCCCTGACACGTCCTGGGCTCTGCTTCTCCTTCCAGCCTTTCAGCACCAAATATTGGACACACATTCCTTGAGAGGCTGCCGGCTGCTGCCCCGTGCGACAAACGGCCGCGCATTTTAGATGCACAGCACAGTCCACCACGAGTGGCGGAACGGGTTATCACAGATCAAATTCCTGCGGCAGTCACTTCCTCTCCTTATCGGGGAATCGGGGCTTTTTATGAGAGATGGGCTGGATGGAAGCCCTTGCAGTGCACCAGCAGTCCTAATAAGCGTGACTTCTCGGCAGTGCGGTCTGGGAGGGAGCCCTCAGCTGTGCTGACAGTGGATGCTTCCAGAGAGGGAGACCTGGCCAGCCTGGGGCCATCGGTTCTGCACTCACCCACAAAAGCCAACTGAATGCTTGTGTTTGCCAGAGCCCAATGGGCACAGTGGAGATGACATTGAGGCCTGGTTCTTGCCCTGCAGGAAGGTGGGTGAACAGTGTGATAAATGTAGAGTGCCCTGGGGATCCTAGACCCTCTGACTGTAAGGGGATCTGGAGATTATCAGGTTTTTCTCACAAGAAGATGGGCACTCAGCGGTTAAGACTCTGTCTCCTGGCCTACTTGAATGGGTTGCGCAGTCAAGATTAGAACCCAGAGCCCAATCCGGCTAAGCACACTTCCTACCTTCGCCGCAAACAGCGGTGGAGGCCAAGTCTGAAGGACAAATCACAGAGAGAGATTCTCACAGGGTCTTTATTCACAAATTGCTTTTTATCATTCCTGGTTCAGGTCATCACAGCTTGTGGAGGCTGTCTTTTGAACAAAGCTTATCTTCTTGGTAACACTTTTTGGTGTAAAATTGTCAGGGTGTCATTCGCAGATTTATTCCCTTCAACTCCAAGCCAATTCAAGCAGTCACCATTACAAACATTCAAGTAATACAGTGCTAAAGAAGAAGAACTCTCCTCTCCTTTATGTTGCAAAAAATAAATAAGTGTGTTCTTTCTAGCGTCTTTCCTTCCCTTCCTGAACAATTTCTTCCTAAATCCATTAGGTGGGGCCCAGCAAAGTAGGCCTCCATGCCAGGGAGCATGGAGAGAGGAGGGAAGCTTGGTAGCCCAGAGCAGGGATCCTGGGTCTGAGTGGGGGGAGGGGGTCATCCCACTGGGGAAGGAGTGGTGGCTATGGGGAAACAATCAAATAAGCAAATATATTAAAAATAACCAGAGCCAGGTCCCTCACGGTCAGAGAAGGGAGTTACAAATATGGAAAGTAAGAAACTAAAATGAAATCTGTGGTGTTAAATTTAAACTGGAGGTATTGTTATGAACTACAGTTTTCCACAGATGTTGATACAGATATGAATAATATACGGTTGATATGGATGATATATAAATTATCAGCATCTATAGAAATAAAATGGACAGATTTACATCTCTATGTCTCCATCTAATTCTATGTATGAATATTTCTACCTATGTGTATACATACATATACTCCCCAGCTCTCACCACTGAGAAGACCTGAGAGCAGAGGCACTGAAATAACAATGGGCACATCTAGACCTCAGATCGGGGCTTCTGAATACCTCCTCCAATAAAAGGAACCAGTATCCCTTGAAGAAATGGCTCCAGGACTAGACCAGAGAAATGACAAGATGAGCCATCTCAAAAGACAAAAATCGGTGCTCAAGGAATGATGGGACACCTAAGAGGAAATAGAAGCCAGTGTGAGGCACTCCCTCTGGCCAAACTGGGGAGAGTTTGAGCATCAAATAAGTAACAATTGTGATGGATTTCAACCCATTGAATAAAATAGGAAAACAGAGTCCATACAGTAGAAAGAAAGAAAGAAAGAAAGAAAGAAAGAAAGAAAGAAAGAAAAAGAGGTAGGGAGGGAAGAAGGAAGGAAGGAAGGAAGGAAGGAAGGAAGGGAGGAAGGAAGGAAGAAGGAAGGAAGGGAGGGAGGAAGGAAAGGAGAGAGGGAGGGAAGGAGAGAGGGAGAGAATATTCGATGAGAAATGGAATATTTACATAGTTCCCAAGAATCTCTCGAAGGAATCCTCATTAAGTATAAAGAGGAAAAAGAGTAACCATGGTGGAAAAGCTTGACAGAGGCCACCTTAATCGGAGATCACAGTGAGCATGGTCACTGATGGGTGCAGCAGGAAGAAAACAGCATCACTTCAGTGATGCTCCTACCAGTGAGGTATACTATGAAAGTAACCATAAGGAGACATCAAATAATTGCAAATGGAGGGATGCTCTACAAAATAATTGGCCTATAACCTTCAAGCATGTCAAGGTCATTAAAGTGAAGGAAATACGAATTGTTCCAAACTACAGAAAACTTAAAGAGACATGACAACTAAACACAATTTGTAATTCTAAACTGGGTCCTTTTTCTATAAAGAACCTAAATTTGACAGTTGGCAAAAAGCGTTTGAGGGCTTAGGGTTAGGATAATAATGTGCCAATGTTCATTTCCCGATTTTGGTGGTTATATTGCATTTATGTGTAGGAAATACAAATAAGGTTTTGCGGGTAATGGGCATCAGAGTGGTAATTTACACTCAAATTGGTCAGGAAAATAAAGTGCTATTTTCTCTGCTTGCAACTTTAGTACAGCTCTTCTATTATGTGAAAATAGAAATAAGTTATAAATAAATAACATGGAACTGGTACTCACCTGTGGGCAAATGTAGGCAATGCTCTGCCTATTGTCCTGTATTTACATTGGCATTTGAACACCATTGTTCCCAACAAGTGAGACCATCAAAATGGGATGTTAATTCATTTGATCAATCTTGTGGTATTACTTTGGACAATGAAAACCCCTAAGTGTTAAGGGTTATAGCATTTACCTTTTTAACAAACGTATGAGAGGGAAGAACATTTGAGCAGCCCAGTATTCACTTTTTAAAATTAGACCTCTCAACCAAAGATAACTAGCTGTGGTTCTCATTTTTGTCTCAACACAGGTGAATAAATCTGAGTAGACCTCTTGGTCGGGATATAATGATCAACATGGGAACAGAGTGGAGCTCTGTTGGCTCCCTGAGAATGTTTTTCTCTATGGCAGATGACATTGAAAATCTGTACTCCGTGTGTGTGTGTGTGTGTGTGTGTGCACTTAGGGTCATTGTAGAGGAAAATAGGGGTGGTGGGGAGGCCCTGTAGTGGCAGGCACTCAATGTCTTCCAGCTCTGACATTCTAAAATTCTCAAATCTCTTTTTGGTTGTACAGGATCTGAATTCGCATGTACATGGTACAGGGTAGCTCTCAGACTTGATTTCTGAGTTTTATAACATGGTATTATAATTTAAAAATTTTCCAAGTGTTTATTTATGAAAGAGAGACAGAGTGTGAGCGGGGACGGGCAGAGAGAGAGGTAGACACAGTATCCGAAGCAGGCTCCAGGCTCCCAGCTGTCAGGACAGAGCCTGACACGGGGCTCAAATTCACTAACCGCAAGATCATGACCTGAGCCAGAGTCAGACATCTAACCGACTGAGCCACCCAGGCGCCCCGGTATTGTAATTTTGTGATACTAAATTTTATAATACAACTGTATAGAGTGGGTGATAGAAACAGTTATGGAATCAGATTTCAAGCAAGCTATAAAAATTTTCAGAGTCTCAGTTTCCCCATCTTCAAATTAACAATAATAAGACTCACTTCACATAGCTGGTGTAAGAATTAAACGAGATAATATATGGCAAGAGGTTAACGTGGGATTGCATCCATAAGGAAACATTCAATAAATTGTCACAGTTATTATTATTTGGCTTGAAAGGAAGCATAGAAATAATAGCCATGTGGCCTTCAATAAGTCACATGACCTCTCTAGCTCTCGTTTTCAACATGAACATGTATTTAATGTTATTGAAAGCTATTGTCCTATCCCAATGGAACAGCCTAAACCAATAGCTTTAGTAGCTTGGGGTGGAGGGTGCCACGCAGTGGTCTGTTTCCACCACCACTCAGTCTTCCTGGGTTAGTTCCTCAGAGGGAGGGAAACGTGATTGCTAAGTGAGGCAGATGACACATATTGATCTTCTAACTGAATGGACCTGGGCCAAGAGGTGTGAACCAGAGGTGCAGTCCAGGACCTCTTCAACCATATATTTGAGTCCTTATTTTGGGTCATTGAAGCAGTTTGCTGAGGGATGTCATGGCAAGTCAGAAACACGATGCCTTCTGAGTTTTTATCCATCACAAACAACAGCCCTATGATCCCCTACATGGGCAGGTTCTTTTCTCCTGCGGTCAGGACAGTAACAGCTGTCCAGCGTGTGCCCTCTAGAGTTTATGGATGGCCCACAGATCCCCTAGGAACAGCTTTAGGGATGTCACTGAAGCTATATGAGAAGATGGGGGAATAGAGTTGGATCACATAAATGTTGTATATTGGAGTCTTAGGGGGCAAATATATAACACCACTGTTTCCTAGTTCAGATATGAGAGTTAGACACAGGACCAGATATATAGAGATTAAAATATCATCTTTTCATATTAAAAGCTGGGTTGGTTTAGATGTTTTCCCACAAGACTTCTTAGTATTTTACCAACCAACTTGCTGTCACCACCGGTCACCACAGGCCAGCTCCACAGGGCCTATTCCTGGGACTTACCCACACAGCTGAGTACAGGAGATGCCAGTTCCCTGTAGACAAACAGATCCTGACAGGAGCCTGGAAAGAGTGAGCTGCCTATGCCAGCCCATCTCCCTCGTAACAATCAGATAAGATACATCTCTAGGGAAGAGGCTGGAGGATGGGGGGGAAAAGCTGGGAGTGTCTTTACTATATTGCTTCCCTGCTGAAGAATGGAAGAAATGGCTGCCCCTCTGTGCAAACCTGAGGAGTTGAGTCTGTGCATCCTCCTGCCACCATGCTGCAGGAATAAACAACCCCAAAAAGCTGAAAACAAAAGTGTGTTTCTTGTTCATAATGTATGTCCGTCATATGTCACCTGCCTATCTACTTGTCATCTTCACTCTGGGATTCAGAGAGACAGAGAAGCCTCTGTTTGAAATTCACTATTGCTTGTGGCGGAAGGAAGGGGAATGTGGTGGAACGAATCTGGCTCTTGAAACTTCCACGTGGGATTCCCACTTGCATGCAGGGGCCAAAACGAGTCATTTGGGCAAGTCTGACGTCAATGGGGCAGGGAGAGAAAATGCTTCCCTCCATTCCCCGGAAGGGCAGTCAAAATTTGGAACAATAATAATACTCCTATACTATCCTTACACTGAGATAAGGGGAGATCTGGCTGGGTGAGCACAAGATGACATCGATAAATTCTTCTGTGATGAAGAGGCTGGAACAGTCCTATGGGGGCAGATGGTCTACCCTGGAAGTGTATCTGTTAGCCTGTGGATCGCTTCCCTTGACAATTAGTCTGAAGGTCACAGGCAATGGACTGATAATTGTGAAGGACCGTGAGCAGCACTTTCTAAACCAGGACGCAAACTAGGGACAAAGGTTGGATATTGAGTAATGTGGAAATCCTGGGGATAAAAGAAAGGGGTGGAGGAATATCACACTAACAAGGAGTTGCAATGTGTGGCTAGGCAAGGAGATAAGATGGACTTTCTTTATAGGAACAGTTATGGGAGAGTATTGAATGTTGGGTGGATACCTTGGATCTAAGATATGAAGGACAGATATCTCTGGACCATGGATATGGGCAAGGCATGCAGCCATTGTCTGGGATGCCTGAGGTGGTCCTTGACCTTGAGCAGGGACACAGGTGGAGCTGCACTGGCCACAGCTGCCAAAAGTCTCCATAGGCCACACCCAGTGGTTTGAATGGACAACACTGTCTATGCAGGGAAGTGACCTGACCCAGGAGAAACACTTGGGTTTGGGTTTCCAGCCCTAACAGTTCCAAACCTCTTTGTCCTTCTCCAGGAGCCAGACGATTCCCCGATTAACTCAACAAATCATCTAGGACCTGCCACTGCCAGGCCACAGAGAAAACTGGATCCCAAAAGAGAGGGGGAAAAGGCTTTTTCAATCTCTTTGTTTTATTCCACTTACCTACGGTACTTGCTAAATGATGCCAAGATTTTGAATACAGGGCTGATGGTCCTGCACCCATTCTCCTGCTGTTGCTTTGGATTTGAGTTTCCATTTATTTTGTATTCCTTTCAGACACTGTGGAGAAGGGAAATCTGAAATTTGCAGTTGGATGCAGTGGAAAGAGCGATAGGCTTGATGTGGGTGGATGTGGGTTCTGCATAATACCGTACTGGCTGCATAGCCTAGAGAAGCCGTTTTGTTCACTTCTCTCGGCTTCATTTTTTGTCTCTAAAATGGGGAAATTTCATAGCTGTTGCCTATTCCAAGGGAAATAACAGAAGTGAAATGTTTGTAAGGTAAACAGAGTATAAGGTATCCTGTGCAGATAATTCTAACCTCATTCCATCCAGGGCACTCATTTTCCTCTCGGAGTCTCTTACCAGGCATCTGAAGATGGGACTGAGCTACACCTTCTTTGTTCCTACACCCACCTTGTGGCTGCTTTGTAAATGGCATTCTCCATTTAAGGGATGAGAAGGAGGGAGAAAGAAGAAAATGACAAAATTTATAGCAGGAAAGTATATCATTCTCTCCAAATTAGTTAATCAATCAATGCATTGCTAATCCAAAGGTCTTGATAACTTGATTCCAGATTCATGTAGAAGACTGAATAGGAAAGAACGGCCAAGACAAATCTGAAAAATAGCTATAAAGCGAAGGGGAAAAATAAATTAGAAAGACGTACTTCTAAAACCTGCGGTATGGTCACAAGAGCAAGCAAATAGATCAATGTAGCACAGTGAAGAGTCTGGAAGCATATCTGCATATATAGGAATTTGGCATGCAGGAGGGATACAATTTCAAATCGGTGGGGAGAGAATTTAATATATGGAATTGGAACAACGGACTGTCCATTAAAACCTAAGTCACACATTCATAAAACTAAATCCTAAATGAATTATAGATCAAAACTCACAAAAGTGCTAGTATTAACGAAAAGTATTTTAGGGGAAGGAAAGGCTTTTAAAGAAAACAAATTTTTCAAACGCAAAACTAAGCCTTATACTAAACAATTGATAAAGTTGATTACATCAGAATAAAAGAATTCTGTGCAACAAAAGACCATAAACAAAGTTAAAAAGATAAGTGAAATTCAATAGAAGAATTTTGCAACAAAGGAATAGTATATCAAGAAACTCTTACAAATTAATTTTTAAAAGGCCCAATTGAAGAGAGCTAAGGATATTTTTTTAAAAGTGTAAGCAATTTACAGAAGAAAAGTAAATGGCCCATATAATTTTTAAAAGACCCAACTGAAGAGAGCTAAGTATATATTTTTAAAGTGTAAGCGATTCACAGAAGGAAAGTAAATGGCCCATAAACTTATGAAAAGATGTAAATATTCACTGATAATCAGAGAAATGCGAAGTAAAATAATTGTGTCATTTTTACCAACGTGATTGGCAAAAACTGAAAATATTGTCTGTAACTGTCAGAGGGAAGCTGGAAACGGGCATTCTCATTCTCTGTGGTGACTCAGGGAATTATTCAGTAAATTATGTTCTATCTATATGATGCTCAGATGCAAAGGATAAAATAGATCTCAGTGTGTGACATAATACAATGTCTAGACATACTGAGTGAAAAACACATTGAGGGGCGCATGGGTGGCTCATTCGGTTAAGCGTCCAACTTCAGCTCAGGTCACGATCTCGTGGTCAGTGAGTTCGAGCCCCGCATCAGGCTCTGGGCTGATGGCTCAGAGCCTGGAGCCGGCTTCCGATTCTGTGTCTCCCTCTCTCTCTGCCCCTCCCCCGTTCATGCTCTGTCCTGTCTCAAAAATAAATAAACGTTAAAAAAAAATTAAAAAAAAACACATTGAAATGAAATACATATAGCACGATACTATTTATGCGAAACGTAGAAACACACTACAGATTTTCCACGTATGTATGCACATACAAACAACGTCCACCAAGCAAACTACGGCAGTCACCCTCGGAAAGGAGATTGGAACTGAGGTGCTGGTCAAAAGAGACTTTAGGCTTAACTTACATGTTTTTTTTTTTTTTATATATGAAATTTATTGACAAATTGGTTTCCATACAACACCCAGTGCTCATCCCAAAAGGTGCCCTCCTCAATACCCATCACCCACCCTCCCCTCCCTCCCACCCCCCATCAACCCTCAGTTTGTTCTCAGTTTTTAACAGTCTCTTATGCTTTGGCTCTCTCCCACTCTAACCTCTTTTTTTTTTTTTTTCCTTCCCCTCCCCCATGGGTTCCTGTTAAGTTTCTCAGGATCCACATAAGAGTGAAACCATATGGTATCTGTCTTTCTCTGTATGGCTTATTTCACTTAGCATCACACTCTCCAGTTCCATCCACGTTGCTACAAAAGGCCATATTTCATTTTTTCTCATTGCCACATAGTATTCCATTGTGTATATATACCACAATTTCTTTATCCATTCATCAGTTGATGGACATTTAGGCTCTTTGCATAATTTGGCTATTGTTGACAGTGCTGCTATGAACATTGGGGTACAAGTGCCCCTATGCATCAGTACTCCTGTATCCCTTGGATAAATTCCTAGCAGTGCTATTGCTGGGTCATAGGGTAGGTCTATTTTTAATTTTCTGAGGAACCTCCACACTGCTTTCCAGAGCGGCTGCACCAATTTGCATTCCCACCAACAGTGCAAGAGGGTTCCCGTTTCTCCACATCCTCTCCAGCATCTATAGTCTCCTGATTTGTTCATTTTGGCCACTCTGACTGGCGTGAGGTGATACCTGAGTGTGGTTTTGATTTGTATTTCCCTGATAAGGAGCGGCGCTGAACATCTTTTCATGTGCCTGTTGGCCATCTGGATGTCTTCTTTAGAGAAGTGTCTATTCATGTTTTCTGCCCATTTCTTCACTGGGTTATTTGTTTTTCGGGTGTGGAGTTTGGTGAGCTCTTTATAGATTTTAGATACTAGCCCTTTGTCCGATATGTCATTTGCAAATATCTTTTCCCGTTCCGTTGGTTGCCTTTTAGTTTTGTTGGTTGTTTCCTTTGCTGTGCAGAAGCTTTTTATCTTCATAAGGTCCCAGTAATTCACTTTTGCTTTTAATTCCCTTGCCTTTGGGGATGTGTCGAGTAAGAGATTGCTACGGCTGAGGTCAGAGAGGTCTTTTCCTGCTTTCTCCTCTAAGGTTTTGATGGTTTCCTGTCTCACATTTAGGTCCTTTATCCATTTTGAGTTTATTTTTGTAAATGGTGTGAGAAAGTGGTCTAGTTTCAACCTTCTGCATGTTGCTGTCCAGTTCTCCCAGCACCATTTGTTAAAGAGGCTGTCTTTTTTCCATTGGATGTTCTTTCCTGCTTTGTCAAAGATGAGTTGGCCATATGTTTGTGGGTCTAGTTCTGGGGTTTCTATTCTATTCCATTGGTCTGTGTGTCTGTTTTTGTGCCAATACCATGCTGTCTTGATGATGACAGCTTTGTAGTAGAGGCTGAAGTCTGGGATTGTGATGCCTCCTGCTTTGGTCTTCTTCTTCAAAATTCCTTTGGCTATTCGGGGCCTTTTGTGGTTCCATATGAATTTTAGGATTGCTTGTTCTAGTTTCGAGAAGAATGCTGGTGCAATTTTGATTGGGATTGCATTGAATGTGTAGATAGCTTTGGGTAGTATTGACATTTTGACAATATTTATTTTTCCAATCCATGAGCAGGGAATGTCTTTCCATTTCTTTAAATCTTCTTCAATTACCTTCATAAGCTTTCTATAGTTTTCAGCATACAGATCCTTTACATCTTTGGTTAGATTTATTCCTAGGTATTTTATGCTTCTTGGTGCAATTGTGAATGGGATCATTTTCTTTATTTGTCTTTCTGTTGCTTCATTGTTAGTGTATAAGAATGCAACTGATTTCTGTACATTGATTTTGTATCCTGCAACTTTGCTGAATTCATGTATCAGTTCTAGCAGACTTTTGGTGGAGTCTATCGGATTTTCCATGTATAATATCATGTCATCTGCAAAAAGCGAAAGCTTGACTTCATCTTTGCCAATTTTGATGCCTTTGATTTCCTTTTGTTGTCTGATTGCTGATGCTAGAACTTCCAGCACTATGTTAAACAACAGCGGTGAGAGTGGGCATCCCTGTCGTGTTCCTGATCTCAGGGAAAAAGCTCTCAGTTTTTCCCCGTTGAGGATGATGTTAGCTGTGGGCTTTTCATATATGGCTTTTATGATCTTTAAGTATGTTCCTTCTATCCCGACTTTCTCAAGGGTTTTTATTAAGAAAGGGTGCTGGATTTTGTCAAAGGCCTTTTCTGCATCGATTGACAGGATCATATGGTTCTTCTCTTTTTTTTTGTTAATGTGATGTATCACGTTGATTGATTTGCGAATGTTGAACCAGCCCTGCATCCCAGGAATGAATCCCACTTGATCATGGTGAATAATTCTTTTTATATGCTGTTGAATTCGATTTGCTAGTATCTTATTGAGAATTTTTGCATCCATATTCATCAGGGATATTGGCCTGTAGTTCTCTTTTTTTACTGGGTCTCTGTCTGGTTTAGGAATCAAAGTAATACTGGCTTCATAGAATGAGTCTGGAAGTTTTCCTTCCCTTTCTATTTCTTGGAATAGCTTGAGAAGGATAGGTATTATCTCTGCTTTAAACGTCTGGTAGAACTCCCCTGGGAAGCCATCTGGTCCTGGACTCTTATTTGTTGGGAGATTTTTGATAACCGATTCAATTTCTTCGCTGGTTATGGGTCTGTTCAAGCTTTCTATTTCCTCCTGATTGAGTTTTGGAAGAGTGTGGGTGTTCAGGAATTTGTCCATTTCTTCCAGGTTGTCCAATTTGTTGGCATATAATTTTTCATAGTATTCCCTGATAATTGTTTGTATCTCTGAGGGATTGGTTGTAATCATTCCATTTTCATTCATGATTTTATCTATTTGGGTCATCTCCCTTTTCTTTTTGAGAAGCCTGGCTAGAGGTTTGTCAATTTTGTTTATTTTTTCAAAAAACCAACTCTTGGTTTCGTTGATCTGCTCTACAGTTTTTTTAGATTCTATATTGTTTATTTCTGCTCTGATCTTTATTATTTCTCTTCTTCTGCTGGGTTTAGGCTGCCTTTGCTGTTCTGCTTCTATTTCCTTTAGGTGTGCTGTTAGATTTTGTATTTGGGATTTTTCTTGTTTCTTGAGATAGGCCTGGATTGCAATGTATTTTCCTCTCAGGACTGCCTTCGCTGCGTCCCAAAGCGTTTGGATTGTTGTATTTTCATTTTCGTTTGTTTCCATATATTTTTTGATTTCTTCTCTAATTGCCTGGTTGACCCACTCATTCGTTAGTAGGGTGTTCTTTAACCTCCATGCTTTGGGAGGTTTTCCAGACTTTTTCCTGTGGTTGATTTCAAGCTTCATAGCATTGTGGTCTGAAAGTATGCATGGTATAATTTCAATTCTTGTAAACTTATGAAGGGCTGTTTTGTGACCCAGTATATGATCTATCTTGGAGAATGTTCCATGTGCACTCGAGAAGAAAGTATATTCTGTTGCTTTGGGATGCAGAGTTCTAAATATATCTGTCAAGTCCATCTGATCCAATGTCTCATTCAGGGCCCTTGTTTCTTTATTGACCGTGTGTCTAGATGATCTATCCATTTCTGTAAGTGGGGTGTTAAAGTCCCCAGCAATTACCACATTCTTAACAATAAGGTTGCTTATGTTTATGAGTAATTGTTTTATATATTTGGGGGCTCCGGTATTCGGCGCATAGACATTTATAATTGTTAGCTCTTCCTGATGGATAGACCCTGTAACTATTATATAATGTCCTTCTTCATCTCTTGTTACAGCCTTTAATTTAAAGTCTAGTTTGTCTGATATAAGTATGGCTACTCCAGCTTTCTTTTGGCTTCCAGTAGCATGATAAATAGTTCTCCATCCCCTCACTCTGAATCTAAAGGTGTCCTCAGGTCTAAAATGAGTCTCTTGTAGACAGCAAATAGATGGGTCTTGTTTTTTTATCCATTCTGATACCCTATGTCTTTTGGTTGGCGCATTTAATCCATTTACATTCAGTGTTATTATAGAAAGGTACGGGTTTAGAGTCATTGTGATGTCTGTATGTTTTATGCTTGTAGTGATGTCTCTGGTACTTTGTCTCACAGGGTCCCCCTTAGGATCTCTTGTAGGGCTGGTTTAGTGGTGTTAACTTACATGTTTTAACAGGCTGCGTTGTTTGTGCAATTAGAGACTTAGCTAAAGATAAAAATGATTACTGTGACAGATGGTATGTTTCCAAAGATGGCTACAACCATAACTCCATTTCCCCTCTCTCTTGGCAGTGTGACCTTGCCTCCCCCATCAGCTTCCAAATGTAGAGCCAACATCCAACACCAGGCTCAATGACATCCAAGGTAAGCTTGGAACCATCACCTAACCCTGCTTGATTAGTCAACCCTCACAAAACCCTACAAGCTAATGCTGCCGGTATCCCCATTTTACAGAGGAGCAAGCTGAAGCTCATTTCAGGAATCAGAGAGAGCAAGCAACCAGGAAAAAAAGAAACAGGAAAAAAATCATATGGAAAAATATTCAATCCTCTCATCAATCATCAAGGAAATAAAAGCAAAACAAAGTTTTTGTTGTCACACTTATTAACCCATAAAACTAAAAAAAAATGATAATATTTATTACTATGAGATTTGTATGCACAAACATAGGTGGAAATGCAAATCAACACAATACTTTGGGAAACAATTTGGCAATGTGCATCAAGAATCATAATGTGTTTTGGAGTGCCTGGGTGGCTCAGTCAGTTGGGCATCCGACTCTTGATTTACATTCAGGTCATGATCTCATGGTGCATGGAGCTTGCTTAAGATTCCCTCTCTCCCTCTTCCTCTGACCCTTCCCCACTCACGCTGTTGCTAAAAAAAAAAAAAAAAAAAAAAAAAAATTTAAATCATAATGTGTTTCAAATAATAGATTTCGATCTACTTCTAGGAGTTTATCTTATGGAAATTATACAAAGAAATAAAAACGTTTTCACACAAAGATGTTCTTTGTATTATCATGCATGTAATTAGGGGAAAAAAGTCCTCTTTGTCCTGGATTTGTGTATTTCCCCCTTCTTTGTTAACTGCTTTTAATGATTAATTGAAATATATAACTATAAAAATTCAGGACACACATTTTTTTTTTTATGAAAGTTGGTTTTTTTTTTTTTTTAATAGAAATGATGTTAATAGTTGAATGCCCATAAGAAAATACCAGGCGGGATTACACGAGAATAATCAAACTTTATGAGAGTGTTAGGGTCCATTTTCTTTTCTTTTATTTAAAAAAGTATTGTTAATGTTTATTTATTTTTGAGAGAGAGAGAGACAGAGCACGAGCAGGGGAGGGGCAGAGAGAGAGGGAGACACAGAATCTGAAACAGGTTCCAGGCTCTGAGCTGTCAGCAAAGAGCCTGAGGCAGGGCTCGAGCTCAGAAGGGTGAGATCATGACCTAGACCAAAGTCAGACGCTTAACTGATTAAGCCAAACAGGCGCCCCGTGTCCATTTTATTTTCAAGAAGCTTAGTAATATTGTCATCCTGCTTAAAAATTTATTTTTAAAAGGACAAAATTGTGTGGATGTTGCTTTTCTGTCTACCAGTCTCTCTTCCTAGATCACAGCTTATGCCTGAGAGAGTCCACACCAGGATATCTGTCCCTACAGTCCAAAGCATAATGGGTTTCTCCCTGCCCCCTACGGTAAAATGATGGCAGCAGGACAGTAGGTGCCCAGGCCCATCCGGGAGTTCAGGGCCCTGCCACTGGGCCCATGATGGGGAGCCGGGCCTGGAACGTCCACGGTCTTGCTGCATGAGTCTGGCATTCTTCATCATCCAGGCCTGTCTGCTGGCGGCTGAGGTCCTTGACAGTTGGTTAATCTGCAGTGCGGTTTAAAGCCAAAGTCTGCAATTGAATTATTCTGTTATCTAGATTGAGGATTAACACCTCTACTGATTTGATGTAGAAAATGGCTCAGAAATCCCCCTTGACAGTCTCTCTCTTTATCAAGAAACCACTCCGATCTCACCCACTTAGCAATTCACAGTGTCTATATTAACCGAAATTAGGTAGGTCCCAATCTGCCCACTCTGTCCAACCCAAGGACAAGGTAGTAATAACATACACCTGCCACCTCCCCACCCCCCACCAGGGCCTGGAATGACTCTGACTTGAAGTTCATAAAACCCAGACCCTTTCATAACCCTTGCTACCAGGAGATAACAAGCCTCCACATGGCACTCTTACCAGCCTTCCAGCTCATTCTCCCAGGAGAGCTGAAAAGGATTTTTTAAAGATCCTCTGGTGGCTTCCCATTGCACAGATAACAGAAACCACCCCTGGCCCAGCCCCCAATGGTTGACCGGCCTGGCCCCTGGGGCCTCCCCGGCAGGCATTTCCACTTGTCCCTGCCTCTGCTGGGACAATCTTCCCTCTCCTCCAGAGTGACCAGGAAGCCCTGGTTTGCCTGGCACTTTCCTTTTACCACTGAGGAAACCTCTCAGTCTCTTGCAAACCAAAATGGTTAGTCAGGCTTCTTCCCCCCTCTCCCCACACTAACCCACACTCCTAACCAGCCATGCTCATGCTTCAGCAGGTCTTAGACCTAATGCCACTTCTCCGAGAGGCCAGATCCCTCCCTACCACACTCCCTACATCTAAATTGGGTCCTCATTGTGATTCTCTCTCCAGACACTCTTTTCTTTTGCTTGAGGGCACTTATGCTAATCATTCACAGTCATTTATTGAAGGTCTCCTATGTGCTATGCACTGTGTTACGGGCTGGGGATAAAGTAGTAAATATGCAGAAACTCCCTCACTTCATGGACCTTACTTACATCCGAGAAGAAGAACCGGGTCTAATTACATAGGTAAGATGACATGGTATGTTAGGGTGTGATCAGTATGACAGAGAAAAGTAAAGCAGAGAAAGGGACAGAGGGTGTGAGGAGTGGAGTCTGCAGTTTTAAACAGGGTGCCCAGGGGAGGCTGACTGAGGTTACATCTTGATCCTAAAAGATGAGGGGGGCAAATGGGGGAAATATTCCAAGCAGATGGAACAGAACATGCAAAGCCCTGAGCAATGAACAACAAAGAAGCCAGAGTGACTGGAGCAGAGTGGTGAGAGGAGAAGCAGGAGGTACAGTCAGAGAGATAATGGAGGTCTGACCCTGTAGGGCCTGGTAGGTCCCTATAACTCGTGTGGTTTTTACACTGAGGGAGACAGGAAGCTATAGCTAGGTTTCGGTGAGGGGAAGAACATGATCTGCCTTAGGATTTAATAGGGGCACTCTGGCAGACACCTGATAGGAGGCTTTTAAACTATTCTGGTGGCAGATGGGGGTGAATTAAACAAGAGTAGTAATAAGAGAGTTGAATTTGTCTAACCCTGTATTGTGAAGGTAGAGGTGAAAAGGTTTCCTGATAGATTGGATATGGGTGGGAAAGAAAGAAGAGTCCAGAAGACTCCAAGTGGCATTGACTTTGGTGAGCAGATGGTGCTTCCATTTACTGAGATGAGTGGGAAGGGCTGTGGGCTGTAGACTGGTTGAGAACAACTGGAGCATGTTGATCTTTAGACAATTCGATATCGGGGAGAGAATTAGATAAATGAGGCTACAGGTCAAGAGAAAGATGGAGTTGTCAAAATATAGATTATATTTAAGGCCATAACACAGTAGATGGAGTCATTAAATGAGCTAAATGTAGACAGAAAAAAGAAATGCCCAAAGACTAAGGTCCAGGATGCATCCACATTTTGAGGTTAGAGAAATGAAAGGGAGAAGGAATGGCCACTGTGGTGGGAAAAATGTTGTCCTGGAGACCCCCTGAGGGAAGGGAGGGGGCTCCATGGAGTCAAATGCTGCTGCTTTGTCCAATAAGAGAAGAGCTAAGAATTAACCCACAGTCATTAGACTTGTTCAAGGCAGTTTCAGTGGAGTGTTTGGGGTTAAGCCTGATGGGAGTGGGCTCAAGGGGAGTAGGGAAGAGATAGTATGGATCTTTTTTTCAAGGAATTTTGCTCTAAATGGAAAGAGAGAAAAGGAGCAGTATTTGGAGGAGGAAATGCTGTCAGGAGAGGAATTTCTTTTCTGTTTTATTTCTGTCATTTATTTCGTTCGAATGTGGGAGACACAGCAGGGTGTGTTTCTGCTTATGGGAAGAATACAGAACAGAAGCAAATATGGATGACGCCGGAAGAGAAATTGATGAGATAGAGACATTCGTAAATGGGAGGGAAGAAAGGAGACCTAAATCAGAAGCGGAGGTGGGCCTTACGTGGGAATGTGCAGAGTCAGTCCTTAGGACTAGGAAAGAAGCTCGAGTGTCCCGGCCACACACACACACACAAGGTGGTGGATGAGCGGACCCGGTGGTGGGAGCATATGGAAATTCTTTCCAGATCGCTTCCATATTCTTAATGAATAAGGAGCAAGGTTTGCTAGCCAGTGTCCAATATGGAAAACAGGAAACATTCTCAAGCAGAGAGAAGTTTAATGCAAAAAACTGGAAATGCTGAAGAAGTGGTCCCTGTAAGGGGACTGTTGGTTTGCTGGTGAAGTCACTGCCAACGCTGAGCAGAAGTCACCCTCTCCATTGGCTCCAGCAATGCTGATTGCCTGGGGCCTGCACCTGTGAGCAGCTGCTATCGCAGGAGCCCAAACTGGGATGACCTCTCCCCTCCTCCTGCCTTGCAACCTAGGGTCAATGCCTCCTCTTGGCAGAGGCTAACAGCAAAGCAGCTAGAGAAGGTCTGGGAGACGTAGTTTTGAAACTTCCTGCCTGCTGCAATCCAGGAAAGATCTTGGAAGACCACGAATGGAGTTAAGTACTACCAACCACACAAGATCATCATCCGAGAGTGAGGATGAGGGAGAGATATTGGATGTTTAAGGAGAGAGACAAGGGCACGCGGTAGTTATCTAGCAGAGAGAAGGCATGGCTGGGCCTAAGAAATACAATACAATTGCTTGCCAGTTTTAAGGGCACACTAGAGGTCAGTGAGCAAGCTTTTAAAACTAGAACACTTAGTGTATTCTCCTCCAGCTCTGTGTCCTACTCAGTGGAGTAGGCAAAGATGTGGTTTAATCAAGAGGTTCACTGCAACAAGAGTAGGGCAAGGGAATTGAGGGTGTATTTAAGGTAGTGATTAGAATACCTGGCTGGAGAATTTAAGCTGAGTAAGGGAGGACGTGAAGACACAGGGAGGGTCAGACAGTGGACATGTTTATGTACTAAGTTCCTATCTCTTCCATAACCGAGTTTCTTGTCATTAAAGACCATCCTATTTAGCTCACCGCTGTATTCCTAACACCTAGAATGTTGCCTACCACCCAGTAAGAATAAATATCCTTTGGATAAATAGCCAAGGGGGTAAATGGATGAATGTGTCCAATCCTATGGCCCCTTCTAGAGTGTCAACTCTGTGAAATCACAGACCATGTCTGGCTTGTTCATTTCTGTGTCCTCAATATGGTCATAGCGCCTAGCACATTGTAGGTATTCAAATGTATTTGTTAAAATGAAATGAACCATTTTGAAAGGCAAGAAAATGAAACTCGGCAAGCAGAAGCAGATTATGTCATAAAATATATGGGCAAGCTGTATAGGACCCATAGACTCCAGCCGGGGAGGAGGGGACAAATGGAGGCCTGGTAGTAATCAGCATAAGCAAGTCAAGTGCCAAATTCAAGTTCAGGGTAAGCACACCTTACAATTCCCAATCCGTTTAAACTAAAGGAATGAACAGAAATATGGCAGCACCAGAATAGGCAGGGGTCACTTTTGTGCAAAACTGTGTTAGTGGCAAGGATGAAATGGATGAAGTGTGATCTAAAGCCCAGGCTCAGGGTTTCGGAATTTGGAGTTGGTGCAAAAAAGCCAATTCTTTCTCCCACTGACTGCCCCAACTCTAGACCAACTCTAGCCAAGCAGGAGTATTATCAACCGATCTGCCTTCCAGCACAGAGAGAGCCAAGTCCAGCCCAGGTGAGTTGAACGTGCCAAGAGGTGGGGGAGATCTGAGGTGGGGTGCCACAAGCACGTGCCCATTCATTCAGCCTGGGAAGGTCTAGCCCTGGACAAATTTGTGAATTTGGCAATGTTGCCTCATGAACTTCTAGAATCTTGGCTCCAGGCTTCCACCCAAGTTTTTTATCTGGTCTCCTTAATGTGAGGTTAAGTCCGCCAACACTTCCTCACATATCCTTCAAAACTGCTCGTAGTCAGAATAGATTCGAAATTCATGTGAAGTTAAACACCTCATTTCCCCGGTTGACAGCAAGCTTTTTGGGGGCAAAGACTTCACCTTATTCACCTTTATTCACCCTGCCCCAACTCGCATTCTATCTCTCTCTCTCTCAAAAAAAAAAAAAAAAAAAAAAAAAAAAAATTAAAAAGAATTTTCAATAAAAAATAAAATTAAAATAAAAATTAACTTTGTAGAACATGCTATCAGCTGCCTATCAAGATAGGGTGCACTGTGATCCTGGCTGCCAATTTGCCTGAAGTGAATTTCAGGAAGAAGTGGGAGCAATCAAGCAATTGCAAGTTGGGTGGATGTGGGGAGAGGTAAGTAGCTCAGGGTAGATATAAGATGTAGCAAGATAATGTTTGCTAGAAGGTTGTATCTGCTCAAGAAATAGAGGCTCAAAGGTGCCTGCTTTGGAGAAAATATTTGAGTCTGGGGTCCAGGGAGAACAAAAGAAAGGGCAGAGGCAACATCCAGGGAAACTGAGGCAGACAGGGAAGAAATAACAGGAGCAGAGGGGGGCCTTGGCAGTCCGTGTCCTGGAAAGGCAGATCCTGGATTCCAGGATGTATGAAGGGATGCTCTCCTCCTCATAACAGGCCCGTGGGAGAGGGTCCCAAATTCTTGCTTTACAGATGGGAAACTGAGGCTCATGGAGGCAGCTGAGGACATTGAAGGCTGCTCCATGGCAGACAGGTGATGACCACCGATGCCCCTGCCCCCCGACCACCATCTTCCAGGCTCAGCAGTCCTGCAGCACTGGACAGGACCACGGGCCCCAGGGGCAGCAGGGCTCTGTGTGCATTACCAGTCCTGAGGCTCTCCCTTCACTGGGGAGCACAGGACCACACTCTGTCCGGTGCCCTATGTCACAGTCTAAAGAACAGCAATGTGCCAGCACTAATGGTGAGTGGGAGTCCACCAATATTGTGACTGAGTGAATGACATGGATCTGCTATGTTGCTTTAAGGACCTCTGGGCGGCTAAGCTGTTTAGCAAGATGGCCTGTGTCCTGGCCGAGATGGACCAAGCTTCCTTCCCAACTTTGGCTGACAAGGCTCTGGACCACCAGGTAAGGGAGACCAGCTCACTGTGGCCCCCTCCTTGTTTGGTACTTTCAACTCTGCCTCTAGACCTGCTAGGATGATGCTGGACACATAAGGAGATCTCAGTTTATAAATACATACACACATATTATCTTTGGTTGAAAATAAGCCCAGGACTGCTAAAGCTCTCTTCCTCCCAGTCTCTTACATGACAAGGGTAGTCAAACAAATTAAACATCAACAGAAAGTCCTTGGCAAGTCATTGAAATCTGCCATCATTTGCTTAAGTAACCTGGCCAGCATATTTGGACAACACTAATGTCCATGGCAGGAAGGTCACTGATTCTTGAGAAAAAAAAATGCACTTCAGGGCACATAAAAAAATATTAAAACAAAAAAATATATATATATATATACGCAAATATATGGTAGAATTGTTTTGTCATTTCTAAAAAGGTGGTTTTGAAGTATTTAAGTTTACCTAAAAAAATAATTATCGAATTTTTAAAGAGAGAAACTATTCCACTCACCTGATTTATAGCAAGTAAAAACATAATATAGATGCAAAAACAATTTAAAAGCATTCTATGTTGTCATTAGAGATGAGAAAAGCATTGGAGGCTGGAAAAGTTGAGAAATTAAAGGTAAAAGGAATATACAGGAGTCACGAGGATATGCAGGCTCACGCTCAGATTTTTTTTCCTAGAGTAATGTCGCCACCTTGTGGCCATATAGGATATGGCTGCTACAGACAGAACAAGGGCAAGTTTGAGTTCCTGCCAACTTTTACAGATTCAATCCTCTGGATGCACTGGAATGTGTTCTCTCTTCCTTCTTGCTGTACCACTTCTACATACGGTCTTACCGTTTTGAAATGCTACCTATTCCAGGCTTTAAAGCATTAGCCATGCACCTGTGGCCTGACCTACACTATATTCACTGCTCAGCCAAGTCAAGAACTTAGCCCAGTATGGAATGCCTTTCAAGGACATGGGCCAAGTGGTCCCCACCTACTTTATCCAACAGCAGGAAGAAGGTGTGTTAATAATTTGATTAGAAACCCAAGACCATTGGAGAGACCAAAAAATGCAAATTTTAGGTCACTGGCAAATTCTAATGAGCATTTTCTGGTCTATTTCATTTCTTTGCTACTTGGTATAAAAATAATGTGGCTTGAAATAAATTTCTCTCTGGTGGCAGAGATAACTTCCTGATACCAGAGCTCATTGAGAACAAGAGACAGGGTTATCTTAGCTTTCCCCGAAGGTCAAGGACAGCCCTCTCATTTGTGGGATTTGACAGTTGGTGGATACCCTCCCCTGACCCAAAGCTTCATCACCATCCCACCATTAGAAGCCCATTGCCTTGGGGTTTGGGGTCCTCCTCTTTCTCATGCTGCCCAGAGGTTGGAAGGCAGGACCCTAATAGTAGATTTCACTGGGAAAGGAACATCTCAGTGGCCAGCATCCCTGCTGGGAAGACGGTGGGAGATCAGTGGTGACTGGCTTGGAAAGCTATGGGATAGGACTTCAAAATCTGCCTGCCATTCCAGATACAGTCAGTATTCCATTAGTCTGCTGCCAGTCACTTACATCTTAGTATAAATTAACCTAATGAACAAAGCTTCTTCGTAACGGAAGGGTCCAGCAGGAGAACAGGGAGAACTGGCGGGGCTGAGGTGGGGGAAGGGGTCAAGGAGGGTGATTACATGTCAGTAAAAGAAATAGAAATAGAAATAGAAATAGAAATAGAAATAGAAATACAAATACAAATACAAATACAAATACAAATACAAAGAATGGTGTGAGGCCATTTACTGCAACACAAGGGCAGTTCTTCCAGGTTAAGCCCACAGTCTCTTGATAGTAGAGCTGTTCTGATCACCTCATCGGATTTAGGTGCAACTCAAAACATATCCATTCTACTTTGGGGTCTTAAAGCAATTAAATGATCTTTTTTATAACATGCTTCTCTTTCTCTTTAAAGGTACTGCACTGGAAACTGACCCTGTTTCCTGTTTTGTAATCCCACTTCTGTCCTTTATGGGACTCTCCATCTGTGGTGAGGTACTTGGTCTCTGAACCTCCAGGAGGGCTGCGGAGAGGATGACCTCCCTGGACGGGGCGACCGGCTTGGAACCAGCGCTCAGGGCCCCAGTCCCACCTCTGCTGATGGGAAACTGCTCTCTTCAGTCCTCTACCTTTTCCTTTCGACCCCGGATCCAGCTTTGTAATCGGGAAAATTGGGTATGCTTTCTCCCTCCAGGTTAGAACAATAAAGTTTCTTGCCTCATTGGGCCATCCAGTGTATGAGCGCCCCCGACCTGCACTCCTCTCTCTGGACTTACCAGCCTTCTCAAACGCATGCAGTCCACGGCAGTGCATGCCAACGCAGTGTGAAGAAGGAGGTGCTGCTCTGAGAACGCCTCCTTTCTAAGGGCCTCTCTCCAGGATGTCCCTTGAGGAGTCCCTCAAGAATTCAGAAAGGCAGAGCGCAACACAGACTTAAGCCATTAGGTCTGGGACCACATCTCTGTCTCCGGTGCCAAGATTCTGCATAAGCCTATTCACTGTGGTGGCCCAGCTGCAACCATGAAAGCCCCTGAGAGAGATCCAAGTGAAATGAGGCCTCCCAGACCTCCTCTTTGGAACTGGCCTAACCCCCTTAGTGGCAGCCCCCTGGTATTTCTCTCTGTTACCAATGAAAAAGGGACCTGATCTCTTAGCACTGGTTCTTTAACTGCCCATTCCTACAGCTGGAGAGACAGAGACAGCCCCACCCACCACACAGAACACCCCCGGCTCCTTTCACCCCAGAAGCAAGAATAAGTGAGGAAGGAGTACTGGGGATACAGACAGATGTCCATGGAAGATCGTGTTGGAGTTTGGAGGACTTTACGTAGGGTGGGGCTGGGAGGGGTGGGGTGGGGATATGTGTGCATGGAGAGAAGAGTCTAGGTGGTCCCAGCATCGATTTGCAGGTGACAGAGCTGAGCACCAGGTCTCAGAGTCGTGATGTGGTGTGGCCACCTACAGTCATGAACTGGCAAGGCCAGAGATACACCTCTAATTGGGCTTACCCAGGGTCTGGAGGAGCAGGCTAGAGGCTCTGAACCTGTGGATTCGGTCACACACAGCTTGTCAAGGGTAAGGAAGGTGGGGATATGTGCATAAACACAGGGCAAAACCAACACATGTGACAGGCCAAGGCTTGGTCAACGACAGGCCCTAACTGGATCTCAAAGCAGGGCCTGGGCTCTCACAGCTCTGTCCTGAGAAACAGCAAGCACAGTCCTCCAGACCTGACAAGGCTTGTCAAGGTGGCTTTTGGTCCTTTGGGTTACAAGCTCAATTTTTGTCTTATGAAGAATCGTCGATGCATGCACCAAGATTAAGTCCTTTAGGATTTGGCACTGGGGTGGAGAGGTGCAAAATTCAAAAATTCCATGCATTGGGGCTTACAAATGACAAACATTTATTCCTCACAATTCTGAAGGTGGGGAATTCCAACATCAAGGCACCAGCAGATTGGGTGTCAGGAGAACTCTCTTTCTACAGACAAACATTCAGTCTACAGCCCCCATCATGCTGATGACCACTGTCAGTGTTGGTCCTTGAGGCCATCCAATCTAGCACTCAATGAAATTTACCATATCGGAATCTCAAGCCAGCGTCCCTGCCCGAACATATTCCATGTTTATGAAGGCCACCAGCCTTCTGTCTTCAATATGATCACACTGCCATTAGTAACAGACGGTGTCCTCCACTTGTGATGGAAGGACCCTATCTTCTTGCCAAGTCCATTGTACTAATCTCAGAGCCTCCCCGGCAGTGCCTAAGAAGTGACTAAGACTTGTCCCATTGATCTTCCAAGTGGGAAAATCTATTTTCTTTCCTTTCCCTCCCGCCCCCCTTAGGGCGCTTGTTGTCACTGATCTCTGAGAACGGGGAGAAGGGGACTGGGAACCCGCAGCCCCCAGTGCCCTCAGCTGAGTTGCCTCCCTGCCTGCTGTGTGGACCACCATGCCTTCCCCTGATTGGGGAGCTGCTAGGGGTCAGAGGAGCAGAAATCGGGAGAGGGCTTTGACACCATTGGTGTGCATGGTTCACGCTGCTGCACCACGTGCCTAGTTTCTTGGAGAAACTGTAGTGAAAAAGGCTTTCTATTCTGTGACTTCTGTGGTTTCTACTTCAAGCCCCACTCACCACCCTGAGGCCCCTAGCATGATCCCACGGGGGACCACCGGGGACAAATCTGAGCATGAGACCTCATGATGTGACTGGCCTCCTGCAAACAGGCACGGGGAGGGATCACCAGAAGTCTTCTGTCAGGACTAAATCCCAGCTGGGGCCACACAAAACGCTCCCTCCAAGAAGTCGCTGAGATTCTTGCAAAACTTCCACCCTTGCCCACAAAGTGCTTCTCAGAGAGCGGAGATCCAAGACAGAGGTCAAGTGCCCTGGCCTCCTTGTTTGGAGAGTGACACTCCACTTGCAGACTTCCCTTCAGGGGAACGGTCTTATCCCTCTGTTGCCCTTGCACCCTGGACAGTGGTGCTTCTAACTCTTGCCACCATCCTTCCTCTCTGCAGCTGAGGGAAGAACCAGCTGGCCTGGAGGGAGCCTTGGGCCTGAGGGTATGGGGGCTGCCTCGCCAGCCAGGGGTAGTAGCTGTTGCGTGTTGATTCTCTGCTTCCCTGCCTGCTCCATGCCTCGGGTTCCCAAGGGGTTGGTATGGAGCCCCTTATCCTGCCTGGAACGTGCCTCATCTCCTCGTCCCACGGCGGCCTGCTCGGGGCAGAGAGACTAGCTCCACCGTTTTCCCCCGGCTCTCCCGGCAGCTATTCCTATGGAGCCTTTTCATCGGCCTGCACCACGTTTGATGGTGCTTTCCGTGCAGGCTGTCCCCCAGCCATCCTCCTTGGGCAGAGCTGCTGCTGCCCATGGGCCCACAGTCCCCTCACTGCACTCAGCCCTCTGGCCTGACTCCAGGCATGAGCATGAGCCTTGAAGCGCTGCTGTGGCCCATCTACAGCAGTGGCCACCTTGTGGTGTCTCCTGAGACTGCAGCAGACTGGGTAGGCCTTCTCTGTATTCAACTGCACTTTAATTTAAAAACAAACAAAAAAAGATGTATGTATACATATATAGGGGGGGGGGGCTTGGGTGGCTCAGTCAGTTGAACATCCAACTCTTGGTTTCAGCTCAGGCCATAATCTCATGGTTCGTGGGTTTAGGCCCCATGTTTGGCTCTGTGCTGACAAAGCTGAGCCTGCTTGAGATTCTCCCTCTCTCTCTGCCCCTCCCCTGCTCACGCTCTCTCTGTGTTCCTCTAAAATAATATATATGCATGTGTGTATATATACACACATGCATATATATATGTATACATATATATTTGGTGAGGTGAGATATAAAGTGCATAGATGTTAAGCACGCAGCTCAGTGAATTTGTACACGAAGAGACCCTTGTATAGCTGTCACCTAGGTGAAGATGTGGAATGTTCCCACCACCCTAGAAAGTTCCTTCCTGCTGCTCCCGGGCAATGCCCACCCACACCCTGGTCTCAAGGGAGTGGAGAAGGCCAGTAATAGAATATTCTGAAGATCTCCTGGCAAAATTCAAACACACCCTGGCAGGATCCTTGGCGTGGGGGCCAACTTCAGACTGTTCCAGGCCGGCAACTACCCCAGGATCTCCCCCTTATAACAATTGAATCGGGTCAAATGGGAGAAAAGTGAGGCTGCCGAAGTTCGTTAATAAGAGAACAGGATGGTTGGTCATTGTCCTGTGTACCTAAGACCATGCCCTTATGCATGTGGCAAAGGGAACTTTTCAGAGGAAGGCCAAGAGGTGGTCTGCATCATTAAAAGCATGAGGGGGTGACTTCTCAGGGGATTGCTTCATAGGTCACATGTGACAGCATGAGCAGGAGAGATCCCTGCTCCAGCCAGAGGGTCCTCCCTTGCAGTTAAAAGCACACTGAGCAAGTGGTCTACCACCTTACAGTGAGGGTAGACCCCAGAACTCCAAGAAGCATTTGATTCAGTTCCTGTATGTGTCCTGAGTCCTTTGCAAGAGGCTTGCTGCAGCCTCACACACTTGTCTTGGAGCTGAGGGAGTAGCCGGGGACGCTGTGTGGACCAACAGAGGGAACAGCAAGCAGGCAGAGCTCCTGAGTACAATCCGTTTCTCGGTTGTTCCACGAGAGGTGCATAGCATCTGGTTTCTGCAGTGTGAGGGCAAGCATGTGGTAAACCTGGAACTTCCAAAGGAGTCGTGGGGTGAATAGAATGGGGGCACTGGTGCTGGGTTGGGCCCAGATCCTGAGATATGTGTGCCGAGTGGACTAACTCCACCTCTTTCGTGTGTTTCTGTAAGAAAGGCTTTTAGCTGCAGTCACAGTGACTCAAGCATCGAGACTTTGTTCTGTCATGTGAATCCAGGGAAAAGATAGTCCCAGCTGGAGCTGCTCTAGAATGATGTAATAAGGCACCCTGGCTCTCTCTTCCCGGAACCTTTCCTCTCCAGGATTGTTGCCTGGTGGTCCCGAAATAGCAGATGCATCTCGTGGAATCAGCGTCCTGTCCACGGTAAAGGAAGGATGATGGGAGAGAAGAAAGGGCAGATCTGCATGTCGGCTGAGTCCACCTGTTTTTATCAAGAAAGAAAGACCCTCCCTGGAAGTCTCCTTTTGCAAACTTCCACTTAGATCTCCTTGACCAGAATGGGGCCACCCACAGACCAGCGACAGACTGAGGACACCTATCCTACCTTATCTTCTTAAGGGAAACAAGATAGATGTAGCCCAGGCCCATTTGAACAAATGGAGGTTCTGTTAGCAGGAAAGGGGGGCAGGAATAGAGACTAAAAGGGGGAATGAGTACTCAGTGGATTTTTGTGCTGTGTAATACTGGAAAACTCTGATCAACAATAGATGATGGGGTGCCTGGGTGGCTCAGTTGGTTAAGCATCTGACTCTTGGTTTGGGCTCAGGTCATGATCTCATGGTTCATGAGTTTGAGCCCTGCGTCAGGCTCTGTGCTGACAATGTGAAGTCTGCTTGGGATTTCCTCTCTCTCCCTCTCTTTCTGCCCTTCCCCTGCTCACGTGCTCTTTCTCTCTCAAAATAAATAAATAAACTTTAAAACCACAACAACAACAGATGGTGAACATTTCTTTCAAAGGTCTTATCCTCTTTAGTTTCTGCTGCTTTGGGTCACTCTCCAGTGCCCCCAAACACCTATATTTTTAATGTCTTGTCCAGGTTTGTAATTGTTATGTCAGTAGGGTTAGCCTATTATGAGTTAATTCATCATTATCAGAAGCTAGAAGCCTCCATATTTTTGTGAGTTCATCAGTTTATATTTATTACGTTCGGGTTAACTAATGCTTAAACTCATTCAATCAGTTGTCTAAACAATGACTTTGCATAATAAAGTATTTGATTGGGCTCACATATTCTACTCCTGGGAGCTCTGAATGAACAAATTACACTTAGTGCTACCTCAAGGAGACCAAATGAGTATACGGGACGTATCATTTACTGTGAGGAGAAAAATGTCATAGGAAATAAGATCTCCACCTGCAAGCCTTACCAGGATTCCTAAAATCCTCCGTTGGCACTCGTGCCATGACCATGCCTGCTCTCTCAGGCCAGCTCTGGTAGCCATATCAACTCTTCCAGTAGCCTTGATGTGTGTTGTGTTGGGTCCAGACTCGCTTCTCCTCCCCAGTGGCCTGGAGAAGGTCTGTGCGCAGACCTTGGGTGTATAGTGACTTAGCAGAGTAACTTAACAGTAACTTAACAGAGCTGATAGCCCAATAAAAAAAATACAGGGTAGATAAGTGGACACACACCAAAAAATCCAACTATATGCTATCTACATGACACTCACTTTAAATTTAAGCACACACATAAGCTAAAGGTGAAGGGATGGAAAAAGATATTCCATGAAGATGGTACCTAAAATAGAGTAGGGGTGGCTATACTTATATCAGACAAAATAGACTTTTAGTCAAAAACTGTCACAAGAGAAAAGAAGGCCATTACATAATGATAAAAGGGTCAACTCACCAAGAAGATATAATAATTATAAATATAAGTGCACTCAACATTGGAGTACCTAAATATAAAATGTAAACCTGGGTAGATCCGAAGAGAGAAATGGATAGAGATACAATGATAGCAGGACACTTTGATATATCACTTTCAATAACGGATAGATCATCCAGACAGAAAATCAATAAGATGACAGCAGACTTGAATAGACCAAAGGGACCTAAGAGACATATACAGATCATTCCATCAACAACAACAGAATAAGATTCTTCTCAAGCTCACATAGAATATTCTCCAGAAGAGATCATATATTAGGCTACCAAACAAGTCTTAACCAATTAAAGAATCATTTCAAGTATCTTTTTCAACCACAATGGAGTGAAACTAGAAATCACTAACAAAAGGAAAACAGGAAAGTACATAGAAATTAAACAGCACACTCTTGAATAACAACCAGATCAGAAAGAAGTCAAAGGGAAATTAGAAAATATCTCAAGACACACAGGAATGAAAATAGTTGATATCTTCCCTCCCCAGCCCTTAAGAAGGAACTTCTTTTAAAAAAATTTGTTTTCAAGTGTATTTATTTTTTGAGTGAGAGAGAAAGAGTTCACATAGGAGGGGAGGGGCAGATAGAGAGGAAGAGAGAGAATCTCAAGAAGGCTCCACACTGTCAGCACAGAGCCTGATGCGGGGCTGGAACTCATGAACCATGAGATCGTGATCTGAGCTGAAGTCAAGAGTTGGACGCTTAACTGACTGGGCCACCCAGGTGCCCCTAGAAGGCACTCCTTTTGAAGAAGGTTTAATGAAGCCCCACCTTCCTTGTAACTTCTGTTTGGACGCATTCCTTTTAGGCATGTGCTGGCTCACTCCACCTGCTGCCCCTAACAGGTATGCAGCATGATACCAGCACTGAGCAGGGTTGACTGACCTAATGAAAGCAGAGTCAGGAGAAAGCAGAACTTAAAAGTTCTGCTTTAACAATGGGACTAACTTTGTTAAAATTTGACTGATGTTGTAAAAATGAATGAGGATAACATACTTCTAAGCAGTAAATTCCAGAGTAGGTTGCCAATCATAACACTCCCTCTGCCCACCATCCTCCACCTCCCACCAGTCCTGGCCACAGGAGTAAGAATGTGCCCCAGGTGGTTCAGTCAGGCTCCTTTCCAAAGATTTTTAAAATTAAAACTAATTGGAATGAAGAAAAACCCCTTCCTTTCTGATGATGACACTAGGAAAGTAGGGATGTTGGGGCTCCCGGTGGTGGTGTTTCTATCATCCTGGAGAAAGTTAATATAAGATACCAAGGTTGACATGCAGAGGGGAGGAGAGTCCAGAGTGGGAGAAGAGTCTGGCCACCTTCGGGCACCTAGGTCTAGCCACCCAAGACCAGAATATCCCTGTCTGTCTACAGCAAGATAAGACAATAAATTCCACCCTCCTTGCCTTAGTTAATTTGACTTGGGTTCCATCACTTGCTAACACCAAGCTCCCAGCTAGTACACTGTGCCACTCATTTGGCATGTTATTATACACTCTTTACTGTTGCTAGCAAATGCTTTCATGTAAATGTCTCACTTCCCCAACAAGAAAATAATTGCCTTGACAATGGTAGTTCGGCCCTCATACCTATCCCAGTGCTGAGCACCACACGGGTAAGTGCTTGACATATATTTATTAAAGGTTACTATGAAGCAGATGCACAGCGTTAGGAATAGGAGCAGTCGACAACAGGAATTCTCGTTCAAGTAATTCCTCTGTGTTCTGAACCTGCGCCCAGGTGGCCAGTCCACAGGAGAACAAGCCATGTGATCTGGGAAGGTGCCCACATGACACAATTTATTTGGAAGATTGGGAATTGCTTTCCTTCCATATCGTGACTTGGCATTCCCAGTTTCTCCCTCCTGTCAAGATTTTCAGTAAGGTTCATCTTTCACTGGGTGATGGGTGTTCCCCACGACCTCTCCCCTCACTCTAAGACCAAATATATTATAATAGTATTTATTAAGGTTGAGTCTAGCATTTTGATGAGCTAAAAGGCATTTTCTGAAAGGCATGTGAATGGCCCTCCAAGCTGGGTGCCTTGTCATAGGGGATGGTTTCCTTCACCTGAGTGGTCAAGCCGTTTGTTAACAGTACGGCAAACCCACCCCCCTCCCAGGGTGGAGGCTGCTGCCTCCTGTGGCCTGTGCAAGTGGTTGTTTTTTGTTATTCTTAATGAATATTTTGTTTTCTTATTTTTTTATTCAAGTACAATTAACATACAGTGTTATACCAGCTTCACGTGTACAATGTATTGATTCAACAATTCTATACATTCCTCAGTACTCATCAGTATAAGTGTACTCTTAACTCCCTTCATTTTGGTGGACAGATGGGTGGCTGGTCTGGTGGGCAGAGACAAGACGTACACTTGCACCCAGCAGACCAGCCTGCAATGACTCAGCGTTATTATCTGGGAGCTTTCGCACCTTTTGTGCTTCACTTGAAGTTCTGGCAAATTCTTTCCTTCTGTAGGTTGACATCAACATTGTTTGGCTTCCCGTTGCTGTTTACAAAAAAAAGCAAACACCCATATATCTGGAAATATAGGATTTATGTTTTACTACTGAGTCTCAACATTAGTTGGGGTGTTGGGAAAGAGCTTAATTTGGCTGCTGAGTGGAAACCAAGGGGCTGTGTCTTTGAAAAGATGACACCAGTGGGCTCGGTGCCTAAGCGTCAGTGCCCGCGCAGATGGAGATTCCAAAGATACCCAGGAGTCCGGTCTTTGCGCATGCCTCCGCATGGATGTCATCTGAAAAAGGGAGACATTTTTAAAGAAAGAGCACTAAGAAATATATTATTAGAGTGCAGCAAACCAATGCCTTTTTGTTAATGTTTTGACCGGGGGTGGGGCTGTACATGTATTTTCATGATCCCCAAGTTTTTAGCTATCCTTGTATTGCAAAGGATAGTAATAGCTTAACTTAAAGAAGACTGACAATTCCTAGAAGTGCTGTCTGGCTCTCTTTGATTGATGCTATGACATTCTGCATTGGTGACCTGCCTGTGTGCTTTTACTTATGAGTACTAATGACCCTACCAAAAGAAAAATGTCTTAAATTTTTTTTTCCTGGAGAGTAAAAATGTAATAAATGCTAATTATTGTCTTTTTTCTCTACCTTCTACTGTTCTGGGGAGTTTACCTTTTTGCGTTCTCCATCTGTGGCCTGGCCTCTCTTTCCCTCTGGCCACTCTCCTGTGTTTGGAAACTTTGTATAAAATGCTAGTAATGACTGGTTACCTGGATGAATCAGGGCTTTCTACCTGTTGGTCAGTGCACTCTGCTTGCTCTTCCTAAGACTAGTTTCTAAGACTATCCTAGATTCCTAAATGTTTTTTTAAAACTTTTTTGAAGAATAATTGACAAATGTATTTGCATGCATTTAAAGTGTACAAGGTGATGATTTGATATACATGCATATTGTAGAATGATCACCAAGATCAAGATAACACATCCATCACCTCACAGAGTTAACATAAGTAACTTGTTTGTATGTGTGTGTGGTAAGAATGCTTAAGATCTACTCTCAGCAACTTCCAAGTATACAGTACTGTTTTACTGACTCTGGTCACCATGCCTCATATTAGAGAATACAATAGTTTTTCCTTGGCACCCAGGACATTTTTAAATTTCATCCTCTATGTTAACCCATCAACTTCTCCACCAGACTATGTGTTCCTTAGGGGCAGAGTTGTATTCGTTTCTGCATCTCCCTAACATTTAGCACAATTTCCACACATGGCAGGGGTATGAAATTCCCAAAGTAAACCGAATTGGGTCATGTTCCACGTTGATTTGCATTTCACACAACACCTAGCAGAGCGCCCCGCACATTGGAGCTTTCAGAAAATACGTGATGAAGGATTATTGGTACTCACGTGTCTTCTCCACCACTTCTCCCTTATACAGGGGGACATGACTGCAGAGCTGCTTGATGGGGGAGCCGAACAGGAACCAGTCTACGTGAGTGATCAGAGACTGCAGTGGGCTGTACTTGACCCAGATGTATTTGTCCGAGTACATGTTTTTCAGAGCCTACAGTAATATGGTAGGAGAGGATAGGATAAAGTAAGCTGACATCATCATGTGTGCCTTATGCTAAACTGACTTTTTCTTTTTCGTTTAATTAAGCAGAAGGCGGTCGGGAATCTCAAGACACCATCACTTTCTGAGCACTTAGTCTGCAGAGGGACCTCATTATTACCAATGTTATTTTACTGCCGGTGACAATAAAACCCAGAGAGGGTAAATCCCACGGCAAAGGTAGCACAGATGGGAAATTAGAGAGGGAGAATTAAACACCAGGTTCCTAGCCTTGTGTAGGGTTTGCTTATTCTCACTACCCTGTATTGTTTCTTTGCACCTTCATGTTGTTGGATATTAACTTCACTCATTTTTCTGCCAATCACTATTTCTGAGAGTCCTGCTGTTCAGTCCTTTCTACAAAAACACTGGAATTTATTATAGGCTCTTGTATCGGGGGCTGTATGGTAGAAGTCAAGCTAAGAGGGGTGCCTGGGGGGCTCAGTGGATTAAACTTCCAACTCTTGATTTCAGCTCAGGTCATGATCTCATGGTTTGTGAGCTCCAGTCCAGCATAGGGCTCAGTGCTGACAGCATGGAGCCTGCTTGTGATTCTCTCTCTCCCCCTTATTCTCTGCCCTTCCCTTGCTCTCTCTCTCTCAGAATAAATAACCTTAAAAAAAAAAAAAGATATCAAGCTAAGAGATGCACTCCTGCTCCCAAAAACAATAAATGTGAAAACACTTTAACAGGTGGAAAGTACATAACCATGGTAAGATATATATCATGATCTTCCCCCTTACTCTCTTTGTTCCCATACAGGTACCAGTTTTCCCCTGCTCAAGAACAGGAAATATGCAAGGGTACCGCAGAGTTACCTTCCTCTCATAGATGTATCGTTTTAGTTGGTCCAGAGCAGGGATGGCTTTATGTTTCATGTCCAGGATGTAGCAGGCTCTTCGGGAGAGCACCCTGGATGCGATGTAGCGCTGAGACAGAAAGAGCACAGTTACTGGCCTTCCTGGTTCCCTGGGTTCTGAACTGGTGGGGATGGCATTTGAGCCTTGAGCTTGAACAATGAGTGCCAGTGACTGCTTTTCAATCTGCAATCCATTCCAGCCATGACTTCTTTTACACGGTAGTTTTGTTTTTTCCCCTGCCCTTTCTATCTCTAAAATTGTGCACCCCACTTGTCATGCTTTGCAACGAGGGCCTGTAGTTTGGGTTTAACAATTAAGAAGCATCAGCTCTCCGGAAGCCTGGGTAGCTCAGTCCGTTGTGCATCTGACTTCAGCTCAGGTCATGATCTCACAGTTTGTGAGTTCGAGCCCCACAGTGGGCTCCCTGTGGTCAGCGCAGAGCCCCCTTCGGATCCTCTGACCCCCTCCTACCCCTGTCCCTTCCCTGCTTGTGCTCTCTCTCTCTCAAAAATAAATAAATATTTTTTTAAAAAAGAAGAAGCAACTCTCTGTCTCTTTCTGTTGATGTTGTTCTGCCTTTTCCTCAATTTGGAGTAAATTCAGTATTCTTTAGAACTGTGCTTTCCAATATGTTAATTACTAGCCACATGTGCTATTTAAATTTAAATTCAAGTTAAAGAAAATTTAAAACATATTTCCTCTGTCACATATCTCAAGTGCTCAGTAACCACAAGCAGCCAGTAGCTTCTCTACTGGAAAATGTAGATACAGGACATTTCCACCATTGTAGAAATTTCTACTGGACAGCGCGGCTGTCCTTGACATAACTCACTCACCGCTAACACACACACACATGCTTCATCTATTCTCCCCTCCTTCACTGTCTTCTCTCCATCCTTTCTCCACCTCAGACCCAAGCTGGCCAGACAGGTATGAGCTGGAGGAAGGTAGGATGAAAACAGCAATGGTGGGTGGGGCCCGTGGAGCCAGAAGGAACCGGAAGCCATCTAAGCTTCATCCTGAATGGAATTCTCTCTATGGAGTTCCAAATAATTATACAGTCTGTGAGGCTGTAAATAATTAACAAAACAAATTCTTCTAGTTCCTATTTTTCAATTCTCACAAACTGACAGTTCCTAAAATTCAAAAATAGACTGAGGCAAAGCCTGATGACAGTTGAAGAGGCTTAAACCAAGTCTTTACCACTCTTTTTTTTTTTAAAGACCTTTTGGGGATTTCCTTGAAATCTGTTTTTAAAAACAACTTCAGTACAGCTTCCTTTAAAACTGTATCTTCCAAAGATTCTATACTTTCAAATGTGTCCTAGAACTGCCAATGCCGATGAGGGGGAGGAATGTACGGAAGTTTCTACAAGAAAAGGAGAAGGAAAGCGTGTTCAAATGGTCGGTCAGAGGGACTACAACCACAGCACATAGCTCTCTCCTGTAGGTCCCTAGTCAGGTGGTACAAATGGAAAACAAACAAATAAATAGATAAAGGACCTAATAACCTTTCTGAGCACGTTTGAGACTTGTTGTTAATACCAGCAACTGAAACTTGAAAATAGTTTGGAGTTGTTGGTTAACATGCTTTCCTTCTTCCCGAAGAAGTATGATTTATTGCATATCCTACTTACATAGTTAAATGTGTACAGTTGTTCTGGATTTCTGCTATTATGTGATGGTTTATTCTATAATCATTCTTTTTCTGCATAAGTGTCTGTATTAGAAGCCCTAAGTCATTCATTTATTCATTCAATGAATATTTTTGAGTGTGCCAGGGCTTGCTTTGGGCTTGGTCACCCTTCTAGGCACTTTCTGAGCCTGTAGTGAGACAATATCATTATGCTTCCAATTTCCACCTGAAAAGGTCAAACAAGTGTGTATTTTCCTGTCACACTTTTTTTTTAGAAATGGTTTTGTTTGTTTGTCCATCAATCGCTTGGTTATCTAAAGGGAAAAGGAGAAGTCAGAAAATTCTGAAAGCATTGCCAGTATAGTTCTTGGAATTCAGATGCATAGGAAATGGCTACCCCATCATCCTTGAGAAACCCAGTCTTGGGGAATGTAAAAATTCCCTTGCTGCTTACATGTTTATAGTCAAAAACCGTGGTAGAGGAGCATGATCCTGCATGGATGTTAATGATGGCGAAATGGTTTTCATTGTCAACTGTCACTGTCTCCTGAAGATTGCCGCCATTATTGTTTGGGCTGATGATGTTATAAACCTAGATCAACAACAAAGACATAATGGTTTCTCCGTAAATCATATGCATTGGAAAGGCAACCCACCAGGTAAAATAAAGTCATCCACTTGCTGTGAATGGGAGATCGAAGCCTGAAACCTCTTCCCTGGCATCCTATACCAAAAGCCCATGCTTAAATAAGAATGTGAGGCTCTTCTTCATAGTTCACTATGTTATATATGGGAGAAGTAATGACATCACAGGAGAAATGAAATTGACCACATTTTACAGCAATGGGTTGCATTTTTGAAGGCATTCCAGTTAGAAATAACCAACCTTATTGATTGCACTATTGGGTATTTCTGGGATTCCATCCCAAACAGGGCTCTCTCCTGTCCTTCAGATTATCTTGTATCTTCCTTTTCCTCTCCCAATATCTCCAAGATATAAAGTCCATAATGAACCAACTTACGTCGTATCCATGAGATTGTGTCCCAAAGATGGCCAGCACCAGGCATACCACCTGAAAAACAGACCAGTTGCATCCATTCCACTGAGGGCAAAGACATAAGGAGACACTGGACAGGACAAATACAAGTATCTCACATAGTATCTCACACCTAGAGACACAAGTGGGTGGTCATGAATGGTCAACAGTACATTTCCAAAATGTGAAAACGCATTCACTCATTTGACAGACATTTATAGAGTTCATGCTATTTGTCAAACATAAGATTCTACCTTTAATACCCAATTCCCAACCCTTCCCAACATTATAATCTTCTAGGTAGCATATGTTCTTACACCAAGAACAACTTGGAGCAGGTGAATAGTGAGGAAGGATTTATTTTACTATGGGAATACCCTGGTGTGATCCACACTAGATTTGGATTATAGGAGTCAAGTTGTGTTTTCTGGTTAAAAAAAGAATTATTTAATTCCTTGGGGTTGAGAGGGTAAAATAGATTTAAAATGGATTCATGGGTGACAGAAATACAATGGATTCCCAAGGAAAACATGACAATAGGGTGCTTGGAGGCATGGTTAATTTTTGAGGCTGACATTAAGGAAAGTTCTATATTCTTTTTAGTGATGCCATCAGACAAATAAATGTTAGGTTAACCGGCTGATACTGACACTGAGGCAGTTCTGAAATTTTGCTGTAGTTATGTTAAGAGTTATCCAACATGTTGATCCCAGTTTTGTGCTCTTTTCTGAACATCACAGTGTATGGCACTTTCATTGCAAACCGCTTATGAAGGGAATCTGCAGGGAAGCAGATATTTTTAAGAACCATCAGTAGGACTTTTCTACTCCCCTAACAATCACCAATAACATTTCTCTTCTGATGACTGGGGGTGAAGTGTCTGACGAAAACCTGTGTGGAGATATCCAACCTGCCTACCTGCATAGCCACATACCTTCTCTGACTCCAGGCCAGCTCTAGAAACCTTTGATGCTCCTCTGGATACTATATAATGGGTCTACAGAGGTTTGAACAGATGGGTGGAGGACTGACCACCATAGTGATATAATTACAGAAAGCTCAAAAAGTGTCCCCTGCCCCCAAATAACCACCCAATCAACATCATGATTAATACACCACGGTTACAGCTTTGTTTCGGTGATAGATCTCCTCTTGGAAAATCAAGAGACGCCTGGGGAGAGGGAACTTTTTAAGTCAACCATCTTGAACACTTGATGGGGAGGAACTTATCATTTTGTTTTTTCCCTCAACAACTAAATGAGAATAGGGGACACATGACTGGGGAAAGAGTTCCATTCTGGATCAAAACACAGTCCTCTGTTCATGGAGCACGGCAGTGTGGGACCATGGGAGACTGAGACCAGGGCTGAGATTGGCAGGAGGAGAGGTGGTCATAGCAGGAATGTTCCTGCCAGTGGGGTCTGAGAGGGGTACATTTCAAGTCTAAACCTCACATTTACTGGCATGGGAAAATCACATTCCTCTGTGCCTCGGTCTCCTCATCTGTGGAATGGGGTAATACTACTCAACTCACAGAGTTGTGGAGTGAATAGATCAAAGTATTTATGTGAAGTGTGTAGCATAGGACCTAGTATGCACTTAGAAAAATGACAGCTGCTATTATCTTTTTTTTAATTACCACTTCTTTTTTAAATAGTAAATGCTGCTGTCCTAAAATGCCTACAATCTTCCCAAGCTCATAATTATTTAAAATTCTCCAAATTAAAATTCTCTAGGTATTTCCAAATTCTTTCCTTGCATTTTTAAATAAACATCTCAGAAAATAGACGATGGACAAGTAAATATCTGACTTAATATTCAACACTATCGCTGCCAAAGACACTATTTAATTCAATCATAGAAGCTTAGAAGCATGCACAGTGTTCATCTAAGTCTTCTGAAATCGAAGGCACATTGAATTTGAACATTCTCTGCAAGAGCCACCACAAGAGTATAAAGAAGCATAAGCAAATACTCACGAGGATTTTCATTTTGCCTGATGGGAAGAAGGTGCCCAAGCAAGTGAGGCTACCGGTGCAACTTCCACCCTTTATATTAGCTTTAAGGTGTGGAAATCTCTTTCCAGAACAATTAATTTGGAAAAGGCCATGTCCATATATCTGACACACCCCAGCAAACACCTTTATCAGGATTGAGACCCAGTCACATAACCTGATATCAATAAAGTTCATTAGTCAGTAGTAAAAATTTACCACTTGGTCACTCAGTAAATATTCCTTGCTTATCTGCATTATGTTGCAGTTAAGATTTCAATTTCCGCCCTTTAAAAATATTACAGGATGCTTGTTCTAAACCAACATCTTATAGACATACAAGGACACAGTCCTACTATCTGCCCTAATGTTAAAGTCCTCCCTTAAGAATCTTCAATGTCTTTTCAGGTCTGCCCTGCATTTTGAATTCTTCTGCCCAAAGACTGGACAGAAGACAAGAGTTGAACACTGGCTGGGAGGGGGGGGGTCCCTATGACCTTATTTCTTCTCCCTTTTGAAGTTGGTCCCAATTTCCAGAGATTCATGAGAAACAAGATTCAGATAGCACTCTGCCCAATTACCAGGATTAGCCAAATTTTTACATGTAGCATTGCCCAAAACTCCATAAAAACTGTGTTATATATCTCTAGTTATCCTGAAATGCACTGGAAATTTCTCAAATTCAAAAAAAATAGAATAAAGTTGGATTTGTGTAATTTTTATAATGCCACGATAAAAAAATATTTGGCTAGTGTTACGGTAGAATCATTAATTCAGAAGGCGGGGAAATACAAAAACAAACAGTACCTGTAAATGACAAAACTGTTAAATATTGAGAATCACTATGGTCAGCAGAGAAATAACGTAAATGATGTTCCTGTTCTACAGCTGGAATCACTTCCTAACTAGCTGCTTAAAATAAGAGGTTTTTCAAAAGCAGACATTGGGCATTTTGGGGGTTGCCGACTTTACTGGAGTTCCCCTACCCTGGCTGGTTAGCTGGCGTGCATGTAAAACGTGCTGCTTTATTAAATCTTTTTGAGATACTGGCAGCAAGAAGGATTACAGTGTTGTAGTACAATTGCAAATTTTCTCCCATATCTGGTTCCCAAGCCCCCCAAAATCAAGCCAGTTCCCACACCTGAGGCAGACAGAGGTATTACGTACTTGCATTTCTTCCTATTTTTGTCTGCCTTCTTTGTATTGATAAAGACTTCACATTCTTTTTTTCCCTTTTATTTCTGGAAGTTTTCAACTTTTTTATTTAGTTCTAACTTTGATATTCTAGCATGCATACTTAATTTATCACATTCCTTACAATCCAAAAGGTATCCTGCATTTTCATCTTCTCAACAAAGACAAGAACTCAGTAACCTTTGACTAATTACTGAACATTTTTCCATCCCCATATTGGTATATTTGTGCAGCATTTTACTTTCACCTTTATTAATTTATTTTTATTTTTTTTTTAATGTTTATTTTTGAAAGAGAGCGAGAGAGAGAGAGCGCGCGTGCGCGAGTGAGCGGAAGAGGGGCAGAGAGAGGGAGACATGGAGTCTGAAGCAGGCTCCAGGCTCCCAGCTGTCAGCAGAGAGCCCGATGCAGGGTTTGAACTCACCAACTGCGACCAACTGCGACCAACTGCGAAATCATGACCTGAGCCGAAGTCAGATGCTTAACCGACTGCGCCACCCAGGCACCCCTTACTTTCACCTTTAAAAAATAGCACAAAGGGGCGCCTGGGTGGCGCAGTCGGTTAAGCGTCCGACTTCAGCCAGGTCACGATCTCGCGGTCCGTGAGTTCGCGCCCCGCATCAGGCTCTGGGCTGATGGCTCGGAGCCTGGAGCCTGTTTCCGATTCTGTGTCTCCCTCTCTCTCTGCCCCTCCCCCGTTCATGCTCTGTCTCTCTCTGTCCCAAAAATAAATAAACGTTGAAAAAAAAAATAGCACAAAAATACTTGTTTCCCATCAATAGATAATTAAATTAATCAAATTTTTGTGCTAATTCTCATTTTTTATATCCCCCAAAGTTTGTTTCCTCTTGGCTTAAGTATATCTTTTATAGTTCTTTTATTGAGATCCAATAGATACTAATTTTTTTGTCTTTTTATGTTTAAAAATACCTTTACGTTTTTATCATCCAATATTGTATTTATTTAAAAAAAATTTTTTTAAAGTTTGCTTATTTTGAAAGAGAGAGCACAGGCAGGGGAGGGGCAGAGACAGAGGGAAAGAGAGAGAATTCCAAGCAGGCTCTGCACTATCTGTGTGGAGCCCAATGTGGCACTCGAAATCATAAACCACAAGATCATGACCTGAGCAGAAGTTGGACACTTAACCGACTAAGCCACCCAGGCGCCCCCCCCCCCCCCGCAAAACAAGATTTTATTTAAATTCAAGTTAGCATATAGTGTATTGTTGGTTTCAGGAGTAGAATCTAGTGATTCATCACTTACATACAACACCCAGTGCTCATCACAAGTGCCCTCCTTAATGCCCATCATCCATCTAGCCCATTCCCCCACCCATCTCCCCTCCAGCAACCCTCAGTTTGTTATCTATGGTTAAGAGTTTCCTATGGTTTGCCTCTCTCTCTTTTTTAATTTTGTTTTATTTTTCCTTCCCTTCCCCTATGTTCATCCGTTTTGTTTCTTAAATTCTACACATGAGTAAAATCATATGGTATTTGTCTTTCTCTGACTGACTTACTGCATAATGCATTCTAGCTTCATCCATGTCATTGCAAATGGCAAAATTTCATTCTTTTTGATGGCTGAGTAATATTCCACTGTATATTCCACTATATATATATATATATATATATATATATATATACCACTTCTTTATCCATTCATCAGTCAATGGACATTTGAGCTGTTTCCATAATTTGGCTATTGTTGATAGTGCTGCTATAAACGTTGGGGCTCATGTGCCCTTTTGAATCAGTAGAAAATGTCTTTATTTTCTTCTCACTTTAGAATTGTAGTTACAGGTTGACAGGTATTTTCCTTCTAGCACTTTAAAGATGTTACTCCATTGCTTTCTGGCACCCACTGTTGCTGATGTGAAACATGATATCAGCATGGTTGCAATGTTCCTAATTTGTTCTTTTCCACAGCAATATGCGGTTCTATTTCTGCCAATTTTATTCTCATAATTTATTGTTCTTTTTTACAAATTTAATGCCTTCATTTATATCTGAAAGTATCTTAAACACATCCTTAGTTAATGTCTTTTTCTTGCTATTTTGTTGTTCAAACCAAATAGTAAATCCATTTATTTCCACCTATTTACTGGGTTAGTTACCTTTATGTAAGTTGAAATCCACTTTAACTCTTACCTTGTTTTTTATAATCTTTTCTTTATTATGACTCTTGCCATTCTTTATCATGGTGCAGCCAATGAATTCATTACCAGGTCATTTTTGCCATATCTAAGAAAGGGCTGAAAACCTGCTGTTAGGGGGGAAAAGAGTTCCAATTCTAAATGGCCCTGGGATGAGGGTGTAGTTATTTAGGCAAGCTAATGTAGATCCTACCATAAGAAAAAAATTAATTCCAAGTTAATTTTTTAAATACATATAAGCATTGTACATATAGTAAAAGAAGTCAAAAACAAAAAGGAAAAAGGAACAAACTAGAGGAAAATACAGGTGAACTTTGATCTGATTTTCGCAATGCGAAAGATTTCCTAAGCCTAAAAGTATTGGAATATATCACAAGAAAAAAATGTATAAGCCTCACTAAAAATAAATGATCATTAGTTATTAAAAAAAATTAAAGGCACATTTGGGACACCTGGGTGGCTTAGTCAGTTAAGCATCCGACTTCGGCTCAGCTCATGATCTCACAGTTCATGAGGTCAAGCCCCACTTCAGGCTTTGTGCTGACAGCTGAGAGCCTGGAGCCTGCTTCGGATTCTGTTTCTCCCTCTCTCTCTGCCCCTCCCCCACTTGTGCTCTATGTCTCTCTCTCTCTCAAAAGTAAATAAACATTAAGGAAAATTAAAGGCACACTTAAAACTCAGGAAAAATGCTTTTAACACATATGAGAAACAAAGAGTAATATTTTCTTTGTTTATTTTTTTAGGGTTGAATAACCTTTTTTATTTTTATTATTAAATAAACAGCCAAATGTTTATTAAAAATCTCCAAAAAGTAATAGTTTCAAGTTATAAACGGCTTTTACAAATTCAAAAGAAAATAGTGAATGCATGCAATGTTTTTTAATGGGCAAAGAACCTGATTACAGGAAGGGGCATTAATAAGAGATGATACAGAGTTGAAGCTTGGAAAACACCCTGCCCAGATTTGAATTTCGAGTTCTCTAATTTCTCACCATGTGCCTCAAAATCTTCGTGAGGACAGAAGGAGAACAAAGTGCCTCTTCAGAGCATCCTTGGGAATATGGATGAGCTCATACACAACATACTTATAGTAGTCACTGGTGCAGAGTGAGCTTGCAATAAAATTTACCCAATATTATTAAACTATCTTCATAAGTAAAACATGTTCAAACTTGTAAATTATTAAAGAATTGAAAATTCAAGCAGCTTTATTAAATTAAATATAAATGGAACTAAGATATCTGGAAAATCCCTAATTATCTGAACACTTTTTAAAACACCACTTCCAAATAAATCATGGGTTAAAGAGGTAGTCACAAGGAAATTAGAAAATATTTTGAAGTTAAGGAAGTGAATATGCAACATATCAGAATTTGTGGATACAGAGAAAATCGTAGCACTGAATACTCATATTGGAAAAAAAAAAAGGCCTAAAATAAATGATCAAAGTATTCACCTTAAGAAACATGAAAACAAATATCAAATTAAACCTAAAGCAAGCACAAAACAAGAAATAATAAAGATAAGGATAGAAATAAATGAAATTGATTATAGAAAAATCAGAAAAAAAGTCAATGAAAAACGCCAGTGGTTTAAGTGATCAATTGATAAATCTCTAGCCAGACTGTTCAAGAGAAAAAAGTCATGAATTATTAATACCACCAATAAAAAGGGAGCATCAATACATCAGTGCTGATTTTATACCCATTAAAAGAATAATAAGAGAATATTCCAAACAACTTTATGTCCAAAATCAACAATCACATGAATATGAAATAGACAAAATTCTTGAAAACCACAAACTATCAAAATTTACTCAAGAAGAAATAAATACCTTGAGTGAGCCTATATCAATCAAAGAAATTGAATTTGTAGTTAAAAACTTTCCAGGGTGCCTGGGTGGCTCAGTTGGTTACTCTTGATCTTGGCTCAGGTCATGATGTCACAGCTCCTGAGATGCAGCCTTGTATTGGGCTCTGCACTGATGTCACAGAGTCTGCTTGGGATTCTGTCTCTCCTTCTCTCTGCCCCTCCCCCACTTATGTGGTTTATTTAAAAAATAAATAAATAAATAAACTTCAAAAAAAAAAAACTTTCCCACAAGGGGTACCTGGGTGGCTCAGTTGGTTAAGTGTCCGACTCTTGATTTCGGCTCAAGTCGTGATGATTTCAAGGTTGTGAGATCGAGCCCCATGTGGGGCTTCACGCTGAGCATGGAGCCTACTTGGGATTCTCTCCCTCCTTCTCTCTCAGCCCCTCCCCTGCTCACACATGCAAGCATGCCTGGGTGGCTCAGTCAGTTGAGCATCCAACCTTAGCTCAGATCATCATCTCATAGTGAGTTCCATCCCGCATCAGGTTCACTGCTGTCAGCACAGAGCCCGCTTCGGATCCCCTGTCCCCTTCTCTCTCTGCCCCTCCCCCACAGGTTCTCTCTCTCTTTCAAAATAAATAAATAAACTTAAAAATAAAATAGGCAAAAGATTTATACGGTGGTTTACCAAGAAGGTATACATATGGCAAATAGGTATATAAAAAGATGCTTAACCTCATTGGTAATCAGGGAAATGCAAATTAAAACCACCATACACCTATTTTGAATGGCTGAAAATCACAAACAAGCAAACAAGAGTGAACATTCCAAGTGTTGTCAAAGATTTGGAGCAAATAAAATTCAAGATGTTATGACCACTTTGAAAAACCCTTTGGCAATTGCTCATAAAGTTGATGTAATTATCATAAGACCCAGAAAACTCACTTCTAGGTGTTTACCCAAGGGAAGCAAAACTATACGTGCACATTGGAACCTCTGGGTGAATATTTGTAATAGTTTGATTTGTAATCACCGAGTTTAGGAAACAACCCAAATGTCTTTCAACAGGTGATTGGAGAGTTAAACTGTGATATGTTTGTATAATGAAACAGTAATAAAGGACCAACCCAATGATACATGACATAGTTGAATCTTAAATGCATTATACTGAGTGAAAATAGCAATAACAAAAAAAAAGGCTCCCTACTGTTTAATCCTATTTATATGACAATTTGGAAAGATAAGAGTAAAAAGGCAGGAAACAGATGAGTGGTTGACAGGGGCTAAGGATGAGGGGTAAGACTGGCTATAAAGGGCACAAGGAGGCTTTGGGGGTGGCTCATGTTCTGTACTTGTTTTCCTGGTGGTTCATCACTGTGTGCATTTGCTAGAACACAGAACCATAGAGTCGTAAGGATAAACTTTACTGTTTACAAATTCTATTTCAATAAATCTGATTAGGAAAATACTATTCATTAAGTATAAAAATATAAGCAACATTTAAAAACAAATTGAAAGCTGAAATATTCAACATATAACAGAAACAAATGGTAATATTCTCAACTTACTAAATGTTTTCTAAATCCACAGGAGAAAACAAATGAACACAGGTAATTTTTTTTTTAATGGGCAATGACCTGCTTTGAGGGAGCAAAGTAAGAGGAGATGGTTAAGAGTTGAGGCTTCTGACATTCTGCCTGAATTTCAATTTTTTAGGTACTCCCTGTGTGATCTTTGGCAAGTTATTTGGTCTCTGTGTACCTCAGTATCCTCATCTGTAGGTAAAAAGCAATAAAATGGCTCCTCACAAGGTTGCTATAAAGATTAAAGGAGGTCATACATCTAAAGACTTGGAATAGCAGCTGACATGGTGGGTTCACAATAAATGTTGTCGATTTATTGGTCACTATTTATTATAAATAAATATTTTTTATAAATAAAAAACATTCAATACCATTAATTATTAAGAAACTGAAATTCAATAATTTAATAAGATACCACTGGTTTTAATTCTATAAAAAACCCCACACACTCAACATATACATGCACATACTAAAAATCAGATTTAAAAAAAATACGCAACTTCAGGTTTTCATTCCAACATATAACAGTGCTTAGACGTGACCACTCCTCTCCTTGCAAGAAATAAGCCAAATGAAGATCGACCAACTTTTCTTGAAGCCATCAGAGAATTGAAGTCACTGGGCACACTGCCATGGCAAAATCGGAAGAGACAGGTGAACACAAAGAATCACAGCTGAGATAAGAGTACCTGGAGCTGAAGCCACCACAGCCAAACTGATGGGAACATCTAAGTGGTAATTTTCACAAGCTTTTGAAGTCTGAGTGTGGACCAGGGTGAGAGTGACAAATTCCTGAACACCAAAACCATTTGTGGGTTTTCACTCTGGGAACCATACCAGGTTCTCATGGTGAAAAGACAAGAAAACCACCTCGGTTCTCTGTCAGGGAGAGAGGAAAAGTAACCATTTTGAAATATGCCAAGAACATTCTCTACAGCAAGACCTGATCTCCAGTGAAAAAAAATTTCTCCAGAGCCTTATCTCATCTAGATAGAAAAGGGCAAATACCCAACTCCAGTGCCCTCTCGCTTTCTTGTTTCATCTCATCTAAGGAAAATAAGAAAAGAAAAACCTGGGGTGCCTGGGTGGCTCAGTCGGTTAAGTGTCCGACTCTTGACTTCGGCTCAGGTCATGATCTCACAGTTTCTGAGTTCGAGCCCCACATCGGGCTCTGTGCTGCCAGCCTGGGATTCTCTCTCTCCCTCTCTCTCTCTGCTCCTCTCTCTCTCTCTCTCTCTCAATAAATAAATAAGTAAACTTAAAAAAAAAAAGGCTAAGAAACACTTGTGAAGGTCACAGCCCAAAGACTCAGGCCCACTAAAAGACTGAGATTCAGGGGCGCCTGGGTGGCTCCGTCGGTTAAGCGTCTGACTTCGGCTCAGGTCATGATCTCACGGTCCGTGAGTTTGAGCCCCGCGTCGGGCTCTGTGCTGACAGCTCAGAGCCTGGAGCCTGTTTCAGATTCTGTGTCTCTCTCTCTCTGACCCTCACCCATTCATGCTCTGTCTCTCTCTGTCTCAAAAATGAATAAACGTTAAAAAAAAAAAAAAGACTGAGATTCAAATTATAGAATGCTTCTCTTTTGCAACTTCTTACTACTTCATTAACAGGGTTCAAGTTTAATAACAGTGAATTACAGCTTTAAAAAACTGCAAGGCACAGACTCTATTTAAGAAGAAGATTTTAGAGAAACACAAAGGTGAGGGGGGGTGGGGACAAAAACTATGGGACTAAAGAAATTTAAAGCCCCTGAGGAGCAAATCTTAGCAACAGCAAACAGTTAACAGAGCCCAACTCCAGCCACATTAACATAAAGCCTCATGCAAAAGGCTTATTTACCTCAAATCCTGATACCTTATGTCCTGCTTTCAACAAACAATGAAACATGAAGAGAAGAAAAGAACTAAAAGAAAAGATGGTGGAGAATATCCAAGAACTGTGGGACATTTTCTTTTTTTTTTAATGTTTATTTTTGAGAGAGTGCAAGCAGGGGAGGGGCAGACAGAGAAAGGGACAGGGGATTCAAAGCAGGCTCTGTGCTGACAGCAGCGAACCTGATGCAGGGCTTGAACTCACTAACTGTAACTGTAAAGTCTGGACTTTGGGTGTTAATGAGTTGTCGGTGTAGGTTCATCAGTTGTAACAAATGCACCACTCGTGTTGATGTTGATAATGGGAGAGGCTGTGGATGTGTGGGAGCAGGGGGTATACAGGAAATCTCTGTACCTTCTGCTCAATTTTGCTGCTAACCTAAAACTTCTCTTTTAAAAAAAAGGCTATTAAATAAAACTGTTTTTAAAAACAGAAGGTGAAAAAGAAGAAACAAAAACCAAGGGCAACAAGTACAAAACACACCTATCTTGATTGCCTAGCAGTTAAAAATGGTAGATAATAGTCCAGCTATACCTATAATCCCTTAAATGTGAATGATCTAAATACACCAAGTAGAAAACAAAGGCTGTTTGAATGGATCAAAAAATAGGGCCCAACTGAATGCAAACTGGTGCAGCCACTGTGGAAGACAGCATGGAATTTCCTCAAAAAGTCACACTATTGGATATTTACCCAAAGAATACTAAAACACTAAGTCAAAGGGATAACTGCACACCTATGTTTATAGCAGCATTATTCACAATAACCAAGATATGAAAGCAGCCAAAGTGTCCATTGATTAATGAGTGGATAAAGAACAACTGATACATATATATGTATATGTATATGTATATGCATATATATATATGTGTGTGTGTATATGTACATATGATATATATTATATATATATATATATATAATATATAATAGAATATTTTTCAGCCTTAAAAAGGAATGAAATCTTGCCATTTGCAAGGATGGATTTGCACAGGTGGACCTAGAGAGTATCATACTAAGCAAAATAAGTCAGTCAGAGAAAGACAAATACCATATGATTTCACTCACATGTGGAATTTAAGAAACAAAACAAATGAACAAAGAGGAAAAAAGAGAAAGAGAGAGACAAGCCAAGAAACAGACTTTTAACTATAGAGAACAAACTGATGGTTGCCAGAGGAGAGGTGGGGGAGGGGGGCGGCATGGATGAGATAGATGATGGAGATTAAGGAGGGCACTTGTGATGAGCACTGGGTGATGTATGGAATTGTGGAGTCACTAAATTGTACACCTGAAACTATTGTAACTGTGTATGTTAATTATACTGGAATTTAAAATTTAACAAATAAAAATAAAAAGAAGACCGAACTACATGCTATATACAAAAGAAAAAGCCATTTTAATATAGAGACACAGATAGGTTAAAAGTAAGGAGGTGAAGAAAGATATACCATCTAATGTTAATTTTTTTAAAAAGCAGAGGTGCTTTTTTTAATATATTAATTTTAGACAAAGCTGACGTCAGAACAATAACAACAGCAACAAAAAAACATGATCAGGGATAAAAAAGGTGAATTCTTCAGGAAGATATGATCTTTGATACACATGTACCTAACAAAAGAGTATCAAAATACAAGAGGTTAAAAAGTTAAGGGAAATGCAATGAGAAACAAAGAAACCCACTCTTTTAGACTTTACTACCTCTTTTTCAGTATTGATAGATCAAACAGGCAGAAAATCAATAAGGAAATAGATGAACTGAACAGCACCATCAATCAATTGCATCTAATTGATGTGTAGAGTATTGCATTCCTTAACGTCAGTATACACATTCTTCTCAAGCTCTTAGGAAACATTCACCAAGAAAGACCATATTCTGGGCCATAAAACACACCTTACCAATTTTAAAGAGTAGAATCATACAAGGCATATTCTCAGACCACAGTGGAATTAAATTAGTGATCAATAACAGAAAGGTAACTGGAAAATCCCCAAATATTTGAAGCCAAAATGAGATACATCTACATAACACATGGATCAAAAGAGGCTCAAAAAAAGTTAAAAGAAAATATGGTACGAAGTTAATGAAGATTATTTCTCCATTGCAAAATGATATGTCTATTATTTGCTTTGATAATTTTCCATATTCTCTACAACTTCCTATGAGTTACTTTTATGATCGGGGGGAAAGGTTTTGATTATTTTTAAAAAGAAACACTGAAAAGGTAGCATTTACAGGCTCTGGGGACCAATTGTGTAAGGGAGAGAGGTGGTGAGGAAGCAGAGTTGAGGACAGCTGAGGTGCTTGTCTTGATGGGCTGGTAGTTAAAAATGCTATGAAACTAAATATAAGTTATAGAAACACAGCATGTTGGGGAACTAATGAAAATGTTTTGGTTTGGAGTCATCTAATATGCACATTTGTAAACTCATATCTGAAGCTTGGTAGGGTCTGATCTGTTCTTCAATCACATAGAGATGGCTCATGTGTTCAGAATGGAGGAGCTTCCAGGGAAAATAAGAGGGAGGAGGATCAAGGGTAGGTCCAACACCAACATTAAAGGGACAGATGGAAGAAGAGAGGCAAGCAATTGTTCGGGTGGTGGAAGGAGCAAGTGGAGAGCAAATAGGAGAAAGGCGTATCACAGATGTTAAGAGAGAAGAGAATTTCAAAAAAGAAGAGATGATCAGAGCGAAAAAGGAGAAAGAGGTCAAGTCACATGAGTACTGAACAAATTGCAGCACATCCCAGGTTTCAGGGTCAGGCTCCCTGCCCTGCTCGCTCTGAGTCCCAACATCACCAGCTGTGCCTGGGAGGTGAGGAAATGGAATCAGAAAATCTACATGATTCTTTTAAGAGATGTAAAGGGAAGTGGAGAAATAAGCTTCGTATATGAAGAAGGCAGGGTTAAGGGGAGGTTTTTATGTTTGGCTTTGGCTCATTTTTTTAGTATCGGGGAGATTTTCCATACAAACCAAAAAGAAGTAGCAAACCAACAGGCAGATATTGAAATTTGAGGAAAAAAAGACATTTACCTGATGGAGAAAGGTGGGAATCAGCGGTGGAAGAGACAGAAAGTGGAATCACTTTCTGGTGCATCTTCCATTGTCCCATTGGATTTAGTTATAAAACACAAACCAAAAAAAAAAAAAAAAACAAAAAGAAAAATTTCCAAATGGTGACTGCAAAGCATTCAACTCAAGGTATGGGGCTCTGAGTGTGAGTGCCATGTGACTGCACTGGTCACATGTCCAGGAAGCCAGCCCTGTCTCTCATATGGATTGTAGGATCTTGGGGCATGAGCACTGGTTGTTTGGCAACTTTGAATCTTCTGTGGCATTGCATTAGCTGGAGCATGGCGAATTGTATTTAATTAATTATTTTTCAGTATGAGGAAATGAATAAAAGGATTATAGGCTTGGTGACCCACTGCTGAGCAGCAAATGAAAAAATTTTTTCCTGGCCTGGATGAGGGGAGTTGGCTCTTTACTTAAACCCTGTGGGATCTCAGAAGAAAAAGTACACTCCAGAATAAGCCCCAGTGGATACGTTTCATTAAGCATTTCCAGGAATTGGAGGCTGGGGTGTGGATAGGAAGAGTACATAATTGAATAAACATGGGAGCTCAGAATTCCCTGAGATACCTCTGAATATCCAATATGTTCATCTGAGCATGTGTTCCTCCAGAAGTGAAAACATACACATGTGTGTATATTTTCAACCTGGGATGTAGAAAGGAAAACCATTTCAGGTAAGTCACCCTGCACGAAACAATGATTCACAAAATCATGCTTTGCTGCTCAGTGGCCCTAAGGCAAGTCCTTTACTTTGGCCTTCTTCTGCCAGGAAAGCCATGGAGGCAGTTCATTGCCGGGGTGCTGGGTCCTCACAAGACCTGGGCCCCAGGCGTGGCCCTCACAGCTGCTGCACGGTGGTCCTCCCCATTTGGGATCAGATTTGCATCTTCCCGTGTTGAGTTGGGCTCTTCCCACACTTCCCTTCCCACTGCTGTGAAAGAACACACCTTCCGCGTGAGTGTTTTTACACCACTCTCTCTGAATTACTTCAGGGTGAACACTGAACAGGGAATACTTGTTCTTATTTCTGAATTATCTATGAAAGAATTATAAAAGCAAACATGTTACTTATCACTTTGTGATTCTGTTCCTCATACGGTCATATTTTCTCCGACTCCTTTTTAGGATAGAAGTACTTAACCAGGTTCGATTACCCTTCCTGATGATGAAAAATGAAGTTATTTACCAATTTTATCATTATCTCTATTTTCATATATTTTATACAGGTGATGTCATCACTCAGGAGACCTTTTGGCGAGAATTTTCCAAACCATGTTCAAAATACTCTAACGCTCAAGGTTAACGACCGATCTGAGGCATAATATATCATGGGCTGCCTCGAAGAGGATCCCAAAGCTCTGGCAAATGCAACTGGACAGACATGCAAGCAATGACAGAAAGGCAGAGTTACATATATTTTGGAAAGCAGTGGTCTCTTGGAAACAACAAAAAAAGAAGGGCTCTAAGATGCCACAGGGGAGAGCTTCCTCCACTTTGCTGTAATTTGAAAAGAATTTCTTTCCTATACAAAAACAACTATGTAATAAGCATGGCTTTTCTGGAATTAGAAGCTTTCTAGCAATGATTAGTAATATGCTATTTTACACGTCCTTATTGCTATTTTTTTAGACATGACGTTCCTGCGGCCACAAGTGCGTATGGAATATTTGACACCATAGAGCACTGGCCAGAGCCCTAGAAGCTGCAGCCACGGAACCATAAGGAGGGTCTGAGCTGCAGGCCAGTACAGCGAGGCCTTGGGAGCAGGCAGGAGTTTCCTACTCCCCCGGGGAGGCCAAGTGTGTTCAGACCTCACAGTCACCACCTGACTTGGGACCGTCACAGGAATGTCAAACGGGTGTGAAGGGTGCTCAGAAAACAACAATAAAGGCAAAGAAACTGAAAAAGAATCTTTGCAGGAAGGGGCTTCCACACTCAAGCCAACACATTATAGAGGAGGTCAACTAGGCCAAAAGCTAACTGAACCCTAAATTTTAGAAAATGGAGGAAGGGTTAAAGGGAAAAGCAAGATTACTAAGGACGTCATGGATGCTAATCACTGCAAGGTCCGCCCATTAACACGTCGACACAGGGGAGGAATCTTGAATGAGGAGACTTAATGATGGAAAGGGCCCTGTAAGTAAACATTCCCTTCTACTCAGAGAAAAAGAAGGAAAATAAAAGGTTGATTTCTGGGGGGAAGTTCTGAAAGGCTCTCCAGATCTATGGGATGAGCATATCACATGCAGACTGCATTCACTGTTTGTTCCACATGTAGGGAGTTCCCACCCAGCTTGACACGATAGGGTGTGGGGTAAAATGAGACCTTGGGTGTGTGAGCCCTGAGATAAAATGATGATAGAGGCCTGCTCCGTGATGTGGCTCAGCAGCCAGCTCTGTGGGCAGGGCAGGCCCTATTTACTCATGGGCTGGTTTGCCCCACACTAATCCTGGGGCACTGGGCCACACCATCTTCTGGGACTCCCTGGGTAGGCAACCACAACCAATGTAGGACAGCACCTCTTCAGCTGACTCCAAAAATCAGAATAAGTAAACATAATGCGCTTTTAATTCTTCTAGCCTGAGCACCCCCTTTAAGCAATTCTGTTTTGTTTTTTTTTTTTAATTGTCATTGGGAGCACCATGCATGTGCCAGTATATTCTAGGTTCTATGGAGGTGACAAAAAAAATTCACATGTTCTGTCTTTCTCCCATGGAAGGACAAGAAACATACAAACATAGGTGGGAGGGAGCAAGAGACTTGCTCACACTTCCTTAGGACTTTTGGTCTTAGACGAGCCAAGGGTCTTGCGGTTAGGGTTGATCCCCTAACCCTCCATCCACTGCCCAACTCTGGCACATTCATAAATACCACACCAAGTACAGAGGAAGAAGTTCTGGTTTCTGGAGCCATTGAAATAATATTGTATATAGGAGGAACTTCTTCTCTTTTACCCATAGGGAAACTAAGGCCTCGAGGGTAAAGGAGACTCCTAGAAAGGAAGCAGAACGGACTCTAGGTCTCCTGGCCCTTGGTTCCAACCAGTAGCTCCCCAAATGGATTTTCACATCCAGGATACATCCTCAGAGGCAGCACAACTTGTTGTTTCCCTAACGAAGGTACCCCCCAGGGATACTAACAGGTGTTAGGAAAAATAAATCAATAAAAAAGAAAAACAACCAGGTTCTATGGTCCACTAAGTTTAGGGGAATCTGAACGAAACAACATGACATAGATTTATCCCCTAAAGATTTCATAGCACGTTTGATATATGAATGTAAATTGTCAATCTCTTAGGAGGGGCATTATTGGACTTTGAACACTACCTATCTATCTATCATCTACCTATCTATCTATGTTACTATCTGTCTATTTCATGGAGTATCCTCCACATCAGCATTTCACAGACCTACTGGAAAAAACGTCAACCTTGAATCTTTGGTAAGGTATGGCATGCAAAAATTGTACTAGAGTGTACCCATATACCAAAGTGAGCTGGGCTTGAAGCCACCATGCTGTCCCCTCTTTGACTTTGCAGTGATGTGGCAGTTCCTGAGACAGATGAAAATCTCTTCACATATGTCTTCACACATGCTTACTGATCTTTTGCAGCTAAAGAATAGGTTTGAAAGAAATTAGTGGACACATTAAAAAACAAAATCTAACCACAGCAATACTAATCCACTTACCTTTTCAAACAGGTGTTGCTAGTGAATCAAGATTTTTGACTATGTAACCCCATCCTAAGGTTCCAGTCCACACAGAAGAGGACAATCATGAACTCAAGAAGGCTTTCAAAGAGGAAACTTATTAATCAGTGATGACTGAAATACAGTTTTCCTCTTTAGCAAGTTGCTTCACTAGGGTCAGTGTATCAGAAAAGGTAGAAAAAAATAAAAACTTTAATTCAACCCCGAGACTGTTTTAAGCATTTCCTTGCTAGCCCAAGTGACAGTTTCTACTCTAGGCTTCTGATGAAAACATTTTTTAATCATTTTAACATAATTTCTGAAAAGCAAGTTTTCTATAAGTGAATAAAAGAACAGAGATTGCTTTCATAGCTCCAGGAAAAAAAGGAAGGTCCCCCTGAGATATGGGGAAGGTGTGTTGGGAGCAGTGGTATTTAAGCTGGGCTTTGATGAGTGAAAGGAAGTTTACTAACTAAAGAAAGCCAAGGGGGTAGCTCTCCAAGGTGGGAGAACAGCATGTGCAAAAGCATAGAGGCATGAAACATCCTGAATATTCCAGCAATAGTGGGAACTCTGGTGTAGCTGGAATATAGGAGTATAGCATGGAACAATACAGCTGGGGGAGGGGCTTTGGAAACATTATTAGGGACATTCTATGCCATTCCAATGAGTATCATGTCCATCTCGCAGGCTGCCAGTGAACATTTCTAAGCTTCGTAGAGTCATGTTTATTTATATATGTACTTTAGAGAGATAACTTTAGGGAAAATGGAGACGACTGTGCTGGAGTATGAGAGACTGGTGACCAGAGTGATTCATCACACAACTATTATAGAAGTTCTGGTGAAGGAAGCTGTAGGCAAGACCAGAGTTGAGAGGCAAATCTGGGACCAAATGACATGGTTTAGCACCTGACTGGATGTGGTGGTCAGAGGAAATTGCTGAAGACAGCCCCCAGGTTTCCTGGCTGGAAGTATGGTACTCTCTGTGTACTATGTGTGGTACATGGAACCACTGAGAGAGCTCAAGATTGCAGAAAAGGGTATAAGTTTGCTGGGAGTAGCTAGTAGAACATAGTTTGTTTAAGCAAAACCATCAGATGGGTTCGCATAAAGGTACAAAGAGGAAACCATTCCCACATCCTTATAGGAGCTATCTGCAAGGCCCAGCGTGCCCACAATTTCTCATCTGCAGTCTTGTTTGATTTTAGGGATTATTCTTCTCCTGAATCTGAGTGATCCCAATACATAAAATGTCCACACCCACAGCTTCAGTTGGCCCAGAGGCTATCATTAATCATATTGAGTTTGTTGTGATATCTTCAACTTCAACCAATGATGAGTCAGCTCAGCTCCATGTCAAAATGCCTTGCTGACCAAGGAGATATTCCCAAAGGCTTCCTGGTATGCTGGATCATGGCACAGATATGGAAGCTAGAGAAAGATAAATCTTTGACCCCACCTAGTCACACCTAGTTTGAGTAAAGCTGGTTAAGTACAAATATGAGAAGGGCTCTCATCTGAGTTCATGCCTGCCTTCTTCTCCACTCCATTGCTTTGGTGAAGCCAAGATGAAGCTCATAGTGAGTAGATTTTTCCTTTTGAATTCATTATCTGATGGCTAGAGACTGTTAATGTTCTGAGCTAAGTGGGTCTGCTTCTTATGACAATCTCACCATAATGGAAAATTTATTTTGAAAAAAAAAAATCTCCTTTCTTTTCATTGAATTGTGGCAAGTGAAAACATCTCTGAGGGCAGCCATAGTTATACTGGGAGCAGACAGCTCTGTGAGCATCGTATACCATGCTATCTTAATAAAATTACCTTTCAGTTCTCCTTGTTCAGGTCTGGTCATAAAGCAAGCAGTCCCTAAGTCCTAGAAAATATCTAATCTTTCCCCACATTGCTGAATACCTCTTTTGACCAAACTCCTGAACATGTTCAGGCAAGATAAAAGCTCATTATCAAATTGGATGGGTGAGAGACTTATTGTCACATTCTCTGCTGTGAAACAGAGGTCCAAGTGAGAAAGATTTGCTTGAACCCTGTCCATAGTCATTTACCCATGAAAAATACCTGAAGCGTGAAGCTAGTACAGTCTCTCACCTCTGGCTCCAGATAAAAAGCTAAGAGTGGAGTAGGTACACCATGAAATTCCACCAAAGGAACTGGTGGTGCTGTGTGTCACTTATAACAAGATGCAGAGGGGCTAGAAACCCGATGAATATTTTCCTGTTTCAACATACTAAACACTATGTTACAGCAGTGTCTGCTTCGTAGTGGAGTTGCAAATGTAACATAATTATCTAGAAATTAGTTCTAATAACAGCAAGGTCAAAAAATTAAGAAAAAAAAAAGTTCCCAACCCAGGTCAGATCTGGTTTCTCTCTTGGTTCTGCCGTGAACAAGGGGTACAATCTTAGCTGATACAACCTTGGCCACGTTACTGAACATCTGAAGCTCAGTTTCCTCATATGTGAATGGATTGTTATGTACTAGAGGATCGCTAAAATTTCCCCCATCTCTCACTGTTTAGGAGACTAATTTTTACCTCCTTCTTAAGCTATCAGGAGAAAAATTAAGCAAATAAAAGAATTACCTTAAATCACCAGGGCAGATCTCAAACCATTTTGTCCCAGGTAAAGGAAATGAGAACAGGTACTCAGAATTGGGCCCCTGCATAAAGCTCTGTGTTCTGACAACTAATGTCATGTACCCGATGACAAATGACTAACCTAGGTATCCCGGGACAGTTACTGACTGCCTTTCTGCTAACCACACTTAACAGCCGGACCTCTCCATCCTTGGTCTCTCAATAGCAGCAGCTAGCCTGCTTACCAATCCATTGCTTTAAAAAAATTGTTTTTGATAAAAAGAGTCTTTTTTTATTAGGAGGTCGATGAAGGGAGGAAAGTATCCCAGATCAAAGAGGAAAAATAAATCGTTTTCAGATTTAATTCTCAGAACGTATATCCATCTTCATATTGTATATGCTATTCATTTTCAAATGTACTTTTCAATGTACTGATACTACATCAGTTTTTTATAAGACCTACATTGACAATTATTATTCTTCCTTTTTTTTTTTTTATAAGTTTAACGTTTATTTATTTTTGGGACAGAGAGAGACAGAGCATGTACGGGGGAGGGGCAGAGAGAGAGGGAGACACAGAATCGGAAACAGGCTCCAGGCTCTGAGCCATCAGCCCAGAGCCTGACGCGGGGCTCGAACTCACGGACCGTGAGATCGTGACCTGGCTGAGGTCGGACGCTTAACCGACTGCGCCACCCAGGCGCCCCTATTCTTCTTTTTTTAAAAAATGTTTATTTATTTGGAAAGAGAGAGAGTGGGTGTGAGCAGGGGAGCGGCAGAGAGAGATGGAAAGGATCCCAAGCAGGCTCCGCACTGTCAGCACAGAGCTCGACATGAGGCTTGAACCCACAAACCGTGAAATCATGAGCTGAGCCGAAACCAAGAGTCAGATGCTTAACTGACTGAGCCACCCAGGTGCTCCTACATTAACAATTCTAAAACTATATACCACAATAACATGATTACTACAGTAATTAAGCTATAATCTTACATTGTCATTAAAACTTTCTATGGTTGAAAAAAATACAAGGTCAAAGAAGAAAGACGGATCACTTGAGAGAGTGGTAAAATCAGTATTTTTTATAAGCTTGGGTAGAGAAAGAAGAGGACATTGTTTTGCCATGTGATAGTAGACCAATGTTATTTATGATTTTTAGATTGTCTTTGCCGGACTTCTTGGAGTCTTCCTGACCCCAGCCCTTGCTTTCACTGTAAGTATTACACTTTTTAAAGCGTATTATTAAAATGCATTTGCAAAGAAATGTGGTATTAAATCACCGTCAATTTCTTGTAAATTTCAGGATATCAACATTGGCGGTGACAGCAACAGTGGTATAAGTGGGCAGCAGTCAGTGAGTGTCAACAATGAACACAATGTGGCCAATATTGACAATAACAATGGATGGGACTCCTGGAATGCCCTCTGGGATTACAATACTGTAGGTAGCCAACATGCAATTTCCGTTCTTTACAAATATGATGTTTCTTTTTTTATAACAACAACAACAAAAATGTCTGCTAACCATAAAAGAATTTAAAATAAAATAATTTCTAACTGCACATAAGCATAGAGTTGTAAGTCAAAGTGCCTACTTTGGTCACCCAGTTTCACTACTAGATATAACACTATTAATGTTTCCCACAATCAGTTAAAATTCAAAGCAATGAACGGTAATTAGGATCCACTATGCCCACAGAATTGTGGGGCTGTTAGACAAATACGAACAACCTTCTGCCTTCTCTCGAGATACCCTCAGTAATGAGGAAAAACCTGCACAATGTTACTGTTCCCTATTTCAGTCTATCTTCAATTTCCTTCCAAAAAGCCAGAGGTGGACATTTCACCTGTAACTTGAAAGAAAGAAAACAAAGGAAATGTAGGTGACAATATTAACTGGTAAGAGAAACACAAAACAAAAACCAAACAAAAACAACACTTGACTCTGGTTAGGAGACCCACCTCTGCAATTACCAGCTTTGTATGTAACAAATTTTGTACTTTTAATAAGCCCATTCTTTATTGTTTCAGTTTTATCCATGTGGTCAATTAGAAAACTAATCCCTGTCTTACCTGTCTCCTAGAAATGTTGTGAAGATCAAATGAGACTCAAATGTGACAGCAATTTGAAGTTTATTTCAGCAAAATGGACATATGTAGAATGACTCCATGTTAGAACTTGAAGAGAGAGCAACGAGTTAGACACTAGGTTCTTACAAACGTTAGCTATAGGCATGATTGCAAAACAGGGGCAGATCTGATGTTCTTATCTAGGTTCATCCTTGAGTTCTATTTCCCTCTGCTGGTAAAACTGATGTCTGATAAAAAAAAAAAAAAAAAAAAAAAAAACCTCCTTGGAAAACCTACTTCCTTCCATCTACCTTTTTCTTTAACAGAACTTTGCTGCTATTAGACTCTTTAAAAAGAAGATATGCATTGTGCACAGAATGAACAAGGATGTCATGCCCTCTCTTCATACTCTTGATGCACTGGTCAAGGAAAAGAAGGTATAAATAAAAGTCTTTTTGATTTTGTTCAAGGGAGGTCTTTTGGTTGCCAGTAAATAATGAGGTCACAGTCATTTCCTCTTGACCACAGTACGTTGTAACGTGCAGCACAAAAAGGGAAGAGGAACTAGTACTTTCCTGAGGAGAGGCAGCTGCCACCACACTCAGTGCTGTGGCTCACACCTGTCTTTACTGTTCAAGTAACAAAGCTCTGCTCAAGCCAACGGGAGCTGCCTGCACTTCTCCACTTGGAGTTACACAAAGTTACACAAAAGTCGGGTTGGGGTTATTAGATTTAGAAATAAAAATAGAGGATACCCAGTTAAGTTTGAGTTTCAGATAAACAACGGATAAGTTTTTGTTTTTGTTTTTGTTTTTAGCATAAGTATATCCTATGCAATATTTAGGACATACTTACACTGAAAAAATGATTTGTTTATCTAAAATTTAAATATAACTGGGTGTCCTTTGTTTTACCTGGCAACCCTAGTTGGGTGGGGACAGAAGATGCATTGCTCTTTAAAATGTTTGCTTGAGTTCATATTTCTGTAACTGACAGATAGGTACCTTTCACTGACACAGTAGAGAAGATAAACTCCATTCTCAGAATCTGATTATTATATAGCTCAATCCAAAAAATACCAAATGACCAAATGAGGTCCAAGCTTCAGAATAAATTTAGCCTCAGATTTCTGCTTTTATGAGAAACTGAGGTTTCACACCAGCTAAATCTTTTGGGACACAGAAATTCTGAGATACACGGGGTTGGAGTTGGCTCTTCAACTCCAAGTCATTTTGATTATGAGAAAACGGTAGCCAAGCAATACCCCGTACTGGCCTTGTACCCATCCCTCATCAACAAACTACTGAGCTGGGCATTCATTCCCTCTTTTCCTTTCCACACTCAGCTTCAGGGTAAAGGACCAGGGGGACCACCTCCCACGAGTCTGATATACTCAATCAACCCTGAGAGAGTCAATGATCTGGAAAAGTTAGGGAAACCCATCGCTGGCATGTGCAGAGGGATTCCAACATACACAGCTGATGAGATTGAAGGTAAGTAGGCTTTCTATGGTGCATTGTGAGTTATTGCTGCTGATATGGTCAGACTATTCTCGGGCATGTCTACAGAAGACACCAGTTACTTAGCACTAGCTCTGTGCTTTAAGCGTGTGAAATTATTAACTCCTGCCAGCAGTCTTATGTGATAGGTATTGTTATTCCCACTTTCTGGATGAGGAAACTGAGGCACAGGGATAGGTCACAAATCCTTTGTCTGGGTCAGTCCCACCCATTTTGGGGTTGGATTCTGTGCTCTTCACCATTTGGAAATACGACCTTTCAAGAGTGGATCTGGAGTTACCACAAAATATATTTAAAGTGTTGCATGAATTTCTCAGTGAAAAAAGAATGCTAATAGAATCTATTGACTTGTTATAGCTCATTCACTTAATTTCTGGGCCTTCAAAGAATAACTTGCACAGAAACAAAGTATCCACCTACTTAACCTAATGGCAACTTTCCAGATCTCTGAAGTGATTGATTTAATCTAAATAGATAGATGATAGATAGATGGATAGATAGATAGATCTTGAAATCTGTGCATAGCTAGTTTGGAAACTGTAACACCCCCCCCCCAAAAAAAAAAGTCCTTGAAAAGACATTGATATCAGTTTCTTTTCTTTTCTTTTCTTTTTTTTTTAATCAGGGGCAAGCCTGTTCTTTTACTCAAAAGCATGCCTCCGTGCTGATATACTCTGGATTCTGAAAATTTCCTTATGTGGAGAATTGGAGGTGTAAAAAGAAAAAAAAAAGTCACTTTGAATTTAATGATCAGAATATTTTATGCAAAAAAAACCACATTGGGTTCTAAAGGTTTTTATCATGTCATTCTGAAATGTATTCTTCCAGTTATGTTTGGCTTCTTTAAGTTTCAATAAATCTACTCAGCACTAAATTCCTTATGATTTCTGTTTGGAATGCATAGGATCAAAAGTGCCATGTGGTGGTGGGTAGGCCGTCCAAGTGTATTAGACCCAACTGTTAGCCTATATTCAGGGCCTGTCCCTTATAAAGAACCCCTTCAGATGCTTTGGATACTACTAACCACGGTTCTGGGAATGAATCCAAGGCAATCTGACTGCTCTAAAAACTGTTCCACAGTTGATGTGCACAGTAACATTTCAGATCAGCAAGGGCAGAAATCCACTCAAACAAGCTTACGCCAGAAAGGGAGGTTTACTGCAAGGATATTGGAGTATCTAAAATAATCTTAGGGCAAGAAAATCAAAGACACTGGAACCAGGAACCATATTGAGATCAAGACCCAAGTCTCCTCTCTCCTGGAAGCCACGTATTAGTTCTTCTCTGCTCCTCTTTAAATTCTGCTTCTCTCTCCAATGAACATTTTTTTTTTTTTTAATATTCTTTAGGGGCGTCTGGGTTGCTGCTCAGTCTGTTAAGCATTTGACTCTTGATTTTAGCTCAGGTCATGATCTCACAGTTCATGAGATCAAGAACCCAAGACAGGCTCTGCTCTACAGCACAGAGCCTGCTTGGGATTCTTTCTCTCTCAGCCCCTCCCCTGCTCTCTCTCTCTCTCTCTCACTCTCTCAAAATAAATAAATAAATAAACATTTAAATTCTGCTTCTCTCCTCTTTCCATCTCGCAGATGGCTCTTTCCTTACTCATGCCAGAAGACGGCTGAGCCAAAATGTTAGCCTCATCTCCATATTTCTACCTTTCCAGCTCAAGAGGTAATGTCTTATTCTTTTGACTCTCAATTCCAATTTTCCTTGACCCTGTTAGGTTCAAGGGCCCATAGCCTCCACTCACTGGCCAGGAAAGTGGAGTCACATAGTACAGATATAGCAATGCAGTCTCCAGTGAAGGAAAAAGATCTCAGAGAAAAATAGTCTCCAAATATTGTATGTGACGGTATGAAACTACCATTCAGTAAAAAACAAACAAACAAAAAAAACCCCAAAAACTCCTACGCATACTTCTTAAATCCTGATGCCATAAGAGGATAACTAATCCACTCTAATGTTTTCAGATGGGATACCCCTAAATAGTCATAACAACAACAAAAAAATGAGGACACGGATTCTCGTCATTTGTAAAAATGCAACATTTACCAGGCCTTATTGGAAAGCAATTATAATAATTTTCTTTACTTTGAGGCAATTTTATTGATGTTCACATGATGTGTACTACCAGAGCAGTAGAAATTTCAAAGTACCCTGAAGCCATGAAATGTGGACACCCATCAAAGATCAAGGCTTAGATACTGCCCTATCACTGTGATCGAGAGACAAAGAAACCTGTGAGTCACAAACTGGATACAGTGTCATGTAACTGACTTTTGGGAGCTGATGAATCCCATGTTTCCTAGAATTGTCTAGTCACTATTTCCGGAGAAGAAATTAAATTCACTAGGAAGATACAAAAATTCTAGATTATATACACCTCTCAGAATATATTACAGAAAAATTATACAAATTACAGGAGAATTTAATAACCTAACTGTTCTAGTTAAAGATTTTAACACATATTTTTCAATAACTTACAGATAAAGCAGCTAAGGATATAAAAACATTCAACAAAATTAACAAGCTTATTTTATTTTTTTTTTATTAAAAAATTTTTTTTAATGTTTATTTATTTTTGAGACAGAGAGAGACAGAGCATGAGCAGGGAAGGGGCAGAGAGAGAGGGAGACACAGAATGTGAAGCAGGCTCCAGGCCCTAAGCTGTCAGCACAGAGCCCGACGCGGGGCTCGAACTCACGAACTGTGAGATCATGACTTAAGCCGAAGTTGGACGCTTAACCGACTGAGCCACCCAGGTGTCCCAACAAGCTTATTTTAGTGAACATATGTATAACACTTCAGAATACATATTATTCTAAAGTACTTATGGGACATTTGCAAATACTGATCACATGCTAAGACAGAAGTCAGATCTCAAAAAATTTCAAATGATTTGCATTATGAAACACACATTTTTCTAACTTCAATTTCATTAAGAGAACAAATATTCCCTTCCAAATAAAACAAGATAGCTGCATTTGTTTTGAAATTAGGCAGCATATTTTTAAATAACAAATGAGCCAAAGAAGAATTCATGATGAAAGTGGAATGCATTTGAAACTGCAATAAGGAAAGCAGTACGTCGCAAAACCTGAGTAGCGGCTACAGCAAAGGATAAAAGAAATATTATTGTCTGAAATGTTCTGTTCATCAAAGAAGAAAAGCTGAAAATTGAGTCAAAAATTCAACTTTAAAAATGAGGAAAAGCATAAAATATCCAAAATAAGTAGGAAGAAAGAAGTATTATTGACAATATCAGAAGTTAATAAAATAGAAAAAAAATGTGCAATAGTAAGACTCAACAAACAAAGTCAAAACTTGGTTCTTTGGAAAGGCATAAAATTGACAAACTTTCGATAGAATTGACCATAAATAAAAATAAATAAGTGGAATCTAAACAAAAACAAAAACAGGAGCTCCTCGGTGACTTAGTTAAGTGTCCAACTCTTGATTTCGGCTCAGGTCAAGATCTCAGGGCTCGTGAGATCGGGCCCTGCATCCGGCTCTGTGCTGACAGCACTTAGGATTCTCTCACTGTCTCTCTCTGCCCCTCCCTCTCTTTCTCTCTCTTATAAATAAGTAAGTAAAATAAATAAATAAATAAACATTTGAAAAAAGTAAAAAAAAAAAAAGCTTAAAAAACAAAACCAAAAACAAATGAATAAACAAACAAAAAGCAGAATTAGATCTAGAACTACAGAGAACAAACCGAAGGTTGCCAGAGGGGTCGGGGTAGGGAACTGGACAACACAGAAGGGGAGGGGGTGGCCCAGGCTTCCAGTTCCAGGGTGAATAAGTCACAGGAATAAAAGGCACCGCGTCAGGAAGACAGTCAATGATACTGTAACAGCAACATAACAGGACAGAGGGTAGCTGCACTTGCGGTGAACAAAGCATAATGTACAAACTTGTCAAGCTGCTGAGTTACGCATCTGAAATTAATGTAACATTGTGTGTCAAGTACACTCCAATTTTTTAAATTAATTAATTAAAAAAAAGAAACACTAAAAAAAAGGAGATAATTCGCAAGCAATGCTAAAAAGAAGAAAAGGATACCGAGCTACAGATGCCACAGATTTAAAGATGTTCATAAAATGATATTGTGAACACCTTTATATCAATGAATTTGAAAGCTTAAGTTGAATTTCTTTTTTTTTTTTATTTCTTTTTGTTTTACTGTTTATATTTGGAAGACAGAGAGTGAGCAAGGGAGGGGCAGAGAGACAGAAAGAGAATCTGAAGCGGGCTCCAGGCTCTGAGCTGTCAGCACAGAGCCCGACGTGGGGCTTGAACTCACAAACCACAAGATCATGACCCGAGCCGAAGTCAGGCTCCCAACTGACTGAGCCACCCAGGTGCTCCCAAATTTCCTAAGAAATAACCTACCAAAGATCACCCAAGAAGAAATATAGAGCCTGAATAATTCTACAACCAGTAACGGAAATGGTTCAGAAGTTTAAAAACTTTACACAAGAAAATTCCAGACCGAGGTGGTTTTTATACTGAGATTTAACAAACGTTGAAAATACAGATTATTCTAATCTTAAATAACTATTCAAATGTATAGGTTGGGGAGGAGGGAAGGGCGGAGTACTCTCCAATGCATTTCAGGAGAATATGAGTAACTCAATTCCAAAACCTGACAAGGATTGTACGGGAAAAGAAAAATACAGAGCAATCTCTGTTATGAATACAGATTACAGATGCAAAATGCCTTAACAAACTGATAGCAAATGAACTGAGCAAAGTGTTGAAAAGATTGAATACAGCACGACTATGTTGGATTTTTCCTATAATATACATTGAAAAATCAACAGACAACAATCTTATGATAAATCTCAATAGTAGCAAAAATAGTAATAAACATAATAAAGTTAAATATTCATCATAATAAACAAGTATTCTCAGAAGACTTAGAATTAAAAGAAACTAATCTAAGATTATCTGAAAATAAAAACTACTGTATCATGTAAAACAATGAAAACATTCCTCTTAAGACAAGAAATAAGACAAATGCCCATCATCAAAACTTCTAGAAACATTGTACTGAAAGTTAGTAAAGAAAAAAAAATTAAATATAAAGATTCGAAAGGAAGGAGGGAAGAAAAAAAAACTATCCTTATGCCCAAATGACATAGTTTTCTGTGTAAAAATACAAACAAATCTGTAGATAATTTATGGGAATCAGGGCATTTAGAAAGGTCCCTGCATACAAAATTGGCTATCAAATATAAGCTGCATTTCTATATATCAACAACAAACATATAGAAACTTTATTTTGTTTGGGTTTTTTTTTAAATGCTTACTAATTTATTTTGAAAGAGAGAGAGCACACACACACATACACAAGAGGGGAGGGAAGAAAAAGAGGGAGAGAGAGAATCCCAAGCAGATTCTGTGCTATCAGTAGGGAGCCCGACATGAACTAGATCCCACAAATTGTGAGGTCATGACCTGAGCCAAAATCAAGAGTCAGATGACCAACCTAATGAGCCACCAGGCACCCCTAGAAACTTTATTTTGAAATAGTGTTTATATACCAGGAAAATATACGACAAAATTTGGAAAAAAATTACTTAATTTAAGTAATGTTTCTTAAGCAGTTTCTACATGCATAGCACTATTGCACACACTTGAAATCCATCAGCAAATAGAAATGCAAAAATCCTTGCCTCGTGTAGCTAATATTTTAGTTAGAGGAGGCAGAGATAAACAATCAATATAATTAAAATACAAATGAACAAATACGTAAATGAACGGTGGGAAATTTGGTAGGATAGTATACTGTCCTACTATAGGCATGTGATACTATCCTACCAAATAGAAAATAACAAATGCTAAGGGGAAAATGCAGAGCAGGGTAAGGGAAATCAAGAGTGACAGGAGGGAAGAGGCAGTTTGCAATTATTAACAGGTATGTAGGATAGGCGTCATTGAAAGGTGACCTTTGAACGAAGACTAAAAGAGATTAAGCAGTTAGCCATGCCAATATTTCTGGGGAAAAAAAGCATTATGGGCAAAGGAAATAGTGCTACACGCTAAGGCAGAAGTGTGTCTGGAAAAATTAAAAGTACAGCGTGGAGGGCACCTGGGTGGTTCAATCAGTTAAGCATCTGACTTTGGCTCACTTCATGATCTCACAGTTCATGAGTTCGAGTCCCATGTCAGGCTCTGTGCTAACAGCTCAGAGCCTGGAGCCTACTTCAGATTCTACGTCTCCCTTTCTCTCTGCCCCTCCTCTGCTCACACTCTGTCTCTTTCAAAAATAAAAAAATTATAAATAAATAAATAAATAAATAAAATAAAAGTACAGCATGGAAGTCAGTGTGGCTGAGGAAAATAAGTGAAACAGAGAGCAGAAGGAGATGAGAGCAAAGAGGCAATAGGGGACCAGATTGTGAGGAGTTCTGTAGGCCAGTGTTAGAACTTCAGGTATTATCCTGGGTAAAAGAGGGAGACACTGCAGGAATTTGAGCCAAGATAGGATATGATCTTACCAAGTAATATATTAAGGAAAATATGTGCTATACTTCTCTGGAAACTTTATTGAGACACATTAATGTAAGCTAAGTAAATGCAGAGAAACCATGGCTATGAATTAGAGGACGTGTTACTAAAAGAATGTGAGCTCTCCCTCAGTCTATAGATTCAAAGCGATTCAAAACAAATTCCCAGCAGGCCAGGTGTGTGCATGTGTATGTGTGGACATAACAAGCTAAATTTATAATATGCATTCAAGATCAAGGGGCCAGTTGGAAGACAATTCTCCATGCATCCTTGATGGTTCTATACATCTTATGAGTAGAAGCACTGACTCCTCTTTGTTCTCAACTTTTTTTTGTAAGGATGTTTGTATAATAAGCAGTCTTGGAATATAGTGATAGTGTGTCTTTGGAGAGCAAAAAGTAGGCATGTTTACTGCCCATTATAAAATATTTGAGTTCTATAAGCTTACACCCTACTATGTAATATACCCCACTGTGTGTGCAAGCTTCCCTCTGGGTCCACATGCACTGCCCTGTGAAGCTCATGGACAAGGAACCCTGACACAGACATGCTCCAGTGCAAACTACTTGCTGTGCTGTGGCTAACAAAGTCCTTTGTGTCTTAGCCAGGGGGCTCATGTCTTCTGTCGTCAACCATGAAACTGCAGCAGGCAACTTTACAGCTTTCAAGTAGGGTAAAATCTCAGACCCTTCTTGAAAGGGTCAAGAATAGCCAAATTACTGCCGTAGAACAACAAAATGGGTGAACTTGACCTACCATAATTATCATAAAGACATAGTAGTTAAGACAATGCAATGTGAGTACTGGGATATACAAATATATCAGTGGAATAAAATAGAAAGCCCGCAGATAGATCCACACATCTATAGGTGACTGAAATAGGATATAGATTGCCTTCCAAGTCTGTGGGGGAAAGATGGGCTTCTTCCATAAGTGATGTTAAAATAATTAGGTAGCCATATGGAATACAAAGAAATGGGAAAATACCACCAGACACCCTGCCTTATACCATATATTTAAAAAACAATTTCATGTATGTTAAAAACCTAAATAAAGAAGGCAAAATAAAAAGCCTTAGAAGATAATATAGAACAATAACTTCAGGACTATTGACAGAGGGAAGGATTTGCTAAACTTTACAGAAAAAGCTCTATCCATAAAGCAAAATATTAATAAATTTCTCTACATTAAAGATAAGAGTGTCCTTTTATCCATAGACACCAAAAATACAGCAGAAAGATAAGCCACAAACTAGTAGAGATATATGCAACACATAAAGTGGATAAAAGTTCATTTAAACAATTTCATAAAGAAGTCCTACATATCAACAAGAAAAAGATGAATAAGAAGTAGAAAAGTAGATACAGGTATGTTTCTAGAAGAGGAACCCTGGATGGCGAATCTAGATAGGAAGAGATATTAACTTCATTATTAATAAGAAAAATGCATATTAAAGTCACAGCAATAGATCATGTTATATGCAACCTATTGGCAGTTGAAAAAGTCTAGTATCGGGTGTTGGAGGGGGGTACAGAGTAACAGTACATGGCCAGGGCAGGCATGAATTGGCATGACTGCTTTGGAAGACAATTCAGCATTGTCCAATAACCTGAAGATGTGAATTTCCTGTGATCCAACATTACCACTCTTAGGTATAGACCCCAAAGAAATTCTCACCTATGGGCATCCAGAAACATGTACAAGAATGCTCATAGCAGCAGTGTTTGGAACAGCAAAAAAAACTAGAAACAATCTGAATCTTTGCCAATAGAAGCATAGATAAATAAATTGTGATATGTTTACTTAGCAGAATACTAAACATCACAAAAAGAAAACCAAATTAATCACAGCCATACACAACAACATGCATGACTCTCTGGAAAACAATGTTGAGCCTGCCAAGCAAATCATATTTACATAAAGTTCAAAAACATGTGAAACTAAACAACACATATATTCTATTTTAGAAATACCTTAATATGTGGTAAAACCATGACTCAAAGCAAAGGAATGATAACACAGAGCTCGCTATAATTGTGCACCCCTGAGGGGGATGGAAGGGTCCATGGAGGGGCAAATGGAAGGCTTCCAAGGTAACGGTAATGCCGTCCCTCTCCCTCAAATTAGATCGAGGGGAGGGATGTTCATGGGTATGTGCTGTGTCATTATTCTTTATACTCGGCCTATATTCCTAAATAGTCTTATGCACTAACTCAAGACTTAAGGACAAGTTTTAAAAGTTAAAAGCACAAGAAGTAAGATAATGTTATGAAGACAAACAAGGGGTAGACCTTTGGGGAAAGAACTGCCCTTTCTTTCCAACATAAAGCAGAGACCTCTCGCCTCTTGCTCAGCTCTGAGGCTTGTGGTTCCGAACACACAGCCTTTGAGTCACGTCCCTGGAAGAGTCAAGTAAGTGAAAATGTGTTCACTCAGCACCAGGATGCCAAGAGGTCCGCGGAGAGAGGCCACCGTCCCTGTGCTGTGCTAGTGCCAAGCCTGCCCTCTGCAAGGCTCGAAATCGCTGTTTGGAAGCTTGTCATACAGGTTCCCATTTGCAGTTTCGTCTGCCTTGTGGATAACCCAAGTGACTCATACGGAACTTTGGCTCGCCCTATGCGCCCCGGCCCACTGGGGTCAAGAAGAGATGTAGGGAGCATGCAGGGCTGGCTTGCAGGGTCTTCAGAAGTTTTAGTGACTTCATAACCCCAAGAGGCACCAGAGAGGAGCAGACAATATCCTGTTACAAGCCCTTGCCCATTATTAGAATATCTTTCTGGACCTCCTCCCAACTGCACTTCTGATGTAACTGAACAGTTTAAACCAAACCTCCGGGGAATGATCCTTCTAGAACATCAACGAATAAATTTTAACCTAAAGTCAAATTTTCCAAGGAACTTTCATATCAAGAGACACATACATCCATTAACTTATTTTTACACTCACCACATATCCAAAATAACCAATCAAGAATATCAGGAAGTACAACCAAATTAGAGCAAAAGTATGCCAAACCTTACAGTTAAATCATTGCTACCCAGATGTTCAAATTAGGCTTTCATCATCCTCTTTCCTGGTATTGCTTTGGTCCACAAGATTCAAATCAGACAATAAAAATCATGGCTCGGCCCCCTTAACTAAGAGCATTATCAATAGCACACCCCATTTCAACTCTATGCCATTTATCTATCTATCTATCTATCTATCTATCTAACAAGTATTATTGAGCACCTCCTATGTGATAGACTTTTCTAGGCATAGAGATAAACTATGGGGGGAAAGCCATTAAAGTGCCTGACTTCACAAAGTTTACATCCAGTAGTGAAGAGAAACAATAAATACATAAATACACAATACGAGTAATGATGAAAACTCTTAAGAAGGGAACAGAATAATATGAGGGAAGAAGAACCGTCAATAGAAAGTTGAGATGGGGGAAGGTTGCTGTTTTGTACTAGACAGGCAGGTGTATAATAAAGAATTTGGCTGGCCCGTGTCCCAGTTTCCTGGGAGGTGTTTTTTAAGTGATTGAGCATCTTTGTTATTGGTAGTGGTCCTCTCAGACCACACCTGATAATTTATCTTAATGATGTGACTCAGGACCAGAGCAAGTTATGCCAGAAAGATTAACTATGTGATTAGACAGTTGGGTCTATAAGTCACATGATAACAGCCAGGAGGCTAGAGACTGAGTCACATGACCAATGATTTAATTAATCATCCCTATATAATGAAACCCCAATAAAAACCAGGGACACCAAAACTCAGGTAATCTCCTCTGGTTGGCAATAGTCCACGTCAATGTCACGAGGGTGACAATTTTGACTATTGAGAAAAGCAAAGGTATTAACTCTACTGAGAAAGGACAAAGAAAGCTTCATGTTTGGGACCCTCCCAAAACTTGCCTTATGCATCTCCCTTTGGCTATTTCTGCTTTGCATCCCATTGTTATAATAAAACTGTTATAGTAATAATGCTTTGCTGAGTTCAGTTGTTCTAGTGAATTATTGAATCTGTAGGGGCAGTGGGAACTGCTAAATCTGTAGCCAGCTGGTCAGAAGTGAAAAATGACCCAGAGACTCTGGAACTCAGAACTTATATCCAAAGTGAAGTCATTCTTGTAGAGATAATAAAATGTACAAATTTAACCATGTTGCTTCCTTTATTACATCATTTATATTCCATCTCTTCCCCCTCCCCTGCCAATTGTATTGGCTAGAACATTAGGAGAAATATAAAATACAAAAATAATAGCAGATATACTCAACTTATACCTCCATTTTTTTCACCATTAAACAGCATGCTAACAATCAGTTTCTCAAAGATGCATTGTTTTGTCTCATTTATGTGTAATAATTGTTAGATTGCCTTAACTTGGAAAAAGAGAAATTAATAAGATAACTCTAAAAAGTTTATATTTGGAATGAACTATCTTAAGTGATATAGGAGAATAAAACCTTGGTCAAATAGGAAAATGTTTTTATGATTTCAGCATCGTTAAAAAGTCTATTTCACAAAGCAAGATAAAACATGTAACTTAATCAGAAATGGGTCACAGCTTCTAATGAATTGTTCTTACATAATTTGACTGGCCTGTTATGGTGCAAATAATGGCTCCCTGGTCATATCTCAAAGTACCATACTTAAACCCCTCTTCCAACATTAGCAAAATTCCAATCTTTTTATCTCTATGGGGTCTTTCCCCTTCTGTGTCTTGACTGTGCTGGGGGTGTACTCACATTAAAGAGTTTTATTGGTTACTTGTACTTCTGCATGGAACCAGAGCCCCAGACATGCCTCACTGAGCCTAGAAGACTCTTCTATGGCTACTAGAACTTACTGAATTACAACTACCACTGTGCCCAAACAAGAGGTCTGGTTTGATGTGAAAATCTGGATACTCAAAAGAGGTGTCTTTGTCTGCTCTCACTTGCCACTCACAATGGAGTCAGTGCTCAAAGCTGATTCTTCTGAAACTTGTAACTGTCCAATGTGAGGCTAAGGCTGAACCTCCAGCTCTGCCAAGGTTTGGCTCCTGGTGTAGATTCCTGCTGAAGCTGCAATATAGTTCATCCAGATGACTTCTACAACCAAGTATGTGTCATCTAAACATTGGGCTCTGCTCCAAACCAAAGAATTAGCTCTAGGGTTTCTTTATTAGTTCTTCGCTTCAGTTTTATAATTTATCAAATTGTGCTTTTCAAAATATTATTTGGTAATTCTTACTCCCCTTAAGTTTATTTTGTTCCTTTCCTAAATTGTTGAGTTGGCTACTGAATTTATTTTTGCCTTTCTTTTCTTGGTTAAAGAATACAAAAATTTACCATTATTAATTTCTTCCTATATGTAATTTGACCTCCTTCCTTAATGTTTGATATATATTCTTGACATTATAGTTATTTATTTAAATAACCAATAATTACATTTTTATTTCCTCATTGACAAAAAGACAGTATCTTGAATTCTCAGTTTTTAATATGTTATTTGTTCTTTAGTTATTAATTTATAGTTTTATTTAATTGTGGTAAATGAATGTACCCTGTGAAATTTCTACTAACTGGAATTAAAAGAGTTTTTTTTTAAGCCTAGGCTATTAACAACTTTTGAAAACATTCCAGGAATGTTTCTTTTTTTTCTTTGTTTTTTATTTTATTTTAGAGACAGAAAGTACATGTGCATGCACATGTGCAAGTGGGGTACAGGGGCAGAGGGAGAGGGAGAGAGAGAATCTTAAGCAGGCTCCACACTCAGCAGGGAGCCTGACATGGGGCTCAAACCCATAACACTGAGATCATAACCTGAGCCAAAATCAAGAGTCAGATGCTCAACTGACTGAGCCACCCAGGCTCAGGCACCCCCTTGAAAAAGAATGTGTGTCAGCTCCAAGATTCGTAGTAGAATGCAGAGTTATAGAAGGTGGATCCCTTGAATATGGTTTGACTCTGTGACTTGCTTCTAATAAACAGAGCATGGAAAAAGAAAAAGAGTAACTTTACAGACACCACCTTAATTAACTAAGTGATCATGGTCGACATCACCAGTCATGTTGATATCATGTACCCTCTGATATGGTGTGTCTTTCACCAGTCTGGTATTCCTCCCCCAAATCCATAGCCCCAGGACAATCATAAGAAAACATCAGACAAACCCAAACTAATGGACGTTTTGCAAAGCATCTGGTCGCACTCTTCAAAGTTGTCAAGGTCTTTGTAGTCGTTTTTCAGAGCTGCCACAACAAATGTGGCTTAAAATAGCACGTATTCAATCTTTTGTAATTTTGGAAGCCCAAAGTCTGAAATCAAAGTGTCAGCAGGGTCACCTCCTTCCAAAGGCCGTAGGAAGAATCCCTCCTGGCTTCTTCCAGCATCTGGTGCTCCTGGTATTGCTTGGCTTGTGTCTGCATCACTCCAATCCCAGCCTCTGTCTTCAGGTGGCTTTCTTCCTTCTGTTTCTATGTCTCAAATCTTCCTTTCCTTTCTCCTATCAGGACAGCAGTCATTGGACTTCAGGTCCACCCTAAATCCCAAATGATCTTATCCTAAGATCTTTAATTACATCTGTAAAGACTCTTTTTCCAAATAAGATCATATTCACAGGCATCAAGGGTTAGAGAGTGGCCATATCTTTTTGGAAGACCCAATTCACTCTACTCCAAGGAGTAGGAGAAACTGTGACAGATTGCAGGAGACTAAGGAGATAGATGAGTCAACGCAATGTGGGATCCTGGATTGGATCCGGGGACAGAAAAGGGACATTAATGGAAAAACTGGTGAAAGCTAAATAAACTCTGCTGGTTAGTTAATAATATTATGGCAATGTTAGTTTCTTAAATTGTTTAATGTCATCTTTTTAATATTGCCTAAACATAAATTTCATGCTTCTGATCATCACGTTCTCTGAAAGATGTTCAGAAAGATGTTCTGAAAGATCATCATGATCTCTGAAAGATGTTCATTTATATCAGAGGAAGCTAAATGAAGGGTATATAGGAACTCTCTGTACTATCATCACACTAGTCTAAAAATCTAAAAGTATTTGGAAATAAAAATTTTTAAGCTATCAGATTAGACTATTTTATTAAAAGATAAAGACTCAGATTTTGTTTAAAAATCCAGGTAGTGGGGCGCCTGGGTGGCTCAGTCGGTTGGGCGTCCGACTTCGGCTCAGGTCATGATCTCGCAGTCCGTGAGTTCGAGCCCTGCATTAGGCTCTGTGCTGACAGCTCAGAGCCTGGAGCCTGTTTCAGATTCTGTGTCTCCCTCTCTCTCTGACCCTCCCCCGTTCATGCTCTGTCTCTCTCTGTCTCAAAAATAAATAAAAATGTAAAAAAAAAAAAATCCAGGTATTAGACAAGAAGAAACTAAAAGAAATACTGATACATGAAAAAAAAAAATGGCAACAATATAAAAGTACATTTTAAATAATAAAGTTAGGGGGTTAATATTATTGTCAAAAAAGTACAATTTAGGGCAAAATCAGTAAATAAAATAATAGGAAGTCATTTATGATGCTAAAATATGCAATTCACATTGAAGACCTACCAATCATAACATTTATTATAGACCAAATTATGTAGATTCAAAGGATATAAAACAAACAAAAAACCCTATTGGAAATGCTAATAGAAGTTAGCAAAAGTACAAAAGAGGGGAGACCTTATCATACCTATCATTTTTGACAGATCAAATACACGAAAAGAAAATATGAAAAACTTTAATATTTAGGTGTTTTCACCTGGACATGGAATCACTGTGAAATGCGGACTCATATAAGTATCTGCAACCAATAGTGGGAATAATATGAGCATTGGTGACATGATTATCGTCAAGTGGCAAACATTTCCTGATAGAATTCTAAACTAAGAAAGTACTGTCTTCCTTCAATTTACACCCGTTCCTGCAAGTTACAGTGCCAACTAAGTAATTACAAAGTATCTTTATGTTTAAAACAAGTAAGTATCCAGACTCAGAAAACCATAAACAATCACAAAGGACAAGTCTTCACGGCAGTGCTATTAAGAACAACTGAATGGGGGCGCCTGGGTGACTCAGTTGGTTAAGTGTCTGACTTTGGCTCAGGTCATGATCTCTCAGTTTGTGAGTTTCAGCCCTGCATTGGGCTCTGTGCTGACAAGCTCAGAGCCTGGAGCCTGCTTCAGATTCTGTGTCTCCCTCTCTCTCTGCCCGTCCCTTTCCCGTGCTCTGTCTCTCTCTCTCAAAAACAAACATTAAAAAAAAATTTTTTAATGAAAATTTTAAAAAAAGAAAAAAATGAACTGAACAGAGTTCACAGAGCATCCCTCCAAATGACTTTAGTATGAGTTTCCCCCAATTTAATTTTGACAAATAAAATTCCCCTACAATTTTCTTTACTTCTTTTTTTTTCTTTTAACTTTCTTCATATGTGTTACCTGTGAGTAGTGAGGAGGAAGCTCCAAAACACAGGCTTAGCATGGTTGGGATATTTCAGTTGGGCACAAGGTTTTCTTTTTATGTTTTACTGCCTGAAGTTACCTGGGTCTTCTAATTAATAGGATTCTCTAGTTAGGGGATCATTGAAGCAATCGACATACTTGTTTTCTTATCCTGCTTTACCTGGTTGGCCTGAGTGTGAACGCCCATCGCACTCTGTATGTTCTTTACTCTTGAGAACCCTGAAATAGCTGGCAGAACCAGGCTTTGCCCCAAAGCACCTGCTCTCAGCTCCATCCTCCGCCGTTCTGAAAATGGCAGTTTTTGCATTGGGATAGAGATCTGGCCAGAGGCAGCCTTGGTTCTGGAAATGTCCACACTCCACCAAATGTTTTCTTTACTAGGCTTTGGTGGTAGTGCTGAAGTTAGCTTGGGCACTGGGCACTTCCCTGCCTGGAATGGCAGTTCTCATTACAACTCTGTGGTTGAAATGTCTTGCAAGCCATCTGAGTGAAATGGAAACTAGGTTTGTTACTGTAGTCAGATGTTCTTGGGCCAGCATGGACCCATTCCTGAATCATTTTTATATTAGAGATTTGACTACATCTAAATATGCTCCTCATTACACCTTCACTTCCAGCCTCCTGGATCTGGATATTTCTTTATGTCCCATAAGTGCACTGTTTAGGCAATGTTTTCTTTTCTTTGCTGGAATCATGAATTGGTGGGTACTTCTCTCAGCCTGATCCTTTATCATACTACAGGTAACAACATCCTTCCGTCTTTTCTACTGCTAAAACCAACACTAGAGTTTGGAGGAGGACTTGGGAAGGAGAGCCTTCACGGGGTTCCTGCAAGCATTTCTCGGATTAATGTCACAGCTAAGGAGACATTCAAGTATCAAATCCTCTAATGTAAATGTTATCATTTTCTTGAGGGGACTCTCAATGCTATGGTTAGACTAAGGGGGTCTGGGTTCCTAATCCCTTCCAAGAACCCCAGTGTTCTGGAGGAGATTGATTGGCTTTCCCAAGGTCCATAGAGATAGATAGATAAGGTTTAGAAGTAACTCCTCTGTCTCTGAAACTCAATTTTTTGGATTATTTGGTCAGTTCAAAGGGAATCTGGAAGAGACAGGAGCCAATATATAGGCTTTAAATGCCACCTTGGACCAAGAGCTGAAGAGGAACCTGAGCCAATGTCAGATCCCACCAAGGCCTTGCCAAGGGGCTTTGAGGATGGCAAATGGCCAATGGGCCCAGAACCTAGGACAACCTGTGGTGACTCTGGAGCTGAGAGATGGGAGGGACAATTGTTGGAGCTGCTGATGTCTCTGTCTACAGGTCTAACCTGGCTTCAGTGGACAGTGACCATATTAGCATTGGCCTGAACAGACTGCGGCCAGATAACGATAGATGTAAGCCCCAAATGCATTTAAAAAAATTTTTAATGTAAAGTAAGATAATTAAAAATCATCCTTCTGGGTTCTTGATACCCGTTAATAATTTTTTTCCAGAAATATACAGATTCACTCACCCACTGGCAGTTTGATGAAGGTTTTATTTCTCCATCCAGGCTGTCGTTTGCCCTTCATGGTGTTAGGTAGTTAAGGCAAGCATCATGATGCCTGAGTGGAAACTGAGCCCCCATGAGGTTAAAGGATCCATTCAGAACCAGGTAAAGGGATTTCTCTCACACACTTCGTCCCATAACATCATTCACTGAGAGAGCAAGCATGAGATGTGGAAAAGAGAGCTTTAATCTGCATAAATATTAAAAGCCAAGTCTTAGATGAAAGCCAGCTCCTCTGTTTATTCTCATTGTGTAGAGTATCAATGTTAGAGCTATAAATTCCCAATCACACACACACAGAGTTATTCTTTATGAGACCAACGCCTTCCCAGGGCGTTCTGAGTCTTTTAGTTAACCACACAAGGCAGTCAAATCAACAATGCTGTCTTTCATGCTTGAGCTCTGTAGACGGGCCCTCCCTCCTCAGCTGTTCATCTCTTCAGTGGAAATTCCTCAGGAAACAACAAAACTCAGTGCAGCAGCATCCCCCCAAAACCACACACCCCCCAAGATAAAAGTGCTCAGCAATCTTTAAGAACTTCCTAGGGGAGCAATACAGAGAGGAGCCTTCCCACTCAGATCTCCTCCAGCTTCCCGCTACATGCCCACCAGGGCTGGGTAGGAGCTTGGTCACACTACCTTAGCCCATTTCCCGGAGTATCAGTGTAGCAGACAGTATGGGCTGCTAGATTAAGCCTAGCTGGATTTAAAAACTGATCGGGGCCTCAGGGGGAAAAAAAGGAGCTGATAATGCCTACTCTATTACTCAACAATGACAAACAACCACAGAATCTGAGTAGCATTCAATAATAAGCATTTATTTTCACCCATCTATGGTCAGCTAGCTGGGAATTGGCTGACCTGGGCTGGGCTGGGCTGAATATCTCTGCTTCGAGTTATGAGTCCAGCTGGCTCTCCAGTCTGTACCACCTGTCTGCTCCAGCTGGAAGAGGCACCACCTCCCTGGGAGGAATTCTCATGGTAAGGACAAAAACACCAGAGAGCATAGCCAACCATACTCTCAGAAACAATGCAAGCATATTTCAAACCCCTGTTTGCATGACATCTCCTATCTTTCCATGGGCCAAAGTTAAGTCATATGACCAAGCCAAAAGTCAAGGAAGTACAGGGACGTACAAGCCCTGTGCTTTTGTACAGGGAGATAATCCCCTTGTGAATTTCTCACGTGAGAAGCACTGAAAGGTTACATTGCAGAGAGCTTGGATCCAGGGCCCAGTGAAGAATTGGAGCTGAAAAAAATCAATCTGCCACACTACTTTTTAGGGCTGTTGAAAATATCAAATGTAATAATGTATGCAAAGATGTTGTTGCATCATGAGCATTTAATGACCATTTGTTTCATTCCATTCCATACATATGCTGTTACTCTCTGACTGAAGTTTATTCAGGCTGCAGTAGATGCCTGAAATCTGGCCTCCATCGGTTCCTGACCTCACTATTTGGGCATGTTTTTCCTTGCCTCAAAAAGTAGAGCTTAATTCTCACCTTTCAGATCTAAGCTGACCTTAATGACTTCCCTTAACCCACAGAATGAGAATCAGAAGTAATGCTCTGAGAATTCTGAAAGTCACATAAAAGAAGACTTCCCACCTTTGCCTGAGTCCCTTGGAAAGCTCACTCTTGAGCCACTTTCTCAGAGAACCCAGTCACCAAGAAGCCCATGCCACCTGTGGAGGACACATGTACACCTGAGCTCCCAGCCGGCAGCTGTCATCATTTGCCAGTCTTATGAAGGGGCCATTTGGACATCCAGCCCAGTTGATCCTTTCAATGGCTGCAGCCCAGCTGATACCTTGCTGTGATCACATAGGAGACCCCAAATTAGAGGTGCCCAGCTGAGCCCAAGTCAACCCACATTGCTGTGAGCAATGATAATCAATTTCCGTTAAAGTCATTACATTTTGTAGCAGTAGGAGACCAGAACGCTGGCCAATGCTAATATCTCCACTGGCCACTGAAGTCAGGTAAGACCATGGTGGACAGAGAACCTGACACTTGATAATCTTCCCTTTCATCTCTGACGCACCGCAGTTCACTCCTCGTTCTGGTCCTGCCTCCTCTTTACAGGACTGCCAACGTCCTCTGACGGAAGTTTTAGCACTAGCTCAGCTCCTTCCCCAGCCATTTTACTTCAAAGATAGCGACAGTGTCCACAACGTGCGAAGTAAACACGATTTGTTTGGCAGAACTCAGGGACAAGTGGACACACACAGGTTCAGTCCTCCCAGGAGCTGAAAGGGGACGGCTGTTGAGAGTTCTGTAAGCATGTACGTTTCCCCGTCACTCCTCCTACAGGAAGACTCAGCCTCAGATGGACTGAACTGACCCTTAAGGCTTTTGACTCGTAGTCTTTGCCTTTGACCCCAAACATACTTACTGCCATATTCAAGAGGCACTCTGAGAAGCTGATTCTCCAGAATTCTACATTGACCTTTCCTGTTTGATATGAGCTCTGAGAAACACAGGCTGACTTATGCGCAGCCATACTGGGCCCCACGGAGTGTGTGGCAGCACCAACAAGGCCCTGGTGGATCTGGCTGCCTCTCAGACTCCATGAGGCCTCACCCATCAGACTGGGGGCAGGGGCGGGGGTGTCCACAGGAACCCATTGACATTCTTGGAACCTGATGCAATTAGAACGCTTACCTTCAAGGGGTTCTTCCCTGTTTGCTTGCTCTGTAGATCTGCTCTGCAGAGATGATTTTGCAGTAAAGAAAGCAGCAACCCCATGTTTGAATTCAAGGATGTTTGGCCCTGAGATAGATAAGCCAAAAGAAGAAGCTTCTTCATCCACTTGCCTAAACGCAATACAGTCATTTAAATGATTGAAAACATTTAGGTAGACTGTAAAATGACGAGACAAAACCAATGTCCTGGCAGTAGAATAAAGAAATGTTGAAGTAAACACTCTGTTATGCCAAAGCACTGTGCTATAAATGGAATCCAGAAAGCAAGTTCCCAGGAACTCAAGTAGTGGATGAAAACTGCACAAAAAAGATTATCAGGTTTAAACTTAATCTTTCAAAACGTCTTCTGTTCCTCATCTTCCCTCTTACAGATTTGTCTGCATCCTGCACACCGTCTCGAAGGGTCACACGGTGGAAAGAGCACAGATGAAAAAGCACAGGACTGCATCCCAGCTCTATTGCCTATGGGCTGCATAGATGTTTAAAGAAAGTTATTTGACCTCTCTGAGCCTCGGGTTTTCACTCATGAAATGAGGATCGTAATGTCGAAGTCATAGTTGTTATGAGTGTGACATGAAATACAACATCAGTGACCTCCTAGTAGAATTGCTGACATATACCAGTTCATTTCCTTGGCCCATGCTAACCTCTCCTTCTGTGCTCTGAAGGTCACCTTCCTCTTCATGCCAGCACTGCCTCTCTCCCCGCCTCTCTCCCCATCTCTCTCCCTCGTACTCTTTTTTCTCCTCCTTCTTCTACCTCTCTCTCTCCCTTCCTGTTTCCGTCTCCCTTCCTCTTTCCCTCTCCCTTCCTCTTTCCCTCTCCCTTCCTCTTTCCCTCTCCCTTCCTCTTTCCCTCTCCCTTCCTCTTTCCCTCCCCCTCCCTCTCTCTCCCTCTTTCTCTCTCCTTTCCTCTCTTCCTCTTTTCCTCTCTCTCCTCCCTTCTTCTCTTCCTCACTCTCTCCCTCTCCCTCTCTCCTTCCCTTCATTTTCCTCCCTCCTACCCTCTCCCTCCCTCTTTCTCCCTTCTTTCCTCCCCTTCCCTCTCTCTCCCTCTTTCTCTCTTCCTCCCTCTCCCTCTCTCTCTCCCTCTAACCCTCAGCTTATACATTCCCTTCCTTCCTTCTCCAGTCCTGAATAGCAACTAAAGCAATCTCCCAACTTAAAAAAAAAAAAAATCACATAAACGAGCAAACACAAAATCTCCTTCAACCTTGCAGGAGCGTTTCTTTCCCCCTCCACCTCCGTCACCCCAGCCGTTACCCCTTTACAGCTACACAGTTAACCTGTGACTAACTATATCCACTGTCTCTCCTTCAATTTACTCTTTTTGTTTCCCAAACTATTTGATTTGTAAAACTTACTTTTGTGCTCTTATCTACATGAATATTTTTCCTACTTGCCATCATAATCTACATATATTCTAAATGTTTCATGTAATAATGCACCATGAACACTTCCTCATGTTTTAGTCTTCATGTGTTTTATTTTTAATAGCTGAGTAATATACCATTTTGTTAATGATCCAAAACTTTATATTTATTTTTATCATATTATTTTTTTTTTATTTGAGAGAGGGAGAGAGAATCTCAAGCAGGCTCCATGATCAGTGAGAAGCCAAACATAGGGTTCGATCCCACTACCCTGGGATCATGACCTGAGCCAAAATCAAGAATTGGATGCTCAACCAACTGAGCCACCCAGGTGCCCCATGACCCAAAACTTTTTAACTTTTGAAATCATTCTCCTAATGTTAGGAATTACTTTATATTTTAATTATAATTGGGTGTGGTTTTGTGTGTGTTTACTTATTTATTTACATATATTTACATATATAAAAAACAGTAACTTATAAATATTAAAGGCAACACTAAAAATCATGTATAGAGTCATATATACTATGTATACCTATGATATATATGTAGATATATTGTTTTTATGTTGCTTTTTAAGGTTGTATGTTTCCTTTAACATATACATATGATATATATGTGTGTATGTGTATAGATATGGTTTTTATTGCTTTAATGTTTATAAATTACTCTGTGCTCCATTTTTCAACTTTTCCATTTTTTAAACCATATTTTATAAATATCTCTGTGTATTGATATCTGATCCATATGATTGTTACTTTTAAAGACAACATGGCATTCCATTGTGCTAATAACTATATAGAATGAAGCAAACTTAGCAGAATCTTTAGCAAAATCTGAAATATCCCATTTTAAAAAATATTTTAAGTTTTTACTCAAAATAATAAAAGCACATAGTTTAAAAACCAAACTGTCTAAAAGTACTATAACAGTGTTGCTGTTTTTTGTCCCATGAACCTCCATGGCTCCCAGGCCCCATCCCCTTTCCACAATTTAGCTAATTCTGGCATTTACACATTGCCATGTTTCCAAATGATAGGTACACACTGACCTATTTTGATTCATAAATCTCCAACATTCTCCACTGACTTTCTATTTTAGAGGTAAGATTTAGCTCACCTGTGTCAATCACATCAAGGTAACTATCGATTTCTTTTTCCTCTGTGGCAGCATACTTTTAGATCTTTGTTCTCCTATATGGATTGGTACCATCAGCATCCTGGGATGTCCCTTTGCTGTCATTCTAAGAATTCTTTGCCTTTGTCTTGAGTTGGTACATTAGTCAGTGTTCTCCAGAGAAATAAAACCAACAAAATATATATAGAGAGAGAATCTATTTTGGTGAGCTTTCTTTTAAGGAATTGTCTCATGCAATTGTGGGGGCTAGAAAATCTGAAATACGCAGAGTAGGCCAGCAGGCTGGAGTCCCAGGGTAGTGTGGAGGCAGAATTTCTTCTTTTTCAGGGAACTTCAATCTTGTCTCTCAAGATCTTTAAATGATTGGATAAGACCTATCCACAATATGAAATGTAATCTGCTTTATTCAAAGTCTATTGGTTTAAATGTTAATTACAACTAAAAAATACCTTCACAGCAACATCTAGATTGATGTTTGACAAACAACTGGGCACCATAGCCTGGCCAAGTTGACAGATAGAATTATCCGTCACAGTTGGGCTCTCTGTTTCCTTGGTATTATATCTTCCCTCTTTGGTTTACTCCTTTATGTTGCTGGAGCTCCTCCAGTACCATCTTGAGAAAGTATAGAAATATGTGGCAGGAAAATTTCTTGATATCTTCTGTGTTTGAACATGTCTTATTCTATGCTGACATTTTATTGATAGTTGGCTGTGTGTAGAATTCTGGGCTGTAAATCATTTTCTTCAGAAGTTCAAAGGCTCGATTAACTAATGGATTCAGATGTTACTGTTGAGGAGTCCAGGGCTGTTCTGATTCCTGTTCCTCTGTGTGTGACCTCATTTTTCCCTTGAGAGTCCTATGAAACCTTGTATCTGTCCTAAATTTCCTTAAATTTAACAATGAGCTTGAAGTAGATCTATTTTTTAGCCCTCGTTCCAGAGACTCAGAGGGTCCTTTCCAAACTCCAAACTCATGTCCTTCATCCAAGAAATTTTCTTTGTGATGATTTCTTCTTTTCTCACATTTTATAATTCTGTTATTCAGATGCTGGAACTCCTGCCCTTGTCTGTTACTTAGCTTATGTTCTCTTGTCATCTTCATCTTGTTACTTTTTGTTTGTTTGTTCATTGTTTTTTGGTTTACAGTTTTGGGGGTTTTTTTTTGTTTTTATTTTTTTATTGTATTTGTTTGTTTTGCTCTGTCTTCAAGACTATTTTCCATTTTTTCTGTTGATTTTTTTCTTCGATTTTACAATTGTGCTTTAGTTAGTAAGAGTTCTCTCTCTCTCTCTGAATGCTCCTTTTTTCCTGGCATCATTTCTACCTAGCTCTTTTCATGAAGGTCACCAAAGAACTCCTCGTTGTTAAATATTTTTTAAAGTTTATTTATTTATTTTTGAGAAAGAGAAAGCACAAGTGGGGGACAGGAAGAGACAGAGGGAGAGAGAGAATCCCAAGCATGCTCTGTGCTGTCAACGCAGAGCCTGATGTGGGGCTCGATCCCACGAACTGTGAGATCATGACCTGAAATCCCAAGTTGGATGCTTAACCAACCGAGCCACCAGGTGCCCCTCCTGGCTGTTAAATCTAATGAATAGTTTTCAGTTTTTATATTCTCATACTCTCTACCCCAACTGAGACTCATGACTATTCCCTTCTAGAAATGTCTTATTTCCCTTCTTGTTTCCTCTCTGTGGAGCTCCATAAGACTGCTAGTATATTCCCCTGGGCTCTATCCTTGACTCTCATTTCTTGCCATTGTCTTCACTAGCCCAGGGTAATATGCAAGCTTCCACTTATACACTCATGGCTTCAGCCTAAGCATCGTCCCTGTGCGTAAGAATCACATATATAAGTGTCTTTCACATTCTAATTTTCCAATTAAATATGAAGGACTATCAATTAAGAGTGAAGGAGGGAATATTGAAAACTTTGAGAGTTTGAAAAAACTTTCTCAGAGAGGAAGGAAGTAACCCAACTAAAGATACATAGTAGGACCATCAGTATATAGCTGAACTATCGCAGTGATGAAGACTAAAAAATATAGCTATTGCTGCTTGCATTTTATGTTAGGAGAACCTGGTTTAGGGGAAACTATCAAAATGTGGAAAAAGTATTCCAAAAACGCTACTATATATGCATAGAGTTTGCCAGATTTGGATGTTTTTCTTCCTCTTTTTTTCCCCCTCTTTCCCACAGTCTCAGAATTGACCACGTGATTAAGAACAACATTTTAAGCTGATCTTATTACTAAATTTGTGATGAACTCCCTCCATACTTCAAGTTTATAGTTTCTGTTTTTGAGACACCAAATTATAAACTTTTCTTTTCTACCACTTGATTTCCGCCTGCCTCTAGGCAAATCTGATTTGTAGAGGACAGTATTCTGGGAATGGGTTTTATTTCTTCCTTGTTAGCTCTTAGATTTGTAACAATGACATTGGATTTTTCCTCCATTTCAACTCAAGATAATTCTTCTGTGCTTTAGGGGCTTTTAGTCATTTTATGTGTTTATTGACTGACTTTGCTATGTTCTTTGGCTTAAACTCACACTTTAAGTGCCTAAATTTATGACCATGATTAAGACTTCACAGTAGATCAGTCCTCAAACCTTGATGACAAATATGATTGAAAAGAAAACAAACCTGGGTAGTAGCACCATCCATGTCTTGAGCTCTACCTATTTTGAAAGGAGACGTCTCTAGCTTCGGGGATCAGTCCTATCCTAGCAGGTGTAGAGGCCCTCTCACGATGAATGACATAGGACTTCCCCACTGTTACTTTGGCCACAGTAAGGGCAAATGCTTTCATATTTGAGGTTCCAGGATGAGCCTGCTTCTTAGACATCTACCTTGGACACACATTTAATGGAGCCTGAAAACCTATGCCAGAAAACTAACCTAGGTCTGACTACCTGCCACGCAGTTCCCTAAGGAGTCAATGCTCAGAGGCAAACTCATGAGGTGAATGCATACCTTGTTACTAGTTACAGCTGTACTAGTGTACACCCCAAGCCCTTCTGTACCCTGGTGAGCTGTGATGGATTATGAATAGGGACAAGGATCCTGGGGATTCCTTAAGTAGCCCAGGCCTTGCTCTCTTTGCCATGGGCTCCTTCCTGATCACTTTTGGATCTACTTAAGGAAGGAGTATCTCATTACCAGTAGGAAAAAACATTTGTCATGTCTTAACTCATTCACATCCTGAGACAATCCAAAGAGTTATGGTTCAACAGTGCATCTCTGAAGATTCCATTATGTCAGACCTAGTTATCCTTGGAATTGGCATGGTAGGGCAGAAGGGACATGTTGAGTTTCCTCTAGAAGAGAGATTAAACACACTGTTGTACCAATACCTTCTTATGCATTTGTATATCCCAAGTAAATTATGCAAAGTCCAAGTTTTATTCATCGTTGTATCTTCATGTAGGCAGAGGGCCTGCCCTAGAGTAGGTATCCAAAAACAATTTTTTTTAATGAATGAATGAGTTAATAAAGAGACGGAATAAAGATTCTTTTCTATGGATTGTTAGATCTCAAAAAAAACAGCACCAGAAAAAGTGTCAATTATTATAACATTAGATCTCAAAAACCAGCATCAAAAAAAAAGCACCACTGATTATAACCATTTTCTCAGACGTTTCTTTAGAGTTTAGCTATGTAGCATTCTTGGCTAGCAGAAACAGCATTGCTGCCAATAGATTTTTGATAGCTCCAAAGTATTTTTTCTGTTTGTTTTCTGCATGTATCCTAGGAAATCTTCAATTCCCAATAGTTCCTAGATGAGCCCAAATCTTCACCTTTGCATTTCTCAGAGTTGATAATATGAATGTCCATGGTACAGAAACAGCTTTGTTTCATGGGTGGTAGAAAACTCAAACACCCTGAAAGTGGTTCTTCTAAATTATTCTTCCCAACTTTAGAAGAAATTCACATGCTATTTCCCAGAATCTCACAATAACAATAAAAGCCAACACTTACTGTATGTTTCCTGAGGGCCACACATGACATGCATGATCTCACTGAAACCACGTAACAACCCAATAAGGTAGGTAGTATTGTTAACCTCATTTTGCAGATGGGAAGCTATGTTATGGACAAGTCATGTAACTTGTTAGTAATGTCACCCTGTTAGTAATTTGCCCCAAATAGGCTGGTGTGCAATTACGATGTTAATTAGTATGCTTTCCTGACCAGTACACAATTTATGGGAATTACCATTAATTCAACAATAAATCTAATCAGAGCTGTGTGTGTGAGGCAAGAGGGAAAAGAAATTGGTCACTGTAAGATTGTGTGTGTCCCTGAAACCCCCATATCTATTTCTGATATTGTACAGATACATGAATCTTGAAAAAGCTTCCGTTGGTTATTACAGAGTGAGTAAACTTCTTTGTCTCCATCTTCCCCGTACCCCTTCCAAATATTCTTATCCATACACATATTCACACATGGTGAGAACCACTGGATTATCTGGCTTGGGCCTTGGACACATTAGCAAAAGTGTCAAAGGAGTTATGGGCTTGACAGGCTTAGGTAGATTTCTTCTGATATCTTCCACAGTAAAGTGGTCTGAAGTCTCTGAATAAGACTTTGGTCTTAAATATGCTTAAATATGCCAGGGTTGAGCAGAACTAGGCAAAAAAAAAAAAAAAAAAAGGCTTATATTGGTCTTGTGTTTAGCTTTTTGCTAGCCTTGAGTTGTCTGATATAGTCTTTCATTGGGCATTTGTAAACTCTGGGCTTGTCAAGACCCTAGACTATACTGGTCCATTTTATCCCTCCTCTGGGTTCTAGGTTGGATTGGCCTTGTCTCTGATCTAGATGAAATGAACATTTTATTCAGCGAGGTTTTGAGTCCTTATGAGGATCTGCAATGGATTTTTAGGATATGTTGGCATGAGTTATGGATTATTCTCTTGGTTGAGACCTTGTAGGAATGTACCTTCCTACAAGCAAGCTGTGTTTGCTGTGTTAAGCTTTGAACTTTGGCCAGACTTTAGCTAGATTGGGCTAAGAGTGAGTTGGTGATTAAACTTCATGCTGGGCTTAGATGTGACTTAGGATGGATTGTGATGGTCTATAGGTTTAAGTGAGCTGTGTTGTAAACCAGATTAAACAGGATCTGTCTCTGGGCTGACATTGAATAATATATGAAATTAGCTCATTTTTTTTTTACTCTGAATTGATCAGAGTTGGGTTGAGGCTGTGTTTAATAAGTTCTACTTATGCATTTGGGTGGCTGTTAACAGGATTTCAGGATGTGTATGGAACTGCCCTAAATTGAATCATGGGAGGTACTGGATTAAATTGATTTTCAAGTTAGACTGGGCTGGGCTTTGGGTAGGGTTATTAATGGAATACTGGACTCAATGAGGCTTTGACTGTTTCTGAGCTGAGGTTGTGAATAACCTGGCCTATGCGATGCCATCAAGGTATTTGCTCTAGGTTATGATTTTGCCCTTGGGCTTAGAGTCATTACTAGTACCTTTGCTTTTCCTTTGACCAAAAGCAATTATTTAGCTAATTTAGATTCTTTAGAAACTTTGTTGTTCTGAATGATAAATTCCTTCTAGGAAGGCTGCCTTGGCTTTTTGCAAACAGAAGTCCTATGGAGGACAAGCATGAAGGAAATATCATGACAATGAAAGACTATTTTTACTAACTGATGTTTTGCCTTAGGAAGTTTTGGGGTGCCACCAAAACCCAAAGACCAGTGGGACCTGCAAGACCTTGGCAAACATTAGACCTACTTGGTTGACCCAAAATATGGTACAGGGTGTCAGATATGTACACATTCTGTTCTTATTGTGGACAAATATTTCTAAGGAAAAAATTTCCCAAGTTTTCTTGGGTAGTATGTGTTATCTGCAGCATTTTCCAGAACTTGTGTCAAGAACACAGACAAACGATTTAGTGTCCCTGAGACTCTTGAAGGTTTTTTTTTTTAACTTTTTTTAAGTGTTTATTTATTTTTTAGAGAGAGAGACACACACACACAGAGCATGAGCAGGGGAGGGGCAGAGAGAGAGGAGACACAGAACCCGAAGCAGGCTCCAGGCTCTGAGATGTCAGCACAGAGCCTGACGCAGGGCTCGAACCCACGAGCTATGAGATCATAACCTGAGCTGAAGTCGGACACCCAACCGACTGAGCCACCCAGGCGCCCCGAGACTCTTGAAGGTTAAATGGCAATGTTATCAAGACAACAAAATTTGCTTTTTGACAGCTTGGCAAAAGGGGCTTAGTCACATATTGGAGGTGGGGGGCAAGTATGGGACAGCAAGTCGCTGGAAGCCTGTAAACAGGCAGGTCATTCTTAATTTCTACCTCAAAGAAGGGAACCTGGAATAGTCAATTACAACAGTAGTGCACGACCAAACCCTTAAGATGATCAGTCTTGTAAGGCAAAAACTCTCCAATCTTTTGGAAGGCAGGAAACTTGAAATTCCTGGTATCCTTAAGTATCCTGGGATCTTTCCTTATAGCATTCAAACATTCAAACATTCAAACATTCACAAGTTACCACTTATCCCACTCTATACTTGAAAGAGAAGTTCCCCGTCCTAATAACCCAGAACAGTTCAACATCCAAAAGCACTACATCATTGGAATCTCCTTGGTGACACAATGACACGTTTCACATCATTGGGTTTTTCTTGGGGCTTATGCCCTTGACTTACACAACATGCGACACTCTTGACTGCTTCTTCCTCCAGGAAACTTTCCCTTGCCTTAGTTTCCAGGTTACCATTCAAATGCTTCCATGTACATGATTAGTTTGCCCTTGCACTTCTCCAACTCCATAACCTCAGCATCACAATCTATACCGTTCTTCCACTGACTTGACTTTGAGGGGCAGAGGAGTTACTTCTAAACCTTATCTACTACTTCAGATTCCATGTCTCCCCCTCTCTCTACCCCTCCCCTGCTCACGCTCTGTGTCTCTCTGCCTCTCAATAATAAATAAACGTTAAAAAAAATTTAAAAAGTGGGGGGGGCACCTAGGTGGCTCAGTTGGTTGAGCAACCAACTTCAGCTCAGGTCATGATCTCACAGTTTGTGAATTCGAGCCCCACGTCAGGGTCTGTGCTGACAGCTCAGAGCCTGGAGCCTAATTCAGATTCTGTGTCTCCCCCTCTCTCTGCCCCTCCCCTGCTCATGCTCTGTGTCTGTCTCTCAATAATAAATAAACGTTAAAAAAAAATTAAACCTTATCTATCTATCTCTGTGGACCTTGGGAAAGTCAGTCAATCTCCTCCAGAACACTGGGATCTTTGCAAGAGATTAGGAACTCAGACGCCCTCAGTCCAATCATAGCATTGAGAATCCCCTCAAGCAAATGATAACATTTGCATTAGGGCATTTGATACTTGGATGTCTCTTAGCTGTGACACTAATCTGGGAAATGCTAGCAGGAAGCCAAAGAAGATTCTCCTTCCTAGGTCCTCTTCCACCCCATTTCCCGACATGCTTTAATTATAAGGCTGCTATACCCCAACAACCAAAGGAAAATGTTGCCAGTTCAAAGAAGCTGATGTCTCCCCCTGCAGACTTGTTGAGCCATCATATTGCTAGTATACCAGGAGCTTCATTCACCCCTGTTATTGACTCTGGATATCTTTATTCTACTTTAAAGATATGGAGGAGCAAGAGTTGTGCAGTTTAGAGTATTTTAATCTTCTTCCAATTATTTTTTCCTGAGAGCAGTGATTCCCAAAGTGTAGGTGTCAATAGGTGTTATTTGAAAAGAACAGTTTCAGGATTGAGCAAGTCTAGGAAATACAGTTAAAGTTTAAAAAAATTTATCAAAGCTTTAATGTATAGGTATTTACTAGTTATCTATTATTGCATAACAAATTAACCCCCAAATTAGAGGCTTAAAACACTAATAAACCATAATTATCTCAAAATTTCTGTGGGTCAGGACTCTGAGATTGGCTTAGTTGGGTGGTTGTGACTTGGGGTCTGTCATAAGACTGCAGTCAAGATGCTGACCAGGGCTGCAGTCATCTCTCAGCCTGACTAGGGCCGGAGGGTCCACTTTCAAGATGAGTCACTCACATGGCTGGCAAATTGTTGCTGGCTATCAGCAGGGCATCTCAGCTCCTTGCCACAGGGATGCCTCCATACAGCTGCTTGAGGGACCTTTTGACATGGCAACGGGCTCCTCAGAGCAAGTTATCTAAGAGAGCTAGAAGGAAACCACAATATCTTCTGTGACGTAGCCTCAGAAGTCACACATCATTTCTGCAATACCTTATCAACTACACACAAGTCAGTCTTATTCAGTGCGAGGAGGGGAGGGTGTGTTTGAATACCAGGGAAGGAAGGACATTGAGGATCATTTCGGAGGCAGGGTAGTGCAATGCTTTATGAATCCCCGAAACTTACCTGACAACAAAATTATTGTTTAATGAAGCATTCCGAGACACTAGGATTCCATGGTACACTGGTGGGGGGAAACCACCATGGATGGTAAGTGTCTTAGAGGATCACAAATGGAGGGGAGAAATCATGCTGGAAAATGGAGTGTTAAGTGTGCACTGAGGACTCTCCAGGGGGCATCTATGAAGCTAAAACTGAGTTCCTGCCTTGATCGGCTCTTCCCTGCCAGTCCCAAACTATTCGGAAGGTCTATACTCTTGTGAGCTGTTTACTCTCTCTGCCCTAATAGGGTGAAAAAGTCAAAGTTCACAGGCTGAAAAGAAGAACTTCTCACAGAGTCTCCAAAATCTGGAGATGGAGACAATCTAGAATGCCCGGCTGTTCCACGCTGGGAGCAGCCTTTTCTTTGGGACTGTTTTTGCTATTCCCAGCCACGTCACTGGACCCCTACAGTCTCTTTTATGATCTGCACTAATAGTGCAGTAAGGTCACTGGAATGAATCAGATCACAAAGGCACCGTTCATCTCTACTTCATTTGCACAATGGCTCCTTTGCAAAGGTCCCAGCCCCAGGGTCGGAGCCAAGGTGCTTGGAGGAAGTAATTTCTCATCAAATGTTTACAGTGACCTTATCAACAGACGCAGCGTAAGAAAGCAGAGGACAGGGATAAAAAGGCTAGAGAGTGAGCAAGAAGTAGGAGTGGGGAAGAAATAACGGAGAATGAAAGGGAAGGTGCATGAGAAGAAGGAAAGAATGAGAAAACACGCACAACCACACTCACGCGAAAGCCAAAGGGCGCTTTCGCCATCTTCGGCCACAAGGTGGCACCCTTTGAACTTTCTTTCCGCCCCCCCAAAAAGGAGAAAGGGAGGAGAGAGGGGGGCAAGAGGAGGGAGAAAAGGCAAGGCAGTCTCCCAACCAAGAACAATCTGAAAACCCACCCCATAATATTTAAAAGCTGGGACAAAGAAGCGTCAGGACGAAGCTGCTTCCATTGCAAAACGTCAGCGCAGCCTCCCGAGCGGTCCGCCGCCAGAGTCTGGAGCAGCCCCTTTAAAAAAGCGGAGTGCAGTATTGGGATTTTTGAAAACTGAAACCTAGAAACAGAATCGAAGCGGAAACCAGAAGGAAAGCCTTGAACTCCTCCAGACAATTGCTTCCGGGGAGTTCCAGGAGCGCGAGGGGGAATAAAGGGCCCGCGAGCAGGGCCCCTCGGATGGCGCGTCCCTGAGGGTCCAGACGAATTCGAGGCGCGTGGGAAGCAGAGGTCCCTACCCTCTCCCTGGGCTGCAGGTCATGGCCACCGTGGAGCAGAAAGCCCTCGGCATTGGCTTCAAGTGTCTCTCCTTGGCCACTTTTGTGCTCATCTGCGCCGGGCAAGGGGGACGCAGGGAGGAAGGGGGTCCAGCCTGCTACGGGGGATTTGACCTGTACTTCATTTTGGACAAGTAAGTGCCATGAGTTGTTGCACCCTGGGCTCGGCTGATGATGCTCGCTGCCGGGCTGGGCTTGTTGGCAGCGAGGCTTTGAGACAGGCACGCGTCTCCAGGGACCCAGAGGGACCGCGGGGGTGGCCGAGGCCCCGCGCTGCGCCTCTGTCGGGGAGCGCGCCTCCCCATCCTTCTTCGCTGCAGCGGGAGCCCGCAGGGGCGTCGCTGCTGGTTCGAGGGGAAAACCTACTTTCCGCCTAGCTTTCTGTGAATGAGGAGCCTGCAAAGGAGTGTGAGGATGTGTTGACCTAATACGTTTCTGTGAATCTTTTCCATTTGCTTTAGAAACCTGGTGAGAAGGGCGTGCTTTGGAGAGGCAGAACTTCCAGGCAAGGCTGGAGTGGGCTTTTGAAAGTCAGTCCTGTCTTTGAAAACAAACAAACGACAACAAAAAAAAACCCCACATTCTGTCCTGCATAATGCATTGCCTTTGTTCCTAATAATACAGTGCACGCTGACTGGGCAATTAGTGAAAATATAAGGCGGATTTCTCAACTTAGACACTATTGGGTTTTAGGCTGGGGAATTCTTTGTTGGGCACCCTTGGCCTCTCCCAGTAACCCCATACTTCCCCGCTCCATGCTCCCTCTCTTCTGCCCCCTTTCCCCCCTGTCCCGCATTGGTAACAACCAAAATTGTTGCCAGACATTGCCAAAAGTCCCCTGTGTGTAAATTCCCACCTGCCCTACCTTGGCTTGGGACCTCGGATACAGACTGAGTCAAGTTCTTGGTAATTCCACTGGTGGGCTACCTGGGAGGTGCAGGAGCCCTGGTTTCCTTAACAAAAAGGATAAGAGTTAGACTTCAGGTCTGCTCAAAGGAGAGCTGAACTCTCACCAATTAAACATTTCCCAAATCCCCTTAGATTTGCCAAGCCCACAGTCATTCCAGGAAGCTTTATGCTATCTACTAAAATCCAGCTTCAACAATAAAAAGCCCCTCAGAGAAGATCCATGCTCATTAAAACTATGTGAGCTCTCCGGTGCCAGGAGAGGAGCTTGCTGTTAACAGTGGTGGGGAGATGAATTTCACAGACTGGAAAGTATTTGGGAGTTGGAAAAAGAGTCCCGCAAAATAAGCTGGCCAGCTAGACACCAAATGTGCTTTGCAGTTGCCCCTGGAGTTTGATTTTTCCGTAAGGGCTGTTTTGAACTCCAGATTCTTTGGATGAAAAATGAAATCTCTTTCTTAGAGATTTATGAGAAGGTGGATACTGAGAATATACTCTAATACTAAGAAATGGAATTTCTTTTGTTACTTCTAGTGGCTGGGGGCAGAAGCTCACAAATTCAGAGACTGTCTGAAAGCAGTCAGAGGTGCCCATCATGGTGCTTCCCCCCCCACCCCAAAAAGGCAGTTCAGAAGGACAAACAGGAAGACTTGAAAAAATGGACAGAACCACCATGCCCCTGAATGGATTGACTCCACACGGGAGAGATAATCAGTTCTCCCCCAAATTAATTTGAAGTGAATTAAACATTTAAATCAAAGTTCTGTAGGAATTTATTTTGGTGGTGAGAGGAATTTAATAAAATGACTCCGCGTTTATCTTAGAGAACAAAAAAACTGGTGAAAAAGAGGTAAAACATTTTTAGAGAAAGATAATGAAGAAGTACTTATACCTTCAAATATTAAAATGTATTACAAGGCAAATGATTACAAACAGGATGGTAAAGGCCAAAGAATAGGTAGACAGAATAGAAAATCTAGAAGGAAATCCAAGAACATGTGAGCATTTAGTGGAAGTTCAAGTCAGTGGAGAATTAATTTGTTACTTTAAAAAATGATTCTTGGACAAATGGTTGGTAACATGGGGGGGGGAAGGTGACATTTTTGTTTTACACCACAAACCAAAGTAAATTCCAGAAGGACTGAAAATTTAAATGTTTGCAATGAAAGGATGAAACAACCGGAAGAAAATTTAAACAAATATTACTGTAACCTTAGGTTTAGAGCTTTTAAAACAGGAGGACAGAAACAACAAAGAAAACGATGAAAATATTTAAATATGTTCAAATTTTCCATTTCTATAAGCGAAAATATGTCAGAAATAAAAGATAATAAGAAGCTACAAAAACTTTGACAGCATAAATTATTGCTTAAAGATTGACCTTAATATATAAAAAGCAGTTTTAAACAGATGATTCCAGGAGAAAATAGGCTTAGTACATAAATAATTCACAAAAAAACATATGAAAATCAGTAAATAAACAAAAAATTTCAACGTCACTAGTAATCAAAGAAGTGAAAAAAGCAACCAAGATGTAATTTTTATTAAGTTAGTGGAGATTTTTTTTAAATTATAATATTCAATATCGGCCAACTTGTGGGAGGAAAGCACTGTCATATCTTACTAAGGAAAATACAAATTTGCATGGTCTTTCTAGACTGGTGATGTCCAATAGAACTCTCTGTGATGATGGAAGTGTTCTATACCTGCTCTGGCCAGTATGGTGTCTACTAGCCATATGTAGCTATTGAGCCCTTGAAATGTGGCTAGTGTGAACAAGGAAGTGAACTTCTTATTTTACTTATTTTTAATCAATTTAAGTTTAAATAGCATGTGGCCACTGTATTGGATAGTGCAGGCAAAGAGGTAATTTGGCAACATGTATCAAATGCTTTTTTAAAAAATGGGGTTCTACTTTTCCATCTAACAATTCTATGTCCTAAAGGAAAAGTCAAATATACTCTCCAGCGAGTGACTAGATGTATGTTCATGGCAGTGCTGTTTATAATAATAAAGCTGAAAATTACCTAAATGTCTAACAACAGTGGATTTCTTAAGTTAGGCATGATATTAGCAAAGCATTGAATATGCAAACTGTGCATGCTTGTAAGATATTTTAGGAGAAGTATCTAATGCTCATGATGTACTCTTAGGTGAATATTATATTATTATGTACTCTTAGGTGTATTAATGTACCAATATTATGTACATTAAGATTCTATCTTTGTAAAAAAAAAAAAAGGTAAACACACACATGTGTATTTCTTGATTTACCTAATATGTAATAGTATTCCTGTCTGGAGGATAAGATTTTTAAATTCTTTTCTTGTGTTTTTCTGAACTCTCAAAATTTTCTACAATGGGCATATGTTACTTCTATATTCAACAAAAATAAGTTACTTTGACTTAAAAAAATTATTTCAGGTGTGAGGAGGTCTCTAACCAGCGTGCTGAGCCCCAAGCATATGATAATTATAGAGGCTGCTGCTTCTTTTGTATTTAAACCTGGAGAAAATTTCTAAATGCATCATGGGATGCTCTGCAGTGCATTGGGGACCCAAAAATGCTCTATGAAAGAAATAATGGGGGCCCCTTTGGAGGCACCTACCTTTATATTGAGGTGGACTCCTCTGACTTCTTTTAGTTGTCCAGTGGCTTGAAAAGAGAGGGTATTTTTGTGCTGAATGAAAAAATTGCTAGCACTTGATGGTGTGCACACTTCAGCTTGTGCTCTTGACCCAGGCCAATTTATATGATTGTTGAACATAGGTGGGGGATGAGCCCAAAGGCAGTGATTGCAAGAGGCCCCTGGTGGTCTCTAAGACATGGTCCTCTGTCCTAGAAAGAACAGTGCTGTCCAGCACCCAACCACAGCAGAGCGGAAGGGAAAAGAATGCTGACTCACTTTTTCCTTGGGCATCTAAGATACTTTGGCTGGCTACACACTGTCTACAGGCTGAAACTAAGGAATCCCAGGGCACCGAATTCACCTTTCTTCTCCCCACCCCTCAACTCCCTTTTCCCTGGTGAATGGTCCTCTTTTTTTCCATGACATTAAAACTCAGCCCATTCCACCTTTAAGCAGGATGCATCTCTGGCCTGGAGAGAACCCAGATTATACATTTAATGGAACGTCGTGTTTTCCCAACCAGGAGCAAGACTTCATAATGATAACCTAGACTACCACAGTAACACAATAGGGCATTATTAGCGGCTTTGGCGATGGGGCTGGTGGACTGGGCTTCACAAGGCTTTATACTGATGGAATTTCATCTTCATTTAAACATGCTTTTCTGGTTACAGTCAGGAAAAGTAGATTGCTGGGAATTCAATCAGGGATTTGAGGAGTCAGATTTGGAAGGCTTTATGCAGAGAAAAACAAGGAGAAGCTAGCTTCCTTTCACTTTTCCAGGGGTCCTCTAAGATTCATGCATCCTGTTGAGTGGTCCATGGACATAAATGTACCTTTCCTCTCTCCCAGGGCTCCCCTGCTATGATACTATACATTTATGTATCATACATTGGTCAGTTTTATAGGGAATGGTTAGTTACTTAAATGGAAAAAGTGGATTTTCCATCATGAGTCTTGGGGAAGTGCTGGCTATATTCATGAGTGCCCTAAAGACTTCAAATAGGGGCAACTGGGTGGCTCAATCTGTTAAACATCTGACCAGCTCAGGTCACGATCTCACAGTTCATGAGTTTGACCCCCATGTCGGGCTCTGTGCTGTCAGCTCAGAGCCTGGAGCCTGCTTCTGATTCTATGTCTCTCTCTCTGCCCCTCCCCCCACACATGCGCGCGCTCTCTCTCTCTCTCTCTCTCTCACTGTCTCTCAAAAAAAAAAAAAAAAAAACACCACATTTTTTAAAATAAAAAAAAAGGACTTCAAATATAGGATGATGTCGGTAGCAGGAGGCGTGGAGGAGACAGGGGGCTGGAGGGGACAGTAAGCACCAAATAACTTTATTGATAGGACTTTCCAAAACCACAGCCAATAATATATCCTTACATTTGTAAAGGCTCTCCACAGGCTCAGCATGTCTTCTTTTACCACTAGAGCCCTCTGCTATTTCCTTCCTGTTTGGTAGGAAGGAATTTTCTCTTTCTCTTCTCCCCATACAAGGAGACCCCATTGCCACTCGCCCAGAGTTCTACCCTCAGCACCACAATTGGATGATTCCATAGTGGTGATGATCTGTAGGACCATTACCATGTGTTATACTCCAGGGACATGGCCGTTAAATAGATTCTTGTAGCATTAGACTGGGAACTTCACCACTGGGTATGGTATTGTTTTCCTGAGAAAATACTTCTGGGTTCCCAACTACCAACTTACAAAAGAAGTCTTTAGAGTCAGAACTGAAGTCTCCTGATACTTACACATTCTCACAAGTGCCCCAAAGACAACTTTTCTTGGTAGCTAAGGCAAGCACTAGTGTCCTTAGTTTACTGATGAGCAAACCGTTAAACCTTTGTTCAACCCACTGGATTAAGTGACCTGCCCGAGGACCTAGGATTAGCTCATGACAGAGCTGGGCTGATGTCTGATCCTGACTCCGAGCCCCGCTTTCTCCACTCATCGCTGCCCTGTGTACTTGGGTTATAATGAGAAGCACATGGCAGTCCAACTAGAGGAACTGGGTGGGTTCCAGGAATGAAAAATCCCTGCATCAGAGTTTCAGTAAATGATGGTACATAAGGCAACCAACATTACTTAATTGAGGAACTACTGCTTTGCTAAATCAGCTATAGTTGATTGAAAGTTTCAAGGACTCCAGCCCCCTGCAGCCCACAGAGATGAGAGCTGATGGCTAGGACTCTAAGGTGCATTCAGGATATCTGATTAGGATGCAGTTAACGGTCCAATAAATTGTTAATTTGTTCAGATTGAATCTGATGGAAAAAGGAAATTCAACTCTTGTAGACGTGTTGAATGTTTTCAGATGTAGCTTGTTTTCAGGAATACCTTGAAAGAGGGCTTTGAGTAATAAAAATGCAAAATTAGCTCTGAATAAGGAAAACAAAAAGTCCATTATAAGATATCTTGAAAATGCTACAATAATAGTTATGAGAGGCCTCATTTAAAGAAAAAAAAAAATTTCCTCAGGGGCCAGGAATCAATCAATCTCTCCCTTTCTCTTCTCTTTCTTCCCTTCTTTTCTCTCCTTTTTTCCCTCCTTCCTCCTCCCTCCCTCCCTTCCTTCCCAACTCTTTCTTTCTTTCTTTCTTTCTTTCTTTCTTTCTTTCCTTTTTGTATTGAAATGGATTTTATGGTTGGTTTTAAATGTTTCTCCAGTTAGGCTCCAGGTTTGAAAAGGATGTATTAGACTAGTTAATAGTTGGTAGAACTGCCTACAATTTGGAGATTGGCATATGGGTCAAAAATAAAAATAAATAAGGCATAGGTGTTTTGTTTTGTATTTCTGTCTGGATTAGCCAAGTAATTGCTTCTAGTTTCCTTAGCTATGGAGACCTGGTAAAACCCAGTGTCAAGTTGAGAATAGAATCCAAGAGTGTTGGAGGAAGGCGCCTGTCCTAAGATAACCTGTAATTATCTTCAAGTGCTAAAGGACTCCCAGAGGTCCAGAAACAAACTCTGGCATCCCTTAGCAAGGTTTGGCTGTCACATAAATGCAAACGGGATTTTCTCTCTGCTAATTTGGAATGTATGTCTATTTTTGATTTGTGGCCAAGAGACTGGATTTTGCCTTTCCCAGCGATCACTCAGCAACAAAAGACAAAATAAGTATTTGGACATCTCCTGACATGTTTCCCAGACATGCCAGTTTCATACTGAAAAAAGTAATCAGGTTTCTTCATTTTGGCTGATTCTTTCATTCATTTGGCATAAATACTTTCTCAGTTCCAATCACAAGTGTGTACTCAATTAAAGATATAGGTAACACAGTGTCTATTGCAAGCATGTCCCGTTCTGGGAGCTGCAAGGAATGGAAAAGAAGCAGGAAGCAGTTCCAGACTATTTGCTTTTTAGGCTGAAGGATATTAGAAGGATTCTAGGCAGCCAAAGCTAAAGGCTCCTGAGGATTTGGGGCAGGGGGCAAGTAAAGTCAATTTTAGATCAACAATAAAAAAAATAGTAAGTAACATTTACTGAGCCCTTGCTACCTGCCAGACACTGTGGTAAGTGCTTTACTTGTATTACCCCATTTAGTTTTTACAACCACGTAAGGTTAGTACAGTCATGATCACCATTTGACACATGAGAAAATTGAGGTTTAGAAAGGTTAGCCAAGGTCACTCTAAGTGGTGAAACTCAGCCTCAAACCCAAGCCACTCTGACTCACGATCTACGCACAAAGCTGAAAAAGATCTAAACATGCAAATGAACGTTGAATCAATCAGGATAGGTTAAGTTATGCTGTAATAACAAACAATTCCCAAAATCTCAGTGACTGAAAGCAACAAAGGTATAAACTTTTGTTTATAATCTCTGCCTACTCCACATGTTGGATGGGAGTCAGCAAGGGCTCTCTGCTCAGGGTAGTTGTTCTGGGAGCCAAGCTGGTGGAGACGCCATCTTAACACCAGCTTCCACCATGACAGCTACAAGAGAAGAAAATGCTGGAGGGTCTCTCACTGGCAATGAAATGCTCCAGCAGAAACCGATACACATCCTTCCACTCACAACACATTGGTCAGAACTAGCTACTTGGCCTCAGCCTATGGAAAGAGGGTGAAAAAGGTCATCTTCCCATGTCTAAAAGGAGAGGAAAGCCAGATATGGGTGGGCATTAAAAGCCTCTACTGCAAACCTATAATTATACACAGGTTTGGCCTGAGTAAGCAAGAAAGGAGTAGTCACTGAGAGAGGGCAGAGATACGTAAGACAGATGGGAAAGGGTTGGTTTTGAGCTAGATCTTGTATTTATTCATCAACCTGGGATTCCTGTCAGACATGATAGTTCAATCTGCCCATGAGGCAGTGATGGCTCCTGCTCTTTTCCCCTCTTCCCCATTCTTCCCACATCTTAGTGGGTAAGGAGTTAAATTAGATTAAATGGAAAGCAGAAATGGAGATTAGACAAGCTTTCCTGCCACCTTTGTATTACATGAACGTCTGAAAACTAAGAATCTCTTTTTCCATAGTTTATAGGATATGAGGGAACTTGGGAGGCTGGCAAGGGAGAGCAGCCCCCGGACACTGCAGCAGCTGAGCCCAGAGGATGCCCATGTATTGAAGAAACTTATTCAAAGCTTAAATCAAACACCAAATGTGTTTCTCAGTGAGGGTGCTGTTGACAATGTTAGTAGGACATTTTTTCAATGTGGGGATCTGTAGGATGCTTAACATTACTGATCCTTGCTTTGTAAATGCCAGTAGCCATCTTGATCATTGTGATAACCAGTAAATAAATGCTCCTACATTTATTTCTGAATGCCTTCTTATGAGATAGTACTGCCCAGGTCGAGAACCCCTGACTGAAAGACGGTCAGGTAGAGCAAGGCATGGCAATGATGTTGATTCCTAGCATCCCTGGACTGCAGCTGAGCAGGACGAGCATTTTGTCTGGAAGAAATGGGAAGGTTTCATTGATAAGGACAAGTGGAAATTGTAGACCTTGGAAATGAATGTGTTCAACCAGTAGTTCTTTTTTTTTAATGTTTATTTATTTTTGAGAGAGACAGAGTGTGAGCGGGGAGGGGCAGAGAGAAAGGGAGACAGTCTGAAGCGGGCTCCAGGCTCTGAGCAAGGTGTCAGCACAGAACCTGACACGGGGCTCGAACTCACAAACTGTGAGATCATGACCTGAGCCAAAGTCAGACGCTTAACCGACTGAGCCACCCAGGGGCCCCTCAACCAGTAGTTCTTAACCAAGGGCCAGATCAGAACTTGAGAAGGCCAAGGCAAGCATGTATATTTTGGAAAAAATGCCCAGGTGATTCTGATGTGGGTCTCTCCCTCCCACAATAAGTGGTAAGAGTGAACAGGAAGACAAGGAAATCTGCCCCATAATGATGTCCTTTCTCCTCTATGGTGAGATGTCACTGAGGCAGCAGGCACCTCAGAACTGGAGACCAAGCAGAGTTCTTACTTTAGGCAGTGGTAGAAAAGTCCAACCTGATGAGGAGAAGGAAGAGCAGAGATCAGACAGACTATGCACTGCCCTTTAGTGTTACCAGGCCCTATCATGTGTGCATATATATCTAGGCCGTGTATTTGCCAGTACAGTCCTTTGTTCCCTTTCTATTGAGATGTCACACATGAAATGTGGCTCCAGTGCCTCAGGAGAATGAACCAAGGCTCAGACATAAGCGTTAAGAAAGCCAGCTTTGGAATCAGACATCTCTGGCTTTAAACACCAGCTCAGCCTTTTCACCAAGCTTTGTGACGTTGTTGAAAATTACTTAGCCTCTCTGAACCTCAGTCTTCTTACCAATCAAATAGGCCTTAAACTTCTGCCTCACAGAAGTGTTATAGAATAACATTAGATTAAAACCTGTAATGAAGCATTTGGTATGCGAGTACCCAAATGACAGATGGTAATGGTGATGGTGATGCTGCTGCTGGTGGTAATTACCCCTGGAGAAAGAGGATGTGGGTCTCTAACAAAAGACACCTCCCTAGATTCCAGGCAGGACTACCTGGCTAGGAGAAGGGATACACCAATTTAATGCAGAATTTTCAAACCATGCTAAACTTCTGGAGGTCTCTGGTTCTCAAGGATTTCACATTTTAGTAGAAGAGACAAAGGGCTAGGGAAACAGAGTTGGTAAAATAATTTTGGGTGAGATGTGAGAGGCCTAGGAGGCTTCATAGAGGAGGTAACTTTGGAGCTGGAACTTGAACACTGAGCGGGATCTTGCCAGGTAACCAAGTAAAGAAGAAGACATTGTTCGCAAAGGGGTAACATACAGGATAGCAAAGTGACCCACCTCCCTTGTGGTGTAAACATGACAGGGAGAGTGACAGGAAAGAATCTAGGAAGAGTGGATTTTTTAATGTCAGCAATAGGTTATGGGATTAAAGTTTTCTAGAGACAAAAGTGGCAAGCTTCTATCTATATCCCACCTATTCTTGTAGTAGGAATGAGGAAGAGAATAGATGAAATTGAGAGCTCTTTTGTAGTGAGGAGCAACAGGACCTGATGAACATGGGATGTGGAAGAGGAAAGAGTCTTGAGAGAGTAAGGAGGAGGTTTCAGAAGGAAAGAAGGCTTGGTGTGGATGTGTTGAGTCTGAACACGTAGGGCATTTGGGTGGAGATGCTGAGCAGGCAGTTGGATTTATACCCTGAGACTGAGAATAAAGATTTGAGTGTTGTTAGCCCAAGGGTAGTAGTCGAAAATGTGGATATGAATAATAAATAATACCGAGATGATACCAAGATAATCTCAGGATTTTTAAAATGTCAAGAAGAGGTGGAGTTTATTGACAGAGATGGCCAGGGTCCAACCTTAGAGGAATTGCCAACAGGAATATCTGTGCCAAAGAAGAAACTCCACTAACTGAGAAGAAGTTTCCAGAACAGTCAGAAGAGAACCAGAGAAGAATTGTACTACCGAGGCAAGGGGAGAGAGAATTCCAGTGGAAGAATAATCCACTGTTTACCCCTTTATGTCATCTTTTCCTCTATTTCTAGTCTTGGTGAATGACATCACCACAAACCCCAGCCACTTACACCAAAGATCTGGGAGTATCTTTCTCATACTGCAAGGCTGGACAACACCTGCCCTGACATCTGTCCTGTGATCATCCCACATGACCCATTCTCTGCCTCCTCGGTGCCTTAGCTCAGGCCTTTCCCTTTTCTCAACCAGTTCACTGAAATAGTCTCTAAATTGGTCTCCTTACCTACTTTCTTCGCCCTTCCCCCACCCCATGTATTCTTGACAGTGGCACCAAATTAATCTTTTTAGAACACACATCTAATCTTGATATCATCTGACCCATCCTTTGACCTTTAAACACTTACCCAGAACTCTTTTAGAGTAAAATATGAACTCTTTAGCAAGGCATTCAAGAGCCTTATTGCTCAGGCCACTATTTCCCTAGTTTCATCCCTTACCACAACCTACACCCTTTTAATTTCCAACAAAACTGTACCATGTGGTTCCCCGAACTAACTCATGCACTTTCTTGCCTTTAGCTAATGCCCTTTATCACCACTCCCATCTTTACATAGGTGATGCCCTCTCACCCTTATGAGATGATCATTAGTACTTGGCCCCCTCCTATCACTAGTTGTGGGCTCCCTGTAGTACAAAAAAAAAAAAAAAAGAACAATCACCTCTCTACATCACATCTTCATTCAAAATCCCTTCCCTATTCAGAATGTCTCAACTCCATAACAACTCACATTGCATGATAAGCAGCAGGATGGTTGATTATCAAGAGATGGAAAGGAATAACCCTTAGTGTTCGTCCTCTGGGATCTCATTCAGTGGCCTTATCTTCTTTGCCTCAAATCCTGATGCTCAACCATGTACAGCTCCAGTTAATAAAAACCTGTAGGAACCACCTGGAACAGAGCTTTCCCAAGATCTTAGTGGCAAAGGATTATGATCAGAATCATAGTCATTCTGACATCATTTCTCACATACAAGGTAATGCAAATACCAAATTTATGGAAATCACATAGAAAATTTAAAAAGTGAAGTATTAAAAATAATAAAAGGAAATTCAAGATGCCATTGGACAGCCATAATCTAACCACTAATCAATAAATCATGGCCCAGGACATTACTGGTTTATGCTTCTTGTCCCAGCACAATTATTAATGGTTTCTTATTTTACTTTTGAAAATGTCTGTTTGGATTTTAACGTATATGGCCATCCGGATTGTTAATTGTCATAAAAGACAATATCAAAGAAACAAAAGGGGAGATGATTAAAGGCCAAACTGGTGAAGCTCCTTGTATGCATTACTCCATTAAAATGGTCAACCAATACAGCACTCCTGGTTTTCCCCAAGTGCTCCAATTTTAAGCCTAAGTTAGTTAATTAAAAGAGATGAGTACTTAGGTATGTCCTTGTGATCATTTTTAATTTCAAAGACAAAAGAAAAATTTTATGAGCGGTAAAGTGGGTATACCCACTCCTACATTCCCATAAGAATTTGTGGAGATTTTCTAGTACTTCTCAGTATTAATAACTAGCATTATAAATTGTAATTGTGCATTTCCTGACCCCTCCATGGGGAGGCAGTGTTGCATAGGTGTTAAAAGCCCAGGTTTAAACACCAGAAAGGAGACTGAACAGTGTTTAGACTAAGAGTGTGGACTCTAGAGCCAGACCACCTGAGTTCAGATTCCAACTCTACCATTTAACTAGTTGTGTGTCCTTGAGCAAGCTACTTAACCTCTTTGTGAACTCCGTTTCCTCATTTGTAAAAAGGGAGATAATATTATCACATGGGGTGGTTGTGCCTAGAACAGAACCCTATGAGCATGTAGAAAGTTCTCATGAAGTGTTAGCTACTATTACTAAGTGGTAATGTGGGTAAAGTGCTCACCACAATACCTGCTGCTTAGTAAGTACTTAATAAATATCAAGGGTTGGAATTATTAACCTTTATAGGTTCGAAAGGACCTAGTCGCATTCAAAAATCCATTTGTTGAAACAATAAATAGAGTGTGTTGTATTTATGCATATTATAAATACGTCCAGCAAGATGAGAACTGAGAAAGGCCATATATTTTAGCAGAAATAAAGCATTGGCGACTTTTGGAAGTGCACTTTCAGGGTATCATAAATGCTGGAACTAAAATTTAATGAGCTGATGGTCTTAGTAGGAGATAAGAAAGTTTGTTTAGGATTTCTGAAAAGAAAGATGAACATACACAACTTCTCCTTCACCACCTCCCCCACTATCATCTACAACTGCCCCAATCCCCTAAAAGAGAAAGTCTTAAGGAGGCATGTGGGGGCAGCCTGCATCAGGTCCAAAGACTAAAGATAGTGACATTGACATGCAGCACGCTTGTAAGAAATTCCACTAGAAACAAAACAGATGGACTGAGTTTGAAGGATGTTAGCCAGGCTCTACTTTCAACTCTGTTGCCAAGTTGTAGAAAACACGGAGAGTAAGATTTGGGAGAAGCTACAAAAACAATCCCAAATCTAGAAGTGAGTTTGAAGTAAAGAGTGGGAAGTAAAGAGTGATGAGAACCATCTCCCTGGAGCCCTTCTGCATTGTACAGAAGCCGCTACACTGGATAAGGAAGGGGCAATTAAGCCACAAAAGAGAGATCCCATGAGCCCCAGTCATCTTCATGACCCTGGTTCTGTCCAGCTTCACTGAGTCCTCCCCATAGATCCTGGACCTTCATAGATCCTGGACCTCCAGGGAAATGGCAGAGTTCTGTCTTTGATTCTGTGGATACAGTAAGGGCCAGGAAAGATGTCTGGTACAACAAAATATGAACCTGAAGTGAATACCAGGCCAAAAACCCCTACCAATGACAAGCCGGAATGGATGTAACCATGTCCAAATAAAAACATGCAAACCTTGTGAGGATGAAATTCATCTGTGGCAAATGATAAGAGTCTATTCCATTCCCTATTCTTCTCTAAGTGATGGAACAATAACCTAAGCTTATTTTAGCCATCAAAAGCAACTCCCTTCTTCCGGATTAAGTTCTTAGAGAAGTTTATGAGTGCGAAATGAGGCAAAACAAAAACAAAAACAAAACACCACAAGAAACTATGTCGGAAGCAAATACCAGATCCAGCAACACCTTCCCACATTCAAGGATAACAATAGGGCCTATAAAATTTCAGCAACTTTAAAAGGGGATTAAACAAAATTCCCAAGGTGAAAGAAGAACATGTTTATACACAAAGAATTTTCAAAGCAAAAGAGGACAGTTTTGGCACCATATGTTTTGTAAATTAAATGATGTTAAATAAAATAAGAAATCTGTGAAATAGATAAAATATGAAACAAGGAGACAAGGAACCTAGAGCAGTTAACAGAATATGAAATAATAGGGAAAAATGTAAACTCACCTTAGAAGCAGTAAAGAGCCAAACCAACAATGGAGAAAATGAAATGAATTGATGAAGCCTTGTTTGAGAAATTCTCCAAATTTGAATAGGAAAATGGGTTAGATAAAGTGATAAGAGAGAAGGTAAGAAATACTGAATGATGAAAATAGATATCCAATTATCCAACATACCGGATAATTTCAGTTGCTAAAGAATAGTCTAGAATAAACACTCAAAGATTGAATAGAACTTTCCTGATTTAAGAAAAACTTGAAAATGAAGATTGAATAGGCTTATCAAGAGGCAATAAAAGTTAATTAGTTAATTAAAAGAGATGAGTACTTAGGTATGTCCTTGTGATCCTTTTTAATTTCAAAGACAAAAGAAGAATTTTATGAGTGGTAAATACACAGGTTACCTACAAAGGTTCTGACACATTAAATGGTGGAGAATTTTGATGGATAAATTTATGACCTACAATGTTATATTCAGCAAAGATGTCACATGTGAAGAAAATAGGAAAACATTTTCAAATACATATGGATTCTTCTAAAAAAAAGGGAGTAGGGATAATTTTCAGGAAATTACCAAAAAGTGAATCAAGATTAAAGAAAACTTTAAATATAATAGTTATTATATAAAAGAAGTGGCAATGACCATTGAAGCCATTTAAGCAAATATATGTCCAGTTAGTATTATCAGTAAATTTTAGATAATAATACACCAACAAACAAGAGCAGCCTGTCAGGAAGAAGGAACATGCTGAAAATAAGAAGATTTTGGAAAGTATATTTCTGACTATTCAAATCCATTGGAAACAATGACCACCATATTGCAGAAAGTAAATTCAGTTCATCAGAAGACAGTTTAAGAAGTTTTTCCCAGAACTCAAGCAGAAAGAATATAGAGTTGAAAATGATGAGACAGGAGATAGGTGCTAGGAACAGGATATATAAACACACACACACACACACACACACACACACACACACATATATACACAATAAAAAATATATCTATATAAACTATATACAATATATTTACTATAAAAATTCTAGGAAGAGAAAAGAGAACATTTAGAGGACCTACCAAATACTCAAACTAATTAATTCTTAAAAGGATCCACAACATACACAACCTTATAGATAAATTCTTAAAATATAAGATTAAATAGAAATGTCTACATTCCTCCAAAAAAGAAAAAAATTAGATTTCCCTTCCCCCCACAAAAAAAGCAAGACTCAGACTAATGTTAAATTTTTTTTTCTTTTTGGCCTACAACATTAAATGCTCAAAAAAAAAAAAAAAACCTCAGTAATTATAGAGTTCTGAGTGAAATGTGATATTTAAATTTCATAACTAGGCTTTCAAAATTCAAAATGTATGCCATCCACATACCCTTACTGAGAAAAATTGCTAGAAAATATTGACATCAAAATGTAGAGTATATTGGAAATAAAGAGCAAGAAAAAGATGTAGCATAAAAGAAACAGAGGTAATTGGCCCCAGAGAAATTAATATAAGGTTATACAGACACGTAAAACTTAACGGATAGATTCTCAAAAGAGGAAGTGAAAAATAGAAATTTTTTACTCAGGCTATAAAAAAATTACTTCCACTACATTCATATACAAACAAAACAAAACAACAACAACAACAACAAACCAAAATGTAGTCTACTTTTAGCTCCCCAAACCCCTTCTTCCTCCCAGGTCCACCTACTGAGTAGTAAGAGTTATGGAAATCCCTAAATTTTGAACCAAAGTGATAATAAGAGTCCAATGTTGCGATTTTAGAAAATTCAGTTAGGCAAAATGCTCGATCTTTCCAACTTTGCCTCCCCCAATCCCTCCCAGTAGAATGTGGACATTTGAGAGGGACTAGTTTGCCTTTGTGAGTAGGTCCTTTGGTTTTGGACCAGTGAGGTTTCATGGAAAGTTCTAGAAAAGTTCGTCTTCAAGGAACAGAAAATTTCAGTATCACACTTTTCCAGAAAACAGAAAAAGATGGAGTCTCCCAGTTTATTTTAGGAAGCTTGTATATATTTGATATCAATATCTACTAAAGATAACATGTTCATATGCAAAACTGCTGACCAAACTGAATAAAAACTTTAAATCCAAAATCAGATATCATCAAAAGAATACTAACAGTGTAGTAGAAGAAGAATATACCAAGACCAAGTAAAGTTTATCCTAGAAATGCAAGGGTGCTTCAATATTTAGGGAATGTATTAAGATAACTCTCATCTATTCTTGACCGCCAAAGATGAAAAACAAATCATTTTCTCAGTGGAATCTGAAAAGACATCTCTCTGAATACTTAAGTGTTCAAAGGACATAGAGGGTATGAATAATGAGGCTGTTTTAATACATATATTTTGAACCATATACCCCACAGAGAATAAACTTTCTTTTCAAATATCCATGAAATATTTATTAAGTTGCAAAGAATGCCTCCGTATATATCCCAAGGCACAATTTTTCTAGTCCACATTCTCAGCAATAAATAACAGGAAATAAGTAGCAAAAGTTTAGCTACCAGGAAAAATACACTAAAGTTTAGCTACACTCAAACTTTAGCTACCAGGAAAAATACATCGATTTTTGTGATGAGAAAAACTGAAAGTCACTGTCTAGGACAGAGGTTGGCAAACTATGGCCTGCAGACTGTTTTTGTAAATACAATTGTAGCATCACCACACTTTTTAAATTTATGTATTATCAGTGGCTGCTTTCAATGGTTGCTTTTGTGCTACAACAGCAGATTTGAGCAGTTGCCATGGGGACCATACTCTGCAAACCTGAAGTATTTACTGTCTGGCCCTCTACAGAGAGTTTGCTGACCCCTGGGCTAAGAAAGCATTTGCACCCCAGTAGAAAATGGGCAAAGGCTGGGGCGCCTGGGTGGCGCAGTCGGTTAAGCGTCCGACTTCAGCCAGGTCACGATCTCGCGGTCCGTGAGTTCGAGCCCCGCGTCAGGCTCTGGGCTGATGGCTCAGAGCCTGGAGCCTGTTTCCGATTCTGTGTCTCCCTCTCTCTCTGCCCCTCCCCCGTTCATGCTCTGTCTCTCTCTGTCCCAAAAATAAATAAAAACGTTGAAGAAAAAAAAAAAAAAAAGAAAATGGGCAAAGGATATTGATGGCAGGGTCAGCCTCACGGGCACATGGGACCTCTGCAGTCACCCAGGAGCCTGCACTTACAAAGGTCTGGCACTTGGTTTAATGCTCTGTTGTCACCATCTTGAAATTTTTAGTAATTTTTGAACAAGAGGCTTTCCTTTTCATTTTGCACTGATTTCTGCAAATTATGTCGTTGGTACTAATTGATATTCAAGGGATACCTGGGTGGCTCAGTCGGTTAAGTGTCGGACTTTGGCTGAGGTCATGCTGAGGTCATGATCTCACAGCTTGTTGGTTCAAGCCCCATGTCAGGCTCTGTGCTGACAGCTCAGAGCCTGGAGCCTGCTTTGGATTCTGTATCTCTCTGTCTCTGTGCCCCTCCCCCGCTCACACTCTGTTTCTCTCTCTCTCTCTCTCTCAAAAATAAACATTAAAAAAAGAAAAGAATGCTTATTGATACTCAGTGTTTTTAAAACAGAAAGTGCACAATAAATATGAAAAAAATCTGTGGCTTATAATTAAGTCCATCCAAATAAAAATTGCAGTGAAGATCCATTTTCATCTATAAAACTTAGAGATATTTCAGAAAGAGGTAATCCCAGGTGTCAGTGATGGATAAGAAACGAGCACTTCAGATCTTACCCCTGGGACTTTAATAATCATGATGGCAGGAAGGGAGGTAGAGCGGCCACTGTCCTGTGTGCTCACTGTGTTTCAGGCAGGATACTTGGCACCTTGGGATCATTAGATTTAATCCTTAAAACAATCCTTATGAGATAGATACTATTTTCCCCATTGTATAAAGGAGGAAGCTGAAGTGTAAGAAAGCAAAACATCTTGTTCAAATGCCATACTAGTAAGTGGAAGAACAGGAAGGAGTCTGAACTCAAATCAGGAGTTTAAACTCACATGGGCATTCACCAAGTCGGTGTTCATAACTGCTGGTCTGAACAGCCTCAAGAGTAAATTTCTGTATAAAGAAATGCAGTAATTACAAATATATGTATCCCAGGGTAGGAAAAAAAAACCCATTTTTACTGTACTTGGATATATAGAAAATAGTTTAGAGCTGCTTTCTTAATCCAAGAAAGACCCTCCTGCTGGGTGCAGGTGTGGTGAGCAGAAGATACCACTTTTTTCCAAACTGGAAATCTTAGCCCAGTGCAAGAATTTAAACAGTCAGTATATCAAATTTGAGGTTTTGTCCCTCCCCGGCCTCCACTTCTCTCACTCACATGGCTTATTGTGTCCTCCTGGCATATGCATGTGAAAGGGGCCTCTGACTTCCCTGGCAGCCATGTTACTGTCCTTGTCTGGTCATGGTCACCTAGTGGTCATCCACATATCATGTTGGTGGCTTTGGCTGGTAACCTGGGGGGGGGGGAGGGGTCTCACCTATCACATCTTAGTGTTCATTTTAATGAGGGGAAATACCTTTGGACAAGTAACCAATTTCTGTTTTCCAAACAACTATAGTTTTGTGTTAAATTTGCACCAAACGTACGAATAGTTGGTATCAGATAATATTTTAGGTTTTTCCTGGTGTGTGTGTGTGTGTGTGTGTGTGTGTGTGTGTGTGCTGGAAAAGTCAAATTAATAGAGATGAAAGGAGTACTTATTTTGCTATAATATCCTTTTGCTCTGATTTGCAAGAGAAAATACAGTTTACATCTATCTATCTATCTATCTATCTATCATATTACTTACATATAATTGACAAAAAGTTCCACACAGAATTACTTTCTGTTACAGCATGCAATAGATCCTAATATTTCTGTTCCATTCTGCTTCATTTTGTTTTTAATGTTGGCAATATCCTACCAAAATGATTTCCCAAATCACTAATAGGTTGCATTCTGCAGCTTGAAAGTCATTGTTTTTACAGCCATCAGTCAGATTGACTAAAGGAAAAATTCCTCATAAGTCAGTAGGGTGGGGCTGGGTGTCCTGGGCTGGGGTCTCCACAACATAGAGAGGAGCCCCCAAGCTCAAAGTGGAGTGCTCAATGGTTTGGTTTGGGTCTGGACTGGTATCTGAAGAAGTTGGAATAGAGGCAAGAGTCAAGGTCAAGCTTTTTAAGCATGAGGAAGGCTTGGCCATGAACCCTGTCAGTAATAGGAGGATAAGGCGTGGGCTGGGTTTCGGGCTCCAGCCAATTTGAGTGCAATGTGAGGTTAGGAGGAATGAGGGAGGCCATGGAAGAAGCTGGGGAGCAGAGGGAGGGGGCCAATGAATGCTGGGCCTTTGACGGACTAACTAATTGCTTGTCCCACTTAGTGGCGCCTGAGCCTGCGCACTCTTCCAGGATTAGCTGGGGACCTGAGTGGGTCACTTAGGACATCAGTGACTTCAGTTGGGTGGGGCTAAGGAAGAGTGGGACTGACAGTTTTATAATTTCCATCGTTAGAGCAACTCTCTCTTCCAGGATTAAAAGACTTGTGGGTGATGGTTTCAAAAATAAGCTCTGTTTTCCCTTTCGTCTTATTCTAACCCATGTGCAAAAGAAGGGGAGACAATTTAAACTCAGTTTGGCCCACTTGATTCTTTCTGACTCTGGTTGTGTGTGTGGCTAATGGAAAGAGCCTGTGTTTTCTAAGGAGCTTAACCACAGGGAGGTTTGGAAACTCACATAAGCACAAAAGAATGTATTTCAGAAAACAAATCAGAATGAGATTTAGAGTTCTTATTTTGCTCCTACTCTTTGCATATTAGACCTTTGGAAGTAATTGAGCAGAAATCTGAGGGTAATGCCAGGTTACATGTGAAATCCCTTGCTGGGAACTCATAATGAATGCAATGACACAAAAGTTTGTTGGTTTCTTACTATGTTCCAAACATTGGAGAGGGCATAGAAAAACAAAAATAAGTAAGAAACTTTGGAGCTGCCCCCAGCACTTACTTCTTGTGGAGCTAGTAGTAAGGACTGGTGGCTTTGCCATCCCATGATCTGGGAAACCCTTCTCAAAGTCAAGTCAAAAAAATGGTGTGAAAAGGCATTGACTCTGATTTTTAGTGGACCCATGTATATTGAATGGATCTTCAAGCACGGAACTCTGTAGGACTGTATTCAAGCAGAATTCCTGGAGGCCCCTTGAATTCCAAATTTTGCTGAGACTTATACTGAACCAAGGCACAAAATCCCAATAAGGAGCCTGAATCCTCCACATTGTCCTGATACCCAGCTGAATTATGGAAATCTTCAGGGACTAGAATTGTATTTGAATTAAGATTTAATTAAATCAAATATCAGGGACATTTCACATCTGCTGATTTTCTACAACATGGACATTTCAGCTCTCCATGACTATAGTTTGCCACCGACTTTGTCTTAAAAGCAGTTTTTTTAAACCCATAACAGAGTCCAGTGAAACATTTGCAAGCTCCTACATAATCTGGGCTAAGAAGCAGTTTTTATTTCTACCTTGGAGCTTTGGTAACAATGGCTGGGTGAGCCATTACTGCCTGAAGAGAACATCAGGACTCCATAGCTGGGATTTTAAGATCATTAACTATTAAATAGGTTGATATGATTAATGGTATGTTTTATATGTTGTAGGGTGGATAGAAGCTGGAATTTAATCCACTCTCTACCATTTCCCCATCTAACACCCTATTTCTGGCTATGACCAGGAGGAATCCACTTAAGTCCTCAGGGTTGAGAGGAAGCCAATGATCCAAATATGGACACACCACCCTGGGTTGTACCTACTAGGTACAACTAGGTACTGGGAGTACCTACTAGGGCATATTCCAAGCCAGAAAACCAATTTATAAGGCAAAGTACAAGTGACACATGCATCTTTTAACACAAAGTCCAAATTCAGTCAAAGACCTATATCTATCCTAACATATCTATCCATGTGGCAGAATGACAGAAGTCTGGATGAGGTCACAGTGGATGGTTTCCAGAGGCCCCATGAATGATGTATTTAGAGTTCAGGGTTAGGAAGTCTAGCTATGACCACTAGGTGGTGATGAGGCAGGGAGCAGGACTATGGCACCAGGCAGGTAAGCCTTTTGCTCCTGCAGATTTGGGTTAAAGAAATACGAGCAGTACCCCCAACAAGCTCACCTCCATGGCTAAAACCACAAGCAACTGACATGGGGTTCTTTCCCTTCCCAGGGGGTAATATAACCTTGGGGTGAGACAGAGTGTGATTTTGCCAGTTAAGAAGACTCAGTAATAAGGACTAGAAGGATTCCAAGGCAGCGATATAGATAACCCTATATTCCTCTGCTCCTTGAGTAGGTTAGACCCCTTGGGGTCCCATGGTAACCCAGAGAAGACAAAACCAGTTTGGTTCCCAGAATATGAGGTTATATTTACCCACACTTGAGGTAACAGACTAGGTACATTTCAAGTGTGTCCCCAAAACGGTATATTTTGGTCAAGGCTTATATAAATTGCATAAAGAATGATGATGTTTAAGTATGAAACAACAAACTTCAACAGTCTCCGGGCAATTATTAGCAGAGTTGGGATAGGAGAAGCAAGCCTATCAAATATCTCCTTGCCTCCAGTTTTGTCTTAGGGGTCTCATTTTATTTTCTTCTTGAGAAAATACAGTCCCTGCCCATTAGCAAGAAGGTTTTCAGATAGATACAGACTTTTCTTTAACACCCGAGGTGATTTCTCAGATCTTGCCCTATTTGTGGCATCAACAAATCACATGAATACCAAATTGTGTACATTTTACATGTCAGTCAGATAGAAGAATCATGAAAAAGGAATGTTTTAAGACAGTGTGAAAGTGTGAGTTATTATTGAATGACCTATTTAAGTAAAGGGATGCAAATAGATTTGTAGCTGTTAAACAAAGACCATCCTTGAGAACAAAGAAATGGTAACCTGAGAATTTACTCCAAACCTCTCCTCCTTAGGCAAACAACCAAGAATGGTGCCTCAATTCTGATTCAAGTCCCTATTTCACCAACACTTTGCCTCCTCCTCTCCCTCCTATAGAATTCCCATGCTGTAGGACTTCTCTACTAATGAGAAAATCAAACTTGGGATGAAGGAAGTAGGGGATTCCTCTCTAATCACTAGGCATCTTACACTACCCCTCAGATAGACCTTGTCCTGGTCACCTGGACCAACATACAACACTACATTTCAGAAGAGGTCACAGATGACCAGTGTTCAAGGAAATCTCTTGGTTCCAGTGAAAAGGATTTGTAAATTTCTAGATCGGACTATGGCTTATCATCAGTCATGTGTTGCCTCTTCTGAGGCACTTATATAGCATTAACCCCAGAACCAGACCATTTACCCCATGGCTGAAGGAAAGCAGCTAGGACCAGTCTTTGAGATTTGAAGTATACAATTGAATCTTGTCCAGGATGATGTCCTGGATTCTAATGAAAGAGGATTTCCAAAGTTTTAAAAGCCCAGGGCTAGGATATGCAGTTCTGGTGAGCTCTTGGGAGACTTCCAGCTGCCAGTAGGTTCTTCTGTTGATGATTAGGTAGGTCCATTGACCAAGGAGCTGTGCTCTAGAGTCACTGGCCCATATGGGAAGGCTTCTTGGGTTCACACAGGGTCACAGGAATTGGCTGGAGAGCTGGTGTCCAGCTGGCAAAAGATCAAGAGGCTTCCTTGAGCAATCAAGGCTTCTTCTTTTCATGCTCTTCTTTCTTCCGCTGTACAAACAGGTTGATGCTGGTGAGGCAAATATCCCTAAATCCCTCACAGAGAGAGCAGATAGTAATGACTGAGAGATGTACATGGTGCCCCGAGAGCATGGAGCAGGGGTGATGGGCCCCATCTATGTCAGTCAAAGGCAAGAGGCACAGACTGAGTTGACTCTTAAAGAATCAGTAGGAGCAGTGTGGACCTGGAGTGTCCCAAGCAGCTGGAATATGTATGAAGGCTAAGAGGCCAGAATGGAAAAGGTTTATTTTTGAGAGGAGGGGTCCCCACCCCTCTCCTTGCCAGATTCCTTTCGCCATCTGTCCATCTCCTCACCCCCAACTCTGCAGGGCTCTATGCTGCCACCAGAGGAAATTTCTTGTTTTTTCCCAAACAATTGTTTAAATATGTATTTCTGTATTACCTAGAAGAGTTAAATGTTGTTCAAATGCTGATTTACTATCCTTTAGGGGATTGTGTGTTCTGATCCTTTGTCTATTTTTCTATTGTTTGCTTTTTAATATTTACTTGTACCAATTATTTACATATCCTGGACACAAATTTTGTCTTTTTTATTTGCTGCAGACATCATTCTTTTCTTTTCTTTGAACCTGTTTATGGTACCAATTTGTCATTCAGAATTGTAGATGGTTCAGGTAGTCAAAATTATCCTTTTCATAAAAAATAATTCCTACTTTCTGTACCTGGCTGGAGAAACCCTTCACTAACCTGAGGACATAAAAGTCTCCTTCTATAATTCACTCAATGGTTTAAAGTTTTGTTTTTCCCATTAGGTTTTAATACATCTAGGGTTACATTTGGTATGAGACAGTGATCTAACTGGGTTTTTTTCCCAATTAGAAATCCACTGTCATAACATCATTATTAGGGGGTTAGTTCTCTGTCCTCAGTCTGAGTCACCTTTTTCACTATATATATAGCAAGACTTCATGTAGGTTGAGGTTTGGATTCTCTCTTCTACTCCATTGGCTCTACAGTTATTTCACGTGTCATGCATATGGAGTCATTATATCGGATAGGGCAAGCTTTCCAGCTTTATTATTATTTGTCACAATTGCTTTAATTATTTTTAGACATTTAATCTTCATTTCATTTTTAAAGTCAGTTTTTGAGTTTTACAAAACATCCTTTCAGAATACTTCCTAGAATTGAAGTTACAGATTAAGTTGGGAAAAATGAGATAGCCTTATGATACGGAGTCTTTCGCTGTATGACCATAACATATTGTGCCCCTTTCTTCAGGTCAGATAAACACATCATTTTTGGATGTGGGGCAGAGACAAATAAATTCTCCTTATAGAGATGGAATATACTCAATCAGAATGAGAATTCTTGGGTTGTTGTGCCATGAAAATGAAAGCACAAAATCTATTGCACAGATCCATCTTAAATTTCCATAGGCTAGGGATGCCTAGGTAGCTCAGTCAGCTGAACGTCTGACTCTTGATTTCAGCTCAGGTCATGATCTCAGTCGTGGAATGGAGCCCCACAGTGGGCTTTGCATTGAGCATGGAGTTGCATGAGTCTCTCTCTCTCTCTCTCTCTCTCTCACTCACTCTCTTTGCCTCTCTCTCTCTTTCTCTCTCTCTCCCTCCCTCCCTCTCCCTCTCCCTTTGCACCTCCCCTGTGTGCATCCTCTCTCTAAAAAAAAATAAAATAAAAACATTAAAAAATTTATAAAATAGCCCGAAACAAAGGAAAAATAGCAACGAATAACTCTTTAGAAGTTAAAATTAAGGTAAATGAGTGAATAAAGTAATCTGAAACAAATGGAAACTCTTTGTACAAAATGTCAGGGTAGAATGAATAAACTCTTAACCTCAACAATTATTAGAATGACAGGCAGAAATGCAGTGCTCAGCTGAAACATATCCTCAAGTGAAAGGAAGTGGCATCGTAGCTACACAAAGAATGAGTTAGAACAGAAAAACCTACTATAAAGTCACTGCAACAGATTGAGAATATTGGCATTGTGGAAAATACAAGCTGAACTGAAGCAGTTAATAAATGATATCAGTAAAACAGAAGTCAATCTTGGGAAGTAAAGAAGCCCCCTTCCAAATCTAAAATTCTATAATTCCATATGTCCTAGAGAAAGTTTCCCTCTGCTTTAGGAAGAAGATTCCTTTTGAATATAATGAAAGGCTGTATAGTTTTTCTTCGTTTTTTATTAGTATGAATAGTTACATTAAATGTTCTTAAACGTTGAACCATCCATGCATTCCTGAAATAAACTCCACTGGTTAATTAATTATTATTCTTTTGGATTCCTGCTGGATTTGTTTTGCTATCATCTTATTTAGAGATTTTGCATCTGTATTTGCAAATGAAACCTGACTCTTTGAGGAGGGAGATTTGTTTGTCTTTGTCTTTGGGCATCTAGTTTGTGCTAATTTCTTTAAATAAACTGGAATTGTTTTTCTTCCCTAATCAATGAATAAATTGCACAGAAACAATGGTTTCTTAAAGATTTGAAACCGACCTGTGAATCTGGGTATGTCCAGGTATTGTTTTAGTGCATTAGTGTGTGGAGTAGGGGTGGAAGGGATGGAAGGGGGAGGGAAGGGAGATTCTTTAACAAAATTTTCAAGAACGCTAACATTGAGTCTAAACACCTTTCCAAATGATTGCCAAAGTTGTAGAAGCTTCTGATAATGAGCCCAATTAATGTAAGATAATAGAACATAAAGAGAAATGATACAAGGTAAGGATGAATGAACACTTGATTAAGTGCCATCTGCTTTTGTTTTCCCAGATCAGGAAGTGTGCTGCACCACTGGAATGAAATCTATTACTTTGTGGAACAGTTGGCTCATAAATTCATCAGGTGAGAAACACAATGTATATATATAGTGCTCTGCCATGAGTAAAACTAGCCTACGTTTGCTATTCTGCTAACTACTAACCACTTTGGGCATGCTTTTTGACAAAGGTAGACTCTCAGATCTTTGACCAAAGACTTGACTTTGTTTTAATCTTTGCCGTGTTAGAATAACTTTTGGCTTTGTGTTTTCAGAAGGACCCTGATTTGGTTATAAGACCAAAATTTACCGCTGTCTCTCTTATTGAACAATATATTCTTTCAGAAGGATCATTAACATTTTCTTCCACAGTGCACCACACTGGGCCACTTGGCTTATTCTAGCTGGACTCAGGTGTAAAAGGTGTAGGGTGAAAGGTGACCAATTCATTCCAGTGTGCCCAGAACTTTCCCTATGATAGCGCTGAAAATCTCACATTTTGAGAGCTCTCTCAGTCCCAAGGAAACCACCATGTTGGTCAGCCTGGCTGTGTGTCCTAACAGGTAGAATTCTCCGAGCATTCTTTATAACACTTTCCAAGGGAGGACAATGCAGTTTTGAACTGCACTATAAACGTTGCAGAGCCTGGGAGGTCCTACTTTCCAGTAAGTATCAATGTCCACTGGTAAAGAAAAGGAGGTCATTTTACCCTCCTTGGGTACAGTCTCCAAGGGAAGACACAACTGTGATAGCTTTCATGGATGTGCTTGAAGCCAGTTGTCAAGGTCTTTGGTAAAATTGTTCTGATCATCGTGAACTCTAAAGCAGCCCCAATCCTGTGTCATGGCATCGGTAAAGTCTTCCAGCCCATGTGAGTAACCATAAACTTCTTCTTTGAATAAGATTCTTTATCTCAGAAGATGCCTGAGACCAATATAATGACAAACACATTCCCTCCAAATTCAGTTGACCTCTTACCTGCTTGCCTGATTGGAGGGGAAGGGTTAGGAGGTATCCTCTCTGTGATGTCAAAAATTAGAAGCTGCAGCAGGCAGCATCTAAACCCAGATTGTTGGAAAAAGCAGATGCCAAGAGGAGAGAGAGGGAGGGGAAAGAAACAAATACATGAGCGGTATTAAAATCAAAGTATTTGGGAGAATTGTGGAAGCCTACAATTGAAAACAATGACTTCCCAAACTATCCTAAGAGACATTTGCTACCCTTAACTTGAATAGCGTTGGTGAGAAACTGCTACCTTTGGAGGCAAACAGCTCAATAGTTGGACAATTCCAGTTTCCAGAAAAGTCTTTTTGTCGTTGAATCAACATGTCCTTCCTATACTCCCTTCCATTATATCCATTATATCCTTTGAAGTGATATAAAACAAATCTGCCTCGAGACACTTGACAGTATCTGCTCTGTTTCTATTTGCCCTTCTGGTCTTCTGTTCTTTCTGAAGCAGAGGAGTCTACTGGAAAAGGATTTGAAGTTAGGCAGATGTGGACTTGAATCCAAGCTCCATTGTGCAACCATAGCAATTGACTTACCTTGGTTGAACCCTGGTTTGCATGTGAAAATTAGAAGAGAAAACATGTGCAAACCAAGTAGCCCAGCACCTGGCTTAGAGTGGCCACTCAGCACTTCTCTCTCGCTGTTCCTTCAGCAATTCCAGATGCCTCACTGTCTTAGAATCAAAGACACTGAGAGGTAGGGGTGGAGGAACTAAGAAACCACTTAACCCAATCCTTTCATTTTATTGATAAAGAAACTGAGGAGGAGAAAAGTTGACATGGCTTAATCCAGACCACAAGACACTTTCCTCTGGTTGTCTCCTCTGGCCTTTCTTGTCCATGGACCCCCTCAGAGTGTAGCACCAAGATATCACTGTCACTGTCATGCAAATTCCAAGATTCAGGTACTGTATTTTGACTGCTGCAGCCCAAGTGCCTGTAATAGTATCTGACACATAGTACATGCTCAATCAATATTTTTGAATAAATGGATAGATTTTGAAAAGGAATGAATGATTTTTGTTTATTCACTCTTCTCTGTTTCCTTCAAGACCTCAACCCACACTTCTCACCCATCACTCTCAGCAAAGAACTTCACCTCCCGGTTTCACCAAGAGCCCTGTGAATAACAGAAAAGTGATTTCCTAAAGTTCCAGTCCTACTCTTAAAAGATGCATGCATGTCCTTCCCCTTATCTCTGAGATTCAAGTATTCCCCCTTTGAAGGTGACCCCTCCATTTTAGTCCATTTTGTCCCATTGTCTCCAATCTTTTCCAGATCTTTGTTTTCCTCTTGTATTTTTCTCTACCATTTCTACGTCAATAGATGTAAAGAAATCTCACCTGCCCCACATCTGAAAAAAAAAAAAAAAAAAACACAGAAAACAACAAATCTCCAGACTATGTTCCTCTATAGACACTATAGATACCTATTTCTTTGCTGGTTTCTCACTCAAATATCTTTAAAGACTCAGTATCACCATATCCTTACTTCCTATTCGTTCCTTAACCCACTGCCATCTGGCTTCCATCTCCCCCTCCACCTGCTTGCTCTCACCAAAGTCCCTAACTAATACCCTAAGAGGACAAAGACAGAGAGTGTCTTGCAGTGCTTATTCTGCTGGATGCAGGAGCTTCGTTTGATTGAGAGTTCCTCTCTTCGAAATTCTTTCCTCCACCTTCTGGTTCTCCTTTCATCTCACTGACTAGAGCTGGGCCTTTAAATGTTAGTGTTGGTTCTAGATTTGGGTCACTTCCCTTCTCACTGCTGACACTGTCTTCGAACAATTCCACTCACATTAGTATGCTGAAAACTCCCAAATTATGTCTCTAGCCAAGACTCATATATCAAATATACTAGTTGCCTCTTGGAGCTGTACATTACCCACATTTCAAATTCAATTTTTCTAGAGCTGAACTCTGTATAATTGTTTAGGAGCCCAAGTTCTAGAACCAGGAGCTTGGTTTTAAGTCCTGGGTCCACTACTTTCCCACTGTGTGACCTTGGGAACATTACTTTGTCCTTTAGAGTCTCAATTTCATTTTCTGGAAAACAGGAACAATAATAGTACTGATCTCATAAAGTTGTTACTGGTTTAATGAGCTAATATGTGCGCATCACTTAATGATAGTGCCTGATACATAGTGAGCACTTGATAAGGTTGACTGTTATTATAGTATTATGATAATTATGGTGTTTTGCTGATTAGCTGCAGTGAGGTGGTAATAGGAAGAATTGTCTCATGGACAGAGAACCGAGGTCTGTTTCAAGATACTGGCATTCAATTCATACTCCTTAGGCTCCTACCAAGTATTAAACACCATGATAAGGGTTTCCAAAGATGCATCAGATGTATGGTATTGAATGTAGACTTTATCCTAGAGGCAGTAGGAGCCATTGGAGATTTTTATAGCAGATGGATGACAGGTCTGACTTATATTTTAGGAAAATAGCTCGGGAAGCAGTGTGGAGAATGAATTGGAACAAAGACTGTTGACAGGCAAGGTCACCGGCCAGGAAATAACTGCAGTGGTCACATAGTTGAGGGCAAAGTCCTAAGCTAAGAAATGGAAAAGGAGGGAGGGTTTAGGAAATGTTGGAGGAGGTGGGAACTATAAGATATGGAGGCCAGATCAGGGGTGGGAGGGTACTGCATGGTGAAGAAACAGGTTGACATTGTGACAGATGAACCAGTTGGCCACCCAGAGACAGTGCCTGACAGACAGCACTCTATTGGTGAATCCACTACAGTCTGATAGTCCATCTTTTCTTTTTTTTTTAATGTTTATTTTTGATAGAGAGAGAAAGAGAAAGCATAAGCAGGGGAGGGGGACAGAGTACCTGAAGTGGGCTCTACACTGACAGCAGTGAGCCCAATGCGGGGCTCGAACTCATGAACCATGAGATCATGACCTGAACCAAAGTCGGACGCTTAAGCAACTGAGCTCCCCAAGTGCCCCATCTTTTCTTTTCTTTTTTTTAAAATGTCTGTTTTGCTTTTGTTATTTCTGGACAGTCCATCTTGCAGACAGAGAAACACATTTGGTCCTCAACTGAGAGTTGTTCTGCCTCTAAGAGTGTGGATTTTACCCAGGACAAAGCTCCTGAGCACTGCCATAAACAAGCCATGCCACCGTGTTCATTAATAATGAGAAGTATAAAACTACCAAGTGGAATAGATATTCTTATGGCCCATCAGCACCTTCTCTCCTTCTGGGATCACCTCCTTGGGAAACCGAGCAGAAATTAAAAGTTGATGGTGATCCTGCCTTCAGAGCAAAGGTGTTTATAGTACGATCTTAGCGGCTGATGGCACCAAGCTGCAACAGGTTTAGCCACTCCCCTCGTTAGAGGATACACTGGACTGCCGTGGAGACACTATCAAATTTCACCAATCAGGCTCCCCTTTTTATAAACACCATGCAGACCAGTCGTCTTCTAGAGTTACACTTCTTCAGACAGAGCATGGGGCAGTGATGAATGTTAGCTTTCCTATTTGTCACCCGCTGTCACTGAGCGGTGGTGTCAAATCAGAAGCAGCGCCCCCGCCCCCGGAAGACACCGCAGGTCTTCCCACTGGTCCACAGTTTCAAGTGGGCTACTGGCTAAATACTTGCGACACCAGCTGCGGGGTCTCTCTTAGGGTTGTAGGTCCTCAGCTCTGGCAGCCAGATAGGAGAGGAAAAACAGGGAAGATGACTGGAAGAAAATGGCATTCTATAGTCTTTCTATCTGCCCTAATAGAATTTCTTTTCCTTTCCAGCCCACAGCTAAGAATGTCTTTTATTGTCTTCTCTACTCGAGGAACAACCCTAATGAAGCTAACAGAAGACAGGTAAGGATGCTTCCCTTCCCTGTTGCTAAAAAGCCCACCTTTTCCTGAGTAGTTCTTGTATATGTGCCCTAGTGCCAGCCTTGACTGTCAGTCATTTTAAATTTAATTTTTTTTAAATGTTTATTTATTTTTGAGAGAGAGAGAGCACAAGCAGGGGAGGGGCAGAGAGAAAGAGGGAGACTCAGAATCCTAGCAGACTCCAGGCTCTGAGCTATCAGCACAGATAGCTCCAACTCAAGAACTGAGAGATCATGACCTTAACCGAAGTCAGATGCTTAACTGATTGAGCCACCCAGGCGCCCCATCAGTCATTTTAATCATATAGTTCTTTCTTTCCACTGAAGCCTTGAACTTTGTACATTGACCCATCTGCTAGTTTACTCTGTGATGACTGATAGAATTTCCTGATGTTGGTGAAATTCTGTAAATGACTAAATCGCATTAAGGTAAATCTTACATTTGATTGGCAACTCAGTCTCCTAACTTCAAGCAAAATGTTAGCAAGCCAAATCCTTGGAGGAAGTTTCTTATAGTTTATTTTATTTAAATTAGATTTATTTTGTGGGTTAAGGTTTCAGAGATATAATAAGCATACTGTGAGCGAAGTAAGAACGTGAAATATTATTAAACATAATTGCCAAGACAGGGAATAGAAAGGGAGGGTTTATGGTACCATGAAAAAAGGAAATTTGAATCAGGTGTGGCAAAATGTTGTTGACATACAAGGATTACTTAGATGTAGCTTAACAAAGATATTATTTGGGGTTTTACCACTTACCCATGAAAACTAGCAAAAATAGAGACATACCATTTGTTCATAATTAGGATGGTATGTTGGAAGTGGAGATAACAGTTTTCTTGAGTTAATAACACTTTTGTCCACTTTTTAAAAAATCCAATAGTGACATGAGAGAAACACCATGGGGTGGGGGAGACACATGTGGGACTACTGACAGACTGTGTATGGACATGTAGGGAAAAGGAAAGGAGGAAGGGCAAGCACAGAGGACAGGGAGACTTTATAACATTCTTCTTCCAGAAATCAGACTAGGACTAACAGGATGGAGTAAGGTTTTCTGGATTTTGCACTAACACAGCAAATCTGAGTTAGTCCTCATTTTTCTCCATGTCTTTGTTTCCCATGTGTAACAAAAAGAATTCTCTGTGCCATGTAAAAGTTTTCAAGTCCTATTTCTTTTTTTTAAATTTTTTTTAACATTCATTTATTATTGAGAGACAGAGAGATACAGAGCATAAGCAGGGGAGGGGTAGACACTCCCCTCACTCTCACTCACTCCAGGGGTAGAGAGGGGGAGACACAGAATCTGAAGTAGGCTCCAGGCTCTGAGCTGTCAGCACAGAGCCCAATGTGGGGCTCGAACTCATGAACTATGAGATCATGACCTGAGCCGAAGTCAGTCGCCTAACCAACTGAGCCACCCAGGCACCCCTCAAGTCCTATTTCTCCTTCAGCAGTATCTATTATTCATGCATGCCATTTGAAACCCCATTTTAAAAACAGGGGTTTCTTATTTCCTATTAACAGAAGAAGAAACTGAGGCCATATCGTATTCCTAAGGATACCAAGCAGAATGCACCCTAGATGCAGGCTCCACATTCCTTCCACTCTCCCTTGCTGCCTTCTGTTAAACAGAGAATCCTAAAGCTCAAGAAACTTGAGAGATTTTTCCATCACTATTGGCCAAGGATTTTAAGAAGCTCTGAGAAAGTGTCTCTAGCCTATGAAAGACTCCTGCTTTCTCTCAGTCTTTACATGATGACATCCTTTATGCAGAGATGGCTTTGTTCAGAGAAGACTCCCCTCTCACCCATTCTTCACATCCTCCTACAACCCAGGCCGCCCGGTGCTGCTTCGTGCTGACGCCACTCACTCCATGCTTGAGTTTGGCCCAGAGACCTAGATCTCACACTTCTTGGTATTTTGTGTGCTACTGCTCACAGCCTCTGGGAAGTGGGGAGGGCAGCCGAGGGGGTTACAGATTTATAAACGTTGTTAAAATGCTTGGGCTTTCAGACTCGTTTTGGTTATGCTAGCTCAAATTAGTCAACTGAATCCAATGTTTTTCACTTGAATCTAATGTTTTATGCCTTAACTTCACTACTCCTAGTTTCCTGTACCAAGGAGAAGACAGAGGTTATGATCTCCACTTTGCTAGAAACAGCATTTAATATTTAAGGGCTGAATATGCATCAAACAGCCAAAAAATGCCTTGCTAAAAAGGATGTTTTGGTTTCATGCGGTGACTGCTTGGCCTAACCTATGGGTCAGCTGGCAAAGCATGAATGGATTACTGACACATCCCCAACATTATCAGCCTAGGGAGAAATGTGGACAAGCCTTCTCTCTCCAAAATACTTTTTCATGAGATTGGCTAAAAGAACTAGGCTTTCAGAGCTTCCAAACTGGTACTGTTTCTGAAAGATATGACTTCCAGTGTTTTAGTTGGTCACAGGAATGTTTATGTTTTTCTCTATATCTCATCAGATTTTCACAATATCCCTATAAGACAGTAATAGATGCATTATTGTACCGATGTAATGACTGAGGAACCATGTAAGTTAAAAAAACTTGCTCAAAAACAGGACGTGAATTCAGAGACTCTCATTTCCACAAGAGCAAGAGATTGTGGGTAAACCACAAGAAATAATATCAAAGACATATTTGCATCCAGTTCTTGGGATCAAATCCATATAAAGGAAACCACAGGAAGGCTGAAGAAATATAATAGAAAATAAATATGGTGTGTTGAGAGGTAGTAAAGGAATTACAATTCGAATAACAATACTTACCATTTGTGTCTTTTATCTGCTGAACATTTTACATATCGTTTCTCACTTAACCTCATATAACCATTCAATCTCTAATGGGGTCTCCTTATTTTATATGGAATATACTATTTATCACTAACTGCTTTCAGCATTTTTTTCTTTAGCTCTCAGCAGGTTGATGTGATCTATCTAGGCATGGTTTTCTTGGAGTTTTTCCTATTTTGGATTTGCTGAGGTTCTTGAATGTATAATTTGTCTTTCACCAAATTTGAGAAATTTGCAACCCTATTTTTCAACTATTTTTTCTGCACCACTTTCTCCTCTCCTTCTGGGACACCAGCGACAGAGATGTTAGACCATTTGATATGATTCCACATGTGCCTGAAGGTCAGTTCAATTCTTTTCCAATCTTTCTTCTTGCTATTTTTCAGATTAGATCATTCCTACTGATGTATCTTCATGTTCACAGACTCCTTCCTCTGTCATCTCCATCCTGCTGCTGAGCTCATCGATTGAATTGTTTATCATAGACATTGTGATTTTTCAGTCCCAAAATATCTATTTTGTTCCTTTTAAAAATTTTATTCCTCTGCTGAGATCATCTATCTTTCCATTTATTTCAAACGTATTTACCTTTACCTCATGGGAGCATAATTATAAAATAAATATATAAATACATAAATATATAATATATAAAAACATATAAGATATAACATATAATGAAATATATCATATATAATTAGATATACAATGAGATTACGTATGAGGTAAATATTTATGAGATCAACTATATGTAATATAATTAAATGTAATATATAAAAACTATAAAGTAAACATATAAACCTTATATGCTTTAAATTCTTTGTCTGACAATTTCATAAGCTCAAGATTGGCATCTTAATTGTTTCTTTCCTGAGAATTGGTGCATTTTCTAGGTGCTTTGTATGTCGAGTAATTTTAGATCATATCCTAGAAACTTTTAATATTAGGTTGTTCAGACTCTTGAGTCATTTTCAAATCCTCTGGAGAATATTAATTTGTTTTCTCTGCACGAGGTTCAGACAACATGTTCTCTCTCTTCTTCTGTGGTTGGTGGTTTTTTTTTCAGTTCAGTTTTCAAAGCCTTTGCTAAGCAGCTTCAAGCCTGTCCTACGCATGTGCAGCTCAGAGATAAGCCCAGGACTTATACAGCTTCATACACAGAAGTATTGGGACCCCCTTCTCCAGCTCTCCCTTCTGCAGGATTCCCCACACACTGGTTCCCACTGAGGCCGCCCTTTCCAAGTCCTCTAGTAAGAAAAGTGGGGTTTATCTTGGAGTTTGGCCTCCACATTGTCTCGTGTAGTTCTCTACTGAAGTCACCCATGGGGCAAAGGCAGAAGTAATCAAAGAGAAATGAAAGTTGGGATTCTCTCCACATTCTTTGAGTCACAGGGGGTCCCTTCCCCAGGGGCCTGATATATGGTGACCTCCCAGGCCACTACCATGTGACTGAGACCCACCCTCAGGTTAAAGCCATGAAAGAAAAGAGCAGGGGGAATGTGGAATTCATTCTTGTCTGGGTTATTTGTCCAGGTTTTAACTACTCTTCCCAATCCATCTGCTTTGTTTACTTTTCATAGTCCTTATTTGTTTGCATTTTTATTTTGTCCAGAGGTTTTGGCAATAATTGCCAGGAGAGATGAGATAGCCAGTAGCAAGTTTACTCCATCTTGCCTGCTATTACTTCAATTTTGTAGATAAGGGGCACCGAGAATCTGATTTTAGATAACTTGCTATGGCCAAATAACAAAAATGGCAGAATTAGTAGTATGATTCTGGATTCTGGAATCAGTCCGACTCATATGTTTTGCATCATATCATGTTGCTCTTCCAAGATTTCATAGCTTCATCAGTTTGCAAAATGATTGATAAACTGTAACACATTTTTCAGGTTTCTTCAACAGCATAATAAAGGATCTAATGTTAATTTAAGTACTATTGGAATACATTATTTTAGTGTTAAATACTACATACGATTCCCTATGTACTCCCTGGACAGTCTTTTTCCTGATCTTGATTTAAATATTTTAGATGTCTCATCATTTGGAATGAGATCATGTCAAGGAAGTCCAACTCTTCCTTTAAAAGAAATCAGGAATAGATATTCAATTTAATCAAATGCATTTTTGGCATATATTAAGATGATCCTATTTTTTTCTTTGACCTACTAACACAGTGAAATGCATTTAAAATATTTTTTTTAATATTGGATCATTCTTGCATTTCTGGTTACACTTGGTTGTCATATATTATTATTTTAACGTAGAGTTGAACTCTGTTTTCTGCATTTTATTTAGAAATTTAACATCAGTGTTCATAATTGTGATTGGGTTGCTATTGTCCTTGTATGACTACTTTTACTTACAGTATTTTTTATACTGTTTTTTACATGTGGATCATTACTTCTAGAAATTCATCTGATGTAAGGTATAAGGCCAAGATCCATCCGTTTTCTCCGAGTGCTTAGCCAGTTTTTCCAACATCATTTGCTGAATAATCATTTACTACCAATTTGAAAAATTAAACTCTTTTGTAGACGTGGATCTACTGCTGTGTTTTCTATTCTGATACACTGCATTTCTGTTCCTAGCTAGGGCCACACCATTTTTATTAGTTTCAGCATCTGGAAGACCAGTCCTTCTTCATTTCTAATCATGAGTGAAAATCTCCCTGGTCTTTTGTAGTTTGTTTTTTTGTTTGCTTGTTTTACCATGGGAATTTACATAATTTGCTTAATGTACCAAAATATTCTTGGGGTTTTCACTTGAATTGTATAGAAAGTACAGAATCACCTTAGCAAAATGGCATTGCAATTTTATTGTATATATTTTCTTATTTAAAGATATATCCCTTCACTTATGTCTCTTACTAAGGTTTTATTGTTTTTTATTCAAATCCGTCTCATACAGTGTTAAGTGTTTTCCAAAGGCATTTTTAAGTTTTCCTTCCATTGTGAATGAGTTTCTTTTTTGTTTGTTTTATTTTCTAAAATACTGGTTTATGTAATTTCTACTTTTAAAATTTATTAATTTTTGTTGGTTGATTAGTAAGTGATTAAATTTTACTTATCATCCATGGATGTTAGACCATATGTATACCTAATGGATAAAAAATTTTATATAAGAAATGTATTGATTAAATTCATCAAATAGCTTATATTTTTGTTTACTTGATCTGTGAGGACAGAGAGGTATTTTTAAACTTTCCACCATAACTTTTATTTGAATCTCCAACACATTGCTTTATAATTTATGCCATATTGTTTAGTTCACATGGGTTTTCATTATGGACTATATGTCTAATCAACATAGAATACCTTTCTGTTACCTTTCATGCTTTTTAAGTCCTTTGTCAAAAAAATTTTTATAAACTTAAATTTTTAAAAACATTTTTCTGCTATATCTGTGTCCACTCATTTATCTTTTACCCTTCTTTGATTTTTTTTAATTTTGCACCAGAAATTTGAAAAGAATTTGTAGAAGTATAATTTCATTTTTATTCTAGCAACAGTTCCCAATGAATTTTGCTTGTCTTTACAGTGGCAAGAATTAAGTAATCTCATTTATTCTCCTCACTGAATTTCTTTTTTTTTAAGTTTATTTATTTATTTTGAGAGAGAGAGAGAGAGACAGAGAGACAGAGAGCACGTGCATGCAAGCAGGGAAAGGGCAGAGAGAGAGGAAGAGAGAGAATCCTAAGCAGGCTCAGTGCTGTCAGCATGGAACCCGACATGGGGCCCAATCCCAAGAACCATGAAATCAAGACCTGAGCCAAAACCAATAGTCAGAGGATTAACCAATTGAGCCACCCAGGCACCCCTCCTTGCTGAATTTCTTAAGAACTATTTGCATTATGTCTCATAAATACATACACATGCACACATACACATACATAGTTCCTTTCCAGTACTTGAAATTTTTACCTGATTTATTTTCTAATTTTTTAGTTGGCTGAGTCTTTTTTCAGGTAAAATCTTCCTGAAAGGTATGTCAATATTAAGCTTTCCAAGTCCCAACTTATTTGAGAATTATTGTTATTCACCTCCATATAAACATTTTAATTGAATATGAAGTTCTTATACTCTATCTTTTCCCCTAAATTTATTGACAATGAGACTATGCCAACTTGCGTATATCCTATTCTACATTGCATACAGAAAAATGCCAATTTAGTACATTTCTCCTTGTGAATAGTCTTTTTCTGCTTTTCCTTAACTAAATTAAAATTAATTTCCTTAATTAAAAAAAATCAAGACAAAATATCTAGGTGTATGTTCTTTCATTAATTTTGTATAATACTTTGTATAGGATTTGAACCTTTTCATCTGATAACAAATATCTTGAGCTTAAGAAATATTTTTCTGTAATTTTTTATTATTACTTTTCTTTTGTCCTTTGGATTTTTAAATGTATTCTAAACTTGTTTGTGTTCTAGGTATAATTTTTTAATCTTTATCATTTTTCTTTGAGTTCTTAGAGAATTTTTCACTCTTGTCCTGTAATTCACCAATTTTTAACTTTGTTTGTATTCAACTTATTGTTTGCAGCTTCCACTGAAATATTTCTATCATAGTAAAATATACATGTCATAAAACTTACTATTTTAACCATTTTAAGAATACAATTCAGTGGCTTTACGTTGTGCCACCATCACACTACTATCCATCTCCAAAACTTCTTCATTATCCCAAACTGAAACTGTTCCCAGCTCCTGGTAACCTCCATTCTACTTTCTGTCTCTATGGATTTGTTTACTCTAGTTACCTCTTATAAGTGGATTCATATAATATTTTTTCTTTTCAATCTGGCTTATTTCACTTAGCATGTTTTTAAGGTCCATCTATGTTGTAGCATATTTCAGAATCTCATTCCTTTTTGAGGCAGAATAATATTCCATTGTGTGTATGTTCCACATTTTGTTTATCCATTCATCTGTCAATGGACATTTGGCTTATTTCCATCTTTTGTCTGATGTGCATAATGCTGCTATGGACATTGGCATGTAAATGTCTGTTGAAGTCTCTGCTTTCAATTCTTTTGGGCATGTACCTAGAGGTAGAATTGCTAGATTATAGGGTAATTCTATATTTAAGTTTTTGAGGAACTACCAGACTGTTTTCCGCAGTGGCTGCACTGTTTTACATTGCTACCAGTAATGTACAAAGATTCCAATTTCTCCACATCCTTGCTGACACTTGTTACTATGCTTCTTGTTTTTGTTTTTTAAATAACAGTCATTCTAATGGATGTGAAATGGTATCTCGTTGTGGTTTCAATTTATATTTCCCTAATGTTTAGTGATATTGAGCATCTTTTCATGTGCTCATTGGCATATTTGTGTATCTTTAGAGAAATGTCTGTTGAAGTCCTCTGTCCATATTTTATTTGAGTTTTTTATTGTTGTTAACTTCTAAGAGTTCTTTATATATTCTGGATATTAATCCCTTAGTAGATATATGATATGCAAATATTTTTCTCCCATTCTGTGGGTTACTTTTTCACTCTGTTAATGGTGCCCTTTGACACACAAAAGTTTTAATTTTGATGAGTCTAGTTTCGCCAGTTCGTTACTTGTTGCCCATGCTTTTGGTGTCATCTCCCAAGAAACTGCCAAATCCAACATCATGAAGCTTTTTCCCAATGGTTTTTCTAAGGGTTTTCTAGTTTCAACTCTTACATCTAGGTCCCTGATCCACTTGGAATTAATTTTTGTATATGCTTTAAATAGTGTCCAACTTCATTTTATTGCAAATGGACATCCAGTTTTCCCAGACCATCTGTTGAAAAGATTGTCTTATCCCCATTGACTGGTTAGCACCCTTCTTGAAAGCTACTCGACTATATATGCAAAGTTTTCTTTTTGGGCCTTCTATACATCTGTTCTTATTCCAGTACCACACTATTTTGATTACTGTGGCTTTGTAGTAAGTTTGAAATCAGAAAGTGTGAGTCTTCCAACTTTTGTCCTTCTTAGACAATTTTTTGGCTATTTGGGGTCCCTTGAGATTCCATATAAATATTAGGATAAGTTTTTCTATTTCTGAAGAAAGATGTCATTAGAATTTTGATAGGGATTGAATTGAATCTGTATATCACTTCGGGTAGTATTATCACCTAAACAATTTTAAGTCTTCTGAACCATGAACACAGGCTGTCTACTTATTTATTTATGCTTGCTTTAATTTCTTTCATCTTTCATTTACTGTTTTCAGTGCCATTGCATTTTTTACCTGACAGATAATCTCTTTCAACCCTATGAATATTTTTCTGATCCTAAATTTTTCCTTTTGTGTATGTGTGTGGCACCCTGCTATTGTGTTGGAGATGGAATATCTTCATCAAGAATATGAATTAGAATTGCTTTATGTGCTCCCCTGTTTTTCAAATGAGTTTCTTTCAAAGGGGAAATTTTCTTAAATTCCTCAAATTGGTCCTCTTCTTCCCAACTCCTGAGACTTTCCTTAGCATAGTGACTCAAAAGAGGAGCAACTAGGTTTTTCAGCACTGGCATTTGGGGTGAGTTCTGTCAGGGGTCATGAAAAAATCTTTGTTGAAAATGTGAAGATCCCAGGCGAAAGACAATGGGCTAACTTAGATGTGGTATAATTTTTGCTTGGAAAGAGTAGAGACCCAGTAGTGTGTCCAAGGTAAGGGGGAAGCTGGAGCCAAAAGAAGAATGTCAGGTGTAGGTTTTGGATCACTGTGGTAAGAAATGAACCCATCACCAACCGCGGGCTTTTCATGTCCTAGAATTCCAGGCTGCTAGGCCCTTCCTCAACTTGATCTCAGCAACTCTCCTTCTTGCAGGAATTATCCCAGGTACCTGGCATGTGTGTGGCACTCTTACCTATTTTCCACCATGGAAAAAACATTTCCCTGTATTAAACTAGTTTAGCTGTTTCTATAGCCTTTTGGAGGGAAAAAGGGGGGAAGTTAAATGTGTAGACCCAGAGCCACAGTTTTTACCTGGAAATCTCACCTTCCTTCTAAACTTTGCAAGATTAAAAAACAAAGCATAAGCAAACAACCATGAGTCAAAGAGTTATTACATCTTATCCAACTCTCTCACTGGCCTCATTTCACTGCTCAGGAAAATTATTCTCAGAGAGATTGAATTATTTGCCCAAATTCATACAAGTCGTCAGTAGTGGTAGGATTTTTTTTTTAACCAACAAAATTAAAAATTTTTAATCTAGTGATTTTTTCTATTACATTATTATATAATCCACCCAATTTACTGTGCTGCTATCTTTGGTTTCTTGTTTGTGAAATAGTTAAACAGAACCAGCCACTATGTATATGTGCAAATGCATAAGTAAACTTACTTTTGTGTCTATATACAATCTTTTATTAATGAATTATAATGTACCAATAACCTAGAATACTTTTCTCAACTATAGTAAGAGAAAATTGATAATACCTACCCTGTTAGGTTGTTATGAGAATCATTTATTACATGTATTATGTAGATGGAGATAGTAAGTCAATGAATGCACAAGACCACTCTGCTGTAAAAGTGTAGGAACTTGGATTTGAATCCAGGCATGCTGTCCCCAATGTCCACATTCTTAATCACTATACTATAGAGTTTCCCACAATTTTACAATTACATACAGTTTTAAGTTAAAAACAATTCCTAGCATAGACAATTCACCACCCAAACCCTCAGACTCCTTCCAGAAAACACGTCTCTGAAAACACATGCCCTCTACACATTTTATCTTCAGGATTTTGTAACAACTTGAGCTTGGAAATACTCCTCACAAAGAGGTAAAGAGGTAGTATCAGCATTTCACAGATGGGGTTAAGAGGTTAAGCATTTTGCCTATTGCTTAAGGAGTTGGAGTGAAAGCCAAGAACTCTTGGCTCAAACTGCTGAGTGGAAACCAAGAGACCACACTTCTCCATCCCTCTCAGTCATCCTTTGGTTTGGTTGAGAGTGTGGTTTTGCCATTAGTGTCACAGGGGAAAATGACATATTCTGAACACATCGCTTAATTCCTGGAGCAGAATGATTACAGGCTGTCATTACCAAGAGACATAGTTCTAAAAGCCTTTTCTAAATTTAAAAATAACAAGAGAGAAAAAGAATCTCCAGATACTTTGCACTTGAAAGAACCTGGATTTGTTCCATTTTTAGGTACTCTTTATTTAGGTACAAGAAGTTTGGATGGCAAAATTAAGAGAAATAGAGGGAAGCATGTGTTTATTCTCTTGTCCTGTTGACTGAGAGAGAATATCCCAGGAGCTGGGTCCATGGGAAAGTTCCTTACCTCTCTGTGCCTGTTTCTTCGTCTGTAAAATGAATAGAATGATAGTCTCTACTGCATAGAACTGTTAGAAGGATTAACAGTGCCAGGCACACAATAAGTATTGTTACTGTTGTGGTTGGGGTTTTGACAAACAGCTAAGGAATCACCCCAAATCCTCCTGGACACACCCTACTCAAATCATCATAGTAAACCCAACAGCAATCCAGAGAGCAAGCTCCCAGTTCTCCGTGGCTCACATCCTTCTCCGAAGTTTCTAACATTTGGCCAGTCTATCCCAATATAGTGGGATATAGGTAGAAAATACTGCTTCAGCATGAGGCTAGAGAAAAGTTTTTTTTTTCCTTTGTATAATGGTTCTAGCGAGACTTCTTCCAGACAGGAACTCACAGGCAATATCTCTAGAGGAAGTTTGTCTAAGGCCTCCTTATACTGAATCTCAGTGACGGTAAAAAGAACCCACCTTGAAGCAATTCAGCTGTTCTGGGAGCAGACTGATTTGTGAGAGTAGTGAGGTCCTGTACTTCTCACACTCTTCCTCTGGGGGTACCCCTATTAGGAGAAGAAAGTAAAGTATACCCCTGGGGCCCTAGCATATAGTTTGAATTGGCTTATCAAAAGCAAACTTTTTCTTCAATACCCTTTCATCTTTAAAATGCATGTACATTTGTATCCTATTTAATAATATACCAATGTTTAGATTTTATATAAAAATCATGTTGAGGTCTTTCCCAAATTATAGAGTACAACTTACACTCTGAAAAAAATACATATACATTGTGTGTGTGTGTGTGTGTGTGTGTGTGTGTGTATCCTGTGTCTTTGTGTACAGTAAGCTGTCCTAGTCCAAGTATGGACACCCCAGATGCAGTAGAGACAATACAGACTTTGTACCCAGATCAGTTTGGGTTCCAGTCTGGGCTCCCGCAGCACAGCATGTTACTGCACTTCCCTGAATCTCTTTTCTCAAACGTACGATGAAGATAATGACGCCCACCTTGTGGTGTTGCTGTGAGGCTTTTGTAAATTACTGTATGGAAAGTGCCTGGCAGATACCCTGGCACAGCCCAGATGCTCAGGAAATATCACCTCCCTTCCTCACCTGCTGTCCCGCGTGTGGCAGGCACACAGAAATAATAAAATCTGACAGAGCAGCTTGCAGAAACATTCTTGTCAGGATGAAGCCAGCAGGACAGACGACCCAAGTGGGCAGTGGAACCAGAGAACGGTAGGGTGCTCAGATCTGAATGAAGCAAGACAGCCAAAACCAACTGGTTCTTGGTGGCCTGGCAACGGCAAACCGCTATTGGCCGACATAGGCTAGCGCCACAGCACCGCCTGCCCATCACCTCATAGCCCTTGGCCTCTAGGGCTAAGCCTAAGATGTCCTGCTGCCCTTGAGCAACTCTGACTGCCTCCTCATGAACTGCGGGCTCAGCCACTGCTACTCACCCTCCACAATTTTTTTAAATTATTAAATATTTCAAATGTAACAAAAGTATACCAAAAAAGCATAGTAGACCCATTATCCACCACCAAGCTTATGAAACAAAATATTACAGGGGTTGACACCTCTGTGTACATTCCCCTTTCTTTTTCCTCACTAGAGGTAATCACCATCCTGAATTTGGGGCTTATCATTCTAACGGATGCTGAATATTTTTGTATACCTGTGAGCAATACGTTATATTTTTCAGATGAAACTCTATAATAAATGGTCATATTGTATGCATTTTTCTTGAACATGCTTTTACACTTAACATCATGTTTTTAAGACTTTTTCTGTGAAGATACACATAGCTGTGCTTGGTTCATCTTAACTAATATATACTTTTCTCTTGCATCATACTGTATGGCTATGAGGTACCATCAGGTACTTATCTGTTTTCTTCATGGACAGTTAGTTTATTTCTAACTCTTTGTTGTCATAAACAAACTTGCAATCAACATTCTTATACCTGTCTCCTTGGGGGTCAAAAGCAAGAATTTCTCTCTGATATACAACTAGGGATTGAATTGCTAGGTCTTGTGGTATGTGAATGTATAGCTTCACTAGGCATGATTTCATTGTTCTCCAAAGGGGCTGCACCAATTTTCATTCCCATTAGTGATTTATAAGAGTTCTCATTGCCTCTCGACATTTGTTTTACCCTCCAACTATTCTTTTCAAACAGATTGTGCCCACCTATGACTTGTGGGTTGGATTATCTGGTGTGAACACAACTTCTACCTCCTCCTGCCACCAGCCCAACATTGCTCCAAAGTGTGACAGGGAAGTCTTATCTTTGGAAGAAACTGTAACTTCCACCAGCCTATACTTAAAGAAATGTGGTCTGACCAAAACAAGATGCTTGCCTATCATCTCCCCTGGGGCACTTTCAGCTTCCATCCAAGAAGGCGAATCTGGGCTCCACAGTCTCTGTTGCACAGGACTTGGCAGAGTGCCATTCCATCTTATGCCTCTGCAAACACTTGTTGTGGTCAGTGGTCCTGGGCTCAAGTACCTCAACCTGACCATTTTAGTTACTACCAGCACCCAAAGAGACCTAGTCCTTATTGAACTAAGAGGAACATGGAACAGAAGGTTCTCACAGGAGAAAGCTATGTATTTGTGAAACCCTGAATACAGAACCCACTTTCCACCACTCCCACCTGCAGAATTTGGCTCAATAGGGGAAAAGGGATTTAGTGATGGGAAAGTTACAGAGATTCATTTTGAAAGTGAAGTGGTACCATAGGGATCTGCATGGTGAAAACCACTGCATGAATGAATAACCAACCAAAACAGAGTTGTGTAAGGAGGAGTTTGTTTGGACAAATTCATCATGTTGCCCTGTGATTAAACCATCACTCCTATTCTTTATGCCGGCTTAGGCTTAAACCTTTGGAAATTCCCTGATGGGCTCCTCTTAGTGAACTTCAGTTACAGGTTTGCACTTGACCCTGTGCCACCCTGTGGACTACTCCTATCTGCCGAGTATAGCCTTTCCGGTTCCCAGCAGATGCCCAGGCTCTTTAGTCCCTGCATAAAATCAGATACAGTATTCTGAGCTGGAAGGGAGCCACTATATCTTACAGTTCCACACCTTCATTTTTACATTTGAGAAATCTAAAGTTGACATCCCTAGGAAGCGGCAGAAGTAAGATTGAATCTCAAGTCTATCTTCTTCCGCAGGGCATGCTCCCTTGATTAGTACCAAAGTCTTGGGAAGAATGAAATTAACTACCTTGTAAAACAGTGTAGGTGTTGGGAATGGGGGAAGTCTGAGGGGAGTTCTGGGTCACTCAATCTTCAGAGTTCTAGAGGAGAAGGAAACCCTACAAGTGAAATATGAGAAAGAACAACTGATGAGGGAGATAAAGAGTGCACACCATAATGGAAATCAAGAAAAGAAAGCATTTTAGCTTGAAGGAGAGGATAACTGTGTCTGATGTTATAAGAGGTTGAGTAAGAAGAAGCCAGGGAGGTGACTATTGGGTTGGCAACGTGGAGATGTTTGGGGACCAGCAGAGACGTGGAGATAAAAGTCAGAGAAGAATGGGTTAGAAGGGAAGATCTTCCATTTTCGAATGGGGATAAAGACATTTTTACCCTTTCTGTCATGAAAAGCACCCCAAAACCAGGAGAATGTGAAACAAAACCACAAAGCCCATCTTTGAGGACTCTAAGAAATAGTAAGCCATAAGAACACTATACATATGAGGGCAGAAAGAGGACAGAGGAGTGACAAAAGAAGCAAGCAGTGTGGAGAAAAGTCAAATATAATCCTGCAGAATGAGATGCTGAAGAGAAACAAGTCTGAAGCCTAGCAGAACCCTAGAAAGATCAAAACCTGGAACTGTCAGATACTGCAGAAAGCAAGGAAGGGCTAACAAGGTGAAAACTGGACTATTGTTTCAGAGTTTATATAAGGAGCTGTTCAACCTTCAGAACCACCACCTCCACTACCTGTGAAAATTACCTCTTCTCTAGCTGCACCAAAGAAGAGAGGTTTATTCTCTGGCAAAATTAGACAAGGATGGTTTCACCATCAGACACCAGGCCAGGGAAAGTTATGAAAACATCTGCATAACAAATGTGATTGCTTCCAGCCCTCCCCCTTGTCAATTCCAGACTAATAAGTAAGGAAAGAGTTTGAAAACTACTTTTATGTAGAAATAAATATCTCGGGGTGGGGGGGGTGGGGGGTGGAGGAATTTTTATACACTGATGTTTGAGGGTCCCCAACCAAGAAGCCTGTTGAGAAAAGCTGGCCATCCACCAGTTGGCATGCCCCACCATGCACGCAAAGCTTTCAGCAAGTTTTTCTGTCTTGCTCATGTGCTATGAACAGACAGAACAACAGTAATCTCTGGATCACTCTACATTTGAAGAAAGTCTGCACCAAGAAAGACAGGGAAGTGGGGAAGCAAGTACTACTTCAGGAAGTGCTGTGAAGAGAAATGCAAACAAATTGGTCAATAGCTAGAAGGAGATGTGGGGTCACAGATGATTTTTTTTTAAGATGAGAGATACTAGAGTATATTTATATGCTGGTAGTCAGCCTCTAGTTTTTTTTCTTCCTGACTTGAAACAAATGTGTAGTCACAAATATTTAGAAAAAGCCTTCACAATATTTCTGCTTCTGGTTAAGATGTAGAGGAATGTGGAGAACCTTCATTTCCATGGTCAACCAGAAAAGTCCCGATGAAATAAAATTCATATGTTTCTATGGGGCTAGCAGACACACAGGAAGCACTGATGAACAAGCCCTTTATAGCTGAGCAGAAATCTACAGAAGCTTCCATACTTGGTAATGGATGTGGTCTGGGTATGGGCAATTGGAAAAGTAGTTTAGCCATGGACAGAGACTTCTCAGAGATGAGGAAAAGTCAGCTGAACTGACATTGTTAATCAACAATGTGTGCCAGAGGGATGGATTATCTGAAGGAGCCCCAAATGAAAAAAAAAAATCTGTCTGATAATTCTCCAGCTCACCTGCACCTCTGCATTTTTTCCAAGAAAGTAGCAGTGGAACTGCTTTTTTACTTTTTTTGCTGAAAAAGAAAGAGAAATTGCATGATCCTATGGATCCTTGCAGTGCTTGAATTCTGGAGTTCTATCAGGGTTGAATCCAAAAGCCAAGCAAAAAAATAACTGAAGCTGCACCCAGCTCACTCCCAACTCAAATACTGAAAAGACCACAAAGGCAGGGCAGGGCAGAAGTCTGAGAATTAGGCTAATAACAGGGAACATACTCTAATTAAAGCTGTGACCCAACCCAAGCTCAACTTAACTCAAGGAGGAATCTAAATAATCAGCTCTCCCAGCCCCCACCACCCTAGCTCACAAAGATAAAAGAGTCTGCAGTGAGTGAACAAAACAAATCAATGTTGTACCTAAGTTTCCACTGTTTTGTTTTGGTTTTTTTTTTACTCACAATGTTTGAAACACAAATTAAAAGATTATGAGGCATGGGAAAAGAGCAGGAAAATGTGACCCATAATCAAGAAAAAACACAGTAATGGAAGCAAACCACAGATCATTCAATGGTTGGAATTATCAGACAGGGATTTAAAGCAACTATTATAAACATGTTAAAGAATTTACAGGGAAAGGTGAATATAATGGAGACACAGGATATCAGAAAGAAAAAAAAAAGAAAATTCTGAAGAACCAAGTGAAAACTATGGAATTGAAAAACACAACATCTGCAGAAAAGTGATTGATAAACTTAAAAACAGGTTAATAGAAATTATCGAAACTGAAAGAGACACGGAACACCTTGATGGCAGTCAGTTAAGTGTCTGACTCTTGATCTCAGCTCAGGTCATGATCTCACAGTGAGTTCAAGCCCCACATCAGGCTCTGTGCTGATGTTGTGAAGCCTATTTGGGATTCTGTCTCTCTTTCTCTCTGCCCCTCTCCCCCCCCCCCCCACCCTCGTGCTCTCTCTCTCTCTCTCAAAATAAATACACTTAAAAAAATTTTTTTAACTGAAAGAGACAGAAAAATGATCAGGAGGCAGAGTGTGGAGATGAACCAGCTCCTATGATTTGTGGGATAATATCAAGTGGTCTAATATATGTGTAATTGGAGTACTGAACATGGTATTCTGCACAAAGATTCAAAAATCTCAAAGAACCCCAAGCAGGACAAATACAAAAAATAAGAACAAATAAATAAATAAATACCATCACCTAAGTCAAAATAGTTGAATTTCTGAAAACCAGAATAAAGAGATAATCTTACAACATAGGGAGAAGGGAAAAGATATATTACAAAGAGAGAAGCAACAATGAAAATCACTTACTTTTCATCAGAAAAAAAAAAAAAAAGACATGCAACCCAGAAGACAACAAATTGATGTCTTTAAAAAGATGAAATGAGGGGCGCCTGGGTGGCGCAGTCGGTTAAGCGTCCGACTTCAGCCAGGTCACGATCTTGCGGTCCGTGAGTTCGAGCCCCGCGTCAGGCTCTGGGCTGATGGCTCAGAGCCTGGAGCCTGTTTCCGATTCTGTGTCTCCCTCTCTCTCTGCCCCTCCCCCGTTCATGCTCTGTCTCTCTCTGTCCCAAAAATAAATAAACGTTGAAAAAAAAAATTAAAAAAAAAAAGATGAAATGAAATAAAGACAACTTAGAATTCTATATCTAGTGAATAACCTTAAAATTACAGAAAAAATTAAGACATTAAAAGGAAAAAAAGCCTGAAAAAGTCATCACCAGCAAACCTGCACCAAAAAAAAAAAAAAAAAAAAGACTGCTAAAGGAATTCTTCAGGCTAAAGGAAAATGATACCAGATGTAAACTAGATCTACAAAAAAAGGAAGGAGGAATAACAGAAATGATAAACATTTTCTTAGTTTCATAAAATGATGATTGTTTAAGATAGATATAATGACTGTATTTTTGAGCTTATTTCATATACAAAAGTAGAATATATGACAATAGTAGCATAAGGGGTGAGAGGTGATATATGGAAGAATATTAGAGGGTTCTTTAATTATATGAGAAGTGGCATAATATTAACTTATGGTAGCCTGTTATATAAAGTAAGGATGGAAATTGTAATCCATAGAGCATGCTACAGAGAAGATGTTACTACAGATCCTACAGATGTTAAAAGGTATTGAAGGAATATTATGACAACTTTACAGAAAGAAGTCCAGCAATTATAAAGGAAATGAATAAATATCTGTATGGATTACTGTATATAAATTATAGCTCACTAAAAATATATATACAGAGACAGAAAAGGATCTTTGGTTCAGCACGCATCATGAAATTATTAATCATGTTGGCCTCTCCTTAGGTAAAAGTCCCAAAGAGGCTATGATTTATATACATTATAAACAAATGATTAGAGTTGACTGTAAAACATTATGACTCCAAAAGTAGCAAGAAAATGTCTTTAATTAATCTATGATCTCTTGTTCTGTTCACTCTGTTCTGCTCACTCAGCAACTGGAGGCACAAGTCCATCTGGAAATGTTGTAAAGGCAGCATTAGTGGTAATAAATAGTGATGTGTGCTTACAATATAAGTTGAGGCTCCGAAGCCAATAACTGCCGGACAGTTGAGAAAAGTCCAATTCCACAGAAGCTCTTTTACTAAGAGGCAAGAAGTCGACAATGCAGAACTGATGTTGGGTTATTTTGGGGTGGCAGTGGAGATTGTTTTATAGACTGAAAATGTGGTAGACATTGCATAAGCCCAAGGAGGATTTTGCAGTAGGAACATCACTAGGACACTTAGGAGAAAAGCTTGTTGAATGAAATGCTTCTTGACGTGCTTAAGTGTGTCGATCCTTTAATGTTTTCGTCGGAAAATAATATCTAAATGTCACATCACAACCAGAATCTCGGAAAGTAATCTTCATTAAGTATGGGAAAATTCACTGTTCCCAAGGCAACAGAAAGTACAGCAGATACTGTGACTGTTCCTCCCACCTCCTACCCCTACCAACCAGTGTGGTGACGGGTGCATGGTGCATGCTCAGCAAATAGTTGGGGAAATGAAAGAATGGATGCATGGATGCATCTAAGCTGGAACCATTCATTCGACAACAGATCATCTACTCTGTGCCCATCATTAAGTGTTGCAGGGATTGTACAAGAAACGCAAGACATGTGGCCTGAAAACCCTTCACTTATATGTAGGAACACTGGCAGACATGAAACCGCTAAGGAAAACAGGAGACTCTTTAATAGCAGCCTCTCTGTAGGATTCCCTGCCTCTCTCATTTCCCAGGAAGATAACATTTCATTTGGTAATAACCAAATCCTCAGAGAGGTTCTTATCAACCCCTTTCAAAGATCTTTCTCCCAGTTTGCTTCCGTTTCTAAGACAGCATTTAAAAAAATAGGCCCTTATTAATAGTTCTATTGTCCCACAATTAAAACCAACCCACCATTCCCATGAAACCGTCTGTTTTGTTTGCTTAGATGTTGTAGGTGCTTAGAGAAGACGAAGGGAGTAGGGAGGTGGGGGCCATAAGTCATTTGATCTTCTAACGAGGAAGGGTATTTTATGGAGAGACTGTGATCACTGCCTGGGCCTCGTGAGCTCCTATCTTGCCAGGCACCAAGTGTCAAGGAGAAGGACATTTTCCAAAACAGCTTTCGCTTGTTCTGGTACCAAAAAAATGGAAAGCTCAAGAAAATACTTGTAAAGTAAAGGAAATAGGCTTAGAGAAAACACCCCGGTTCCCAGACTTTATTTGGCAAAGAAAAAATACAATGAAGCCAAGGAACCTTTTCCACACCCCCAGGATGCCTTTTTTAACCCTCTTTTTTTAAGCTTCAGCCTTAACGTAATATTCCAATTTTAGTGTTGCCAAAATGTCCCAAACTTCACAAAGATAAGACCACATTTGCTTTTCTTTTTCACATTTACTTTTAATTCCCAATCTTTCTCACCTAATTATCATATTAGCCCCTCCTCCTTAGTGCTCCCAACTATTCTGAGGGGCTCCATGTGCCACCTCTGTGTGCTCGGGAACAAACCCCCATTTTCCTATCCCAACCTCACCTTCATATCCCAGTCTCACCCTCTTGCCACACTGCCATTGTCATTACCCTCACGAAACTGCTGACTGGCAGGGCAATACTGCCTCCTGCCGAGTGACTGATAATGCCACCCTCTTCCCACCCAATGGTGGCAGCAGTGAGGGGCACGGCTTTCATCTTTATCTCCCCTTCTAATGCACAGATATATGCCCTTTCCTATCACCAAATAACAGCGTTGAATTCGAGTCTAGAACTGGTAAGGGGAGGGTGGTAGCTAAACAAATTATGACATAATCAAATGTTATTGGTTATAAAATGCCCTAAATGCTATAAACGAAAATTGTCGGGTGCCATGAGAAAGCCTAATTGAGGGAGTAAATCTGAATGGGGGAAGTCAAATAAAGAAAGCTACTTTGAGCAACTGGCATTTAGGTTGGGACTGAAGTCTGGGTAACAATTAGCCCAGTGAAGAGCTAGACAAATGGTATCTTCGGTCCACAGGCAGCAGTGATTGCAGGCGTCAAGGGCCTGTTGAAGAAAGTTGCTAGGGAAGACTTGGGTGGGGGGCAGGGGCTCAAGTGAGGAGACTGGGGGCAAAGTCATACAGATAAGGCTGAACAGGGATGCAGAGAAGTCATCCCATATAGACCCTGGAAGCCATGGCAAGGATTTCAGATTTTATACCAAGTGTAATCAAGTGCTATTGAAGGATTTTGAGGAGGAGAGTGAATGGCATGTTTTGATCTGTATTTTAAGAATATTATGACAGCTATGTGGAGAATGAATGGAAGAAGGGCAAGAGGGCAGTCAAAAGATAGCAAGTGTCTTAATGGTCTAGGAAAGAGATGCTGATGGCTCAGACCATGGCATTGGCAGAAGAGATAGAGAAGTAGAGAAGTAGTCTAGAGTAGCACTGATGGACTTGATGGCAGATTATGTAAGGGAGAGGAAGGAGAGAGGAGAGTGAAGGTGGACGATCCAGGAAGGCTTCTGGTTTCTGACTTGGGCAACTGGGCATATGGTCTGATATCTGGGCACTGATAAGAAAAGTAGACAGGAGCACCTGGGTGGCTCAGCCAGTTAAGCATCCGACTCTTGATTTGAGCTCAGGTCATGATCTCATGGTGGTGAGATGGAGCCCCACCTTGGGCTCCCTGTTGACAACTTGGAGCCTGCCCCACTTGGGTTTTCTCTCTCCCTCTGCCCCTCTCCCCTGCTCATGCTCTCTCTCTCCACAAAAAAAAAAAAAAAAAAAAGGAAGGAGGGAGGGAGGGAAGAAGGAAGGAAGGAAGGAAGGAAGGAAGGAATAAATTACACTTTCTTGCCCTTTGAGCATGGTATGGAGCTATTTAAAAGACAGGAACATGGATATAGAATCTTAAATCCCAGAGAGAATGGTCCACAAAGATTCATTTTGGCCCCCAGACCATCCACATTTCCCACTACCAGTTGGATGTTTTCCCAGTGCCATAACCACTTCCCCTTTCTACCCTCCCCCACCACCTTGAGCAACCAGAGTAAGAAAACACAGGGACCAGCCCACAGAAAACACTCTTGGCTGTCCTGGAAAGCGTAGATTGCCTGGACTTTTATTTTCAAAGCTGACTACATGTTTTCCTTTGGCACATCCGTGCGGGTGGCAGAGTTTGCTCCGGACGCCTGCCACTCCCACCCGCAGTCCCTGTGGCAGCCTTGCCCTGAGCTCTTGGTGTTCCCCTCTTTCCAACTCACATGAGCCATTTGCATCTTGATATAAAGTTGCCTGAGTTGTCGTGTGTCCCCTCAGGAGCAGTTGCATTTTAGGATTCATCTCCAATGTAGAATGAAAACTTTGTCCTGTTAAGGACTGAAAACTCTTCTGAGCAGGTGGATATTCCTGCAAAAGGCTCCTTTCTCTCAATCCTTGAGATTTCACTTACCCCGCACTACGGCTGACCCTGAATGGATAACGTACTATAAAGACTTTTTCTCCGACATGCTTTTGGGGGACCGTTAGGATAATATGGCAGTACCCACAGAGATAAGATAAAGGTTAATGCATCTGTCTATCCACAGGAAAGCATAAGAGGCTCTAAGAAGACTAACAGGGTGTCTTTGGATTTCAGGGAACAGATCCGTCAGGGCCTAGAAGAACTCCAGAAGGTCCTGCCGGGAGGAGACACTTACATGCATGAAGGATTTGAAAGGGTAATTTTAAAACCGTTTTCCACTCTAAATATAAAGTGTGACAGGGAAACATTAACATAAGGTTGGCTGATGAGATAAGACACATGTACCAGAACAACACCCAATGGCAAGAAGGTAAACAAATTTTTCCCGCAAGCTTGTACACTGTTAACCCTATCCAAAAGAAGTGAGTTTCCTTGATTCTTCCCTGATCCTGGTAAAGGACTTGTTAGCTAATGCTTGGCTGACACTTACCAATCATGCCACACACAAGTCCCCGGCATTCCCGGGGTAAACTTTTCCATATGGTGCATCAGTGGTTGAGACAGAATGTCAATGACTTCAGTCTTAAGGAAGACAGGTCCAAGTGACAGGTGACAAGTAAGACATGGATCCACGTTCACAGGTATATGGGTTAAGTGTCAGGGTAACTTCAGATGAATGCCGTCGATTGGTATTTGAGCGAAGCCTGGGTGCATCGCATAAAGAATCAAGACCGAGCCAGCCTATATATCGAGCACCAGAGCCCGCTGCCCACTATGGCGCTCGGAATGGCAAACAGAGGCTGTGTGTCTAATGTCTCTTCTGTGTGTTTTTCAGGCCAGTGAGCAGATTTATTATGAAAACAGTCAAGGTGAGACAATAATATGAATTATCAAACTTTTTTTTCTGTGTTTGCTTCTGATAAAGTGTTTCAGTAATTTCATGTTACAACAGGTTTATATGACATTGCCCATAACCCTACACAGATCATCACATAGAAGGAAATGTATAGCAAGGTGACGCACACCAGGTCAAATTCTGTCTTGTTGATGCCAAAAAAAGTTATATAAAAATAATGAAAAAATTATGGGTCACAGTCTATAATGCCCATGAACAGCTTGCATGTTGAATTCATTAAACTAATAAATACTTGGAAAGGTTAGTAAAGTCTTGGATTCTTATGTCAAATTTAATTTTTTTTGTCCATTCCCAAGCTCCAAGCCTCTTCACTACTGTGATTGGATATGATATTAAGATGAAGATACCAGTGTGATTTACATGAAAAAAAAATGCATACGATGTACTTAACAGAGTATTTAACATACAGAAAAAATACTTGTTATAATTTTAGCTGTTATTACTATTACTGCAGTGTCCTTCATGGATAGTATTTCTTTATCTGAGGCAAATCTTTTGAAAGAGATCCAATATTACAGTGGGGACTTTTCTCCCAAGCCTGTAGAGGTATCTACTTCCTATTTCCCTCTCAACTACAACAAATAGAACAGACCCAGTATCGACACAAACACTTGTTAGTATAAACCAATCATCAGCAATGTTACTAGAAGTCTAAAAATCACTGAAAGAATTCTAGTAGGTTTTGCCAACTGCTATGATAACTTCCATTCATCTTGTAAGTCATGATGGCTATAACTCCTTGCCCACTTCTTCAAGGGGTGATGTATAAGGTCAACTACAGCATGTGAGAAAGACTCCTGAACAGCCCAGGTGGTAGAGTTTCCTCCCAGGCCTTGACCTCAGTCACATGGACTGTTAATAGAAAATAATAGAAATTTGATTCACCGAAGCTACTCCCAGATATCAGTCCAGGGACCATTTCAGCAGGTTTGGCCATTTTTTGAGATAAGACTGAGAGATCCACAAACAAAACCTACTCCCCCAAGAGTGGTCCCCACACGAAGATGCATGCTTCTCCATGCTGAACTTGCTTCTAGTCCTGAAAAAAAAGTTGCTGGTTCTCACGATATTGACCTCAGGTGACTGAGCTTATAAGAGATCAACCCCAGGGCTGAGGGGGTTTCCCTGCGTGCGGCGGGATGGACTGAGTGGGTCTGTGTTGTGTTGAGCAGGATACAGGACGGCCAGCGTCATCATTGCTTTGACCGATGGGGAACTCCATGAAGACCTCTTTTTCTATTCAGAGAGGGAGGTAAGCAATGGCCTGGGCTGTATCTAACACAGACATGGAAACAAGGCTTCTTCCTCCTCAAATGGACTGCAATCTTTCTACTCAGACAACATGATCGGTGTCTTTGTAAAATCCCTGGGTAAAATAGGTGTCATTTGTAAAAATAATAATAATAATAGTAGTAATAATTCATTTTTAAAAAGTGAACCCTTGTATCTTACACATGATAGATATTTTTCCCCTTTCAAAATATTCGCCTATTACTCTGTGTTTGGAGGGATAAAAGTTGTCTACTATGACTTTATTGAAAGCATTATATTTATCCGGCAGTTTTGAAATACTATATATCACTTTTAAACAAAAACATTGGTACCATTTTCTCTCCATTTCTCCTAAAAACAGGAGGAGGGAAAAGAAGTATTGACATATGTAAGAGCCAGTCTTGTTAGAACATATTAATCATGGAGATTCTCACTCTGAGAAGCAAAGTCGAACATTAATTGGTACAAAGGACATTGTGATTGCTCCTGCGGTGTTTCTTCTTCCTTTTCTTTATGTTCTCAAAAAGTACTCTTCAAAGCAAGTGAAAGAAAAAAGTACTGTTTAAAGCAAGTGAAAGATTCTACATGAAGCCTTCGGTTTGAATAAAGAGTTTCAGGAAACTCTTTTATATTTATGTATTTATTCAGGAATTGAAAAGTAATGCTTATATTTAGGAAATCCTTTCCTTTTTAGTCTTAGATTTGAACTACGTGTATAATTGGCCCAAGAAGCTAGTTCACCATTACCGACAAGGTGACAAAGGTTCATTCGGACCAAGTTAGAAAGAAATACAATAAGGAAAAAGGCAGTGAGGAAGGACATGCTGGCCTCTGGGGGAGCAGTTAATTAGAGCATTACACTTACCTCAAGTTCTTGACCATTGTTTGATTTAAATTCAGCTCTCTTGGCAAATAAGTATACATTCATTCATTCGTTTGTTTGTTCATTCATTCATTCATTCATTCATTCATTCATTTATTCAGTGTTAACTGAGAGCTCAGCATGTGTTGGGCACTTTGCCTGATACTAGGGAAATAGGTGAAGTTGCTGCCCATTACTTACCATGTAATGATGTTTGGTTTTTGGAAGCCTCTTCTAGGAAAGGGCATGAGGAAAGGGCAAAGGTAAACACGTTACTTCCCCCCCTACCCATAACTAGTACAAAAGATCTTTCACAATGGGGAAACACACAAGTAAATGTGACAGACCCTGCCTGAGCATTTGAAAAGTAATATATTTCTATATTCTGAAGTTGAAACTAACTATACAATGGGAATGCAGAATGCTTATTTTGGGTGCTAAACTATCATCAAAATAAAGTAAAAACCCTAATAAGGAAGTAACTGAATATAAAATAAATGATGGATGTCAGAGGCTTAAAATAGGGGTTAGTAGAAAAGAATTTTAGGTATGGCGCATACAAATTTGGAAAAATATTTGGAGTGCCAGTGCCAAGAGAAGGAGGCTTTCTGAAAAAGAAAGATAAAGCCCAAGATATATAAAGAAATAAATCATCCCATTTTTGATAATCCTATATAAAATCCAACTAGAGGGGAAAAGTCACAGAAGTTATTACAGATAAGTCTGAAGCTAGACTGTGTCTAAACGTTTGTTTTATCCTTAAAGCAACAAGGCATATTTGGAACATGAAGAAAAAAAAAAAAAATATATATATATATATATGAATACCAAGTAGGTCTGAATACTAAAGTGAGGGATGGGAGAGGAGCACAATTCAAATCAGTATGCATACATTGAGCACCTACTACATGTTTACTACCAATGATTTATTAAGCACCTACTATGTATTCCAATGATTTCCAATTTTTATTTTCTATTCTGAAACACAGAAGAACCTGGAAATAAGATATCAGAGCCTTTACTAAAGGAAATATTAAAATCAAGCCAAAATATGGATGTTAATTCATTATGTTGTCCTCGCAATACTTAATTGTAAATAAGGTCATGGGTTCACCTATTCAAATATAGACCGTAATTCCCATACCATTAAGCCAGTGTATTTTATGGTAACGAAAAAGGCCTTATTCACAAAGGGTGCTGACATTTATAAGTATCTGTGTTGTTCTAGGCCTTGTATAGGGAGTTCTACATATGTTATCTTGTTGAATCTTCAAACACTTTGCAGAGCAAAGCCAAACCTAGGTATATCGAGTTCCAAAGATCATATCCTTTCTATTAATACCATGCTGCTATTACAAAGGAAGAAAAATATGTCAATAAAAATTCTTCAGAGGAAAAGAATAATGATTTCCCCAGAATATTTTACAAGACTTACCTTAGCCTACAGTCCCTTTTCCTACCCTCCCCCTCCCCCCCCACCCCCCAGTCTTTCAAATCTTTTCATCAAGACTCTACTTCCATGGCTCTTTCCTAGTGCTTCCTGTTAGACTAATCACTCCCCTCATGTCCATCACACATTACATTAGGTTGTGATGTTTACTGGAGAATGAGCTCCTTGGGAACAGGGATTGCCCTCCCCACGATGGTATCTGGCACATAGGGAGTGCTTAATAAAAGCTGATCATTGGGGCACCTGGGTGGCTCAGTTGGCTGAGCGTCTGACTTCAGCTCAGGTCACAATCTCACAGTTCATGAGTTCAAGCCCCACATTGGGCTTTGTGCTGACAGCATGGAGCCTGGAGCCTGCTTCAGGTACTCTGTCCCTCCTCCACTCGTGCTCTGTCTCTCTGTCTCCAAAATAAGTAAACATTAAAAAAAGTTTTTTTAAATAAATAAATAAATACCTGATCATGGAAGTTAGTCTGGTTAACCCAAAAGGAGTATGTTTGCCACTTCTCTTTCTAATGGCTTTTCTTCATTGACCCAGGCTAACAGATCCCGAGATCTTGGTGCAATTGTTTACTGTGTCGGTGTGAAGGATTTCAATGAAACACAGGTATGTGCATGGATTTCCTCAGGTTGGGGAGTATACTAAGCTTGTGAAGATAGAGAACATGTATTCATGCAGAGGGTATATCAGCAGCATAAACACTCCTTAGATAGGTTATTTTTCCACAAATCTTGAGTAGGTGAGAATTATTGGATGTGTAAGGGACATGAAGCCACACCAATGCACTTGGGGCCTTTGCACACAGACTATCCAGGCAGCATCTTCCTTGGTTGACTTTCTTGGTAGATATTAAATTGCCAAGGTGTCAAAACAGAGCTGAATAAAATTAGAAAACTTGTTGGTTGGGTTTTTTTTTTTCATTTAATTTAATGAATCTAATTTTGTTTAAATGTCAAACATCTCTTTTCTCCCATTAGAAATTCAGTGCATTTTCAATACGAGAAAATAAACATATGGTTGGGTCTTGAACAATGCAGGGGTTGGGGTACCAACCTCATGGCAAGTCAAAAATCCATGGACAGCTTTTGACTCTCCCAAAACTGAACTACTAACAGCCTACTATTGACTGGAAATAATATATAAACAGTTGATTAGTGCATATTCTGTATGTTATATGCATTATATACTGTATTCTCATAACACAGAAGCTAGACAAAAGAAAATGTTGTTGAGAAAACCATAAGGAAAATGCATTTGTAGTATTGTGCTGTATCGATTTTTAAAAAATCACATGTTAAGTGGACCCACTCAGTTCAAACCCGTTGTTCAAGGGTCAGTTGTAATTGGCAAGTGGACAAAAAGTATGTACTAGTATATATATGCAAAATGTGAAATTTTGCTAACAACTTATATAAATGTTCCTTGTAGTTCATCATTTCTTTTTGCTTTAATGACATAGAAGAATGCTTATAATAAGTTATTAGGTCAATAAAATAGGGTTACAAAATACTGGGAACAGTATGAGTACACTTTTAAAATAAATGTGTACCTTTGGGTAGGGGAAGTATGAGAGACTACATAGTGTATCAAATTAACAGTAATAGAAAAATGATGGATGGATGTTAGATAGATGATAGGTAGGTAGGTAGGTAGGTAGATAGAAACTTTTTTCCTTTATAACACTCCTGGGTTTTCTGAAACTTCCCATTGATTATGTGTTACTTTTGCAATCACTGAAAGTCCTGGAACTGACTATGACTTAGCAGTGACAGAACTATAGAGATTTGGAGTAGAAAAGTCCACAGATCAGATTTTCCTTTCTCCTGTCCTCTGCTCCATAAAGCAGGAGAGCCAAACCAACTGCAAGGGTCCTTTCCTCAATGAGCAATTTGGGCAAAAGGTAAGGGTCTCCATTCATTGACCTCACCCAACACCAAAGCTTGAATTTATTTTTAAAGTTGCTCTGAAAGGAAATTTGAGTCTATTTGATTCAAGCACAGTTGCCAACAGAAATTTGAGTGAATGGGAGAAAAATGAGCCAATGGCCTGTCCCCAAATCCATAAATACATCAACCCAGGCCAAATGTTCATCTAGCTGAGCAATCTTACCTCTTGTCCCAAGGAGAAAAGTATTAAAACAAATGTAAAAGCTGGAGCCAATCCTCTTGTCCTGCTCCAGAGAGGCTGCTGGTAATCTCATTATTACTAAGGGCTTTTCAGTGAGGCCCAAGGCCTCAAGTTCCTCCGGGTTCTAAAAGTAGATGGAGCCCCCTAGACTAAATTCTCTGTGGCCAAGCCTGACATATCTCCATGTGTATTTGTACGTTTGCTGTGTTCTCAGCTGGCCCGGATTGCGGACAGTAAGGACCATGTGTTTCCTGTAAATGACGGCTTTCAGGCTCTGCAAGGCATCATCCACTCGGTGAGTAGAGCACTTCCTCTAAAACTGGACATTGGGCACATTCTGACCCTTGATCCACTGAAAATTCCCCAATCTCCTCCCTGGTGTTCTCTGCTTGAGACAGCACTCCTCTGAACATCTTTGTTATCTGTTATGTCTCACTTCTCCCTCCTGTCTTTCACGCATGTCTCTCTTCTCATTTTCCTGTGCCAATTCTACCCTACAAGGTAAATTAAAAATTGAAGGAAACTGTGCTGTGGCAAGCCAAACTTCAGGTGCCTCCAGTTCTCATACTAGAAACATTGGTTGATGGTGTGCACTTGACCTCAGCTTTCCCAACCATGACTGAATGCAAACTGCCTTCAGAGCATTTGCAGGCTCAATCTATATCTTTTGATCACCAGAGGTACTTTTGACCAGTGGTTCTTTACCTTGGCTGCCTACTGAGGTCATCTGGAGCAGGATTTTTAAGATCTTCTCAGGTGATGTTCCTGGAACCACAGCTTTAGACCTATCGTCCCCACACATGAGGGCTTCATTGTTCTCCAGGTTTCACAGTCACCATTCCTTCTTTCCACCCCAACCTAGGTTGGATGGAACAATCCCTCACACACAAAAGTGGTTTTTTAGCACCCCTTTCCTGTCAGTGAACTAGACACTGGCTTCCATGGTCTCTCTTTTCTACTGCCATATGTAAGCCAGGCCCTTGGTTCAGCTGGACTATTGGATGATGCTGGTCTTGAAAGCCACAGCCAGAAGGCTCGTTTGTGTGCTGGACCTGTAATGAAGTCTAGAAGCACTGTTTCCTCCACTTTTAGGTTTTGTGATTGGGCAGATGGCCAGCAGTTTCTCTAGTGGAAGCCCACCAGACTCTAGACTCAGGGTCCAGGATGCAAATTCAGAGCTCAGAGGATCACCATCTCCTTCAGATGTCAAGGGGGTCTTAATCCAGAGGTTACTAGACAGTACCAGGATCTGTCCAGCTCCCCCAGACTGACCTAGGAAACCTCCGACGTGGCTGTACCATCAGGCCCCCTCTCTCTCCCTCCAAGGTTTGCAAAGAACTCCTGCAGGGTGAGAAATAAAACCTTTGGAGCTGGTCATCTGAGTTTAAATACTAGCCCAATGGCTTAACCATTTGTAGATCCTTGGATGGGTTATCTCACTTGTTTCCTTATTTTAAAAAAAGGGATTGGTGGTAAGTCCTGTTTGAGGATCAAAAGGGATAACACTGGTAAAATTGCCTAATATTTTTCCAGGCACATAATAGGTACTCAAGACATATGAATCATTTCCTCTTCCACTTCCCTTCCCCATCATAAAATGGACGTTAATGTCAACTTCCCCCAAACCTCTAGATTTTCTTGAACATACATAAAAATCACCTGGGAACCTTGTTCACAATACCAATTTTCAGGCCCTACCCCAAAAGATTCTATTGCAGACAGTATGAGATGGTGCTCAGGAATCTGCATTTTTTGAATGTTTTTTTGTTAATAAATCCCCCAGGTGCACTTTCAGAACATTGATACATGTGACCTTAAATTTTCAGAATTGTGGAAAATAATCTCATCTCAGGTTGGGAACTCCTACCTTAAATATGTACAGATGACAGTCATCTTATTCAAGGTGTGTTTATTTATAAGGAACAGAAATCAACTCGAACTACTTTCACCAGAAAGTGGCAATTATTGAGAGATAGAGAATTATCAGTCCCAATAATGGATCCCCAGGTGAGGGAACCTTGCTCCGAATAATTTCTGGGATCAGTGTGGCATACTTGGTAATGTAAGCAACAAGAACTGCAATAAACATATAAAACAATACCCACATGGTGCAAAACATGATTAATAGCAGGTTTGGGGCTGATCATGAAGCTTAGAAGTGGATTATTGTGGGCTTGAGCCATCATGAGAAGGTGGGGCAGACCTGAATCCATAAAAGACCAAGGAGGAATGATGGGTAGCACCAGGGAAGAGATGACATGACCTCAGCCCAAAGTCTGGGAAAAGGAAAGGTATACTCTGAGAATAATAATAATAATAATAATAATACCTGTGTGTCTGGGGGTAGAGTTTGGGTAAAGGATCAGGAGTAATAAGAAATAAGCCTAGACATTGGTTTGGAACCAGACTGATAAAAGCTTTGAAGGAGTTTTGATTCCAACTTAGTAGGTGTGATCACTGAAACATTTGGAACATCTAACAAGTGATATTTAAGAAGAGAATCTGATGGCGGTGTCCATGTGTATAGGAAGAAGAATGGGAGGGGGTGGGGGGGGACATTTAGAGGTAAGAGCCCCCTGCAGCTACTGCACAGTCCTGCCTTCAGATGGCCGGATTCTGAACAGGGACAACTCTCACCTCTTCAAAGGTTCCTATGAACCATGTGCCCACATCATTCAAGAGTCAGTTCCTACCCAAAGGATTAGAATTGTTTCTATCTGCACAAATTGATGTTGTCCTTGAATATTTCAACCTTAGCAACTCACCCAAGCTCAATGTGAGCCCGGATGTTTGGAAAGCTCTTCCCACCCCCAAAAGGAAATAACTCCAAAGTTGTTTAAGGAATTTCCACAAAATGGTCTCCCAAAAACAGGGGGGAAAATAATAACTTGAGACTCCAGTCTCCAAACTTGAGCTGAATGATAACATTCTTATGAGCTTTTATCTGGGAGTTATGCTTGTGGTTTCCTTCCTTCCAACACTTGAAACCCATGTTTATGGCAGTTGTTAATTCATTTGCTTGGACAGAGAAAAGGGGACAAGTATGGCAGGGCTCATCTTTCTCAAGCCAGACAGAAATAATTAAGGCCTACAGTTGGCTATTTTTAAGACGTGGGTTCATTTCTCCTCTGGATACTAAAAAGAAAGCTCTTGTTTTCTCCCACCCCCCAATCGGAAGCATCTACTCCAGATTGTTCCCATGGATGTTGTTTTGTGGCTGGTTATTTTCTCATAATAAAATAGGGCTGGGCTTAATTATCCAAAACAGGAGTACAGAGCAGCTCTCAGCAAGCTCAGATGGTTCATACGGTTTCCAGCCCGTAATGACCTTACGTTTAAATCCCAAATCAAGATGCAGAAGCTAATATTTACTCTTTTATCCAGTACTCGCTGAAAACCTTCTAGAGTACACTCTTGCCATTCAGCTACAAGTAAAGTAGATGGAGCCCTTGGCCTGGTGGAGGGTACCAGCTAGTGGGAGGGATGCATAGGAACAAGTAACTAAACAAATATGTATAGTTAACATTGTGATAAAAGGCATAACAGCAGTAACAAACTACCAAGATGGAGAGTAAAGGGGTTGCCAAAGAGCCCAGGCCCCTTTGAAGAGATGACCTAAAAAAAGCAGTAGCACCATCCCCCGGAAGAGCATGGGCATGTTCATTCCTGGCCGAGCACAGCCCTATGATGGAGCACAGCAGAATCAAAGGAGAGCAGTGCTGAAGCAGAGAATGGCAGGACCGGAAGTGAGAAGGCAAAGGCTCCATCCCACACAGCCTAGAGGGCCATGCTATTTTACTCTAAGGACGGTGGGAACCTGTAGCCTGTAGCCAATACAAAGTCTGACAATAGAACAGCGATGCCTGAAATGAAGACTCTCAGGGAATCTAGAATCGTGGCAGTTTATCCATATCTCCTCTAAATAATGAATAAACACACACTCAGTATCAATAGTGACGTTAGCCTGTGAAGAAAGGAAAATCGCAATGCCTTATAGAGCATCTTCTGTCCACCGGCATTTCTGCTACACGCTTCCACAGCCACTCTCTGAAGAAGGTTTTATCCCAGTTGTACAGGCGAGGAATCTGAGGTGCAGGAAGGTCGGAGAAATTGCCCCAAGTCTGCCTGCCTATAATGGTTGAGAGGGGGAATTTGAACCCCGGCCTGGTTCCAGAGATCCTGCTCTTTCCATAATACTTAGCCGCGAATGTCAGGAAGTGGAAAATTACCACTGGATTACCAAGAGCTGATTATCCAGGGCCTGGATTCAGCAAATCCCAGGATTCTCTGCTTCCACAAACTGGTTCCTATGTTTTGGTCTCTCACCGTTCCCCAGTCCTTTCTACTCTAAGGGAGATGTACTTACCTACTAGATTTGTATAATGTGTTATTTTCACGTTCTCACTTGTTTCCCGTTTTAGTCTTTCTTCATTAGGACACAGGGAAAAGGCAGAGAGAAATCGACAGCTGCAGATAACGTATTTGGGACCAGACGTTGTTCATTTATCCCATTTCATATGGTCCCATTTTAGCATCATAACAACACTGTGAAGAAAATGTTCTTATTCCTATTCCACAGATGAAGAAACTGAACCTCAGATAACTTTCCCAAGAACACATAGCTGTTAGAGGTCTGGGTTTGTCCTGCCTCTATTGCCTTAGGAGAGTAAACATGACAGTGAGTTCTGAGGTTCTAGACACTGTGCAGATCATTTTACATAGGCATCTCATCAGATTCCCACGACCACCATTTAGCGTGGATTCCATTATCTCTTCTACAAAAGTAGATGCCATAAGGACAGAGATTAGCTAGCTTATCCAAGGCCACATGGCAGTGAGCAGTGATCCGGAATACACTCACCTCCATCTCTAATGCCCACAATGTGAATGGCCAAAGGGCTCTACTCAATAGTGTGGGTAGGCCAGGAAGTAGCTCCATTTCAGAGAAGGGGACACTGAGGACCAAAAGTGTGAAATGAATGATGTGATGCAGTGCACATAGGCACAGCAGAGGCAAGGCCAAACCCCACGTGGTCTGACCAGAGTGCACAGTGGGTGGGCAGGGGAGCTCCTCACCTTTTACTATTAGATGGGGGAGCACTTTGGAAAATATCGATTTCTGCTCAATAGATGAAGTTCTACCACCACGAGAAGCTGGCAGCTCAACACAGGCTGAAAAGAACGTCTTTCCTTCCACACATGCTCAGGACTCTACCTCTGAGGACAGAATTTCTACTTGCTTTTGCAGAATATGGTTGATAAATTTTAAGACAAACTTTGGGTGGTTGAAAGATTGTAGCCTTTAAAGCCAGTAAAACTGTAAAGGAAGAAACTATTCCTTTGCCTTCCCTTATTGTGGCTTCTTCGGGGAATTTCCACTGACCACAACTGGTAAGTGTAGCGCCAGCCCTCAAGCAAAAATATGAAGCAAAGGTCCAGCAAGTCTCCTGGGTCTTTGTTTGCCTTTGCAAAAGTGCTGCAGGCAGTGAAACGGGAACCTGCATGAAAGCTGGGTTCAGACACCACTGAAATAGGTCTTCAACTTTGAATCCCAACACTTGGCCTGGTTACCATGATGTCAGCTCTTCCCCCAAGCTGTGCCCACTTTGTGTGCAGTCTATGAGAAGGAGAACCCAATGGCCGGCAGCAAGCCATGCCCATCTAGGAGTATTTCCCTGGAATAAATATTTCAGCCTGTCTTGGGCTTCCTATTAAGCGAGGGTAAATCAGTGCATAGAACATTCTGCATGTTTGATCAACAATAAACAAGTATTGAGCAAACACAACTATATTTGCAAGGATTTCTCACAAGTTTTGGCACAAACATTCCAGTTATCAAGGAAGCTGTAACATCAGTGAAACTGAAGAATAAATCTATTCCGTGATGCATATGAAATAATTTTATTTATGAAAACCAGATTCTGTGCTGATTTCTCCCTTTCACTCATGGGAACTAGAAGACCTGTACCCCCTAGTCTGGCCCAGGTCCTAACAAAGCTATGACAAAAGGCAAAGCCCATCTTCCAAGACCTTTTCAGGAATTGCTAAGGGTTTTCCTCCAATCAAAATCTACATCAGATTCCCACAGTCCTGGAAAGTACCTTACTTTACTGAACAAACCCTTTTTCTAGAGCTAGCAGAGGGTGAGGCCCAATTCAACAACAGCAGCCGTCCTCTTAAGTCAGGCTTGTTTGTGATCGGAGGAAATCCCCTTCTTTTCCTTTGCCCCATCTGAATCCTGTCCCAAAGCCTGTCTGGACCTCAAGGCCCTACTGAGTCCTGTCTTCTCCAAGGAGCCTGCCCTGGGCTCTCCTCTACTTTGAACTCTCCCTGCCTTGAACCCCAGTGGCACTAACTGCTGGCATCATTGGCTTGGCACTTAGACCTTTTTCATGCTATCTGCCGTTCATCCTGGTCAGATGCTAAACAGTGCAATCACAGAGACTGACCCATTTGTTATGTTTTTCATGGTGTCCAAAGCTATGCTTTGCATATTTATTCATTAGAAAGCAGCCCAGAGGGCTGCACGGCATTTGTGACCTACACTTCATGACAAGTGGGCAGCTTTGTGGCTGTTTCTTGCAAAATCCTCTCGGTCCTCCCCCACCCTCTCTTCCAAGATTGCATCTATAAAACGATGGCATTTGGGGCTCCGTTCACATTAGCAGGCCTGGATACAAAACATAAATTAAGAATCAACTGTAGTTTCTGTAGTGAGCAGAAAATCTTTCTAAAAAACATTTGCCTCAGCAGTTACTAATTAGACTCAGGCATTGCAGACATTCAGGCCATTTCAACTAAGCTATTATTTCTATTTGGCTTATTGAAGAATCCAAATGTAATAAAAATTCCCATAGCTTGACGCAGCTCCCAAGGTTGCAGAGGGGATGTTCGGTTACTCCTCAGGTCACCCCCACTCCTCCAGCGGTTCCTCCTCATATCTAGGAATCTGTTAAGACCCATTGTAAAAGCAACACCAGAATTCAGAACAAAAACCAGTGAAATGCTGCAGGGCTCAGCTCTCAAGGAGGGCCACTGACTTCCCCAATATTCAGGAGGTCAGCAAGCTCATCTTCCTAAATAAACCACATTTTGGAGTTCACAGCTATCTGAGCTTTCCTCCTGCAAACAGGAGAGGAAAGTAGTTTAGTGGGGGTGGGGGGTGGGGGAGGGAATGAATTTCCTCGGTTTCATAATCTTGTTTGTGCTATGCTCCTTCACACCAGACCCTCACTGAATGTGAAGCTAATGGAGAGAAGAGTCGTATTTATTTAAGTGAGCTGGGTCCTCTCCCCTCAGACAAAAACTTGTGCATATTTTGAGGATAAGCCTTACTGTCTAAAATTCAGTAATCCATTTAAATTGTGTTTCTTGTGTCTTAGAGTATTTATTCGGCGTAATGTCTGAGTATACGTAAAATCATATGTGAATCCCAGAAGGATGAGGGTATAATAGTAGGTTTTTATTTTAAATGCAGATTCTATACAACGGACAAGGATGTAGGATAATATCCATAGTTAACAATAGCTCTGATTATTGGTTTAAAGTATGGAGTGGAATTTAATTAGGAAAGGTGACTATCTTTTTTAAAAGACACTTTGTTAGAGATCAAATAAAGTGCAAATTCATGGAGGCAACATTGCAAATCCTGAAGGCATGAATGACACAGTTGTATGTCCTAAGCGTTTTCTAAAAGCAGTGGTCCCCAGGCTTAGCCAATGTGCATTCTACCATCAGCTATATAGTGTATGTGGCCCTCTGTGAGAGCCTGAGTCTCATCTCCCAAGCCCAGAGCTCTCCATTTTTCTCAAGCAAAGGGGTCAAGGCCTTTTACAAAATGGGCCAGTTTAGATCTTAGACATGGGGACACGATAGACCTATAGCATTACTGTTTGAGAAGATAAGCCATTAAAAAAAATAGAGTTATTGAAATAGGTCATCTGGGAAAGCAGTGCCCAACAGTGGTGGTGCTTAATAAGAAAAGCGATGTGTGGGGGGCCTGGGTGGCTCAGTCAGTTAAGTAATCGACTCTTGATTTCAAGCTCAGGTCACGATCTCACGGTTTGTGAGATCAAGCCCTGCGTCAGGCTCTGTACTGACAGTGCAGAGCCTTCTTGGAATTTTCTCTCTCCTTCTCTCTTTGCCCCTCCCTAGCTCATTCTCTCTCTCTCTCTCTCTAAATAAGCATTTTTTAAAGATTAAAAATAAAAGAAGAGGGAGGTGTTACAAGTATAGAATATGGCCCTGTTATTTAAAAGACCCTAAAATTGCATTTATAGAGAAAAAGGAAAACCAATACCTAATATGCTAGAATGCCAGTTTATGAAGCCATGTAGATACAGCATTTATTCATTTATTCAATAAATATTTATTTAGTGCCTCCTATGTTCCAGGTAGGCATTGTGATTGTAGTGATGGCTAAAACAAATGCAGTCCTCACCTCTAGAGTTCATAGTCTAAGGAGAAAGATAGACAATGACCAAACAATCAAAAAAATATATATATAATTATAAACTACAATAAGTCCTCTGAAGGATGGCAATCTATACAAAAATGTGGATGGATGCAGAAATATTTTATTGGTAAAATCACTAGGGCATAGGTGGGGTGGCAAAATCTATATTCAGTTTGAAGGGTGATGGTGAGGTTAAGGACAGCTGCTAAGTTTTTTCTTGGAGAACTACATAGACATAATCAGTCAATAGGTGGTTTAACCACACTTGGACCAGCCTACTTCATGCTCCAGACACATTAAAACCAGAATGTGCCTTTCATGACAATTAAGGCACCAAGGAACGTGCTCTGAAAGACTTTCTGACAGATGCATGGAAGCAAAAGGCCCTATACTCTGAATGGGTGAAAGAGGCTGGTCTTTATTACAGGCACAAAAAAATCTTTTTTAAAAAATGTTTATTTTTGAGAGACAGAGAGAGAGAGATAATAAGCAGGGGACAGGCAGAGAGAGAAGGGAACAGAGGATCCAAAGCAGGCTCTGTGCTGACAGCTGAGAGCTCAACGCAGGGCTCAAACTGACAAACCTGAGCTGAAGTCAGACACCTAACTGACTGAGCCACCCAGGTGCCCCAACAAAAAAATATTTCAACAGGAAATGACCAAGTAGATAAAAATCGGTTGTTTATTGGGGAAGGAGGCAGAGCAATTGGGGGAAAAAAATTAGGTGTGTGTATGGTAAGGGAGGGATTCCTGATAACTCTATGTGAATATCCACAATTATTTAAGGATTCTTGAGAAATCTCTGCAGAAACTGCAAACTTTATAAAAAAAAGGACACTACAGTTTTAGGAACCAAAAAAAAAAAATAATAAACCTTTATATACAACCTGGACTGGTCCACAATAGATTTCACTTTAAATATATTAAGTAGCTCTTATTACTTGGCAAAGTTCTTTTATATCTGTTGTTCCTCTTACTCCCCCAACAATCTAATGAAGTGAGCAAAAGTAACCATATCACATTGCATTTATATAGTTGTTTGTGGATTTCAAACGTGCCTCCCCATATCTCTTCTTTTTGAAATCGGTCCAAAAGGTGGCAGGAAGATACCATTAGCCATCTTTTGCGTTTCTTTTTCAGCAGATATGATTAAGCAGGAGCCAGGGATGGGTGATGGGATAGAAGCATAGAATGAGCTACTGACTGTCTTTGCCCAAGAGAAGTAGAAATAATAGTAGTATTAACAAAAGTAATAATAACAGCTACCATTGTTTGATGGTATATATGTCAGACATTCTCCTAAGTGCTTTACTATTAAGATTGTTCTGATCACATTTCTTGGTACCTTATTTTCATGAAGGACACTTGTTGGCTGGTGGCCCAAGAGTCATTAAATGACTATCTACTGACCCTTTACATCTGTCTAGATCTGTCTGTAAGACCAAAACCCTTGCCAGTTTTCCTTGAACTCACTCCCTTCCTGACTCTCCAATCTGATATGAATTTGACCACCAAAGTCCAGTTGAATTTACAAACTAAATGTCTCTGCATTTATGTCAGTCATTCATTTTACCATCATACAGCCCTTTGAGGTCAGTGTATTTCTTAATCCCCCTTTTACGGAAAAGGAAACTGAGCTTTAATAACTTGCCCAAGTCCACACGGCCAGTAAGTGGTAGCTCAGATTTGAACATAAATCTTTTCAGAGCCCAAATCTATCTCATCTGTCTCCAGGGCCCAAGTTCTTCAGAGTAATAGTTACCATTAGTTGAGAACTTTTGGGATTCCAGGTACTGTGCTATGGGCACTGCTGGTATTCTCATTTAACCTTCCCAACTCAACAACCTTATGCAGTAGGTACTGTTTATAAATGAGGAAACAGAGACTCAGAGAGGTTATGGAACTTGCCCAAGGTCACACTGCTCATGAGGGAGTTAACCCAAGCCATTTGATTCCAGATTCCAAGCTATCCTCAGTATGTTAAACTGCTCTCCAAAATTGGAGATGATAGTTCAGGGCTTACAATCAGGCCCACTCCTCACGTTGAATTATACTTGAGACATATAGTGGTCTTAGCCCAGTCTCCATAAGAAGCCAGTTATACTGTCACCTCTAACACCACCCTGACCCTGTATGAGTCCATTCCACTCCCTCAAGCAATTTCCCAATGTTCTATGCAAATCCTCCATGGCTACCACTGTTCAAGGTGGGGACAGATCCCCTGCCCCTACCACTCCTATCCAGTCTCCAGACCCTAAACTAATCTATTGTCTACTGCAGCTCAGACAGACTGATTATAGTCTGGGCTGCTAATAACCAAGGGAACCCCCCAAATCCACCTACTGCCATTGTGACTTCCTACCTTTTGAAACCAGACATTTCAAACTAATATAAGCTGCAGTCCCAGACAAATCCTGCCCATCCCCCTCACTGATAAATTTTGCTCTATTGGCTGCAGTGTATCCCTTCCAGATGTTTTAAGTTAAGATTGGGAAAGCTGTGTTTTTACTGGATTGAATCATAGAGCTTGGCTGACATTTTTTGGCCCTTCATACACTCCTTAGATTTATCAACTAATTGCAGACGCTTTGAGAGAATAATACAGCATGTGTTTATTATGACAAAACCTGCTAGTGTGTCTTTGTGGTCAGAGATTCACGGGTGTTTCCTCTACCGACCCCTGATTCAGTATTAAAGTTGGTTCAAAAATGTTGGTTCCAAGTCAGGAACGTACATGGGTGAAAATTTCATTTGTGTGTTTTGATGGAGATTGGGAATGGGGACAGGATAGATCCAATAGCTCAATTTTTATTCTTGGGCTATTTTGAAATCTTTAGTTGTGGATGATAAAACGATTTATTAAGAGATGCCATGTGCCTGAGGAATTTTATTTAAAACATAAAAAAAAAATAGCTTTGTGTTGTTCTGATGCCACTGTTTACTAAGTTTCTCCATATGGATTAATTCTGTTTCTTCCAATGTGGCCTGTTTGGAGGTTTGTGCCTCAGGACATGTGGAAAGGGGTGGCTACCTCCCTCAGTCAAGGCATCCACCAGCTGAAAGCAGGAAGAGCCCACTGGCAGCAAATGTGGTTGGGAGTAGACAGTCATCATGATTCAAGTAGGACAATTGTCTTCTGGGATATGAGCCCCTGCACACCAGCATTCTAGCAAGCCCCAGCCCTAGAATGTTGCTACCTACATAAGAGACCTAAAGGTCTGGATAAACCATGGAATGGGAAAGGTGGAGAAGGCAGAAGGGAAATACAGATGCCACACATACATCCTCGGGGGCCCTGATCTCAAGTCAAAGTGACAATGAAGGGGACTCAGGAGCTCAGTGGTGATACCAGGTACCCAGAGCCAGGTGTGTGAGGACCACTCACCCTACCCAAGATGGACATAGACGTGGGAATTTCGTTCTGCTGTCGGAACAGTCCCCGGCACTGGTGGGGATCTGAGGCTCTACCTGTGTTTGAGGTGGGCAGGAATGGCTGGGTAAAGCAGAAGCCAGAGAAACAAGGCAAATGCTGACAAAAAGGAACAAATTGCTTCCTACTGTGGTATCCTGTAGAAGCTGAAAACAAATAGAGAAATCAATGTACGACAATGCCTTTAAATTGTACAAGAGCGGGAAGGAATAAAAGTAGCTGGAAATCTGAATTCTAGAATTGTCAAAAAAAAAAAGATATTACTTCTTAGGACTTTTGGGTCTATAGAATTACTTAAAACACATGATTGTGAGAAAGCCTGTTTCAATGACTAAATTTTAGTGTGTTGTCATCTGCACGTGAGATAAAGATTTTCTGAAGTATGGTCTTCATTTTATTCATTTCCTTTCACAATGCTTCTCTATGAGGATGCCCAGATTTCTCTCTGGAATGGGTAAATATTATCTCTTCTGAGAAACTGATTTGTTTTTTATTCCGGTGATTGAGAATCTCATAAAAATTGCCTGTCCTTCTCATTTGCTACTGGAAAGCTTAGAACTAAATCCATGAGCCATTCCTAGCAAGGACATAAGTTCTTCACAGCATATATTTTTTATGCTCTTCTCATTCCTTACTTCATCTTCCCCTTATTTTTTTTCTTTAACCCATTTTCTCCCCTTTTGTAATTTATTGTATCTTATGGTGTCTGTATCACTTAAGCTGGAACAAAGAAGCATATATAAATACATCAATGCAAACAAATGGGTGTTTCCTAAAGCCAAAAGAAGCTTTTTTCCTTTTACAGACTTTAAAAAGACTCTTTTTACAGAGTCCATTTTCATTTAAGGGAGGCTATCAGGGTCCAAAGAGTGAGGCACAACAAGCAGCCTTAAGTGTCGTCTCTGGAAACTTCTTTCCAGACTTTTCTAACAAAAAGGGAATTCTGAATGATCTGAAAATGATTCTCCGTCTTACCTCTCCAGCTTTATCTATTATCACTCTTTTATTTTTACTTTTCAAGCTCCTTGAAAGAGGTTCAGCTAAAGAGGTTTATATATTTCCACTTCCTTGCCTTTGCTTAGGCTATTCCATGCCTGGATCCCAACCTTCCCCTAAACTCACTCCTCTCCACCTGACAGAGTCCTACCCTCAGCACCCACCTCTTCCATAAAGTCCTTCCCAATTACTAGCCCTCCCTCAGTGATTTTTCCCCCATGAACTCCACAGCTCCTAGTATCTGCCCTTTGACCCTGCACCTACCACAATGACAAGGCATTGTTATTTATCTTTTCAAGTGTAAGTCCCATTTCCCCAACTAGATGTTAAACCTTTCATAACCAAGATTGGCATATCTTAGACTCCCTAAGTATCTGCTGAAAGAACAAATGAATGAATAATTCTCATGGCATTTGGGACACCCAGAGGCATCTATCATAATGTTGGCTCATTAAATGTTTGATGTTAATATTAGTAAAGATGTTACCACCTACCCACTACAACATAATATCCTTGAACCTTCCTATCATGGTAACTAAAAGCAAAACTCTGCTTCTAATAAAATAAGTTGTGCTTTGACTTTTTGATTTCCTCTCTTTCTAGATTTTAAAGAAGTCCTGCATTGAAATTTTAGCAGCTGAACCATCCACCATATGTGCTGGAGGTAAATTGAAATTAAGTGTTAATTGGTCTCATACAAATGATGGTATTTTGAGTTCAAATCACATGTTTATTTCATTGGTGGGGAGAAGAGGACGGTGGAAAGAGGAATAGAAATTGCTAAATAAATTTGCTCCTAGGGAAAAAAGAAAAGAAAGAAGCAATATGTCAGTTGTTTGACAAAGTCTGTCCAAATTCTCTTCTTTCACGGGAACTAATTACGAGAGTATCGCAGAAATACTGCATTCCCACACATCACCACCAACATCCTGCTCTGACTAGAAGTGGAACTGATCCAGAAGAACCTGTTAAGAAAAAGAATTGAAAAATCTTACCTTCTCAAATTTGACAAAAGCGTATGACCACATGTACCCAGTGCCAGGGCCTTCTAAGAGGTCTGTGCAGTGAGGAGCCTCAATTAGGGGTAATAGCTCAAGGTAAATCCACCTTCCCAATTTTTATACGTCCTTCATTTTAAAATAATTAGAAAATAGGGAGGTTCCTTAATTACGCAATTACCGCATTCATGAAGAAAACCCAGACTTGCAGTTTAGCAATGTGCAAACTAGGTGTGTTGCAACCTTTTAGTGAATCAGAAAGTCTAAAGACAATTAAAATAATTCCTGTTAATTCATAACATAATCAATTCCCCTTCTGTAGGATTCTTGCAGACAGAGAAAGAATCTTATCTGCCTAACAGAGTACCTGGCACTTAATAGATGGTCAGTCACTTAATGTGGGCTGAGTATCTTGATTCATTATTTCTCCAACAAACAATGCACTGATTTTTTGCCTATTTGACCCTTACTAACTCCTTTCACTTAACCACAAGAAATTAACCTAGTACCTTTGAACCAATTAAAAATGAAGCAAAATCAGAAACTAATAGTCAAAGAGAGAACAAGGCCAAAGCAAGCAAACAACAAAAATCCCAACTACTTGGGCAACAGATAATAATTCTTGAATCACAGAGTAGTCAACCAACCTCTCCTTTATATATCATTGAGATTTGAGACACTGAAAATACCACATATATAAACTTGATGAAGATGGCACAGAAATATCAGAGTCTGATCCCAGCAAATTCACATATTTCAATGTTTCTTATGAAATGGAAAAGAAAAATAAGGAATTAAGAATGAAGTAAAAGATTTTTTTTAAACTAAGGAACTACAAGAAAAAAAAATTAAAATGCATTAATAAATTTAAACAGATGAGACCAATTCAACTACAAATCATTGCAAGAGCTATTTCTTTGGTAGAACCCATAAAATAGACAAATCTCTGGTCAATCCAATCCAAGGGAGCTTTCTTTTGACATTTTTTAAATCTTTGGCATATCTGCAATACTGCATATTTTATAAACAAACAGTAATTTCCTGTATTAAACTACCCAATTCGGTTTTCTTTTATTTTTTATAAAGAAAAAAAGATAAGACACAATAATGGAAGCTAGCCCTTGCTGTTGAAAAAGGCAAGCTCCCATCTCTCTTAAATGAGAACCATAAGGATTGAAACATGCTAATTAGAGAATAACGTTACTAAGGAGAAGAGGAAACTTCTGAAAGAAAGATACCCTTACACCAAAAGTTCTTCCATGGATTTTCCTGAAGGGCTACTGCTGATCATTCTCTAGAGTAAGTTTGGCTTTCCTGAAGCACTGGCACCCTTTTTATTGTCCACGGCAGTGAGCACCTGTCAGGTAGACCTGAGCATACCCACTGTGTGATTTTCATTAGGCTACTGCAAAGACCCAGGGATTTACATCAAAGTGCTTTGAAAAACATAAACTGTTGTACAGAGCAAGGTGACATTATTATCATCAACATCATTGTAATGAGGATTGAAGGTCAATGCAAGAATCGTGATGTTGATAACATACTTAGATGAGAAAAACATGCCCATATGTTTTCTTTACTTTATTTCTTTTCTTTACTTTATTTCTTTCTTTACTGAAAGAAAATTGGGGAGAACATCAATAAAGCTCAGAGTACCTGCAAAAGGATGAACCCAATATGTGTGGGAGGTAAAAAGAAACAAGAAGTAACTGATTGTTCACATTTCTAAAGTAGAATGGTGGGACTGAGCCCTAGAAAAATTTGTGAAAAAAAGTAAAATTCACTTTCACCAGAAATCTTTCTTCTCAGCCCCCTCCCCTCTCTATGAATTGCGTCCCTTCCCTGGTCCCCAGAGCAGCCCCTGCTTCGGAGCTCCACCCAGGCCTGTCCTGGTCAAGGCACTCTATGCTGACAGTCTTGTTCCCCCAAGACAATGATCTCAGCTGGCTCTCACCGACAACTCAGCAACAGCCATAGTTCTGACAGCAAACTGAGCTCTGAGAGAGGCAGAGAGATAATGCACTGGGCAGACAACAAAACTGAGATCCAGCACAGATCTTTATATGTCAGGCTGCAAATAACAGGGTGAAATTTAATGGGGCAGATACAAAGTGTGGAATTTGGGTTCAAATGCCAATTTAGGGAAACCTGACTTAGTAGCAGTTCATGCAAGGAAAAAGAAAAAACAAGGACAGATAGCTATCTTTATAGCCAACAAGAATACCTCTGAGGGAAAAAAAAAAAAAGCTGACAAGATCTTTGGGTAAGTGTCCAGGGTAAGAGAGCTAATTTCATGTCTTCCAATTCCATGTTTTTTTTTAATATGAAATTTATCGTCAAATTGGTTTCCATACAATTTGTTTTCCAGTGCTCATCCCAAAAGGTGCCCTCCTGGATACCCATCACCCACCCTTGCCTCCCTCCCACCCCCCATCAACCCTCAGTTTGTTCTCAGTTTTTAAGACTCTCTTATGCTTTGGCTCTCTCTCCCACTCTAACCTCTTTTTTTTTCTTCCCCTCCCCCATAGACTTCTTCCCCTCCCCCATAGACTCCCCCATAGACTTAAGTTTCTCAGGATCCACATAAGAGTGAAAACATATGGTATCTGTCTTTCTCTGTATGACTTATTTCACTTAACATAACACTGTCCATATTTAGACCATGGCCCAAGTCACACATTTTAAAAATGGCATTGACAAAGGCATGCCCATAGAAAAGGTGGTGGTGGATCTGGAAACAATACTAAAAATTCATTCACAGATTCTTTCCTTCCTTCCTCCCTCCCTCCTTTCCTTTTTTCCTCATCCTTCTTTCCTCCCTCCCTCCCTCTTTCTTTTCCTTGCTTGCTTTTCTTTTCCTTTCTTTCTTTCCTTTCCTTCTTCTTTTCTTCCTAGCTTTCTTTCCTCTTTCTTTCCATCGATTCTTAGTGTCTACCATGTACCAACCAACATGAAAAGACATGAGTACACAAATGCATAGAGCTTGCTCCCAACCACCCACGAAATTCACAGTCTACTCTGGCAGATAGTCTTATGTTCAGATACAGTAGAAAACCACACATGAAGCTCTGCCGTGGAGATCTGCTCAAAGAGCAGTGGAACAATAATGAGATGCTGGTGGAATGAGGAAGGTCTGAAGTAACCATGGAGATTCACACACAGGATTGAGACCCTTGCAAGAGCATCTTCAGAAACTCACAGAATTCCCATGTGGAAAGGAATTATTATGCTTACTATGTGTAGCTTCTGGAGACCACCATGGAGAAGTTGGGGAGGATATCAGGGAGGCGAATTTGGGCTTAACATTTACAAGGGAACATTTACAACTAAAGCTTTCTAGCAATGGAATGGATGGTCTAAATTTTCCACCCTTAGAATTATGTGAGCAGTGGCCATCTGTAACTAGATACTATCCCCCTTTGGGTGTCCTTTATAATTTTAAGTTTCTAAAGTCTTAATTCAATTTCAGCTAAGGCATAATTTCAGCTAATGGCTGATTTTTTTTAATGGCAAAGAATCCAGTATACCTGGAACTATTTTGCATTTTAACACAAAGTCTTAATGGGGAAAGGGAGTGAGAAGAATATTAATCTGCTCTGATCAGAAAGAATTTCATTCAGGGGCACCTGGGTGGCTCAGTTGGTTAAAGGTCCGACTCTCAATTTTGGCTCAGGTCGTGATCTCATGTTCATGAGTTCAAGCCCTGAAGAGGGCTCTACACTGACAGCACGGAGCCTGCTTAAGATTCTTGTTTCCCTCTCTCTCTTCCCCTCCCCCACTCACTCTGTCTCTTTCTCAAAATAAATAAACTTAAAAAAAAAAAAAAAGAATTTCCTTCAATGTCATGGGTTTAACTACTTGGAGAGAGAACCTTCCCCGAGGTTACAAATGGGCAGCCTATAAGCCCTCTCTCGTCTCCACACAGGTTCTTTTTGATACACACTACATTTTAAAAAAAATCATAAATTTATTACCAACATTTAAGAATCTGATTTTGCCTAAAAATTCAGATTTCTATCATGTCTTAAAAAATCACATCTAGTAACACTGGGCTTGTATTTATTGCAAGATAAAGATTATTGGAGACTGAATAACTTCCCTTTAAAAGAAGCATGTATTCTTTCCAGTTCACCATACTCCCCACCATTCCCCACTGTCACCCCGAGACACGGGCCAAGCATATGGTTACTATTTAGCACATGCATATGTCACTGTATTTATAGTTCGTGTTCTAAAACATGTAGGAATTCATCTGCTCAAGCACCCTTGACATTACCTGCATTTAAATAATTCTGTTTCCCTTCCAACATAGACTCTTTTAAAAAGTTCCTAATTAATATTTTTACAGATTAGCCTCTGTAATTAGGAGAGTTGACCCCTTGTTAGAGTGGCCCTGCCTAATTTAGCTCCTCCTCAGGAAATGCATGCTTTTGCCTAAGTACAATTTTCCTCTGGTCCCACTCAGTTGGCCTCAAACTTGAATAGCTCACAGTGTTCGATATAAGCAAGTTCTCCAGGAAGGAACTAATTGGAATCAAGTGTGCAAACTGCCAACTGTTCTACATTTGATGTTGTTGTACTCCAGAAACAGAAGATCATATTTAACTCCTCACATTGTCCTCACCATTCCTACTGTGCTGTTTCCCACCGTTGGTAGTAAAACTGCGTGGGTTTGCACAGAAAGAAGGTAGTTTTAGGCTTCATGTTTATCATTTGGAATTGGATGCTTAAAAGAGACACATTTAAGCAACATCAAACAGTGGTTTCATTTCTTTGACGTTTCATTGTTTTTCAAAGAGCTCGTGCCTGGCCCTTAGGCACCTCTTGGGAATGGCTTACTTAATTCTCTGCTTGGCCCTTTCTTCTCATTTAAAGATGTTTCTGTTTGGAGGAGGGACTCTCACACACTATTAGTGGAAATGTAAAATGACACAATCACTTTGGAAAATAGTTCTGACCATTTTCTTTAAAAATGAAACATACACCTATCATACGACCTGGCTGTTCTACTCCCAGGTATTTATCCAAGAGAAAAGGAAGTCTGTGTCCAGACGGAGACTTGGACACAGATGTTAATAACTGCTTCATTTTTAATAGTCAAGAACTGTGAAGAACTCAAATGTTCATCAACAGGCAATGGACAAACAAATTGCGGTTTATCCATATAGTGAATGATAGTCAGCAATAAAAAGGAATAGACTATGCATAAATCTCAAAATAATTATGGGTGAATTTTTAAATAATTATGCTGGGTAAGAGAAGCCAGACAAAAAATGTATTTACTGTATGATGCCATCTACATAAAATTCTAGAAACTGCAAGCTAATCTACAACAACAGAGAGGGGATCAGTGGTTGCATGGTCATGGGGAGGGGCAGGAGGGAGATCTTACGAAGAAGCACTTGAAAACTTTTGAGAGTGATGGATGTGTTCAGTGTCTTGATTGTTGTATCGTCCCATGATTATATACATATGTCAAAATTTGCCAAGTAATATACTTTATATGCAAGTTACTTATGTCAATTATACCACACTAAAGCTTTTATAATTAAATAGCTATAAAATCAGAAAGTTCTAGAATAATTAAGACATCAGAAGGTACTTCATACACACCAGTCTCTATTATATTTATGTTTCATGTCACATTAAGCATCTAATAGGAAAGAAAGACTAACTCACAAGGTGAAATATCAGTAACAATAATTTTGCACAAGTCTTAGGCAACCAGAGCAAATGGAGAATGTAAAGATGTCTCATTTTCAATACAGTGAATAATAAGTGATCTTTACTGAGATCATCGCAAAACTATGTGTTCCACATTTCAAAAAGAAAGAAAAGAAAAGAAAGGGAAGGGAAGGGAAGGGAAGGGAAGGGAAGGGAAGGGAAGGGAAGGGAAGGGAAGGGAAGGAAAGGAAAGGAAAGGAAAGGAAAGGAAAGGAAAGGAAAGGAAAGGAAAAGAAACAAAGGGAGGGAACAGAATAAATTAAGTTTATCCAACTATTCATGGACTTTATTTTTTATTTTTTTAATTGAGCTATAATTCACATACTATAAAATTCACCCTTTCAAAAAGTGCAATCCAGTGGTTTTTGTTATATACACGAAGTTGTACAACCATAACCACCATCTAATTCCAGAATATTTTCATCACCCCAAAAAGAAACCCTATACCCATTAAGCAGTCACTCCCCATTTCCCTTCCCTCCAGCCCTGGCATCTGCCAGTTGAGTTTCTGTCTCTATGGATTTGCTGAACTTTTCATATGGAAATGAAATGGAATGGAATCATGCATTATGTGGACTTTCACGTCTGGCTTCTTTCATTTGGCATAATGTTTTCAAGATTCATCCATGTCATGGCATGTGTCAGAACTTCATTCCTTTTATGGGTGTATAATATTCCATTGTATGAATACCATCTGCATCAGTTGATGAACATTTGAATTGTTTCTGCTTTTTTGCTATTATGAATAATGCCATTATGCACATACACGTACAAGTTTTTGTGTAGACATGCACTTTCAGTTCTCTTGAGTACATACCTAGGAGTGAAATTTCTAGGTCATAAGATAATTCTATGTTTACCTTTTTGAGGAGCCACCACACTATTTCACAGAGCAGGTGCCCCATTTCGCATTCCCAACAGCAAGGTAGAAGCGTTCTAATTCACTCACCAATGCTTGTTTTTGTCCATCCTTCTTATCACAGCCACTGTAGTGAGTATGGAGTGATATCTCATTGTGACTTTGATCTGCATTTCCCTAATGACTAATAGTGTCAAGCATCTCTTCATTCATTGACCTTATTAAGCCTCAGAAAACAAACAGGATTAGATCTGACTGTACATGGATAAATGACCATCTTTTCCCTCCTATTTATTCCCTTCCTGTACCAAGATGTGTCATTTATTTATTCTTTCAATACTGAGACTGGCTCAGCCCTGGATTAGGCACAGTCAAAAATTTTAAAGAACTAGGAATGATGGCCTCTACTCTCAGGAAGTTTAAATTATAATTGAGAATGAAGTGAAGAAAGAATCATAATAAACATATATCTTAAGAATATATATCTTAAAAGATGAGATTAAAGATCATTTCCAAGTAGAAATTCCTCCCTAAAGCCCTACAATCCCTAGGCACTTCTTATAGGAGCAGTTACCCAACAGGCAAATTGCCTAAAAACACTTGGCTGTACATATTGTGAAAGGTGGGTTCGGGGCTCTCTGGATAAATGAACTTAAATCATCTGTCCCGGTTCTCACTTACTGGCAGATTCGCGAGACAGAGTTTTGTTACATAACTTGCATGTGTGAAGAGCTGACATTCCAGTCAGGCTGCAGGGGCAGATGTTTGGGCCCTTCTGGAAACCAAATGTGCGCACGAACACAGAAACCATACCCGGCAGGGTGGGAGCATGCCTCTGCTCTGGTGTGGTTCCCAGAGCATCATTTCCTCCATCTTCTCCCCGGGCCGAGGGGGTTAAGTTGTTCGCTTTCCACCATCGCCACGTCATGGATCGTGGCTGTCTTTCTTTCTAAACACCCTGAGGTCAGGCCAAGCAGACATGTGGGCAGCCTTTTTTATAGAGGACTCAGCAGCTGAACTGGTAATGCTAGAACATGGTGTTAGAGAAGAGAGCTTGGCATGTGGCCTGCATTTCCAGAGTCTTGTCTCCCACTGATGTTTGAGGAAACAAGAGAAGTAGCACAGCAGTGAGGCCGAAAACATTTTGCATCAGCAAAAGTGTCCAACTGAGGATTCCTGGATGTCTAACGTTCAAAATAAAAAATAGGAATAGGTTTCTATAGGCTTAAATGAGTAAAGGAGATACAATAAGATTCTTCCACAATGTTTGACACTTAATAGAATGCTCGTTGAAGTAACTGCGTCATCAGTCACATGCCCGGCAGACATCTAGAGAAAATCAAGTCCATCCTTCTAAACTTAGCAATTGCATAAAGATGCATATGTAAATTCTTAGTATTCATAGGACTTGTGGTCCTGAAAAACCATTTGACCTGAAAAAGCCCATGACCTTAATTACCATAGTTCAATACTAAAGCAGTGAACACTTGGATAGAGTTCCAGTTTTGCTGCTTACAAATCACATGACCTTGGGCAAGTCATTTAAAATGTCAGAATCTCAATTTTCTTATCATTAAGGTCCTTTTTACTTCTACAAAGCATTCTGTTCTAACTTGTACTCTGTGGCCATGTGGTGCCTCTCTGGGTTCTCTTGCTTGGGTTTTAATTTCTTGCCTCCCTATCCAGGCCAGCCCCACTTTTCTGCAAAACAGCAAACCCGTCTAAAACGAAAATAAAACAAACTTTTTAAAAATCACAACTTCAGTCTCGAAGCTGATCATAGGTCACAAGACAATGAAGATCCTTTTCAGCCTAATGGCTGAGTCCTAGGGGGATGGCATTTGATGCCTGCCTGACACACTGGGATTCCGGCTCACCTCTGACAGCTGCTAGCCTGTGATGTGGGACCAACTACTTAACCTCACTAAGATCAGTTTTCTCATTTGTACCTCTCTGGACTGTGGTGAGGATGAAATGACATTGGACATATACAAGTCTTATCACAGGGCTTGGCACACAGTGAGGGTGCGATGAGCATCCAGTATTATTATCTTGGCAAACACGATCTTTAAATTCGCTTCCTGGGAATGAAGGGGACTTTCACTCATGACATTTATTAAGTCTGGGAGTGATCCCTATGCTAGTTCTCTAACCCCCTTCTTCCTCCAACAAAAATGTCCATTTTGTATAGCAATTTACCATTCAAGATCCACTTTCACAAATATTGCGTTTTCCTCTGACTTTTAGTCTATTTCTTTTTCATATATCACATATTTTTAAAGTTTATTTATTTTGAGAGACAGACAGAAAGCGAGCAGGGGAGGGACAGAGAGAGAATCACAAGGAGGCTCTGTGCTGTCAGCTCAGAGCCCAATGCGGGGCTTGAACCCACAAACCTGTGAGATCGTGACCTGAGCCGAAACCAAGAATCGTATGCTTAACTGACTGAGCCACCCAGGCACCCCCTAAGCCCCAATTTTTATACACAAAAGAATGAGAAAGAAAGAAAGAAAGAAAGAAAGAAAGAAAGAAAGGAAGAAAGAGAAAAAAAGAAAGAAAGAAAGAAGAGCATGGACTATTAGTTACTAACAAACTTACGCAAATATTTCTAAATATTTAGTTAACAAATTAGCTGTTTTTTTCTTTTTGTAAGACTATCATAAAGGATCATGATTTTTACTTCATAAGAATTTTCTCAACCTACATGAGTTCTACATGCATTATGCCAATGTGGAATTGATAGGCAGGGCCAGAGACCTGCAAAATATATTCTTTCTATATAGAGAAAAGCAAGCACTACATTGAAGGGCCAAAGTCAGTTCAAGCAGATAAGGCTGGACAATGACCACTAGATAAGCAAGATTCTAATTTGTCGCTAAGTATAACTATTCCTACATAATCCTAGGTGTGCCCAGTAGAGACAGGAGGACCTGAAGCAGCATCAAGTAATTCCTGACCTAATGTACCATTTTGCTAGTTGTGGAAGAAAAGACACCACCTGACAGTTACATAATCACCTGCCACATCGTTCAGGACAGACCGTGAATGCCATAAGGCAGTGATTTTCAAAAAATTTGAGGCACCTTGGGCTCTAAAGAAAGGCTTTCAAGGGAACCCAGTATGTAAAACAGACACAAGAAATGCTGAGTTGATTGGAGGAGAGGTGGAGAGCCCCCTCCTCTGTGCCCCCACCCCAGCTGCAGAGATCACGGTTTCTTAAGCTGCCAGGACTTGAGAGATAGGTAAGATTTGAAGGGACAGAGAAGCGGGGAGGAGGGCATTCCAGTAGGAGGAAGAAGGCAAAGGCAAGAAGGCAGGAATTTAAAGCAAGAAATCATACACCTTCCCCATGTGCACCTGGTGAGACAGATGTGGTAAGCAAGTGGTAAAAAGGCACCCTCGTGGCTGCTTTAGGTTTCCAACCTGAACCAACTTCCTAATATTTTAAGCCTGGTGAAACAGTTAACAAATGCCCTGCATCAGGGCAGACGGCAAACTTAAGGTTAGCGGTCTGCAGTCAGATGACATGGCTTGTCCTTCCTCCTTTCAGAATCATTCCAAGTGGTCGTGAGAGGAAACGGCTTCCGGCATGCCCGAAACGTGGACAGGGTCCTCTGCAGCTTCAAGATCAACGAGTCAGTCACGCTCAGTAAGTTCTTGCAGACTTGTGGGTTTCTTCAGCCGGCTTCGGGGAAGGGTTTCCCAGCTCTCCATCTGCCACCATGGCCTCCCACAGGGGACCGCACAGAGAAGGGCCTTCCCCTCCAGAGAGGCGTCCCGCAAAGGCATAGGTAGCCCCTAAGGTGTCCCATCAGGAAAGGCAGCAGGGCTCTTGTTTCTCAGTCCACTGACGTCTATGCTAAGCTACTCCCTCTTTGGTGGCCATGCCGGTGCTGCTTGGTTAGAGCTTGGGAAGCTTGATGTTCCTGAACAAAGTACTAGGTGCCGTCAAGAGTGAAAAATAGATGGTCTGAATTCATTAATTCTGAATAAACCAAAAAGCCCAACTGTTAGGCTTGCATGTGTAGATTCTGGAAGTCTTTCCAATCTGGATGATTCTTGCCTGGAGTAGCCAGGAAACTCTCATCATGGTGAATACCTGACATGAAATACAGGAATACGGAAGTAAAACTAAGGGCATTTCATGCGAACAATGAATTATTATAACACTGGCACTGTTACAAGACATTTGTAGCAGGCAAGTTCTTAATTTAAAGACATGTGTGATTCATGTAGCTGTCCAGGAGAAGTGGGGAAGTCTGGTTATGGAGGGGACAGATGGCCAGGAGCCCTGGTTATTATTCACATCTGGCATCCATCACACAGATAATTATTGATTCAGTATCTACAGTGATAAATGGTAATAATACACTGCATTTTGTGTAATGCTATGTCCTTTTAAATGCTTCACATCTTTTTGCCACAATAGCACTAAGAGGTAGAAAGATCAAGGAGTATGGACAGACACATGTTTACTGACTCAGCAGTGGCTCTAGTGTCGACCTGATAGCCTTATAGCACAGGTGCTATTCTGCTTTTAAAAAGGAAGAATTGGGGGTGCCTGGATGGCTCAGTCCACCTCTTGATTTTGGCTTGACCTTGAGCATCCACCTCTTGATTTTGGCTCAGGTCATGATCCCAGGGTGGTGAGATCAAGCCCCACGTCAGGTTCCACAGTGAGCCTGGAGCCTGCTTAAGATTCTCTCTCTCTCTCTCTCTCTCTCTCTCTCTCTCTCTCTCTCTCGGGGCGCCTGGGTGGCTCAGTCCATTAAGCGGTCGACTTCGGCTCAGGTCATGATCTCACGGTCCGTGAGTTCGAGCCCTGTGTCGGGGTCTGTGCTGACAGCTCAGAGCCTGGAGCCTGTTTCAGATTCTGTGTTTCCCTCTCTCTGACCCTCCCCCATTCATGCTCTGTCTCTCTCTGTCTCAAAAATAAATAAACGTTAAAAAAAAAAAGATTCTCTCTCTCTCTCTCTCTCTCTCTCTCTCTCCTCCCCCCCTTTGCCCTTCTCCTCTGGTCATGCTCTCTCTATAAAATAAAAAATAATAATAATCAAAATAAAAGGGAAGAATTGAGGGATATGTTTTTTTTTTTCCTCCTTAACATCTTAAAACCCACTTAAATATTTAAACAGAGATAGGCAATGGCTTCCTTACAAACATCTGGAATTCCTGGCCTTGGAATAGTTCCAAACATTTGAAACATTCAGTTAGTTTTCTTGATACTTGCCTTGAAATGCTCTCACATATCTAAAAAGTACATGCTATTTGAAAACATTTTGAAAAGTCCTTGAATAGCCATAGTGTGAAAGTTAAATGTGTGCTCTCTACTGAGTTCTTCCTTTTTCTCCCCTTTCAACTGTGATGTTGCTCAAGTACACATTCCCTCTCTTCTTAGCCAAAATCTCAAATCTAAGATCAGAAACTCTTGAGGGTTTAAGCTCCAAGACATCAAGCCTTCAAAGAAGGTTTCACACACAAGTGAGCCTTCAGACCCAGCCCTTCTCTAAAGATGGGTGGAAATGGGGTGTAGTGTTGCTGTTGCCTGAAAGGTTAGACAGAGATGCTATGTTAGCATAACATGAAATGCAAATTTACTTTGGATTTGTAGAGTGACATTCTGAAGGCCTGTTTTTCCAGCTTGTCCAGGAAATTTTCTTTCTTGGGAAACCCAGCTCATTCTCTTTCCCCTTCTTCCCTTCCTTTTCTAATATATCCTTGTAAACACCTGCACAGGCTTTCCATCTCATTCATATTCAAAACAAATAAAGGCCATAGCAGTAGGGATTTGGCTGAGGCCACAAGCCTAATTGTGCTTGCTGCACAGTGCTACCAGTTTGGAGCAGAGGAGGGCAGTGACTCAACCATATTTCATCCCACAAGCAACATTCCCAAACTCAAACATATGATTATTAGAAACATTCCAAGGGGGAGGGGGCGCCTGGATGGTTCAGTCAGTTGAGCGTCTGACTTTGGCTCAGGTCATGATCTCACAGCTTGTGGGTTGAAGCCCCGCATCAGGCTCTATGCTGACAGCTCAGAGCCTGGAGCCTGTTTCAGATTCTGTGTCTCCCTCTCTCTCTCTGCCCCTCCCCCACTCATGTTCTATCTCTGTCTCTCTTTCTCTCTCTCAAAAATAAATAAACATAAAAAAATTTTTAAAAAGCATTCCAAGGGGAAAATGTTAGAATTTGAAAAAAAAAAAAATGTCCTTCATATATTAGTTCACCTGCTCATGTCCATTCAGTAAAGAATATGAACAAGAAACTACGGTGGACAGAAAAGATAAATAAATTTTAAAATACAACATAGTCAAATCTACATTCTTCTCTCAACCTTATGAATGTAACAGTCTCTATTGAGTCACCTCTGTGAAATAAAACAAATTTAGACCCCTTCACTTTTCCCATTCTCCTTTCCTATCTCTATATCCCAAGTTTTAAAATGTTACCCATTTTCATTTTTACAGTATGCATTTCCTCTTTCAAGATTTTTTCCTAAATGCTGCATTACCTTTTGTAACAGAAAGAGGACACAATGCCATTATTGATCAGAAAAAGATTAATTGATGGCTCAGTAATGAAGCTAGGGATGTTGTGACTCCAGCCAATTCAAACATGATTCAGGCCCTGGAGTCCTCCACAAATAACACAAGAGCAGATTATATGAAGCCAAACTGTTAAACAGAAAAGAACAAACTGAAAAATTATATTTATAGTGGGAGATGCTAACATGACTTTCCAAGTCTTTGAATGAATAATAAAAAATTAAAGATAGAGAGAAGATATATAGATATGTTTTTAAATGGCTATGAATATCCTTAAACATTTATGGCACTGACACAAATAAAATGCCAACATAGTAATGCCAAAAAGTAGAAGTTATTTAAATATGGTCTTTGATGATAAACATAACCAGAAAATAAAAATCATAGGTTAATAGCTACTTCTCTCCCACTTTCCTTGCTTTCGCTTAAAAATAAAATCAACAAATCAACCACTTAGAAATCGAAAACAATTTCTGGACTTGCATTCAATATAATAGATCCAGGGGCGCCTGGGTGGCTCAGTCGGTTAAGCTTCCAACTTCAGCTCAGGTCATGATCTCGCGGTTCATGGGTTTGAGACCCATGTCAGGTTCTGTGCTGACAGCTCAGAGCCTGGAGCCTGCTTCGGATTCTGTGTCTCCCTCTCTCTCTGCCCCTCCCTACTCACGCTCTGTTTCTCTCTGTCTCAAAAATAAACATTAAATTTTTTTAATATAATAGATCCAGAAATTCTGGATGAAATATGATTTTAAAAATCGTAATGTATGGCCCTGCTCAAAAGAAGGAAACCCTCAGGTATAGGAAACAAAAAGAAGGGAATGCAAAATCTAAGCAGGAAGCAAAGCCATGGAAGGTCCAGTCCTAGTGGTCTGAAGGCTGTGATCCCAATGCTGATGCAGACATAGAACATCAGCCTGTGCAAGGCAGTGGGCAAGAGCAGAGCCCTTGCCCTGCAGAAATCCAGCTCTAAGGGGCTGTACTGTACGTTAACTAAGACTGGAAAAGTTTCTCAGTGACTCAAATAACCAGAGGAATAAAGGTAAGATATTATACTACTCACATGATACGGAAACACCAAGTCAGGGCACAAACCCCAAAATGTGTCCATGATCATTCTGATCCCTGTGTCCCTGGCCGTGGCAATGCACAGCTAGTCCAACCTCCAGCACTCCTACAGACAACAACCCCCTCTGAGGTAGGGCTCACAGCACCAAATGCAAACATATGAAGTTGGATGGAAGAAACAAGAGAACAGGCAAGAAAAAGGGACTGGAGAACAATTTGAAAGAGAATATAAATAAACACATTTGAAGTATGTAAAGCGATTGCTTAGACCAAAGGGGAAGAATGTTCAACAAAGGCAGAACTGCAAAGAACCTAGTATAAATTTTAGAGCTGAAAAAATGTATTCACTGTAATACAACTTAATGTATGAATTTAGCAGTGTGATTAGACACAGGTGAAGATGAAATGCATGAACTGGAAGAGAGAGACAAGAAAATCCAGCCAAAGCACTGAAGCCAGATTTGTTTTACCCAAGTTCTACAAGACTTTAAGGGACAGACGACCCATATCTAAAACATACAAAAAATAGAGAAAAAGCATCTTAACTCATTTTATAATAATTATATAATCTTCATTTTTTAAAAATTGGACAAAGACACTAGAGGTAGAGAATATTTGAGGATCAAGCTCGTTAATGACAAACATCTAATAAAATACTGACAAAATCCAATGATGTATCTAAAAAGAACCAGAATCGGTAAGACAATTTTGAAGGATGAGTGGGAATTTGTCTCTCACAGAGAAAAACTTTTTCATGCCAAGAAGATATGAAAATTCATTATCCATTCCAAAATTTAAAAATATGTGGTTTTACAAAACTAGGAATAGGGTCAAACTTCTTCAGCATAATAAAAAAATATATCTAGATATTTGAATTCAAAACTCAACATCATTTCATAGTAAATCACTATGTAGAGGTATTTATAGTTGGGAAGAAAAAAGCAGGACAACCCGTTTCACCATTATTATTTAATGTGGATGTGAAAGTTCTAGCAGCTGTCCAGTAGAACTTTCTGTGATGATGTAAATGTTCTAAAATGGTAGCTAAATGGTCGCCACAGGCCACATGTGGCCACTGGGGACTTGAAATGTGGCTAATACGATGGAGGAACTCAAGTTTTAATTTCATTTAACTTCAATGAAATTTAAACTTGTGTCAGTAGTCACGTGGCTAGTGACTGTTATCACTAACCAGTAGTCACTGGGCAATGCCATAGGTATCACGAGAACACAAGAAAACTAGCAACAGGTGTCAGTACAGGAAAGAGGTCCAAACATCCTTACTTTAAAATGATGGTTGTATTCTTCTGAAAAACTAAAGAAAATCAATAAACCACTAGACTAGTTTAATAACTGGATGATTTCAAAATAAATACCTTCCTTATAGTAATCAATAGCTTTTCCAGAGTTCAGTAATAATCAGTTAGAATGCATCCCAGGAGAAATAGAGCCACAACATAAAAAATTTAGTAGCAACTAATATAACCAAACTTGTGAAGATATAGAGGAAGAAAATCACAAAAGTTGGTGAGGGGTAGGAAGAAAGTGTAAATAAATGGAGAAACAGTACAGATTCATGCACAGGCACTGGAACCAAACCACCCAGGAAAAGAATCCTGGCCTAAGCCAATGTGACCATGGCGAGGTATTTAACATCTCCATGCCTCAGTCTCTCTCTCTGTAAAATGAGGATAGCAGTAACCGCACCTCTCATGGATTGCTTTGAGGTTTAAATGTGGGAAATAGGGCTTAGAACAGGGCCTTGCACACAGAAAGCAGTCGGTCAATGTTGGCTGCTGGTATTAATTAATAATTATGATTATCACTTTTATTATTAAATTCTTATTTAATCATTAAATAGGGCAGCAAATGAGTATTGTGAAGACATCGATTGTCTTCAAATTAATATTTACTTTTAAAACAATCTCAATGAAAATTCCAATGGGACTTTTTAAGTTAACAAAATAATTCTAAAGTTTATATGGAAGAATAAACATTTAAGAAGGGCCAAGAAAAATGTGGAAACCTGCCCTTGTTGATTTTAAGATGTATAAAAGAACTGCGGTAATTGAAATGATGTATAAACTGGTGCCACAAAAGGCAAACTGAGCATTGGAGCAGGAAACAAAGTCCATAAACAGAGCCAAACACTTATGTGAATTTAGTATAAAATAAAGTGACCTTTACAATCAGCAGGAAAGAAATGGATTATTCCCCCAAAATGGTGTTGAGGCAACTGGCTAACCACTTGGAAAAACAATTCAGTTAGATTTTTATCTCACACCTTACATCTAAACAAATTCCAGATGAAAAATTTTAATGTGAACATGAAACTATAAAAGTTTTAGAAGGAAAAGAAAATAAATATTTACATAATTTTCTAGTAGGGAGAGGCTTTTTAAGCCTTGGAGGGGAGATAGAATAAAGGGAAATTTTAATAGTTTGAGTACATATCTTTTGTTTTTTATGCTTCTGTTCCCTCCCCCTCAAAATCTAAAGGAAAAAAGAAAACTACCAAAGTCTCTGTAGGGCATATAACACACAAAGAGTCAATAACCTTAATATATAGACTGCTTTTAAAATTAATAAAAAAACAAAAAACAAAAAAGTAAGCACACCTCTGGGTAAAAGATATGAAAAGGAAATTTACAAGAACCATAGTGGTCAGGAAGCATATGGAAAACGCTTATCATAACCAAAAGAAATAACCAAATTGAAATAATCTATCAACCTGGCAAAGATTAACAAAAATACAATGCCTGGGTATTAGCAAAAATATAGAGGAACAGGTGTTTTCACTCATCATTGGTGAGACACCACTAAATCTTTTAGAAGGCAACTCTTAAAATGAAGCAACTCCTTTTATACATTTTTGACCCAGAATTTCCCTTTCAACTTCATCAAGAAGAAATGATTGGGAATGTTTACAAGGACTTGGGTACAAGATGTTCGTCCTGATACTACTTATGATAGCAAAAGGAAAAAGAGAAAAAGAGAGAGAGAGAGAAGAAGGCGGAGGCAGCAGAGAAGGATAAGAAGAAGAAAGAGGAAGAGGAGGAGGGAGAGAAGAAAAAAGGGAGGGAGGGAGGGAAGGAAGGGAGGGAGGGAGAAAGGAAGAACTGGAAGGAAGGCTGACCTGGGAAAATGTTAATAATATAGTTACAAAAGTTACAGAACAATACCTCCATGTTATTTCTGTTTTACGCACATACATTTATATACAGAAAGAGACTTGAAAACACATCAAAATGTTAACAGTAATTACCTCTGAATGACAACACTGTTAATTTTTTCTGTTTTCTAAGTTTTCTACAATGTGTCTCTTATGTAACAAGAAAAAAATCCACAACAGTTGTTTAAAATTTAATTTTCAAATTCTTCTTAATTATTTAGGCCTAGCACACATCTTTAGCTCTCCAATCACCAGGCTGAACTCACTCCTGTCCAAGAAACTATCTTGGAAATCTTCACACAAACTTTATTTATTCTGGCTGCACTTTTTCCTACTCCAAGATTCAGCATATTGTGCCAAGAAAAGATCCACTTTCAACTGGAAATCCATTTGCAGAGAGATCAGAATGCTAAAAAGGAGACACTGGGATATGAGCTGAGAAATGATCCACTTTAATAAACAGTAAATTAAAAATGGGGTTTTTATTGATGCAATAATGAAAAACAACCTAGACCATCCCGGTGCTGTGTGGTAAGGTAGGAAGTAGGACTATAAACAAAGAGACTGATTTTTAACAAACTCACTAAAATTCAACTTCTAGGCCATGTGAGAAATCAGTTTCCTGGTTTTGTAGGCACACTTACTTTTTGATACAAAATATTATTTCCCAGCTTGATCTCCAATCTTATTCACTACGCATGGCTCTGATTTACCTTTTGTTCACACTCAAAGGATAAAACTTTTCCTCCTTTGAAGATATTTTTTTCAAACTGAACATTGGTCATGGAGACAGTTCTAAGAGTTCCAAAGAGGGGCTCAGCTTCCCAAAGGGACGAGAGACAACACTCACTCAAATGCAGAAGTTCCAGTGTGTTTGTTTTTTAAAATCTGTCTGATTATCCAGAAGCTATACTTCATCTTAGAAAACATCTGGGCCGTAGGGCTGCAGTGGGCACCCTAAGGAGATCATTGATGTGCACCTATGGTGGCAGATGGGGAGGGAAGACAGAGGGAAAGAGAATATTAACTTCCCAAAGTTTCCCTTCTCACTGGTTAGAGTATTGCATCTGTTGGTCAAAGGTACTTAGTGCAAGGTGGATGCGTCCCTGGGGGGTTGATGTCATATGAGGATGGTGGAATGTCACTTTGTGTAACATAAAGGAGGATCGCCTCTCGTGATGCCAAATCAGGCTGCACATCAGACTCTCCAGAGACCTTCATCTAAGTGACAGCAGCAATTGATTGCTGGGCCCTGTGCATTCACTGTACTATCTCATTCCATCCTCACAGCCCCCCAGTGAGGGATGAGTTATGTGTATTGCTTTTTGCTAAGTAGGACATGAAAACTCAGAAGTGCCCAAGGTCAACCAGATGGCCAGAGGTAGAAGCAGTTTGGACCCTTGGGTGATCCAGAGGCTTTTGGCTACTTCTTTACTTTGCTTCCAAAACGAGGATCCCCACAGATCCTTGGGTCCCCTGATCCCAAATGCCCACATAACTCTGATGTATACCTGATTGGGAGGTGCTGATTCCCATGACTCCCCCACATTTTGTAGACAGGAAACCTCAGCTCAGAGAGATTTAGCTACTTGGCCAAGGTCACAGAGCACATTAGTAGGGAGCCAAGATTCGAACCCAGGTTCAAGAAAAAAAGCCCTGGACCAGGGAAGGAAGAACCCAGGCTTCAGCATGTCAGTGTGTGCAGCTGACTGTATGTTCACAGGTAAAGCACATCTTCCGATTCCCTGACTGGCCTCTCTTTCTTGAACGTCAGGAGTTTTGTGTTATCTGGCAGTGTTTCCCTCTTGCTCCCACTTTCAGAATGACTGGCTTTGCCAGTCATTTTGAAGTGGCTCCTGCCAAGACTGTATTAGTGGGTGTTCCCATCTTTAAGGTCCAAATAAAAATGTAGATAAGTGGAAATTTACTGGAGTTTTGCTTGGTCAGACAAAAGCCCCGGTAATCTGGGATGGAGTAGAAATAAAGGAGGAATTGCTACCGGAGGGTAACTAGGTGGTAAAGATTTTCATTCTGGGGCAAAAGACCTTCTTGCAGGGGTGAGTTGACACAGCCCAAAGTTAGCTACAGCAGCGCCTGATAGACTCACCCTTGACAGTGCCCCTGCTCTACCACGTGGGCAGTTGCCTCCGAGCGAAAATTGTAAGCTACACATGGACTTAGCGTGCAGTGCACTTCTTTTGAGGCATGCCTAGAGGAGAGAATTGCTTGTGAACTTCCTGAGACAGTCATTGCCCCAGCCCTGCCTATCCTGCTGGGGAAAGTTGGCGCCCTCGACTTCTGCACCAGATGGCTGGACTTTCATGAACGCTGCTTGTTCTCACAGAACACTGCTCCTCTGACACTTCAACACAACGGGGGAAGAGAAGGTGGCAAACACAGAGCTGGGCCAGACTTGTGAGAACCCCAGGCAGGCTAACAATCCATGCCACCTTCCAAATGACATTCTTTAAATATTTGCCCAACGCCCATCTAGAGGAAAAGTTGGGGGCAGCTAAGGGAAAGGAAGAAAAGGAATGTTCTCTGTGGACCTCTTCCCCATGCCATTCAGCTCTTGCCTCCAGCATGCACACTGCAGCAGCTTGCTGGCACCCACTATTATTCATATGTGTGCCTGGGGTCTCCTTCCCACCTCTTCTTTGAGTTTCTATATAGGTTTGTGTTCTTTAAAAGCAGTCCACATTTGCCATAATTAATAGTCATGACTGCATGGAGGGCTCTAGCCATTTTGGTAGACTTGCCCCTCAATACCAATTCCAAAGGTAAAACCCTCCCGAACCTAATTGGGCACAGCTGCAAGAGTTTGTGTGTCTGGAGACACATACCTTGTGCATGAAGCCTGAACTGTCTCCAACCAAGCGAAAACAAAGCTTTCAAAAATACATTTACTCTTAGTAAATTATAGCTGTCCTGAGTGCACCACTTGCTCTGACCTCAATTTTTAAAGGTTGGTGCTTCGCTTAGAAGATAATTTGTAAATTTTATAAACGCCAACCAGTCAAGAACTTTTTTGGTGTAGATTTATTGAGAGGACAAAATATTTTGCAAGAGTCCTGGGCCCCGTTACTTTCATTTAGTTTTCTTGCAATAACCCAGACCGCCCCTTTTAACTTCAGATGAAGATGAGTGCCAGATACCACATTATGGGTACTATGATCCCAATTACGCAAGAAATGATACGCATAGAAAGCAATTCTGGAATAGTATATCCCAAAGCATTAACAGTGTTTGTCACTGGAAGTTAGGATTACCAAAGGTTTTCATTTCTTTTTTGTAAACTTCTCTGTATATCTCAGACTTCTCACTTCTCACTTCTCTCACTCTTCTTCTGAGTCTTCTATCACTAAACATGTATTACTTTTATAATTAATACAAATAACAGAAAAATATGAGCAGGAAATAATTTACATCCCGAGAAATCAAACTAATTGTGCCAACAACCAGTTCCAAAAGCTGATGAGCCTAGGACCACAGAGGTCATAAGCATGTGTGGGACTGGGGAATGTATAAGCCCAAAAAAGGCAATCTGGAGGCCAGCAAGGCTGCTGGATCCCATCCCCGCACTCCTCTGGGAATGGACTCATGGTCCCTTGCTATTTACTTTCTCTCTTTCTGGGGCCATGATGTAATCTTGATCCTCATGTACACAGTGACCAGGATGACACTTCATTTTCTTCTAAGACTGCACTCAGCTCTGAGTCCTATATTGCTATTTATAGATAAGGTGTTCTGACTCTACAGCCTTCCCACTCACAGCAGCTTAGAACCTTGGGCAGCAATCTAAGCCCCGCTTCTGAAGTGCCCCCATTTCAATTATAAAGCCCCACCAAGCAGAGTGGCTCAGGTGCTATCCCACCTACCTACCACCAGGAAAATCTGGACCTATGAAAGCCTGCATGGAGGCACTGGTCCTTACCCCAACCAAGTGTCTTGCTACTCCCTCCTCTGTCCATCACTTTATGACACCTCTGAACTTGTCTGGACATTCTAACAGTACCCTGGGGGCTGTGAACCATCCAGTAATACATAAAGGACCCTCTACAATGGGCAAAATAGGTATATAAAGCCATGATAGACATTATACCAGGATTTCTGACCTTGGTACTATGGGGCCAGATAATTCTCTGTGGAGGGAAAGAAGGATGCCCTGTGAAGTATAGGATATTTAGCACCATCTCTGGTCTCTACTCACTAAATGCCAATATCACTTCTCCCCCAGTTTGGCAACCAGAACTGTCTCAGACATTGCCAGTTGTCTCCTGAGGTACAAAATCACCCCATCAGAGAACCACTGCATTATATACATGTCCACACATCCTATTTGGATAGATGACTTTCCTCTCGTCACGCCTTTACCATATAGCCCTGACACAAGCTGGTAGATAAGTTATAAGACATAGTTTGCGCACGCATTCACATCTTGTGTTGTACAGGTGCCTCAGAGAAGGAGCCTAGTGGTACCTCACTTTAGTAATAATAGTTGACATGCAAGTGCTTATTAAGTGTTGAGCATTTAATCATATCATTTCATTCAAATTTACAACAACTTATGAAATGAGTATGATTCCCATCTGATAGGCGAGAACTCTGGGTTGCAGATAGGGTGACCTAGGCAGTGGGTGGCAAAGCGGTGATGGAACTGAGCCTTGGCTCTTCATGTGCTCATTATTTCTCCATCCTAGTGCAACCTGCCCCAGAGAACAGGGAGGGAAACTAAAAGACATATCCTGGATACCCATAACCTACAGGAACTGGTAAAATAGTTACATGTAGGTGCACGGGACTTATCTGGGACCTGTGGGCCAAGCTCTTTGCCTGAGCCCATAGTAGTAGCCACTGAGGGCTTCCAAGGAAACCTTGCAACAATTCCAGGCTAGGGAAGGGGTGGGTAGATGTGGGTCATGCCTGAGGCAAAAGATGGTGGCCAACTCAGTTCTGCAACATTCAAGGTACTCCTCTGGCTTCAGCCGGGCATGAGAGGACATGCCAGTGGATGTGCTATGTTCTGAGGATTATTCCCAACTTAGTCCCACCCACCTGCGCTTCACTACCATCTCTTCCCATTCTGTTTTGACTCTTGTTTCTCATTGCTCTGACCTCAGAACCCCTGGTCAGCCTCTCCAAGTAGAAGCCACTCTTCCACTTTCAAAATCTCTGCTCTGGCCCCTAATGTAGTTTACTGTTTAATGTCTTTCACAAAAAAATCCATAGGCTTGGGGCGCCTGGGTGGCGCAGTCGGTTAAGCGTCCGACTTCAGCCAGGTCACGATCTCGCGGTCCGTGAGTTCGAGCCCCGCGTCAGGCTCTGGGCTGATGGCTCAGAGCCTGGAGCCTGTTTCCGATTCTGTGTCTCCCTCTCTCTCTGCCCCTCCCCCGTTCATGCTCTGTCTCTCTCTGTCCCAAAAATAAATAAACGTTGAAAAAAAAATTAAAAAAAAATCCATAGGCTTGTTATCTCACCCGTTTATGAAAACCTCCCCACCCAGGGCCTGACACGTAGTACATGCCCCAAAAATATTAATCTCCTTCCACTCTAAGCAGTGGGTTCCATTAAGCTTGGCAGTAAGATCCCCGTGTTTGTGAATTATCATCGCAGGAGCCCCAAGAGGGCAATCAACCACCTCCTTTCTGGCTGGGGCTCCAGAAAGCTCAACCCAGATGCTTTGAATTGCACCAACTTGGAGTCCTGCTGAATATCAGTTTATTTCAGGTTTTTGCACAGTATTTTAAAAACTTAACTTTTTAAAAAGCTGGTTACTTGAGAATTCAGTGAGAAGGTAGAAACATCCAGCCTAACTCCAGCCTGTCTATTCTCCATTCGGACACATTCCCAAACCAGCTGATAATTTGGTGCTGAACAGTTATGCTTGGCTCGAGGATGCCATGAAATGCTCTCTAGACCCAGTGGAGATTGGGAGAAAGAGCAGAGTGAGCTCATTTAGTCCCCTAACTTTCATTATTTTGTAACAGTAGGAATGTAAACTCTACTTTGGAACTTACATCAGCTTTTGGAGGGTTTCAACAAGCTCTCCCTGATAAGGCTAAAGGTTTTTCTTGTGCTGTTGGCCAGAAATAAATATTTATATCAAGAAAAGATTGCCAAGGCTTGAAAAGCATTTGAATTATTTAATCAGCCTGTAAAAGGATTCACTGTGATTGGTGTTTGAATTAACTAATGAATTTTAATCCTGGTTTTATCTCAAATCCATTAGATAGTCACCAATGGCAGGGAAGAATTCTGGGAATTCCTTCAATCGTCTGAAAAGAATTACATTGATCCAAGGTCAAAACCTGGGAGTGTACATATTTGAGTGTATGATTCTGGAACATGGGTTCATTACAGTAGATCACTGTCTCTCAAAAGGTACCTGAACCTTACCACAGAGCTTTTCAATTCCTGTTCCCCTCTCATAGAAGACATGCCTCCTACTATTATCCAGCCTCACCCATGGAGCATCTTGACCATTTGCCTCCAAAGTGGTCAGGTATAAAAAGACTTAGCTCCTAGTATACTTCGGGCTAGCTGTATCACAAAATTAGCTGTGACATTATGACAATGTAAGATGGCTAACTAGTTTAAATTACATCTGTAAAAAAACTAGCTGGGTTGACCTTGGGTAAATCATTTCAACAAAACCTGGGTTTGAATTTCAGCCCTGACATGTACTACATGTACTAGTGGTGCAACACTGATTCAATTAACTAACCTCTCTGAGCCAGTTTCCCAAATTGTAAATAATGAATAATAATAATGTCAAATGAGGCCATGAGTATCGTGTCAGACAGAATCAGAATAAATATATAGATATGGATTTAGATGTAGTGGATATACACATTTGTGAGAATATAGACTGCGTGTGTGTGTGTGTGTGTGTGTGTACTCTGCCCCCCTCTGTGCCCTCTGTACTCATCTTCAGGGATGCCCAGCTCTCAAGCCTTGGGTGTTTGGCAATTTGGTATAATGATACTCATTGATACCCCAAACCTGGGTTTAAATCAATCTTCTGTTCTATTATTAGACTCTTATAAGCAAGTGTTTTAGATTAACCTATGTCGAGTGTATGCACTGAATTCTGAAATATCTTTGGTAAAAGGCAAGGAAATTTATATTTACAGATCATCTAAAAATTCCCTTAACTTCTGGTTTCAAACTCCCACCCCTCCCTAATTCTCTCCCCCTGTTGCCAACAAGCCAAGCGCTGGTCTCCTAGGTCCTGGTCTCCACTCCCCTGCCCACTCAATGCTAACGAACAGTGAAATGGCTGCCCACTGGACAGAGGAGCTGGGACTCAGTCGTCCTTGGGGTGGATTATGGCCCCATAAACACCACTGGCTTTGGAAGAGGTGGCGGCAAGGTTGGCAGGGTCCCTGAGCCAAACGTGGCTCAGCCGAGGGGGAAGGCTTTGTGCCCTGCTTCCCAAGAGGATGTTCCAGGAAGAAGTCAGATGATCTGCGTTATGGAAACCAAATGGCCCTTCTTTGTTTAGAAAGAGAGAGAGAAAGAGAGAAAAAAAAGTCACTCATTTTTGTGGTAAAGTGAAAACAGGCTCCAAATCAAACAATCCCTCTCAGAGCAGAAGATGCCAGCTCCCCAGAGCAGGCCCACAGGCACAGAGGCTGATAAACTGACAGAAGGCAGTGTTAAGGCTGCACCACAGCCTCAGCAAAGTGTCCTCAGTCCTCCCAGTGAGGTTTTCCTCTGCTTCGCTCCAGAAATATTTGGTCTCCTAAGCAGGAAAGGAAAATGAAGGGGGGGGGAAAGAATCAACTGATTGACCTAGGCCAGTCTTGTCCTCTCACCCCCTTCCAGTGGGATGGAGGGCAGGGAAGGAGCTGTTCAGAGAAAGCTCTAGAAGTGGCTTGGGCACTAATAGCCACATGGGCATACTGGGCCCGGAGCCTCCCTTGTGTCTCTGACTTGGATGCCCATTCTGGGTGACCAGCTCTTCCCACAGAATGCAGCCAAGAGTCACGAGGCCTCCTGTGGCCACTCTGTGGCTACCCCGTGGCTCCATGGGCAGGGATCTGCACTCCCAGGTATTACTAGTGCATGTGAAGCAGGATAAGCCATGGCCAAGAGAAAATAAATACAGTTTCTAGTCAGCCATGCCTGTCCTGAGTTTGGTTTATTGTCTAATACAAGCCTTTCCTGGAATGGAGAGGCTCTTGGCAAGGGAAGAATAATGGAGAATTCACATCTAGTCCCGGCTTTGCCTCCGACTTGCTGTGCAACCATGGGTCACTGTTGCCTCTCTGAGCCTCCATTTTGCATCTGGGAAATGCGCCCAATGCCCTTGCCTTGTCTCAGTTCACAAGGTCTTGTAGAAGGTGATAACGCATGGCTCTTATCAAGAGGTGGTAGCCAGACTGCCTAGGTGTGGATCCAAGCTCCCCTGGGTAATGTTGGGCAAGTTTCTTCACCTCTCTACGTCTGTTCCTCACCTTTAAAATGAAGGGAAGTGTGGCGCCTGAGTGGCTTAGTCGGTTGAGTGTCCGACTTCGGCTGAGGTCATGACCTCACAGGTTGTGGGTTCGAGCCCTGCGTGGGGCTCTGTGCAGACAGCTCAGAGCCTGTGTCTCCCTCTCTCTCTCTGTCCTACCCCACTTACTCTCTCTCTCTCTCTGTCTCTCTGCCTCAAAAATAAACATTTTTTAATTAAAAAAATCAATAAAATAAATAAAATAAAATAAAATAAAGGGAAGAATATTCTTTCCTGGGAGCACAGCTAGCAGGTTATAAATTCGATTATGTAGCATGCTCAAAGTGCACGGAGAGCACCGACACACAGGATGCCCTGGGAGAGTCTCACTGCCATTATTGTCACCAGATACTGGGAAACACCTTGAAAATAAAAATGCTCAGTTCAGGATTGTGTGATCCACCACTGTCACCATAAAGCTTCATTAATTCCATTCAACATGCCTCCATTGCCCCAGCAACATTCCGTAATCTGCGAATGCTAGTTCTAAATATGAGGAGGGACCTCCACTACCTTCCCGTCGCCACACCATGGCCCACAAGGCCTTGATCATCTGGCCCTGCTGCCTTTTCTAGCCTCATTTTGAATCACTGTCTCACTCAACTTCAGCAGCCTTGTTGACCTCCTTTTAGCATTCAAAGCTAAAAGGCTCCTTCCTGCCCCAGGACCTTTGCAGGGCTTCCTGCCTCACTCCATGTCCTCTTCACCTGACAATGGGTGTTAGCTTATATGGCTTCTCCTCTGGGAAGCATTTCCTGACCTTCTTTCTCTTTCTTTGCGCTCACCACAATTATAATGAAATAGTAACTTGTGTAGTTACTAGCATGTCAGCTCCTTAAGCGAGGTGCTTTCATCTGTTTTGTTCATTGCAAGGCCCTGACATGTGGAAGACATTCAAAAGAATATATTTTTCAATAAAAATGAAAGTACTCAATAACTGTCCCCCCCTGCAGCTCCTATAAAATCCATTAAATCAGAGACCATGTTTCTCTTCTCGAAGCCTATGTCTCTAGCTCAAAGTAGGTCTTTAATAAATATTTGTTGAACGAATGAATGAACAAAAGAATGAATGAATGAATGCATGCATGAATAAATTAATGAATGGTTTGGAATAACCGAACTTTTCACCACTTGAAAATTTGCTTAGACATCAGAGGAGACTGTAACGGACCATCCTCTTCTTCCTGCTTCCATGGAGACACAGTGCTTAGCACTCAGACGTGTCCTCTAACTCCCACCCCCGGTGGCTCTGCTCCTTCAACTCAGGCATGGAGGGCATGAGGCTTCCTAATCCCCACTCAGGCAAGCATTTCGTGTCTGCCACAGTCCAATGTCATTAGACACATCAGTTTCATAACATGCCAATAGCAGAATACTGTTCTTCAATTATACATGTATTCCTTTCTGTCTTCTAGTGCAGGCATTCATATTCACAGCTGATTAAAGGGACTCATTTTATTCATCTCCATCTCACCCACAGGTCCTACCACAATTCTTGGCACAGAGCATGCACTCTTAAATGTTGCATCATGAAGGAACAAGTGCTATATACTGACTATAGTCAGTAACTTCTCAGCCCTGCTTCTGGCCCCAGAACCTGGGACACAATGACAGTTTTAAGGAGCTCAAGATGAAACCTGCTTAAGATTTCCCCAGTCAACCCATAGAATAAGAGCAAGAACTTCCCACCTCTAGTGTCCCCCCACTTTCATCCATCTTTCACAGCTGCATCTGCTGAAACTTCCAAAATCATCACTTCAAGTTTTTCTCCCAAAGTCTCCAAAGATCTCTTCATGGCTAATAGACTTATGTCCAAATTCCTCAGTCTCACTCAAACTTCTTCCTATACTGATCTTTTCAAATCCTACTTCCCTCCTACCTTGGCATATGTCTTCTTTGTGCTCTGCCTTTACTCATGCAATTCCTCTTGCCATTCTCTTCACCAAAGTACATCTCAGATTTTGTGTTTCCTGTCGCCTCACCACATCACCCACCTAAAGGGAGCTTTCTGTCTTCTGAAGTCAAATGATATTTTGGCTTAGCCACTTCTAAATATGTCAGCAAACTTTTTCTTTTTTAAAAAATTGAGATACAATTGATAAATAGGTTTATGTTAGTTTCAGATATACAACATAGTGATTCAATATTTGTGTAGAAGGCGAAATGATCACCACAATAAATCTAGTTAACATCCATCACCATACATAGCTACAAGTTTTTTCTTGTGATGAGAACTTTTAAGATTTGCTATCTTAGCAACGTTCAAATACGCAGTACAGTATTGTTAACTATAGTCACCATGCTGTATATTACATCCTCATGATTTATTTGATAACTGGAAGTTTGTACCTGCTGACCACCTTCTCCCATTTCGCCCATCCCCCACCCCCACCCCCACCCTGGCAACAACCAATCTGTTCTCTGAATCTATGAGTTCATTTTTTTTCTTTTTTAGATTCAACAAAAAAAAGTGAGATCATATGATATTTGTCTTTCTTCATCTGACATATTTCACTTAGCATAATGCCCTCCAGGTCCATCCATGTTGTTACAAATGGCAAGATTTACTTTATTTATGAATGAATGATATATGTTTTGTGTGTGTGCACACACACACAAGATATATCATTGTGTGTGTATATATATATATATATATATATATACTATATATACTATATATATATGCCACATTTTCTTTAGCCATTCATCCATGGATGGACAGTTAAGTTGTTTGCTTCCATGTCTTGGCTATTGTAAACAATGCTGCATCAGCAAACCTTCTCCATGAATATGACTTCTCTCTCAAACTAGACTCAGACCTGAAGCTCCCCTAGGGACCAGTCTTGTATCTTCTGGTTTCCCCTTGGTTATGCTTGGTCTATGGTAAGATCTCAGTTTCTATTTGTTCCCTGATTGACTCATCTGGATGTATGAAGTCAGAGACTAGTGTTCTGGCAGGAGACTGTAAATGCGTTCACTTGTGTGGATTTTATGGCTCAAGGATAGTTTCTATTTCAAATAGTTACTGCTTTTCTAGTGTCTCCCAGGAGTCGGTCTGTAGGAGTCACTGAATATGAAATTATAAAGTCACTTCACTCCTCTTAATCCAGTGACTTCCTTTTTACAGATGAGAAGCCCTTCACTGTGGAAGATACTTATTTGCTGTGTCCAGCACCTATCTTAAAAGAAGTTGGCATGTAAGTTTCCACCAGCAACTGAACCTCACAGCCAGGGAGGAGAGAGAAGGTAGAGGGGACAGAGGGAGAAGAAAACGTCTCTCTTCATTGTCATAATGCAGTCTTTGTCTAGACCTTTCCAGGTAATGATGATGGTGCCCATGTTTACAGTGAGCAGGGCACCAGGACAAACGTTTCACAAAGGGGATCTCACTTTATCCTCCCAAGTTCCCAAAGTACCAGGTACTCATGTCATCCCAGTTTTACAGATGTGCAATATATGGCTGAGAGAATTTAAGTAGAATTTAAGTAGAATTTAAGTAGTTTGCCCAAGGTCACACTGCAGTAGTGGGACTGTCTAGATTTGAATAAAGGTGTGTCTCACACAACTACATTTCTAGAAAGCTCTCACACTTCCCTCTCACAAACTTTACCTTGCCCCGTCATCGTAATTTCCCTGCTAGATGATTATCTCCTCCTTAGAGATATGGAAGCTCGGAAAGGAAGCTCAAAGGGGCTAAGTGGGTCCAGAGCTGGTTGAAGACCCCAGGTTCAGACCTTCTGAGGCCAAGCTCAGTGCTCCTTCCTCTGAGCCTCTGCAGGACATTGGGTGTTCACCCAGACTGCACAAGGTTCTGTGAACTAATTTATGGGGGGAGATTCCATGGCGGTGCTATTATAATAGGTGGTGGTGAAGTGTGATGAAAATATTCAACAGAAGGAAGACAATTAGTACCCTAAGCAAGAAAAGAACTATGTGGGGAAGCAGAGAATCTGTGTTTGTCAGAGAACACAAACTCATTTCTCTGTAAACATGTCTACAACAGGCTGAAGGTAGAATGGTGGTCTTGAGGAAACAATACTAAACATTTTCATCTAAATTCTGCTTTTGATCATTTGTTCTAATGGTAAAGCCTCCAACTCTGGTTGCCTAACACTGGTCTCCAAGTCCACTGATTCCACCAACTAACCCTGTGTCCATACGGCCAAGTACAAGCAAAATGCAAGCTCAGGTTTCAGTGAGTCTCACAGAGATGGAAGGTGGGTGGAAGGTAACTCATCCACTGCTGTACCTCCGTGAGTTTGCCAGGATGGTCACAAACACCCTCGTCAGAATCAGTTACTGATAGCCCCAATAATAACAACAGAACATTAAGTTTACAGCGTGACAAGTTTATCCCCATAGACTCGAGCCATGTTTGGGGAACACTTCTTCCTATGACAATGTGACAGGTAAATTAAATGGCAGCAAGCTTTTCCCATTCAATGCAATTTGCTGCAATGTAAGAAGGGCTGAATGCAATGCCTTGATACACTAGCCAAGGGTATCCTGACATCTCTAAAAGTTTACAGTGGATGGGCCCTAGAGACCTCCTCTACATTTTACAGGCCCCAGGGGAAGAGACCACAGTCTTTCCCCTGGGTAGTGAGGAGCAGGGCTTACAGGGGACCTCGGTGTCAGCTCATGGGCCCCTGCTCTTTGCACACCTTGCTGAGCATCTCTGGCTCCTTTGTCATTGCAGGAAAGCAGCGCTTCAGGTCAGCATGAACGATGGTCTCTCTTTCATCTCCAGTTCTGTCATCATCACCACCACACGCTGCGTAAGTCACTTTTCCTTTCCTGAAGGCTTTATTGTCATTCTCATTTCCCTGGGAAGTTTCCAGTTCTGCATTCTTTTCACTGAGCTTTGATCCCAACTCCGCAGGGCCAGCTGTAGGCTGGACCCCAGAGGGTATCGGGAATGCCTGTGCTGGGCTTCTCCAGGTTCCTCATCTCTGAGCAAGGGTGAGAGCTGAACACACCTGCATGTCTGGATGGTAAGATAGGGCCATTGTCTGTGCAGTAGTGACGGGAGATATCTGGGTAGACTGTGTCTAGGAGGAATTGTGCAGAAAGAAATTGGATGGCACACACAGAAAGCACATCTTAGGGAGTTTTTCTCTAAAAGGAAGCAGGGCAATAGGGCAGTAACTAAAGGGCAATGTGGAGTATAAGGAGAGTCTTGTTTAGAATGGGAGAAATTGCAGCTTGTTATTATGATGGTGGAAATAATCCTGGAGAAAATGGAAAATTGATGAAGCAGGGTGGGGCTATGCCAAGGGGATTGTGAGGCACGAGTGGGATTGTATTCTACCAACTCTTCAGACACTCCTTCTCTGGATCCTTAATGGCAGGTGTTTTGTTTTGTTTTTTTTTTTTTTTTTCTGGTTACATATAAAATCACCTGGAAGACTTAAAAAAAAAATTATGATGCCCCCAGACTCATGCCAGAACAATTGAAGCCAAGTCTGGAGTGGGCCCTAGCTTTGGTGGTTGCAAGGCCTCCTGGGAAGGTTCTTGTGTGTGACCATGGGTGGGAACCCTTGCGTCAGTGCAGCTGCTCCCTCCCGCTGTCAGTATGTCAGAGCTCAGCCCATCAGAGGACTGTCAGGGCTAAGGGAGCTTTTATACAGTCCTCAACCCCTAGCATGAGTAGTTCCAAAATAACCTTTGTCTGAATATTCAGTTGTTGTCACCAAGTGCATTTCTTCCACTGAATCATTCTGAAGGGTAATGTGTTTGACCTGATGGTCAGCGTGGGCAGATACTATGGTCACATTCTGCCTGGGCACTGGAGGACATGTCATTAGAGCCCCCCACTAACTGGGGCTTGTATCCCTCATACTGTCACAGGTGGACAAGAACTAGCAGGCATGCACTGAAGCCAGACAAAATAAAAATGAGTCATCTCATAAATGAGCAGGAGATCTGGCCTCAGGATGGACAGTCTTCCCTCCCAACTTGCCCCTCTGCCCGCCTCCCACAACACACATTTCCATCCTGTGTTAGGAGCAAACCAGTTTTCTTAAAAGCAGGCTAAGCCAGTGCAATGGGTATGGAAAATGGAAAGATTTTACTTTTCTTTTTTAATGTTTTATTTACTTTTGAGAGAACACAAGTGAGGGAGGGACAGAGAGAGAGGGGCAGAGGATCTGAAGTGGGTTCTGTGCTGACAGCCCCAAGCCTGATGTGGGGCTTAAACTCATGAACTATGAGACCATGACCTGAGCTGAAGTCAAACACTCAACCAGCTGAGCCACCCAGGTGCCCCAATGGAAAAGTTTTATTGGACCAAAGTAAGAAATTAGGGTTGTCACAGAAAAGTGTCACCACTGAGAAATGTCTGAGTCTCAGACACCCCTCAGTGGAACATCAAATCTGGAAACCAAATATGAAAACTTTCTGGAGAAGCAGTGAAATTTCAAGTGTACCCGCCTGCTTCTTTTAAAAATTGACCCTTCTGGAACTTGCCAACCTGCAGGAAATGATTAAAATACCCCAAACCTAACAACTCCATTCCAGATTCCTCCCTGCTTTGGAGTGATCCAGCAGTTTGGGCCTGCATTTCTCATTATGTCTGACCATACCACAGAGAAACAGCCATGCCCTTAAGGCCACAAGGGCATGAGGAGGCGGAAGGGAAACATCTCAGGACCAAACTTGTGGTATGGCAGATATAGGACTATGACTGATGGCTTAAGTCCTGGTCCTGTAAGCCAAGAAGAAAGGGTGTCCTCTAATGTACTGAAAAATGAAAAGAGCTCAGAGCCAAGTCCCCTCTACCTTCCCATCCCACTCCAGCCTTCATTTACATCTTATATCTCCCTTACCTGAGTGCTCATCGCTCAGTTTTCTGCTCAGTTGACCCTTGATAAACACCACCCCATCACATCTTATGTGCTATTGCCCTTCTCACCTGAAAATGTTATATGTCTACAACAAAATTATGAACACCCTAAGATTTGAGATCCAGGACTATTCATTCATTTATTTAACAAATATTCATTGATCATGTATAACATGCCAGGCACTGTCCTGGGTATCTAAGTTGACTTACACTGTCAATTAGTTGTGTGGCCTTGACCAAGTGATTTAGCCCCTTTGTGCATCAATTCCCTAATCTGTAAAACTGGAATACTACTACTTTATCACTCTTAGCAGCATCATGAATATTAAATGAAATGAAAAAGTTCTTGGCAGAAGGCCTGGCTCGTAGTAAGTGCTTAATAAATGTTAGCTGCTGTTCTAGTGGAAGCTGAGTTAAAATTATTGAACTCTTTTGGAAATTCTCTCCAGAGAGTTGGCTCCCACTTCAGAGTCCCATAATAATAAAGGAACTCTTCTTCGATAAGATGGACCCCTAGGGGTATATGTTTGTTACTCAGCCAAGTCCAGGTGATTGAAAGGAGGTAGGCGAGATGGTCAAAATCATCCAGAGAAAGAAATGGACCTATATTCAAACATAAAACCCCCATCCCCAGCAGGACCCTACACAGAAGCTCCAATTAAAAAGACTGAAGCCACCTCTGGGCAAAACAGAGATGCAGGTGGAACGTGTGGTCATCCAGAATATGAAGTAAGGTCCTGGACTTGACGTTTGTTTCTTCAGCAGCTGGTTTGGAGGACAAGGTTTTTAGATCAGAAGTGATCCCCTGAGTCTGAGTAAAGGGTTAGTCCTGTCTGTGCCAGTCACAGCCTGCCCAGCCCATCACCTGGAACCAAAAATAATTCTAAAATATGTAGTTGAGTCTTTTCTTTTCTCGCTTTATTTGGTGCCCATTTGGATAACCATGCCACAGTTTTCAAGATCCACAATGAATAACTGTCGCCCCTGCCAGGAGCAGAAATTCCATGAAGTTTTACAGGAAAGAGTTTTTTCCATCCAAGAGCTAAAAGATTCCTATACAAATGGTAAACTTTACTGAGCTCCAGGACTCTAGAAAACGGTTTAACATCCAAAGTCCTCTTTCACCAGCATATGTGAATACATCCCCTTTCTTCCCCAACCTCTAGCATTTGGGAGGGGGAAGATCACTACTATGGTGCTGCTTTAGGGGAAATAGTTAAAAGAAGTTTGTCCTTTTTAGAGCAGAGCAAGCAAATGTTAGCCCCTTAAAGAAGTGTTGATGAAAGATTGTCCTCATTTAGATAAATGCCTTCAAATTTGATGATTTCCCAACCAAAGTGTATAAAAATCAGAATCATTCAACAAGTATTTCTTGACTTCCTACTGTGTCATCAGTGTTCCATTTACTTTTACAACATTGCTACCCTTAAGGAGCTTAAAATCCAGTTGGAGAAAGGAGCCCAACAAACACGTAAAAGAATATGTGAATAAAGAACACAATTGTGTGAGCCAGGTGTAAATGCAATAGAATTTCAGAGCGGGGAACAAGGAGTGGATTCAGGAAGAGACACAAGGGCTTCACGGAGGAGACAACCCAAGTGGGGACTTGAAAATGCTAATTTCAGTCGTGAAGGTGGGAAGAGGCCATCCACTAAACAGAATCCAATCTGAGCAAGGCCTAGATATGTCTATGAGCACAGTTTGTTTGTGGTCCCTCTAGGGACCATTAACTCTTTTTCTCTTTTTCTCTCATTTTGTATCAGTTTCTGGTGCCTTCTGATTTGGGGCAGTTTCTCAGGTTGGCAACCATTTTCCTGGGATGCCCTAGTTCACACAGTATGTACAATGAGACCCAGCTGATGCTCCTCCCTCTTAACTATGATCAGGCTTTGATTTGTGTTGGATTCCAGTGTATTAGAGCATCACCATCTTTGAAGAAAGGAAAGAGACAGAACATAAAGTTCTAAAATCAACACTAAATCAGCCGAGAATCCTGCCTTTTCCCCACCAACTTATATGGAAAACAGCCTGGCTTCAAGGGGCAGCAAGGTTGAGCAAATTTGAGAGGACCCATGTCAAGTCACAGTTCAGAGAAATTCTTTTCGAATGAAAATTAAAATGCCACCTACTCAGCCTTGAGAGATCACAACCAGAACAACTGCTTTGTAATTGTAGCACAATGGAGGAATAAAGAATACAGGATATTGAGTCAAAGTCCTAATTTCGAATCCCAGCCCCTCCACCTTGTAGGGTGATCTTGGGCACATTTGCCTGAGCTTGTCTCTGAGCCTGTCTGGCATGGTTGTTGCAAAGATTAAAGGCAAAGTGTATAAGGGGCTTAAGGTACCTGGTAATAAGTCAAAGAATGACAGTTGTTTACTAGTTTCTTGAGATTGTCTTTCTTTGCCAAGTAAAAGTCTAATGGCCTGTCTCATTAAAACATTTGCTGCTCATGCCCTGCAGAATATAAACAGGCAATGTTTCCCTGATGAAAAGTTATGATTCCTTTTGGGTCTGTGATAAGCCTGTAATCTAGGAAGAGGCTAGGGAAAACTTTGAAGATGTTGCCTGCAGGCTAACTAGGGGAAACACCAGTAAATTAGATCTGGTGGTAAGTCAAATAGGATTAGGTTGCAGTCTCTTCACCATTTTTGAAAAAAGATTTTCTCAGTAAATGAATCATGTAAATAGTAACATAAGGGGAATGTTTAGACCATTTCAAAGAATGAATTGAAACAACTATTTACTAAGGTTTATGCATTACTACCAAGTAAAAACTATTATCATTTAAAATGTTCTATCACGCCGAGCATGTTGGGGGGCATTTTATCAGAGGAGGTAACATTTCATGCAGAAGAGAAACACAGCTTCAGAAGGCATTTCACAACAGACTGAATCTTCCAGTGTTCCCCAAAATAGCCCCAACTCACCATGGTTTGGGAGTATGGTTTGGTTTCTATGAGGATGAACAGGATATTAACTTATTTCCCAAGGATTTTTTGAACCATTTTATCCTTCATATTTTCATGAATTCACACTGTTCTTTCTGAAGCTAGTAGTATTTTTCTACTTATATTTGTTTGAAAGAGAGAGACATCAACAATGCACAGGAGGGCCCCCACCCATGACAAAAAATTATCTTGTCCAAAATGTCAATCTAAAGAATCAGAATTTCTTGGAGGGAGCCCAGGATTCTGCATTCTTTTTTTTTTTTTTAAGTTTATTTATTTATTTTGTGAGAGAGGGAGCAAGAGAGAGCATGAGCAGGGGAGGGACAGAGGGAGAGGGAGAGAGGATTCCAAGCAGGCCCTGCACTGCTAACGCAGAGCCCAACGCAGGGCTTGATCTCACAAACTGTGAGATCATGACTTAAGCCAAAATCAAGAGTCAAACACTTAAGCAACTGAGCCACCCAGGCGCCCCCAGGATTCTGCATTCTAATAAGCTTGCCAGGTAAATCTTGAACACACAGGACTCTTACATTATACTTACCTGACACGAATTGTCCTCCAAAGTTTAAAAAAATCATTAAAATCTATTTAAGAAAAATGATTTATTCTCTTGATTCATTCCCAATCCCATTCATTTAAGAATCCCAAGATTTTAAAATCAGACCCTCTGTTTTATGTTGCTTCTTTTGGACAATATTTTCTGGTATAAAAATAGGATATTTTTATAACAAATAGGTATTTGCTGAATAGGATAATTTTAGCTCAATGTGACCAGTCTAGGATCTTCTCCCTTTTGGGTTGCCAGGCACAGACTGTAAAACTGTCTCCAAATGCCCCTTTCCCATGTTCCAAGTCTTCTCTTTGTTTCCACCTCTCACACTAAGGCTTAGGGAGCCACAGACTTGGCTTCTTGTTTCAGGAAGAGAGAACCCAGTTAGCCTCAGTATTGTTTTTAACACTGAATGGCTCCCAATGTCTCACGAGAAAGTGGGCCTCCAACTGCCAAACAGAGATAGATTATAAGTTTGGAAACAAGTGAAGACTTGAAGTAAAACAAACAAAACAAACAAGCAAAAAACTCACAGACATTGGAAAGAATAATTGTCTCCCATGCACAGCATAGCACATGTGCTTCTTGAGGAAAAAAAGCAAAGATTGTGTCTTGTTCGCCATTGCAACCCAGCACCTGGCACAATGCCTGCACATAGTATTCAGCAGATAGTTGATGGTTGAATGAATGAATGGACTCAATCAAGGGTCATACTGAGATCATGATGGTACCTGATGGTAGGAGAGAAAGGGAGCCAGAACACAGCAGGATTAGAACAGGGAGCACTGAGTTGGTTGAAAGATAGTTCAACAAAGAGGATGGCCAGCCAAAGAGCATGGTGCAAGATGCACATCCAAGGAGCATGGGGAGCTTGAGCATGATTTAAGAGGGACAAATCTATCAGCTGAGAAACTACAACCAGTGATTCTAGACAGGCCAATAGTCAAAGACCTCCTCAGAACAGCACCAGCTCCACTAGGAGCAGACTCTTGTCAGGGGGTACAGACCTGGAGAAGGGGTCTAGAAATAGCCTTTTTAACTGGATCAAGATTCAGGCAGGCACCCAATGCATGAAGGTGTATAGCACCAGGCTGGAAGCAAGGCAGAAACATAGAGACTGATACAGAACCTAGGTAGCTACATTTTTTTAATTATTATTTTATTTTTTATTTTTTAAAATTTACATCCAAATTAGTTAGCATATAGTGAAACAATGATTTCAGAACTACATTCCTTAATGCCCCTTACCCATTTAGCCCATCCCCCCACCCACAACCCCTCCAATAACCAACTGTTTGTTCTCCATATTTATGAGACTCTTCTGTTTTGTCCACCTCCCTGTTTTTCTATTATTTTTGTTTCCCTTCTCTTATGTTCATCTGTTTTGTCTCTTAAAGTCCTCATATGAGTGAAGTCATATGATTTTTGTCTTTCTCTGACTGACTGATTTCACTTAGCATAATACCCTCCAGTTCCATCCATGTAGTTGCAAATGGCAAGATTTCATTCTTTTTGATTGCCCAGTAATACTCCATTGTATATATATACCACATCTTCTTTATCCATTCATCCATCGATGGACATTTGGGCTCTTTCCATACTTTGGCTATTGTTGATAGTGCTGCTATAGACATGGGGGTGCATGTGTCCCTTCGAAACAGCACACCTATATCCTGTGGATAAATACCTAGTAGTGAAATTGCTGGGTCATAGGGTAGTTCTATTTTTAGTTTTTTGAGGAACATCCATACTGTCTTCCAGAGTGGCTGCACCAGCTTGCATTCCCACCAACAATGCAAAAGAGATCCTCTTTCTCTTCATCCTCGCCAACATCTGTTGTTGCCTGAGTTGTTAATGTTAGCCATTCTGACAGGTGTAAGGTGGTATCTCATTGTGGTTTTGATTTGTATTTCCCTGATGATGAGTGAAGTTGAGCATTTTTTCATGTGTCGGTTGGCCATCTGGATGTCTTCCTTGGAGAAGTGTCTATTCATGTCTTTTGCCCATTTCTTCACTGGATTTGTTTTTTTGGGTGTTGAGTTTGATAAGTTCTTTATAGATTTTGGATACTAATCCTTTATCTGATATGTCATTTGCAAATATCTTCTCCCATTCTGTCGATTGCCTTTTAGTTTTGCTGATTGTTTCCTTCACTGTGCAGAAGCTTTTTATTTTGATGAGGTCCCAGTATAGGTAACTACATTTGTTAAGTCCAAGGAACACAAAGATATGAAACATGGGAAATAGACAAGTCTGGAAGAAATCGCAATTTAATGTGATAAGTTCTCTAATAGACAATTTAGCAATGAAGTAGAGTGTCTAGGAAATCCACAAACAGAAGAGATAATAAGTGAACTCAGTCAGGAGAGAGTAGGCATGGGCAAAGGCATGCTTTGCGCCACCATGGCTGTGATTGGTTGGGATGGGGTATTAGAAGAACAGGTCAGAGATGAAACAACTGGGCCCAGTTGGAAAGGCCTTCCTTATCTGCCATAGTTTGGAGTTTCTTTAATATTTAATTTAAACATTATATGTGATGCAGTTTTCATGTTAACTTCCAGTCTTTCCTAATTCAAGAAATAAAAACCTCTTATCTTCAGAAAAAAAAAAAAATCTAAGTAACTGCAGAAAAGCTGTGACTTGGAGAGCATTGGCATGGCCCAAGCTCACAATGGAATACCAGAAACTTAGGCTGTGGCAGTTTACCCAGTCTGGATGCTGCCGGCAACAGCTGAGGGGTGCACAGATTGCCCTGGTTGGGGCTGGCCCTGAAGGGGGTGTGCTGGAGCTCACAGGTAGAGGCTGCAGTGGCTTACCTAAGACAGGCTGCAGAGAGGGGGTAAGGACCATTCCCCAGAACTGTCTTAAGAGTTCTGTCCTAGGCACCTTCCCAGGTTCACTTTGTAAATCAGTTCAATTCTGTTACCAATTGCTTTGAAATAATTTGGGAAAATACAAATCCAGCCTGGTTTTGTAGTCATATGGCTATCTAGGTAAACAGACAGTTGGCATGGCTGTCCTTGCCAAAATTTCTTGAATTTCACCAGCCTGTTAGGGAATGAGTCCAGCAGCCTGTGCTGAGTGGCAATCTAGCCTTCCAACATAATAAAATATTATTGCATACTCCTCAGAAAAAAGTAGAAATCATAGAAGACTTTTTTCTTCTATTTCTTTTCCAAGGTCAGCAAAACAGTCCATCAATCAAAATAGGTAGCTATCTTTGGGATAGATACTTCATACCAATAGCTATGTAGGTCTCTTTAGTAAGGAAGGATGGGAAGGAAGGAGGTTGCTGGTGGCAAATGGAGCCAATGATCAGGATCAATGGGTATTAAAACAGTACTATAGGCAAAATGTTAAGGACTCAAAGAAGAATAGCCAGTCAATACCCTCCAGAACCCTACAACATAGGTGCCAAGGCAAGATATACACTCCAAGAGGTAAATATTTTACACTTTGGGGTACAAAAGGCAAATATCACACAGGAATCAGAAATTCCTCCATCTGTTCCAAAGACTCAGGAGGCTCCTCACAGGCCTTTGGAAAACTCACTTGATACACGCACTACACACTTTGAGGAGTGTCTACTTACTGGACCTAGTGCATTACATCACAGTTACCCAAGAATGTGTTCCCCCCATTCTTGCAAGAGAGAGCTGGACAAATGATTCCAGAAATTCAGGGAGAACAAGTAAGAAGCTCATGATTTTCTCAGCCCAAAACCTTTACCCCATGAGTGTCCTTTCCCCAGTAAGACCCTCCCCAAACTGTTCCCAATTCTAGGAAATGGCCCCTGGAGAAGACAAGTCCTTTCCAAACACCCAATCAAGGAGGACAGGACTAGGGCCCACACTCTGACTTTCCCCTATAGGTTTCTTCATCCTAACATTATTCTGGTTCCTGTGCAACTCACTCCCACACCCACCTCTCCTTGTTCATTGAGCTGCTGCCTATTCACACGGCCTGGAAGGGTAAGGGGAGACTGGATTGGAGGGGAAATAAGAGACTGACCTTGAAGAGGGTTTGACTGACAAACAGAAGGTGGAGTTTGGACAATGGGAAGTCATTCAAAAGAAGCAAAAAGCAATATTTTAGGAAGATCAGTCCCTCATTTGTATGTTCCAAGTATATTAACAAAATAGCATTAATTTGGATTAATTGATTTATAAATGTGTTCATTTGGAAAGGGAATAGGCTCTAGTTTACTTTTACATTATCTGAAGGGAACTTTGTAACAAAAATGGCCAACCCACAGCCCCAGGGCTACAGGTGACTCATTAACGTTTCATACTCAGCCCTGAAAAAGGATGGCCTTTACTTCATTGTTGTTGTAATTATAGGTAATATGTCCTTTGAAAGATGTGGCTTAACAAAATGTAGGGAACAGACTAGTTGGAGAAGTAAAGTGGGAACAAACTTGGGATCAGATCAATGTGGTGGCTGAAATCCTGGCCCTTAAACAGCTGGCCTGGTACACAGTAGATACCCAGAGTTAGCTTCCTTACCCTGATGTTGTAAGCTCTGTGAGAATCAACACAGTGATGTGGTTTCCAAAGAGGCTCTGGCTTCTGAATTAACAGAAGTATCATATCCATGACTAAAAAAGTGACAGAACCTCTCAACTTGGTAGAGGTAAAATCTCATTTGCGTATTGTATGAAATACCAAGACGCTTCAAGGGAGATCCTAGAGAAACTGAATATGTGAAAAGTATTACCAAGTATGGTAGGTTATGTAGAATATTCTATGGAAATAGAATTCTATTCCATAGAATTCTATGGAATATTCTATGGAAAAAAAAAATAATAATAATAATAAAGAATATTCTATGGAATTGGGACTCTTTGATCTCAAGACAAGGAAAGACTTTGGCTATTTTTAGCATTTGCAGGGCTGTCCTGAGACAGGAGTGTCTGCTTTTATTGTATAGATCCAAGGACTAGAATAGGCTGATAGACAGTTTGTGGCTCAGTTTTTAAAACGGTCTTTATAACTGGCTGCTTCAGGGGGAGTGAGCTCCCTGTTATAGCTGTAGTCAAGCACAGGTGAGTTGACAAGCTGGCAGAATTATGTAAACACCATTCATGTATCAGACAGGCAATTGGATAGGAAAAGCTCTCAGACTCCTTCCAACACTGAGAGTCTATAATTCTAAACCTAAAAATCAGCTGGTGAAGGAGTAAGGTGAACATTATCAGTCCTATATAGTATAACAACTGAGTTTGGCTTTTGTATTCTGAAAATAAATATGAGATCCTTTTGTTGGCAATGCTAGAGACAGTGGGTCTTAGTGCAATTCAAATTGGCCAACCTCCACCTAATACAAAAAGAGATTATACTTCAGACCAAAGTGTGGTCCTTCTGAGCTCCTTCTGAGAACATCTTGTTTTCAAATAACCTCAAAACACACTTTCTAATTAACAAACATTGATATCCTAGTCATAAATCATTCTCATCTCTTTATTAGTCTCAGTAAAGCCATACGTAATGCAAGGTCTTTTTCACAATATCTAGTATTTTTTATTATTTTTTTTTAACAAAATGACCTGTGGTTTCTTGTACTGTCATTAGAAAGGGCAAAAGACCACAGGAGTATCAGAAGGCAGAACTCAGATATCGAATGTTGTTTATGAACTGAAATAAAAATAGTTTGCCAACATCTTTATTTTGATAACCCTTGTATGCGTAAAAAATATCTTTTCAAATATGTTTTGGAGGATCCGAGCCAATTTCTTTTTCTTGGATGTTTGAGCAATTGACTTTCAATATTTTTATCTCAAAGTATTTTAAAGAATATGTTTTCCCTAAGTTTGAAATTTCCTTGTGTTGAGAATAAATGAGGGGAAAAAATTTTCTGAATCTATGCTCTTAAGAAACTCTGAGATAAGCACATATAAGATAGTAAAATTTATTTTTAGAAATAAGAGTTAAATCCAAATAATCCATAACCAACATAAATATAAAGGACCAAACTCAACAGTTAAAACACAGATTGAAAAGTTGTGTTTAAAAAATACGCCACTGTACACTGTTTACAATAAAAAAATACATTCAATAAAATATAAGGGCACAGAAAGGTTGAAAATAAAAATATTAGAAAATTTATATCAGGAAAATACCAATGGAAAGCTAGTGTGGCTATATTAATATGAGATAAAACAGACAAACTTTATAGTAAAAAAAAAGTTATTGGTATAAAGAGAACCATTACGTAATGTTAAAAGGAACACTTAACTTAGAGGGTATAATTCTGATCTGAGCTTAATGCTATATCCTCAGCATATATAAAACAAATATTGACAGAACTACAAAGAGAAATTGATAAATCTGCCACCACAAGAGATTTAAACACAACTCAGTAATTTATAAATTAAGCAATCCAAAGAAATGTAATAAAATATAAATGTTTGAATAATGCAGTTAAACATGATCTAGTAGGCACACAATGAGGCTACAGTAAAATGTTCTAAGAAGGGTCCAAAATTTTTTGGTTGCATAAAATAGGGCCTATGCAATTACAAGATTAATGGGAAAAAACACTTATACATTCTGAGACCCACTTTTTGCACATTTTAACATCTCTAAAATTAGGATGTTTCAGATAATCAATAACGTATCATGATTTAATTGGCCGTGTTTTTCCCTAATGGCTAATAATCGGTTATCCCACAAGGATGCATTTTAAATTCAGTGAAATATTTCCCGTCGGTCTATACTGTGCCAAAAGTAAAACAAAACTTGAACAAACGCTGAACAAAACTGATCAGTCACGTCCTCTCCACCATCCACCCCATCCTCCATGGAAAGAGAGAACTCTAGCCACTCTATTTTGGAGAGTGAGAGATAGACAGAGGGCAGGAGCTGATCACCTACCACATTACAGCCAACTTCATGAGATAGCCGGTTAGCACTATTGCAGGGCTTACCATACTTAGGAAAAGCTCACGTTTTTTGAAATACCAAACAGACATCTAACTTTGTTATAAGTCAAAGCAAAGTCATAATGGAAATTAGGAAATACTTAAAATTAGTCAATTATGAAGATGCCACATCACAAACCTTGTGCATGCAAGGTGGTTCTTAGAGGGAAATCTATAGTCTTAAATGTTTATATTAGAAAAGAAGGAAGTTGTAAGTCAATTAGCCAAGCACTGAACTCAAGACATTAGATAACAACAGAGTAAACCCCTCTAAAAAATAGATAAAAGTATGAAAGTAAGAACAGATTAGAAAACAAGATAACTGGAGAAGGGGGCACCTGGCTGGACACAGTCAGTGGAGCGTGTGACTCTTGATTTCAGGGTTGTGAGTTCGAGCCCCACACTGGGTGTAGAGATTGCTTAAAAATAAAATCTTTTTTTTAAAAAAAGATACATAGAGAAGTACATAGAGTAGTACATAGAGAAGTAATAGGAAATATTATTTATTATATGTATGTAATAGGAAACTATTAGTTGGGGGCAAGGTAGATAAAAAAGAAAAATAGACAGTGTGTCTGATAACACACTGGTCAGTTCTGGACGGGGGACAGGTCACACTCACTGCTGTTACAGGTTGGATCAGTGCTGGAGGGAGATCATTAACCAAGGGAACCAAGAAAACACATGCTGATTGAGTTTATCTTTCACCTATGTCTGGGTCTATGGAAGCCTTTGTACACAAAATGGATGTTATAAAATACTGTACGATGTTTACATGTTACTCTCCACCATTCTTATCATGAGCTATAATTTGCCAGGTTACTACAAAACCCCCGATTTCTGAGGCCGCTTGCCCTTCCAATCACTATGGTTTTTGAAGTTTATGGTTCTGTTTTTTCCAGCCTCTCATCTCTCAGTATTATACATGTGTCTTCTATTCTAGATGTCCTCTTTCTAATTTGACAGTTTAAGATATCAGATATAAGACAAGCTTCTATAATTTGTACATAAAGTGAGAAGTCCTAGTCTCTAACTAAGAAAGAACTTGAGACAAAGTGTATGCCCTAAGTATACAACCTTTAGTGTATGATCGGTGTGTCCATTCGTGCCTGCTCCTGGGTTATTGAGGCTATTACGAATGCTTGAGTCTTTTGGGTTGAGTGTTCTAGATTAATGAATCCAGTTGTGACAGACACAATTGTAGGAAGAAGTGCACAATTTAAAGAGGATCCAAAAAGTGTGTATGAGTGGAAAGGAGGAGAAGGAGAGGGGGAATGACAGGGAGTGGGAGAGAGAAAGAGAGAGAGAAGAAGGAGGTGGTGGAGGAGGAGGAAGAGAATAGAGGTGTTGTAAGGAGAAGGAAGGAAGTGGAGGAAGAGGAGGAGGAAAAAGGAGGCGGAGAGGAAGGAGGAGGCAGGAAGAGGTGGAGGAGGAAGGAAGAGGTGGAGGAGGAGGAGTGGAAAGGAGGAGCAAAGGAAGGACTGATTACCAGTTTGGGAAATGGGCCAAAAAGAAGAGAGAGCCTGAAAGGATCTCCTTTCTGCCAACACTGAAGTAATTGCCAGCTCCTTAAATGGTCCAAAATTGGCAAAATCCATGGACTAGGCTATCACAGAACAGGAGGAGACAGCAGCCAAACCCAGACCATATCATCCTGGTTGGCAATTTATGGTCACATTGCACCAAATCACAAGCTGCGCCACGTTCCTCACATGTCTTCGGATCTGGACATTGTTTGGGACTGATATGACTTACATCGTTTGCAAGCTCTTCCTTCTGCTTCCTACAGAATGATAAAGTCTCACAAGAGTATATAAACACCTTTCCTTTTGCAAAGCAACCAGCTCTCACCTATTCAGTAGGAAATTCAAAGGTCAGTGATTTAATTTATATTTCCCCAAAACAAGAGTCAGTCTGTGCCACAGGCAATACATAACTAGCATTCCTTTGCCATTACTGTGGTTGCTAGAACAGATGTTAGTGTAGTGCCCAAAGCAGTGGGCTTAATGTTTTGTTTCTTTAAAAAAAAATTAAAAAGTATTTGAATAAGTGACAACTAAAATATTCCTGGGTTTCTTTTACACACAACCCAGTGTCAGGAGAACTACTTCATTTGCAGGCCAAGGAAATATGAAAGGTAACTTATTCTGAATTTATTAAATTGCTAAGGCAATTTATTTTACCTTCATTGCCCAAATTCATAGAATTGGAAAAAGATATCTAAAAGCTCAAGGTTTTGAGCTTGTGTATAAAAGGTACAAACTCAACCTAAATGAATATATAACAAATGTGGCTGATAGAGTCCAATCTGGCAACCTCAGGTGGCCTTTACCTGCTAGGCTTAAAATTTGTGAATGCACTGACTCCTAATAGATAAAGATGTTTGAGGATGATCAAAAACTTATATTCCATACTTCCTCACTCTAAGTGATGTCTGTCCCTCCTTCGGTGCCTTTGATCACATTTCACTTTCCTTCTGGAATGCCCTCTCCTTTTCTCCACCTACCCACATTTCACTGTGGCTTCAAGGCCTGCCAAGTACTGCCTGGACCTGCCCCAGGATGCCTCACTGACCTTGGCAAGCCTCCTGAACGCTCTCTGCTCTGAGCTCAAGCATTGTGGTTTGTAGCATCATTTCAAGTTTAAGCACACATACCCCATACTGCTCCTTGAGCGAGCCCTGTGAATCAGTCCTGAATAACTAACTGGACACTGATGACATCTTCCAAGAGCGGAGACTGACTGTGTTCATCTTTCTGTGTCTCCTGCTGCTGACCATGTGTTAGAAACTCAACAGAAAATGATTAGTTGGTTTCCAGATACTCTGTAATTCAGTTTAGAGACATAGTTTTGAGGAATCAATCATCATGGTCACCAATGGTAAAGCATCTATCTCCGTGAGGCACCATCCAAATCATAGGCCTGGCTTCTACCTTTCCAAGTTTATAATCTAAGGCTAACAGTATATAGTAGGTATGCTTACTTGCTGATAATAGGTAATAATGATACTAATATGGGAGGGATGGCCAAGAAGGCCAGTTGAGCACATACATTAAATAAAGAGCTACATTAAAGGCAAGTAGACCAGTCCCTGTAATGGAACAAAAAAAGAAAACGAGAAATTAGCCTTTCTTTTCCAGTGTCATCATATTTGAATATTACCAAGTAACTTTCTCTCTAATCCTATTTCAACAGCCCACTCACAGGAACTAAGGCATTTTGAGTACTAACGAGCCACATCTTGTCTGCATTATTCTCTAAAAACTGGTTTTGATTAACGAGCTATATGCATTTTAGGGAGAGAAAAGAAAGTGCTGAATGAATCCAAGATATACTTATTATCACCCTTCCCATCATAAGTGAGATGAAGTGTCTCTACTAGGTCAGGGTGACAAGAAGACCAAGATGATACTGGAAAACCTTGATATGGAGGGTCCTTCCATGACAAAGGACCTCAGAGCTTGAGTTTGAAGGAATACAGCATCAATCTTTCCCTTAATTGCATACTGACGATGGCTTATCTAGTGCTTCTGGTATTATTCATATAAGGCATAAAGCCATAAGATTTATAGCAAACTACAATTTGCATGTCCAAATGATTGCTGCTCCTTCAAAATATTTACCTTGGAAAGCCATATACTTTGTCCAACAACGCTGTCACAATGCCAACTATGTTCTGCACTCCTGCTCTGAAATGACCATAACTTCAAAGTCACATAACTTTGAATATCCTCAATAGGGGAATAGGGAAACATCATCATCTGATATGAAAACCACCTCTAATAGTTGTGGGAACTGGGTCTAGTGAATGGTAGTTTATCAAGCTGGGAACCTCCTTGGTGAAAAGAAAAGCATGACTAAGAAGGTATAAGATTTTCTTTTCGTGGCCTACAAATTGGTTTCAGAAACAGTTCCAAGGGAGGTGTTTCAGAATGGCTTTGAGCAATGGCTATGTCACTGGAGAGTCTCCAGCATCCAAAGCCACTAGTTTAGAGGGAATTAGATTCACTTGGATGTGGGGGGTTTGCTATGGCACTATAACAACAACCTCATTACTTTACAGCCACACTTTTTAAGAAGAGTTCCACTAGGGTTTAGGTAATTCTCACCTCATATTTTCTCTATACTGCTTACTCTGTGGGTTAAGGAATCCAATGTCTTCAATACCTATCAATTTGATTGCCATTTCTAGCCCAGGTAGATTACCTCTCAGGTGGCAGGAATGAAGCATAATGTTTGCTTATGTTTTACCAACATTAATTTTGATCACCTTTAATGAGAGCTATTAAATTTACCATCGGGAAACCGACTTGGCTTCCCTTTCCTTGACACTGGTATGGATATCTGAGGGCATGTGGTTTCCCAAATACCTAACCTGCAACCACCTAGTGACACCATAGCTCCAGCCACAGTTAGCAAGAGATTGTTTACAGGAATCAAATTCATTTGCCTAGGCCAAGCCTGGGCACATCACCAGGAACATGACGTGGTGTTGTGTGAAGCAAGGGGTGAAGCAAGGGGTGAACAGAAAGGGAAATCAGATCTATTGAAGGATGGCCATGTGCCAGGAGCTTCACATCTCTTACCTCATTAAGGATCAAATCAATCCTGGGAAGTAGGAATTATCTCAATTTCATATATATAGGGAAAAGGAAGTTTAAGAGAAGTTAAGTAACTTATCTAAAGTCTGCATATTAATAAGTGGAAGAATGAGGATTTAAATGATCTTTTACTGGGGTACCTGGGCAGCTCAGTCAGTTGAGCATGTAACTTCTGATTTCAGCTCAGGTCATGATCCCAGGGTCATGGGATCAAGCCCTGCGTCAAGCTCCACACTCAGCGTGGAGCCTGCTTGGGATTCTCTCTCTCTCTCTCTCTCTCTCTCTCTCTGTCTCCCTCCTTCCCTCCTTCCCTCTGCCCCTCTTTCCCACTTACGCTCTCTCTCTCTTTAAAAAATAAATCAAATAAATAAATAAATAAATAATCTTTTCCTGATTCCAAAACCCAAGCTCTTTGCACTGAAGTTAGTGAAGTTAGTTTCCAGGGACGGGGCCATGGTGGGAGAGGTGAGCAGCCTCAGGCGACATCGGCTCCAGTGCCACTTCTGCCACCCACTAGCTATGGAAGGTGTCAGCCTGCTAAATTCTAATTTTCCTCCGTCGAATAAATACTTGAGTGACTAGCCCTTTAATGTTTGAAACACTATGCTATGTCTCAAAATTACAAAGATGAGTAAAGTCAGACTTGAGTCATCTAGGGGCTCAGTGAGAGAGACAAATACGTAATGATATCATTTCTATAATACACAGTAGATGCTAAAGTAGACATATAAAATGAGAGCACAGACTCAGAGTTCATTGGTAGTATTTACTTGTCTGTGTTCCCCACTCAACTACAAGGTCTGCGATTGCAAAGACCATGTCCATCTTTTATGCCAGTGCCTGTAGAGGGCCTCACACAGTAGATGTTTAGTAAGTAGGCAAGGGAGGAATTAAAGGAGTGTTGCCTGAGCTAAGACTCGAAAGATGAGAAACAGCTACCCAAACAATACAAGGAATAAAGGGTGTTTCAGGGAGAAGAACGTGAGAGAACAGTACAGTAAGGTGTGCCTAGGTTTACTTTTGTCAAAGCACAAAGTATAAGGAGGGAAGTGAAGAGGAGAGGAGGTTGGAGGAATAAGAGAGGCCAGGTGGTGTAGGGCCTTCAGGTAAGGACCCATAATGAATTCTGGGGATTTGATGGACACCCTGAAACTGTCATCAAAATTTGTGAGCTTGTGCGTAAACGTGAATGTGTACTTTTCTGGGCAAAGGGGTGTATCACTTTCATCAAATTCTCAAATGATACAAACCTGTGCAGACAATGAGGAGCTGTTAGGGCTATCAGAACAACATTCTAGACAGATGACTCTAGATGCAGCTGTAGAGGATGGAATTTGGGATAGCAAGATGGTGGTAGAGAAACCAGTGGAGAGCTGCCACTGTCCAGGAAAGAAATAGTAAGGTTCTAACCCTGATCCGGAGTGTTGAGGGGGAGTAGACAGGGGCAGATCCAAGAAGAGGTTAGGTTGGTAAGTAGTGCCATTGAATGAGGAGAGGAGAACAAGCAGGCTTGAAGGGGAGAACAATGAGCTCAGTTTGTTGACTCTGAGGCATCAGTAAGACCTGCCAGATACTTGAATGACCCCGATCGTAACACTGAAGCATAAAGAGAGATCTGGGCTAGAGATACAGATGCGAGTCCTCAGTATTGAGATGAGAGTTTAAACTCTGAAGGGAAATGAGACAGCCCGCGGAAAGTGTCACACAGAAAAAAACCAGCACAGATCAAGAGTGCATCCATGGGTTGCACAACACTGTAGATGTACTGAACGCTCCTGAATTGTACACTTGGAAACGGTTAAAATGGCAAATTTTACGTGTATATTTTTCACCATAATTTTTCAAAGCGAATTTAAAAAGCAGACTCACTTCAAGCAAAATAAAAAGTATATACCTTTCTAAAAACAAAAAATGGATCCATAGTGCATGCAAATATTTAAGGGACTGCGTACAAGGAGGAGCCCGTGAGGAAGGTGGGTAAGGGATAATCAGATAGGAGGAATGAAGTTCAGGACAGTCCAGTAACTGTCACAGATGCCAGAGGAATAGGACTCCAATAAAAGTGCAGGGCGGTTTGGGTGGAGATGTTAGATAATCGCTAAGGTTGCTTCCAGAAATAACAGTCAGAATATATAAGCTATGAGAGAGAGAATCTTGGTCTCTGGGGCTTGCCTATCCGGAACGTCTCAGCAGCAATAAAATGACTTAAATTTCATCTTACAAAATAAAACCTGCCCGTGCTCCGCCAGTTTTGTCTGGGCAGGAAACAGAGCTCAGAGCAGCTGCTGAGAATGGTTCTATATTCCACTTCAGAGCACTGGAATGTGACACCTCCCAAGCGCCAGCCTGTGCCCTGGGAGGGAGGAAAGGAGCCTGGAGCCAAGGGGGCTGCAACAGGGAATGTAGGACCCCACCCCCCCCCACAGCCTCCGTGGGGTCTCTCATCTGGAGAGGACAAGTCTCTTTGACTCTGCACATTTCCCTCTCGCCACGATGGCCTCTTCGGTATTTAGAACAAGCAGATTGCCATGAGATCACAAGGTCATAGACCAGAACTGCCCCTGAAGAAAGGGTCATTTTCCCCTGAGGGCTTTCCAACAGTGCTTCAAACTCACCCTCACTCAGTACCAGAGAAAGAGGGTCAGGGGCTGGGGCGGGGGCGGGGGGAGAAGATGAAGAGGGGCCACTGGGTAGCCTCATGCAGTAGCAAACCCACCTCCCGCGTCCTGGACTGCCCTGTGGCATCATCGGTTACCAACTGAATCCAGGGGAATAGCATTGCCAGCTTTTAAGAAGCTTGAATGGATCATCAGCTATTTTCTTGTCATATTTTTGGCAGGGTTTGGCTGAGAGCCCTTCAATGTGGCAGAATAAACCTGCTAATTCATTCTTTCGTGTTAAATGTTTAAAAGATAGCCTAGTCTAACCACGTGGAAGGATCTGATATCTTCAGTAATTCAGTGTTAATACTCAGGATCTGTTAGACCTGGCATAGATCATTTAGAGCGACCGCAAACCCACCACCGTCACTGAGGCTCTCATAACCACTTGGTTAATAATCCATGTGAGCTGTTGTCAAACATAATAGTTACCATTGCCAGGGCCCATCCTGGGAGAAGTTAAAATAAGATATTAGAGGGGACATTGTAGTGGGGGCAATAAAGCATGTGAACAAACAGAAATGAGACACCCCCCCTCCAAAATGATATGTGAACTTCAGTATTGCCTTTATTATGGTAGGCTAAAGACTGGCTGAGTGTGGCAGCAAATGGGCTGGAAACTGAAGCCCAGGATTAAATAGGTTTACCAGCCTCATCATGGGCAGGGGGCCTGTCCAGGGAAGACTTCAAGCCAGCAGCAGAGTTACTGGACAGCCGAGGTTTGAGCTGCAAGGTTGCTTATTTGAACGGGTCCCTCCTAGTTCTCCTACAGCTCTGGGAGGGGCCCTCATAATTGTGCAATTATACTTTTATGTTCTTTCTCTTAAAGAGGCACCCCCCTCAAAAAAATTGTATAAGCATCAGACCTCCTGGCAAAACCAGCTTGATATTGCAGAAGAGGAGAGAAGGCCCTGTCTCAGATAGCTAGCTCACAAGTTCAGTGGGAGCCAGCCTCCCTGGGGGCTGCTCCCTGGGGGCAGCATGTTCTAGGAGTGACAGGGGGAACAGATCACATCGTGCTTGGTTCACTCTGGCCTTCTTTACCTAATGAGTAAAGTGGAAGAGAAGGTCTGCACACACAGGGAGCCCTCAACATGGAAAGACGCACAGCAGTGGGGAAGAACGTTCCCTCCTTACCTAAGACACCTCACTGGCCACATAATAACCCATGCCGGGCAGCGGGCAGGATCCCAGTCCAAACCCAACTGTGAGATGGGGAATAGCACAAAGTTTCTTTAATTTGAGTCTCCCCCAGTCTCCCAATGATTCTTCTCAATGTTATCCTCCTCTCTTTACCATGGCAACCCACAAGACAGAACCAAAAGGAGCAGCAATGCTTGGTGCTCTGTTGTCCAGAGGCCTGCTTCTCTCTCATCACAGCACAAACAGGCCCAGGCCAAATCCCTCACGCTCATGCCCTGCATCAGAAATCCAAAATTACCTACAACCTACCAAGTAAGAGATGCTTCCATTATTCAGGTTTCCAAATCTATATCCTTGAAGACAGTGCTTCCTTGTCTTAAAAGAGATGCCCTTATTTGGTGAGCTGGCAACAGAAGGAACTAAAGAAATCTATGATGCAGGGATTTGGACTGTCAAGCCAGGCAGCCCTCCGGGATGGTTACCCTAGCAATGAGGACCTGGCTGGAGGGAAGGAGCAGGGCTGAGCACCGCGCCTTCATATTTAAGAAGGCATGAAATTATTCACCGAAGGAAATGGATGATTACCCTCCCCCCGAACTGGAAGAAGCACCACCGTAGGCTGCCTGCGTTCCCACCTGCCTTTCAGCTCTATTCACATACCCCAGAACCCCCCCACCTGTAATTATTGTTTAATTAAAGGGCCCTGTTGGTGTTTTACAACTTTTCATTTTTTAAATAAAACAAGAATTTAACTTGTGTTGAGATTTAGGCTGTCAGAAAAATCACAGTGGTAGGAATCAATCTTTGCTATTTATCTGCTTCTTTTTTTTTCTCTGAAATCTTTTGAAGGTTTCTGGAAAATTACACACAAGAGCTGCCCAGCAAGGGCAGGCATCATAGTCTAAGAGTTTGCTAAGCAAGTCAGCTCCTGCTCTCTTGGTGTCATAAAATCAGGTCCCTTCCCCTCCCCAGTGAGGGCTCTCAGAGAGCTTGGAGTATGTGTCTATGTCACCCTGGAGGCTGGTACCTGTTGAAATTACGAGGTCTCAGAAGCCACTTTGCTCTCTGTCAGCTGGCCATCCACAACAGGGCCTGTACAGACAAAATTCCGTAACAGGGCCACTGACCTAAATGGCCCCACTCAGTCCTGTGGTGCGACCGTGTGGGCCTGGGGGCGAGAGGGTCTCTTCAGTCTTGACCATCTTTGCCCTGGTGAAGGGGGAGAGCAGAGGCTAAGCCCACACACCTGTCCTAAGTCAGGATGAGAGAACAGACAGCCCGCGACCCTCCTGGAATTATCCAGCAATAAGCTTTGGGGAGCAGGCCCACGGGGCATGCCAGCAGACCGTGAGCTGGGACACAGGAGGGCAGGCCAGTGGCTAGAGCCCAAGGAGTCAAGGCAATTGGTACCAGAGCAAAAGAATGGAGCCGGGCTCCATTGTGGGGGCTCTGAAACATTCCACATGCCTTCCAGCCAATGGCAGAGCCTGCTCCTTAGCACCCAAGAGGGTTCTTCATTTTGGGACTTGGTAAAGATGCAAAAGAACTGGTTTAGAATAAGCGACTGATTTTGTGAATGAAGCAAATACCATTTACTAAACAGTGCAGATGTGTACGTGTTTGTATACTATATACTGATACATATTCAACAGGTTCTGTAGGGCCATCCTCACGTATGTTGTCAGTCCCTCCTCAACAAGGTTACGGAGTGAAACTGCAAGCCAAGACTATAAGGGGAAGGCGGGCCCTGCTGTGGTCCATTCCAGTTTTGCAACATTAAAATTGTGGGCATATAAATGTCTGTAAGTGGTTTGTATGTGGGAGGTCCCAGCTAAGGTCTTCGCTGAGTTTCCATTTTCCTTACCTGCAAAAAGGGAGTAACAATTCCTACAAGACTGCTTTCACAAGGCGCATTTAATTAAATGAGATAATACATACATACGCTTTACATAGCACCAGCAACACAGGCAGCACACAATAACGGTCAGCCATTGTTAGTAAAATCAGGGCCAAACTTGTCCATGAAAATGTAAACGTTTCCGAAGGGTGACCCTGTAAAGTGTCATCCTGAAAGAACCGGACAGCATTGCGGCAGGCCTCCACCTGGGCCTTTGACCCCCAATCTCTCCCTCCTTGAGGCCATACTCTAGAATGTCAAAAGCACTTGCTTCCCAAGAAACAAATCCAATAACGGTGCACCGGAGTCCCCTTGGCTCCGAATAGAAGCCATGCTCCTCTGCTCAGCTTGCACAGCCTCTCACAGTGACGTCCCCACTTCCCTTCCACTCCTACCCAATGCCTTTCTCTGCAGGAATGCCAGCTTCTCCTCCACCCTTGCAGGCCCAGAGCTCAGTGCCACCTCCCAAGCACTCGGTTCTTAGCACTTGCTGAAAGCAATAGACTGCTGGTTACACCTGTGAAGTGTGGAACCAAACATCCCAGATTCAATTCCGCTCTCTTCCTGTGACGTAGCGAAGTTTCTTTACCTGTCCTTGCCTTAGTATTTCTATCTATAAGATGTGAGAAATAATATTATTAAATTCATTTGGTTGTTAATGAGAATTAAGTGAGGTAACATACAGAAAGCATGTTAGTATATACAGTTAGTCCCTGACACATGGTAAGTACTCGGTAAATATTACCTGCGCTTATAGTAATTATCATCATCATCATCATTCGACAAGAATGTAAATTCTTTTTTTTTAATGGTTATTTATTTATTTTGAGGGAGAGAGAGAGAGCAGGGGAGGGTCATAGAAAGGGAGAGAGAGAATCCCAAGCAGGCTCCACACTATGGGCACAGAGCAGATGAACCGTAAGATCATGACCTGAGCCAAAATCAAGAGTTGGATGCTTAATCAACTGAACCACCCAGGTGTCCCCAAAATGTAAATTCTATAAGAATAGAGACTGTCTATATCATTCACTGCCTGACACATGAAAGGTGCTCAGTGTACAGCTGTTGAATAACACCCATGAATAACACCCAGCCCCCGGCATGTGGTTCACTGTTTCTACAACTCCCTCAGCAGACTATGAGCGCCTTGGTTCTGTCTAATCAATCCTGCATCTCTGAGGTCTGTTCAGTGGGCACAGAACAGATCCTCAATAAACGTTTGCTGAATGAGTATGCGAAGGAACTCTGAGGTTACATGTGCATGCTATATCCCAGGAAAACATTGCCTCCAGGTCGAGGTTTATCAAAAATTCATACCCTAAGTTTGATGGTGACCCTTTTGCACTCGGTATATATGTAATGGTTGGGGGAAGATCTTGAAAAGCAGGCAGTGCATTTGGGGGCTGCTTCTGGGCCTGTCTCCAGAGCAGGACAAAGTGCCTCCAGGAGCTCCTGGCCCTGTGCATGCTCACTCCCCCTCCCCCTGCACCTTGCCCCCTCCTGAGCGCCACAGCTGTGCTCCTCCACAGCCGGGGAGAGCTGTGCCTGGTAAGGGGCAGACCAAGCCTGGCTGGAGGGAAGCCAAACATAGGTGGCTTCCTGGTCTCAATCCAGGAAGTCTTCCCCCAGTATGGAAGCCTCCTCTCTTTCCTGGTGGGCCGGGTCTTTCTCCCTCCCTGCTTCACAGGAAACCTTCTCCTTCTTCCAGAAGGAAGTAAAAACATTTCCCCACAGTATCTGAGCTTTTCTGCTTCGGTTCTTCTATGTAAAATGAAAAGAAAATCAGGAGGGTGGAGAGATTGAGTATAATGTGAATAAATGCAGTCTTTGCTAAATTATAACTCAATACCAAAAGACTGCTGTTTTCTGAGCCTTTCAGTAACCAAAACTATTTATTATTCTAAGTGCAAGCAGATTTATGATCTGAAACGCCCACCATGTTTGCTGTTCTGAGGAACTGGAGGGAGGGCGAGGTACAGTGCAGTGTTTGACATGATAGCCTTCATGCCAGCTGTGCGGCTGTGTCTACCGGCCCCTGAGGTAGCTCATCTGTCTTCCCGTCAGTGCAGTGGGGCAGCTGAGGGTTAGTATCTCCATTTATGGGTGTGGAACATAGAGACTGAGAGGTTACGAGAGTTGTTCTTGACTAACAGTAAGTTTGGGAAACACACATGCGTCTCGCCAAGAGCATCCCTCTTTACCACAGCTCATGCATAAGTGTTGTGGGTCCAGCAGCATCCTCCCTACCATGGCCATGTCCCTCCTCCGGCCCCTGTGCTCTCTCCCCACCCACTGCCCAGCCCTACACCTGCACCTGCGAGGGTGCACCTCCCTCAGGGGCCATCTGGCATTCCCAAGCCTTGGCTGGGCGGGGCCAGGGTGTTTAGTTCCCTGGCTTTTTGGTCAAAGACATTCCAGGGAGTAAGAGCTACCTTTAAAGGGCTTCCAGTAGCCCCCGCCAAGCGCTCAGAGTGGGAGTGAGTCAAGTCCCAACTCTGCCATTAACCTGCTGTGCTGCCCTGAATAGGCCACCCAACCTCGCTCCTCATAAACGGACTAGGGGGTGGGGGGCAGCTTGGAGAATCTGGTCATGCTGTGAGCAGTCTCCCCCTGAAAACACAGGCCCTGAAGATCATGAGTGTAATTTCGAGAGGGTCACAAGCTTCCATCCCCTTGAGCCCCTCTGTGTACCCCATAGGTCCACTGACCCTGGGTAAGAACCTCTGGGCCAGTGAGCTTGGGCACCAAAACATCCACCTGGAGCCCCAAGTACAGATTTTTAAAGAACAACTTCAGTAGTTTATCTTCTTACTACAAGTTGTTTAAAAAAAAGAAAACGAGGGGCGCCTGGGTGGCTCAGTCGGTTAAGCGTCCGACTTCAGCTCAGGTCATGATCTCGCAGTCCGTGAGTTCAAGCCCCATGTTGGGCTCTGTGCTGACAGCTCAGCGCCTGGAGCCTGTTTCGAATTCTGTGTCTCCCTCTCTCTCTGACCCTCCCCTGTTCATGCTCTGTCTCTCTCTGTCTCAAAAATAAATAAACGTTAAAAAAATTTTTAAAAAAAAAAGAAAAAGAAAACGATTGGGACACCTGGAAGGCTCAGTCGGTTAAGCATCCGACTTCAGCTCAGGTCATGATCTCACAGTTCGGGAGTTCGAGCTCCAAGTCAGGCTCTGCTGATGGCTCAGAGCCTGGAACTGGCTTCAGATTCTGTGTTTCCCTCTCTCTCTCTGCCCTTCCATCCCCCTCAAAAATAATGAACATAAAAAAAAATATTTTTTTTAAAAAGAAAACGATTTTTTAAAAAAGAAAATTATCATAAACCCACTGCCTGCAAAACTACTATTAATAATATCCCTCAGTCTTTCTCTCTCACTAATTTATACATAAATCCACTTATGTCAGAAATGGTTTCACATGTCATTTAACTATTATTTGAAAACAGAAAACAATGTCTATACAGTAATTGGTTGCATGGGAGTTCTGTAATGTATTGTTAGCCATTCCCTAATTCAAAACAACATTTAGGTTGTTTTCCATGGTGATGCTTATGATCAGTTGTCATCATCTGTGCAAACATACCTGATTATTTTGGGGAACTAAACGTGGAATTTCCAGCTTTACTCAGAAAGGGTACCATGACAACTAATACCTATGACAATTTGCTCCTCAGCTTGCCCTCCCCCACCCTCACCCTCAAAAGTTGTGCCATTTTCACTCCCGCCAGCTGGAGGTGAGGGCGGGTGGAGGGGGCTTAAATCTGCTTCCCTGAACCAGCAGCCCTAGAATACTGACACCGAGTGGGATCTCTGCTAAAAGGTAACAACCATCTCAGACACAACTGTGTCTATTTGCAGTAACAACCGTGTCAGTAACAACCGTGTCTATTTGCAGGACCGGCCTAGGCACGTTTTGAAGTGGGTGAAATTTGTCTTTGGTGCCTGCCTTGCCCCCTGGCCGGAACTTGACAGCCACTTGATCTGACAGCAGCCTTGACTCAGCCACCACTCCCCTTGCCTCCCGGGTTCTCTTTCAGCCGCTCCACCCCCCGTGCCTGGAACCCATCTGGCCTTTATTTCGTCCTATCAGCTGGCTCTAGACTTCGCCTCCCGGATCAGTTCTGGGCATCCCTGGGAACGGGATGGGGGGAGCAGGCTGAATCCTGAACAGAACTGTCCACAGTGTAAGGCAGGTGGTAGCAGGAACAGCAGACCCAGGGAGTAGGAGGATGTCACCAGGCAGAGGGTGATGGGCCAGAGGCAAAGGCAGTTGTCGGTCACCTCCATGCCTGGTTATGTGGGCAACCGCCCGCCCTGGCTTTTGCAGGGTTGGTCCTTCAGAATGCTGTTCCTAGAGGGGGCGCCTGAGTGGCTCAGTCAGTTGAGCGTCAGAGCCTCCGACTCTTGATTTCGGCTCGGGTCGTGATCTCACCATTGGTGGGATCGAGCCCCGTGTCGGGCTCTGTGCTGACAGTGCGTACCCTGCTTGGGATCTTCTCTCTCCCTCTCTCTGCCCCTCCCCTCTCACTCTCTCTGTCTCTCTCAAAATAAACAAACTTTATATTATAGATGTAGACATAGATATAGATATATAGATATATAGATATATAGATATATAGATACAGATATAGATATATAGATATATTTTGATATATATATATCAAAATAAACAAACATATATATAATATATATATATGTGTGTGTTCAGAGACGAGCAGGGCCTTCTGAAAAGACAAATGAAGGGCCATTTCTCGAGAGAATTGGCTATGTGGAGTGTGTTGTCCAGAATGTTCGGCAGAGTTTCAACCTTCTGTGGGTTTTTGGGGTTTTTTTGGGGTTTTTTTTGGCAAACTGTGCTCTTCTCTGGGCCTTAAGTCTGCATATCAGTGATGGGAATGCGGGGAGGGAGAGGCTACAGGTGTCTCTGGCTGCCCACATGGCCGACCCGCTGCTGACCACCCTCTTTCTTGGTCCCACAGTCAGATGGCTCCATCCTGGCAATTGCCCTGCTGATCCTGTTCCTGCTCCTGGCCCTGGCTCTCCTCTGGTGGTTCTGGCCCCTCTGCTGCACCGTGGTAAGTGCCCCAAGCTCCTCTTCCTCACCTCAGGCCTCAAGCAAAAGGTGACACAAGGTTAACAGGACCATCAGTAGGAGACGGTGACAAAAAACTACGTAAAGATTAAGGACAAATTTTGCATTGTTTATGTAATTTGTACAAAGTTGGCACAAACTAACATAGCTTGATGGAACCGCAAGTCATTGGGAATCAGTACGGGTAGGGAGTGAGACTGCTAGCCTTTAGGTAGGGCCGCCCAGGTGCCCGCTCTGGTTCTAGTGCTCAGGAAGGACCCCCAGAATGTTGTAAATGGCGAGTGTTATTTGACATGAATCTCACACACGCGCGCATGCACGCGCGCACACACACGTTGAGTTGCACCCGCTAATACTCTTTCAAGACGACGCTGGCCTTGGCAGCCAGTCTGCCCATCTGAGGGAGTGCCGTTGACCTCTTTATTTTTAATAATAATGAGTGGCACCTGCCTTCATTTCATTACTTGTAGCTAACATTTATAGGACACATCTACCCCGTGCCCAGACTAGTCTAACCACTTAGGCTACGAGATGGATAAAAATCTGTCCCCTCCCCATCATGCTCGTCAGGAGCCACCACATGGCCCTGGCTAGTGTCTCCCCAAATAGCTTCAGGCCTGGCATAACCTGCCATCACCTGCTACACCCAAAGGAGGAAATGTGCCAGTTTATCAATTTTTATTCCCTGGCCCCTAGACTAGGAGAAGCCCAAACAAAATCATATCCAAATGAAGGAAAACACCGTTTGCTTTCACATGCCTACTCCCAGCCCACACTCAGCCTTTATGTAGACTCAGAGGGTGCACTGTAAGCCCAGGCGGGTTTGAAGTGAGCGCTGCTGGACTGCCCGCCATCTGCCATTCCCTGTCTCTTAGTTCTTCCCCAGAGGGTCCCTCAGGGGAGGCACTGAGCCTCTCCAGGCAAGAACTTGTCCTCATTTTCTCTCTGAGCATTCAGTCCACAGCGCGAGGAAACTCACATCTGCGTGTGGAACTGAGCTCAGCAAGGGCCCCAAACTCACAGAGCGCTGCGCTCAAAAAGGCAGGGAGAGGGCTTCGAATGACATTTGAAAGAGGTGGTGAAAGAAGGAGATGAGAAGCTTGACCGGGATGTGGATACATGTGGCAGGGACTTCTGGAAAGAAAGAGGCTCTTGCACCAGCAGAGGCCCTGGGTGTTGAGGGAAAGAGATGACTTTCAGTAGATCGGAACGCGTGTGCAGGCGGGACCCAGGACAGACTCAAGTCTCTGGTCAGCTGGTGCAAGCCAGACCGGACTGACTGGACTGACTCACCGCGACTGTGCACACATTCTTCCAGCAGCAGCCCCAAAAGTAAAATGGTGTTTTCAATACTTAAGGCTACACAACTGTTTTATTTTGAGGATAAAAACAAAACAAAACAAAACAAAACAAAACAAAACAAAACAAAACGCCATGAGTCAGCCAGAGTGCTTTCTATGGTGATTCAAAAACAATTTTCAAGTCTGAAGTTCTAAGGAGGGAAAACCCCCCTCAGTGGGGTTCTTAAAGAAGAGGGTGGCCAGGGCCAGTGGCAGTGATGGTGGCCGGCAGTGAGCACCAGACCTTCTCCTGGAGGCATCACCCTGTTCACCCAGTCCCTTGCATTCTTAAAAAGTTAGTCCTGGGTGGGGACAGCTGGGAACAATAGAACAGCTAGCAGTGCTCCATCACATATTAGCTGTGTGATCTGGGGCAAGTTACCCAACCTCTCTGAACTTGTTTCCTCATTGTATAATGAAGAGGATAAGAGCATCTCCTCCTCATAAGGAGATGGTAAAGATTAAAGGAGTCATATATACAATGCTTAGAACAGTACCTTTGCACATAGTAAATGCTGTGTATTATTATCACTATTAAAAAATATTTACTATAATAGGAATATACTACTGTACGTCATGGCATTCCATTCATATTGGTGCAAAATGTCTCTTTCTGACATAGAACATTGCATAAGTTTGGGGCGCCTGGGTGGCTTGGTCGGTTGAGCGTCCGACTTCGGCTCAGGTCATGATCTCACGGTCCGTGAGTTCGAGCCCCACATCGGGCTGTGTGCTGACAGCTCAGAGCCTGGAGCCTGTTTCGGATTCTGAGTCTCCCTCTCTCTCTGACCCTCCCCTGTTCATGTTCTGTCTCTCTCTGTCTCAAAAATAAATAAACGTTAAAAAAAAATAACATTGCATAAGTTTAAGGTATCCAACATAATGATTTGATACATGCATATATTGCAAAATGTTTACTATAATAAGTCTGATCAACATCCATCACCTCACAGTGTCACAAAGTTTTTTCCTTGTGATGAGAACTTTAAGATTTACTCCCTTAGCAGTTCTTAGCAGCTGTCAAATATACCATACAGTATTGTTAACTACGGTCACCATACTGTACCTTACATCCCCAGATTTTATTTATCTTAAACATGGAGGTTTGTACCTTTTGACCCCCTTCTCCCAATTCCCCCACCACCCACCCCTCCAACCCCACCTCTGGCAACCACAAATCTGATCTGTTTCTATGAGTTGGGGTTTTTTTTTTAGATTCCACATATAAGTGACATCACACAGTATTTGTCTTTCTTCATTTGACTTACTTCACTTAGCATAATGCTCTCAAGTTATGTCCAGGTTATGGCAAATAGCAGGAGTTCCTTCCTTTTTATGGCTGAATAATATTCCATTATATGTGTGTACTACATTTTCTTTACCCATTCATCTATCGATGGACACTTGGGTTGTTTCCATGTCTTGGCTATTGCAAATAATGCTGCAGTGAACATGGGGGTTCAAGAAGAAGATACTTCTTCAGGATAATGATTTTATTTCCTTTGGAGATATACCCAGAAGCGGGATGGCTAGATCATATGGTAGTTCTATTTTTTATTTTTTAAGGAACCTCCATATCCAATTTACATTCTCACCAGCAGTGCACAAGGGTTCCCTTTTCTCCACATCCTCACCAGTGTTTGTTATCTTTTGTCTTGTTGATGACAGCTGGCCATTCTAATTGTCGTGAGGTGATATCTCATTGTGGTTTTAATTTCCAGGGAAAGGTCTCTGAAATAATGTCTTTTATTACTGGAAGCAGTGTCACCCAAGGCCAGATTGTTTTGCAATATTCAAAATATTTTTCAATGAATTTATCTGGTTAAGTGCATGTTGCTTTGGAAAGCAGCCAAAATGTCTTAATGTGATCTGCTTTTGTAAGTCCCAAAGGATCTCTTTACAAGGGAAGATCTTGGAGATTCATTTTCCTGTTTATGATGTGTATAAAAACTGCCCTCACCCCTATTTCTGAAAGCTGGCCAGGGCTCTGATGCTTGGTGTGCCCCCAGAAACTACTTGTTGACCAGTGGCTTTCTTGAAGAGTGATGAGATCCGAGGCGACAAGATAAAGTCATGTGTTTTCTAAAGGGAGTACACAGGAAGAGGGCAAACATCACCTCCCACCCCATTCCAGGATCCTGGTTCAGAAGATGCAGGAAGTTTCTCTCCCTTGAAGGATAGCACCTCTAGCCACAGCTCTGGGACTAGCAGAGAGCATCCTTGTAAATGACAGTCCTGAAAGCTTCCTCTGTCATTCTCCCTGCCTTGTCCCAAGGAAATGCAGGAAATGCCCCCTGACCAGGTACTAAAGCAGCATTGTGATGATGGGAAACAGCCAGGGAGCAGAAGGGTCTTGCGAAATGTGGGGTACAAGAGGTTTGTCTCTGTTGCAAAGTTTTCTCCAGGAGTGATATGCAAAACATTTAACAACCTGCAAGGCTCTCCACCCCAACTGAGCCAAATATCAACCCTTTAGTGGCTGGATATGGGGCAGGGGTGGGGGGCAGTCCCCAAAATCCTGGAGGGTTGCTGGGGGTAGAAGGGCAGGCATTCAGATTGCTATTTACTGATCATAAGGAGCATTTTAAAATGTAATGACCAGTATGAGCAGACCAGACACAATGGTTACTATCAGTCCTGCCCTCTGCCTCAGCATCCTTGCTTCTTGCTGGCCTTGTCTGGCAGAAGAAATTTGAAGGGTGACCTGTGCTGCCTACTGCATTTTGTCTTTCTTAAAGGACACCATTCCCTCTGGGCTCTTACCCTCCAGCTGAATGGAACCTGTGGTGACTTACTGCCCACATAGCATAGTATTGTCTATCCATCACGACTGATGGGAAGAGACAGGTAATTGGCCAGATAGATCCTGAATCAAAACTTTTTATGTGTTTCCCGAATCGGCCCTCAGGATCCCCAGGTAAACCTTTGGCTTCTAAGATTTCTACGTTGATTCACTGGCACAAAAACACCCACACTGAAAGGGAAAGAGGTATTGGACTATATCACCCTGGACTTATTTGCATTTTCAAAAAGGGAATTCAAGGGTCAATATTTTACCAGAAAGAAATAAAGCTCTGCCTCAGTTCCACAAGGGGCATTGCAGAATGCCCCTTTAAATCATGTGGTGGCCACTCCATCTACTCATAAGTTTGGTCCAATATTACTGAAATCTCTAAGTTGAAGAAGATTAAGAAACCTAAATGAGAAGAGAATCATGGAAAAAAAGAGCTGAAATATATTAGAAAAGTAAATGTTTTGAATGACTTGAATGTGTAGAGAAAAAAGGTCAACAATGAATCAGTGATATGAGAGCGCTACTATTCTAGAAAATGCAGGCAGTCCTGCATTTCATAAATTACATGGATGTTGCAAAGTAATGTTTTATATGTATCAAATTACATAACAAAAGACATTTATGGCAGTTTCTTAAATAAAATCGTAGAAATGTGCCCACTTTCTTGGGAGGTTAATGGTATATCAGGAATCCCAAGTAAAAAGATCTTACTGTATTTTGCCCGATAAAAAATTCTGGTGAGGCAGCTGGCTGATTCAGTCGGTAGAAGATGTGACTCTTGATCTCAGGGTTGTTAGTCTGAGCCTCCTGTTGGGTGTAGACATTACTTAAAAATAAAAATCTTAAAGGGGCACCTAGGTGGCTCAGTCGGTTGAGCATCTGACTTTTGATTTCAGCTCAGGTCATGATCTCACAGTTCATGGAATCGGGCCCCTTGTCAGGCTCTGTGCTGACAGCGTGGAGCCTGCTTGGGATTCTCTCTCTCCCTCTCTCTCTCTCTCTCTCTGCCCTCCCCCACTCGTGCTCACTCTCACACTCTCTCAAAATAAATAATAGACATTTTTTAAAAAATAAAATAAAAAAATAAAATCTTAGGGGTGCCTGAGTGGCTAGTCGGTTGAGCATCCAACTCTTGATTTTGACTCCGGTCATGATCTTGCCGTTCGTGAGATCAAGCCTCACTTCAGGCTCCGCACTGACAGTGCAGGGCCTGCTTGGGATTCTCTCCCTCTCTCTCTCTGCCCTCCCCCCATTTATGCACGCTCTCTCTCTTTCTCAAAATAAATAAACTTTAAAAAAATAATAAAATCTTTTTTAAAAATTCTGGAGATTGGTTGCATAATGTGAATATACTTAACACTACTGAACTGTACTCTTAAAAATGGTTAAGAGGGGCGCCTGGGTGGCTCAGTCAGTTAAGCGGCCGACTTCGGCTCAGGTCATGATCTCGCAGTCCGTGAGTTCAAGCCCCGCGTCGGTCTCTGTGCTGACAGCTCAGAGCCTGGAGCCTGTTTCAGATTCTGTGTCTCCCTCTCTCTGACCCTCCCCAGTTCATGCTCTGTCTCTCTCTGTCTCAAAAATAAATAAACATTAAAAAAATTTAAAAAAAAGAAAAAAATGGTTAAGATGATAAGTTTTAGGTTATGTGTTTTTTATCATAATTAGAAAGAAAAAAAAAGAGACCCTGCTATAAAGTTACAGTTCTTCTGATCTTCTGAAATCCAACTATTTAAATGATGCTCTTTAGGTGAAATCAAATCATTATATTTCTGTTCATATAAAGGCAAATATTTTTTTTCAGTTTGTTGAGATAGGAAAGTGTGCATGCATCCAGAGTTTTTCCCTATATAAGCAAAATTCTGCTCTGTTTTGTTTTGTTTGTAATGGCTTTGTAGGTATCTTATGAACAGTTTTTAAGGCACCGTAAAAAAGATCATGTCTCATTCACTTTATTAAATTTCAAGAACAGTTTAACAAATTAAGTCCCTTCGACATCCCCAATGACAACTTGCAAGGGACAAAAATTAATCAAGAACTTGATATGCCTTATTGAAATAAAGTCTTCAAATAATGCTTTCCACACCTTAAAGCATAATATTTAATTTGTAGGGCCAGGCAGCCAAGCTTAACATCAGCAAAGGGATTTACTGATAGTCTGTTTAATAGAAACCTGACTGGTGCAAACAGCTCCTTAGCCAAGCATCTTGAGCCTAGACTCATCCTGCTCTTTAGGTCCCTTTCCAGCCTCCACCCATTTCCATCTGGACCCTCCTCACTCTGCAGCTTACAAGATTATTTCTCACTAGCATACAGAACTCTGCCATGGCCTGTCCTCACCCCTGCAGCTCTACACCACACACCGCATACACCCAGTCTGTTCTCAACTCTACCTTGCTTTGTGGCTTCCCTCATCCCTGCCAGGCTGGCCTTGTGACTTGCCTTATAACCCAGCCACTGCCATCCTCATGCTTGCTGGGTGAATGAAAAGAGGTGAGCTGTCATTAAAGACAACTGGGTTCCAGTAGATATCTTCCTCTTTACTCACAGGATTGGGCAAATCCTTCCACCTTAACTTCCCCACTTGGAAAATTTAAAAACTGGAACCATATCGTCTCCAAAGTTGGTTCTTTATATTCTTACCTCCTATAAGTAAATCTATTCCTCCCTTTCGAGATTCCCTGGCCTGTGGTTCTCAAAACTGGGTACACATCAAAATGACCAGAGGATCATATGATGTAAGTAATCAGGGACAGCATGTCCAAACTATGTCCATGGAACAATAGTACCTACAAGATGTGAACAGGTATGCTTCAGAACAGGAGTATTTAGACAATGAGTTTGAAAGACACTATTAAACTAAATTGAATAACTGACTTCACTGCAGGACTTCTCAGAATGTTTCATAAGATAATTTGAGCTGTGAATCCCCAAACTTATTTTGACGCTGGAACCCTTCCTTAGCCTATCCCTATCCCCCCACCCTTCCAAATACCTATTAACATACAGACACCTGGAAGGGCACTAGTATTCTACCAAACACTGTTTGGGTAACATAGTCCTAGAGAATGCTCAAACAGTGGAAAGAGCAGATTCCTGAGTTCTGAGGGGCTGCCTCCTTCCTGGCCTGCTCAGAGGCTGCATCGAAGCCAACAAGCTTGACATGCTACGAACATCATTATGCCTTCCTGTTCCCTGTGTGCCCTGCTCAGATCCTATAGGCACTACTCATGGCTGGAATCACCTTGCACGTAACCCAGGCAGACCAGACACTCCTTCTCCAAGCCTCAGGGAATCTGAATTCATGGATTTCTTTGAACTGTTTCACTTAATAGAGTTTTGTGGTGATGGGGACATATTATCTAATGGGGAATATACACAGTTATTCTTTTAAGTTACCATGTAAGCCACATAGGCCTGATTGACTAATGTAAAATGCCTGCCACTCACTACTCTCATTTTAATTATCAAGACATTTGCCCTTTTAAGGCAAATTAGGCAAATAAGACCAGATGAGTCTTAAGAGAGATGAGTTGGGGGTGCCTGGGTGGCTCAGTTGGTTAAGCATCTGACTTCATCTCAGGTCATGATCTCATGGCTGGTGAGTTCAAGCCCCGCATGGGACTCTGTGCTGACAGCTCAGAGCCCAGAGCCTGCTTCGGATTCTGTATCTCCCTTTCTCTCTGTCTCTGCCCCTCCCCTGCTTGCTCTCTCTCTCTCTCTCTCTCTCAAAAATAAATAAACATTAAGAAAAAAAAATTTTTTTAAGGCAGATGAGTTGGGAGGCCAAAAACATTTGAAGTTTGGGTTCCAAATGCAAAAAAAGAAAAAAGTTGACCTCATTTCTTTGAAAATTTCTTGTACTACATTCTAGATCAACACCCTTGGCATTAGCCTTTGCTAAACAACAGGGTAAAATTACTGGGTCCAGGTAGTACTTGGACAGCACTAACCCACTCCAGTCAGCTGTGAGGTTTCTATTACATTTAGGTTGTTCGTATAGTAGAAAGATTGACTTCTCTGCCATTAGCTGGAATATCCTACTTCCTCGATGTTTTCCACATCAAGTTGCCCATTTTCCCTTGTTTTTTTTAGTTTTAATTAGAAGAATAGTTATTATAAAGTTTGGGTATCAGAATGGAAGTCTAGAATTTAAAGCATGAGAGCAAGCATCCCCTTCCAACTGTGAAATTGAAGCCCTTGTTAGATGGCTTTCAGAGCTCGACTGGCATTTCTTGTTTACACAGCTCTGTTCTGATAGCTTCTCCTCACACAGAACCTATGAGGCCATGAGCCAGCAGAAGAGTTAGTGCTAAGAGATCAAGCCAGAAGTCTCAAGATAAGCAGTGTTTTAGATCTAAGGACCCAAAAATCTTTAGCCATCTCCATACAGTATTTATTTGAGCTAACCCCTCTAAGCATGCAAGAAGTAATCATTTGTGAAAAATAAATTACTCTCAATGGTGATATAGTGAGGACTACATAGCAAAACAAAGAAAAAAATTCCTAGAAAAAAATATAATAAAAGTTGTTTCAAATATATATCCAGGCTCATCAGAAAACAGAAGACATTTCCAGGGCCAAAATAAAGAAGGATCTGGAAATCAGATGGTTGCTGACCCTATAGCAGTGGCAGTCCTAGAGGGGGAAGATTTTCTGATCTCAATAACCTAGACATTTGGTTTAATAGTATACATAAAAGTTTGGGAGTTGGAATGGAGTCTTCTGCCTAAAGCTGGGAACTTGCATATAAGGCTAGGCCATGGGCTTGGTGCATGTGTACATGTATGTCCCTAAGAACTAAAAACCATAATCTCTCAGTTTTAGAGTTCAAATGTGTCTTACCTGTGGTTCTGTAAATTGCAAACCGAGAAAAGTTGTCAGTTTGGAAGTACTTAGGAATCTGCAGAAGGAAATTCGAATCCTCTGTGGCATGTTGGTCCCTCAATGCAATCCTCATAGGATTCCCATAGGTAAATGCAAATTACCCACGAGCTCACAATCCCAAATTACCAAATACCCAAGGAATATTATTACTCAGATTCCTTGAGGTTTTATAATACACATGGAAAGCACAAAGACCAGAATTTAGATAAGGAAGTCAGGCCCAGTGAGTGGTTCCTTTGTCCTCTCCAGAGTTAACAATGGTTAAGTAGCAGGTACATCAAAAGTTCTCTAAACACCATCATCTCTCCTATAACATGTGTCCCTAAAAATACCACTGCATTATGGAATTTGGGCTGCATGAAAATAACAGGACTAATGGGGGAAATGAGTTCAGAGGAGAGCATTCAAACCTGTGTAGTCTAATAAAACAATACACTTCAAAAAAATGAATAATAAACCCAATAAAATAAAACTCTGCCATTTTAAGCATCTTAGATTCTTAATTTAAATTATGCTACAGTAAATACATCACTTTGCCTCGATTTGTAAAAATAAACTCCTGAAGTTTCCCGGGGCATGTGAGTATGATGTAGCACTGTGGCTTTGAGTTACAGAGGCAGAACGGAAGGAAGGACATTCTTAGGACGAAGTGTCACGACACCAGAGGTGGACGGCTGTGACTCACTGTCTTGTTATTCCTTCTGCGCCAGCTTAAAATAGGAGTCCAGCTTTTGTTGTTTTGCCAGGTTCTTCTTTTCATAACAAAAAAAAAGACAATTTCTGTGGTTTCCAGTCAGACCTCATGCCACGAAAGTGCTGTTCTGCTGCTCACAGTGCGATAACCTTTTCTCCAATCCATGGCACGTGCCTCAATCCTCTTTAAGGCCAATGATGGCTCCCATTGAGCTCCAGTCTCCTTTCTTTTGGTTCTTCAGTGTGGCCTCTGACAAAGCTCAGTGTGGGCACTTTTACTCGTGTTGGTCATAGGATACCCCATCTTCTCTCGTGTTACAAGCTTCTCCTCCACACGCTTAAGCCTCTCCTCCTTCATTCAATCCCTGGATTCTTATGAGCAGGACACACACTGGTTTTGAGGATGTATATTCAATGCTTTCATGAGGAAAAGCACATAAGCTCAGGAGCAAATATGACTTGCATTGAACAAGGGTAAACGGAAGTGACAAAGCAGCCACGGTGTGTGGGGGTTTGTGTGTGCCTCCCAGGCCACTGCTGGTAGCTGGACAGCACCTTCACATTCACCCGATGCTATTCAGTGGCACCAAATATAATTCCCTCACACTTTAATATGTTTAATGTTATGTTATGTGATTTTTACCACACAAAAAAACTAATATAGGGGGGCCTGGGTGGCTCAGTCAGTTGGGCGTCCAACTTTGACTCAGGTCATTATCTCATGGTTTGTGGGTTCAAGCCCCATGTCAGGCTCTGTGCTGACAGCTCAGAGCCTGGAGCCTGCTTCGGATTCTGTATCTCCCTCTCTCTCCCCTCCCCTGCTTGTGTTCTATCTCTCAAAAATAAATAAACATTTAAAAAGCTAATATATATATTATATATAATAAAACTATAAAACTAATAAAACTATAAAAACTAATATATATCATATATATAATATATATATCATATATATCATATATATAATATATATCATATATATAATATATATATCATATATATCATATATATCATATATATCATATATATAATATTATATATATATCATAATATCTTATATATCATAATATATATTACATAATACATACAATATTACATATATATCATATATTATCATATATATGTAATATATATATAGTATATATACAATGTATATATATTATATATAATATATATGATACATATATGTATATATATAATATATATGTATATATATTATATATAATATATAAAGTATTATATAATATTATATATAATATATATTAATTATTAATAATTATTATATATTTATATATTTTATATATTATATAAAATTATATATATAAATATAAATTTATATAATATATAATATAATAATTATTATTAATAATAATAAATATTATATATATTAATATATTATATATGTATATACATATAATATATATGTAATATATATTATATATATATATAAAATCTTCTCTTTTGCCTCATGAAAAATCAAATTTTGAGGTACACTGATCTCACAGTTTACTGATTTTATGCCAAGTTTACCTACCACATATGAACAGATTCACATATTACATACCTGTATTGTAATAAAAGAGACTGCAATTGTCACCTTCAAATTTTCAGGAAGCCTTAATAGAAATTTAGTTTGGGACACTATGCTTGGAAAGTGGACTCTTGAACTACAGGCAAGTGAGTTTACTTGGAGGCTGGGGCTAGGGAATAGAATGGGGTATAGATGTATCCAATGAAGTACTATAATTAATATAAATCCAACCTATGACCCTAATGAGATCCTCGTGATGCATCTAAGTGTCACAACCGACTCTCAGCAGTTGGCACTGTTAGCATATTAACTGCTAAAGAAGCATTTATATGGACAGTTGAGAGACCAGTCCTGAATCTTGAATCATTCAAGTGCTTATCTGAGAGGCAAGGAAGTTTAGAATAATAAGGAATGCTTTCTTTATTTACCTTTACCTCCGTGGGAATGCAAACCCATTCTTCCCAGAAATAGTGACTGAGTAACAAGCATTGAGTCACATGCCAGAGATAAAAGATGGCCAAGAACACACATGTCTTCTAGGGGCTGAGAGTCCAGTGCAGAAGAAAGATGCAAAGATGCAGACATGAACAGTTCACTGAGTTCACTGCTGACAGTGCAGACCGTGAAAGCTAAGATCCGTGTCCTAAGTCCCAGGGAACTATCTGGCTAGGATTGCTCCAGAGCCAGGTCCAAGAATCCAGGCCCTGCCAGCTCTGCAGGCAGATGAGCACAAATGCTCACTAGAGAAAGCAAGAGAGTGCCTGCAGGCAGAGCTGAGAGATTCCTCCAGAAACAGTTCTATGTCTTCCCCAGTGCGCTGACAAACGGGCAATCGAGATCCCATAGTTCCTGACAATAGAACAGGGACACCATAATTTTTAGACTGAAACATTTTCGAAACCAGTGTTTTTAATCAGCCATAAGCAACTCTCAACAGGAATGTCTGACCTGAAGCAACAACATACCCCTGAATACCTAACTGAAGCTAGCATTGTTAGAAATAAGCTAATTCATAATTCTCAAAGTGTGGTCCATGGACCAGGAACATAAGCGTCATTTGAGAATTCGTTAGAAATACAAGGACCTCGCTCCAGACCAACTAATGAGAAACTACAGAATGCAGCCCAGAAATCTGTGTTTTAAGAAGCCCTCCAGGTACCTCTGACACTCAGTGAAGTTTAAAATTGAGTTCAAATTAGAGGACATGTTCCTAATTTTGTTAACAGAGTAGTATTTTTTAAGCGGTTCTCTTGAACTTGGTCTGGACAACACAACTGGTTGTGCATCAAGGAAGTGTCTCCTTTGCAACAAGAGAACCACACCTTCAGTGTAGAGGGGGTTGCGGGAGATGCTTCTCATCCAGGTTGTGTAAGGATACTGAACCCCTAAATACAGTTTATGGAGAAAGGGAACCCAAAAAGAAGTCCTCTGTTTTGTCCCACTTCTCAAGCCATAAGATGAACATCTGTCTAAAATGAGCTCATACAGCTTAGCCTACAGCCAACTGCTGCCACAGAGAGGAGTCAGAAAAGATAAAGAGGAGAGATGTGAAATGGTGGTGTGGACATAGCAGGGGACCACGTGGGAATAGCCCGGCCTGGCATCCTCCTGCTTCTCATGAGCATGTTGACCTGACTCACGGCTTTAAATGGAATGTCTGGTGAGCCAGTGTGGTTCTCATCTGGTAGAAGAGAGGTGCCTGTGTGAAAAACTGCGTAGATTACATTCTGCATTCCACTACACAGGACGGTAGCAGTAAAGTTAGCAAGAGCAAACCAAGTGGCAATGATCAAAATATACAAATTAGGAGCAAAACTTGAATACTTCTAGAGGAAAAAAAAATAAGCAAAATAAACTCACCAGGTGCTATATTTCGCCTTAACATTTTATAAAATTAATTTTCAAAGAGAGCATTACAGAGACCTAAACGGTTGAACTTGACTCATAAGACCAGAGTAAGGTTCCTAGGTATCAAACAGGACCTAGGTATATATGATCTTCCTACTGTGTTCATACCATGCCGGCTCTACCTCCACACCTTCATCATTACCATTTCCAGTAGCCAGACTCAGGGGTGTACGCAAAACTTTCATTTGTTTTGACTCAATGAGAAGCTGTCAGTAAGATTTCAGTTTAATAAGTTTCTACCTGGTCTTTTCTTTCCTTTATCCATACAACAGCCTCTGTCAAATCCTATCTCATGTCTACCTACGCAAACACGGCTAAAACTGATAAGAGGGGAGAGGGGGAATTTCTCCCAAGTCACAGCAGAGATAGTTTCAAGAAATTCTCAGATAGCAAAGAAACACTAATAGAATTCAGAAGTCCATATTCCATCTCATTTTTCTTATCCCCTTTACCTCAAGACAGAATTTACATCAACGCAGAAGGATTTCCAGGGCAGTTCTCCCAAGGAAGCAAATGGTCACCTTCTGCCCATTCAAAATACCCAAGCTAAAGACGGTAGTAGGTGGAGAAGTGCTGCCGGCCTCTGGAGGAAAAGCATGTCCCCAGATTTACCCCCCATTCAGTTCTACCATGTTATTCCATAAATATGTTTATTGAATGTTCTCCTTTGAAACATTAATTAAGGAGCTCTTCAACCTACCATCTTCTATGTGTCCCCCTAATGGGGAAGGATCTGATGAGCCCACTCACAACCAAGAGGAATCTCCCGGAACCTTCTAAGAAGGGCAGTGGGCCAAATCAAGCCTTCTCTTGGCAGTGCTTAGCCCTGGTTCTAACTTGCGTTCTAGTTAGAAATAAACACTTTCTAGTCACACTAGTTGGAAGCAAAGAAGTGTTGAATTAATCTGTTAATTAAAAGTGCTACAAAAGACACTGGGCTATGTGAGATCCCATAGAGGAGAGCTTGAGGGATAGCAAGCATTTAGGCTACAAGTGAGAAGCAATGGGGTGCATGGAAGAAGCAGAAAGGTGACCAAGACGCTGAAGCTCAAAAAGTGAAGGGAAGAGCGAAGAGGGATGAAGTGGAGAGGTGGGGCCACATCACACAGGCCTTGTGGAGATGCAGTTTGAGTTTAATCCGGTGGGCCCTGGGCCACTGCGCAGCAAGGCTGTGGTGGTACCGCAGGCTCAAGAGCGACACGGTATGTTGCCCAGCTTCTCTTCTAGGCATGAGCTCTGGTCTTCCGCAGGGGTGAGGTGGAGAGGGCCGACGTGCAGAGCACTCCTTTGGGGGCCCATGTGCTGGTCTTGGCACGGGGCTTTGGCTCATTCACAGACAGCCCGTCCAGCTTCGCAGCTTGGAATAATCATGTCATGACTTCAACTTTGCCTGTCTGGATCAAGCTTTGAAACGCTCTCCTGTTGTCCTATGGCAAGCTGCTCCCTGTCCCAGGGGAGGAGGCTGGGTGGTGGTGGAGCTTGAAGCACCAGGAAGACTTCTTCCTCATTCCTGCTCAATGCAGCCAGACACCCAACCAGTAAGGCCAGATTGGAGGTGCCTAATCCTGTTTACCTGAACATGGTGGCATTTTTCCAGAAGCTCAGGTGCCCATTTACAGTGCGTAAGCATGGAATCTGGATTACAGATTAATACTTAATAAATTTTGTATCTTGGCATTGTCTTGTAGGTCCCCCTTCGGACATTCAATAGTGGATGTAGATGTAGAATTCAATAAATTCTCAGTAAGTGACACTGAACGGCAACCGCAGTTGGGTTGGTCTGAGTGATAGGCCACGTGGTGCTGCACTTCCTGGCTGATGTCATGTGCCTACACATATGTGCTGAAACATACTGATGCTCACCACCCTGAAGTCCCTGGTCACTCTCAAGCCCCCTGACCACTTTCTGAACACCAGCCTCCTGTCTTACTCATTTTATGAAGCTCTGGCTTGGAAACCACCATACATAGTCATTTAGTATACGCAGGGAGTCAAGTGAAACCTTCCTTAAAGGGGTAATAAAGGAGAGACAGAGAAAGGAGAAAGGAAAGAAAGGAAAAGGAGAATAATAATGCACACACCATTTACTGAACACCCACTCTATACCAGATGTTTGACAAACATTATTGTTCATCATGACGCTACAAGGTCACATTATTCCCATTTAACAGATTAGGAGAGTAGAGCTCAGGGAGGTTCAAGGATTTGTCAAATCTTCACAATCAGAAAAAGGCCGGTCTGGGGTTCGCATTGGACAACGATGCTACACTTCCATGTGGTGAGGGAGGAAGCTGGTAGCACTGTGAAGACAGAAGCCCAGCTGTTCTGCATGGAACCTCTCTGTATGCCCAGCATACTTGCCATGCACACTGCCCACAGCACTCTTGTCAACATCTGTCTGGGTTTCCCAAATATCCTGCTCTCCCTCTCACTCCCCTCCCAACCCTGCCCTAAGAAAAGAGATGCATTCCAGATTGCCATCCCCAGCTCCTCACTCCTCCCTCCAATTTCTGGACATTTCCTGTTTTCAAATCATCACATTTCCTGTTTTAAAATCAGTAATGGCCCTCCTCAGAGATTTCCCTTAAGGAATTCAGAGCCAGTGTTGAGTGGGTGAGCAAAATCATGGCTTTGTGCTTTCCAAAGACCTTCAGAAGGCTTCCCACAGTGGCCAGGAAGTGGAGGCAGATGAAATGGCAGCTTGAAACCCCTGGAGCCCTTAATCTCTGCCTCTTAATTAATTGAGTACCATCCTTTTAGATGGCTGGAGTCTTCGTTCCCTGACTGGTGTTAATACAACGTCAAGTCAGTAGCCTGTCTCAATATACAGAGATGACATTACAGATAATGGTAGTGTGGGTGAGAGCAATGGGGATCAGAGCCCAAATGAGGCCCCAAATAATCATCAAATCAAAGGAGACATGTGCTCGTGAGGGAAAGGTGAGGAAGACCTTGATGCCCAATAGGCAGCCAGGTCAGCAACCGGGAGAGCTCTCCAACTAAAAGATTAAGGATCTGGTTCGTCCTGTGGGCAGTGCCTGAGTATCCGGGCACAAACAGCCCTGACACTAGGACATCAAGAGATATATAATAAGTCTGTATTTACCAGAATTGTCTAAGGAAAAGACTACACGTAGGGGACTCAAAATTCTAATAAGCATGGGGGGAGAGGAGGGAGCCCCCAGGGGACATGGCCAAGCCGCTTTGTAAAAGACTCTAATATAATTAACTACAGGGGCTTTCCTTTTATGCATGGGGTGAGCAAACTGGGGACAAGCAAGAGGAGAAGCTGCTCACTGTCACCAAACCATCCTCCTCCCATGTGTCGATCATCCTCTTATTGATTAGAAGGGGTTCCAGATCGCTTTCCCTGCCTAGACTGTCCACATATCTCTCTTCAGCCCTGATGATGGGGAAGTTGCAGCATACAATCTTATAGCATTGTAATGTAAATCTCTGTACCCCTTAAATGTCAGGGTCCTGAAAGAAATCCCTGGTTATCCCTCCTTTGCTGCCCTCTGTCGGGAATTGGTCTGACCATCACACTCTCCCTCCTGGGGCAGGTACCATTTGGGGCCGGCGACAGTTAACAAGACTGCCAGTAGTTTGAGTGTGGTCCATACCTGACCCATTTCTGCAGCATCATCTTAACTTATATTGGGTGTAGCTCTTTGTTAAATGTGTAGCAGTTTGGATTGGTAGATAGAGGATTTGATGCATGAATGACTGGATGCATAAGTGAGTGAATACATTTGCAAGATAGCAACCCGGGATAAGAGATGAAACTTACTTGTGGAATATTTTTTCTCTGTATAAAACAGACACAATTGAAAATGGAACCCTCAGTCTGGATCATGCTCTAACTAACTGAGCTATTCTGCCCAGAAAGACACATCATGGCATTGATTAAGCCTTTCTTGCTTGGGCCCATTGTGGTGGTAATTATGGCCATACTACCAAGGCATTTCTTGAGGACAGGCCTGTTGGAGGGCAGGTGGCCAAATATTTCCACTGACTTGTTCTCTTTTTTTTTCCCCCTTTTCAGATTATCAAGGAGGTCCCTCCACCCCCTGCAGAGGAGAGTGAGGTAAGTGACAAGAGCAGGGTGCAGCGGGATGGACAGAGTGGTAAAGTGGAGCAGAGAGTGGGCTGGGCTGGCCCAGGACTCAGGCCCCTGCAACACAGAGCTGAGTCAGGCCCAGGCTCCCATTGTATCTGAGGTAGCAGGGAGGGAAGTTTTTGGTCCTTTCCGAACCAAGGTTGAACAAACTGGACTGACCAAGGTTAACAGAAACTGAACTGAACTGCAGCCACGGACAGAATAGTTTGGGAGCATTTTCCACCTGCAGAGATAAAATCTGAGATGCAAATATAAATATTTTTATCAATACAATTTTTCCCTTTAAAACGGACATTTTAGATTTCTCTTTTCCCTGCAGAGACTATGCTTCATGTATGTAGATCAGGGCAAATTTGATACATTCTCCAAACAATTAGTGATTCTAGGAACAGCCTGATGCTGAAGTATTCCATTTTTCTTTAATTTAACACAATGCCTAAAGATTAGCCAGGCAGTAATAATAATGTATGGGAGGGCGGGGGAGGTGGTGGTGGGAGAAGATATGCTAATATCCTGGCCTTGCTCCCAAATCTTCATCATTTGAAGGGAGGAAAAACATCTTAGACTCCACCATAAATGGGCCAGTAAGCAGTTCTGGTGCAAGCGTGGCCTAGAGTAGAATATGGTGGAGGCATTAAAGGCTAATGGTGAGAAGGAGAATCCCTGGGCCGGAGTACCCGGCTGGTGGCTTTTCTGATCCTCTGATCACTCTCAGAGCAACAGGCCTCCTTTGGATGCATCACTCACCAATTTAGAAGCCAGGGTACAGGTCTGAAAACAGTGGGATCAAAAGACACAGGGGTGAGGATTCAAGTTCACAGTCCTCAATCCCTAAGGTCTATTGTATGCAAACTGAGCACTGCCTCCTGGCCATTCCTCTAACCAATGCCTTCATCAAGTTTCCTGCATACAGAAAGAATAATGATTGAATTTAACATTCCACCAGTCTGTTATATCCTGAACCATATGCATGTAAGCCAAGGGATTTAATAGCTGCACTCAATTAAAGCACATATTGTTGGAATGCTAACTTTTTGCCCAGAAATCAAGGGAGGAAATTACATTGCTGTGCAAAGAGGGAGGATAAAACCCTCTTTACATCCACAAAAGCCTTTCTTAATCCTTCAAGAGAAAGCACCGTGGCTAGTTCCACGGGTTCCAATTTGGCTGTGTTTCTGTTATGTGCAGCTGTCTCTTATATTCCCAAAGGAAAATAGGGCAAGAGGCTTTTGCTTGATGAAGTTGCTCTGTTTGCCCCGAGGTGAAGAATGTTCCCTCCCCTTATTATGTTCAGTTAAAGGAGCTGTTGCCCTTTTTTCTGGTGCTGACTCTGCATTTGCCTTTGGAAGCAGCCACTGTGGTCGAAACACACCAGGGGACTTAGGTACAAGACCGTGGGGTGTGGTTTACCCAAAACCACCTAGTTTCATCTAATATTTCTATAGAAGTCCTACTTTTACCTGAAGAAGGCAGACCTGGCTTCTGAAACAGAAGGACAACCCTAGGATGCTTGAGATCTAAAGGGTTGTGTTAGACCTCAAGGAGCTTCTGGGCTGGCTGGGGCAGACTGCAGGCTGTGCTGATCACTCAACATGTTTGTTGGCCTTGAAAGTTCCTTGGCCTTGTGAGTTAAGCAGCCCTAATCTCCTTCCTAATATGTTTCAGCAGAAAAAAAGAAAGAAAGAAAGAAAGAAATCCCACAGGAACAGATAACATAATCTATACCTACATAGTATCTTACACAGTGCCCTGAAAATCATAGTCTGAATCTAGACTTCTAGAACCCTCTCCATTCCAGCTCCCTGCATTTAAATCCTGTCAATCCTTCAGGTACAGCTCATGTGCTATTATCTCCACAAAACGCTCTATAATTCCTTCCATCAGGACTAATTTCTCATTTCCCCCTTCTCTGCATTCCCAGGGTATTTTATTGATCTTTTCTTCTGCATCAAAGGTTAAGTTCATTAGCTACTTGAAGGTCAGGATCTATATCTCATTAATCACGGATTTATCCCCGAAGAGCTTAACACAGTGTCTAACACTCAATAGCTCTCTGAAGTCAAACGCTCTGCCATATATGTGAACAAGTTCGGTATTATTTATCCAAGCTTTTATCAGTTCTATAAGCTTCATATCCTAAGGGAGACACATGTACTATTTAAATAGCTAAACTTAGAATGAACACAACTTTATAACAAGCTCTCAGTGGTCCTCTTTAATAAGGAATTATCAAAATGCATAATATAAAAAAGCATGACTTTTCAAGATTCCATGCAACCAACAGTGATACCTCTATATAAAGAGAGGACAAAGAAAAATTTTGAGACCTCAACAAAAGCAAGAAGGCTCAATTTTAACAACTAAGATGGGTATTTCTTGGGTTGAGAATCCTCTCTAATTGGCAGCAGAGTGAGGATTCCTCATGAAGCCTCTAGCTACTCCAAAATACTGGCAGCTTAAGGGGGAACCCAATAATGGAGTACTTCATCTGATGATTCAGTTCTAAATCACCTTCAATGGTTTTTCTGTTGGGGAGGGAGAGGGATGCATATTGAAGGCATTGACGGTGGGCATGCAATTAACCATAAGCACCTGGCCTTGAATAATGAACTTATTTTTAGGTTCATTATCATGCTCACTCGTCCTAACAATTTCTCTGTGGCAAGAATTTTTAGATGCGAAAACCGAGCTATGGAAAAATTATACAACTTGTCTAGGAACAGACAAGTTGAACCCCTTCACAGCTATGTCTACACAGACAGCCAGAGTAGATCCCCACTCTGAAAGGCAGAAGGCCAAGCTACTGCCAGGCATCTTCTTTCCAGTGGTCATCAAGTACACACTCTCATGCGCACACACACACAGACACACACACACACACGTACGCCCCAAACAGAAGTCCTAGAACAGTTTCAGAATTCAATATTCTGTATGTCAATAGTTTGAAAAAGGAACATCATTATTAAAAAAGTAAATACACTATCCTTCACTGAAGAATACAGGACAATCACAGTGCTGTCCTTAATCATTGCGTGTATTTGAAGAGATAGGATATGGGGTCATGACATGTTAAATGCAACTCAGAAGGGGGAAATCTCAAGTCAGTTGGGATTTTTTGTATTTACATAGAGAAGTGTTGTTGGACTTTTCTGACTTGCCAATTCACTCCTAGGAATTCATCTCCAAGACTGCCATTGAGGGTGACTTCTCTGGCTTCTCCCCAAAGACTTCAGATGAGACAGGATAGCTAGTTCTACCTCGGGTTCTGCCCCCCAGAGCCTCGTGGGCCTGGGAGTTTCAGTGGCCTTGGTCCTTTACTCATGTCATCACCCTCACCAAACATGTTCCTCTATAAACGTGGACAATCTTGTTGACAGTTGTATTCCTTCCGTTGTCTTTATTTTTCTCAAAATATAGCCCTGTGCTGGCAAGTAGTGGGGGGCTCAACTCCAGTTGCTTGAGTGAGTAAATGAAGGAATAGACAAATAAGGGGCTGTTGTCGGTGGCCATATAGGGCTTATCATAAGGGTTTAAAATGTGTTACAGGTCAATGAAATGTTAAATGAAACCATTTCCTTGGGCTCAATTCTCTTTCAGGTCCATTCTCTTTTCCATAGATCATTCCCACTGGTACATGCAGTGCAGTGAATTGAGGGTTGAGAGTTTGTTTGGCCCATGATAGAGCACTGAATCAAAGACTTCTTCACAGAATAGGTTACATGCCAGCGATATTCTAAATGATAAGTAGACGTAGAGGAAGGATGTTCCGAGCATATGGAGCCATGAATGCTGAAGCATGTGCTTGTACCTAAGCCTGGTATGACTGGAAAGATGGCAAAATTCAGTGTCCAAGGGCAGCACAGGACAAATCCAATTATGGGCTAACCAAATGCGTGTGTCAGATTCCATGTTCTAGAGCTATTTCTTCCGGGAGCAGGGCTGCCTGAGGACAAGCAGTTCAGAAGGGGCCTCTACCATCTGAGTAATGGTGCAGCCACTTTTACCCAAACAGCAGCCAACATGTCTGGGGCCACCACATCCGTTAAGATTTATAGATAACTTCCCCTGATGGGAAACCAGCATCCCTCCCTAATCTCTGCGGTTTCTTCCGGCACCACTGACTCCTACCTCTTGCTTAGGCCTTATCTCATCTTCTTCATTTGCCAAACACCATCTTGCAAACCTGATTCCCACACTCCCCCCAAGGCATCCCTGGCACAAGACCGTCTGCAGAAGGGCCTTAAAAAAAGTACAAGGGTGAGTTGCAACACAGTTCACCAGGAGGCTCTTGGGGCCCTCTTCTCAGGTGGACCCTGGCAGTTTCCTGGCATCTCAGCTCCACTCTCTTGTGCCCATTTCTGCTGGCTGCCCGCAAACCCTCCACCCCTACTACTTTGCTCACCCAAAGCAATGTGGCTTAGCCTGTCTGTCCTCCAGTGATCACAGAGGATTTGTGTACCAGAAGTTCTTTCTCACCCTGCTAATGTTCTTGAAGGGCAGTGTGAGAGGGCCTCTGCAAGAGAGACTTTATACTTCATTCAAGGTAGAGATTCACTTCAGGTGCTGCCAATTTTCTTTGTGGCATTGCTGGGGACTGTGATTTTACTCCATCAGTTTTTGGCCAAATGAAAAGACACATCAAAGATTCCCTTCTCTTCTGAAGATTGCAAAACCCTCCCGTCTCTAGAATGTGTAAACAGAGCCATGGTAACTGCAGGGAAATTCTGACTCTCCCGTTGGTCAAACCCTGGGCCTTTGTGTTGTCTTTGCTGTTGTTGTTTGAGTTTGGCAGGCGAGCTCGGGTCAGGGGATTACACGGCAGGCTTGGTGGAGCAGATTGAAGTCCCGGCATTTCCTGTTGTGGAAAGGCCAGCCCCTGCTGCACATGCTCAGGAGAGCGCAGACCAGAGGCTGCAGCAAGTCCGTGGTGGGAGGGAGGATGTAAGGAAGAGCAGCTCTGGGTGCAAATAGGGGGGAGATCCAGGCATCAGGGAACAGGACCAGAACTTCAACTCCACTGGTCCCTTCATTTCTCTGGATCTGACTGTCCTCTCCTGTGCAATGAAAAGGCCCTAATAAATGGTCTCCAATGTTTGTACTCCTGTTCTTTAAAAAAATTAGGAGACTCATGAGACCATTTCAGTTCCCTGCTGAATAAGTCAGCTTTATTCTTGGAGTTTCTTACATGCTTGGTGCTGTTATGTTCAGTTTTGGGTGATATCATTTCATTTATCTCCTTTGGGAAAGAAACTGCACTAGACCAGGAGTGAAGCCACATTTCCTATATGACACACAGACACATACACCCGCCTCCAGGGATACTTGAACCGTGTGTGTAAGATACGTAAGGGTCTTGGTTTAACATCCTAAACTTTCTGAGGTTCTATCATAAAGTAAAATAGTGTGAATGTGTTATTTGGGGCTCTTTGGTGTTATTTTACTATTTTATCATGTGCTATAGTCATAAATCTTCAAGATTAGCAGATACAAGGGGGAAGAAGTAGAAAAGTAGCATTTATTTGGTACCACCAAATGACTGGAAAAGCAAAACCAAAGGACAAAACCCAGAACTTTGCCAACACTGAAAAACAAATGGGAGTGAGGCTACCTGGACTCGAAAGCAGTTCTGTCACCTATAAACTGGGTGACCTGAGACCCTTAACCTCTATATTCCTCCTCCCTAAAATGAACATAATAGCACCACCTACCATGCCGCCTGCTGTGAGATTAAAAGGTTAATGTCAAGCACTTGGAAGAGTGACTGGCACATACATGGTAAAGACTTCCTAAATTCAACTAGTTATCATGAATTCGGTATCTGGTTATTGATCACCTCCTGTGAACCAGCTCCATACAAGACCTAGAATACAAGGGTCAACAAAATACACTCTGTGTTCAGGACCCACAGTCCCTGGGGAAGAAAGATCTGTTTTAAAGAGACAGAAAGACCAGCCCAGTGTCAGCTGCCAAGATGTTGCAAATCCTCTGGTCTGCTGTGATCGTGTCTTTTAAGATATAGAAATTTTTGGGGGGCGCCTGGGTGGCGCAGTCAGTTAAGCGTCCGACTTCAGCCAGGTCACGATCTCGCGGTCCGTGAGTTCGAGCCCCGCGTCGGGCTCTGGGCTGATGGCTCAGAGCCTGGAGCCTGTTTCCGATTCTGTGTCTCCTTCTCTCGCTGCCCCTCCCCCGTTCATGCTCTGTCTCTCTCTGTCCCAAAAATAAATAAACGTTGAAAAAAAAATAAAGAAAGAAAGAAATAATTAAAAAAATAAATAAATAAAAATAAAAAGATATAGACATTTTTTTGATTTTCTAAAAAGAAGCCTGCCCGTCCCAAGCACAGTAAGTCACCCAGAGAGTCTCCATGTGTTACTGTGGTGCTTTGTCATCTCTGGGTCTCTGTATTGCTGACCACTTGTCCTTGCTTTGTTCCTTGCCTCCTGCATGGGATCCCCTTTCCACCCACTGATAGAATTGGCCCTACCTAGGACTCCAGTCTGAGTCCTTGACTCTCCAGTACCACCAACACAGGCTGTGGGAAGCAGGCCTGTTCTGAGGATTTTCAGCCTCTTTGGCTTGTTCTTCTGTTTTGCAGACTCCTTTTTTGCAGCTTCCTTTCTTTACCCAGGAGGGAAATCATGCTACTCCTCTGTCACCCACCTGTGACTGTAGATGGTGGAGATTTTTCTCCCCTCAACAGGAATAATTACGGTGCCAAGATAAGGAGCAGTTTTGCTAATTAGCCTTCTCTTTTCCATCCATAAAGTTACAAGTTCCTCTTGTTTTCTCCCTTCATCTTAAAAAATACAGTAAGCGCTAGCTTCTTGTCACTGAACTAAGTGGCAGACACTGAGTTAACTGCTTTATTTGAATCACTTCATTTAATTTGTTTGTAAATTCAACAGATAACTCTTGGGCACCTCCCACATTCTAGGTGCCATTCTAAAAGCTGAAAATGCAATGGTAAACATGACGAGTAAACAGAGGCTTCCATGGAACTTACACTCCAGCCAATAGTAAATAAATATCAAGGCATGAAAGGGTCCATAACTGAAACTGAAACAGACTGATGGGATGAGGAGACTGGGGCTGCTTTAGACGGATGTCCAGGGAAGTCCTCTCAAAGAGTGATAGGAAGGATCCGGCCATGAGAAGAGCAAGGCAAGAGCATTCTTGGGTCAGGGGACAGCTTGTGCACAGGCCTCGAGACAGGAATGTGCTCTTTGAGGGACAGAGGGAGGGCAAGCAGGTTGGAGTACAGGGAGGTGGAGTGTGGTAAGGAAGAAGGCTGGAGAGGTGAGCCAAGGCCAGAGCTCACAGGGCAGAGCTGGGTTTGGATTTTCCTCTGCTGCTTTGTGGAAAACGGATTGTAGGCGAGGAACACAGCAGGGAAGCCAGTCAGTGGCTACTGCAGTATCCTACAGAAAGCGGAGGGGGCTTGGGACCAGTGTGGTGGGGTGGGGATGGAGGTGGAGGTGGAGAAGTCATAGCTGTGGGGTCTTTTAGAAGTAAGGTCAACAGAATCTGCTGGCAAGTTGAGATGAGGTGGGGGGAGGGGGGATTCAAGGGTGACTCCAGGCAGTGGGGAATACTGCAGGACGAGCAAGTTTAAGATGAGGAGACGATGGGGAGACTCCTCTTTGACGTGGTACTACTGAGATGGCTATTAGTCCCCTGAAGGGAGATGTCAATGTCGAGTCAGCAGTTGGGTTCAGAGGAATCGGGGATAAAGATAGAAACACAAGTCATCAGCATGTAGATGGGATTAGGTGAACCGCCCTACGAAAGAGTAGAGATGCAGCAGAGAATGGGTTCCTGGATTGTGCTACAACCTAAGGAGGCAGGAGCGCTTTTACCCCCGCTTTACTGATAAGGAAGATAAACTCAGATAGCTTAAGTGACTTGCCCCACGGACGGCCTAGGAAGCTCTGAGGTTTAACCCAGGCAGTCGATTCCCATTCACTTTGCCAAAGTGGACACGTACATACAGCAGTGGTGCTTTGCTTCCTTCACATATGACAATCTCTCTGCAGGAAGAAGATGACGATGGTCTGCCCAAAAAAAAGTGGCCTACTGTAGATGCCTCTTACTATGGTGGGCGAGGCGTTGGAGGCATTAAAAGGATGGAGGTAAGATACAGCTTCAAGTACTCACATCTCTGTGCCGACGACTCCGTGATGGAAAACCAGATAAAAGTGGTGAAAGCTCATACTTGAGGTCTGGTGGGAATTTGGATTATAAGGCGTCAGATGGAGAGATGGCAGGTACACCCCTTTAACTGTGCACCCCCATATCTTGCCCACCACTTACAGTAATTTGTTTATCTGCTCAAACACCTCAGTGGTTTCCTCTCCCACTGGAATACAGTCCAAAGTTCTTTCCTGGGCCTGCAGGGCCGTTGTACATGCTGTCCCCAGACTGGACAATTCCTCCCCTAAACATCCATCTGTGTGATTTGCTCTCCCTGCCCCTTCAAACCTCTCTCTTTCCCTTTTTCCACACCCTCCTTCCTCTTCCCTGGCCCTAAAAACCCAAAGGAATTGGGGAGTGGGTAGCACTCACATTGCACATCACACATGTATGTATGATGCCCATCTCCAGAGGCATTTTACTGTATTTTGTCATTTTGTTTTATTCTATGTTATTTATTGTAGGTTCGCTGGGGAGAAAAGGGTTCCACAGAAGAAGGTGCTAAGTTGGAAAAAGCAAAGAATGCGAGAGTCAAGATGCCAGAGCAGGAGTACGAATTCCCCGAACCTCGAAATCTCAACAACAACATGCGTCGGCCCTCTTCCCCCCGGAAGTGGTACTCGCCAATCAAGGTGTGTCCCTTTCTACTCAGAAACCCATCATCTCTCCTGATAAAATGCTCACATAGCAAGACTCAGATTCTTTTGACATGATAAAATATCAAACCAAATCCCAGGTATCACAAAGGAACAAATTTCTAAAATCATGGACTTAAAAGTACACGTACTTATTTTCTCTATTTCCACATTATCAAAGTTGAAACTAGGCTTTTTAAAATCACCACAGCTGGGGTGCCTCATGGTTCAGTTAAGCGTCTGACTCTGAGTTTGGGCTCAGGTCACGATCTCACGGTTGGTGGGATCGAGTCCGGTATCAGGCTTTGCACCGACAGCATGGAGCCTGCTTGGGATTCTCTATCTCTCTTTCTCTCTCTCTCTCTCTCTCTCTGCTGCTCCCCCACTCATGCTCACTCTCTCTCTCTCAAAATAAATAAACATTTTTTAAAAATCACCATGGCAAACTAGCAGAATCCAAGTGGACTATATGAGTCAAGAGACTGGAGTAGTAACCCCAGAAGATCACATAAATTCCTGTAACATCTCTCAGCTTCATTGGTAGACAGTTCCACTATCTAACAAAAATGGCAGCATTCCCCTTGATGCCTTATCTCTCTTCCTCTTGCCATAACACAAGCCAATTCCCCTTTCTCCAAGCTTCCCGCCAGTGCGTCATGTGTTGGCCATGGATTTAGGACTCACTTGTCCTGTCTGTGAGCAAAACCACCCCCCCCCTTTTCTTTTCTCCACTATCTCTCTTCCCCTGTATATCTCCAGAGCTTAAATCTCTTCGGCTTATTAGGGAATTTCAGCTATAGAAGGTAGCTAGTGCTTCCTGAAGACTTCTTTTCTCTTCCTCTTGTTCTTCCTCTATTTCTATACTGCAAACAGAAACTGGGCCAATTCCAAGGCCTCAAGTCAGAAGGACCCAGTTTAAGAGCCAGCTCGCATCATGCACATATACACATGCACCCACACAGTCTCACCCTTCTTCCAGTAAGAGCAAAAATACTACTCATCATCATTCACTGAGTTATTTGCTAATTTAAAAAAAATTTTTTTAATGTTTTATTTATTCTTGAGAGAAAGAGAGACAGAGCATGAGTGAGGGAGGGGCAGAGAGAGAGAGGGACACAGAATCCGAAGCAGACTCCAGGCTCCGAGCTGTCAACACAGAGCCCGACATGGGGCTCGAACTCACGAGCCGAGCAGTGAGATCATGACCTGAGGCGAAGTCAGATGCTCAACAGACTGAGCCACCCAGGCACCCCAGTTATTTGCTAATTTTAGAGCAGCACTTCTCCTATGAAATCAAAAGAAATACATTTTTTAAAAATTTTCTTTATTGCTTATTTATTTTTGAGAGAGAGAGAGAAAGAGACAGTATGAACAGGGGAGAGGCAGAGAGAGAGGGAGACACAGAATCTGAAGCAGGCTCCAGGCTCTGAGCTGTCAGCACAGAGCCCGACGCAGGGTCGAACTGACAAACCGCAAGATCATGACCTGAGCCAAAGTTGGACGCTTAACTGCCTGAGCCACGCAGGCGCCGCAAAAGAAATAACCATTTTAAACAATGGAGTGACATTTCATTGGTAATTGTCTCTTCTCAGCCAAGCTGGCTCATGCTCACACTAATTGGCAGTGTATTTTCGTTTTGGTTTGCTGTGTTTAAAGCAAGGAGATTCTTTTTTAAGATAAGTGCGCTCACCCCCTCCCACCCCACCCCACCTCACCCCACCCCAGCCAATGGCTTGAACTCTGGAAAGATGTGGGCGAGATGTAGCTTGCTTGACTAACAGCTGGTTGCTTCTAATTATTTTCTAATGCAGAACATGCAATGGCGTGCATGCATGTGCAGACAGGAAGGAGCCAAATAGAACCTCAGAGATGAAGAAGAAAGGGAATTTTCTATTAGGTCGTTTTTAGGCATCTATACCTTGTGACTAACATGACATATTTGGTTATCGCCAGGTTTTCATTTCTGTAATCCTGGACTTTGAAAGAACATTAATTCTGCTTGAAGAATCCAATTTCTGCTTGAGAGAATGTTATTCCTCCATCACCAGTGGTTTAGGACTGAGTTTTATGAAGTAAATAGGGATACAAACAACTGGATGCATACGTCTAAAAACATTCCCAACACCCACTTGGAGTTAGCATCAACGAGCGTTTGTTGTGTACCTAGTATGTGCTGGGTACTGCCAATACTAAGTATACAGAGGTTCTCAACCCTGGCTGAGTATCAGAATCACCCTGAGAGCTTTAAAAATACAGATTCCCAGGCCTAATGACTTACTCTCACAAAAGGCTTTCATAGGCACACAGGCTGTCTGTCACAACTTGCTTTGCTTTTTCTCGGTGAAACTCCTTTTCCCCCCAGTGCCTCCCTTTCTAACATCAAAACTCCCTAAGCCACACCCCTCTGTGGCCCCCAATTATCGTTACCTCCACAGCCTCTGCTCATGAGCCTCCTCCTTAGTCATTGTGTCCCACTGCTGGTTCTCACAGTGTGGTCCCTGGACCACCAACATCAACATCCCCCAGGAACTTGTTGGAAATGCACATTCTCAGGCCCAACCCAGATGTACTGAATCAACAACTTCAGGGGTGGGGCCCAGCCATCTGGGATTGAACAAGCCCACTTAAGAAATTGTCACTGAAGGGGCGCCTGGGTGGCTCAGTCAGTTGAGCGTCCGACTTCGGCTCAGGGCATGATCTCACGGTCTGTGGGTTCGAGCCCCGCATCGGGCTCTGTGCTAACAGCTCAGAGCCTGCAGCCTGCTTCCGATCCTGTGTCTCCCTCTCTCGCTGCCCTCTCCCCCACTCTCACTTTGTCTCATTCTGTCTCTCAAAAATAAATAAATGTAAAAAAAATTTAAAAAAAAATTGTCACCTAAGGTTCCAGCCACACTGCCGTATAGAAGGTTCCCTGAGGGCAGGAACCTTGGCACCTGGCCAAAAGATCATGACCACACCTCAGCAATTTGTCAGAAGTCTCTGCAAGGAGGCCCACGTTAGATTTCATAGCCTATTTCTACCACAGACGCAACGGCGGGATTAATGTTAAATGGTTGAGAATCTGAGTGTCAAGGAAGCCCCGGACAGCCAGATGGGAAAGATGTGTGATGTCGGTGGACGGGCACAGCCCCTCAGCAGTACTGTCATACTCTGACATGGGAACGGTCACTTTGCCTTCCTGCTGGTGGAGCAGCTCAAGCCAAGGCCTGCTCAGCTCCCTCTATACAATAGTCCGCTAGTGTGATTGCTCATATGTGAGTCTTCTCTCCACCAGATTTGACCCCCTGGGGGCACCACTTCTGCTTAACTCATCTTTGAACCTGCAGGAAACAGCACTGTACCTGGCATAGCACAGGGACTCCGCCATCTCTTTTTAAAGAGCTGACACATAAGTTTAATTACAAAACCACTCCCAGAGTGTCCTGCTGGTGAGACTATCTCCTGTGATGTGCACAGATCGCTTTGGTACCATCAGTTCAAAGAAGGTGACATTCTTCTTGCCATCACTTTGAGGGGAGGAGAGAAAAAGAGGTCACCTTATGTGTTGAGGGAAGGGTGAGAACAAGGAGGTTTCAGAATAGAAGCACAGAAAGGAATTCAAAAGTAAAATTGTATACTGTCTCTCAAGAAGAAGGGCAGACTTGCTCCCAGAACGTCAGCATTCATATTGTTTAACAAGTTTCATGCTCCGTGATGAGCCCCATCTTAGCCATGGTGCCTGCGGATGTCACTGGGCCTTAGAAAAACATTTAGCCTCACATAGTGCTGTAAACTCTGCTTCCCTTTCATGAACCCTCTCGCTGGATTTGTCACAGTCTGGGCAGGAAATAGAAGCACACTCAAGAGGGTTGAACTTTTGGTGAGGGCAGGGTTAAGAGAACCCACAGAGATGGCCAGGGATTCAGGGACTGGCAACCAGTGAGAGCTGTTACCCCCCTAGGCCTGAAGGATAAGGACGGGAGATGGTATCATTTGAGCCAGTGACCAGAAGAGGCCACCCAGTGGGAGCTGTGGCCATAGCAAGGGAATCAGCAATCTAAATCTGCCCTACCGCCTGTTTTTTATATGACCCACAAACTAAGAGTGGTTTTTATTATTTTTAAATGGTTTTGTAAGTTCCTATATAATACCCTAGAGTTTGCCTCAAGCTACAAAGCTTAAAATATTTACTCTATGCCCTTTACAGAAAATGTTTACAGATCCCTCTCCTAAAAGAATGCAGCCACCGAGGAAGGCAGGGGGTCAGGGAGGGAACAGAAGGAATAAATGCCCCGACCTCTCCCTCATCTTGCCCTCATCTTGCCCTCATCTCCTTCTGGTACACCTATCGGCCAAACCAAAGGGCAACCAGGTGGTGTTTTCTGTAGAGGTCAGGCCTCTGGGGCATAGAGCTAGGAGGACAGAGAAAGGCAGAGAGTGGATGGGGGCATGCAGCTCATGCAGAATGACCAGTCCATTCTCTGCCCCCGCTATAAATAGGGAGAACACTCCCACCCAATGTAAAACTTTCAAGAGACACTGGAAAGACTTAGCTCCCCAGGGAAAGTGGTCAGAATCATACACATCTTTAAATGGATTGCATTCGACTCACTTTTTTCATGCATGTTATAAAATCGATATGAGAAGCAGAGAGGCAGGTGAGCGCATCTGCTAAGCAAACCCAGGAGGAACTCATCAAGAGACGAAGTCCACATCGGGCTTCTCTCCCCCATTCCCCAGTCTGATTTAGGGCACTGACCACAGCAACCACACTTCACCCTTTCCTCATTCCAGGCTCATGACCAGGAAATTTTCCGATATTCGGCCTTAATTTTCCTTTGCTCCGTTTTCACCCCCTGGATTTACAGTACCCCATGCTTCTCATTAAATTGGGACTGACCATTTCAGACAAGTGAAGTAATGCCCAGATATATGGCCTCCAGATAGATTAAAACCAGGACTGTTTTCAGGTTTGCTGGAAAGCTTGCAGCCTTTAGAGAAACCATTTTCTCCCTTTCCAGTAGCTCCTCCACAGGACCGAAAATGGCAGAAGTGACAGCTGAAGGACAAAAGCCAGACCCTGGATGGCCAGGAAGACTGGCTGTTCTTTGCACGAGAGCCAGACCATGAAGGGGCAGGGTTAGGTCATACTCATTGTGAGGCCTGGGGAGGAGCGGCGGTGGGGGGGGGGGGGGGTCTTCTGTTCTCTTCATTTTCTGTCAGGCCAACCTTCATCCCTGGCCTACAGCACCTTGACCTTATAATCAAGCAGCATTCAGTCATGAAACCATGCTGGATGGAGCCCTATGTAGCCCAGTAAGACATACCAAAGCCTTAAGTATTGTCAGATGGGCTGTTGATGTTAAACAGACGTTTTTTATCCCTTTCTGGCTACTTTTTATAATGGCTCCAAACTTTTTTTAAACAAAGACCAAAACTAAAAAAGAACAAAACAAAAATCACCCTGTGTGAGTGTGTGCTAGTGTGTGTGTGTGTGTGTGTGTGTGTGTGTGTGTGTGTGTCTCTAACGTTATGCATTAATTCATTTCATCTGAGGAGAAGCATGGGCTGCAATATTTACCATAGATTTTAAGGTGTAAAAATTCAGATGTTAGTCTCTAATAGCTCTATCGTTGACCTACCCTCAAAATTCTCCATCTCTGACTAACTTACAAGCAGCTCAGGCAGACAACCTAGAAGAGAAGACACAGCTGCTGCTTGGCCAAATTTTTTAAAAAGGAGAGAAAAAGAAGCTCAGCCCCAAACCCCAGGCACCACGATGCTTTGAATGACGGCTGCGTAAACATTCCCCACCCTGCCTTATTGTTTAGGAAGAAACAAAATGGAGAGTTGACCTAGAACTCCCAGTTTGCCTGCCTTTGTGGATTGGAAGGTAGTCTGAGCATGAGGTACAGTGTGGAAGCCTGAAATTGGTAAATTTCTCATTTTATAGTGAAAATGTATCAATTTCCTATGAAAGAAAGCTATATTTAAATTCCAGCTAATATATTCTGACAGAGAGTCCCAGGGTTAATAGGGAAATCTTTATTTCCAGCTTCACAGAAGCAGTTGGGCATTTCTCCTGGGGAGGGACCATGTCTTGAATTGGGTCCTATGGAGAGGCCTGTGCATCATGGTCACTCAAATCTGAGATAAATAGGGAGTCAACTCAAAGTCTCCTTCCCCCCACCCCCAGACTTCGGGTAAATCCCAGGAACCGGTTGGAAAAATCCCCTGAGGCTCTTCACACCCCGAAGGGATATTATTAAAAACCTCATTAGCTGCTGTCTTGAAATGACAGCTTTCTGCCTCCATTCAGAAAAATAAAGGCACCAGCAGCTTTTGTTATGCACTTCTCTTTGACCTTAGGGGGTAATTTTGTATCCTCTTCTTGGTTAGAAACCCACTTTTCTAAAACTTCCTTCAGCTCTTGCATTAAAAGCTATAAAAAGCTGACGAGGGAGCAGGAGAGGTTGGGTGTGTGGATTACCCAGGTGGTGTCCTATGCCACAGAGGTGGGACTTTGGGCTCATTGGTGGCACCGCCAGAACTCAGAACACTGAGAATAAAACTGGAACTAACTAACTGGTCTCACCTTGGCCAGAGGAACCCAAGGACAGCAGCTCACCTGGGTGAAATGCATACTGCAGGCCGGGCACAATTCCAGGGGCTTCCCACACACCACACTCTTGCTCCTTTATTTTACAACCCTCAAAAGTAGAAACTACTACTACTCCCATTTACAAATGGAAAAACAAAGGCACAGAGAGTTTAGGTGACTTGACTAAATTCATACTGCTAGTAAGATGTTTCCTGGTTTATTTTATTAACTGCAAAGCATCCATTAGAGCTAGCAATGAAATCCATCATTAATCAAACAGGAGAGAGGACTGGGGGGGTGGGGGTGGGGGGGGTGCCTGGAGGTAAAGGACCAATCAGGAAACTGTTGGCAGGATGAGTGACAGATGATGAGGGTCTGGGCCAGGCAGTAGCCATGGAGACAGTGGGGCAGGATGGACAGGAAGCAGTGACAGGAGAGCTGTGACAGAGAGAAAGTCCACAAGACATGGTTGGAGTTGAATATGAGGAGGTGGCAGAGGGCAAGGAGGTGACAGTGAGTCTCTGGTGTCCAGCTTGCCCGTGTGGATGTCGGCAGTGCCAGGAACCAAGCAGGGTATGCAAAAGGAGGAACTGGTTGGGGGAAGATAGCTAGTTCCGTTTTTAATACCTGTGATAACTTCTGCATGACAACTAAGATTTGGTAGGTGACTGGATTGGGAGCTCAGGAGAGGACTAAGCTGAAGGTAGAATTTGTGAGCCATCAGCAGAGAGATGGAAGTTGACCCCAGAGACTAGGTGAGAGCCTCCCAGGTGGATCACTCAGCCTGAGGGAGAGGCTTGAAGAGGGCTGAAGGGAGGACCAGGTAGAAGCTGAAAAGGCCTATCTGGGGAGGAAGGAAGGAGCAGGCAGAGGCTGATGGCACTGAGGCCAAGGGAAAGTGTAAAGAAAGGAGAAGCCCAGTGCATCAGATCTAAGAATCAAGTAAAATGCTGGGGCACCTGGGTGGCTCAGTCGGTTGAGCCTCCGACTTCGGCTTAGGTGATGGTCTCATAGTTTGTGGGTTCGAGCCCCGCATCAGGCTCTGTGCTGCCGCTTGCTCAGAGCCTGGACCCTGTTTTAGATTCTGTGTCTCCTTCTCTCTCTGCCCCTCCCCCGCTCACATTTCGTCTCACTCTGTTTCTCAAAAATAAATAAATGTAAAAAAAAAAATTAAAAAAGAAAAATGAGACCCAACGGTGGCCAAGGCACTTGGCAGTTGGGATCCATTGGTGGCCTTAGCAAGTGCAGCTTGGTGAAGCACTGTGGCCAAACGCTGCAAGAGAGGCCAGCCCACAGCATGCTGGAGGGGAGTGAGAAGTGTGGCCTGAAGGAAGTGGGCAGGGGTTGGCCGAGCACAGAATGGAGGATGGATGGATACACGCTTGTCAAGTTCACATTATTGATTTCTTACACTCTATATTGCATTCTTTTCCATCTTTCTTCAGAGCCTCCCAAGTGATCATTTTCATGACTTTTCCATGATCATAGGTAACATTTAACGAATACTTTCTTTGAGCTAAGTATCTAACTTCAATATCTAATTGGGTAGTTACCTGATAGGGTAGATAGTACCATTGTGTCCATTTTAAAGATGAGAAAAGTGAGGCTTAGGGAGATGAAACAGCTCATCCACAGCTGCAGAACGGGGAGGGCCAGACCCCAAATACCAACTCAGGCAGTGTGAATTGTCACTTTTGGCTTAAACGTCACACAATGACCTGTTGCCACAAGAAAACCTAACTTACTACCGATTCTCATGGTGTTATGCATCCAGGTGGTCTCTGCTCTTTTGCTCTGCCCATAGCTTCAGATTTAAGTTTCTGCAAATACTCTTCCCATCCCCATCTTACTGCTCCTCATTTGTCAAGCAGTTGAGTGATTAGCACACAGAACGCTGTGGGTGGGCTGATTTACAAGGATGAATACTGGGAGTCCCCCCAAAATAGGGAAAGAAAAAGAGGCATTCATCCAGGAAATCCACCTGGTTCCATCCTGAAATATAAATGCTTACCCCAAGGAACCTTCAAGGAAAACACTTAACTGATGATTGAAATGGTTTAATGCAGAAAACCATGCTGAACCCAGCAGCAGTCCCCTCCAGCTTTCTAAAGTCATTTCAAAATATTTTTAGAGGCTTTTGTAAATACTTTGCCAAAAGAGATGAAAAACATAACACTTAGCAAGACAAAGTTTAACCCACAGAACTTGAGCAACAGTTGATAGAAGTTCAAGAGCACATTTTATTTGAATCTAACCCACCAGAAGAGAATGCCAGAACATGAAGTCTTCGAGATGACATTCTTAAATTGATGCTTCCTCTACAAAAGCTTTGTATCAAGGAACTTGAAGTCTTTGGACTTCCCCAGCCTCTCAGCACCATCCTTCAGAGTCCTCTTCCAGATCAGTATCTTCAAACATGCCTCACTGAGACCCAGTAGGAAATACAGTCTGGCTCAGTACATAAGTATGTGTGCGTTGAATGTGCGCTAAAACACTCACCAATATACACACACCCATGCACATTTAACTGATACAAATTTGTCACAAAATAACAGTTATCTTCGTCGTGTGCAAGTGACTCAAATATTCTCTTTCCTATTCTATTTTATTTCTTAAGAATTCTGGTCCTAATACCCAAAACTGTCTCATGAGGGATTGAAGAGTTGCAACCTACCATTTAGAAACCCTATTCTAAAGGATCTAAGTCCAAGTACTCGAGCCAGAAGATCTGCACAAGGAATATAATAGAAAGTATATGAGCTCTGGAATTACACGGCCATAGGGTCCAATCACACCTCCCAATTTACCAGCTCTGTGCTTTAGGCAAGTTAGTTGTTAGTCTGACCTTCCATTTCCTCTCCATAATCCTTTGGGAGTTTGGGAGAGGACGCATGTGGAAGCACCTAGCCCAGCACTTATTTAGTAGCACTGAATGCATGCATTCATCCAACCAAAATTTACTGAGCACTAGGGCTGGGGGTCCAGCAACTAACAACCCAGTGACACCTCTGCTTGCATGGAATTGACATTCCAGGTGGCAGAGACAGACAATAGGCAAATAAACATAGAGTACGTCAGGGATTAATAAAGCCTGTATTTGTTTCCTATTGCTGCTGTAACAAACTACCACTAACTCAGTGACTTCAAACAACACAATTTTGTTATTTTACAGTTCGGGAGGTCAGAAGCTCAAAATAGGTCTCACTGGGCTCAAATCAAGGCGAGGCCAGGGTTGCGTCTCTTTTGGAGGCTTTAGGAGAGAATCTGAATCTTTGTCTTTTCCAGAGACTAGAAGCTGCCCACACTCACTGGTTTATGGCCCCCTCCCTTCCCCAAAGCCAACAACCGTGGGTTGAATCTCGCTCACGTGGAATCCCTCTGACTCTGTGTCTGTCGGCACAACTTCTCTGACTCTGACCCCCCCCCCCGCCTCCCTCTATCAAGGACCCACATGCTTAGGGTCCACCTGCATAACCCAGGATAATCTTCCCATCTCAAGATCCTGTACTTAATCACATCTGCAAAGTCTTTTGCTATGGCAGGTAACATATTAAGGGTTAATACTAAGAGCAAAATTCAATAAATGTCATTGTTGCATTTTAGTATTTGAGACAGGGGAAATGGGCCTCCATTCAGCACGTCTAGGGGACAAGAATGGCCAGAGGCATTAGGCTCCCTTCATCATATGTTGTGAAAACTTCACTCACAGACTCACCCTTCTCACATTCAGCCAATTACCTACAACTCCAAAGGGGTTGTGATTTTGGGTATTCTGAGATTTTTGGTAATCTGTCCCTTGAGCCTGGGATTCCTGAGCAAGTCATAGGTGCTGAGTGAGCCCAGGGATCTGCATCCCAGGGGCCTTCAATTGGTCTGGCCCCATCAATAGTTCTGTTTAGTAGTTTTCCTGAATTTGTCATCATTGTTTCATTCGTGAACTCTGGGCATTAAGTGGGAAGAAAAAACTTCAGTGGAAGTTGAAAAGATTGACTTTGGCGTGAGGATATGCCCAGAAACGCAATGAGAGCAAAAGCTGAGAGCCTGAATGCACTTCTCTGCGTTAGCAAATTTGGGACAGCACCGAAGTCTCATGCATGTATCCTGCATGCACATCAGGGTCTTGTTACATGTCTCTCCTGCAGCCCCCATTTTGAACTTAGGGCCTGGAGAGTCACTTATCCCGTTACGACCACATTGCCAGCGGTACGTTGTTCCCATGACTGAAGAAGCATGGAAAGTTCTACATGTCTATGTTGGCCACTGCTCTGGTTTCATTTGTAATCTTGATGCATTTGGTGTTTTGTTTTGTTTTGTGTTTTCAGGGAAAACTGGATGCCTTGTGGGTCCTACTAAGGAAAGGATATGATCGTGTGTCTGTGATGCGTCCACAGCCAGGAGACACGGTAGGATTCATTAATGGTGTCATACATACTTTGTTTTTCTCTCTCACTCTGAATTTGGTGAGCTAGAATAACTCCAGATATATCAATCTAGCTGTTATTTCCTGTTGTGACAAATCAGATACTAATTTTCAAAATTCTGGGTCCTTTACAAGACCTTACGTGTTGACTTGCTTTTCTGGAAAGGATCTTGACAGAAATAGGTTGAGTTAAACTTCCTAGGACTTGAGCTTCTTATGTTATAGGTACAGCGAGTGAAAGAGGCAGGAGTGGCCCTTCCCTAGGCTGTGCCAGCAGAGAGGCCTGCTGCTCCCCAGCAGCGGTGGCCAGTGGTGACCAACAAGATGCACAAGATGCCAGAGCCACAAGGTGGGGCAAGGGAATGGAGGCCACAGAAAACATCCACCCTCTTCCGGCAGGTGTCAGACCCAACTGGTCTAAGACCTCAGGAGGTCCTTTTACCCTGGTAAGGATTTGCCCCAAAACTGTCAGGGCCAAGCTTAGAGTGTCTCCAACTACAAGGAGGCAGAAAAGGAGGAGTCAGCAGAGACCGCTAGGAACCATCTAGTCCATCTCCATTTTGTGAATGAGAAAATGAAGGACAGGAGAAGCTGAATAACTTGTTCTGTTCCCAGAGTAACAGTGCTGGAAACAAATCCTGTTCTGCTGAAATCACACTGTTGCTCTGTCTTCTCCCTAAATTTTACAAAACAAACTTGGGATGAAATCCTCCCTCAACTACCAGCAAACCACATCTTCCATCCACTTCTCTGGATGTCAGGCACATAGCCCAAAAGCAAAATAAAGGTGTCCGATTTGAAATTCCTTTCAAATCAGGTAGAGAACTTCCTTCTTGGTGGGAAAATTCCAGGCAAGTTACTTAACCTCTCTGAGCTCCATCTTTATAAGGTAAATGATGCTGTGGCTGTTTGGAGAAGGTACTTATAACGAATCTGGCCCAATGCTGAACACCTAGGAATGCTCAATCAATGGTGATTATGATGATTATTTACGTCACGCTTTTCTACTGCCTGTGAAGGGCTGATACAAAAACTCAAAGCATATTGCAACTGACGTGTATCAGGTAAGCCCACAGCTTTCCTTACCCTGCCCACTGTTCAACGAGGCACAGCTCGTAAAACTCAAGAGCACAGCCTGCTAGGCAGGCCCCTCTTCCTTTGCACTGATGACAACGAGTGGTTTGTGGCTGAGGGGATTTGCTCTAAAGTTTCATAGCTTGTGCAATTAGCTTTCCTGCCCCCAGGTTGTGGCAAAAAGAAACCAGGTCATATAAATGCAGGGCTGACTTGGCCCTCATGGCATACGGAATTTGTATTTTGTGTGTCAAAGTCAACAAGAACACACTGCAATGGCAAATGTTAAAGTACAAACTCTCCAGTTAACAAAAATGAGCCCAGGCCATAAACTTTGTACTCGGGGTGGTACTTGGCCTTATAAGTTATACATCTGGTTTCTGTGGGAAATTAAGGAATTGTTTTAGCATGCACGAGACTCATCTAACAGAGCAAGAAAAAAACAATAAGATACCCTAAACTCAGGTTCAGCCATACTATTTTACCGTGGCAGACTATGCTGGTCAAGCGTACAAGAACATTTTTTTCAGAGCACCTGAAAAACATCTCCACTAAAATTTGTTAACGTTCCATTCTCCACTGACCAGATTGGCAGAAACAAATTCATAAGCTGAGTCAACCTGAGAAGGAGTAGGGGATGTTATCATGGATAAGATACAGAACCAACACTGTTTGGCATGAAAAGGCTAAATGGATAAATCCAACAATGGAATGCAAACCGATGGAATGTCCTCCAGTGAATCACGCCTAAACTGAATCTCTTGCTTACTAATTTTGACCAAACGTTTGTATTAACACTTGAAGATGTTCTGTACACTTTTGAGAAACACAATACCACCTTGAATTTTCATTCTCCGATCACACAAAATAATAGACTTGAAGTACAGAAGGTCTATGAATTAGGATACCTTTAACCATATGCTCAGCGTTGTCACAGGTTATGATTGTCCAGCCTACTTTTAAATGGGCTTGCTTTATAGAAATCCTGATAAAATGTTAAGACACGTGGGAGGAACAGATGCAGAGAACTGTGTCTTTGTAGGTCACGACACAACGATGGCCACAGACATCTTGATGTACATGGAGTTATACAACAAAGGTCACAGATTAGGAAGGAATGGGCATTCAAAGCTGCCTTGTGGCAACTCAGGAAAGAGTTCCAGGTGAGGGAGGACTATGTCATAGCTGTGTCTACATGTGTATTCTTTTTGTCCTGCATAACTGTAGGAGACTCCCTACAGATCTCCATTACTTGCATGGCAATGACTCTGTAAGAATTCCTCAGCACTGATTTATGGGGCTGACCACATTTTCCATAAACTCAAAATGACTACATCTAGGCATGTGCTCGTGAACAAGAGTCACAGGTTCTGAATTTTTCCTTTAAAACAAAAACAAAAACAAAAATCACCTAATTACATTCTCAGTTACATTCTGAATGGTTTCAAACACATGTTGACCTCACAGAAACCTGGCAATGCTTCCTTCTCTGTTCCTGTGTGCCCCATCCTCCCCAGTTAACCCACCCCAGCCCTACAGATGCAGACAGGGGCCCACCAACAGAGCCTTTGAGGCTGCCTGCCGAAAGGGCTGAGTGCCTCCAGCCTCTACCACAGAGTTGAGGGCTGGGGGTGCCTAAGCCCAGAGCCACACCCTTCCCTGGGACTGGTGCCCACCTCCTCAGAGCTGTCCAAGCCCCAAGTCAGGGAAAACACAAATGGGGCCACAGCAGGAGACATGAGCCTTCAGTCTGCCATCACCCTGTCTTCCTTCTTTCCGGGGTGGGCTCACAGTCCTATTGTTCCTTGGTACCCACCAGGAAATCCCTGAGCCAACATCCAACATCAAGTGCCAGAAGAAACCACTTAAATAGCAGGCCAGCAACACATCTGATCCTACAATGTAAAGAGTTCGCTAAGCATTTGCTGAAACCATCCCTCTGCTTCCACTATATAGCTATGCCATGCTCTTTCTAAAACACATATGTGAACATGACATTCCAAGGCTTCAGACTTGCAAAGACCAGGAAAAAGCCCCCCGAAATTGCTTGATTTAGAAAGGCTCTCCTAATTTTAAACAGAGATGTAAGGGAGCTTCAGAAATCAGGGTTCGTGGAATCTAGTGGTTTTCAACCTGGTTGCACATTGTGATAACCTGAAGAGCATTCAAACGCCGATACTGGGATCCCACCTCAAAGGTTCTATTTCACTTGTCAGGGATGAGGTCTGGACATTTGGGATTTTAGAAGCTCCCCAGGTGGTTCTAATGGCAACTGGGATGGAGAATCAGTGATCTGGTCCAATTCCCTATTTTTCATCCAAGACTGCATCTTCTCTTTCCTTCTCCACCAATTTGAAGGCAACTGTCCACACTGCTCCAGAGACAGGCATAAGGGAAATGGATGATTACCATCTTCATGGGCTTCCACCAGTCCCTTTCCTTCTAGGAAGATGATTAACACGGATTCAGGCTACTATCTTATTGTTACTGCTTAGGGGGAAAGGATGGAGAAAAGGAAATATAACTCTGCCTCACATGTTTGGGGTTTTTTTCCTGGATGGAATTCAATCAATATATGGACCAGTCTAAACCCTCTCCAGTTGTTTTTACCTCAGTTTGAGCCATCCCACTTCACGTGCTCTGGGAGGGACCCACTGGAGTTGGATGTCTTCTTTGTTTTCAGCTCCTCGGTTTCTCCCAGATCTGACATCAGGAGGCCGGTACATTCCATGACTATCAGCAAGAACAAAAAACTCAGGCACATTCTGAGCTTGTTTTGCAAGGCTGGGCCTCCTTGCAATCAGAAGAGACCCAGGAAAAGTACACACATAAATGTACATAAACAACGTTTGAAACTTATTTGAAGCTCAGCCCCAGAGGTTGTGAAATCCTCTCCTGGAGCTCCAGCCTCAGGCTGCTGTCTGTGCAGCTGCTTCCAGTAAGGGAGCTAGGCCAGTCACATGGGCACCATGTCTCCCTGCTGTCGCTGAGGCCGGAGTGAGCTGGGCAGGTTATCTCCGAGGGCAGAGAGCGTGCTCAGCCCAGTCCTTCGAAAGCAGATGAGCCTCCCGTAACATAAGCAAGTCAGAGAAAAGTGTCTGCATTCCGTTTCTCTCTGTCTCTTTTCTCCATTTTTCACATTCCCTGTGTTGCCTCTTTCTTCTTCCCTCTTTAACTTGGCTGCCTTCCCTCAAACATTCTTTGATCAAACAGCTATTATGTTCCCACTAGGAACCCATCATAGGGCCGGTACTAGGGATACCAATTAGAACGGGACTGAATTCTGGCTTCCTGGAGTTGAATGTAGGACTTGGAAGAGAAGAAAGGGTCAAGCATTGTCTCAACTGCAGATGCTTATAGAAGCACAAACCCATTCAGAGCAACTTGGGGAAGGATGTCGATCTCTGTTTACAGAGCAGAAACTGGGGCTTAGGGTACGTTATTAACTTTCTGGAGGGCACACTGCTAGTAAGGGGCAGATGAGGGGCTTGAATTCGGGACTGTCAGAGACTAGGGATTCCTGAAGTCCTTTATGCGTTCGACAGATCCTTGTTGAGCACTTTCTATGCGACTAGCACTGTGGTTGTGCTGGCTGCTCACTTGCAGTGTCCTCGCTCTTGAAGGTCAGGGACAACAGTCAAGTCTCCAAACATCGCCCATGTGAAAGGCTGTGTGATGGAGATGAGCATGTGAGCTATGAAGGATACACCTCACGTGGGTGTGAGGGATACACCTAGGAAGGGCATTTCACCAGACTGGAATCAAAACCGATTTCTAGAAGTGACATTTAAGCTGAGAGTGGGAGAGTTAAAAAGGGACAGTTATCCTAGTGAGAAGGAAGCTTAAACAAGGACCCTAAGGGGTCCTTCTGGGAGACACTAAGAGCGGGGTATGTTGGAAGACAGAGTGTGAGGCAGTGACAGCAGGCCACGTGGGGTGCTGGTCGTGGGGTCGTCCCACTCTGAGGACAGTGGAGAATTACACAAGTGTTTTAAGCAGTGAAGTGATCAGATTTGTGTTTTAGAAAAGTCCCACTGGCTGCAGCATGGAGATGGTGGCAGTGAGGGATGGTGAACAGAAACCGTGGCGAACAACGAGGAGAGTCTGGATTCCATCCAGAATGACTGGATTTGGTAACCGGCTGGCTGTGGAGGATGAGAGAGGAGGAAGTGTCAAGAAGGACCCCCAGAGTGTGTCTGAGCCAACAGTGATGCCACCAGGATGAGGGCGGGAAGACAAGAGCTTTGGGGCTGAAGACGAAGAATTAGCCTCATAACTTAGCAAGTTTGAGGCACTGTGGGAGCATCTCCAGGCAGAGATGGCCAGGCATGGGGCCAGGAGGCACTCATTCTCAGGGCCGGCACCTGCTGAGACCCGGGAAGGAGCACCTCCTTCGGGTCTGTGCCCTAGACGCCCCACCACCCTCACGCTAGTCCCCGCCTGTGTTGGAGGCAGTTCTGCTCAGTAAGAGTTCGGAGCTGGAGGCAAAAATTTGGGAGTCGTCAGCATGGCAGTTGTGACCAGTGTGAGTAGATGGGGAACTAGGGAGTGTGCGTAGACAGAGAAGAGAAATCGGTTAAGCAGTGAACCCCAGGGCCATGTCCTTTAAGTCAGCGTGGGGAAAGAAAAAGGGAACAAGAAGAAAACTAAGAGACCAGCCAGAGAATGAAAAGGTGCAACAGGAGAGTCTGGGGTCATGGAAACGGAGAGAAGAAGATACATCACTGAGGAGGTCAGTGTCAAGTGCTATAAAATTTACACACAAGCTGGCACCGGTTCTTTAATTACACAAGGTTATGGTGACCTTGGTGACCTAGGTGACTTAGGTTCGGTGGAATGAAAGGGGCAGGAAGGAAGCTTTGTGGAAAATGGGAGGGGAGAGCCAAAGCAGTAGCGGGGATAGCGCTGGAGTTGAAATGTGTTCTTCGTTTTATTAAGACGGGGCACTAGAGCTTGATTAAGTGCTCATGACAGGCCCAGAGATGAAGAGGTTGAGGAGAAGAGCTCACTGATGGGCTGGAGCCCTTAAAAGCAGGGTTTAGAGGACCTGGAGCCCAGGAAGGGCCACTCTTCCATGTGAATTAGGTAGCGGAGCCCAGGTGGGCTCTCAGGTGTGGGTGAGAGGGCAGGAAGCCTCAGCACCCATTTGATGACTTCTGTCTCTCCCACGATGATGCTAGTGGAGAGGGGTGAGTGAGGGCAGAGTTCCTGAGGTCAGATGAGGAGAACCAGCCATACCTTTGGAATCCCATCGCTCTTGTGGGTCAGCGCCTTCTTTAGTTCCAGGGTGGACGTCTCCACCGCATGCAAGAAACATGAGTAATTCCGGATGCAGTGTTACAAGCAATTCACTTCAAAACTCCACCCCCAAGCGAACCCCCTTTCTGGTCCCTTGAACATATTGCTGTAGGTTTTATTTCTCACACGCAGAATGGAAATAATGACCTAGTTTACCCACAACACTTAAAGAGCAGCGCTAACTGCTTCGGGGCTTTTTGTCTCGTTTTGGCACCGGAGGTCTCCCGCTGCTCTAAGAAGTTAAAACCGTAGGGGCGGCTGGGTGGCTCAGTCGGTTAAGAGGCCGACTTCGGCTCAGGTCATGATCTCGAGGTCTGTGAGTTCAAGCCCCGCGTCGGGCTCTGTGCTGACAGCTCAGAGCCTGGAGCCTGTTTCAGATTCTGTGTCTCCCTCTCTCTGACTTTCCCCCGTTCATGCTCTGTCTCTCTCTGTCTCAAAAATAAATAAACGTTAAAAAAATAAAAAATAGAAGTTAAAACCATAATACGTAACAACTACTAACAAACTAGTTTCATACTGGTTTATAATCAGCTACAGTATAAATTACTAAAGAATGGGATCCTTGTCGTATATAAATACTGTGACATAGCACCGTGTCCCACAGAAGAGGCATCAAGAACTATTCTTGATCAGGATCAGCTAAAAGCAGCGATTCTGGAATTACTCCATTGCTTTGCCACGTACCAGCTGGGTGACCTTTTCAGCTCACTCTGCTTTTTAAGATCACTTCCATTTTTCTGAGGAGTTGTTTGCAGGGCACACGGGTGCCTAGTAATGCAGGCTGTGCCCATGTCAGAGGGCCAGCCTGTGCACGGCTACACATACAAGCTCCCCGGTACGGGCACACATTCCACCTCAGACAGGAAGGCCTTTTCCTGATTCATTCAAAGGTACTGTGTGGGTTAGCGGTGGCCCCCACCATCTGAACACAGAAAGCAATTAATTTCCTCCCAAGCATTGCTTTAGATAAACATTGGAAGATATTGCTCAGTCCAGTGGTTTCTCCCAATATGATCATCCCTGGCAACATTTTTTTTCACTATTTCTTGTACTCACCAAAAAAGTGCTTGCTTAGTTAATAGAGTTTTTGCCCTATCTTATCTTTTTTCTTTCTTCAGTTGTGATCATACTGCAGATGAGTTAGTATTGCATTCTTTCATTTTATCCTATAGGCATAAGGGGGAAATAATTTTTTAAATCACTTTGTTTCCTAAGCAATTAAAATAATTTAAAACTTTTATGTGTGCTGATAAGACATCCCTTCCTGAATATTGGCAATTTTAAAGCAGATGCATGTCTGGGTCAGGAAATAAACATTCCCATTTGAGTCGCTTATTGGTGAAACCACAGATCCGATTGGCTTATGTGCGGGCACATCAAATTTCTAACACACACCCAAACAAGCTGGTGAAAATTGATAATGTGGGCATCCAGAATAAAAAGGCTGGTTGACATACTCTAAGAAGTTCACCTAGATCCTGCAGTTCTTTTTTTTTTTTTAAGATTTTATTTTTAAGGGGCACCTGGGTGGCTCAGTTGGGTAAGGCTCAGGTCATGATCTCACGGTTTGTGAGTTCGAGCCCTGCATCAGGCTCTGTGCTGACAGCTCAGAGCCTGGAGCCTGCTTCGGATTCTGTGTCTCCCTCTCTCTCTCTGCACCCCCCCCAAAAATAAATAAACATTAAACAAATCTTAAAAAAGAAAAAAAAGATTTTATTTTTAAATAATCTCTGACTGAGCCAACCAGGCACCCCAAACCTGCAATTCTTGTCTCATTTCCCTTTCACAGAGAAACCTTTTGCATCTAAAACTCCTACCTTTAGTTTTCCTCTGAATTTGCTTCATTGCGTCTCTAATAAACTCTATTCTGACAACACCGATTGTTGAAAATAAAATGGAGAGTGGCTCAGTCTGTTGAGCATCCAGCTCTTGGTTTCAGCTCAGGTCATGATCTCACTGTTTATGAGTTTGAGCCCCAATTGGGCTCTGTGCTGATGGTGCAGAGCCTGCTTAGAATTCGCTCTCTCTGCCTCTCCCCCACTCATGCTTGCTCACTCTCTCTCACTCTCTTTCTCTCTCTTAAGATAAATAAATAAAAACTTAAAAAAAAATGAACAGGACAAATCCAAAAGCTGGAAATATTTACTCAGTTGGCTAAGTATGATCATTATCAGCAAATGGCTGCTGAGGTGCCAGGAAGGGCTCTGTGGAAAACGCAGACAAGCATGAGATGTGGTTGTGACACCAAAGACTGGTTCAGGATATAGAACAGTTGGCGGTCAAGGTCACTCCCTGGGCAGACCAAGAGAGAGCTGAAGGAAAGGAGAGCAACAGAGAAAGGGCAATCACTGGCAGCCTAAGGGGACAGGAGGCCTCCCTGGGGACTGGAAGGACTTGCCCTGGTGTTGGAGGCAAGTTGGGACTTAGTCAAGCAGACAGGATATAGAAGGGCTGAGGTCACAGGTCTCCAGAACCAGGATGCAGCCCATAAGTGCACATGGCCGACAGTGAGGACACATCTCAGGCTGGAGTGGAGGGAGTACATGGTCCGCCTAAGGCTACAGGGTGCACATGAATGAGATTTCACCACCTTGAAGGTCAGACTAAAAAGTGTGGACCTAATTCTGTTACCATTGCGAGCTAATCTTCATCTGGGATAAATATTACAGTGCCAAAGTATATTGTATTTTAAGACATTTTATCTAATACAAGTTTAACTAGGTATTAATAGCGTTTGTAACTTATATATAAAATTTGGCCACAGATGTCTTGTCTTATAGAACAGCCAGATGAAAATTGTTCTACAACTCAGGAACAGTGGGTCTAATAATGTTGGGAACCAGTTAATAGGCTATTGTGATGAGCCAAGCATGGATCATGAGGCTTGAATTTAAATGGTGACACAGGGAATGAAAAGACATAGATGGCATTGTCTGAAACCGGCTGCAACATTGCATGGAGAAAGAGATAAAAAAATTTTAGTATCGGGGGTCACCTGGGTGGCTCAGTCAGTTGAGCGTCTGACTTCGGCTCAGGTCCTGATCTCACAGTCTGTGAGTTTGAGCCCCACATCGGGCTCTGTGCTGACAGCTCAGAGCCTGGAGCCTGCTTCGGATTCTGTGTCTCCCTCTCTCTCTGCCCTTTCCCTGCTCGCATGCTCTCTCTCTCTCTCTCTCTCTCATAAATAAACGTTAAAAAAAAATTTTTTTTAACTTTTGTAAGAGTAGATCATTTAAGAAAAAGAAAAGAAAAGCAAATTATAGGAAATGTTCCTAGAGGGTGTGATTTATTTTGGCAGAGCACCTTCCCTGAATATTTGAATTCTCAGTAGTATTTATCCAGTTCTCACCCTTGGAAATCTTTCCTTCACTGTCTCATTGGAGAGGGACATGAGTACTTGGAATTCTTGGCTCACTCTCCTGAATTTAAAAGAGAAAAAGTTCAAGACACCCTATGTCCACAGCAAAAACCAAACTGCACCCAAAAGCTGCAGTTAGCTTTTTTCAGAAAAGTCAAACCCAAAGTTGATGCTGCAAAATACACCATCAAATATACATCTTGAGGGTTTTTTTTTTTTTGCACCAACTTCCTTCCCTACAGTAGGAGGTCTTTCCAAATAAATAGATGGGGAGGCAGCTGATGTGGTTGAAGACTCTCCCGCCTCCCTCTGCTCCCTCTACCTCTCTGTTCCAGTCCCCCACAACTTAACCTCCCTTTTCCCATGTGCGTGCGCACACACACAGACACACACACACCCATCATCATCATCATCATCATCATCATCATCATCATATTATAGCTCCTCTTAGGACTTTCATGTTTGAATTGCCTCATCTCCCAAACAGCCGCAGCAACAGAAGCTCATGTCTTGGTTTCAAGTTGCAAATAGCAAACAGAGGAGAAGTAAATACTAGAAGCTGAACAAGACAGGGCTGGGTGATAAAGACATCCCTGTTCAAATTATCTGACCTCACTGTTTCCTTCCAAACAGAATCAGGATTGAGTAGGGCTTGGTTCTAGAGTCAGAATTGCACCCAAGTACGTAACATTTCAGGAAGTTTGCTACTTTCCTCAAACACGATGTTTATGTCTAGCCACTCGGCTGCCACGAGCCTGTCCCTCCAGCTGAGGGCATTGGGAAAGATCATCTCTAGGGACAGCCTGCAACTCTGCAATAGGCTTCGGTTGAGAATCATCCTAACTCCAGCTGATGAGGAGTTCTGTTCTGGCTAGAAGTGTGGGTTGAATCATAGATGACAAAAGCTGACCCAAGAGATAGCCTTCCAGAATTCACAGTGTGGAGAGGAGCCAGCCTCCTGTGGAACATCCAGCACTCCCAAGTACATTTGCTTAGTTTCTCCCTACCACCACTTTACCTTATCTCCTTTTTGCATATTGGGAAGATGAGGCTTGGATAATAAGGTCCTTGCTCTGTTCAGGGTCACAAAGGGAATTAGTGGAAGTGGCAAGACTAGACCCCACCAGCCCTATGCTGCCTGGCTGTCCTGTGTCCTCACCCCAGGCCAGGAGAGGAGGGTAGGGATCGTGAGTGGTCTTGATCTCTTGAAGAGCAGGTAGGACAAGATCCAATTTTGGAAAGCAGGGTGAATCCATGCCAGCTAACCAACTACCTCCTTTTCTGTCCTCCTCCCTCTCCCACCTCCCAACACCTTTACATCTGCATCCTGCCTAAGATGACATAACCACTGGTGTTCCTTCCACACTGGTCTGCTTTCCTGCACAGTGTGCTGTGCTCGCAAATTACCTCATGTTCTTTGCACTTCCTGATTCCACCTCTCCCTGTCTCCCCTTAACCACCAACACCATGACTAGGACAGAGTGCACCCACTCGTTCAACAATTAGACCTTGAACTCCTACTACATAGCAAGCACCAAGCTCCACAGCAGGGATTTCGCATGAATGAGGTGGAGTCCCGACTACTACAGGGTAGTCAGGAAAGGACTAAGTTATACTCAGTGTGATAAGTGGTGTGGAAGGGGAGAGTTGGGGATTCCATGGGAGCATAGAGCAAGGAGAGGTAACCCAGACTAGGGGATCAGGGAAGACTTACAAAAGCAGAGATCATTTGACTGTGACCTGAAGAATGAGCTTTCCCAGTGAAGAAAGGAAAAGGACTTTCTGGTTGGGAGGAATAGCATGTGTGAAGCCCCAGGTAGGAAAGGAACAGAAAGAGGAGGCCCAGGCTGACCTTGGAGAGAGGAAGGGGAAAGCAGTTCCACCCACCTCCTGGCTCTGGCTTCTCCACCCTTTTGTCTCCTCACATGTTTCGGGTGCTCAGCACTCAGCTGCAGCCCCACTTCCTCAAAGACTCTCCCCTCATCCCCATCTGGCCCCTCCTTTCTCGGCATTCACAGCTACTGCTGCAAAGTTCAGCGCCATTTTAGTTTAAAGTCAATACTGACTTTCTTTCCTGGACACGCTGTGATTGGAGGAAAGAGACCAGGGCTTGTTTTCCCCACTTTCTCTCATGGCAGTGAGGATGTCTCACTTTGCCTTCTTGTCCCAGGGATTGTGACTCTCTGCAACCCCCAGGTGGTCACAGCTGATTGTCAACTTTTATGATGTTCCCTTTGTTGGCAACCGCATTTGTATTTTCATAGTGGGCAAAGATGTTTGGCAATAAGCCAAATCCTCTGCCTTTTAAAGAAAAAGAAGGTTCACACTGTCTTCTAGGGTTAAGCTTTCTAGGGGGCATCTTCCAGTAAAACGAAGCTTAATAAGGGTTATTAAAACATTAAGCTTTCATTACAATTGCTAGTCATATTTTTGTCACTGCCATTTGTTAATAACGTTGACTTCTTAAAAAGTTTAGTAGAAAAACAACTCTCTGACTTTACTAGTCTCACTTTACAGATTCATTCTTATGATATTTGCTTAATGTTTCAGTGTTTTTCCATTTTTTCTTTTTGGCTAATACCACTGAAAGCAGTCATGTTCAGAGTCCATGATGTTGGCAGAGTTAGCTCCGGGGATGCTTACTCCTCTAGCGTTCGGCACCTCTGTGCCTTCTTGTGTTTCCTCCCAACATCTGGACTGGGATGCCTCATTGAAGAGCGTGGCCTTAGAGGCTGACACCTAGGCACTGGCATATCCACTTTTCAAGGACTCTGACTTGAATACAAGCCCTAAATGGGAGTGAATCTTGAGTAAGCTTTTCCATATTCTCTGCTGCTCCCTAAAGGTGATTTGTAATGGCAAACTCTTAAATGTCACAGAGTCTGGAAAATTGGACATCATAACAGACATCCATTCGCCTTAGTGGTACAACTAACAAAAGTGAGACCACTGGAAATTCCACTGTGGGATCATCCCTGTTGCTACACAAGATAGTGTACCCCTTCTCTTTCTAGCAAGGAAAGCAGTTCTGATTAAGAAAGGTGGAGTTTCTTAAACACGGAAGTAGACAGAAATAGACAGGAGACTGAGTGTCTTGCCCTTTGGTAGGGTTACCAGAATCTATCTAGCTTACCAGAATCTATGAAGCCATTGCCTCAATGCCCCCACCACGCCTATAGACTGAGGGGTGCTATGTGGTTCTCCAGAGATGGCCAAGGCACCTGCAGAACTGAGGCCACCTTCCGTGCTTGTAAACAGTAAGCATCCCTCTAAATGAGGACTAATTCCATGAGAACTCCCCAGAGGCCATGGTCCCCACTGCAGCCCATCAGCAGCACTACACTAGATCCTCTGTTGGTGGCCTAGTGTTGCAGGTGTGTTTGCTAATGGATCAAAGCAGAATCTCTTGACAAAACTGGGCCTTCCGGGTAATTAGCATCAAGCAAACAACCCACATGTCTTCCATCCACACCAGGCCACTCATAAGCAAGGTGAATAGAGGCTTCCGAAAAGGTTAACGTGCCCATGTGAAAATTCCAGTCTCGTCCAGCAGGGCAGCTGTGCTTTCAGCTTGCTGTAGACTCTAATGCTGGAATGAGTCTTCGGTCCCTCAGAGGATCATCCATGGCCAGGCTGTGATGCCTGTCCTTTATAAAACTCACCCAATCTGGGGCGCCTGGGTGGCTCAGTCAGTTAAGCGACCGACTTCGGCTCAGGTCACGATCTCGAGGTCTGTGAGTTCGAGCCCCGAGTCAGGCTCTGTGCTAACAGCTCAGAACCTGGAGCCTGCTTCTGATTCTGTGTCTCCCTCTCTCTGACCCTCCCTAGTTCATGCTCTGTCTCTCCCTATCTCAAAAATAAATAAACGTTAAAAAAAAAAAAACTCACCCAATCCATATCTAAACGGTCCAAGACAATTAATAAGAGACTTTTGTGTCAGAGGTGAACAATAATCTCTGGATAATTTTATTCTATAATAATTTTCTTGCTCTCTCCAGCCCATTCTGTTGATGACATGTTTAGTTCTAATCCATTTCCAAGTTGACTCTTTTTTAATAGCAACAATTTGATTAGTGAAATTCTCTAACTTTGTAAACCATGTAAACCATGGAACAAACTGTCCCTCCCTGAAGAAACACGGCTTCTCATAAATCTTCCCCAGAAACACCAGAGTTAGAGGAGAGAAACACAATTTGATTTTAAATGAGTAATCTTCCCAACTGTCACTTCCAGAAGATAGATAGATACATAGATGATAGACAGACAGATGCAATTTCAAATATAGTTTCACATGCCTTTAAAAGTCCCTGGAGATCAAGAGTACAAAATATCTTTTCAGTAATTTTTATATCGATCACATGTTGAAATGATAGCCTTCTAGACATATTGAGTTAAATAAGCTATATTATTAAAATTAACTTCACCTGTTTCTTTTCACTTTTCACAAATGTGGCTATGAGAACCCTGAAAATTACCCATGTGGTTCACACTGTTTTCTGGACTAGAGGACTGACCTGGAAAACACTTATAAAGGGGGGAGGGGGTGACATGATTTCATACAGGCCTTAAGTCCTCCAACCACTTGTATTTTGTGGACACAATGAAATTTTCAGAAATTATGGGCATCTGCCTGCCTTTCCTGGTTTTCTACTAGGTCAGCTGTGACTTTGCCTTTTTGGGCCAGTTCCTATCCCAAACTTCATTTTCTTAGCCAGAAGTCTTATATGCTCCAAACCAGCATGTTAGGGTTTTGTTTGATGCAAACTAGCATTTAAGGAGGTCTCTCTACTGCCTCTTTTCTCCACTATCATCACAGGGAAGAAAGGGCTTGCAACATTTAAAACTCTCTTCTAAGTATGTGTATGTCTATGGGACTATCTTTTCTATCTTTGAAAAATTCCTAGAAAGCAAATATTATCCCCATCTTACCAAAAATGAAACTGACTCGACTTGAGCAATAATGTTAACTAGTACTTGCCAAGAGCCTTATAATTTGCAATTATTCTTTAATATATTTTCTCTGATAACCTTTTGATGTAGGTGTTCTCATTCCCATTTTACAGATGAGGAAATTCTCCTTACAGAGGACTCAAGAGCTTAGGCTTTACAACTAGCATTTATTCATTCCACATGGATTTATTTGTCATTCTAAGCCCTGGTGAACCAGGGGAGCTATGGTCCTTTCACGGCATCTGTACTCTGAGATTCCCAGCACCCCAGTCTTCTATTAAGAACTAAATTACAGTTGTCTCCCCACCTTAACCCCAGGGGATATGTCCCAAGACCCCCAATAGATGCCTTAAAACCATGAAACGTACTCTCTATTGCTTTTTCCCATACTTACATACCTATGATAAAGTTTCATTTATAAATTAAGCACAGTGAAAGATAAATAACAATAAAATAAAACAATTATAATCTATATTGTAATAAAGTTATGTGACTGGTCTCTTTCTCTCTCTCAAAATACTCTATCATACTGTACTTACCCTTCTTATGATGACATAAGAGGATAAAATGCCTACGTGATGAGCTGAAGGGAAGTGAATGACACAGGCACTGTGACATAGTGTTAAGCTACTACCAACCTTCTGACAATAATACATCAGAAGATCTGCTCTTGGAGCAGTGATTGGTGGAGGGGGAGCAGGGGGGAGGGGACCAAAACTGTGGAAAGTGAAATCACAGAAAAGGGGGCACTACTGGAGGATGGCAGGAGAGAAGGAGAATGGGTATCTTGCCTGCATGATCAGAAAAGCCATGTCTTTGGAGAGTTTGACGTTGAAGGTGAGATCTGAATGACCAGAAGGAACTGGCCACGTCAAGATCACAGGACAAACAACTAGTGCAAAACCTGCAAGGTTAGAGAGAGCGTGGCACGTTGGAGAAAATCAGAGGGTAGTACTAGTCAAGTGTAGTGGGAGACGAATGGGCAGGAAGGCCAAAGAGGAAGGCAGGGGCCATGGCAGGCAGGGCTTGTAAACCCAGGAAAGACATTTGGATTTTACTCTGGGTGTATCATGAAGGCTTCATGGTGTGGAGGATTGGCAGAGGAGGGTCATGATCTAATTCATATTCTACAAAGACTGCCCTTGATGCTGTGGGAAGAATCAGTTGTAGGGAGACCAGAATGGAAGCCAGGAGAGGAGGTCTTACAACTGTCCTGGGTGAGAGGCAGTGATGGTGCCCTAGCAGAGATGGAGTGGAAGTGACCAGGAGTGGATGGATTCTGGAAGTTTTGTGGAGATACAGCTGATAAGACTGGTTGATGGATACTTTATCTTTCTTTTGACCTGATGGTCCATCCGGTGCTCCTGCACTGCCCAACCTCCTGTGGCTCTCTTCCTGACAGGCTCTGCTCTGGGAAATCTAATCCCGTTCCCCCAGTAGTGGCCTCGCAATAATGCCTGAAAGCAGAATGAAACTCCAGCAGATCGTGTTGTCTATCACCCCGTTTTTTTTTTTTGCTGTGTTAATTCATTGTCCTGCCTAGCTGTTAGCCTCTTCATGGTTCATACTGACCTTCAGAAACATATCCATGATGAACGAGGACTTGCTATATTCCAGAATCACTACAACGGAAATAAAGTGAATAAATGGAAGTGATTCCATTCTTTCTGTCTCATTTGGGGCTAGCAGGAGAGTGGATCCCTCGCACATTCACTTGCCCTCAGCAGTAAAGGTACTAGACCCTTGGGGGCACAGCACAGGGTAGGCACTGCTGAACTGGGAACAGAGAGGAAGGGGAAGGGAAATTGTATTTAAGAACCAGGTGGTATATCATAAAGTGATTTTTTGTGGGCTGCTGATAGAAAGATGAAGAAGAGCGAGACTGTGGGTGGAAAGGGCAAGCCAGAGGCCAGGATCAGTCCGCAAAGACTGCAGAGAAGAGAGATGACTTCAGCTTTTCCTTAAAGGATGCTCAGGCTTTGGCTAAACAAGGAAAAGCAGGAAGGATATGAGATCCAAAAGAGTTGTCAGTCAGCAAGTTTACATGTGCATGCGTATGTATACGCAACTCCTCGGGCCAGTGAAAACATTTTCTTGGCTTGTGCATTGAGTTTTCATTAATACCCCAGGGCAATAGATGCTCTCAGTGGTAAAGAAGGAAAATTCGCCCTTCTTCACCTACACAACGCAGTCTCTTCCCAGGAAAACAGAGGGCGATCGACCGCTGTGGTAGCAGGTGTCTGACTCATCTGCATACACTCCACACCCACCTCTCATATGAGAGGGAGTTTTTATTCCTTCACAGCAATGAACTTCGCTCCCTCTGAAACCTTCACTGGCTCCCACCGCCTGCCCACACAAGGTGTGTTTTTGCTGAATGCTTATTCCACAACTGGTCATAGGATCAAATCAATTTGGAAAATGCCACACTTAACAATGTTAAACAGGGTTTTTCCTTTCCTCTGTCGGACATTTAATAAGCCAGTGTACGGTATTATCATGCAGGATTTCCCAAGCTTATGAATGACTGATCTGTTTTTATAGTACATCACTCGGGACTAATGCCCTTCAGAAGGCACTCTGGGAAATACTGGGCTAATCGGCATTTCATCCATCACCCTCCACGGTCAGTCAGACCCTGCCTGCTTCTCCACAAGTCCTGACAAAGAAAACTGCCCTCCGAGGCACTGTTTCAGCTGACATGCCTTACGTATCCCCACCTCAAGAGCTTCACCAATGCCGTGCGCTGGCCCAAATTATCCTGGCCCTTCCTCCCCTCTCCTTGTAACTCAACTCAAGTCCTATCTTCTCTAGAAAGCTTCACTGGCCCCTTCCAGGACTTGGAGATGCCTCCTGCCTGTGAACCCCATCAATTGCTTCATGTCCCGCAGATTTAGCATTTCATAGCTGGTTTCTACCCCTTTCTGTCTCTAGTACCTTGCACATGGTAGGTATTAAAGAAGAGTAGAAGCCGGAAGGAGCTAGAGGAAGTGGAGAAGCACAGGGAAAGAGGTCAGGGAGGAAGAGGACAAGGAAGAGGTAGAGGAAGAGCAGAGAAGAGCACAGAGGTGACGAAGTGAAAGAGAATTCCGTAGGATCTTGGACATGGCACTTCCAGGGAGTGCAGGTGGAAGGGACTATTTCTGGAAAAGAAGATCCATAAAGTTCTCTTCTGTGACCCAGGGACATGGATCTGGCCCCAGGCCCCACTTGTAGGGCATCAGCTCTAACCAGAGGTGCTGTATCTGAGAATGGCACCCACTATGGTCCCTTAACCTGTGTTTAATAATAATAATAGTAGTAGTAGTAGTAATAGCACCGTATATAAATGCACTATTAAGAAAAGTCTATGTATCTCTTTTTGTTCTTGAAAACAACATAATACAGTATACGATACACGTTCAGTACTAGTCAACCAAATAAATAACCTTCAAAGTTACATAATCCTGAAGCTATTGTTTCTGCTAAAGCCAGTGCCTGCCTTTCACACAGGAGAGCCTAAAACTCACAGAGCAGCTTGAATTGGGGCTTAATCCTTGAATTTGTAGACCAGCACACTCACTTCCTAGACTGTTTGAAACTCTGCTTCCCATGGCTGAAGAGTCTGTGATCTCTCTCTTGGTCAAATGGCCACCTGCCAGAGACAGAGACACAAGAAACATACCCATGTCTGCTTCACGCTTCTAATTCACACAAAAGTGGCCACTAGTTTAACAAACCTGCTTTCCTAAACCAGACATTCTCTTCTTTACCCCTGTACATTTAGAAAATGCCAAACACAATGGCGTATGTTGTAAATAAGGTTAAAAGGGCATCTTCCAAAAGAGCCCATCCTTTGTAAGTTGTCCGTCCACTTCCATTGACTTAGTTACCTTCTGCAAAGGCCAGGGGCCTTGCCAGGGTTCCACCCTGGAAAAGCTCATCCTATGGAAGCATAGCTTGGCGGGTTTACCAGACCCCGTCTCCAACACTCTGTTAAATGCCCAGATGTATTTCTTTTATGCTTGTGCAAAAATTCCATTTCAGAGTGTCAAGGCAACACCTAAATCAGTCTCCCAAATGTGGTTTGTGGAAAGAGCCTGAATGCCAAAAGGCCTGGGTTCCAGTCAACATTTCCTCTGACTTTTACAAGTTGTGAGCAGATGACCATGGCCCAAGTGCCAGCAGCCATGGGACGTGGGTGGGGGCACTGAACCCCAAACATAGTGGGCCAGTGCGGGGCGTGGGAGAGCGGTCGGCCCAGCTCCTCTGGTCCCTCCACCGGTCCCCAGAGGACTCGCAGTCAGGCAGGGCTCCACTAGGGCAGGATTGAGGCCACAGTGAGAGCAGTCTCCACACTAAGTCACAGCCAGCCATGGAGGAGAAAAAGAGTTGAATGTGTGTGAGGAACTGAGTGTCTGTGAGAGCCTAGTCCCAGAGAGCATTTCTGTGCTGTGAGGAGGAAGAAGGAAAAAGGACACTGGAGTCTTCAGGTTCAAGGAAAGCAAGCCATCCCCCACCCTGTGGGTTAGATTAGTTCCTTGTTGCCAGTACCACACAACTGTGATTCTCTCCTTCTGAGCCCTGCTACCCTGGTATATGGAACAAGAAGACTTGTAACATGATCAAAATAAAACCTTCCTTTGTATTTGCTTGTATACTTTATTCACTGAGAGATTTTTTTCCAGCCATCATACACAAACTTGGCAGGCACCATAACTGTTCAGCCCACTTAGGTTTCAGGCAGGTCCGCAATCAAAACCACACTCTAAATTCAGTAGTTAGAAAGTCCGATCTGAGATCAATCAAGACCTCAAACCTGACTTAGCATTAAATCTTCCCTCCTCCCCCAGCTGGGCTGGACTCCCATTGTAAAGGAGGCCGATGGGTGTCTCTCTGTTTCTCCACTTTGCTTTTCTCCTCCCAGCCCCCGTCCCGGCTTCTTGGCCACTTTCTTACATCTCCTTGGCTGGGACAGGTGAGCAGAGGTAGGGAGGAAGTAAGCTCCTCCTTGAACTGGGACCATCAAGCTGGCTTTGTGCTCTGTGGGCCCAGCACGGGTTTCATGTTGACTTGTTTCTCCTGTGGGGTGTTCTTTGGAGCTTCCTTCTGGATCCTCTCTCCTGCAGTGGACAGATGTCTCTTTTTGACATGGACAGATGTCTCTTTATTCCCAATGTTTGCTTGTGGCTGCTTCCCCAATCTCTGGATCTGGTGGTCACCTCTATCTTCTTGCTGCTAAAGTCCTTCTATCCTAGTCAATGGCTTTGGACAGGACCCGAGAAGACCCCACATTGACCTCCTTCCACACGGCCACCTCTGCTCCACAGGAGACACACACACCACACGTGGCCAGGCTAACCCTGTCACAGCTGTCTCTATCCAGTCCCCACAGGCTGCTCCTGCTTTCTCAGACATGAGACCTCTGTGTTCACTCTGGGATCAGTCTCATTCACCTCCCTGGGCTTGAGGGGAAGCCCATGGAGGCCTGCCCTCCCTAAGCCCCTCTACCTGGTGGCAGGGCCACTGGGGACTCACAGCACAGGGGCAGCTCTCTCCAAGAAGTACCTCTGCCAATCCTCCCCACCCTGACCCCTTTTAATATCTTTCATCTGGCTGAGGGGTCCAAGCATCATGGGGCCAGTTTACAGACGTTGCCTTGGAATCTGCTTTGGGTGATTAGGTTCCTCATCAGAATTGTTTGCACCTTGGAGCCTAGTCAAAACTTCCATTTTAACATTCATTAGACACTTATGTCAGATTTTTAATTATGTGCTCATTTAAATATAAGCCCCATGGGGGCATGAACTTCATCTGGTTGATTCACTGCTATATAATAGGCACTCGATGAATAATTGTTGAATTAATAAATTAATTTTTAAGCAAAGTTGGCCACCTCCCCCCAGACTATAAGCTTTATGAGCATAGCGACTGCAATTATTTTTACTCAATTTTTATCCCCAGAGTTTAGTAGAGTGCTGGCCAATAGTAGATAATTTAAAAAATAATCTTGAATGAACTAACAAACCTGGTGAAAGCCCGTATTTCTCTAAGCAAGATTCATGCAGGCTCCACTGGCTGGCCGGAAGCATCCCTCCCTCCCTTCCTCAAATTCTTCACATGGCCACGTGGCTTAAAACTCTATCAGTCAGAGATCCTCTCTGCCATCCGAGTCTTCTTTAACAACATAGCGGCTAAAGGGAAGCCATCAGTCGCTGACACTTAAGAAGGCCATTTGCTACAAGGAGCTTCCAGGAACCTAGTTGTTGGGGACCTGCTAGGAGGGAGCACTACCAAGAGAGGAGATGCCGGCCTAGAGGTGGGGACACCTTTAGAGATTAGCCAGAGAGACCGAGGACCAGGAAGTGAAAGGCAAATGAGAAATACAGCCAATATTTCTTTGGAGACTGCCTTTAGCATTCTCTCCTCCTCCAGTACAATTTTTAAAAAGCACTTAATTTGGGGGGTGCCTGGGTGGCTCAGTCGGTTAAGCGGCCAACTTCAGGTCATGATCTCGCGGTTCGTGGGTTCGAGCTCTGCGACAGGCTCTGTGCTGATAGCTCAGAGCCTGGAGCCTGCTTCAGATTCTGTGTCTCCTTCTCTCTCTATCCCTCCCCTACTCATGCTCTGTCCCTGTTTCTCTCTCAAAAAACATAAACGGTTAAAAAAAATTTTTTTAATAAAACCACTTAATTTTTAGAGCTAACAGGAATCTTAGATATCCTCAGAGTCTGCAGTTTTCAGGCATTTTTAGCCGAAAAAAGAACTCCTTCTTTAAATGAAATCTTACCAGAACCCCAGTGTGAAAAACCGATAAGACAGATGATCTGGTTCTAGATGGGCAATGGACAGGAAACCAAAACACACACATGCAATTTTCCCACAGTAGGTCTTGGTACCTCCCCCTTAGAATGCCTAAGTGCTCATGAAACACAGTGTGTCCTCACATGGTACGAGACCTGTGCTCGTCCTGCCTGGATCATCACCATGACTGCAAGGCTGGGCACCAGAGGCCAAAAAAAAAAAAAAAAAAAAAAAGACAGTACTAGACCCAACTTCTCTTTCCCTTTGTCAAGAATCAGACCTGCTATTCCCTCCACTTCCCAAACTCATCTATTCTGTAATGTTTGCTAAATCAAAGAAAGAGCCCTTTCACAGGGCCACTAAAGACCTCCCCGGGAGTTTAATATGACCAACAAATATTTACTAAATGCTTGCTACACCCTTGACCCTGTGTTTGGCCCTCAGAACAAATGCCCGCTGCTACATTAATCAGCACTCTGAACCTTCTCGGAACCATCTCAACTGCAACTGCAACATCCAACCCACATCTATCCATCTTTTCTCTAAATGTGCTGTGAGACATTGTGTGAAATGATTTGCTGAAACACAGATAAACTCCATCTGTCAGCCCCCATCTACAAATCTAGTAGGACTTGCAAAAATAAATGAGGTTTGGCACGATTCTCTCTCTGCAAACCTTTGCTCACAGGGATGACCACCGTTTCCTGTCTTTGGAACTTAGAAGCCATCTGTGTAATAATCCGCTCTAGTTTCCTGCCAAGTTCTGACGTCCCTCTCACCAGTCAGCAGTTCCCACCAGAAATGCTCAGGGCCTCAGGGCCTCCCATCCCTCCACTGGCCCATGTCCAGGTCACAGAAATGGCTCCCTTGTCCCTCTTCATGTAACAAGACTGCAGTGTGAAGCGTGGAGAGTTCAGTTTAGTGTGATTATTTCTGTATCCGCTCAGGATCGCTCAGCATAAGAACAGACTTCACCAGGAAGCACACTAGCTTTGAAATCCAGCTCTGTCACGCATTGTGCGGTTTTAGCTAATTACCCTCCCTCTCTGACTCCACAAAATGAGCGCACGAGAAGGTTGAAGGATTGAACACAATATCGTACATGAAGCGCTTAGCACAGCAGTTGGCACATGTCATTGTCACTATAAGAAAATTACCTATTACAGGTCAGGGATGGAGACCAGGCAAGGCACAGGCCCAGAAGGAGGGTGTATGTAGGAGGGGCATAGTCACAGGCATGCAATTTACGTATTTTTCTACACGTTAGTAAATCTATAGAAAAGACCCTCTTCCCTATGAAGCCTGGAGTCTCATAGAGAACAAATAATGAACGATGTCTGCCCCCTTTTAGTCACATGGTTGTGAATTTACTGTCTTCAGGTCAGACTGAAGTCCTCAAAGACTGCCCCAGGCTGGTTCCTGGAACTGCTGTTCAGAAGGGCACATGGGTTATTTCAAGGGCAAGTTCTTCAGGTGGCTCCTAAACACCCAGAGAGCTCAGTACAAGGGGTTCAGTGCCTTTGAGCACTCCTAAGGAGACACAGAGGAACAGGGTAGAGGCCTCTCAAAAGAATGTCAACCCAAGAGGCAAAAGCTATCACAGGCCATGCTCCCAGTCTTCATGGGAAAACTGCAGAGGAGACGTGCTCTGTGCCTTTGTTGGTGACAGTTAAGTTGGCAGGACTCAGCTACAGTGGATTTTAGAAGGTCTGGGTCTGTTTCTAAAGGTCATTTATCTTAAAAGTACTTGAACTAAAGGCTATAGTAATAGATGACAGCTGGGAATTTTAAATTTCATTTTCAGTTCCGAAAAAAAATAAGAGGGTTGGGTTTCCATTTATATTTTCATACTGAGGATAAGTCATAAGGGAAATTTCATTGTGTTTGTCAGTCTAAAAAACCATCAATTCAGTGTGCATAGTCATGGATTCAAACTGCTTAGAAAACCCAGGAGAAGCAGCACTCCTCACCAGTCGCCATGAAATTGACATGCGGAGGGTAAGAGCAGCAGCTGCGGGGAAGATCCTCTGAAGGGCAAGAGTCCCTGCCAGGTCCCTTTTTCATAAAGCTCCTCCTATTCCAGAACACCTGGAGGAGCCTGGAGCTCTGCTAGGAGGGGTGGTACTTCCAGACTTGACTTCGACCAACTTTATCAGGAGCCAGAAATCACAACAGGAACAAAACCACAACAGCCAGGAACCCAGCACCAACAGGGAGCCAGGAGCAGCCAGGTCCAGCCAGGAGCAGCTGGCTGCAGTGACTTACAGCTGTAGTGAAAGGCTAGCAGAAAAGCAGGGCCCTGCCCCACCTAGACTCACCACCTAACTGAGAAGGGGGCTCTCAGGGCAGAAAGGGATATAAATGGTCCCAGAAGCTAGAGAGCTTGGTCTAAAAGGCCCAGGTCCAATGAAAACAAGCCTGGAGACTTAACAGCTGCCCTATTTTGTCATCAGAAACCCATTCTTAGTTTTGCTAATGGCTGAAAATGTACAAAGTTTATGTTTTTATTTCATGGACTTAATTAATGCTTAAAAGAGTTAAACCAGTAAGGCCCAAGACCACAGCTTCCTTGTCCACCATGGATGGGCTACTTTTCCCAGAGCCTGCCTCTTACTGAGAAGTCCTCCTGTTCCTTCTCAGGGTTGTGGTAGCCCTACTTTAAGATTTGAGGTGTGGTCAGAGCGTGCGTGAGCCCAACAGGCTGTGGGCCCCTGCTGTGATCAGAAAACTTCTCTGTACATATGTATCTCCTCAAACTAATTGCCAGAAATTCTCCAAAAGAAGGGTTCATCTTTTTGACTTAAGGACTTGAGCCTAGCTAACATCCCAGTGTCCACCAGCAGGAGAAATACACACACACACACACACACACACACACACACACACACACGCACACACCACTGAGAAAAATTAGGGTATCAGTTAGTCTCCCTTAACCAACTAGCAGAGTAAATCTTGTTCTTTTATTCATTCACCATTTTTTTATATAGCTAATAATTGGATCCTTTACAATGAGCCAGGCACTATGCTATCTGCTTAAAAAATTTCATGATCTTCATGTACCACAAAACTTTCTGATTATAAGTACTTTCAGAGTATACCGAAGTGACAGATCCCCTTGGTGATCCTGATGCTGTAGGTCCAGACTTGGGTTTGGGCATTTGCGTTTTTAACAAGGAAGCCAGGTGATGCTTATGATCACGTAGCTCTCCTGGGAGGCTTCTCAGTTTGTCCACCTTGCCTTCTTGACTGAGGTGCCCCCAGTTTCCCAGCAGGTGTGATCTCATCACTGCAGAGCAAAATAAAGAAGGCTGGTCAGCTGAAGGAGGAGCGCCCACCTCCCAGTGTGGTCTGAAAATCCTTTGGCTTCCCTTGGGCAGTCACACAACAGCCTCATGTTGAACAGACAGCCTGAAACCCCCAGATCTTCTTCTCCTAGCCTGGGATTGGGCTGGGAGTCCCCATTAACAGTATCGATTTTCTTTACCTAAGTGGTAGACCTGGCTAGTAATCCTAAATAAAGAGTGGTCTCACAACCTCTGGCTCCAGCTTGTCCAGTTCTCTGCAGCATCCTTACTCCATTCTCCCCTGCATGAGGCTCCTCTCACCGCCAGGAGTCGTCAGTACATGTGGTGGAAAATGCCCATGTACCCTGTTGTCCATCTGAGGCAGGAGCTGAACTTGGCCACAGCCGCCTCCACCATCAGGAACCTGTCCAAAAGCTATCCTTCCGGTGTATTTTTTGAACAGGCTTTTAGCTATTAAAAACCAAAGTAGTACTCTGTAGGGAAATTTTTAATGGAGACAAACTATCCCAAACTGTACATACTGCCTTTTTTGATCTTATTAAATTCTCAGCATTAGTGCCATGATATAAGGAAACGAGAGGCCAACTCACTTGAAGTCTGTTTTGGTTAACGTTTATGTTGTTGATGGTCCCACCTATTGAAAAGGCAAAGAAATGTCTACGGAGGGAGCCAAGACAGTCTCATGGCTGCGAAGAAACCTTGGACCCGTGCCCTACCTTCCTCTTTGTGGCTCAGTTTTTCCAGCCACGTAAGGGAGCGATGATTCCTGTCACCTTCTCCTCATGAGGAGCTCCTGAGGTAGCCATACGCAAGGCCGTGCTGGACTTTGAATTTCTGGGGCAAAAATTCAACAGTTGCTGTTGTAGTGTGGTTCCCTGAAACTGGGTTTCTTCATCCACCAAGTGTTACCACTGGTGTCTGGAATGATGAGAAATGCCTCAAAGTAGGTAATCAGGCAATTGAAGGAGACTTTTCCCACATGTTGTTGATGGAGCAACAAGTCATTGGGTCTGAAATCTCTAGGTCTGAGACACTAGGAAAATTACAGCTTGTGTCTATAACAGAAAAGGCCTCTTTGAATTATATATACCATTTATAAATTATAATAATTGCTCTCAAGGCAAGTCTGTGTATATTGTTCTTTATTTTTTTAAAACAACTTTTCAACATTCCTTAGCTTCCATTGAATGTACTGCTTAGAATGAATTTGTGTAGCAAGCATGTGACTCTCCTCTGATGCAAGGTGAGGCCAGTGTCCGCTGTGTTCTCTCTGAGCAGAGACTGTAAGGGGCCGATCCTAGCTAACTATAAAACTGAAAGATGGAGCAGGGGACCCCTGGAGGTCCCTACGCTCCAATGATTCCTCTCCTCTGTATCAAATCTCTTGAAGAGATCATCATTACCTCAAATACAAAGGGTGATTTCATTTGATATGTTCTGGGAATACAGCTTATAATGAACCATGATAACAAAATGATGACTGATTAACTCTATTAAATAAAACATCATTCAAGCAATATAGGAGATGGATGGAATGCCACAGGAGACTTAAACAATATTTATTCACTTATACACTGAGAAGTGGAAACACCTGGGAAAACACGGTGTGGGGCTTTTAAATAACACCACACATTTATAACAGCTGCTTGTTGACCAAGAGCTATAAAGAAACCCACCCTCAATTACAGAGGACCAAAAGCCAGTGGACACTCTCCCACAAAACAGTCATCACCCACTGAGACCTACTTAAGGTAACCTTCCAAAAGTTTCCATACAATTTCATGCATCTAAAGTACACTAAAATCTCACATTAGGAGATATCAGAGTCTGGAGGTTTTATTAGTCCCTGTACCCAAATGAAAGATTATTTCTTTTAAATTCTCTAGATAAAGCCCCATCTTGTTCCCATATCATAATTCAACTTTTAAATTTTTTAAATTTTATTTATTTATTTTGAGAGAGACAGAGCAAGCAGGAGAGGGGCAGAGAGAAAGGGAGAGAGAGCATCCCGAGCAGACTCCACACTGCCAGCACAGAGCCTGATGCAGGGCTTGAACCCACAAACCATGAGATCATGACCTGAGCCAAAACCAAGAGTCAGACATGTAACCGACTGAGCCACCCAAGCACCCCTCATAATTCAACTTTTAATGTGAGTGAGAGTAAAAAGGGGACCTATAAATAAAGTAGAAAGCATTCAGTGGGGTCTCAGTCCTAATCCCAGGACAGCTTATCCAAGAGACACTGTCAGTTAGTCAATTAAATTTTGCCTGGACTCAGTTTCCCATCTAGAAAAAAAAAAAAAAAAAAAAGGAGAAGAGGAGGTGGATCCTTGTTTCCCTTGCATCACCCAAAATCAGTGGATCCACTGAAATGTGAAAATGGTGAGATGTGGAAATAAACAAGCAAACAGATAGTCCCCAAATATTAATAGTTGTCATGTTAGAATAGTGAGCCTGGGGTTTTCTTTTCTTTTTCTCCAAAAAATGTTAATGCCCTTAATTGCTTTTATCTAATGAGAGTGATGGTAATTGAAGAAAAGAGGGAGAAAGAAGCAGATGTGAGCTTTAAGGCATGATTGTAGAACTGGACCTATGATGTCTGAGCTAGGCTCCCCAGTGGGTAGAAAAATGTTCTGGCTGATTACATCAGAAGGAGGAGGTGTGAGTGGTCGGTCATGCCAGGACACAGTGGTTCTCAGCCATGGTCCCCTCTGCTTACAGCACATCCAGCCTCCAGCACCACCTTTGCTCCCATGGCCAGGTCTCCTAGGACTCTCATTTGCAAGGTCACTGTCATTAAAACTTATCCTCTGGTCTTCTTGTCACTCTCTTTGTCTAGTGGTCTCCACGAGAGCCCCACTCAGAGCTGTGGGATGAAATTCAATCTTCATTCAGTTCATAATTTTTTTTTCTTTACCCAGGGACAGAGTATGATGAGGTAATATTTTCTGGTGTGCTGGCCCAAGATCTGAACCGTTAAAAGTGAAAAATATTGAGAGCTTAAAAAGCCAGTGTCCAGTATTCTTTCAATGGTCTTGAGTGGACAGTGATGTTTTCCCAGATGTGAATTCCAGAGTCACAGAACCATCATTGTCCCCATCTGCCCCCATTGCAAAATGATAGTTAGTCATTGTCTATAACAGTAGCAATGGACTCTAGTAATGAACAAACAACCCAAGAAAATTCTCCTTTCCCCCAGAGTCTATTTAGTGGGCTATTCTAATATCAGTCAGAATAATAGCAGACTGGAAGGGAGTAGGGAATGACCCTGAAATCACTTAATGGTGAGGAAGAGGATGAAGAGTGAAAAGGTGCCTACGTAGACCAGTAAATGCCCTACTTCAAAGTTTCAGAAAATGGGCTTGCATTCCATTCTTCTAGAAAGTGCCTACAACCCCCCACCATTAACTTGGGCACTCTCTCCACAAGAACATAAGGCTTGTCAGATGTCCTGCCACAACCCTGCATAGCAATCCTCAGATGCATACATCTCTTCGTTCATGTCCTGTTCTTCCCTTCTGGAAACATGTAGATGTGACAGCTTTGAAAACGTCATTTTCCTCTGAAAAATGACACAAGGGGTGGAGGAGTTCAACCCCAATCCCTTTGATGAAAATATTCCTAAAATATTAACAACTTTGTGACTAGTCCACATTATACCGTGTGACTAACATAGGAACAGAAATCTCCTTGGAGATTAAACCGGTCTCTCTTGGGTCTTTGAACAAATTTGGGAAGGTAAGCACTAGATCGAAAGATGCATGGAATCTCTTTGTCCCCCTTTGTCTAGGACTCTCCCAGCCGAGGTGGATGAGCTCACGTGCTAACTTCCTTCAAATGCTCACCTCCCGCATGTGCTCACTCCTCTTTAAGTGCTCTGTGGCACACGTTCATCCTTTGCCTCCCCTCCATTCCCATCCACTGGGTCACTTTCACTACCACCCCCAGATTTAACGATCCTGAGTGACCTTTCCTTGGCCTCAAAAGGATGGCTCGTTGTGCTGGGTGTCAGCATTGAAGGGGTTTTCCCCCCAGGTAACATTTTGGCATTTTAAGAGGGATCTCCATGAGATGCCCACAGAGGACCCCTAATATTGAAAACAGCAGACCCAGTGACAGGCTGGACTTGTCTGGGGTGGAGGGTAGGAAGAGGATGTCTCAAGGCAAACAAGTTGGAGTTCTATTCAGCCGACTCCCAGAGGCATCCACATCCTACATGGGGAAGGCAAAGGGGAGAGGCTGGGGGAGAGTGCTGAGCTGAGAAAGAACAATGAGTTGGGAGAAGCCAACAACACAGGCCTCTACTCCATCACCAAATTTGCAATGTGGTCTGTAACCCCTGTCAGACAGCTTATTTCTTGAGCCCCTAGCAAGTGTCTGATGCTATTCCAGAAGCTTGTTTTAGACCAAATAATATGACAAAGTCTCTGTACTCAAAGAAAGAAAGCTGGAAAACATGGAGGGACCAGGTAGAAATCACGATGGCCAAAAAGGGGATAAGGATTATTGCAATTGCTACTGGGCTTTGTGCTGATTCCTTATTTTACCACTTCACAGCTGAAGCTCCCAGAAAAGCAGATAAGCTGTGGAGAACTGTGGTGTGTCTCCAAACTGCCTCACCACTGCATTCTTCTGCCTCAGTCCCAGCCACATCTCTCAGCCTCAAGAATCCTCTTTCTCTCTGAACTGGGAGGAGGTGGTGAGCATGGCAGCAGAAGGGGGAGTGGGCCAAACCACTATACCCCCTGCACATTGCAGGGTCTTTGGAGACGGAACAAAGATGGCTCTTACTCAGCATGAGGTCACCTTTCTTTTCTCTGGACTGTCTGGATTCACAGGGTTTATTTAGGTTCCTGCCTGAATTCACTCTGGAGCTGATCACTGTGAGCAGGCCCGGGACCCAGCTAGGAGGCTCCCCTCCAGGTAGACACACATACACAAACACACACGTGTGCGCGCGCGCGCACACACACACACACACACACAGAGTCTGTAACCAGGAGGCTGGGAAAGTACGAAGGGACACAGTTCAGAAGCAGCAGCATTAAGGGGAAAGCACAGAAGCCCCAGAGTCAGACCGACCTAGGTTGAAACCTGTCCCTGTCATTTACTATTTGTGTGGCCCTGGTCTTAGCCTTTGAGAGCCTCCATTTCTTTGTCTTTGAAATGGGGATAGTAATTCCTACCTTACAGGGTTGTGGTGAGGTTTTAGGATAACATAGATAGGGATTAGATAAATCATGGCTATTATAGTTATAACAGTGACCACCCTGTGCCCATTAGATAGGCTTTTAAGAGGCACCTGGGTGGCTCAGTGGGTTGAGTGTCCAACTCTTGGTTTTGGCTCAGGTCATGATCTCATGGTTCGTGAGACTGAGCCCCACATCAGGCTCCACACTGACCACGCGGAGCCTGCTTGACATTCTCTCTCCCTGTCTCTCTGCCCCTTCCCCACTTGTGTTCTGTTTTTCTCTCTCTCAAAATAAATAAATAAACACTTAAAAAAAAGATAAGCTTTTTTTTAAACATTTTTATTTATTTTTGAGGGGGGGGGGACACAGAGCATAAGTGGGGGAGGGGCAGAGAGAGAGGGAGACACAGAATCCCAAGCAGGCTCCAGGCTCTGAGCTGACAGCACAGAGCCCAATGAGGGACTCGAACTCACCAACTGTGAGATCATGACCTGAGCTGAAGTCAGACGCCTAACTGACTGACTGAGCCACTCAGGCGCCCCAAAAAAGATAAGCTTTTAAGCTTGTTCACAGGATACAAATAGGATCATAACATTCACAGGGCTTAACGCAGTATTTGACAAATGTTGCCCCATGTTCCTGGAAGCAAGAGCTGCTCCTTCATTGCTATATTTTCCAAATGCTTTGGCAGCCCTCGGTGTGCCAGGTCCTCGGTGGTGAGGGGAATTCAATGGTCCAAAAAGGGCTCGCAGTATCGTGGCAAAGAGAAAGACAAATAGACAAATTATGACAAAGGTTGAAGAGGAAAGGGGCAGGAAACCATGAGAGATTACCAGGTGGGCCTGAATGAGATAGGATGTGAGCAGGCAAAACCTCTGTGAGGAAGTGACTAACCTGAGACATGAGTTATGAGTAGAATTTAGCCAAGCAAAGTTTGGAGGTAGCATGTTCCAGGAAGTGTATACGCAAAGGTCATGAAGCACACATGTCCATGAATTTGAAAGGAAGCCACAAGGCTGGCAGGTGAGGAGAAGGAGGGAGCATGGCAGGGGGTAAGGCTGATCATTCAGCACCTTGTCAGCCATGTTGGCATTTGGGATCTCAGCAGTAGGATGGACTGGGACAGGAGACCAGCAAGGCCTCAGACAGGCTAGCCAGGAGGCAGGAGATGATGGCAGATGGACCAGCTGGAGGAACAGGATCTTTACCTTATGCTCACATCCAGTGTGGACTAGAGCCCCTTGGAAAACATGCCTTTCTCATGCTCCTCAGAGGTGAAGAACTTGGTCTTCACCTCTTCAGAGGTAAAGACAGCGTCTTGGAGACCTTCGCGTTCACACCTCTTACTGAGTCAGGAGGTGAAGGCTCTGTCTCCTGTGGTCCATGCAGCCTCCCCATCCCCAGCTCTCAATCCTTCCAAATCAGGTGAGCAGGAAGATGGCTTCTTTCCGCGTGGCAACTTCCATTCCCAAACTGCCCTCGCCACACCAGCAGATGGATGTGTTTATACAGTCTAGCCTTCCTGAGTTAGATTTAGATTGAAGTAAGAGCCGAGGAGGCACAAGGCACATTAACCAAAAGTCTGCTTTGTCTGTGTGTCTCCGAAGCAGCCTCATTCCCGGCAGGTGAATAAGCACCTGCTCTAGCCCAGTCCGCAGCCACCCTCCCATAGAGCAGGGCCTGGTGAAAGGCTGGTTGACTGGGGAAGACACAGAGCAGGTCATGAAGCAAGGGGAGGCAAAGCTCAAGCTGGTTCCCAGGGTCTCACCGACACGCAGGAAGGGCAGAACCTGGGAGCCAGAGCAGTGTTCAAGAAGTGTGAAATGTTACCAGTCAGAAGCAGCAACATAACTAGTTGGGAGGAGACTGGGAAGAATTCTGAAGTCAGGCCCATGCAGGCCCCTGGGGTGACTTTTGCTATCCTGATTAAGGCTTTGCAACCAGGAGGGAGCATTTAAATAGACGGAAGTGAAGCGGGGGATGCAACTCATGGTCTCTCCAAGTGGAGGCCTCTGTCGAGTCCACTTTTTCTGAACAAATAAGATTAACTGGTTATTGACAACATCTTTGATTTACAGTTAAGGTGCTGAGATCCCCAAAAGCTTTGCTATATTTGATAGTCTGCCTCTTTCCAAAGGATTCAAGGTGTACTATTTCTTCCTCTTAAAGATTCTTCCTACATTGTCACTAAATTATTAGTGTAACAGGCCATTTCTTCCAGACCCTACAGAACATAAGCTCAGGCCAGCCTGGGGAGAATTATCACAAATATTTCATTAGCGCAGCCTGAATTCGTGAGATGTTTCCAAAATGGAAAGGAGGCATTTTGATACTGGGTCATGGTCTCACTTCAGATCCAACTCTACATGATCTCGTAATTAGGGAGAATATTGGGTCCCAGTGGAGGCCTGAAACCAATTTTGAGGTTGGATAACTTAAATTAATACTTTTTACTCCTAAATGAAACCCAGATTTTGAGTGCTATAAATTTTCCATTTGTGTGTCTGGCAAGTCTCAAACAGCAGCCATGATATTTCAGGGTTCTGACTACTGTCTTCCTTTAGTTTAGATTTGAGAGGCACTCTGGCAGGATCATACTAGCCCTTACCTGAAGAGAAGATGAGTCCAGGAAAACTGAGAAGGCTTCTCCAGGCCAGCTGGGTAGAGATCAGCCTATGTAAATTTGGACTAGGTACCCAACTACACAGTCAAAACTGAAGGGGCATGCAAAGGCCCAGCTAGCTCCCAGAAGATCAACAGGCTAGCCTGCCACAGCACTCCAAATGCCCAATACTGGGGAAACTCCTTTAGAATAACACACTGTGTTCAGGAGGTTCCTTTTAGGAACAGTATTATTTAGGTTAGAGGTTCAGCTGACCTAGCAAAATCTCAAAATAATATAAGGTTTGAACAGGATAAAACTTTTTTTCTCACACACATAACCCTCTGGGGAGAAGCTGTCCAGGGTCAGTATGATGGCTCCATGCTATTGGGCACCTAGGCTTCTTCTCATGTTTCTTCATCCCTACAGTGTGACTCTCATCTACACAGCCAAAAAAGAAAAAGGAAAAGAAAAAGAAAAGGGGAAGGTATACCCCTTCGATTTAAGGCACAACCTGGAATTTGTACACATCACTTCTGCTCATATCCAACTGATGAGAACATAGGTTACATAGCCACACCTCAGTGCAGAGGAGGCCACCCCCATCTGCAAATTCATGCAACCACAGTAGGTCAGACCTTTGAGCATCATTCATTGCCTCTTGAACTGATCTGTGAAAGGGAGGCTGGGAAATGTAATCAATGCTAGATGGTCATGTGCCCAATGAAATTCGAGGGTTCTACTACTGAAGGAAGAATGTGAAAATGGATATGGAAGATAACTGGCCATCTCTCTTACATGGAAAGAAAGCACCTTTGAGGAATAAACCTTCATAGTGGATCCAGCTCACGGATCAGATTAGAGATATGTCACATAGAAAGTACAGAGAAGGAGTGAAAGGGACAGGCACACAGGACAAGCAAGCTTTGATTGAAAGGAAGAGTAAGACTCTGGGGCCCTTTTCCAGGAAATACAGCTGAAGGGCACTGAAATTCTGAAGAAGGAACAACCAGAGACGTGGAAAAAGCTGGAAGAGAACGATGGCAGCGGGGAGGTACTGGGACCCAAAACAAACTCTCCAATGTATATTATTACTGGTGGCCAACTCTTTTAAGTAGCCATACTTCTTGATGCATTTTGCCCTACATGCATTCCAATCTAAAAGCACATGTTGCTCAAAAGAAAGAGAGTCAAACAGACCTGGATTCAAATCTCTACTCTATCATTTACTTGCAGAGACACCCTGGGCAAATTCCTTTGTGTTCCAAGCCTGTTTCTACATTTTTAAAACATTTTTTTAATGTTTATTTATTTTTGAGACAGAGCATGAATGGGGGAGGGTCAGAGAGAGAGGGAGACACAGAATCCAAAACAGGCTCCAGGCTCTGAGCTGTCAGCACAGAGCCCGACGCGGGGCTCGAACTCACGGACCGCGAGATCATGACCTGAGCCGAAGTCGGCCGCTTAACCGACTGAGCCACCCAGGTGCCCCTGTTTCTACATTTTTAAATTGGGGTAATAGTACTAACCACTCTTTCTATTAAGAGGGTAAAATGAGATGATGTATATAAAACAACTAGTGCCCAGCATGGCACAGTAGAAGCACTCAGCGAAAGGTAGATGTGGTTAGCATGAAACTTTTTGCTTCATAACCAGCACCAGTCTCTCAGATAGGGGGCTTAGCCTTGCAGACAGGGCTGTGGATAGGAAAATGGTACGTGTGTGAGGTACCGAAAATCTAAAGAACACATACCCGTTTAGGATACCACTCACTGGCACAATATAGTCATCATAGAAGTAAAATTGTTATCTTTTTAAATTAATATTCCCTCCACTCTGGGGAAAGCACTTTGGCAGCAACAGGCATAAGGGAAGAATTCATTCCTCACATTATACAAAAGAAGAAAACAGCCTTCATCCATGAGCTTATATAAATGGAGCAGGATGAGGTTGGGGCTATACAGCAGATGAATAAGTAATTTCATAATTTTACATTTTGACAGCCAAGCTAAATAATGCTGTTGGCCAAGCCATCTCTGTCACCAGTTTTCTGGCACCAATTTTTTTTAATTTAATTTTTTAAATATTTATTTATTTTTTGAGAGAGAGAGAGACAGACAGACAGTGCACGAGTCAGGGGGAGGCAGAGAGAGAGAGAGGGAGGTACAGAATCCAAAGCAGGCTCCAGGCTCCAGTCTCTGAGCTGTCAGCACAGATCCTGACCTGGGGCTTGAACTCACAAACTGTGAGATCATGACCTGAGTCAAAGTCGGAGGCTTAACCAGCTGAGCCACCCAGGTGCCCCTCACACCAATTTTTTAAGGCAAATACCTCAACACAAATGAAATAATGATTGTATTAATGACAGTTCTAAGTAGTCCGAGCCGTTTAACTGGGGGACAGGGCAGTAAAACAAATTCTCAGGATTATTAGCTGGGAGAGAAGACTCTGAATAAAATTAGTTAGTCCTGGGTCAGACTTCCACTCACTCAGCATGACCATGCCACCGTGTTTTTTTTTAATCTTAGAAAAGTACATTAAAACAACATTATTTCTCAGACTCATCCAAAATGTCAATTAAAACCAGGCTCTTTGGAGAAGTCCTACTGCTTAGCAGGACCCATGGGGCATATGGTGGACTCCATGCGACCGAGGAAGAGAGGATGGTCAAGAGCAATGGCTGGTTTTTAAAAAGCAAAATGAAGAAACAGTATTTAGAGTATACTACACTGGCTCAGACCTTTCAGACCTACTTCCTCTTGAGCCAACAAACGTTCTCAACGAATTCTACCTCTCAAGCATACTCTCCATGGTATCTCCGCACACATCTCTGTCTTGCTCTCCTGAAAGGGCTGAATTTTAGAGCCAGTCCCACTAACGACACTTTGGCCACCTGGTCACTTTTCCTGGATCTCCTGTCTCCAATTCTATTTTGTCTTCTTTTTTTAATTTGTCAGAACTAGACAGATGCAGACGAATGTGCCACGGTTTTATAGGATGATGCGACTTGAAAGAGTATTTAAGCATCAGAGTGTGAAGATTCATTTATAAAAAAAAAAAAAAAACAATTCCTTATGGTACCATGTGTGTTTCTGTCTTTGTCAGCTGCAGTGGTTCACTGACCTTTAAAGACTGTCGGGCCTGAAGGGCAATTTGAACATACGTGTTTCACTTGACTGCAGAATCAGGGCAGACTTTCCAACCTGGAGCTACCCACTGGCAGATAGGGTGTCTCCGGCCCAGCTCACATGAATGCATTTGCAAGTGTGGACACAGGCAAAGTCTTCTCATTATTGCAACACCTTTCCCAGTCTTCCCCCAGTTCAGCCTTTACTCATCATCATAACAGCCTATGTTTCATAATTAATAGCATGGGGTAATATCAAGAAACAGAAGGGGAAATGTGTGATAGTTGCCTTTGAGGTACTATCTTTCTCTCATCCAGTGATCTTACCTCTCTCCAGGCGGCCCTTGGATTCTAGCGATGTGATTTTCTAGCTAAGGAGGCAATAAGGAGAGCGCACAGATCTGGCTCCTTCCCAGCAACTTTGGAAAAGGTGCCAAGTTAAGGTCCAAATAAAGGGGGGAAACCTACAACACCTCCTATTTTCAGCTCCACAAACCAGGAATGACCCTCCTAGACAAAGGCAGGAGTTGCTGCTTGTTTCTGTATTACTCTGTAACAAACCACTGCAAAACACACTGGCTTAAAACAACAATTTGCTGTTTTCTCTTACAGTTCTGTGGGTTGACCAGAATCAGCTGTATAATCTCATTGGGCATCTCTGATGAAGTTGTAGTCAGAGAGTGGCTAGGGCTGGAGTCATCAGAAGGTTGATTGGGCTGGACGTTCAAGAAGTTGCTTCCCTCACTTCTCTGTCGTCAGTGCTCCTCCACACGGAGAAGAGGAGAATAGAGTAGCCTCAGGGCACCAAATCCAGGAAGCAGAAAATTCCAGGCCTCTTTTAATTTTTTTAATGTTTATTTATTTTTGAGGGTGTGGGGGGAAGGGCAGAGAGAGAGGGAGACCGAGGACCCGAAGCAGAGTCTGCGCTGACAGCAAAGAGCCTGATGCAGGGCTTGAATTCATGAACCATGAGATCATGACCTGAGCCAAAGTCGGACACTTAACTGACTGAGCCACCCAGTCATCCCATTTGTTGAAAATTCCGGGCCTCTTAATGTCAGGCACAAAGGTAGCATATCACTTCCACCACATTCCATTATTCAAAACTCTTACAAATCAACCCAGAGTCAAGGGAGTGGAGAAATAGACTCCTTCTCACGCAGGAGAGAAAGAATTAATGGCAGCCATCTTTTCAGACAAGCTACCACCAAACAGGAAGAGAGAAATTTTTAGAACATAAGAAATTCTCTGCCTCAACTGCTCTGAGGGAGGCCCATTCCCTGCTGCTCTTGAGTGGGCCGGTGACTAAACAGCAAAGTAAAATTTGAGCAAATATAATTGTTTAAAATATCAACAGGGAGTATTTAATAAACCCTTAGACTTTACTAGATCAAGCAGATTAAGTAAACAAACAAACAATATAAAGGCTTTACTCTAATAAAAAATGATTAATGAATATTTATTTAATAGTGCAGCCATCAAATTAAGAACTCACATTATCTCTTAAATTTATAAAAATTACTAAGTCTAAGAGGAAATCAAAACTATAGTTACTGGGATTCTAGAAAATAATGACAGTTGGAACACCACAATTAAAAACTTCTGGAATTTGAAAAAATCATAGTCTTGAATTATTTCATTATTAAACAAGAAAAATGAAAATAAATGAGCTAAGTATTCAGCTAAAACTTAGAAAATAATATGGAACAAATCTACAGAAAGCAGAAATAAGGAATCTGTGAATATAAGAACAATTAATGAAAATAAAGCAAAATCTGTAGAACTGAGAAATAAGTCTTAAATTTTTTTTGGAAATGCCAATATCATTGGCAAATTCTTGAAAGCCAAAAAAAAAAGAACATGCAAATATGTATATTAGTGATTACAAAAGAGGTAACACCACAAATAGATTTAACTGTGAGAAGTTTCCTTTGTGCAAAGCACAAACCTATGCAAATGCTTCAAAAGTCTTGATAAAATGGGGCAACTGGGTGGCTCAGTCAGTTGAGGGCCCAACTCTTGATTTCAACTCAGGTATAAATCCCAGGGTTGTGGTCTCAAGTGCTACTTCAGGCTCCAAGATGAGTGTGGAGCCTGCTTAAGATATTCTCTCTGTCTCTCTGTCTCTGTCTCTCTCTCTCTCTTTCTCTCTGCCCCTCTCCCCCATTTGCATGCTCTCTGTCTCTATCTAAAAAAAACAAAAACAAAAACAAAAAAAAACAACCTTGATAAAATGAATGGTTTTCTAAGAAAGGATAAATTATGGAAATGGGCTCAGAAAGGGTACAAAACCTGAGTAGGTCAATACCCGTGGCAAAAACTTTTAAAGTCATCAAAGAACTGCACTCTAGAAAAACAGCATGTCCAGGAGCACCTGGATGGTTCAGTCGGGTGAGCATCCAATCTCTGGTCCGGTCATGATCTCACAGTTCGTGGGTTCAAGCCCAGCGTCAGGCTCTGTGCTGACAGCTCAGAGCCTGGAGCCTGCTTCTGATTCTGTATCTCCCTCTCTCTCTACTCCCTCCCCTGCTCACACTTTCTCTCTCTCTCTCTCTCAAAAATAAATAATAAACATTAAAAAAAGAAAAAGAAAAACAGGACATCCAGAATGATTTTGAGAGAATTTTCTCATGCTTTTAATGAACAAAGAATTCTTACACTATTTCAGAAATATAGAATATATTAGAAAATGAAAATCCTCCCCATTTCTTTTGTAAAGTTAACATAATCTTGATGACAAAAATAGCACACAACAAAAGAATAATGGCCAATCTCATATATGAAATTGGATACAAAAATGCCACGTCAAAGGTTAACTGTTGATTCTAGAGTTTACCAGAATTTATTATAGATGTGTTAGGGGAAAATTAGAAATTAGGTGGACTCTTAATGCCCACTAAAGAATTTGATAACTGCATTTTGTGCTTTCATATGATAGAAGATTATGCAACCATTGCAAATCATATTGAAAACGGCAGGGGAGAAATGGTCACAGCATAGTATTTTAAAACTGGTTCAGAATGATCCCATTTTTGTAAATACATGCACCTGTGTGTGTGTGTGGCCTGAAAGGAAGAGCACAAATGGTAACTCTCTGAGTGTTAAAATTTAAAATTCTTCTCTCCTCCTCTTCCTTCTTCCTTCTTTTGTACATTTTCCAGATTTTCCACAAAGAAAATGTGTTACTTTGTAATCAGATGAAAAACAGGGAATTTTATTCTTAAATAAGTCTTATCTCAGTAGTAATCCTTAACAAGTCCTATGTTTGCACGTCCCACTAAAGATGAGCCATTTTATTTCTGCCCCTTCGTTTTTCTAGTTTCCTCTTGTTACCAAATATTTCCTTTCTGCTTTCATCTTCCCCTCAGTTTTGGCATCCAAAGAGGTTACTGTGGAAAGCGTGCCAGTATGTGTGTCAGCAAAATGAATCAAACAACTGAAAGAATTGACCTTGGATCCTTTTGCATGAACAGCACATAAAAGGCAGGCTGCTGTATGAGATTTATAGACAGGGCAAGTTTGAGGTGGAGGAAAGGCAGTCAAAAAGGACTCTGGCATCACCACTCACAACACACCCTTCCCTTTGGCCCCGGCTCCAGCTTTGGGGAAGGGGAAAGAAGCAAGACAGGTGTCTCTGTGGCATTTTGTCCCTGTCATGGGCCTGGGAATGAATGCTGTCAAACAAAAAGCCAGAGTATGGTGGCTTCATTTCAAATGATGGACGAAAGCTGAAGTGTAGGGTTCAAAGAAAGAGGAAGAAATAGGATGGCTGAAAAAAATGCAAAGGGAGCAGGGACCTGTGCGTGCTGAGGACCTTGGTGATTTTCCTACAGAAAGTGGGGAGGCATTGAAGAGTTTATGCAGGAAGGCAACTTTGAATGTGCATCTATGTATGTATAAATGTTTACATATATAGGCATATGTACATCTTACATACATGTGCAAACATGTATATATGTATGTACATACACATTTTTATTTATGTGTGTATGTGGATACATTTTATATGGAAACCAAAATATAACTGGAAAAGAGAAAGGCTAAAAACAGGAAGGCCAGTTTATGTAGTAGCCCAAGTTATAGAAGACTGGCCCAGATTGGGAGAAGTGAATGGATATAAAGGATCTTTTTTTTTTTCCTTCTATTTAAAATTTTGATTTAAATTCTGGTTAGTTAACATATAGTATAATATTGGTTTCAGGAATAGATGAAGGATCTTTTCAATATAGAATCAGAACTCTGCTTCTCCCTGACTTTGCAGAAGACAGCCACCCCAGTTCCTACTTTCATCCCCTCTATTCAACGGATCAACCCTAACTGACTGCCTCAGCTGGTAACTCAGTTGTAATTCCAAACTCATAAGAGAGAATCTGATTGGCCTAACTCAGATTAGGTGCCCACCTCTTGTCCAATCGACTACAGCCAAGGCCAGTGTCACAGAATGCAAACATGGTTGCTAGGGTCCATTTGTTTGTGGGATTAACAGACTGATATCTCTCTCCACCCGTGGACTACATTCTTCAATAGGGCAGGGACTATTTTTGGTTCCTTATCACTGAATTCAGCACCTTATTAGGTACCCGGGATGTAACCGGCGCTCAGAAACCATTTGTATTTGTCAAAAGGATGAATGTACAAATAACAAATGGAGAGAAACATAGATGGGATAGAAGGCACTATTAAGTCATCCAATCCAGCCCTCCATCCATTCATTACTCATGTGTCTCATTTATCACTGGAGCACCAACTTCAGCAGGATTACGTCAATTGCCTTCAATACACCAGTGAGCTTTTGTGGTCTAGTCTAAGGACCAGCCCCCATTTGCAAGAGTGACTTAAGTGAGAAACTATGCTCCTAATTCTAAACAACTGACTTAAAACAAACTGTGGAAACCCAATCCATTTGTAACTTAAAAAATACCTCCATACAAGACAATCAATGGAAGAACTAAGCTGGAGAGAAAAGGTATCTGTCAGAAGAAACTTGGCATACATGTTACACTTTTTCCATCTGATTCTTTCAGTATTCTTCCTGTGGAATCCAATTTCCTTAAGTGACCTCTGTTCATAGGAAACTATTTGGTTTAATCTCTGGGAGCCATGGCATATTTTAAACCATCTCCAAAGGCCAGCTCCGTCTCCAATGAGCATGCCTGATACCCAAACAGATGTTTTATAACACTCAGCACACATGAGCTCACCACTGGCAAGTCTTGTGCACACAATCAGCCCACAGCTCTTCTCAATCTCCCCTTTCATACCACAAACTAAATTCAGGGCTCACAGGCAAGCTTGAGTCCTTACCACAGTAACCAAAGAGCAGAAGATGGAGATCCCAATTTTGAATTTTCAACATAAATATTTTAGAAATCTAATGATGAACCAAAAACTATGCAATACAAAGAGTTAGCCAAATTCAGGAGTATAAAAAGACTCACAAACTGGCTGCCCCAAAAGAATTCAGATTCAAGTATCTGTGTAAAAGGTTCAAAAGCAACTCAAATTTTGATGGAGTTATAAAGCATGTTAACATTTCTAGTGTGGAAATCAAGGAGACCACATAGGACTCTTGCCACCCCTTCCCCAAAAGCCTAAAAGATCCCCAAAGAGACCACAAGGGGGTGACTAAGGAGGCCTAAATAAACAATTGCAAGCTCATGGGGCTTTGATTCCTTGAGAACCTAAACCTGCAGGGAAAAATCTGAGCTTTTTAAGAAGGCTTGCTCCACCTCAGAAACCCTCAGGGATATAAGCAGCAGTTGTTGAGCACCAACTTAAACTTGAACCTATAAATATTTCAAGAGGAGAAGACCCAGAGGCTGCCTCAGAGACACTCATCCACACGTTGGGAGCTATATATAAACTGGCACCTTAAAATGACAGCTATGTCAAGAGCTGATGGCTTCTGGCCAAGAGCTGTACGTTGTGTGATACCGTCTACAAGTGATCAAGAAAATATTTGCAAAAAAAAAAAAAAAAGGAAAGAAAGAAAATATTTGCGTTTTTAGTCTATATTCAGGCTAACAGAGTGAAGAGAAGATAAGTGCCTAAGGCAAGCAGAGCTGGTTTTAATCCCACTTTAACCATTTACCCCCATATCGTCTTGGGTGCAATATTTAAATAAGCCTGAGCCCTCAGTCTCATGTCTGTACAGCGAAAATAATGAATAAAAATGACGTGCCTGGACAATTCTAATAATGCTTTCAACACCATTACATTCAGTCGTATCAAAATGGAACTTTCCAGCCTAGGAGAAAAGCCACCTAGCATCCTGCTAAACCACCACTGAGCAGGAGATATTGCTGCATTTTCTCCTTTGAATTTAACCAGAGTATTTTGTTGCTAACGTGTGACAATAATTGGCACTCATAACTTTGTAAATGAGCAAGCTGAGGTAAACTGAGGTCAAAGCCAAATGTTGGATCTGAATCAAACCACCCAAAAGCAATACTGCAGAGAATTTAACAGGGTTACAAAGACCAGTGTGCAGACTGAGAGCTTCGGTCGTCCTAGCAACCTTTTGAAGCAAACACTGGTGCAGATTTGCTGGCATATATGACACTGAGAACATCTGGTCTTTCTATTATCTTCTCACAAGCAAAAAATGATGTCGTGTAAACTGATCTTTAGGCCAATTATATGGTCTAAGTGTTACAGTGTTTGTGTTGGCTCTTCTGGCTCCAGGTTTTAAGAACTTAATTTGTAGCCACACCCCTCTCTGAAGTCCTAATTGCATCTTACTGTAACTGACCCCAAGGATTTGTTTATGCCAAGTCTGCACCTTCCTTCAGGACGATAAGTATGTGTAAATGCATCATCAGTCAACTGTGCGTGCAAAGCGTGGTGGGAGGTCCTATAAGAATCAGTTACAGGAGTTTTGTGCAATGGGAAAGTAGAGACAGTGCCTAAGAGAGGAGGCTCTGGGGACTGCTCTGGTCATATATCCAATGCTACATTTTTTCCCCTGTATACCAGTTTTGTTATGGAAGCCAGGTGTGGAGTATTGAGGCTCTAGTCTGCAGCTCACTTCGAAGGCACTAAACTAGGAGTCAGAAAACTGATACTACCTCCCACCTGGCCTTCCTTCCTACCCTAGACAAGGTCATTGTTGTGTCTGAGCATCTGTTTCTCCATCTAGACTCAACTTCATTTACAAACTCAATGTGGCAGGCACTGTTCCAAGGCCTTCATCAACATTGATTAAGTTAATCCTCATAATGACTCTAACTGGCAAGCAGTATTATTATTCCCACCCAATGTCACACGGCGGGGGCATGGCAGAGATTGTGAGCTTGCCCCCCACCCTGCTCCAGCTGCTCGCTAAGAGCTCTGGGCTTCTGTGCTCAGCCCTAATGGACTGGGGTCTCTAATGAACCACAGCCTAGTGCTCTGGAGCAGGAGACCCATGGGTGCACCCCTGGACTGGTACTGACCACAGGAAAGGGGCTTCTTGCCTCTCTCCCTCCTCATCCCACCCCATCCTTCTGTTGCTATGGCCAAGAGGCCATGGCGGCAGCTGATGGGGCTGACCTAGGGAGGTCTTTCTCCCATTTCACTCCAACCCTCACCCCTACAGCCCACAGATGGATGTGAGGGGCCATCTTTTACTCTGTGGATCCTTTCCCACCTTTTTGAAGACATCTGGGGATCCTAATCTGGGTTATGAACAGAAGTATTGGTAGAAGAAGGCAGGGAGCTCCTGATTTTGTCTTTGGACAAAATAGCCTCTGGTAAATGTATTAGCATTACAGTGTGTGAAATAAGTAAATAGGCCTCTGAATTAACATGCTTCCTTGATCTACCACAGCCCCTCCCCCATCACTGACCCCTAAATGGAGGAAGGGAGTTGTGGGATGGCCAGCCCTTAGGGAAAACTGAAGCCTTATGGGGACTTGACCCCAGGCACCAGCAGCACCATCTTCAGGACCAGAAGTTTCCTTCATCTTTAGAGGAAATGAATCTCTAGAGTCTCTTTGTCTGACTTAGCATGTCTAGGAACAAAGGGCAGAATATGTAGTACAGTAAATCCCAACTCTGAGTTGTCCATTACAGGAATTTATCACAGATGGTAATCATTAGGACTTTAACATTCTTGAAGGAAAGAGCTTTATCCAGAATTATAAATAAACTATTCCCAAGGCTTAGATTTATAAAGCTGTGCTAAAAAAATAAAATTCAAGTGAATAAAATTTAAATATCTCATTGGCTTTATTTACCAATTCGTGAATCAGGCTGCATCACATCTAGCAAACAGAAAGGAGCTCCGAGAAGCTGTACAAAATGGGAGACTTTTATAGGCAGAAGCGGACAGGGACAGGGACAGGGACAGGGAAAGAGTGGGTTACTTCATATTTCTTTGGGGGACAAAGGGGTCTATCAGGCATATTACCTCATTAATGCTAACCAGGAAATCCCAGATTGATTGGTTTAAGATTACATTTCTGGGAAAGTTTGAAACTGCAATTAGCCTAAATATTGAGTCTTGGTTTGTGGACATGGGGCTTAGCACAAGTGACTCCATTTGGAGCATGTTGTTTCTCTTTTTTTTTTTTTTTTTTTAACAGCTGTTAGAGAGGGTTGCTTGGACAACTAGGACTTTACAGCCTGGGTTACAAAGTCAACCTAACTTGTGAAAGCTTGGCATTGATCTGGGAGTTCTGGGTAATGCCAAGAGAAGATGGGAACTTATTTTCTGCAGTTAGTGGGCTCCCAATCAGAACCTAACAAGGTTAGGTCCTGGTTTAAGCTCATGAAATGGAAGCTCAGAGAAAATGGGGTGCCAGCATCTAAATATGGCATTACAATTCCTAAACCAATAGTGGAGCAACAGTGTGCAGAACAAGGATGCTGCCTTCCAGAAGTTTCTCATCTAGTCAGGAAGGTAAGGCATTTACCAACCAAACAACTAGAGTTTGTAGGCTTCTGCATGTGGCATAGACTGTAACTAGAGAATGCAGGGAGGGAAGCAAAGGACACATGGAGGCTGGAGTCATCAAGAAAAGATGGGGCGGTGGGGGAAGGGACTGACTTAGGACTTGGATGAGTGGGGTGTGCACATGTAAGGCAAGGTTTGCTCAGCCCCACACCTCCGACAAACATGCATCACGTCCCTGCTGTGACTCTCAGTCCGAGCCAAGTCTCAAATCACACACTTGTGTCTCCTACAGGTGACTGAGCCTTAAATTCCAGACTCACCCTCTTCATTCCCCCTCGAGCCTTCTTCTAAAGGCCTGAAAAGGGAAACTCCAGCCTCTGGACATATCCCATCCGGGGCAGATGCCACAGGATGGGCATCCATCCTGGAGGGTGAAGCCAGGGGAAAAACCCACATGCCAGCCACAACCCCAGTGTAGAGCTGTATGGGGTTAGGATGAGCAGGAGAGGGAGAAAGGGACAGGGCAGTCTCAAAGGCATGTGCCCCCCTGCCTCAGCTTCCGTGTGGCAAGATTCTGTAGGCATCTGGGAGACACAGTTGAGGGGACAATAAAATGCCCTGTAGGCACAGGAAGTTTGAAGGGAGGCTAGGACCCCAAAGGGTGGTCCACAGCCTGTCCAGGCAGTCCAGGAGGTTCTGATGGGAAAAGTGAAGGGAGCACAGGCACCAGAAGGAGAACGTCATCTGTTGGGGGTGCAGGGAGTGCAGGACTAACTTTGAAGCGCCAAGAGGTGACATCACAGAGGAGAATTACATAGGACTGGCTGCAGATTCTGGACTCTCTAAAGGCTGCTGTAGGGGCTCTAGGTATCTTCTCTGCATTGTCCAGTCAGGTGCCCAGGAAGGATGGGGAGAAAAGTAGAATTCAAGGTAGATGTGTAATTTGCAATAAAATGTCCCCAGAACCTAAGGGTGCCTGAGCAGGTGCAGCAGCATCTGGAAGAAGAGGGACTGCCTCAACCAGAGCAAGGGGAGGATAAATTGTTCATTACAGAGCTTTGGAGAAGGCAGGGGCATGGAGGGAGAAGCTGTATCGACTGGGGTCCTATTCACATCAGTAGGGAGAGCTGCCTCCTTAATTTACTACCCAGCACGAATGGTTGAAGGGAGCAAATGTTGATGAGGAGAGACAAATGCATGAGTGCCCCTGAGAATCACCCCAGTTTGCCATATTGGTGACAATGCAGATCACAGATTGATTCAGCACCCTTGAAGTATAGTATAGGAGAAGCTTGTGTTGTTAACCTTCTACTGCCTCCAGAAGTGTAACTGAAATCAGTTGAAACAAGTTCCTTTCATTTAAAAAAAAAATTAGGGAACCCTCCTTAGAAGACATTAAAGTGTGGCCAGAAGAAGAGAGGTTCTGGAACCTATCAGGGATTCCAGTCACCAACCCCACCTCTTCCTGGTTGTGTGGCCTCAGGAAAATGATTTCATCTTTTTGAGCTTCAGTTTCCCCATCTATGAAATTGAACATATGATAAAGGTACCTGGCTGGCAAGGCTATTGAAGAGATTAAATTTGATAACCTCTGTACATAGCTTGACCCCATGCATCCAACCTAGTTAAGGTCAGTCCCCTTCTCTTCTTCCTCTTTGAGAGAGAGACTCCAAGAAAATGAATTTTGACAAACAATTTTACACAGAAAGAAGAAATTTGTTGTCAAGCTCTATAGTATGCCAGAAGAGCACTGCCGTAAACATCGCGTCTGCTTTCTACATATTTCTTTCAAGCTGCCCACCGTGCTTCCCAGCTGCCCTGCTCCAAACAGCAAGCATCAGCTCACATCCTTCTCTCTGATTCTCTTACAGGGGCGCTGTATCAACTTCACCAGAGTCAAGAACAATCAGCCCGCCAAGTACCCCCTCAACAATGCCTACCACACCACCTCGCCGCCTCCTGCCCCCATTTACACGCCCCCACCCCCTGCTCCCCACTGCCCTCCCCCACCCCCCAGTGCTCCCACCCCTCCAATTCCATCCCCACCTTCTACCCTTCCCCCTCCTCCTCAAGCTCCACCTCCCAACAGGGCGCCACCCCCCTCCCGACCTCCTCCCAGGCCTTCTGTCTAGAACCCAAAGTTCATGCTCTGGGCTCTTAGAAACTTTGGGGAGGAGGCTCCTCTGTGGTGTTAGAATAAGTCTTTCCAGTTAGGGGAGGCTTCTGCTTTGGAAATGAGTGGTGATAAAGCCCACTGATCTTCACACACCTTAAAAATTGGTTTGTAATGCCAATACATCGACAATTGTGATCAGCAGAAAGAAAGAGAAATTTTGAAATGCCTCTGAACAAATGATGAGGCAACTACAGTCACAATTATAGCCAGCCAGCCATCACCTCTAGAAGGTTCCAGAGACAGTGAAACTGCTGAGATGCTCTAAATGGGATTGTGTCTCATGGAGACCAATAAGAAAATCATTTCTCTGAGGGTGAAATGCAGAGTCGGATGGATGAGAAATAACATTGCTGGGTTTCTAAATGCTGCCTTCCCTCCTCCACTCCACCTCCATCACTTGACCCTGGACCCTTGGCCTAGGAACCAAGGAACCCTCACCCAAGAAAGTGAAAACCCTTTGCCTACAACTTTGGGAAAAGCTTGGGTTCTCCATTGTGGCAAGAAACTCAACATCAGACAGGTATCTGACAGGTATCTGAACAAAAGCATGTTCGCCTGGGATTTGCAGAGGAATAAAAACATATGCCTTATTTTACTTTCAAATTCTCCCAGTTTCCAAGTGAGGGAGAGAGCAGGTGTTTACAGATGGAAAAAGGTATGTTGCCACGTTGCTGTGTAAGTGAAATCAGGTGTGTGCATTGACAGGAGAGTACTGATGAGAGCATCAGACAGTTTCTAAAACCCACAGGCCATCAGCAGCTAGAGGTGGCTGGCTTTGGCCCGACATGGTCCCCTAAATCAACAGACATGGCATTGTTGAAGAGCAACCTGTTAATTATTCATCTTAAAAACCAAGATTTGGCTTCAGTTTAAATCACTTAAGATACGAAGAAGTGACTGATCCCATTTTTTAGAGACAAACATGAGTTGATCTTCCCAAAATGGTGTCACTAGCGCCTACCATACAATTTTGCTGGGTTTTTTTTTTCTTTCTTTTTTGGTAAAGTTGTGTACCAGAGACTTCTATTCCAGCTGAGAGACAAGGGTCCTAACATAATATGGAAACCATCCCCACATGCTTTAATTAACCACAAAAAAAGTCATGTATGTGTAGATGTAAATATATTTCTCCTTGGCTTTTCAACATTCTCATAAATATCAGCTATCAACCCAGGAGGAATACACTAGATGTTCTGCCTGAAATTCCCACCAGGCCTGGGATCCACCCCATTCCTCCAAGTCTTTCTGAATCTGTTGTCATCAGTAAACCCTATAATCACTTTCTAAACATTGGGCTTCATCAACCAGGGTAAAAACAGAGGGCCATTGTTGAGCACCTCCTATACCATCCTATTCAAAATTATCTTCCCCTCCAGCTTCCCACAGGTCTTAAAATTCCTCTCCCAAAGTGCTCAAAGACTTAAATCTTTTCTGGAACAAAGCAGCATATAAAATAAATATAAACCTAGCACTTTGGGTTATGGTCTCCAAAGATCCTTTAAGACCCCATTAAGCCAGCCTGATTCTTGGACCGTACTTAGAGACATAAGGACCTGGTAGGCATTCCATAAACACCAGTTCTTGTAGACATTGTAGATATGGCAGACATTACTTATCAATCACAGCACTATCCATGAAGCCCAACAATTTCTTCAACAGTCCTCAGATCACAACTACAAAGAGCCTCCATTCATCAGTCAGAATTGAGAGAGAGATGAGCCCTATTTTCCATCCCTGCTTTAGAAATCAGAAACGAACAGGAATTGCATGGAGAAATGGGGAACTCTTGGGCAGCAAAGGTACAGTCGGGGGAAAATAGATCTAAGCAGAGTGCCTTATTGGGGGGCCATACGCACTAAATCTGCAGTGCCAATGCCAAACTGACACTTCTCCAAGTGTACTTCAGACCAGCCCTTCTCCTGACCTGCCACTTTCAAAGAATCTCCCAGCCATTGTCTAGAGCGAAAATCAGATATGGTTTCCAGGACTTATGAAAGCAACCTCCCTTTGCCACCCCCTCAACCTGGCCTATATTATCTATTTTTAGAACACTAGGCTTCTTCTTTAGTATAGTCCCTCATGAAGCAGGGGCCAGAATGTCTCAGCCACTTGCAGTGACATTGCTGGACTCCAGAAAACCATTCCATAGGAGAATGGGTTCCCCAGGCTCACAGCGTAGAGACGTTGAGCCCATGGCAACTGTTTTGACTGCTGGCAGTACAAAACGGTCCACCCCCCACCACTAGCCCCAGGACTCACTGCGGCCATAAGAAAGTTCAAGCCAAGATGCTGACGTCATACAACAAGATGGCGGGCATCATTCAGGATCTCAACAGCACATCAGTCAGAAGCCCTGTGCGGTTTCCACAATGTTTTGGTGAACTTTTTGATGAATAGGGAACTGCAAATATATGATGATTTTGAAGAGGATTAGCAGGGTTTGTCCTTCAAACTGACTCATCATGTCATCCCTACTCATTTAGAATTACAGTTAAGAAGGTGAAACTTCTAGACTGTATGAACAAGGCAATAGTAGGCTAGTACAGACAAGAAAATTCTTTAACTGGTTTATAAAATCTATCAGTACTTGTATCATTCCCTGTCAAAGGCAGCAGACATATGATTGTGATCAGACAAGAAAATTCTTTAACTGGTTTATAAAATCTATCAGTACTTGTATCATTCCCTGTCAAAGGCAGCAGACATATGATTGTGATCAGGAAACTGCACAAAACTATTGTTTCAACCCCCATGTTATTGTCCTTGTGAAGTTTTTTTTTAATAAAAGCCAACTTTTTGTTGTATATATTCGTATTCCATGTGTTAGATGGAAGCATTTCCTATCCAGTGTGAATAAAAAAGAACAGTTGTAGTAAATTATTATAAAGCCAATGATATTTCATGGCAGGTTATTCTACCAAGCTGTGCTTGTTGGTTTTTCCCATGACTGTATTGCTTTTTGAAATGTACAAATAGTTACCGAAATGACGAGACCCTTGTTTGCACAGCATTAATAAGGACCTTGAGTTTCGTGGTCCCCTCTTTTGAAGACCAGCTCACAAGCAGTTTCTGGCCTGGAGCTTTGCACGTATTCCAGTGAGACTGGAAAAGTTCTCTGTTTTACCAAGATCAAGAACAGAGCTGGTGGACAAATTAATTAATAGTCTTGGATATCTGGCCATGGGTAACTTCATTGTAAATATCACTAAAATGGGCAGAGATGATTTTAATGTCTCATAAACACTAGAGTCCAAACACTGTCAGATGAGAAAAAAACCTATCAAAGAACTAGGAAAAAAATAATAATTATTATGAGATAGTGAGCAAGTTTCAGCCCAATGCCAACTCAATAAAAACAATTAATGCTGTGTAAAATGGGTTGAATTAGCTTGCAAACTATATAAAGATATATGCAGTGAAACACCTGTTAATGCACACAAGATGGGAATGAGGTGTTCTAGTCAATTGCCTTTTCTAGTTATCTGAGCTCTACTATATTATCATACTTGGATAACCAATTTAAAACAATTAGAATATGATTTTTTTAAATACACTTAACATTAAACTCTTCCTCTAATTCTTTCTCCTTTCTGTGATAATTCAGAACACAGTTATGGATCTCCAGTGAGTCATTGTTATAAAAAATGAGTTATCACTGTACTATGCTATAAGAGACTGGGCTAACCCTGCACAATGACAAACTCTGGAAGTTGCTTTTAAAAAAAAATAATAACAATAAAATACTAAAATCATCTCTTTTACTGGTTATTTGTCTCTTTGTTATAAAAATAAAGTGTAGACTGTTCAACTACTTAACATCTTGATGATAATAAAACAACTGTTGTTATGCAAATTATATTTCTGAAATCATTATTAGATTTCCAGTAAGTTCTTTACTGTCTTGATTATTGTCATTTTTTTCCTTAGCTGTCCAACATTCAAAATATTCTTTATTTCTTTTTTTTTTAATGTTTACTTATTTTTGAGAGAGAGGGAGAGAGGCCGAGAGGGGAGGGGCAGAGAGAGAGGAGAACAGAGGATCCAAAGAGGGCTCTGTCCTGACAGCAGAGAGCCCAGCATGGGGCTCGAACTCACAAACTGTGAGATCGTGACCTGAAGTTGGACATTTAACTGACTGAGCCACCCAGGCACCCCTAAAATATTCTTTATTTCTAGTAACAGTTTTAAAATTTTAAATGGAATCCAAGCTAAATGAAAATATAAAGTAAAAAGTCGAGACGGAGAAGCACACAGAAAAAAAAATGTAGTGGACCAGTCAGGATTGTTTCTGGCTGCCTGGAACAAGATTTGGGGCCATGACTGATTTGATTCTCACAGCAAGGACTCCAGAGGTTTGCAGCTGCTCAAGAAACCAGGGAGCATTACACCCAGTGCTGCAGTAAGTACCTTTCCTTCCGTATACATCTCAAAATATTTTTATTATATCTGCAGTTCTGATACAAACCACTTGATTCCTAGCATCTTCAATCCAGCTCCTTCACTGAAATTTTTGTGTAGGTAAGAGTGTCTCTTACTAGTTCCTGAATTTGTTTCTTTTACAAGTCTTCCTTCAACCCTGAATTCATCTTAATGGGAATAAAACCATCTGCAAACAGAAACCCATGCCACATTTTTTTCCAAGATTGCAATAGTATTTACTTTTTAATAGCTTTTCGGGCACATGCACATTTTTAAATTACATTCTTAATCATTAAATGGTTTTGAGATAACCGGCTAGCAATTTGGAAGGAAAAAGAAAACTTGGAGCTCTACTTCACTCCTTACACCAAAATTAACTTCAGCTGTATTTAATTTAAGTGTAACAAATAAAATGAAGAAAGTACTAGAAGTGGAAAAAATATTTACTGTATCATATGAAGAATTTTTAAATCCTGCATATTACTGATCAACTTTCTCATGAAATCGCTTCAACTACCCTGAGTAATGCTCCAATGCATTAAGTCGAATAAACAACAGAAATAAGGTCATCGATCAGGTACTGTGAACTTGAGCAGATCTACAATTTTCCATCACTAAATCCAATGTTCTGCCCTCAGATAAATGTATGCTTCTCTGGAGTCTCATTCAGGTATAGAACAACCAATACAACACTTTGTCCCTCTAAATACATTACAAACAAGGTCTAAGTGCTTACAATTACCAAGCACTGGGTAAAGCTATAGAGTTGGTATCCACAAAACAGATGAGTTTACTCTGATTACAATTGTTTTGTTATTTTATTCTGATTACAACTGTATTATGTTGGCTTGAACCACCACATCCTCATCAAATTTATACCTAAACAAATTAGAAGTAATCTCTGATTCCTCCCCTTTTTATGTAACATTCAAATAATCAGTTACATAGATTCTCCCATCGCTACTAAAAATGGGACCATTTTAATTGTTGGGGTTCGAAACTGTGCAACATCTCCTTTATTTAGTTTTAAATATCATCTCACAATGTACTTACAAGGCAACAGCTAACAAAGCTCTGCCTAAGTCACTTGAGAGCTCAAAACAAAGTTCTGTGTACCTTAGCTGGCATCTTTAGTTGCTAGTTGCTTATAAACATTAAAATAAATACAACTCGTAAAAGACATTTTCCTTTGTGTAGTGAAGTGGTTTGCATTCTTGCAAAACATTTTAAAGTTTATTTATTATTTTTGAGAGAGAGAGAGAGAGAGAGAGAAAGAGAACCAGTGGGGGAGGGGCTGGGGGTCCAAAGGATCTGAAGGGGGCTCTGTGCTGACAGCAGAGAGCAGGATGCGGGGCTCGAACCCATGAACTGTGAGATCATGACCTGAGCCGAAATCAAGAGTCAGATGCTTAACTGACTGAGCCACCTAGGTGCCCTACAAAACTTTTTTTTTTTTTTTATTAAAAATTTTTTTTTCAACGTTTTTATTTATTTTTGGGACAGAGAGAGACAGAGCATGAATTGGGGAGGGGCAGAGAGAGAGGGAGACACAGAATCGGAAACAGTCTCCAGGCTCTGAGCCATCAGCCCAGAGCCCGACGCGGGGCTCGAACTCACGGACCGCGAGATCGTGACCTGGCTGAAGTCGGACGCTTAACCGACTGCGCCACCCAGGCGCCCCTACAAAACTTTTTTAAAGTACAAGAAATGTGGGGTATGAGTGCTAAGAGTACAGAAAACATTAATTAACATTAATTTTCTTCTGAAAGAGAAGTCATAAGACAGGCCATCTCTCAGCCACCCATCACTAGTCCCTTTCAAAAATGCACCCTCAAGAGCCATGGAAGAATTACAGCCCTCTATCACATTTTTTAAAAAATACAAACATTTTAACTTCCCCCTCCCTCTGAGGCACACCCTAACTTTGCAGGATACAGACCACCTGTCTTTTTGCTTAGTTTTACTCTTGAAAGTATTACAGGACACCTATAGATTCTCTAAGAGACTGGCTCAAAATTAATGATAATCTTCATTTTCAACCAAGATCTTATAGAAACAGATAAATATTCCACATGAATGGAAAGAGTGTTTCATAGATACGGTGATGCAGAAGCACTGACATTCATCTGAACTTGGAGGAAAGGGCTTCTCCCCAGCTGGGGTGGATTCCAAAAGGGAAGTAACCTGTCTCTGCCGCGGGTGGCCCACAGCGGTATTCAAAGGTCAGGCTCCAAAGGGTGGAAGGAAAGACAGCAGGAGCTAGGAAGGTGAGAGGAGCCAATCCAGGCAAGAGAGGCAAGAAGGAGGAAGTAGTGAATGAGGCTGCATAATTTCTGGCAATCCAACAACTGGAATTAAGTAGGGTGCAGATAAACTAGGGCTTGGGAGGTTAGCTCAGCTACATGTCCTGCTGGCTGAAAACATCAGGCATGGTAATATAGTCACTAGCATATAACAAAAAACCAGGGCACCTTGGTGGCTCAGTCAGTTAAGTGTCCTGACTCTTGGTTTTTGGCTCAGGTCATGATCTCACATTTCTTTAGTTCAAGCCCCTCCACAGGCTCTGTGCGGACAACATGGAGCCTACTTGCGATTCTCTCTCTCCCTCTCTCTCTCTCTCTGCTCCTGCCCCACTCATGCAGCCTCTGTCTCTCTCAAGTAAAACTTAAAACAAACCAACAAATAAACAAAGAACCAAGGGACTATTTTTCTGGCAGCAATAACCGTACTGTTGAGCACGCCCCGGCTGAGAACAATACTGACATCTCATGACCTTGAGCAAAGTGAAAGTGCAGACAGACCCTGTTCAATTCCTTTCCTTTCAAATGGTCCTATAAAACCTCAGGTGAATAAATTCATCCTTAAGGGGAGTAGTGTGAGTTTAAGTCATCTCTTTAGGAAGATAATTTTCTTTCCTGCTTCAAACAAGCATGTAGTTTTTTGCTACAAATACTCCCTTCTAATGCCTCTGTTGACTGCCTTCTCCCCTCTCTGTGCAGACCTGGGTGTGGTGATCACCTCTAGGTGCTCACACAGACACATGGTCAGTGTCTGTGTAACATATGTTCCATTTCTGTGCTTTTGCTTCCTGTGTTTCATTAAGGCTGAACAGACTTTCAGACCCATTTACGTTTGTATCTCCTCCAATGATGTAATCACTGCTATGAGGAATATGACCTGCAGAGCTCCAGGAGAATTTGATTCCAACCTGACCCTTGTCAGACATTTCCAAGAGCCCCCAAAGCTACCAAAGTGAATGCTCACTCTGAATAGGCCCCTCCCTCTCCCTATGTTACTTGCTGAGACTGTTGTTTCTTATAGCATTTTGATGTTTAACTATTTTTTTTTAATTTTTTTTATTTTTTTAAATTTACATCCAAATTAGCATATAGTGAAACAATGATTTCAGGAGTAGATTCCTTAATGCCCCTTACCCACTTACCCCACCCCCCCCCACAACCCCTCCAGTAACCCTCAGTTTGTTCTCCATATTTATGAGTCTCTTATGTTTTGTCACCTCCATGTTTTTATATTATTTTTGTTTCCCTTCCCTTATGTTCACCTGTTTTTTGTCTCTTAAAGCCCTCATATGAGTGAAGTCATATGATTTTTGTCTTTCCCTGACTAATTTCACTTGGCATAATTCCCTCCAGTTCCATCCACGTAGTTGCAAATGGCAAGATTTCATTCTTTTTGATTGCCGAGTAATACTCCATTGTGTGTGTGTGTGTGTGTGTGTGTGTGTGTGTGTGTGTGTGTGTGTATACCACATTTTCTTTAGCCATTCATCCATCGATGGACATTTGGGCTCTTTCCATACTTTGGCTATTGTTGATATTGCTGCTATAAACATTGGGGTGCATGTGCCCCTTCGAAACAGCACACCTGTATCCCTTGGATAAATACCTAGTAGTGCAATTGCTGGGTTGTAGGGTAGTTCTATTTGTAATTTTGTGAGGAACCTCCACTCTGTTTTCCAGAGTGGCTGCACCAGCTTGCATTGCCATTAACTCTGTTTTTATAGGCTTTTCAATATTTGTTTTTAGGAGGTTCCTAAAAGATAATTATCTTTATTTAATTTTGAACCATTAGTAAAAACAAGAAGAGATCCTGTCCAGCACTATGTGCAGGATATATTTTCTTGCTTTTAATTAATAGGAAATGGTAATTGATTTTTAAAAATGACTTTAATTTCCTTAGCAAGTTAGGAATAGGGGAAGAAAAAAAAAAAGCTTCCTTAACCTGATAAAAAGGTATCCTCCAAACATACTTACTGTTGAATGCTAGGAGTATTCCCTCCACAATAAAAAACAAGAAAATATTCTAACCATCACCATTATTGTTCACCTTTGGTTCTAGCCAATGCAGTAACAAAAACAAAATTAAAAAGCAATTATAAATATCAGGAAGTAAAAAACTGTCATTATTTTCGGACAACATAACTGACTACCTGAAAATTCCATGAGAATCAACTTAAAACTTATTACAACTAATAAAAGAGGCCGGTAAGCTGGCCAGGTAAATGATCAGCACCATCACTGACTGTGACCAGTTAGAAAACTATCCATTCAGAATAGAAAAAATACATCAATCTTACATGTTTATATTATTAAATTATATATAAATTCCATATAATTATATTATATAGTTATATGCTATATGTAAATTATATAAATATATAAATTAATTAGAAACAAACCTACCAAAAAATGTACAAAACCTATAGGAAGACAAGTATAAAATTTTATGAACTCTCCTTACTAGATGGAGAGTGGTACTGCATTCCTGAATGGGAAAACTTAACACTGAAACGACATTAAGTTCTCCCACAAATAATCTACAAATCTAAATGAAGGCCAATAAATCACCTAGCAAGATTTTGAAGTAATTTCAAATGCAGATTCTAAGTTTTAATTAGAGGGGTGCCTGGGTGGCTCAGTTGGTTAAATATCTGACTTCGGCTCAGGTCATGATCTCACAGTCTGTGAGTTTGAGGCCTACATGAGGCACTGTGCTGACAGCTCAGAGCCTTGGAGCCTGCTTTGTCTCTCCCTCTCTCTCTGCTCCTCCCCTGGCTTGTGCGCTCTCTCTCTCTCTGTCTCTCTCTCTCTCTCTCTGTCTCTCTCTCTCAAAAATAAATAAACATTAAAAAAATTTTAAGTTTTAATTAGAAAAGTAAATGGACAATATAGCCAGTATATGGTAATACAACAGAACAATTTTCAGAAACAGACCTGTAAATATATGGAAGTTTGTTTATGATAATGGTAGAATATCCAAGGACTAATTCTTTAATAAAGAGCTATCTAACTGGGGAGAGAAGATGAAATTTCTATCTCTACTGCATAGGAAAATAGATTTAAAAGAGAATACAAGAGAAGTACTTCTAATTAATAGTGACTGTGCCCTTAGAAGCACTATCCTGTGACTTGAAGCTTCATTTAATCTTACCAATTAGACAGTTCTCAACTCCTAGGAAAAAGCAAAAAAAAAAAAAAAGGGTAGAGAGAAAAATGGAAGGGCAGGAGTTGTCAAGGTGAGGGTAAGGAGGAAAAGAAAAAGGGATCTCTCACCTCCACACTCGGGCACTATACTAGAACATATATTGGTGTAGCCTCTCCAGTAACAATTCTACACGATTGGTGCCTGTCACATGGTAGTTAACCAATGTTAGTTAAATGAACAAACATATAAATGAAGAATCTCAACATGTCCAAATGTTTATGAAAATCAACAATAGGAATGGAAGCTGTATCTGAGACAACGTTTTCTTTCAAGAACCAGAGGTAATAAGCAAGTTCTCATTTCCCCATTGCCTTTGAGCAAATATTCAAAGCATGGACTCTCACTGGGTGGTATTGAATGAATTCCTATAAAAATTCATTAACTTCGTCAGCTTACTGGATTGCTTTTCAATGCATACACATTCTTCCACATGCTATGTCAGTTGAGGTCAAGTCCTTTTTTGCAGTTGGTCTGGGAGGAAAAATAAGAATAGATGCCAGGAAGTTAGGGTAGGTGCCAGAAGGAAAAAAAAAAAAAAAGGCGCCAGCCCTGGCAGTCACCAAAACAATCCACTCCAATTTGCCTCGTTTGTTTATCAGATGTCCTGTCTCAGGACCAGATTCCCTTGCCATTCTACAAATGCATAGAGCAAGACCCAACAGTTGTGTAATGGCTCATTGAGGAAACAGCAAGGATCCAGAATCAGCAGTCAAGATGTTGTGATCTTCATTAATGCATCTGTCAATAAAGCAGCTGTTTATTTGTAGATTTATCTTCTGATACTTCACAACTACCTGAAAGGGGCTTTGGTGAGCCCATGGTAAGGAGATCTCCTCACCTTGGCTTGCTGAGCACACCATCTATTAAATTCAGTCCCAACTACTGCTAATGTTGTTGCCTCTAGAACAGAAACTGATCCTCACTTTCTTTTTTCTTTTTTTTTTTTAATCAAAAGATTTTGGTTTTTTAGAAGAGTTTTAGGTTTACAGGAAAACCGACCAGATAATGTGGAGAATTCCCACATATCCCCTCTTCCCTATACATAGTTCTCCCTATTATTAACATCTTGCATTAGTGTGGTACATTTGTTATAATTGATAAGTCAATATTAAGAGTCCATAGTTTACATCTGAGTTACTCTTTGTGTTACAAATGCACATGTATCCACCATGCATCACACAGTATCATGCCGAATAGTTCCATCACCTGTTCATCCTGCCTCCTCTCTCCCCTTGAATCCCTGGAAACCTCTGATAGTTATACTGTCTCCATAGTTATGCCTTTTCCAGAATACCATATAGCTGGAATCATACAGTGTGTAGACTTTTCAGATTGGTTTCTTTCCCTTAGCAATATGCATTTAAGCTTCTTCTAAGTCTTTTCAATGTTTGATAGCTCATCTTTTCACTGCTGAGTAATATTCCACTGTCTGGATGTTTATCCATTCACCTACTGAAGGACACTGACATTCACTTTCTGACTGACTTGAACAGCTCATAGAGAGGAATCAGTGGTGTGGCTTTATGTAGTCCATAAACTACCTAAGATGTGTGTGTGTGTGTGTGTGTGTGTGTGTGTGTGTGTGTGTGTTTAAAAGATACAGGTTGGGAGAAAATGAAAGTTATCCGTTATTTCAACACCAACGCAAAGCCTCTTAAACATCTTACTTTAACCCCTCTCAGTCCTTTTTTTTAATACATATGCCCATTTTAAAATATTGAAATCAGGGGCAACTGGCTGGCTCAGTCGGTAGAGCATGGCGACTCTCAATCTCAGTGTCATGAGTTTGAGTCCTACACTGGGTATGGAGCCTACTTTAAAAAATAATAAAAAGTAAAATATCGAAATAATACTATAAATACATTTTTAACCTTGTGTTTCTTAACATTATGAAAATGTGTAGTGGACAGTAGGATACTCTGCCCAGATCCCCTCTTCAAGGCTGACAAATAACATACCCACCCCCGGTTGCTGGGAATATCAGCTGCTGTCCATAGTATTTTGTATTCCCCAGTTTCACTGCTATTTGTCTAAGGACAATTTTTGTTCCTATTGCTATAAATTTATTGGGCTTCCTGAATCTAAAAGTATGAGTCTGTGTATTCATCAATATGAATCGTTTTCAGCCATTATGCCTTCAAAAATTGCCTTTCTTCCTTTCTCTCTCCTTTCCTTCTGGACTTAGACCTATGTTACACCTTCCCAGCCCATCCTCCATATCTCTTAACCTGTATTTCATATTTTCTACCTCTTTGTCTCTCTGTTAGGCATTCTAGATCATTTCTTCAGATCTCTGTTCCTGTTCATCAGCATTTCACCTACATCTAATTTTCTCTTTAAATCCTCATTTGAGGTTTTTTAATTTCAGTTTTTACATTCGTCTTTTATTAAAAGTTATTTTTTGTTGGTTTTCAAGTATGCCTGTTTATCTTTCATAAGCGCTGTACCTTACCAGTTTTCTTTCTTTAAATATATTAAACATGTTTAATTTGCATTTTATATCCAATAATTCCCATATCTAAAAGCTTTGCTGGCCTGATTCTGTGGTTTGTTGTTCCTGCTGACTTTTGCGTATAGTGCCTTGTCTCCTTAAATGCTTTTTGACTTTGACTCTGAGCCTACATTCCTCAGAACTTTATTCATGGAAAACTCTGAGGTTTGTGTTGTGACTGCATTTCACCAAAGAAAATTTATGTTTGCTTCTTCCAAATATCTGGAATCATCACCAATCTAGAACTGTTTAAAAACAAATTCTAACCTAAAGGTATTTAGAATCATGCAGGTAGTGTAAATTTGGGTTACAAATTTGAGTTAATGCCAGCCTGTGGTTAAGAATTCTCAAGAGAAAATTTTCTCCCTCAACCCAATGCTGGCAAGCAAGCTATTCCTTGCTATTACTAGGAGGAATAGTAGAGTAAAGCAGAGTATATTTCTAGTTCATTCATACATTAAGTTGCCTTATAGGGCCCCAGCTTGTTACATTGGCTCTTGTCTCCTATGCACTCAACCAACATCAATCATCAAAATGAAAGCTGGTCCTTGAAGAAATGACTTATTCCAGAGCTGGTACACAAAAAAAGTACAAGATGAGCCTGGAACATAGATGTGCAATACAGATAAGTAAATGATGAAGATAGATAGATGGATAGATGGATAGATAGATAAAAGATCTTCCCCCCCATAAAAGAAAAAAAGTATTCCTTAAAATAGAATGTCTAGGGGCGCCTGGGTGGCACAGTCGGTTAAGCGTCCGACTTCAGCCAGGTCACGATCTCGCGGTCCGTGAGTTCGAGCCCCGCGTCGGGCTCTGGGCTGATGGCTCGGAGCCTGGAGCCTGTTTCCGATTCTGTGTCTCCCTCTCTCTCTGCCCCTCCCCCGTTCATGCTCTGTCTCTCTCTGTCCCAAAAATAAAAAAAAAATTAAAAAAAATAAAAAAAAAATAGAATGTCCACAAATAAATGCCAACTACATAAAGAATGATGTAATTACACAGTTGGCATTTTGGCAACCACAATAGTAACAACTGTTTCAAACAAGAATGATAAATAGATATTTAAACTAATGAGCAAAAGTATGATTGGGAAACAGGGTATTTGGTGTCAAAATATATCACCAAATATTCTTAGTAATTACAAATTTATAGTAACTTTATCATGGAGAAACTTGACAGATACCACCTTCAGCAAGTAATCACAGATGAAAAGTTGGTATCATGTGCTTCTGTATATGACGCGCTGAGGACACAACATCGCTTCCGTGATACTCTTGCCAAAAATGTATAAGCTAAATCCAATCATGAGGAAATATCAGACAGACACGAATTGAGGGAAATTCTAGAAAACAGCTGACTGGTGCTCTTCAGAAATGTCCAAGACCAAGGAAATGCAAAGAAAGACTGTAGAACTGTTGTAGATTAAAGGAGAGTAATGAGATAAGAAAAGAGATGCAGCCTGTGATCCTGGGTTGGATACTAGATCAGAGGCTTTTCGTTGTTATTATTATAAAGGACATTATTGAAACAACTAGAAAAAAATTGAATGAGGTCTCTATATTGGATAATAGTATTTTATTCATGTTAATTTTATGAATTTGATAACTATACTATAGTTACATAAAAGAATGTCCCTGTTTTTAGGGAAGGTATACATACATACATATGTATGTATATGTGTATATGTATGTATACACACACCAATATATATGTATATGTGTGTATATATATACACATACAGAGAGTGTATACACCCACACACACATATACACACACAGAGATGGATAATAGATATAAATACAGATATAGATGTAGATATTGGTATACAGAAAGGGAGGAGAGACTAAAGCAAAGGTGGTAAAATATTAACCACGTGAACACATGGGAATCTGGTGAAGAACATACTCCAGGATTCTTTGTACCATTATGCTATTTGGAACATTTTTGTGAATCTAAAATTATTTCAGAATAAAAGTTAAAGACATGAAAGCTGATTTGGACAGTCCAAAACCAGGATTGGAATCAGGTCTGGCCTTGGTCTCCAGTCTTGCTCATCTCCCAGGGCAAGGCTGTGCCAAAGTGGAAGAAGACTAAGGACAACCTGAATTTTACAAAGTCAGAATCAGTGAAGCTGGAGAATGATGAGACTGAGTGAGCTATGAGGCGAGGGACAATGAGGGGTGCAGGAGGACATGCCACCAATACCTGGTACTTATTAACAGCAAGAGAATCACAAGGATATGCTGACTACAAACAGCAGATTAACAGAAGCTCTCGGAGAAACAATAGTCTGTACAATCGTTTCCAAACTATTCAGTTTCTTATATTACCTTCAGATTTCAGGGGGGAAAAAAGCAAATAAATCAGTTGCAATTTAATATGAACTCATTTGATTTATTAAGACTTGTTGAAACTCTCCCAACACATATTGGTCTAAATACAGTAATCATTAGTCCCATGGGGATATTCTAACTTAAATTATTTTTAAGAATTAAAGAAAATTTAAAATTCAGTTCATTAGTCACACCAGCCACTTTTCAAGTACTCAATGGTCACATGTGACTACTGACTAAGAGCTACTGTACTGGGCAGCATAGCTATAGAACATTTCCATCATTGCAGAAAATTCTGGACATCCTGGAATTCTGCAGAAAACATGGTACCTCACTGTTCTAGAAGCTGAAGAACTCATCACTGATGAAGATGGCTGTGATTTTTTTTTATTTCATTGTCTTTGACTCATGGAAAATACCAGGCAAAACATGAGAAAAAATCTTCAATAAAAAAACCCCTCAAAAACCTTTAAACATTCCACTTCCTGTAGGATTTAATATTAGGAGAGTTCTTTCTGCCAGATGGGAGAAACTCATCGAGAAGAAGTGGGAAGAACCTTGAGACTGTTGCAAGCATTGTCCAGAAGATTCTGGTGCTCCTATGTCCTCTGACTTCTTGGTTGATCCACATTTCCACCCACCTTCCACACCCACCTCTGCTCTGTGGAAAATATTGTTCACGGTCCATTCACTACACAGAATGGTTTGGCAAGAAAGGCTTGAGCAAGACAAACTACCCATAATAAGCCTGTAATATTATCGAAGGAAGTAAGGAAATTGACTTAAACATCCAAATTAGGGAGCTAAGGAGTTAGAATCTGGATTGAACAGGACTGGAAGGGAATTGTGAAACATGACCCAACAATGGCTGATTGCTCAATGCACAAAAATATAAACACTTGCATAGTAATAATAAACATCAACTTCAAATAGTAGTTATTTCTAAAGAGAAGGAGGAGAAAAAAACATCAGAAAGGGACATACGGAGAGCTTTAACTGGATTTGTTAATATTTTCTTTTAAAAATCTGATGCAGGGGTAGCTTAAGGTTAAAGTCTTATAGAGCTATCATATGGTATTCTTGGAATGCTCCTCTATGTTTGAAATATTTCATAACAAAAGAAAAGTTTAATAAAATAAATTCTACTTCTCCTGCTTAGTATTTGTGTGATCCTGAGTTTCCTTTTTTTCTAGCTGCAAATGAGACCAATATAGTATCTACTAGATGGGCTGTTGGGACGGGTTCAGGAGACACTCAGAAACCAATCAAGACACCTGTGTGGAGTCTGGCAGGAGGCCTCGGGAGTAGCCGGGCACCAGGCTGTGTGGTGGTCCAGACCAACCAATCGGGCATGTGGCATGGAGTCGTCATGCTCTGCTCCAAAATGTGAGACCAGAGATGGCCCATTTTCCTTTGGACTGGAACAGATTGGAGGAATGAAGCTGGGTCTTGCCGTTCCAGTTTAAACAGAAAGGAGGTTTGGATTTGTAAGCCTCTCTGCTTATTTTGGCTGCCTGCGCTTACTGTTTCCACATCTGTCCTGGGGTCCGGGGAAGCCAAATATGTGGATGTAAACGTACACATCAGCACTTCAGGGACCCAGATTCAACGCCACGGATCTATAAATGCAGCGACAGGCAGCCACCTGAGTAACTAGAGGCTGGAAATAGCTGAGAGAAGAGGGGCCAGTTTGGAATGGTTCCCAACCCTCCCTCAGCCACCCTCCATGGTGCCCTCGGTCACTGAACTCTCAGTCAACTGACCTCTTTCCACCCCAACACTTCTGAACGCTATCCTCCCTTTCTTCTTTTCCCCCTGGAGTCCTCATTTCTGGGAAAACCTCTCTCCATCCGTGCTTCACCCCTGCCCCTTCCCCCTGTCCTTCAGAGACCTGGCTCTCCCCTGAGGCTGCCTCCCTGACAGCCTGGCCCCACACACCAAAGCTGCCCAGAGGCAGTTCTGGAATCTTCCTAACTTCTCCCACTACCCAAACCCCTACACCTCTTCTTAAGTATGTCATCAACCAGCTTTTTGGGCACGGTCTTCATAAATTCTGATGCTTCACAGGACTCTGACCTTGGTTTTCTTCGTACCACATACTCTCTTCATATCCATTCCCATGATTTCAATTTTCCTTATGGGTTAGTGAATCCTAAATCTGTAGCGCCAACGCAGATGTCTCCCCAACATTCCAGATCCATCCTTCCAAACACGTCTGGACATGACTACCTGGATACGATCCAGTCACCTCAATGGCACATCCTCTTCCTCTCCCATCTCCAAAGACTGCTTATCTTAAACACCATTGTCTCAGTCACCTAATCTTGACCCCATCTCCTCCTAACTCTCACATCTAGTTAGTGACCAAGTTCTGTTGATTTTGCTTCAGGAATAAATAATAACCTCTTCCACTGCAGCCCCATGTCCCTTCTAAATTCAGGATTCATCATCCATTCCCTGATACATGAAGCGACCATCCCCTAATTTGCTCTCTGGTTCTCTCACTTCGACCTTCCAAATAGGGACTCCAGAGTTATGTCTCTAAAACACAACGTTGATCTTGTCTCACCCTGACCCTAGGGCCTGTTTGTAAAAATAAGCCCAAACTCCTTAACAAAACCCTTGATCATCTAACCCCTAAACAAAAAGAATGAGCTCTAGAACCAGACTGTCAGGGATCTAACCCCAGCTACCCCACTTACAAATTGAGGGACCTTAAGGTCAGTTTCCTCATCTGTAAATGTGTGTGATAATTGTACATATAAGACATGTTAGCTGCCATTGTTAACTTTCTAGTCTCACTTCTCATCCCTCCTGCACTAGCACCTATGCTCCATCCAGTTACATGGAATTATTACATGTTCCCTGATAGCACCAAGCTCTGTCATGATTCCTGGTACCTCTTATCCCTCTTCCTGGAATGCCTTCCCTCTCCCTTGTCAATCTAGAGAACTCTTATTTAAGCTTACATATTACCTCCTCTGTGAAACCTTCCATGATTTCATCTTCCTCTATTATCTGTTACATATCTCTATCATAGCACTCACCATAAAATCTAATTATTTTGTCTCTGCTCAACTCTTACCCCAACTAGCTGATAGGAAAGGACTGTGACTAATTCATCTTTGTTTCTCCAGCACTTAACGCAAAACCACATATGTACCAGAGGTTCATTAATTGCACGAATGACTTAAAAGTGAGGAACCTGGGCCCCAGAAAAATGAATCGTTTAGCTCACTCTTCTCAGTGCTTCTCCAGTCTTCCACATAATAGCAATGTTGCAGCGAGAAGGGATGAAGTAGCATAAAAATGCACTGAGCTATGTAACTGCAACCCAGATCTGTCAATAAACCCAAGATCTATCAAAACTAACAGGGTTTCCAATCAAGATAGCATACTACTACCTTTCATTCCCTTGAAAGACCTCATTAAAATGACAGTAAAAATATTTAAAAGTTCATCACAATAAAGAGAGTGGGAGTATCCATCAGTGGACAATGGATTGCAATACATTTCTGAAGGACAGAAAACAAATACATGAGGAGCTGGCAAAGGATGAAACAAGATGGAGGATGCTATGGTCTACAGGACCCATGGAGGGGATGGAGCTGAAGATTGAGACCCCTGCCCTGAATAGCCCCAGAGAGGGTCTCAACTCACAAATGCCAGGTGTTAGAGAATGGGAGTAAGATGAAGGGCTGAAAACAAGGAGATTAATGGAAAGTCTGTATACAAAAGAGTTGTCCCCAACTTGTGCAGAACTAGCAGACTTGTATTCTCTAATCATACCCTCTTTACTCCAAACAAACATAACAGAGGGTTCTTCCCTTTAAAGAGTAGACAAGCTGGGAAAAGCTAGGGTGCTAATCATACCCTCTTTACTCCAAACAAACATAACAGAGGGTTCTTCCCTTTAAAGAGTAGACAAGCTGGGAAAAGCTAGGGTGGCCAGAGTAGGGCATTTGGAGTCTCCTTGGTAAGATCCAACTTCCTGCCCACTCTCCTTCTTTAAACAAAGCCTACCAGTTGAAAAGCTCCTCCCTCACATGCAGACTTCCCAATCGCCTTTTTCTATTGCTTCATCCTTGAATATAACTAAAACCTCACTAGACTTTTGAGAGAAGCCTAGACTGTGAGAAAGACCAACATAAACATTAAGATATGGGTAACTCAGAGACAAGAAGGTCTCTAACTAGTATCCTCAGTAAGATTTGTGACATCACATAAAATAATAACAAGATACTATGAATAAAGGAAACAATTCAAAAAGAAATCTAAAAATCATCAGAATGATTGGAAAATAAAGTTAAGAAAACCCCCTAGCAAAGAAAATAAAAGTAAAGGGAAATATTATATAAAAGAAAAAAGGGGCACCTGGGTAGCTCTGTCGATTAGGCGTTTGACTCTTGGTTTTGGCTCAGGTCTGATCTCACGGTTTGAATTCGAGCCCCACATTGGGCTCCATGCTGACAGTGTGGAGCCTGCATGGGATTCTCTCTCTCTTCCTCTCTCTCTGCCCCTAACCTGCTTGCTCTCTCTTTCAAAATACATAAGTAAACTTAAAAAAAAAACAAAATTCATAGAAGATCAATCCATCTGACCCATAGAAGTCCCAGTGAAAAAGAGAGGGAGTATAGGAAACAGAAAGGGAGTAGAATTATTTTTAAAATAGTACCCCACTCACCCAGATTTGAAGGATATAAGTCTTTAGATTGAAAGGTCAACCAAATGCAGTGCCAAAAATGAAAAAGAGAGCAAAATAGACAGAGGTGAAATTTCAAGACCCCCAAGGATAAAAAGAATAATCCTAAAAGCCTCTAGAAAGGAAAAATAAAATTGTCTACAGGGGAACAGGAACCAGACTGGTATCAGAGATTACATCAGAGATAAGGGTTTCTAGAAAACAATGGAACAAAGCCTTAAAATTTCTGAGAAAAATTTAGTTTCAACATAGAATTATATACCCTGTCAAACTATCATTGAAAATATAAAATTAAGACAAAGATATTTTGAGACCTTCAAGGAAAGAAAATTTTACTACCTTTCTATTAATATACTTGAAGATGAGCTCCAGCAAAAAAAAAGAGAAAAATGAGAAAGAAGATGACACAGGATCCTAGAAACAAGAGATTCAACCCAGGAGGTTAAGGATCCAAGATTAAAACTATTTAGCACAGTGAGAAAGACATAATTCCAGATTCAAGCAAGATAGCAGAGGACCCAGAGAATGAAAATCAAGGAAAAGGGTGGATTCTATACATATGATACTATTCTTGATTACTTAAAAGAACTTAAGCTTGTAATTCAGAAAGACAATGCAAGAAAAAAAGAAAGTTCATTGAAAATTCCAGAAAAAATTAAAACTGAACAAAAAATATATATAAAATATAATTAGAATGCTCTAGTTGAATATGCAATGAAAATATGTACATATTTATATATAAACAATTTTTATTATTGTTTTTAACTTTTGGATCAACATATAGGCAAAGCATAAAAATTAATGATGGTTATAGTTATGAATATATTACAAATATATGAATATATTAAAAATACAAAAGGAGGGGCGCCTGGGTGGCTCAGTAGGTTGAGCATCCGACTTTGGCTCAGGTCATGATCTCATGGTTCTTGAGTTCGAGCCCCACGTGGGGCTCTGTGCTGACAGCTCGCAGCACGGATCCTGCTTCAATTCTGTGTCTCCCTCTCTCTCTGCCCTCCCCCCATCATGCTCTGTCTCTCAAAAATAAATAAACATTATGGGGTGTTTGAGTGGCTCAGTCAGTTAAGTGTCCAACTTCAGCTCAGGTCATGATCTCATGGTTTGTGAGTCTAAGCCCTGCGTCAGGCTCTGGGCTGACAGCTCAGAGCCTGGAGCCCACTTCAGATTCTGTGTCTCCCACTGTCTGCCCCTCCACTGCTTGCATTCTGTCACTCGCATTGCCTCAAAAATAAATAAACATTTAAAAAAATTTTTTTTAATAAATAAACGTTTAAAAAAAATTTCTTTTTTTTAAATACAAAGGGAAAGGGGCACCTGGGTGGCTCAGTTGGTTAACCATTCGACTTCTGCTCAGGTCATGATCTCACAGTTTGTGAGTCCGAGCCCCACGTCAGGCTCTATGCTGACAGCTCAGAGCCTGGAGCCTGCTTCAGATTCTATGTCTCCCCTTCTCTCTGACCCTCCCCCACTCATGCCCTATCTCTTTCTCTCTCAAAAATAAACATAAAAAAACTAAAAAAAATACAAAGGGAAAAAATGCAAAGGGAAAATTATAGATGACAAGCTGAAAGACGTAAGTGAAAGAGAGGTAAATGAAAAAGAAAAGAAGCAAATCATATATACATATATATATATATATATACACACACACACACTGTTAAGAGATGCCATCTATAATTGATAGAAAAAGAAATAAAAAGGTGACCAAAACCTTTAAAGTTACAAAGATAATTAACGAAGGAACTAAAAATAGTACTATAACTATGTAACTGCGTTCAATTTTCATCTATTATTGCAAGAAGACATTAAATAATGTCTAATTTACTAAATCAAAAAGTGATATATAGATATGAAGTAGATGCTCTGATGATATATGACAGATAGAATACATGTGTTAGCCTTCACTAGCTTCCAAAATCCCACTACAGATGCAGTAAAAGACATTTTAAGGCATAAACACACCAAGGAAAATAAATCATAACATTCTAAAATTGATTGAGGTGATGGGTGCACAACTCTGTGAATATATTAAATCCACTGAATTGTACACTTTTTTTGAGAGAGTGTGTGTGTACCAAGCAGGGGAGGGGCACAGGAAGAGGGAAGGATATGATATTAAGCAGGCTCCATGCACAACGGAGCCCACCTTGGGGCTCGATCTCATGACCACCTGTGACATCATGACTTGAGCCAAAATCAAGAGTCAGTTGCTTAACCAGCTGAGCCACCCAGGCGCCCCCCACTGAATTGTACACTTTAAGTGGGTGAATTGTATGGAATATTAATTATATTTTAATAAATTTTATTTTAAAACAAAAGAATGGATGATGAGAAAATAGTGACAAATTTTCAGAAATTAGCAGATGGATGAGTGAGAAATAACCCAAAGGTCACCTTAAAAAAAAAAAAAAAACAACTGTATTCCAAGACCACAGTGGAGACAGCCTCAAAACACTTCACACCACTATTGATGCCTCAAAGATCTAGAAATCAGCCATGCCTGATACTGGAAGTGTGGGTGAGGGAGGGAAAAAAATAGGAGGCTGACCAACTAACAAACCTTCCTTCATGCCACAAAACTGAGCTGCTGCCCATGGAATTTTTGTCCTAATACTAATGTAAACACAGAAAACTGAGCTAACCAAAATATTAATAACACTGTATTAGAAAGATGGAGGATGAGAAGTGTGCGAGTAGAATGGTAGGGGCCAGGGTAAGTAATATGAAAGAAGGTTAAAACCTCATCTTTTTTTAAGTCAATAGTAAATGACTAGGGGTGCCTGGGTGGCTCAGCCAGTGAAGCCTCTAGCTTTGACTCAGGTCATGATCTCACGGCTCATGAGTTTGAGACCCACATCGGGCTCTGTGCTGACAGCTCAGAGCCTGGAGCCTGCTTGGGATTCTGTGTCTCCCTCTCTCTGCCCCTCCCCTGCTCACACTCCATCTCTCTCTCTCTCTCAAAAATAAACATGAAAAAAAATTTGTTTAAATAGTAAATGACTAAAACCGAATAATCAAGAAATAGCATTGCAAGCAAATCAGTTTAGAAACGTGGAGGAAAATATCACACTAATTGAAAGCGGTTGCTTCCGTGAAGTGGGAAAGTGGTTGGTGTGGGGGAGGTGGTCAGGAGACTGCTTTTCTTGGAAGTATTTATTGTCCTCCCTTTTCTTAATAGCTTTATTGAGATATAATTAACATGCCGTAAAGTCCTTCCATTTAAAGTGCACAATTCAATGGGTTTTAGGGTATTTACAGAGTTATGCAACCATCGCCACATTCTAATTTTAGATTATTCTCATCATCTCAAAAAGAAACTTGTACCGCTATTTTAATAACAAGCCTTGTAGAACTAGTTCACCCGTTAAACCTTGATAAAATAAAATAAAATAAAAACTAAATTTAAAAAAGAAACAAAGCAACAATTAAGAGCAGTTTCCTCTGGGAAGCAGGGCTCAGGGTGGGTGGCCATGGCCTGAGAGACAAGAGCTTTCCATTGTTGGCTTTTGTAACATTGTCTGCTTTTTTATTTTAAGAGCATACATGTACTGTTTTTATTTTATCATTTTCTTCCAAAGTTATAGCAATTCCCTAAGCACAATGGAAAGCGAGAGATTACATTTGAGGCAGCATGTGAGGCCTTTCAGAAGCCCTGTGAGGTGAGAATTGTCCCTCTGGCTGACTTGAGCAGAAGTCACCACAACAAAGGTGTTTCTCAGAGTTCCCTGGGGCCGGAGTCTGGGTGAGCCTGTCTTTGGAGAGGATGAGGCAGAGGACCGAGCCCCAGAGCACTCAAATGTGCAGCCTCCACCATCAGACACCCAGGCCAGGGACTGTGATGTGGGAACTGAAGATCCTCCTCCCAGGAGGAAAGAGAAATGTAGCATCTGACATCCCAGCCAGTCTTCTCTCCCCAGAGGCAGTTTTCACTCCTCTGGAGATTACGCCCTTTTTAAATTTTGCATTTTCCTACACTTTAAAAAAAAAAAAAAAAAGACCAAAGAATGTCACTGGCCACATGGGCATTGTTCTCGCCTCTGCCTTAAGTTCTGTTTCTCATCTGGCTGCAGAGAGAGGTAGCCATTACTTGCCAGCAAACTGTCTCTGGGAAGAAAGGAATGGAAAATGTGAGGATATTTTCTTCCAAAATCCCAAAGAATCCTCACCTCAGCATAACCAATGAGAATTAGCTACCCAACGAACCACACTGGAAAAAAAAAAAAAAAGAAAAAACAGTCATAATTTCTCAGTGCCTGATGGCATCTGAATTTACAGCAAGATCTCTCTTCCTGGACCCCAAGATGCTGCCATGTAAGGGGAAGGCTTCCCAAATAGGACTAAAGGAGTGAATCTCTCGGGTGAGGACCCCTCTGCAGGCAGAGCCTGGATGGAGAGATAGGATGAGCCGCATCAGAAATGACAAGGAATTTGAGACTTGAAGTTAGAGGTGGTAAACTGCTCATAACCTCCAAATCGTGACCAAGCCTGCCCAGTCACGACCGCTTCTCACTTGTTCCTAAGTGTAAACCCCACCACTCCTGTTCCCAGGCTGTCAGCAGTGCAGCCTTTGGGAACCCACTAGGGCTATAACACTATATGCCCCAGGAAAGTTCCTCTCATAATTTTTTTTTTTTTTTTAACCAGGATACCTGGGTGAAAACCCTGTTATAAGAATGGGACATAGAACAGATAAGTTTTTACTGGGGAAAAAAGAAAAACAGTGGGTAGGAGACCTTATTAGGTGGCCAGCCCTGATGAGATATGGGTTCCAGCTTTGGGCAATACTCAGTGCAGCAAATAGCAAGGAGGAAAATGGAGCATGAGTGATACAATACAATAAACATGTGATGGGGAAAATAAGAGAAAAGTAAAATGATGTACTAATTTATACATTATTTTTCCTTTATTTCATTTTAATTACTGACAGCCATTTTATCTTAAATATGGTTCTTGAAAATAAGAAATTTATATGCAATGTGAATGTGCAACAAAAGGATTAAACACCATGAAGAAGTGGGATTTATCCCTGGGATGCAAGGATGTTTCAACATCAATAAATGTGATACATCATATTAAAAGAATGAAGGATACGGGGCACCTGGGTAGCTCAGTCTGTTAAGCATCTGACTTCGGCTCAGGTCTGATCTCATGGTTTGTGAGTTGGAGCCCTGCACTGGGCTCTCTGCTGTCAGCACAGAGCCTGCTTCAGATCTTCTGTCCCCCTCTCCCTCAGCCCCTCCCCCACTCATTCTCTCTCATTCTCTCTCTCTCTCAATAAATAAATAAACTTTAATAAAAATAAAAATAAAAGAATGAAGGATAAAAAACATATGATCATCTCAATACATGCAAAAAAAACATTGGTCAAAATAAAGCATACTTTCATGATAAAAACTCCCAACAAATTGGGTACTGAAGGAAGATATCTCAACATAATAAAGGCCATACATGACAAGCACACAGCCTACATCATACTCAACAATGAGAGGTTGAAAGCTTTTCCTCTAAGATCAGAAACAACACAAGGGTGCCCACTCACACCACTCATATTCAACATAGTACTGCAAGTCCTAGCCAGAATAATTAAGCAAGAGTGAGAAATAAAAGTCATCCACATTAGAATGGAAGTGAAATTGTCTCTGCAAATGATATGATCTTATATTTAGAAAATCCTAACGAATCCACAAAAAAACTGTTAGAATGAATCAACAAATTCAGTCAGTAAAGTTGAGGGATACAAAACCAACATACAGAAGTCAATTGCATTTCTATACACTAACAATGAAATATCTGAAAAAGAAAGAAAACAATCCCATTCACAATAGCACCAACGAAAATGAAACGCTGAGGAGTAAATATAACCAAGGAGGTGAGAGATCTATAGAATGAAAACTATAAAACTTTAATAAAAGAAATCAAAGAAGACACCAATGCATAAAAAGGTATTCTATGTTCATGGATCAGAAGAATTAATATTGTTAAAATGTCTATACTACCCAAAGCCATCTGTAGATTCAATGCAATCCCTATCAAAATTCCAATGGCATCTTTCACAGAAAGAGAAAAAACAATCCTAAAATTCAAATGGAGCCACAAAAGACCATGAATAGCAAAAGCAACCTTGAGAAAGAATAACAAAGCTGGAGGCATCACACGGCCTGATTTCAAAACTATATTGCAAAGCTATAGGAATCGAAAGAGTAACGTTTTGGCCTAAAAATAGACACACAGACCAATGGAACAGAATTGCAACCCCAGAAATAAACCCTAACATATACAGTCAGCTAATATTTGACAGGGGAGTCAAGAATACTCAATGGGGAAAGAATAGTCTCTTCAATGAATGGTGCTGGAAAAACTGAATAATCATATGCAGAAAAATGAGATTAGACTCTTATCTTGTACCGCTCACAAAAAATTAACTCAAATGGATTAAAGACTTCAACATAATACCTGAAATCATAAAACTTCTAGAAGAAAACATAGGGAAAAGCTCCTGGACATTGGTCTTAGCAACACTCTTTTGGCTATGACATCAAAAGCACAAGCAACAAAAGCAAAAATAAATAAATGGACCTACATTATAAAACACACATGCACAGCAAAAGACACAATCAACAAAATGAAAAAGCAACATACAGAATGGAAGAAAACTATACTGCAAATTGAAAATTATATATCTGATAAGGAGCTAACATCCAAAATACATAAGGAATTCATACAACTCCTAGCAGACTAACAATTCAATTCAAAAATGGACAGAGGAAATGAATAGACACTGTTTTCAAAGAAGACATCCAAATGACCAAGAGGTACATGAAAAGATACTCAACATCACTAATCATCAGGGAAATGCAAATCAAAACCACAATGAGATAGCACCTCACACCTGTTAGAATGGCTATCATCAAAAAGGCAGAGGCAACATATGTTGTCCAGGATGTGGAGTAAAGGGAACTCTTGTGCACTATTGGTGGCACTATAAATTTGTAGAGCCACAATGGAAAACAATATGGAGGTTCCTCAAAGAATTAAAAATAGGACTACCATATGATCCAGCAATCCTAATGCTGGGTATATATCTAAAAAAAAATGAAATCATAATATCAAAGAAATATCTCCACTCCATGTTCACTGCAGCATTATTCACAATAGCCAAAACATGGAAACAACCTAAGTGCCCATCTACAAACAAATGGATAAAAAAAAGATGTGGTACATTTATCCATGGAATATTATTCAGTAAAGAATAAGAAAGAAGGAAATCTTGCCATTTGCAACAACACAGATGGAGCAAAATCTTCACACCCAGACCCCATGGCTTCTTCTTCCCTCTCACTCCAGTGATAACCACTATCCCAACACTGGTATTTATCACTCCCATGAATATTGTGGAATCTGTATACTTATAATATTGTTTCACACTTTTTTTTTGAGAGAGAGAATGCATGTATGAGAGGGGGATGGAGAGAGAGAGAGAGAGAGAGAGAGAGAGAGAGAATCCCAACCAGGCTCTGCAATGTCAGCACAGAGCCCAACATGGGGCTCAATCTCATGAACCATGAGATTATGACCTGAGCCAAAATCAAGAGTGGGATGCTTAATGGACTGAGCCACTCAGGTGCCTTCTCACATTTTTAATGTATAAAAAACGGTGACTTTTGGACTTCTCTACCATATTCATTATAAAAAATGTTTTGCATTTTGGTAAACACACACATGTACACACATGTATATGTATCCATATATACCTGTATGTGTGCATGTGGATGTAATATAAAACAACACTGTCATGGAAATACTTACTGTTTAACTACTTCTAACACATTCAGATATTTTCTTTCTATTCTAACTTTATTTTGTAATGCTGGCAGTGACCCACTAAACTGATTTCACAACTTATAGGTGAGTCATAATCAACAGTTTGAAAAAATAATAGGATGTAACTATAATATCATCTTACAGGTTATTTTCTCACTTCTAATATTCTTTGAGAGTTAAAACTATATTGACATAGGAGATCTAGTTCATTCATTTTTACCTAAGTAAGCTCTATGCCCAACACTGGGGCTTGAACTCACAACCCCAAGAGTGAGAGTCCTGTGCCCTACCAACCGAGCCAAAAAGGCACTTCTCAAAACTTTATTCTATTTATGGATGATTAGATTGATTTTCTATTTTCTCTATTCCAAAATGTCCTGTGGTGAACTCTCTTACACATAAACACCAACGTTTGTCTAGAATACATAAGTGGGAATGAAAATGCTTAAGTCAAAGGCTTGCATCTCTTTAACTATAATAGATACTGTAAAATTTTCCTAGAAATTGATGTATGAATTTATATTGCCACTATTAAAGAGTTTCTATTTCTCCCCATCCTAACCACCACTTAGTGTTACCAGACTTTGCATTTTTGTCAATCTGATGATATTGTGAAATTATTTTATTTTGCAATCACCTCATTAACTGACAAAGTAAGATTCTTTTCTTATCATCAGCATCCATTCAATTTTCCTTTCTATAAATTTCCAATTTTGGGGCGCCTGGGTGGCGCAGTCGGTTAAGCGTCCGACTTCAGCCAGGTCACGATCTCGCGGTCCGTGAGTTCGAGCCCCGCGTCGGGCTCTGGGCTGATGGCTCGGAGCCTGGAGCCTGTTTCCGATTCTGTGTCTCCCTCTCTCTCTGCCCCTCCCCCGTTCATGCTCTGTCTCTCTCTGTCCCAAAAATAAATAAACGTTGAAAAAAAAAAATTAAAAAAAAAAAATTTCCAATTTTGTTGCCTGTTTCCTTATTACTAATTTTCAAGACTTTTTGTATCTCTGCACACTAATTATTTATTAGCTGTAGATATTGCAAACTTCTCTCATTTTCATGAAAGTTTATCAAAATTTTTGCTTTAACTTTTTTGCCTATTTTGTCTTGTTTAATTTTGCATTTTGCATACCCTGAAGTTATAAAGATATTTTTCTATATTTTCTTATTAAAATCTTAAGTTTTACATTCTACATTTATATTTTAATCCAGCTAGAAGTGTGTATGTGTCCGAAAAGATGCTCAACGTCACTCATCATCAGGGAAATACAAATCTAAACCACACTGAGATACCACCTCACACCAGTCAGAGTGGCTAAAATGAACAACTCAGGAAACCAGGTGCTGGTAAAGATGTGGAGAAACGGGAACCCTCTTGCACTGTTGGTGGGAATGCAAACTCTGGAAAACAGAGTGCAGCACCTCTGGAAAACAATGTGGAGGTTCCTCAAAAAATTAAAAATAGAACTACCCTATAACCCAGCAGTAGCACTACTAGGAATTTGCCCAAGGGATACAGGAGTGCTGATGCATAGAGGCACATGGACCCCAATGTTTATAGCAGCGTTTTCAACAATAGCCAAATTATGGAAAAAGCCTAAATGTCCATCAACTGATGAATGGATAAAGAAGATGTGGTTTATATATAAAATAGAATACTACTTGGTAATGAGAAAAAATGAAATCATGCCATTTGCAGCAACATGGATGGAACTGGAAGGTATTATGCTGAGTGAAATAGTCAGAGAAGGACAAATATCAAATGTTTTCGCTCATATGTGGATCTTGAGAAGCTTAACAGAAGACCATGGGAGAAGGGAAGGGGGAAAAGTAGTTACAAACAGAGAGGGAGGGAGGCAAACCAAAAGAGACTCTTAAATACAGAGAACAAACAGGGTTGATGGGGGGGAGGGGAAAATGGGTGATGGGCATTGAGGAGGGCACTTGTTGGGAGGAACACTGGGTGCTGTAAGCGATGAACCATGGGAATCTACCCCAAAAACCAAGAGCACACTTTATACCCTGTTATTTTAGCCAGTGCAACAATAAATTACATTTAAAAAAGAAGAAGAAGAAGAAGAAGAAGAAGAAGAAGAAGAAGAAGAAGAAGAGTGTATGTATGGTGAGGTAGGAATCCTATTTCATCTTTTTTCATAGTTTATTGTCCAAGACAATTTATTAAATAGTCCATTCTTTACCTGCTGCTTTGTAATGTTACCTCACATAAGCCAAATCCCTGATATACATGAGTCTGTTCCTACACTCTCCATTCTGTTCCATTGGTAGATTTATCTATCCTTATGCCAATATCCCACTGTTTAAATCACCATATAGCTTCGTATAATTTTTTTTTAATTCGGTAGAATAAGTCTCTTATCATCATCATGACTTAAGATTTTTTGGATATTTTTGGCCTTCCTTCTTTTGTTTGAATTTTTGGGTCTATTTTGTCAAGCTCTGTGACAAACTCTCCTGGGAATTTGTTTGGAACTAAATTAACTTATTTAATTTGGACAAAAAAATTGACATCTTTTATGCTACCAAGTCTTTCTGTCCATGAATATGGAATTTTGTCTCTAACTCCTTAGGTCTTATTTTATAATCTTTCAATAAGTAGTTTTGATTTTTCCATAACAGTTTTACACTTTTATTATATTTATTTCTAAGAGCTCATAGTTTTTTTTTTGTTGCTGCTGTTATTATAAATAGTATTTTTAATTAAATTTTCTAAATTTTGTTACCAATGATTTTGTGTATCAATCTTGTTCCCAGTGATCTTTTTCAGCTCTCATTATTTCTAACATTTTGCCTATAAGTTCTCATGGATGTTCCATGTTGGCCATCATATAATCTCAAATAATAACAGTTTTTTTCTCCTTTCCCACTTTCTTCTTTGTTCTACAACCAAAATAATCCCAACCAAGCTCAGGGTACTAACAAGAGAGTGGACTCTACTGTCTCTAACAATACTATAGTGGAACATGAGCTGGTAGGGGAGGTAAAGCTAACACTGATTCATTACACTGATGGTGGCTGATTATCAGGCATGTACCCACATTCTCTACCATATAAGCTTGAATTGAACAATTATACAATTTTTAAAAACAACACACTAAAAATATATATAAATGAAAATAAATAAATAAACAAATAACTTTTTTTCCATCTCATGACTCCATTCAGATTCCCCATTCATTCTCTCCTACTCTATGCTCTTTTGGGGCTGCTCATAGGAAACCTGTTGGCCCAGCATTTCCAGTATCATGTCTTTATAATAGAAAGATTATTTTGGTGTCCTAGGCAACCAAGCTTAGTGTCTACATTCTTATCCTCATGATAATCCTAACGCTAGCTAGCATATTTTCCAAGAGTATACAGACCATGCTAAGCCCCAGTGGGTTGAAATATGCCAGGACAAGAATGTATGCCTCCCATTTTCTCTTTCCAAGTTCTGGCTTTTGGACTTTTTTGGTACTTTTTGGCTTTGTTTTTTTGTGGGGGGGAGAGGGACACAGTTCAAAGGATGCTGAACCTTTTGTGTTTTATTGTTTTGTTAATTAGTGGCAACCTGTTTTCCTCAGCTTAAGTCTACTTATTTTCAAATCTGAACATGAACGTTAATATGTTTTATTATCAGTGTTACTTCCAATCTTTCCCATTAGTGTTAATACTTCCACTGTGGCTTCTATTTTTCCCTTTTATCTGTATAACTATTGAAACAACCCTGTATCCATGGTCCCTTTCAGATTCTATGATTTCAAGTTCGGGGTTGCTGGTCCTCCGGCTCGTTGTGCCTGCAAGTTCTTGTAGTGGATCTTCCGACAGCTCTTTTGTAATTTTTTACTGAAAGCTCATCTTCAACTGAGCTTGATTTTTCAATGGAAATTTCCTATGACAGCATGATTTTCTATCTGCTTCTGCATGTGACCTAGCAGCAACATAACCGGGACCAATTTTTATGTGCATCTCTTAATTTAGGATGCTACAACTCATGAACAGTATACACTCAGTCTCCAGAACCTCTCAAAGCACAATCACGGGATTTCATTTTCTTTCTCAAAAGGCTTTTATTTTTTTCTACTCAGAACCCAACCAGAGGCAAACTTTCCTGGCTTCTTCCTGATTCAATGGCTAAAATTTTTTTTTCTAGTCCTCCTTTCATGGAGAGTTCGGCCCTGCAACTGCCCCACCTTTTTGCTTTCTTGTTCAGGCCTCCAAATGGCACTGGCCCAAGGCCTTAACTCTCATCTCTGCATGGGCCCTACCCCAGCCTAATAAGAGCAGAGGCAGACACACTCACATCCCTGGCTCGCTGTAGCACCACTCACCACTTCCGGCTATGTTTTTCTATTCCTTCTTCACTTCCAGCAGCTGAACTAATTTGGTTTTTGTTTTATCCCATTTTTCTACATAGTAGGAAGGAGTCCACATTAGCCCTCTCCTGAGTCCCCCTTTCCTTCACAGAGGCCCAGAAACCAACCAGACCTCAAAACCTCTTAGACCAGAAGCAGATGCCTCTGGGGTCTAGGGTAAATCCTACCTGTAAGAGTATCTCCGGAATTTGACCAGAATCTTTTGGGGAAGAAGGGTCAGGGCTTGTCTGACTCCTGACTGGACAATTTCTGCTTAACAACCACCTTTCTGTTCTTGTGCTGGAACGAAATCGGAATGCTTCTTCTCTGCCAATTTCAGAGGGTGAGATCATCCTTACAAAGTCCTTGGAGAGATATAAAGTCAGGAATCCTTTACAAAAGAAATGCATGTAGCATCTGAGACTTGATGAAGGACTGTCATCTTGAGAAACAGACCCAATGGGTCTCTTTGTTGTTGTCATTATTGTTGCTTTAGGAAGGAGGCTCCCCAAGTTGTTTCTTTTTTTTTTTTAAGTTTATTTATTTTTGAGAGAGAGTGTGTGCATGCATGCGAGTAGGGGAGGGGCAGAGAGAGAGGGAGACAGAGAATCCCAAGCAGGCTCTACACTGAAAGCACAGAGCCCAATGCAGGGCTTCAACACACAAACCGTGAAATCATGACCTGAGTCAAAACCAAGAGTGGAATGCTTAACTGACTAAGCCACCCAGGTGCCCTTTTGTTTTTATTTTGTAAACAAAAATAGCAATAAACCAGGGAGCTTGGCTCTTCATGGAGGGAACACATATGTTCATGGGTCAACAGGCTAACGGGTCACAGCAAAGTACTCTGACAGTGTTCAAAATGATCTCTTTCAAACAGGATTGTTGTGGAAGTCAAGATGAAAGTCAGCAAGTATCTCAGGAAAGGAGAGTCATGAAAAACAGAGCCCAGCTTTTAAAGTCCATTACGGAGACAACCCCCTTACCAACATTCCCAGTGATGGCTTGCTTCCAAGGGACATGAATGTTTAAAGCCCAGTGAGCACCACACCTATGCACTCAGGCTTGAGAGTAATCAGCTGGAGACTAAATGTGAAGAAATCTCCTTAACAGAACTTCTGGCCTTTAGCCTTACTGACGTCTTCCTCTCATGGTATTTCCTCCAGTCCTGTTCTTCAAAGCTCAATACCCTCCTTAGAGTCAGAGCTGGCTCCAAGGGAAAGTTTGAGTAATCAGTCATCCACACCTTAGTGGGAATTTAACCCAATGTATTATCCTTCTAGAGATGCTGTCTCTTGAAAATTATCATCTCAGTGAGATAAAAATTCTCCTGAAATTATATGGTGCAGTATGATGAATCAGATCAGACACTCCAACTCCAAATCCCAACCTCTTTCCAAACCTCACCGCTATGCCAGAAAAAGTAGGTTGGAATCTCTTCCCTGAACTATGAGGCTCAGACAGGCCTGTAATCATGAGCTTTCTCCGCCTCAGGGAACTGCAGCTCTGGGCAGACATTGGTGGTGAACAGTCACAGGCTTAATTTCTACCAAATTTTCCACCAGTCAGATCTATCTGCTGGAGTCACAGAGAAAATAGGAATGATGAGAAAACTCACTTACTTTTTCTTAGTGAGTTCCACCTCATGGTGAAGTATCTTCAGGGAGCCATCAGCTAATTGCTGAGGGAGATTTCGGCATCCTAGAGAAATAACCAAAGGAATTTTCCTGAAACAATTATATTCACATCAATCCAAAGCCTCATGCACTGAACTCTTTTGAGGGTGTTAATCTCCTTAGGAGCCTCTTATATAAACTTGCTCATACACCATCCACAATTTCTGCTGAAGGGTGAGTCTGTGGGCCCATGTTCGTAACACTTGACAGGTGGGCCAGAGCTGACTGAAACAGGAGTGGACATCTGGCTCAGGAGAAACCAACCCACTGGCTCGGCTGAGCCAACCAGATTCTTCCTTTTATTTATTTATTTTTTTAATTTTTTTTAACATGTATTTATTTTTGAGACAGAGAGAGACAGAGCATGAACGGGGGAGGGGCAGAGAGAGAGGGAGACACAGAATCTGAAGCAGGCTCCAGGCTCTGAGCTGTCAGCACAGAGCCTGATGCGGGGCTCGAACTCACGGACCGTGAGATCGTGACCTGAGCGAAGTCAGACGCTCAACCGACTGAGCCACCCAGGCGCCCCAAGATTCTTCCTTTTAAAAGAGAGGCGCACACAATCAAAAAAATGAAGTCTTGCCATTTGCAACTACGTAGATGGAACTGGAGGGTATTACGCTAAGCAAAATTAGTCACTCAGAGAAAGACAAGTATCACGACTTCACTCATATGAGGACTTTAAGAGACAAAATAGATGAACATAAGGGAAGGGAAACAAAAATAATATAAAAACAGGGAGGGGGACAAAACATAAGAGACTCTTAAATATGGAGAACAAACAGAGGGTTACTGGAGGGGTTGTGGGAGGGGGGATGGGCTAAATGGGTAAGGGCCACTAAGGAATCTACTCCTGAAATCATTGCTTCACTATATGCTAATTTGGATGTAAATTTTAAAAAATAAAATTAAAAAAAAATAATAATAAAAGAGAAGCCCACAACTAAGATGAAGGCAGCCACTGGATCTGGAATTCCAGACCCGCCAGAGTTCTGCCATGGTGAGCTAAGCCAAATGCAAGATGCAGACAGATGCCGACAGATCTGAGAAGGGGAGCTGCAGCCTAAGGTCAGCCAGCAAGCAAACTGCTGGGGGACTCGTGTGCTCCACCATGTTGGAACTGAGGGGGAAAGGAGGAGAAATCTGAAAGACAAGTCATTACCAAACAAAGGCAAGAGCCCTCACAAGGACAGTGCATCCACTGTGGAACGCTGTGGCAGAAGTGTTCTCTCCATGAGAGGAGAGAGAATGGGCAAATGCATAAAGGGTGCCTACATGGTGAAGAGATCAGGGAGGGATCACAGAACACAGAAAAGTCCCCCTGGCTGCTACTTCTCGGTTCATTTTCCTTCAAACATTTCTTGTTTTGCCCCCTAACAGCTTTTACTAAACTTCTTCCCCACCCCTATCGCATCACTTTAAGGTGGAGATCTGCTTCCTTGTCATTAAAAACTCAAAGCACCCAAGAAGAGGTGCATCCATGCTCCTTGCCCCTGCACAAAGTCCCTGTTTCCTCACTCATCCATCCTTTCCTCCTTATCTGAAGAAACATGCCTTCTCCTTTACAAGTCTGAATCTTCCACATTGTGCATTGATCCTGAGGTCTTGGACCCCTGGGACCCTCCATCCATCTTCCATCTCTCCCTCTCTGACAGCACCTTCCTGTCTGCCTGTAAGCGTGCTCCGGGGTCTCCAACTCTACACTCCCCTTCCTCAACTCCAGGATTCCTTCTGCTGACTGCACAGTTTCCCTCAGTCTCCTCAGAGCTGAACTTTCTGAAGGAGTAGTTAGTCTATGTTTCCCCAAGTCTCATTCAACCCTCAACTCACTATGCCCGTCGTATTTGGGAAATGGCTCTGGGGAAACCAGGAGAGCTCTCCACTTCCTCTTGCAACATCTGACCCTGCGGACCCTCCCCTCTATATTGGTTATGGTCCAAAAGGGACATGGAGGATATACAAGCTTGGTTGCTTTTCTCAAACCAGCGCACTCCTCCACCAGTAATCCCTTCAGTCACAAGGAATGGTGCAGTATACTGGGACCAGTTACAGAGACCTACCAGAGTGAGCAACTGTGGAGGGGGTTACTGGCAGGAGCAGAGGCCTGTGATGGAGGGCGAGAGCCTAGCAAATACATTCTCCAAAGTCTCCTTCCCACCAGCCTCCTGCCTGCCTTCCCCAAGGTTCCCTTGCTGCCCTTCGGCAGGCACTCCTCCCGACTTCTCGACTTCTCACTTGGTTTCCATCCTCCGACCTGGTTGTTCTCCTAATATTCTAACCACTCCTGGCCAGTCTTCACTCATCACTTTTCTTCCACCATCTTCAATGTCCTGTCTCAGATCCTGTGGCTGTTCTTTCTTCTCTTCATAAACTCCCTCTCCCGCTCCCGCTCCGCTCCCTCTGCCGCGCGCTCTCTCTCGCTCTCTCGCTCTCTCTCTCTCTCTCTCTCTCTCCCGCCACCTCTAAGCAATTTCATTTCCCACAAGACACCCACCATAACCTCCAAGGTGGTGCTGACCCAGAACTGCATCTTCACTGTTGACTTCTTGCTGACCTCTCGCTGACCTCTCACTGACCTCTCATTGACTGCTAACCCCACTAGTCATCATATAATTTCGCACAGGAAAAATGTGAGTGCCCTTAGCACTACACATCCCAAACAAAATTCATTCTCTTCTCCCTCAGACTCTTGTCCATGTTCCCCCTTCATTAACCACAGGCACCTTGACTTCTTTACCTTTACAAACTTTTGCTACTCCACGAGTGGTCCAAACCCTGTGGAACAGATGTCCTCTGGGAACTCGTTAGAAACGCAAAATCTCAGGCCCCAGCCAGCTGACTGACTCAGAACATGCACTTCAAGAGACCAAGGTGGCCGATATTCACGGTATGATTTAGATGTGCTAGCTTACAGCATGTGCTGCAGCCATTCCTCCTTCCACGTAACACTGGGATGAATATTCCAACTCAGAGGCATGGCATTCAGACAATTCTGCAACTCGCAGGAACCCCTCTACCCATCACCGCCCTGGGCTCTGTCTTAGAGGGAGGGCCTTCAGGAGGATGGTGTGCTGACAGACTTCCTATTGTTTTTAAAAATCTTCCCTGTCCCCTCAGTCCTTCCTGCCTATATCCTTGGAGCACTCTGAAAGGCACCCAGATTACCCTTTTGTGAAAGAAAGAAAGGAAAGAAAGAAAGAAAGAAAGAAAGAAAGAAAGAAAGAAAGAAAGAAAGAAAAGAAAGAAAAGAAAGAAAGAAGAAAGAAAATGAAAAGAGAGAGAAAGAGAGAAAGAGACGATTTGGGATTTCCAAAATGAGAAGCCCATCTGTCTGAAAAAGCCCCAGCTGACATTTGTCACGGGACACCCTGTAGAATACAGGACACTCTACTCAATTTTATCAGGATTTTTATCTCTGAGCTTCAGTTTCCTCATCTATGAGGAGATTATAGTAGCTCCTTTATAATGTTTCCACTTATAAAAGTGGCTAAACGTGTAAAATATGCCCTCCACATGGAAGGTGATCAAATATTCACTGAATGAAGAAAGGAAGTTATTTAACATATCAAAGTCTCTGGGGCGCCTGGGTGGCTCAGCCGTTAAGGCTCAGGTCATGATCTCATGGTTTTGTGAATTCGAGCCCCACATCAGGCTCAAAGCAGGCTCAAAGCTGATGGTGCATAGCCTGCTTAGGATTCTCTGTCTCCCTCTCTCTCTGCCCCTCCACTTGCACTGTCTCTGTCTCTCTCAAAATAAATACATAAACTTAAAAAAATTATTAAACATATCTTTAAAAAAAAAGATATCAAAGCCTCAGTTTACTCAAATGTAAAAGGAAGAATACGAGGGTGACTAAATGTAGGCTCCCCAGCCCCGCTATCATACCCTCCCACAGTTCCCACACACGCTCACATACGTGCACAAGCATGCACTTCAGGCATGCACAACCCACATGCATGTGCATGCGTGTGTGCAGGCACATGCACTCACACACGTGTACTCGCGCTCATACATGCACGTGTACATGTGTGTACACACAAAACAGCCACAGGAACTCTGGTCCCTTTCCCCTGATGTCTCCCCCATAGCCTCCTGCTCTCCAGATTCACTCACAGGGTCCATTACAGAGCATCTACTGGCCTACCCACTGCTATCCCAACCCTCCAGCCCTCCTTCCACAGCGGACACAGTGATCATTCCAGAATACAAGACTGAATTTTCATTCCTGCTTGAAGTCCTTACACTAGAGCCAGGCCAAACCCACTCTACATCCCCAAATGTGCTGTGCGGTGCCAGGCCTCTGGGCTTTACACATTACGTTTTCTCTATTGAAAATCTTTGGCTCCAGGGAGCTAACTCCTACTTGTCAAGACTCAACTTAAGCATGGCCTCCTCTGGCTTTCCCTGTTGCCTTCCACCAGAGTGGCCCCTCGAGGCCCTGAGCACCCTTAGCAAGAGATGCGACACTCTTGATGTCACACTGTCCTTCTATCCTTAGACTGTGAGGCTTCCGCTGAAAGCGCGGGCCTACACCAGCCCGACTCCATCTTGTTCTGTGTTCTTCACCTTGACCACGCCTCCTCCCCTTGAGTAACCTCCTGCTCACCTGCCTAGCAGGACTCGGACCCTTCCCCAGCCAATCGGCTGAGGCCACAGCCATTACCTCACCAACTGCCCCTAGGCCCCAATAAAACCTTTGTCCTTTTGAGACTCGCTGCCCCCCCCCCCCCCCCCCCCGTATCTCACTGCTGCGTCGGTGCAGGTAAGGGATTGAGCTGGAGCTAGCTCAAATAAAGGCTCTTTTGCTTTTACATCGGACTCAGCTCCCTGGCGGTTTTGGGGGATCACGAATTCTGGGCATAACACCGCCAGAGCAAGGACCCAGCATCTCTGACTGCGTGTTTCCAGTCCACCATCCCAAAGCAGGGAGCACAGTGGGTGCCCAGTAAATGCTGGTTATTAAGTGCTGGTCCCGGGAGAACTTGAGGAACACTGCTCCCCAGCTCAGCCCACCCCCCACAACCAATCACAGTCCCAGGAGACCAGGGTTCCACCAGAAGGAGCACACAGCCTCCTGTCCCCGGTGACTAGGGAACAGGACTAGACACTAGGACACATTAGGTCTTATCCCTTGAGTTGGAAGTGCAGAGCTGGGGACAGAATCCACGGAATGAAACTTGCAAGAGGCCAACTCTTATGTCTGCACCACTGCACCCAGACTGCTTTGGCCCAACCCCAAGGCCCCACCTCCCTGCAGCTCTTACACACATTTCCCTCTGCTTCCTTCAAAGCAGAAAAACAACCACCCTTTCCAAAAGGCAGGAATGTTGGGGGAGGCGGGATTTGCTTGCCCAGAAATAAAGATCCAGATTTCCTTTCCCAGTCGGAGAGATTTCTCCAGACTGGGCATCGCCACGAGGGCAGCGCACCCCCAGGCCCTCAGGACAGCAAGTCTGACCGAGATGCCCCACAAGTGCCCGCATCACAGGGACCCTGTGGTCAAGGATGTGTGAAAGGAGCAGTGTGGAATGGAAACGAGTTCTGCCCACAGCACTGCTGCCTGAGGGAGAAAACAGTCCTGTCCCTCACCCTCCTCAGTAACAGGTGCCATCCCTGCAGATGTCACAGACACATCAAATTTACATTAGTTCAGGGAAAGCCTGCGGCGGACAGGTGCAGTGCAAGGAGCTTGGGGAGGCTCAACATATGAGACCTGACAGGACCTCTGCCCTCAAATGTCCCTGAGCTCCACCCTGGGTGGGGTACCAGTGCGGGTCTGAAGGAATCGGACAGCAGTTCTTGCCGTGGGGAAGCTGACATCTCATTGGAGGCAGGGCACGAGGCCCACTCAGAAAATAAAGAACATCACAAGGCAGGATGTAACCAGGAGCTAAACTGGGGGCATGGACGTGAGCTGCTCTAGAACTTTGGGAAGAGATGGGAGAAGCTATGTGGACAGGGAATATCAGGAAGGTTCATGAAGGAACACCTAGAAGGATGGATGGACAAGGTGGAAAGGACATTTCAGATGGGGAAGAGCTCGTGCAAAGGCACAGAGAACGGTCTGTCGTGGTGCATCTGTAGCAAAGACATGGGTTTCTGCTCATTACATTGGCTATGGCTTATTTTGACTGATGATTCATTTTAAATCAGCCCTGCCAGGGCTCTATGCTGCCTAGAAGCCTAGGCGGGTTGAGCCATCTTCCTGCCCAGCCATGCAAACAAACCACAGAGCATAGCCAAACCACGGGGAGCGAGTCAGACAAGGAGAGGAAAGTCAGCTTGGGAACAAGCGTGCTCTACTTCTTAAAAGTCCAAGGAGGAAACCTTGTCCTTCCAACCTGTATGCAACGACACCATCTGTGCTTAAAAACACTGAACTTGACGCTAGTGGGAGAAATAGCTGCAGAGAACCGGGGAGAGCTATTCAAAGATTTGTCAGCTTATTTATCCGCCTAGTCTTTCATTGGCTTCACTGATCCATCGAAGTTCCCTGCAAGATGAAATACCCTGAGCTCTGTGGTGGGCAGCTTCTAAAATGGCTCCCCATGACCCCCACCGCCTGGAATTGGTGCTCTGCTGTAGCCCCTCCCCTCAAACGTAGGCTGGACCACATTTTCATACTTCTTTTTTGTTGTTTGCTTTGTTTTGTTTTAAAGTTTGTGTTTAGTTATTTTGAGAGAGAAAGCACGAGTGGGGGAGGGGCAGAGAGAGAGAATCCCAAGCAGGCTCAGCACTGTCAATGTCACGCCCGATGCGGGGCTCGAACCCATGAACCACGAGATCATGACCTGAGTTGAAGTCAGACGTTTAACTGACTGAGCCACCCAGGCACCCCTCATACTTCTAATTAGGAGAAAATAGTGGGAAAGTGATGAGATGTCACTTCTGAGATTGTATTTTGTCTTGCTCACACTTTCTCTGGCTCCTCTAGCTTGCTCGCCCTGACGAAGCCAGCTGCTACACTATGCACTGCCCCTCAGAGAGACCCACATGGCAAGGACCTTCTGGTGGCCTCTGGCTGATCAATAAGCTAAATCCTGCCAACCACCACGGAGTGCACTTGGAAGAAGATCCTGCCCAACTGAGCCCAGAAGTGCCTCTGGCCCCAGCTGAGACCTTGACTGAAGCTTGTGGGGCCCTGAGCCTGAGGACCCATTCGAGCCATTCTTGACCCACAAAAACTGTGGGTCTTGTTTTTCGCCACTAAATTTGGGGGTCAGTTGTTACACAGCAACAGATAACAAATCCACTCTCCAATCAGGTCTTCGGTGGTTATTAACGAGATCATATGTGTCCCTGAGCTGATACAATCACATACAACTAGAAATGTCCCCTGAAGCTAAATCTTTTCCCCCAAACTCACTGTTAATTAGCGTGTCTCCCAGTAAAGTTAGTGCACAGTTTTCAGATTGTCCAACTTGAGAATTAACTTACGTGTGTAGAAGAGGATGGGGGAAGCTGGGAGCTTTACATTATGCTGACGTATGCTGACTCTTTCACATCTAGGCAGACGCTGCACATCCCTTTGGAGAAAATCTTCCTTCTCACAGGAGTCAGAGAACCACCTGTTTCCAGAGAACAGGTACCTGCAGACTCAGGTGGGGTATATTCAATACGTCTAACAGCAGGTGTGGGCATGAGAGCTGACCAAGACAGGTGCCAGCTGACCCATCACATCCCAGGTAAGCCCCTGGTCCTGAGGACAGGGTGTGCCAGAACTCTTGGAGGCTTGGCAAGGCTTTCCCCCTCTCTGACATTCTGTGACAGGCAGCATTCTGGAAAAAGGGAGTGCCGAGTGCCAGAGGAGAGCCCAGCTGGCTTGTCCCAAACCTGGCGACATGGACAGGATGGTTGTCTCAAGATCAAATTGGGGAAAGACACCAAGGGCTCCAAGGAGGAACTCACCAGAAAGTAAAGAGGAAGATGCTGTTTGAGTGTTTGTTTGAATGTCTGTCTGTTGGAAGGGAAGTCATCTGGGCTGGCCTGAAGGAGCCAAGGGTCATAGAGGAGGCAGGGAGCTCCAGTCCCTTCTGTCCTGGCTTTGCAGGTTAGTGACTAAACTTATGAGTGTGTTCCCACAGGGCTAAAACTTAGAGCCCAGCATGGGACCTCAGGAGTTCAGTTCTGAGCAGATTTTGGAGGTGAGATCTCCAAATTAAAAAACACCCAGCACCTGAAGAAACGGGTCTTGAAGTCATGGGAGCTCAAAACTGGAGAAAAGGACTTTTTTTTATTGTGGTAATATATACACAACATGAAATTTACCATTTTAACCATTTTTAAGAGGACAATTCAATAGCATTAAGCATATCCACACTGTTTTGCAATCATCACCACATCCATCTGCAGAACTCTTTTCAGCTTGCAAAACTGAAGCTCTGTGCCCATGAAATAATAACTCACCACCCCTCCCTCTCCCTTGCCCTTAATAACTACTCAGTCCTATTCTACCTTCTGTCTGTACAAATTTGCCTATTCTAGGATCTTCACATAAGTGGACTCATGTAATATTTATCCTTTGTGTCTTAATCTCACTTAACATAACGTCTTAAGGTTCATTCATGTTGTAGCATGATCAGAATTTCATTCCTTTTCAAGATTTATTCTGGGGCGCCTGGGTGACTCAGTTGGTTGAGCATCTGACTCTTGATTTTGGCTCTGGTCATGATCTTGTGGTTCGTGGGATCAAGCCCCACTTGAGATTCTCTTTCTCCCTCCCTCTCTGCCCCTCCCCTGCTTGTGAACACACTCTCTCTCTCAAAATAAATATTTTTTAAAAAGATGTATTACTATTATATTGTACATATATAGCTGACCCTTGAACAACACTGGGGAGTGGGGTGCCGACCCCCTGCACACACAAAAAATCTACATATAATGTTTACTCCCTTAAAACTTAACTACTAATAGCCTACTGATGTCCAGAAGCCTTACTGATAATGTAAACAATCAAGTAACACATATTTTGTGTATGTATTATATACTGTATTCTTATAATAAAGCTGGAGAAAAATGTTAAGAAAATCATGAGAAACTTCATTTACAGTACTGTATTATATTTATTTTTAAAAAACTGGGGTGCCTGGTGGCTTAGTCGGTTAATTTTTTAAGTGAATGAATTGTATGTAAATAACACTGTGATAAAAAAAATAATTAAAATGAAAAAGTGCTCCTTTTTTAATAAAAAATATTAAGAAAAGTAAAACTTTGTTGTTATTTTTCAAGACATATTTTGTTTGTTTGTTTGTTTGTTTTCAATGTTTATTTATTTTTGGGACAAAGAGAGACAGAGCATGAACGGGGGAGGGGCAGAGAGAGAGGGAAACACAGAATCAGAAGCAGGCTCCAGGCTCTGAGCCATTAGCCCAGAGCCTGACGCGGGGCTCGAACTCGCGGAGCGCGAGATCGTGACCTGGCTGAAGTCGGACGCTTAACCAACTGCGCCACCCAGGCGCCCCTCAAGACATATTTTGAAAAATAAAAAGTGGCAACCTTATGTGCATCCCAAATTTTTTTCAAAATGTTCAGGGCTGAAAATCTGACAAGCCTGTGCATTATCTATAGTTATATATAAATTACTCCAAAATTTAGCAGTTTATAGTAATAGACACTTATTATTTGATAATTCCTGTGAGCTAGGAATCTGGATGGGCTTCACTGGGCCCTCTGGCTCAGAATATTTCAATCAAGGTATCTGCTGGGACTGTAATCTCATCCGAAGGCTTGACTGAGGGAGGGTTCACTTCCAGGCTGACTCACATGGCTCGTGGCAGGACTCAGTTCCTCTCAGGCTGTTGGACTGAGGAAATCTGTTCTTGCTTTGTGAGCCTCTCCATTGGGCAGCTCACAACATGGCAGCCAGCTTCTAGGATAGCAAGCAAGTGAAGGACCAAGAGAGGGCAAGACAGAACCAGAGACTTTTTAAAGGCTGCCTTCCACAGCCATCAGTCTGAATATGGGGGAGCCAGGTTTGTTGGGGCAGCAGACCTCCTCCAGGATGACAGGAGAAAGGGGGCAGAGGCTGGGAGCCACTACTCCTACCTGTGTAGTTACACGGATGGAAGCTGAGGGGGGTGGTTCTATTTTCTCCCAAAATTAGGGCAGCAGCCAAGAACAGAGAGCAGGTGATACAGTAGGAGGTTGAAGGGAATGGAGAGCTTTCAAAGAGCTGGTGTGGGGAAGCGGGGACAGACACGAGCACAGCACCACACGGGGTGCTCCAGCCAGGACCTGAGCCTGGAAGCTTTAAGCTCCAGATAAGCTACACCCCAAGGCTCCAGGCAGTTTGTGTCCAAAGGAGGAGTCAGTACTGAAATCCACCCCTGAGGCCGTTTTGCCTTCTTCTGAAAAAAACCACCTTGTGTGCGGCCAAGGCCCATACGTGATCCCAAGGGGAAGTGGGCAGCCACCAGGAACCTGAATGTGGATGTTCTGGGCAAACGTGAGCTTCACCTGATGCTGAGGGGCTGTGCTCTTGACGTCCTCCATACACAGATACGGCCACTCGGCTCGGTGAGCTATGGCCCTTCGGTGCCCATCCTGCAGTGCCACTCTGCCCAGGGGCTGCCGGCCCTCTCCAGAACTGGATGAGCAACCTCTCTGTCAGATGTCCTGGGAAAGCAGATCCACGCACAGGAAATGAGAGGATCTGAGTCCCAAGCTGCAGTAAAACGGCATTTCCTTTCCTCACTGAGCCTGGGGACAGAGTAAGGTCTGTCCCAAAGGTGAGTTCAAGTCTCCACTCTCTCTCCTGCTTCAAGGCCTGGGTGCAGCAAAGGCAGAGAGGGCCCTCTCTTTGGAAGAAAGAGGACGACCGTCACAACTCTGCACGGAGGCCCATGCTCCCAAGGACAGTCTGGTGACCCTAAAGAGCCACCATTTCTCGTGGAGGGATACGCAGGATGCTCTGCATCTCACTGCCCTCCACTTGTCCGGGCCTCCAGTACAGCCCTATTCAATATGTCAGCCTGAACTCAGCCGCATTGCTGGACATGAACAGAAAAGCTTCCCACCTGCAGGGAATAGCAGGAAAGAGAGCAGTGTCCCATTTCCCAGGCCAGGGCAGCCTCATACTGACAAGGTGTGGAGGCAGAGCCAGGACCACCAGGACCACTCTTACATGACAGCACGCTGAGTGAAGCTCAGGAGAGGCCAGCCATGCTGCGGGGATGGAGGCGAGGGCCCTGCATGGACAGTGGGCGGTGAAGTTGACTGAAACGTGGTTTTACACTAGCGGGGAAACTGCTATGAGTCACACATACCGGTCAAACAGTGGCAAGCCAGTCGGGCATTTTGGTCAAGACCAAGGCACAGTCGACCCATTTGTATCTACTGTTGGGTGTGGCCGGCACTCCCTGCCCACATCTTCTAGCCCAGGCCCTTTCAGATCACCTCTCAGCCGGACCTTGGCCAAGCCAACTCCTCCAAGACAACCATAAAGATGAGCATAGGAGCTGGCCGCCTCAGAGGCTGCACATCTGCCCTTCTCTCCACATCTGCCCTTCTCTCCACCAGGACCGTTGTTCACTGAGGAAGAAGCAGGCGTTAAGTAAGACCCAGAGTCCCAAGGCTACCTCCACATCTAGTAATTCAGAATTGTTTTGAATAACCAGATCCAATTTCTAAACCAAGGCAGATTCACTTTGGGCCCTCGTTTTAGGTACAGCCAGAGACTGTGGAATTGTATAAAATTTCTGGGCATAGGAGACTCCATTTTGAAGCTCCGTTTTCTTTTCCAGCTAATGAACTCTTGAACTGGCCCAGAAGCGGCAATAGCTTTACAAGCAGTTGCTCATAACATTTCAACACAGTCAGACGGCTGGGTGTCAGTTAAGCATCCGACTCTCGATTTCGGCTCAGGTCATGATCTCACTACTCATGAGTTTGAGCCCCGCATCGGGCTCTGTGCTGACAACTCAGGGCCTGGAGCTTCCTTCAGATTCTCTGTCTCCCTGTCTCTCTCTGCCCCTCCCCTGCTTGCGTGCTCTCTCTCTCTCAAGATAAATAAACATTAAAAAAAAATTTCAACAGAGCAACTGGCATTTGGGTCATGTGAGGTAGGTAATGTTAATTAATACCAGGGATAGTTTCATTTGATAGCACCGATAATAAAATAATCAATAACAGTAATCAGAAGTGGCTTAACCAGTCAGCACCAAATTAGAAGGGGTTTTTTCTTCTCTTCTTTATCGAAATCATGTCATTGCTCCTTCCTTCTTTCTCTTAAAAAAAAAAAAAATCCTTGCTTTCCCCCCATGAGCACTTTTCTGGTTACTCCAGACTCTCTGCTCCCCAAACTGCAATTCTGAGACCCAAAATAAAAGCCTTTGTTCTTTTTCAGTTTTGCCTTTTTTTTTTTTTTTTTTCCTTTCAGTTGACAAGACAAAGGTGCTCTGGTCACACCACAGCCCAGGACCTGAGACAGACAACACACTGACCTTGGGGACACCAACATTCTTTTCTTGTCCCCCCTGTAGCTGTGGACTGAAAAATCAGCCCAGCCTTGCTGTGTTCCTTGTGCCAAAGGAGTAGGAGCCAAAGAGAAAACAGGCAGGAGAGAACAATTTTGAGCAAGCTATTTACAGGCAGATTCACTTTCTTGCTTTCAAAACCTGAGCTATAAGCCACCAGAAAACTGCAATTTGCAATCAAATGGCAAACGCTCATACTTATGGCTGGGGGATGTCAGCTTCCTGAGGATCTAAAATGGTGGGTACGACACGGGCTTTAGCCACCAACAAGTAGGAAAGAGAGAGGGCCTGGGGCTTGGCACAACCGTAGGGGGCCTTTTGTGTGTAAACGCAGCACCTAATTTAAGGCACGCACCTGAGGGGTCATCCACCAGCCCAGCCGGAAGCCAGAGCCCAATTCTCCGCTGCTCCCTTTTCGGCAGGAAGCCAGGACTCCAGGCCCAGCTGTCCCAGGCAACAGCCATTTGCTGCATCCAGTCAAGGGGGCAGCAAGAAACCACAGAAATCTAAAAGGGCAGAGAGAAAGTTTTCAGTCCAGGGGCCGGTGCCCTGACACCAGCTCGTTTACCCCTGCCCTGACCCTGGATGGGAGGCAGGATGGCCTCATTTTACAGGGGAATATTCATCTCTTGTGTTCAGAGCACTCTTGGGGATTTTCCGAGCGAGCAGCGGGGAAGGAGCTGGTCCAAAGCGATACCGTGCTTGCCCGGTCACTGCGGCCGACTGGGGCCTCAAAGAACCACTCTGGTACCAGCGACCATTGCCCTTTTGGAGTCTCCACACGCCCCCTTGTGGTCACTGCGCGCCCCTGCAGCTTCTGTCGCTCGGGTCACAGTCCCCGTTATCCCGGCCACACCCGGGGGTGCCGGAGACAGATGTGGCCCGGCGGGAGGCCCGGTCAGCCTTCCTCCCAGAGGCAGGTCTGGGCTGACTGAAGCACCATCCGGTCGACCGGGTGCGTCCGGGGCTCCAGACACAGGTGGAGGCGGCGGCAGCGCGGGACAGTCGCGAACGACCTCTGCCCCTCCCCTCCAGAACCGAAATCCGGGACGGCCGGCGCCCGCGGGGCCTAAGAAGTGCCTGACGCCTGGCGGTCGCTCCCCAGTTTCCCGGGAGGATCGGAGGGAGGCCACGGTGCGTGAGCGCAGGGAGCTGGGGGAGGTAGGGGCCGCGAGGGCTCGGAGGGCGCCCCGGCCAGGCCCGCAGCGCGCGCGGCTCCCCAAGGCGGCCCTGAGGTTCCGCGCCCCCTTACGGCCGGCGCGGTGCGCCCCGCAGGGAAGAAAAGGACAAGAAGACGGAGAAAGGGCCTTGCCTGGTGACTGCGTTTGTCTCCTTCGTCCCGACTCCGCGGTACTTTGCCCGCTTGCGCTGAGACAGGCTTGGGGAGGCAGTGCCCCCTGGTGGCCCCTGGCCGTCATGGCGACTGTCTTCTTCCTGGGCACCACTCGGGTTTCCCCCAGGTTTATTTTGTCCTCCTGAGCAAGCCAGTGCTTCCAGCCAGTCACACCTTCCTGGGGCGCCGGGGTACAAGAGGGGCACAATAACAACACAAAATAGCTTTTTCCTGGTTCAACCCCACCTGCAGAATTGTGGATACTGTAGACCGCGACAGGTTCCAACAATTAGTTCAACATACCCCAGGGAGTCTGGGCCACCTTGTGACATAAGCTGACCCTTTCTCTGTCCATTGGTCTCCCTCTATTCCCAATACTCAGCTCTGACCTTCAACATGGCCGCTGGCGGAGGCCCTCAGGGATAAAGCTCTGGTGCTCTGTGCCCCCTGAACTCAGCCTTACTCAAAAGTTGTCCTTTCCCTCTCACCTTAAGTGACTTCCCTTAGGACCCTCATGCAATTAGCCAGTCAGTATTATTCCACTGCCTCCCATGGGTCTCAAATTAGAATACCAAAACTAAAACCCTTGCTATATTGGCAAGGTACCTTTTTTTAAATTTTAATATTTTAAACCAACAGTGCTCTTGAATACTATTTTTTACTGAGAAAGTGCTAATTGGTTATAGAGGGGAAAAGCAGAGAATGAGGACATCTGGATTACCAACCCTAGTGGTCACCAACCGACTTTGTGATTCTGGAGGTCTTTCTGTGCCTGGCTGGTCACCTGTTAAAATGGCAGGTAGTGAGGACAGAAGCCTGGAATAGTAGGGCCTGTGGTGTTCATATGGGGAGAGGGAAATGGAGATACCTGGAGAAGGAACTTGAAAAGGAGACAGTAGAGCAAAAGATGACAGAGTGGACATCATGGTGTTGTTTCAGCCCCACCCACCCCAGACGCTGAGCCCTGTAGTACATCGAGGATCTGGAACGGTGGGGTGACCAGGGAGGTGCTCATGAAGCCAGGCGTGGCCCTGAGGAGAGGGCACAATAGGTGTGGCAGACATCCAACCCAGACCTGGCGGAAGACATGGATGGATTTGTCCCCAAACACATGAGTAAAACTCCTGAGAACTTTCAGAAATGCCTGTGTCATTTGGGGTGGTGGTAGACACTGAGGTCCTATAGTTGTAAGGGACCCTGAAGTTGAAGAAATAATGCTAATGGATGGACCCCAGATTAGCTGCTCCTGAGGATACCCAGGGCACACAGTCAGGTTTCATCTTGATCACTGGAATCCTGGTGCCATGCATATATACATCGTGCACTTTGCCACCCTCGGAATAGAACCAGTTTATTCATCAGGGAAATGGTGGAAGGGCATCAGTAGGGAAGTCTGGTGCCCATAGTTGGACATGGCCCCTCAGTGCTCCCTGCTGGTCTTGGAGACCCCAGAAGGCAGTGATGAGGCAACAACTGAAGAGCCCCCACAGGCTGCTGAGCCTCTACACAGGTCTAGAGATGCGTCCAGATATTCAGGAGGGAGAAAAATACAAACAGCTTTACCCAAGCTTGTGGAGATTCCTGATCACTCCATGTTTCTTGGAAAAAGGATGCCTGAAAGCACTCTATAAGTTTCCTTTCTCAGGCCTTAAGTTTCTAGGACTGTCTTCCTGGAGACTGTGGGGAGCAAACAATATCAGATGTGCCAGAATCTGGGACCCTCTCCAGACAGGAGCATGCAAGCTGGATCCAGCAGTTCCTGAAGCCCACTAGATCCATCCTGCCTTTCCAGTGACATGCTCCAGTAAATCCACTTTTGTGCTTCAGTGCAAGAGAGTAGGATTTTTCTTTACTCATAACCAAACGAGTCCTCTTGCGATATGAGAGCTTGCAGAGACTTCACAAATGATTGGATATGGGCCAACAAGAGGGCGACATCTCAGGCAATGGCAATATGATGAAGCGTGATTGATTGGGAGGACCCCAGTGCTCTTAAGAGCGACAGAAAAATTAGGTAGTTGGAGTACAAGTCTGTGCTTCTGAATTGTCGGTGTAGGCTGATCCAATAGACTTTAGATCACAAAAGGTCTGGTTTTACACTTTCATCTGGCAGGTTAGTCTCTCTTGCAATCACTAAACCCCTCCCACCCTTGCACTTCAGATATCGGAACTCCACACTTAATTTTGAAGTGTATTGGGTGCCTGGAAAAAAAAACCACACACACACACACACAATAATGAAATTCTACCCAAGTCCATATGGCATGAACTAGCTACACACAAAGAGCAGAGGCCCCTGTGGATTGAGGATTATTAAACATGAAGTATGTTTGTCAGGAAAAACCTTTGTTTATATAAACAGTAGAAGCACCACCATGGTAACCCTGCTTGGTTTGCTCTGCAGCCCATAAAGGCCTCCCCACCAAAATCCCGCCTCCTTTTTCACTGCTAGCCTACATTTTTTAAAAACATCTCCAGCCAAAATTCCATGATCTGCCTGCTTGGTTTCCAGGCTCAGAAAATATCATTTTAAAAGTGCTGGGGAACTGGCTGAAACCACTGCCAAAGCTTCTAAATGAAAGCTCATTTCTCACACACACACACTCTCACACACAAAGACACATTTTGTTTGCCAACTACAGTATGCTTTTCCTTTTTTATGCAACCCAAGTTTCCTTGGGCCCCACAGGCCTGCTGGGCCAATGAAATAACCTTAACATACGGCCAGCAGTAACCCACATTTGCTCTGGGTTTTTCTCCCACCTGCTCACAGAGGGCTTTGGCCTCCAAGGTACTGTTCCTGAGGAAGAGGTGTACTTCCATGAGGCCCTTGAACAAAGCCACTGCTTGACTATGCGGTGCAACCTCTCTCTGTGGTGGCGTCCACCCACAGAGCTCCCCCAACACCTCTATACTCTGCCCGAAAATCAGGCCACTTGGTGATGTGTGGTGAATCTGGGGAGAATTCCCTATTTGCCATTGTGTTCTTCCCAATTAACGCACCCCAAACCAGGCTGCTGTGCTCACTGTCTTATCGTCTTGTTGACATTTTTAGCAGAAGATGCCCTTGCCTTCCAAAGAACCCAGCCACACATCCAAGGGCTGGCCCACGTGGGGGCACCTGGCTCTTCTCCAGCAGCTAAGCTCAAGTCATCCTGTCTGATCCACAGGGCCTCACCTGAATAGGCTTCTGGGAGACCCAGCCCACCCATTCTCCACGTCCAAACACATCTGACCCATGTGGGGATCACCGAGTGGGGATCCCTGATCCACCTAACAAGAGAGGCCATTAGGAATGCAGCAGTGACAGCCGCCTTCTCGTCCGCAGCCCGAGGCAGAAGATCCAGGCTCAAGCACTGGGGAAAGGATGGCTCTACTCCGAAGAGAACAATAAATTGACATCAGATCATTTTCCAACAGCTTTTCCCACTTCTTCACATTTGCCACATTGCATTCTACATTCCAATTTCCAAAAGGACAGAAGCATGAATAATATAAGAGAAAGAAATAAAATTAACTGGAATCAAGAACTTTATCATTTTCAAGCATGAGATTTATGGCTGAGCATCGGGTATGGCTTTTACCCAAAATGTTCTCCTCAAGATACCAGGGAAACCAGACCTGCACGGACATAGTGATGTTGCAATAAATCGAGTTAAAGTCATTTATTAAGTTTGGTCAAATTCCGGGGTTTTTTTTCTTGGCTTGCTATAGTTTTTGCTTAATTTTTAGAGTTCTGAATTTGATAGAGAATACATAGTTTCTTCTCTCTCGATTACCTACTTCCCATTCACATTTCTGGTAAGTTTTACCTTCCATATGCTACATGTATTACATATGTTACACATAGTACAGGATTAAAAGTCCTTTCTTACACATTCTCTCGAGTAACAAGTGTTTAAGAGCTTGAAGGCCCCAGTTCATTCTCAACTCAGGCTTCCATTCACACATTTCCAACTTAACCCAGGGTAGGTGGGAGCCAAAAATGACTTTTAGAGAAGGGCAAATTGGCTTCCCCTGGTGTGTTTCAGTCCAAGCTTCACACCGAGAAAATGATGCCTCTGCTTAGTTCTAGCCCCAACCAAGGAGCAGGAAGAGAAGGTACACAAATTTCTGCATCAATCAGGCCTTTTCCATCATTACTTTCTTCAAAGTGTATATATCGATACCAATTCCCACACCACTGCTGGGGGGAACAAAGGCAATAGGAAATGTAGATAAAATTAAATTTCCTTATAACTTGCAGCCCATTGACAGATACTTGAGGCGGGCAGAATATGACCTTCTTCCAGGGACTCCCAACTGTCTTGATGTTAATGCTTTGCTAGAGGGAAAAACAAACTGAGCTTGACAATTGCTAGGCCTCCAGGGTTCTGAGTCTTCTTTAGTATATCCTTTCGGGAACTTCCCCTTATCTTTACTTCCCCCAGTTCCCAAGTATGTAATCAGTCACTCATCACAATCCCAGGGCAGCTCTTTCTGCCCATGGGTCCTGTCCCTGTGCTTCAATAAAACCACCCTTTTTGTACCGAAGATGTTTCAATTCTTTCTTGGCCATTGGTTCCAGATCCCAACACTTCAGACCTCGTCATTTCGGTGTCTTATGTGCGGCTTTGAGTCTTCTTGTCTGGACTTTGAGCCTTGGTGCAAATTTGGTGAGTATTTCCTCTCCTCTCTCTTTACTTTCATTTCAGGGAATATGGCCTTTTTGGAACACTCTCACGTCGTTTGCTCAGGCTGCAGTCCCCTAACCCATGGCTACTCTGTGGGAAGGAGAAAGCCTGCTTTTTGGCTGGAAATTAGTACCCTGGCCGGAATGGTAATAAGACCCAGAAACTTGATGCCTCTCTTTGTTTCTGTCCTTATACAAAAAGTGGTCAGTCTCGGTCACAGGACAGCCACCAAAGTCACAAGGATGGCTGCCAATCTTAAGACTCCCGTATGAGGGTTGCCTGTGTGGCTCAGTCGGTTGAGCGTCCGACTTCAGCTCAGGTCATGATCTTGTGGTTCGTGAATTTGAGCCCCGCGTCGGGCTCTGTGCTGACAGCTCAGAGCCTGGAGCCTGCTTAGGATTCTGTGTCCCCTCTCTCTCTGCCCCTCTCCCGCTCGTGCGCGCGCACGCTCTCTCTCTCTCTCTCTCAAAAATAAATAAATGTCAAAAAAAAAAAAAAGTTTTCCTCCTCACTGGTCTAATGTGATCCCCTCCACATCTCTGGTCTAGCCGCTTCTGGTCCCAGGGGCCTCCAGTCAGAGCTGACCAATTCCCAACCAGGACCATTTCCTAGGAAGTTGGTTGTACAGACATGTGTGGGAATATTGCCTAGACCACGATGGATTTCTATCTTTACTGTTTCCTGTCAATGTCCTCTACTGACTACTTAAATTACAAAATTGGGTAATTTCACCTTGTAAAACTTTTCCAGTGTTTTCCATGGGTTAAAAACGGTGGGTTCTTACACAGCCTTCTCAGCAAGGCAAGCCAACGTGCAGCATGGCCTTCTCAGCAAGAATTCTTTCTCGGCTGTCGGCCCCAAACTCCCCAACATTTCCACATCACCACCAAGCAATTAACTCAGTTCTGACCCTGTCTACGCAGAGATAGCATCAGATTCCACCGGGACTAACCTCACTCCAGGTGCCAATTGCATGCCCAGGCTGTCATCCATACTTCCAACAAGACTGGCTATAAATCAGAGGTTCCCACGGCCCCTTCCTTGGGTTTAATTGATTTGCTACAGCAGCTCACAGAACTCAGGAAACCCATATACTCGCTACATAACTGGTTTATTAGAAAGGATATTAAAGGATATGAATCAATAGCCAGATGATGTGATACCTGTACATAGGGCAAGGTATGCAGGGAGGGGCACACAGCCGCCCTGCCCTGTCCGGACACACCGCTCTTGCTGTACCTCCGTGTGTTCGCCAACCTCGAAGATCTCCAAACCACATCCTTTTGTGTCTTATGGAGGCTTCATCGCATAGGCATGAGTAATTCACTAGCCATTTTGACTGATTCTGCCTCCAGCCCCTCTCTCCTCTCTGGAAATCAAGGGGTGGAACTGAAAGTTCCAGTCATCTAATCACATGACTGTTTCCCCTGGCAACAAGCCCCCATCCTTAGGTGACCCAGGGGCTTTCACGTCACCTCAATAACATAACAAAGGACATTTAACAAAAGAGATAAACTTTAGGACATTTCTCACTTAGGAAATTCCTGGAATTTTAGGAACTCTGTGCAAGAAACTGGACAACCAAATATGTATTTATTATAAATCACAGCACCACAGCATGCAAGGTATTTTGCTCTTATTAGTTCACTCAGAGTCATATCTGCAGGGCACATAGTTAGTGCTCCTTCCTATACCATGGTCCAAACAATAGACTTAAGTAGGTGGGTCCATGAATATAAAGAGATAAGAAGCTATTGAACCGATGTGATGAATGTTTTCCCCTCCAGGGAGACAGAGAGCCACGAGGTTGTACAATTGATGTGGTTTGAAGTGGGGCTCAGGAGCCAATGGCCAAGAGAATTCTTGAGACATCTTCAGTGCAAAAAGGTTGTTTTTATTACAGCACGGGGACAGGACCCATGGGCAGAAAGAGCTGCACTGGGATTGTGAGGAGTGACTGATTCTATATGATCTTCTAACTTACGGAGGAGAGAGTGACGTTAGGGTCCCAGGAAATTGAGTCTATAGATCGCTGGAGATTGCTTTTTTCTTGTAAATCGTTAAGATAGTTCCAAGTTGATGGAGATTCATGTCCTGCAAAACTGTGATCTCTATCAGTTAACCATTTGTTTTTCCCTTTGTTCTTGGGGAGTCAGGAGTGCCTGAGGAATGTCACACATATCCCACCCAAGGGGGGGTGTTGTGGTGTATTAGCTTGTGCTTTGTCCTCAGCTTGCTTTTTGCCGTCTCACCACAATGGACCCAATGAAGCTACGAGATCTAAAGACTAAAGACTGTTTCTTACAGTGTGTGGACTTTTGCCACCTACACACAGATCATCTTTGATGATTGTTAAAAATGCATATTCCTGGGCCACAACTCCACCCGCTGAATCATAATCTCAGGTATTGACCTAAGAATCTGCATCTTTTAATGGGCTCTTCGGACATGTTAAAATTTGAGAGCTACTTTCCCAAGGCCGGACAGGAGACATTGTGTCTAAGGGAGACGCGGTAGTCTCTTTTTGCAAAATTGTGCTCTCCTGGGAAACAGTGATGACCAGGATACCAATCAGGTCCTTTAGGAGTTAGAGTTGTACGGCTTTAAGCCCCAAGTTCACATCACCTAATGGCACAAAATCTCAAACCATGAATGTAGAAAGCAATCCTGGACTGGTTAATTCCTAGGCACCTCACAGAAATAAATGCAGACCTTTTCTGAAGAAAGAAGCCCCTTCAACCTCGGCCTCAAAGAATTCCCAAAAGTAATTCTCCGAGGAACTCACGGCTAAAACGAAAAAGCACACAAAGAAACAAGGCACCAGGAGTGAACATCAGCAGAAACAACGGGCAATCCAGATATTGGAAATGTCAGGTATAGACTTAAAAAGATAAGTCTGCATATCATATTTAAAGAAGTAAAAGACAAGGTTCAAAATAGCTTCAAGGGAGAGAAAATAGTGACCAAAGTTGAGAAATAACAAAAAGAATTTCTAAGCATATAGTTGAAATTCGAAAGTCAGTGGATTAACTATAATCAGGCACAAAGGACCCTTCTAGGGAGATAGGCAGAGTTATTTTGAAGGAAGTTTCCATTACCATTTTTATTCAAATTGTACTGGATGCCCCGGGCAGCAGAGTTAAGGCAATTTTTTTTTTTTTAATGTGTAAGGATTAGTTGGGAAGAAACAAACCTGGTATTATTCATGGGTAAGAAAATAGTGCACATAGAAAATATCCACTAGAGTTAATAAATCAATTTAGCAAAGTTGCAGTGAACAAAAGTCAACATAGAGAATTTCATTGTATTTACTTTTTTTTTTAATATTTATTTTTGAAGGAGAGAGAGACAGAGTATGAGCGGGGGAGGGGCAGAAAAAGAGGGAGACACAGAATTGGAAGCAGGCGGGGGGGGGGGGCGCCTGGGTGGCTCAGTCAGTTGAACCTCCGACTTCAGCTCAGGTCATGATCTCACTGTCCGTGAGTTCGAGCCCCGCATTGGGCTCTGTGCTGACAGCTCAGAGCCTGGGGCCTATTTCAGATTCTGTGTCTCCCTCTCTCTCGGCCCTTCCCCCACTCATGCTCTCTCTCTCTCTCTCTCTCTCTCTCAAAAATAAACATTAAAAAAAAAAAAAAAAAGAATTGGAAGCAGGCTCCAGGCTCTGAGCTGTCAGCACAGAGCCCGAGGCCAGGCTCAAACTCGTAAGCTGTGAGATCATGACCTGAGCCAAAGTCAGATGCTCAACCCCTTGAGCCACCCAGGCGCCCCCATTGTATTCTCTATACCAGCAACAAATTGTTAGAAAATTTAAATTTATGTTTTTGTAAAAAAACTTTTAAATACCATTTACAAGGACAACAAAAATTACTCGGAATAAATACAACAAAAGAGAACGCAAGCTCTCTGAATCCATTTGCTTGTGGCTACTGTAACAAGTTACCACAAATGTGAAGATTTAAAATAACAGAGATTTACTCTCTTAACAGTTCTGGAGACCGGAAGTCCAAACTCAGCATCACTGAGTTGAATTCAAGGTGTTGGTAGGGCCACATGCCCTCTGGAGACCCCAGAGCATCCATGTCTCGCCCCTTCAGTGGCTGGTGGCTGCATCGTTACAGTCGCTGCCCCTGCAGTCAAAATGCCTCACATCTTCTGCATCAATTCTTCCTCCCACTTAAAACGTCTTTACAAATTTGATTCTGTCATTTGCCTTTTTTTTTCTCACTTATGATAGCATGTCTGTGATTTGGGATTCTGAGCTTGTTTTTTGGAAAGTGCTTTGAGGCTTATATTGAAAGTTCCCTGCTCCAGAAAAAGATTTGGGTTGGCTTCTGCCAGGTGCCTGGAGGCTCCATCAACTCAGGATCACTGTAAAATAACCTCTCAGGTTGAGGCTTTTTTAGGACAAACAGGTAGGGCAAATGTCTGCACAAAACCTGCATGATTCTAGCTGTGGTAAGGAATTCCCGTGGGAGATTTATCCCCGATCCACCACAACCAAGGCTGAGGCCTGCCCTTTCCCTTGTCCTAACCCTCTCTGACATATTTCCTGGGTTACTCTTTTGCCAAGAATGTTTTCCATTCTGCTGACTTCCCACCTTTCTCTAGACTGTGGCTTTGTCTCCTGCCCGTCATGGGCAGCCCACTGGAATTGAAAAGATCTAGCCTCCAGGAGAGGAACAGATGCCCCCACCCCCCCGGAATTGCCACCAGCTTCCATACTTGTCACTTCTCTTCCTAGTGCTTTCTTACCTTTTGCTTCTGAGAACTTTTTTCTTGATAAGAGATTGTTTTCTTCTGCATTCCCATCCAACATTAACTTCTCTATCCCAGGAATTTCCTGTTACCTAGTCTCACTATTGCCAGAAATTCCTGCTGCCACCTCTCTACATATATGGGCCTGCAGTTTACATACAAGAATAGAGAAGGTAGGGTCCCAACCTTAGCTACAAGAGAGAGAAGCAAAAAGTTCTGGCAGAGAGGCACCACTACCTGGGTGCTCGTGGAGGCCAAAGGAAACACAAAATGGGTAATGGAAGAGAAAATGTATTGGTATGTGTACACGTATGTATTGAAGTAAACTAGGGACTCTTGACTAGTTGTACAAATGAGGGCTTAAGTAGCAGTGCACGTTCTTTCCCTGATATGTATACGTTTATATAATTAATCAACTTGGCCCCTCCCCCTTCTAAGTATTCCACTTAAGACTATATGACTTTTATACTAAGGGGGATTGTGACTAAGGGAGAGAAACGGACAACACATAGAGAGAAATTTGTGAAATTTATCTCCTCTTCTTGGGAAGAGGGTGTGTCTTTATTTCAACAGGGATTCTTGCAACATATCAACCAGAATCATATCCTTTTTGATCCTCCTTGGAAATTTAAATATGGACACAAGGGTGAGTATAGATGCTGGGTAATCCCAAGGGTGAACTGCGCTGGACAATGTCTGTTGAGTATCTTGCGCCAGCCCACCCTTCTAAGTTCTCCTTTCCACTGTATACCTATCCACAGAGATCCAATCAGATTTCACCAATGAGAGCCACTTGCACACAATCTGGAACAGGAAAGTAGAAATAAGTATTCTCCAGCGGCAAACTGCAAACAGGTTAATGGGCATCAGACAGCTAATGTGGGATCTGCCAACAGCTTCCACGCATCTTTCTGGCAGTCACCCACCCTGGTGCCACAAGACCTTCCAACAGTTGTGGCTCCTTGCAATTCCTACACGGGCAGATTGCACAGGGGCCTCATTCCCCCTTCCCGAGGCCTCCTCATGGCTGTGTAAGCCCCAATTCCCCATATTAAATCCTTTCCCACTGGAAATGCCAGTCAGTAGTGATTTATGACTTCTTGACCAAACTCTAACTCAGCAAATAAAAGCACTCAAAGAAAATAAATTAAAATGCTATTTAGAGTGTAACTTAAGGTCAGCAAGTGGTTTATTAAGCAACTGCTATGGCAAAGTCATTGTGCTTAGGCAATGAGAAACACAAATATCGTGTAAGCAGAGCCCATGTGTCCACAGGACCTTCTCTTATGGTGTGTGTGCCTAGTAGACCCACCAGGATGCTAGGCAGCTCAAGGTAAGAATGGAAAAGCAAGAGCTGGCTGTTACTTTTTGTGAAGGGTTATCCATTTAAATAATGATCCAAGTTTTGAAGCATCCTGTTTGGGCCTAAGTCAAGCCATAACAGATTCTTTAATTTAAAAAATAATGGGTGGCTCAGTCAGTTAAGCGTCCAACTTCTGCTCAGGTCATGATCTCACAGTCCGTGAGTTTGAGCCCCGTGTCGGGCTCTGTGCTGACAGCTCAGACCCTGGAGCCTGCTTTGGATTCTGTGTCTCCCTCTCTCTCTGCCCCTCCCCTGCTCATGCTCTCTGTCTCAAAAATAAATTAAAAAAAATAAAATAAAAATAACTTAAAAATCAGCCTTGTCTTCTGATAGGATATCAACATTCTCTGAGCTGCCGTTCCTTAGTTTCAGCAATGTTGAGCCCAAAGGAACTGAGTGAGGACCAATAACATAGGAACATCACCTTTTGGGAAGGCCAAGTGGAGGAGACCAATATGTCTACAAGTCAACTAGCTTTTGTCTATTCTGGGGAACTCCAGACTCCACGCTTTACTCCTGGAACCAGGCATTCGCACACAAATTTACACAAATAGGTCTCTGCTGAGAAAATAACTCAAAGTACTTAAGTTATTAATGTTGTATCAGTAAAATCAATTCTGCATTAAGAAGCCAGGGTATTTTTCCACTTCACTTAAAACATCAAAAAAAAAGAAAGAAAAACAAAAACCCCCACACACATACATACATGCAAAAACCGTACATATGAAGAAGTTTTAAAATTAATTTGTTTCTTTCAAAGAAACACTTTGAACTTTAGTAACAATACATGGGTCCAAGTTAATAACCAAGAACATAAGATAAAAATCTTGTAAGGATTTCCCACAGTTCCTAGGTTTCTACACAGCAGCAAAAGTAAATTCAATTTTGGGTTTACCTTTTATTCAAAGGATAAATACAAAATTAGGAAGCAAGAGATAGAATTCAAGGCAAATGTGCTCAACATTTCAAAATAATTCTACATACAAAGTATGGGGGCAAAAAGCCTCCATGAACCAAACTGGTTAACTACATTCAAGTCTAACAGGAACTTGAATTTACTGCTATTTCCCTTGGCCAGGAACTAAAAGCCTTGTCTCAGGTATTTTCCATCCCATTAGGGGCACTGTTTGAAGACCAAGCTTTCTAATGAGTCCATCCCACATTGCACTTGCCATAGTAGAACATCCATGACTGATGCTGCCACACTGGCATCAGTGAGGACAACATGAAGACAGGAGTGTCACCTGAAAGGGCTTGTTGGCAGAAACAAACTGTAGTGACCCTGATACATCTAGACCTTTGCAACCAGGATGTTATAGGACAACCCAAAACTAATGGGTATCAACCTTTGGGTCTCACAAATTAAGAATGTATTAGGGGCACCTGGGTGGCTCAGTTGGTTACACATCCGACTCTGGATTTTGGCTCAGGTCATGATCTCACGGCCTGTGAGTTTGAACCCCATGTGGGGCTCCATACGGACAGCACAGAGCCTGCTTGAGATTCTCTCTCTCCCTCTCTCTGCCCCCCTCCCACTCACGTGTACCTTCTCACCCTCACTCTCTCTCAAAATAAATAAAGATAAAAAAAGAGAGAGAGAGAATATATTAGTTAAGTAGTACGAGGTCATTTGCCTTCTACTTATAATAAATCCAGAATTCTCAATGAGTACTTCTATCACAGGCTTTGGGAAGTCTGGCAATTCTCCTTCTAAGACCTTACCATATTTATCTCCATTCCAGAACATACAAAGCTGAGTGACAGAGGCAAAAATTAACTTCTAAAGATCCCCAAGGTATGCAATAGCTGTGAGTTCCAGGATATACCTTATTAGGCTCTATTTTTAAACTGTTGGATGCCTCTAAATCACTCTTTATACTGCAGAAATTAAAAGCATATGAAAACATGTCAAGAGCTTTCATCTTAATAAGTATAAACAGCCTTTTTAATCTTATACAAACCAAGGTAGACTGATAAGTGGGTGGAAGGAAATAACTACAATTCTATCCAAAAAGCATTTCTCTAATTGTTTACAAGCTCCATTTTTTATTCCATATTTTCAACTGCACATCCAGACTTCATTTTCAAAAATCTTTTGAAATACGAAAAGGTACATATGGCTACATAACAGCATTAGGAGAAATACATTTGAGAAAACACAATAAGTGAACCTTGGAATTTCAGCCAACGAATCACATTAATAATATGAAGTTCAAAAACATGGCCTTTCAATCTTAGAAATAATCTCTTGTACACATGCTAACCAAAAAAAAAAGAACAATGAATTTTTCTGATTACACGCATACTTCTGGGGAACAGATCAGCTGGTTAAATAACCTGTAACCTGGCAATCTGTCTGTATATTATTACAAGATTAGTTTATAGCTCCAGGATGTTTAAGCTAATAAAGTTCCTACACCATTTTTTTTTTTAAAAGGAAGAACTATTTACGTACAGAGATCAGTGAGGGAGACTTAACCCTTACTTCTTTCCTCATCCAAAAAACTGAAAGAATCCCTTTTTCTTAAATGCCACTCCCAGTGACAAACTGGCCTCTAAATTTTTAGGGAAATTATTTCTTGGCCTTTACTAAGTACTCGGTAAATACTTACTGATAGCCAATTGAGGTGAATTTAAAGATAACCATTTAATAAAAGTAAAGCTGGATTTTATGCCAAAACGTGGCCCACGGAAAAAGTGATCCGTGCTGTGTGGCAGCCCCAGGCTTTGCTGTAGAGCAACACGGAGACAGAGCTGAGAGACCGGGCTCAGTTCTATGGGAAGGCAAAACAGCACAGCTATTCATTCAAACCACCCTGGCAGAACTCTGTCTCCTGCAGAACACAGCGAGTGCTGTAAGCACCAGGGATAGAGATTTTAGCTTGCTGTTTATAAAAGGATCCTGTAAAAGGAAGCTTTGTTCTATAATTAACAGATTGCCAGATACTTCAGAAACTTTAGATTTAGAGGACAGGCTGTCTTGCTACTCACCCATTTTAAATATCCTTCTTTTGCAACTATCACTTAAGCAAAGTGTCGATCACTGTATACACCAGAAATCCGCTAGAAACACATTCTTACAAAAAAAAATTCAAAACACTTGATAAGGTACAGTATCTATGGAGTATGACATCAGAAAAAATAGAGCCTTTGCTTTATCTAATGATTCTTTCTAAAACAATTGGCAAGTTGAAGTGGAGACATGTAACTTTTGATTACATTTATGCAATCATCTCTTCTTTTAAAAAGCAACAGTAACGGATTAACTTCTAGCATTAGAGAAGTTTACTAACAACTAAACACTGGCTACATTCTTAGTGCAATACAATCTTTAACACATCTACCAACATGTACACACTTCAAATATTGGCAAATTGCTTCAAAATGTAATTCTCACTAAGTTTTGGTAACTTATTCACAGTTCACTGTTAGAGTTCTTGGACTTACAAGACATGAAGAAGAAATGACCAACTGGCTCAGGAAACTAAACATTCGTCTTAAAAGAACAGAAAACTGAAACAAAGCAAGGATTCTAAAATCTCCAGCTCACAAAAAGTATAACTTACACAAATATGAAAAGTTTTATTTAAGCGAAAACAAAATAGCCACAGAACATTTTAAAAAGCTAACAGGATCATTCCCATATTCATTCTGAGTACCGTAAGAAAGGTAATTCAAGAATTTCCTAAAATGTTCTCATTAGCCATTATTGATGGTAGATTCCATAATATTGATTATCAAGCTATTACAGACTTATAAGTTAATACAGCATAACTTTACAGTCTTGCTAGTTAACTATGATGTTCATTTTAACCCTGGAAATGACTGGTTCAAAGCTAATGTTATCAGTCCTATTGGTTGTCATGTCATAGATCTGAAGATAAGGTTAAATTCATCAAGCTAGGGAAATACTGATGTTTTAACTATCCTTAAATATTGTGAGAAAAACTCATGTGTTAGTATTTCTGAACTTGAGGTTAAAAAAAGTAATCTGAAATATGTTTTCATGGATAAGACACTCTATCTGGTGGTCTGGTATACAAAATCCACTAAATTTGTGGATATAAGGCTAAAATATCTTCCTTTACCATTTCCTTCCATTTCTTTGGCCTTCACAAATTCTATGCGAGCTATGATTTCTTTTTCAATAAACACTTTCCAATGACATTGTGCTTTTAGAAAAATCACTTAAATTGTAATATACAATAAATAGTTAACATTAGTCTTTCCCTTTTATTGCTACAGTATATCCTAATTTTTTTTAAGATAAAACACTGACTCCAAAAGACTTCTTAAAATGTTTGTTAAAGCAAACACTTCAGCTGGTCTTCCTTCTTTGAAGGTTTTAATATAAATAAGCGCCAAATGAACATCACCAAGGAGCTTTAAAGGGGGGGGGCAGGGGGCTCCTTTCCCCCTGTCCTCATTATTAGCTTAGGCCAAGAGACCTATATTCAGAAGGATAAGACACTACCATCTTAAAAACAACTTTCCACAAAACGTAAGAAAATCTGTGTTAGCTCTCTTAACCCCCAGCCCCATCTGCACTCCACCCTGTGTCACCTCCCCTTGAGTGCTATCTATGCTTGCTTGCTTTTTACCTGCATTTCGCCTTTGCTGTTCCTTGGAGTACCACAGATATATGGTCTAACCAGCCCGTGATAATAGCTAACTCTACAAAATGCATTTTAATAACCTCTTTTGAACATAATACGCCCCTAAACTTGGACCACTGTCTAAGTGAACAAATCTGCTAACAACATTTAACAACCCAGCTCACCTCCATTTTTCCACTCTCTCACCCTGTGCCTTGCAATCATCTTAATCTTCACCGGTGATAAGACGGCCTGGTGACAAGCAGACTTTACTTTAAACAAGATATCCTTTTCAGTTTCTTACACACTGACTTGCCCGTAATAGGATGCTGACATATAGCAAACTAAAAACAGTTAACATTAATTTTCCTCTTATCATTTATATCTATGGCATAGGTAATTTAAAAGAGATAGAAAAGCTGACTGACTGCAGAGTAACAATCATTTACTGGGCCACGTGTTAGAGGTTACACACGACCCCAGCCTAAAAAGGGCTCATGGCTGAGGTAAGAAACTCTAAGTTACATATGAATGAATTTAAACTTTAAATGTGCTACAAGAAAGAACTTTTTATATAAAGGACTCCTTTTGTAGAATATCTTTCTTGAAAAATCAGGTTTTCTTATCCTAGATTACATTGGTTTTAATTGGGCACGTGTACTTGTTAGTGATTTGCCTCATTACAGTATTTGTGTTCATAATTAATGTGTAAAAGCATTTAAAAATCACTACATTAAATAAAATAAGAAGCAAGAAGGGATGAAGAGAAACCATGTTTATTTGGAAAATACCACTTCTTTGTTCTTTAATATCAGCTTTTGATATTCAATTCAGAACATATCCTAGCTTGAAGTGTGTGTGTGTGTGTGTGTGTGTGTGTGTGTGTGTGTAAGAGAGAGACAGACAGACAGCCATAGAAGAGAAAAACAGAGAAACTGAAAACTAATGATTGATTTCACATATTTGTTCACTTAGGATGCTGATTCAAATTTTTTAGGCCATTAGGAAATGCCAAATCCATACAAATCAGAAACATAAAATGCATAATTTAACAAACAGAAGAAATGACTCTAAACATATACTAAAATTAGCAAGCCTAAACAAAATAATCTCAGAAACATTTAAAATACATAGATATAGCCATAGTAGCTATATATAAGATGTAAATAGTAACCTTACTTTATTTTTAGAAACAATCAGGTTTCTAGTCTCCATCTATGACAGTCCTTCCAAAGTACCTCAAATATGCAAAGTATTTTTTCTAACCCTAATACACAAGCAGAACTATGGGCCGCACTTGCAGCAATTGCTTTTAGAAAATCTTAACCTCATCAAGAAATTCAAACACAGAAAAAAGAAAAAGGCTGAACTTACTTAAATAATTATGCTAAGTATCTTCACAATTTAAAAGTGAAAACTTTAAAAAGAGAAGGACTTCACCAAAACACAGACACGCTGCCCTATAACCCCCAAGATTTGGCAAAAAAAACCCATGGGGAAATTATTACTCAAGACATTTTGGGTGTCAAACCAATATTCTACTCTATTTTAATCTAAATTGTTAATTTCCATTTCTGATGTAAACCAGCTGAAGGCACCTCGATTTCACTTTATTTATTCATATCTTCTTCATTCCTAAATATATTTCAGGAGTAAAACACAGATAATAGAGAAAAATACCTAGGAAGTAACATTATATTTGATGCAATCCTTCACTAGTCTCAGTGTAAAGCATACGGCTTTCTCGAAGCCTAGCCCAGCATACACACTTAGAGTCAAGTGATTAGTCAAAAAACTTGCAAATCTTCCAAACTACAGAGAACTTCCACCTGGCGCAAAGGTACTAGTTTATACAACAAGGCAGTAAAAAGCTAAAATTCACTACAAGACAATTTTCCTCAGGGCAAAATTAAAGAGAAATCTACATATATCAATACTGATTTAATCTCAGACATTTAGTAACAACTTTGTGTGGTAGTTTCAAAGAATAAGATAAACTAAGTCATTCAGCAGTCATTAAACAAAACAAAACAAAAAAACTACAGATATTAGAAAATAGAAACCAGTTTTAGAAAATGGAAAAACCAGGAGTAGGACACCCCATCTGTATGTCCCCCATCTTCACACTGAAAACCATGTTGTCAGTTGTCTAAAGCAGCTCAAATTTAAAAGTTTGTGCTATGAGATTGTGCAAATAACTTGCTGTTAAGAACTGGAGAAAAACCAATGCACTACACTCTAGCTTCCTAAGTGAACTCAACTTCCACCTAACAAGCAACAGGTCTGAGAGACTCAGGTTAATGTAACTTACATAGAAATCCCACCAAGAAATTCCACCAAGAAAAGCTTTCACTTTTTAAGTTCTACAGTTTGATTTAAAACCAAAACACAAACTTCAAAACAAATCACAGCATCTTCTCTTTACACGTAAACTTAGCAAGACCTTAATTAAATGTCCAAGTATTAGCATACATTGCTGCTGGCTTCAGATATCCAATTAAATGTACTACACTTTCTTTGAGCTGAATGAATAGAAGCTCGGTAAAACAAAGGCCAATTATTTTAAAAACACATAGTCCTCCCAGGCTGAAGTGGAGGACCCAGAAATCCAACATCCAGCATCCTTTAAAGAAAATGAGAGCTAAATCTCTTTGTGATAACAATTCCAATATAAATTCCATTATTTAAACTCCCCCACAAATTACTGGAAAAATATGAGGTAATTTCACAAAAATCACAAATTGAGTGGAGTAATTATAACCGATATATAAATAAGGATTTACTAAAAAAGGCTTCGAGGGGTGCTATTTTAAATCAAGGTGTTAAATACAAAAGGTGTCTTGTGTTGCTCAATCGCCCAGAGTTGCAGATGCTCCTTATTCTACAGTTACAGATTTGGCAAGGTTCCGGGGGAAATCAACCTGCAAAAAAAAGAGCATTATTTGAATATTGTATAGACCAGGGGGAGAGGAGCAGTTACTCTAAGCAAATTATTTTTGTATATAAAACCAGAAAACAACATGTTCATTAACCATGTTAGTTACACACTACAAATAACTAAAATGGGAAAATACAATCAAATAATGTATCTCAAAAGTCTTGAAAAGAGGAAAAAGGATCCTGAAGGAGTAGGTTCAGCACAGGAAGTGCTCCTACGGTCCTCCATAAAGGTGGCAGCCCTCTCAGGGGACACTGGAAGTGTGGAAGAGTGGGATGTTTGATTGTCAGAGTGACTGCGAGGCCAGGAATGCTAAGTCCTGTGGTGTGTGGGGGCGTCCCAAACAAGAACTGCCAAGAGCTACCCCAAAAGAAACAGGAAACACAGAGGTGTTCCCCAAGGAGGTCATCTCTAATCTCGGAGTTAGGGTCCAAGGTTCCTTCAGGTTCTGTATGTAAGAAAAGGTTATGATGTAACTTACAAATCGGGCCATGCCACTGTAACAGGTGACAGATAAATATCTGAAGGATTTCAAATGCTATTGCTAAAAATTTTAAAGGAAAACTCTCAAAGTGCACTGGGTAAAAAAAAAAAAAAAAGTCCAAGATTTCTGCAGGGGCCCATCACGTACATCATAGCCTCTCAGCACAGCAAGGTGGAAAGCCAGCAACTGTAAAGGGATCACACTGAGAATGCCCTGCAAGCAGTCCACGGAGTGGGGCACCTTGATTGTTCTGTTAGTGTTCTTAATGGTCTCGGTATCTTCCTTATCACATATCACCACTGGGCGTCCCTGGGAAAGAAACACACACACACAGATGCACCATCACCGGTAAGCAAAGGCAGGGCTGTTGCACGTGAATGTGCAAATTTTGCACTGCGCATCTGCATGTGGCCTCACTGACTCACAATCCCACGTGGTAAATCAGATTGATCTCACTTATAGCCAAGGAAATGGAAACTTTGTGGGATTCAGTAATGGGTTTAAACTCACAGAAACGAGAAATACCCGGCTCAGTACTTGAATCCAAGTCTGCCTGCCCTCGAAGCTCAATTTCATGACCACTACATTGTGCCCAGATAGTAATATCTTTGAGGCTTTATATAAAAGCCAAATGATCTGAAGAAAACTGTTAAGCACAGCACCTGTAATATTAATGTAAAACCTAGTTCCTCCTGAAATATACTTTTAAGAATATTAACTTAAGAGGGAGCAGCATACACTAATAAATAGGACAAGATCTGGAGACTAGACCTCAGTTTTGGTCTTGGCTCTGCTTATTATGAGATCTAGGAGCCGGGTCCCGTCAAAACTCTTCAGCATCTCTGATTCTTCACATGTAAACTTAAACATGTTTTCTAAGCCTCCTACCGGGCACTGGATTATCACTTTAAATGTCATAAAATTCAAATAAGCTTTAGTGACCCAACTCTTAGAGAACCCCAGGTCTCCTCACAGCAGCCCCTAACTTACCTGCCTTGCAACCACCTGCTGAAGAGCATTCTGACACTTGGCGTAAGTGTGATCTCTCATGATAATCATGATGACAGGCATCAACTTATCCACCAAAGCCAGAGGGCCATGTTTCAATTCACCAGCAAGGATGCCTTCAGAGTGCATATAAGTGATTTCTTTGATTTTCTAACAGGAAAGAACTAGATTAGTCTTCAGTCTGTTTTTCAAAAACCCATTCTTAAGTAAGTATTACATAAAACATCTGGTGTCTGAAGTCACTATTTATCCAGAAGTATTAAAGGACCACTGACCTGTAAATACAGGTTAATAGATCATTATTTCTAAACTCTCAACAAGTAACTACAAGTTTTAAAACCACAAAAACTTTTTGAAGATTTTAGGTGACCATGAATATATTCATACTCGGTGGCTGTTCTCTACTTGCCTCATGCTTGACCTCAATTAAATCTCACACCTAGAAAAAATTCAATCTTTTATTTATTCATATTTGGACAACAAATTAACCAAGTTACTTGCTAAACCCAAATTACCACACTAAAATGTACTTTTCTTGATTTTCACTTTTGAATTAAGTATTCTGTTACCCTTTCTCAAGATAACAAATCAGAGCACATAAAAACAAAGGCATTTTCAAAAGTTCCACCTATTTCATTCCATTTAAAAATTATGGCTACGTGCCAGGTCCTCATGTCCAACAGACTGAAATTACAAGTGAGAAGACTTACTAGTGCCCCTTCAAGACAAGTAGCATAATGATAGCCACGTCCCATTATCAAGACTGACTTCTGATGATAAAGTTCCGTTGCCAGTTTCTGAATTTCATCATCCATGCTCAATACTTCCTTGATCAAATCTGTTAAGAATATTAACAAAGTCTATGAAAGAAGGACAATAAACTGAACTGATATAGTAACAATAATATACTGGTAGCAACCAACAAAAGACCAGTGCTTCTGTCTTCTGTGATCTCAGTGAGGGGTTTTTAAATACTAGGCAAAAAAGATCTTTTTGACTAAATAGCTATAAGCCACAGCGTCAAGGACAAGAAGAGAACTTCGCCCGTTAGCTACTTCCTCGGACAACAAAAATGTACTGTGTGAGGATCTTCATACCAGGCAGCCGCTTCAATCCAAGCATGATCTCTTTGCGTCTCTCTTGCATGGAGATCCTGTCATCACACATCATGAGGGCAAACATCACAAGGGACACAAACTGGCTGGTGTAAGCCTGGAACAACGCAAAAAAGCACAATTAGCTGCAGTTGCATTTTAAGAACTTGGAATTTTTAATGTAAAACGATGAAAATAAAGACTTTCCTCCCATTAGTTTTACAAATATGTATTGCCCATTTTTTAAAATAGCATTAGTAACAGCGAACTGAACCAGTACTTGAGAAATCTATCACTATTCTCCCTTTCTGAATTTCAACAAATGACCTAACTTTTATTTCCAAAGACAAAAACAGAAGTTCCTTCTAATGCACTAGAAAGGAAAAGCGAGCAGAGAGTAACTCTGCACATGCACGACCAATTTAAGTTTTCGATAGAAGTCAAAAGCAAGGCACTCACTGAAGAATCCCTGAGGTACTTACATTGGTTTGGTTGGATTTTTAAAAAATTGTTCTTTGAGGGGTGCCTGGGTGGCTCAGTCAGTTAAGTGTCTGACTTCAGCTCAGGTCATGATCTCGCCATCTGTAAGTTTGAACCCCGCATCGGGCTCTCTGCTGATAGCTCAAAGCCTGCAGCCTGCTTGAGATTCTGTCTCCCTCTCTCTCTGACCCTCCCCTGTTCATTCTCTCACTCTCTCTCTCTCAAAAATGAACATTAAAATTTTTGTTAAATAATAATAAGTAAAATTAAAATTGTTCTTGGATTTTTTAACCTTTGCCAATATACCTGTTGCTCACTGCCACCTTCCCCCATCCCCATCCCCAGTTTGGCTAAAAAAAAATTTTTAGCTTCAATTGTAGAAAGGTAGGTAGAAATAAGAATAATCCTCAATCTTAGAAATCATTACATTTTAATAATGGTATTAATAACATTTGTGAATATTGCCTTCTAATCTTCACTGCCTTTCTTTTCTTTAAATGGTTAAGAAACTTCTCTCTCAAAAATAAACATTAAAAAAATTTTTTAAAAAGGGGGGGCACCTGAGTGGCTCAGTCGCTTAGGTGTCTGGCTTCAGCTCATGTCATGATCTGGAGGTCTGTGGGTTCAAGCCCCGCCTTGGACTCTGCTGACAGCTCACAGCTCAGAGTCTGGAGCCTGCTTCAGATTCTGTGTCTCCCTCTCTCTGCCCCTCCCCTGCTTCCTCTCTGTCTCTCTCTCTCTCTCAAAAATAAATAAATATTTAAAAAATTTAAAAATAAATAAACTTAATTAGTAGGTATAATTTTATAACTTGCTCTTATTCTCCATTAAATCACAAGCACTTTCCAAGGAAGAGTGCCTTCTTTCTTGTTTACTACCGTGTGAGGCACAGTTTTGAAACTTGAGCAGCTTTCCATCTCTTTAGGCCTCAGATGGCCCACCTGTCAAAGGGACATTTATTTTCAACGTTATCATGAGAATGAAACGAGACCAGTGTAAAGCACTCAGCATAACAGCTGACACACAGGCTCAAAACAAACTTTTACTCATAAAAGTTTGAACTAAAAGACATTTATTTTCCTAGGCCATAAAATGGTGAATGTTTAAAACCTGCAGTCAACTATGGGGCACCTGGGTGGCTCAGTTAGTTAAGCATCCAACTCTTGATTTCAACTCAGGTCATGATCTCACAGTCCATAGGATTGAGCCGTGCATCAGGGGCTCTGTGCTCAAAACTAACTAACTAACTAACTAACTAACTAAGTAACTAAGTAAGTAAGTAAGTAAGTAAATAAGTAAGTAAGTAAGTAAGTAAGTAAATAAATAAATAAATAAATAAATGGAGCTTTCTGTCAACTACCAAGACTATTTTCATTCCCATTAGCTGTATGAGAATGTGAGAGATGCATAGATGAGTATGTTTACCATTTGCCTGCTAGGTAATGGCCTCTCAATACTACTTTATCACAAATATCCTGAATCTGACAAGACTGTTTTCATGTTCATTGGCCATTTATGTTTTCTCTTTGAAGACTTAACTTCATTGTTCTTCACTTGTTTCTGCACTTGGGGTGTGGGAGTTCTGTTTTGTTTTTTTTTAGTTGGTCTTAAGGTCTTTATTGTTATATTTCAAATACTTTTTTCCCAGTTTGGGGTAAACCTTTTTTTATAATGGTGTTTATTAACTTAGAAGTTTTATTTTTTTAAACTTTTAAGTAGTTGTGTTAGGCTTAGTCCTTCCATTCCAGCATCAGTTAAGTACTATTAATTTTCTTAATTCTGTTGTTTTCGTTGTCCCTTTTTATTTATTTATTTTTCTTTTCAGTCCATCTGAAATTTATTTTAGTGCAAGGTGTTAACTTGTGTTTTATTCTTACAAATAGCCAATTTTCCCTCCATTTCAGCCCTCCCTTCTCTACTGGCTCATGACATTTCCTGTAGCCTCAGTTCTCACGGCATACTAGAGTTATGTTGCAGAACTGATTCTGTCCCACAGATCTGTCAGTTGTTTACAAAACAATCTTCCCATCCAGAAACACGGCATTTTCATCAATTTGTGCTAAAAATGTAAAAGTCCGTAAAGTTACAGTTTTCATTTACTCAGTAAGTATTTATTAGGGAGCATCTTAGACAGTGCTTGGTGGAGTTGTAAGTATTTTTATAGCTATTGAAAACAGAATCCCTCCTCCAAACACACCCCTCGTATCTTTTCTAAGTAGCCACTGTCAATTTATAGGAAGATATCTTGTATATATTTTATATAAAGCACTTTGTATGAATTCTTCTTCATTCTAAGAAATCTTTTACTTGGTATTCTTAAGCTCTGCAGGTAGTCTGTCCTGTCGATTGGAAATAAGGAGAACCTTGTTTCATTCATTTTTCTCTATTATTTGTCTCCTGCTATTTTGGGTTTCCTTTTTCTTTTTTAGTAAAGCATTTAATGCTATGAAGTTACTTCTAATTATCATTTTGGCCACACTTTCTAAATTTTGAACCATGTTTGTTCATTGTCATTATTTTTGCATGAAGCCTTTTTAATAGCAGTTTTGAGACCTTTTTAACTCACCATTTAGAGAAATTATATTTTATATTTCAGGCATTTGAGGTTCTTATTTATTTATTTACTTTGAAAGAGAGACAGAGACAGAGAGAGACAGAGCACGCACACATGAGGGAGAAGGACAGAAGGAATCTTTTTTTTATGTTTATTTTTGAGAGAGAGCAAGCAAGCAAGGGAGGGGCAGAGACAGAGGGAGATAGAAGATCCAAAGTGGGCTCTGAGTTGACGGCAGAGAGTCTGATGCAGTGCTTGAACTCACGAACTGTGAAATCATGACCTGAGCTGAAGTCAGACGCTTAATTGACTGAGCCACCCAGGAGCCTCAGGAGAGAGAGAATCTTAAGCAGGCTCCACACTCAGCAAGGATCCTAGTACGGGACTCTATCCCACAACCCTGGAATCATGACCTGAGCCAAAATCAAGAGTCAGACACTCAAACAACAGAGCCACCCAAGTGCCCCCTTATATTTTATTATTAAATTACTAGGAATATTGCGGTGTGGTCAACTACAGTGCTATATATAATTTTAACATTAAGAAATTTATTCCGATTTTTTTTTTTTTTTTTTTTGTAGATCATAGGCTGAATTTCTACTACTCTTCTCTGGATAAGGAATCACTTCATTAGTGAATATTTTCCTGTCATAATGTGGATAATGAGCCTCCTGTATAATAAAAATCACAGTCTGCTAATGCTCCTTACCTTCCCAGTAGTTAAATGAGACTCCCTATTGTCCCTTGCTGGACCTCCCAGCTGCTAGCTGCTCATACAATTCCTTCACAGCTACCTGTCCCCGTGTTCCCATGTGTCCTACCAGTAGGCTGTGATTCCCCCCCCCCCCAGCACTGAAGTGGATTCACAGCCCCTTGCCTCCAGGCTAATGAGCATATCTGTATTCTTAAACTCCAGTCCCTTCCAGTCTACCTTTTCCTACTGACAGTTATTTTTCAATAAACCAATTAATCACAAAACATGTGATCAGGATAGGGGGAGAGACCCAGTATCTGGGACCCATGGGATCCCTAAACTGTTTCCAATTCAAACCAATCAGATGGTTTTTACCTGAGTAAAAATGTTATTTTACATAGTAACATTTCCTTATTTGGACTTAAGACATCTCAACACTGGTTTTTAAATATAAATATTAAATAGAATAACTTTAACCTAGAATAGAATAATGCACATATTTTTCCACTGCATTCTTATTACAGCTTAATTTATAATTTCATGCTTTTCATTTCATCAATATATACCAGAAAACAAATTATGAGGAAAGCAAATTACACCTCACACTTAGAACTTACTGAAGTTTGAAAGAATTTACCAGGAAAATGTTGACTCTGAACTTTTAAACTTGGTTTTACTTTTTATTAGGCCAAAAAGCTATTATCGGTTTATTTTTAAAATTCAACAAAAGTCAGTACTGTGGTTAAATTTTAAACACCTGCAATAACATACAAAAATTGCTAAACCTGCATATTTATGCCCATCAATTCCTACAGAAACACAAACTGTCTATGATCTGAAATAATGAGAGACTTACCCTCTCTCTAGCCCTGACAGTGTTTTAGGCAAAGTTGGGGATTTGTAATCAAGATTATAGAATTCTTGTGCTAGCTCCATCACGGGGCCAGGGATTAGGACCAATAATAAACTTTTTTGATCACCTATTAACATGTAAACATATTTGCCATTCAGAAACAGCCTATTACTAAAAACTGCAAAACTTGTACAACTCCAAGCCTCGAATGTCTAAAGCAATTGAAGAAAACAAAATTTAGAATCCAAGAAAACTTAAAGAATCCAAGAAAAATTATGGGGCGCCTGGGTGGTGCAGTCGGTTAAGCGTCCGACTTCAGCCAGGTCACGATCTCGCGGTCCGTGAGTTCAAGCCCCGCGTCGGGCTCTGTGCTGACTGCTCAGAGCCTGGAGCCTGTTTCCGATTCTGTGTCTCCCTCTCTCTCTGCCCCTCCCCCGTTCATGCTCTGTCTCTCTCTGTCCCAAAAATAAATAAACGTTGAAAAAAAAAAATTAAAAAAAAAAAAAAAAGAATCCAAGAAAAATTAAAGAAAGACTAAACTGCTAGGCTCACTAAGAATTTTAAGGAAGTCATTTTTTAAAAGAAATTAATTACAATATCTACTATGAAAAGATGCTTATTTTCTTGCATAAGATGTAACCATTGGAGAAACTGGGTGAAAAGTACATGGACTTCTCTGTACTATCTTTGCAACTTCCTATAAACCTATAGTTATCCCAAAATAAAAAGATTTTTTAAAAGGACCTGCAAAAAAGAGAACTACTGCTAGAAATAACAACATGAAAAAATCTCAAAAACATCCTGTTAAGTGGAAGAAGCCAGACACAAAAGGCATGCATTATACAATCCCATTTATAAGAAATTTCTAGAAAATGACATAGTATAGCAAGAGAAAGCAATTATAGCTACCTCAGGCTGAGGCTAAGAGGCGGGAGTAAGGGTTAACTGGAAATGGGCACAAAGGAACTTTTTTTCAAGTAAGTCTTCTAAAACAGGTCTATAGTGACAGTTAACAAATTTACTAACACTATACACTGAAAATTAGTGAATGTTATGGTGTGAAATTTATACCTCAATAAAGCTATAGAAGAAAAGGTTAATCGTAGAATCTAGGTGATAGGTATATGGGTGTTAACATAAAATTCCTTTAACTCTGCTGTGTGTTTGAAAATATCGTAATAAAATGTTGAGAAAAATTAAAGTTTCTGTGAGAAACAGAATTAGAAATCAAAAAAATTGTACTTCCCCTGGCAGCTCATAGTTCAAGAAAGATTTTAATAAAAAGGAAGTCAATAGCGTCCATTCAGTGGTGTGACCCCACATCCCACATATCCCACGGTGAAGCCCTTGTTTCGCCATGTGTTGTGAATAAAGGGGCCTTGGAATGCCAATCCCTGATCAAAGCTGTCTGTCTGGACACTGTTCCAAAACTCTGTATGCTGCTGCTGAGGGCGGCTGGTTATTTATTCAGGCACAGAATGGAAACCCAAGCACAAACATCGTACATGTTTTAATTACCACATGGAGAAAATTCAGGTTTCAGCTTTCTGCAAATTATAGTGTTAGCAACATCAAAGTAACCAAGAAACAAAAAACCTCACTCAGAGTTTTTACAGAAGAATCACAAATTTCTCCTTCTCCCCAAAACTTCTGAGTTTCTTTAAAATGAAAAAAATTCAGGGGCGCCTGGGTGGCTCAGTCGGTTGGGCATCCAACTTGGCTCAGGTCGTGATCTCACTGTTGGTGAGTTCAAGTCCTGCGTTGGGCTCTGTGCTAACAGCTCAGAGCCTGGAGCCTGCTTCAGACTCTGTGTCTCCCTCTCTCTCTGCCCATCCCCCACCACTCACACTTTGTCTCTCTCTCAAAAATAAATAAACATTAAAAAAATTTTTTTCTAATGAAAAAAATTCAAATGTAGCTATGCACATGTTAACATCTTCTTCTACACACCTTTAATTAGAATCAAATTCACTGATACCTAAGTATCTCATTAAACAATCAGCAAGAAATATTACACACTTAAGCAGAAAAACAGAAATGCTAAAATCATAAAGAGTAATGCATTTGTGCAAAGAGAATATCTTTTGCATTTATATATCTAAGATTCCTATTTTTATTACCAATACTAAATTTACATATATCCCAATTTCAAAGAGCAAAGTAGTCTAAGGCCCTAAAAAAAGTGTTTTTAAGTCTCCACAGATGTAGTATCCAAAGTGGAATAGATACTGTCATAGGATATTCATTTTTATTTTTTTAAATAGGCAAATTTTATACCAAAGGTGTACCTCCCTTACAAACTTTCAAAGGTAATATGTACATTTTGTCATACTTATTAGAAACTATAAGTGTGCAAATAAAATATGTCAATAAACTATTGTCAAAATGTCAAAAACTATTAGAATTGAACTGGATGTTTTTAAAAAAAAACAAAACTGGATGCTTCTAAATTTGTTATTTTTCTAATTCCCTAACTATCCTTAATAAAAGAAGAGGACATCATATTTACCATGTACCCCACGGCACCGGCAGGAGGAAGAGAAGTGATAAATGGATAGCCAGCAGAGGCCCTTTCAACCCCTCAAGATGGGACTGAGGCAAAGAATGACAAGTGTTTTATCTATTACTCACCATGAAGTCGTAAAATAATTACAATGATTAGTAAACTTGATGAGTTCCATAAGTGCTAACAAATGACCCAGAAGATACAGATTAGTGTGCTCCACCACAACTATGATTAGATAATCATGAGAACAAAGTCAAGACTTACTTTTGTGCTGGCCACGCCAATCTCGGGCCCAGCATTTATGTGAACTCCACAGTCTGTCTCCCTTGATATGGAACTGCCCACCGTGTTTGTGATCCCCACAGTTAAAGCTCCTCTCTCCTTACAGTACCGAAGACCCATCAGGGTGTCTGCTGTCTCACCTGTGTAAGAAGGAAGACAAAAGTAACACCCAGAGCAATCAGCAGACCCTGTTTCTTAGATGCAAAAACAAAAAACTGACTATACTTTCAAGAATATCATTTAAGTAAAATTTAAAACATGCACTTAAAATAATAAGTTTGCCAAACTTTTAATAAAAGCTTCCTACTTTTTAGGATCTCCTTTCCTACTTTGTCTTTGAAAATTCAGCTCCTTGAGAGTAAAATGTGTTAATTTTACAAATTCATAAACAATTATGTAATATCAAAATAAATCTGGACTTGTCAAGTCATCTGTAATACCTATTTATCTTCAAATAGCAGTTTCTACCAAGATATGCTATGATCATGAGCAAGAATGACTTTCCTTTCCTTCAAGTTTTTAAAATTAGCATACCTGACTGACTAATGAAAAAGCAAACATCATCTCGAAAAACTGGTGTGTTTCTATCCAGGAAATCACTGGCAAGCTCCACCATAACAGGCAACTCAGTCAGCTCTTCGAGAACTTGACGTGTCTGCAAGGAAAAGATGACCTGGTCATATGACCTTACTTCAAATACTCTCGCTCACTGGACTTCCTTGGATTCAATGTATACTTCTCATAAAAATGATACAACAAGCATTGTTTGCCAGCAAACAAACACTGTTAACATTTAGTACAAGTCTCTTTAGACAGTTAGCAATGCATATATTCTTATAAGCAAACACACCCACACATATAAAATGTTTTGAAGGTAGAAAAAGCACTGTTCTGAGTTAGCTTGAATGTTATTTCTAACTTCCTAATTCCTAATTTTTTAATGATAATTCCTATTTCAAACGAGATAGCCACAGATATATAAACACCTCGTGAAAAATTAAACACTTCAAAAATACTATGTATCCACAAAGAGTACCATTTTCCAAAAAAATCAATACATTTTAGAAATCTTGTTTAAGAAAGCTTACTATTTCCAAACTTTGCAGCATGGAGGGTGAAGTAGGGAAGTAGGGGGCAGTGTGCTTCTATTCAAAGAATATCATAACATTTCTTTTACTAATTTCTCTTTCTTTTCTTTTCAAATTTTTATTTAAATTCTAGTTAATGTATAGCTAATTTCTACTCTAATTCAATTCCTTTTACTCTCATCATCAGAAAATGTAAAACAACAGACAAAAATAAACTTTTAGGCAGCAAAATTTTTAGGCCCTACAGATGCATACATTTGGTTGTTGCGGAGACCACCTGCTTCTTTACGCAAGCACCCCCTCCCCCATCTCTTGCCCCACCAGTGCATTTCTCCTTCACAGTAGTGAAACAACTGTAAAGGTTTCCTCACTTCATAGCCCTTTAATTTTTTTTTTTTTTTTTTTTTTTTTTGAGAGAGAGAGAGAGAGAGCATGAGCAGGGGAGGGGCAGAAGAAGTGGGAGAGAGACAATCTTAAGCAGGCTCCGCACTGTCAGTGCAGAGCCCAGACGTGGGGCTCAATCTCATAATCATGACATGAGCCGAAATCAAAAATAGACTATCAAACACCTCACCTACTGAGCCACCTCACCTACTGAGCCACCAGGGTGCCTCAGCCCTTTAACTTTCTTTTCCACAAGGGCAGACTAAGGGGTACGAGCTCTGCCTGCTTGGGATTATCTCTCTGCCCCTGCTCGCAAGCACACCCACTTGCTCTTTCTCAGAAAGAAAGAAATAAACTTAAAAAAAAAGTAAACTAAATAGTTTTGTTCTATCTTTGGTTTGGCACTTTTTAACAATGTTATAATATCACATACAGAAAGTCTTCAAAGATAAAATCTTATTTTTAACTAACCTTTTCCATTGATGTATTTTACTTACTAATTATACACAAAGTTACTGACCCTAAATGCTAAATGTTTTCCCTCAAATAGAAATCAAACCTCCCCCTCACAATATAATATTTATATTGGAATTATATTCTTCAAAATAAAAAGAGAAAGATACAAATCTGGCAACTTACCAGATATTTTAAAATATATCCCACAAAAGTAATCTCAAGATATATATATCTGTGCTAATACATGTCTTTTTCTTTCAGTGGAAGCAACTCTTTATAAATAGACAGAATGACGTATTTTCATCCTAAGAGACTAATTTACTGTTATAAATTCCACTGACCGCATGTCACTGTAAAAACCCAGTGACGATTAACATTTTGAAAAGCAAACTATACTTAGAATGATTTTAGTTGATTGTTATTGTTCAGGATACACATTACATACATAAAAAAGCAGCTATGCGTATGTGTCATTCATTTTAGACTCCACCAAAAACCACACAAAACCAAAAAACTAGATAGAACAGAATTAATGACACTATTTTGTATGACAAACCACAAAGGGACTTCTAATGTTTGTTAACTACAGTAGTTTCAGTATCTATCAAAAAACAAAACAAAACAAGCCTTACATTTTTTCAAATTTCATAATTAGAGAATTCTAACATAGCATAAAATTTCTGCCCTAAAATTCACGTCTAGCATTAGATGAAACATTTAATCAAATTTTTTTACTTCTGAATAAAGGGCTTACTCAGTAACAATAGATCTAAGCCACGAGTGAACTGCCCAAGCCCTTCATTTACACTCATGTCTTTAACTCATTCTTTTATTTCCATGATCAAACAAATACTTTCTTAGGACTCTCCCCTTGAATACTGCCTAGACTTTCCTTTTTTTAGACCATGTGATTTGGGAGTGGGTGGATAAGAGAACTGAGATGCAAGGGCTAGACAATCATCTAATTTCTATCACTAGTTAAATGACTGGCTCCCACAAATACAGATATAAATACTTACGCCCCAGCAAATAAAAAACTACTACGTCATAAACTTTGCAATCAATCCTAGAAGCAGAAACTGAGTAAGGATCTTCTATACTTATGGGAGTTGACATCAACAGCATGATAAGACATCAACAGTATTATAAATGGTCTCTTCATAAGAAAACTACACATGGATCTGATTTACTGGACTAAAAGACCATTATATTCCTATGCTTCTGCATGGACAACCAACACACATCTTGGATGCAGAATTTCAGCTTCCCAAAAATTAACTCAAAATGAATTAAAGATTAAACGTAAGGCCTGAAACCATGAACTTCCAAGAAAAAAACACAGGAACAAAGTTCCTTGACATGAGTCTTGGTGATGATTTCTTGGATATGACACCTAAACCACAAAAAGCTAGTTAAAAAGTAAACAAGTGGGATTATATCCAACCAAAAAGCTTCTGCATGGCAAAAGAAACCATCAACAAAGTGAAAAGTATACTACAGAATAAGAAAAAAATATTTGCAAACCAGGTATGTGAAAGGGACTAATATCTAAAATATATAAAGAACTCATAAAACTCAACTGCAAAAAAATTAAATAACCCAATTAAAAAACGGGCAAAGGACCTGAACAGACATTTTCCCCCTTGTGCATTGTTGGTGGGATTGTAAACTGGTACAGCCACCATGGAAAACACTATGGACGATCCTCAAAGAGGGAAAAATAGAACTACCATATGATCCAGTAATTCTACTTCTGGGAATATATCCAAAGGTAAGGAAAACATTAACTTGAAAGGATATCTGCACCCCCCTGTTCACAGCAACATTATTTACAAAAGCCAAGACATGGAAACAACCTAAGTGTCCATCAATTATTGAATGGATAAAGAAGTTGTGATACACACACACACACACACACACACACACACAAACAAACAGCAATACTATTCAGCTATGAAAAACGAGGAAATCCTACCACTTGTGACAACATGGATGCACCCTGCAGGCATTATGCTAAGTGAAATAAGTATCACAAAGAAAAACAAATACTGTATGATTTACTTATATGTGGAATCTAAAATAAGTAAGAAAATGAATAGTAAAAATAAATTCATTAAAAAAAAAAAAAAAAGGATCAGACCTGTGGTTACCAGAGGTAGGGGTGCGGAGAGGGGGAACTGGAAGAAGATGGTAAAAGGTACAAACTGCCAGTTTTGTACTGGCAAAAAAAAGCACTAATGATGTAATGTACAACATGATGACTACAAGAAACACTGCTGTACAAGATATACAGGAAAGCTGTTAAGAGAGTAAATCCTAAGAGTTCTCAGCACAGAGAAAAATCTCTTTCTATATTCTTTTCTTATGGTATCTCTATGAGAAGATGGATGTTAACTGAACCTTCCGTGGTAATCATTTCAAAGTATACCTAAGTCGAACCATCATGCTATACATCTTGAACTTATACAATGATGTATGTCAATTATTTCTGAATAGAACTGGAATGCATTTTCTAAGTAAAATTTTTTAAAAATTTACCTTCCAAAGTAATTAAAGAACAAAGTCTGACAAAAAGAAGACTTTCTTTGTTTGCAGAAATGTGCCTACCAAGTAAGATCCTGTTGAGGCTCAACACATTACCAGCCATCTGTCTGAGTCAAGAAAATAATAATAAGCAAAACCTAACGACTGCTCCTACAGAAGTTTTTCTTACAGAAAACCTTTCCGACCCTTGGCCTTCCATGAAGTCACTGCAGGTGGTCTACCTGGATATCTAAGGACCTTTCTAAAGCGAATCTTCCGTTGATAAATAATTCCAAGCAGCTGTTAACATTTCTGCCCCGAATGCCTCCTGATTTTGGTCTTGACAACATAATATAACAAAGCATAATTTTACATGGTGTGTTACAGATACCTTTTAATATCCAACATCAAACAGTGAAAATCTTAAGAATCCACTTACTGCTACACCAGCATGATAACTTGTCCCACAAGCAATAAGAATCAAACGCCGACACCTCTGGATCTCCTTAATGTGATCCTTCAAACCGCCCAAATTCACTGAAATAAAAGTTTGTGTATATAATTATTTAGGAAAGAACCATATTGAAATAGGTAATCACTTTTCATGCGTGTCCACAGCCAATCTGGGAACAACACTACCATTTTAAAGAATTTCCACGCCTCTTGGGAAGCACAGTTCTGTATGGTTTTTCAAATGAAATTAAATAGGTCACAACTTAACTGTCTCCCCCAAACTTATAACTAACCTCACCCCTCCGGGATCCCACACACTTCTGGTTTTATCACACTCTACCCTGTTTGGTCATTTTTCCATTCCTCTCTTCAGATTAAAATTTCTCTCAAAGGCAAAAACCACAGGACACAGATGAGATCGCTAGATGGTGATGGCTGGGGTGGGGAAGGAGCTGGCCACAAAGGGGCATGAGAAGGTTTCTAGGGTGATGGAACCATGCTTCATCTTGATGGCTGTAGAGGTTATGGTTACGATCATGTTGTGGAAGTTTGTCAAAACTCAGAATTATACACCAAAAATGGTTAATTTTATTATATCTACTTATATCTCTTTAAGCTACCTGGGAAAACAGTTACATTAGTTTCCCACACAAACAGTGCTCCCACCCAGAACAGTGCACTGAACACAATATAAAACCCTCCCCTTTCAGTCCTTCCCATCTCAGTAAATGCCACCCCCAAGCACCCAATGGCAGTGCCCCTCGACTGCCCCTATCCATCCTCACATCCATCCCCAGCAGGTCCTGTGAGCACACCTTCAAAAGGAGCCTCTAATACCATCATGTGGTCTAACATCTCTGCCCCAGACAAGAGCAATGCTTTCCTAACTCTCTCTTCTATCCCCACCTCCCAGAGCCTGTTCTCCACACACAGAATAAAACCACCTTGTAGAGTGATTCTTTAAAACCATAAAGTGATCTCAAAACCTTCCAATGAGTCTGTCCTCTTTCTGTCCTATAGCTATTTATGTGTTCTTCTAAGGGCTTCTTGTGTTAGAAATACTTCAACCAAAAGCTACTTTTCTACCTATGAGAAATTTTCATTCAACGTCCACTCCATTATTCAACTAATATTTCCTGAGCACCCCCCAAGTGAATTTGCTACCCAAGATACTGTGGCTACCAGAGTTCAGGGCAGTTCAGGGGATGGCTGAGAAGACAGACCTGCACACCACCGGGCAGCATCCTCTGCGTCTGACATTTTTTTCTGCACACTTTTTTCTACCCTACTTGGACATAATGTAAAACCAAGGCATAGGTTTTGCTTTTTATTTCTCTGAATAACTTTATGTTTTCCTTTTTAAATTTCAGTACTGAGAGGGTGTATTATATTTCTCCATTTAAAAAAAAATCAGAAAATTGGAAAATAAAATAAAACCACAAAAAGCTTCAGCAGCTTCCCAAGTAACTTGGAATAAAATCTAAACTCCTTATTATGGCTTCAAGTGCCCACATGTCCCGTCTCCTGCTTAACTCTGACCTCATCTCCTAGTACTTTCCCTCCTACCCTGGCCGCTGCAGCCAGACTGGCCTCCTCGTGGCTTCTGCACTAGACAAAGGTTCGTGCACCTCTGCCTGCAGAATTCTTCCACAGACCTCGGCATGTATCGGAAAGGTCTGGGAAGAAAGCAGACAATATCAAGAGGTTGTGTTCAGGTCATCCAACAGCAACAGTGTGAAGATGACTCAGTATAAAAGCAGAAAGACTACCAGGGAGACTTGTATTCCAGATGACCAATGACAGGGAAATAAGATGGTAAGATCAGCTGCCTGACAACTCGTTCCCTAAAAACTAGCAAATTCCCTGCTGGCTGACGGAGGTTTGAGGTAGTTCTGGAAGGAGTCATCCAAGGTCTGAATGGATGATGCTTTCGAGAGAAGCCTAATTCTGGTAACGTAGGCCATGCTACCAGAAGCAGTAAGAGTGCCTGGAGGACCGGAGCAGGGATGGAGCATTTCAAGATCACCACTGGACACCGAATCCTAGTCCGGCTCCAAAACGGACCAGCAATGTGACCTTTGGCAAGACACTCAAACTGACAGAGCCTCAATTTCCTTGCCTTAATAAAAAAAAAAAAGTTAACAGCTATCCTGTTTGTATTACAGAACTTTTATGAGGAACATAACATTGAGAAGAGTGCTTTTTAAAATCATGAACTTCTCAGGGGCGCCTGGGTGGCTCAGTCGGTTAAGCGTCCGACTTCAGCCCGGGTCACGATCTCGCGGTCCGTGAGTTCGAGCCCCGCGTCGGGCTCTGGGCTGAAGGCTCAGAGCCTGAAGCCTGCTTCCGATTCTGTGTCTCCCTCTCTCTCTGCCCCTCCCCCGTTCATGCTCTGTCTCTATCTCAAAAATAAATAAACGCTGGGGCGCCTGGGTGGCACAGTCGGTTAAGCGTCCAACTTCAGCCAGGTCACGATCTCGCGGTCCGTGAGTTCGAGCCCCGCGTCAGGCTCTGGGCTGATGGCTCGGAGCCTGGAGCCTGTTTCCGATTCTGTGTCTCCCTCTCTCTCTGCCCCTCCCCCGTTCATGCTCTGTCTCTCTCTGTCCCAAAAATAAACATTGAAAAAAAATTAAAATAAATAAATAAATAAACGTTAAAAAATAAATAAATAAAATCATGAACTTCTCAAAGTTTATCTCACTGTCTTCCTTTATGAATTAAATCTTTTCCCCGATCTTCCTTCCATAAATACCATAAGGCTGTCCTTACTGCGACACTCCCAGTCCTTCCAGTGCAACCACCTTTAACAGCCCCACACTGGCAGACGCAGCTCCCGTTTCTCCCCTCTCCTTCCCCTCGCTTCACCCTGGATGGAACAACACCTGAACTGGTGACTGCTTTTCGGCCTCTCGTCCCTCCAGTGCACACTGCAGACTGGTACCCAGTTCAATCCAGTGAAGCTCTATCACCCTGGTTTCTAAGCCTCCTGCTAGCTCTACAACTTCTACACGAGGCGGTCCCCCTGCACCTCCCACTTTAGAGCATTCCAGGACCCCCTTGGCAGCTCCTCCCACCTTCTTTCCCAGACTTAATGTTCCTTACTCTGCTTCAAGTGTTAGATGTGGACAACTGGACTACACGTTATTCCGCCAACAGCTTGCTGATGGTTTTCCACTATCTCCCCTTCAGCTAATCCTGTTCTTTCCAACTGCAAGGCTCCCACGTCATCTCCACCTATTTAAACCTTTCAGATCTTTCAAACTCATGCCTGCCTGCTTCATGAGGCCTTCCCTGGCCCCAAAGCCCCTAGCCACAGACTGATTCATTCTCTACTCCTAATTCAACATTAAACTTTGTTTCTAATGCCAGGTATCATATTTACCTTTCTTTAAATACTTATATATTCACTCCGCTTCTAGATTTATAAAAACCTTGAAGAGGAGACCATATTAGAAATAATTTCCCTATAGTCCCTGTTATGTTCAGCATGGTGTCCTGAACACAGATGTTGAGTTTATAATTCAGCTTCAACAAATCTCTCCTGTTGAGAAAGTCTGATGCTGCCCAGAAAAAATAAAAAAATAAAAAAATAAAAAAATAAAAAAATACAGAGACAGCATTTACTCAGAGAATTCAATCAATTAACAGGACACAGCATAAAGAAGACACTTAAGGGGCGCCTGGGTGGCTCAGTCGGTTAAGCGTCCGACTTCAGCTCAGGTCACGATCTCACGGTCTGTGAGTTCGAGCCCTGCGTCGGGCTCTGGGCTGATGGCTCAGAGCCTGGAGCCTGCTTCCGATTCTGTGTCTCCCTCTCTCTCTGCCCCTCCCCCATTCATGCTCTGTCTCTAAAATAAATAAACGTTAAAAAAAAAAAATTAAAAAAAAAAAGAAGACACTTAATACCCTCCATATGACACACGGATTTGGTAACAGATCTTTTGCACACTAGCTATTATTTCTCAAAAACTAATTAATGCTAAGAAGCTTAGCCCAGTTGGCTTGTTAAACTGTTTACTAAACTGTCATGATGAATGAGCGGTGTTCCAAAAATGTGATTTCACAATAAACAGTTTATCTTCTGACCACAGAGAGTCCATCTCAAACTCATCTATGCAAGGTGTGCACACTCGTGTGACACAAGGTCCAGACAGAGTGTCCAGAAATACGACCAGAGTGGCACTCTCAGCTCTATCTTAAACAGGCAGGAAGGTACAGGTTTTCTCAAAAGGCATTAAGCAGACACCCGGAAAACCTGTGAGGAAGTTCACACCTTCACTCATCTAGAAACTGGTAAGAGAAAATCTAGGCTGAGCACATACATGTAAGCTTCCCAATGAGAGGAGAACCAGTGCCCAGAACAGTCCTTGGTATATAGCAAGTGCCCATTAAAGGTTTTCTGAAGTGGAAAGAAGTTCAGTGTTTTTAATTATACACTAGAGGACTCCCCCCGCCCCAGGAAAATCACCCTAATACTCTTTTAACTGACAACTTTCAAATGTGACTTTCCAGCCATTTGTTTTTACATTTTTTATAACCACCTTATTGAGATGTCACATACCATAACATCTCCCTTTTAAAGTGTACAAATAGTGGGTTTTAGTATATTCCCAGTTGTGCAACCATCACCACTACCTAATTTTAGAACATTTCATCACCTGCCCCAAACCCCATCCCCATTAGCAGTCATTCTCCACCCCCTCCCTTCAGCCTCTGGCAACCATTAGTTATTATCTCCCCTGTTTTATTGTGGTAAAACACACAGAACATAAATTTAACATTTTAACATTTTTTAAGGATTCAGTTTAGAGGCATTAAGCACATTCACACTGTTGTGCAACCATCACCGCCATCCATCTCCAGAACTTTTTCATCTTCCCAAACTGGAACTCTGTACGCATTAAATAATAACTCCCTCTTTGTCCACTCTCCCTGCCCCTGGTAACCACTAATCTACCACCTGTCTCTATGAATCTGACTATTCTAGGTATATCTCCTATCAGTGGAATAATACACTGAAGGACTTTTGAAGGATGATTGGACTCCACTGATGGCTGTAGTCACAGTTTTCTATAAAGCTATAAAGGACAATGAACTTTCAGGCTGCCAATGTCAAGCCCCACAGAAGACCCCGAAATAATAACTCGCATGTAGTTACCAGTATAGTCGTCAAAGTTGACTCTTCCTCTCATCGTGTTTACGACGGACTCTGGCTGCTCAAAAATTTCCTTCTGCATAAATGAACTGAAGTTGCCTAACGTAATATAAATTACATCATTAAAATAACAAATTTGTACACAACTAAAAGTCTGCCTCCTGTAACATCATCTTAGTAAATGAAAAGAGGGCTCATGCATTAGAGTACAATATTCACATAGACATTTTACCCTATGTGAAGAAAAATAAGCAAGTAAGGAGGAAAACTCACTTTATTAACTTCATACCTAAAATATGCAGTGAGAGCAAAACAGGGAGTGGGAAGCTTAAGTTTTAGAGTCAGATCTAGGTTTAAATCATGGTTCTATCCTTTACCACATAAATGGCTCTGGGGAAATTCTTTATAGTAAGAATAGCAACTACTTCACAGCATTGTCATGTGGATTAATATAGGAAAGACCTGACATATAGCAGTTATGCAATAAACATTAGCATTTATCCCACCTCGACCCCATGACAAAGGAGGAGAATAAAAACCACGATGGCAATAATCATTAACAGTTAACAAGAGCAAACAGTACGTAGGGCTCACTAAGCATGTCAGGCACTGTTCTGAAGGCTTTACATAAACTAATCCTCAAAACAACCTTAACAAGGTAGGTCCTATTTTCCTCCTTCTGTAAAAGAGAAAACTGAAGCACAGAGAGAATAAGAGAGGAATAAAGAACAGAACACAAACTATGCTTATGAAGTATCTTAAAAATATCAAGAACCATTTCAATGACCAATCCGTGTTTTTACCATCAAAAACAACAAACCATGAATTAGTTTGAAGGACAACTACTTTAAGACCAGCAGATAATTTTCCAAAGAAACATCCCTTTCCCTGGTGTTATCCCCTCACTCATCATGTGGAAGGTTTCAGTCAACACCGTGTCTCCTTCCCATTAAGAACACCAAGCTATAACACGACAAAAACTTTCACCCTTCATGATCTGCTGGAGTTCCATCTGGAGGGTTTGCACAGCTCGTCCAGGGTGATCTCCTGCAGTTCGTTTAATTCGATGGATAGAAAGACGGCCGTCCACCACCGCTGCAACATCATCATCTTCAAGAAAGATGACGCGATTGGTATGTTCTATGACAGCACTATAAAATGTTCAAGGAGATAATACAATCAACAATCAAGGATGATTATTACAAATAAAACTATCATCAAGACACAGAAACCATGGTTAAAATATAAACCTATCATCCTGGAGTATCTTTGTTAACTTTCTGGTTACCAAGGCCATTCCCTATAGGGCAGTGGGCAGTTAACTAGGGACAATGAATAAAAGGATCTCTGTGCAACACCCTAAACCAAATTAAATTAGATCAGATCAGAAAGCATGGCTATTTCTTCCTCATTCTATCACCAAATCCTCCAATTTTAACTCCTAAATATTTTTCAAAGCTTCTATGTCCACCACCACAAACCAGTTCAAGCTACCATCAGCTCTTGGCTAGACCATAGGAACCTGCTAACTTATCCAACCACATGCCCTCTAATCTCCCTCCATCTGTTTTCCATTTCTGCCAAAATGAATGTCAAAAGGCAACTCCAACCAAGATTTCTCCCTCACCCAACAAAACACTTGATGGCTTCCCTTTGGCTCTTCAGAAAACCACAAAGCACAAAGCATGACCCCACTTTCTTCTCCAGCCTCCACTCCCACCAAACTTCCTCTCTCTATGCCAGCCACACTGCTATCCATCCTGAGTTCTCACATACTGATCAATTCACAGAAAGTGAATGTTCTTTCCTCTACCTCTTCACCTAATCAACTACTAATATGTTTTTATCTCTCAAGTGTCATTCCCTTAGAGAAATTTACCCATAGGAGTGTAAGTCACCCTGGTATAGGCATTCTGTAGCTCTTGTCACAGGTGGAATTCTACACTTGTGTGACTGATTAAAATTTGTCTCCTCCAATAAGAAAGAGCTCCTTAAGGACAAGTTGTGTGTGTGTGTGTGTGTGTGTGTGTGTGTGTGTGTGTGTGTGTGTGTTTAAGGATTATTTTATTTTATTTATTTATTTTTATTTTCTTTTATTTTTTGAATATCTCCACCCCCAACATAGGACTCAAACTCACAAACCCGAGATCTGGAGTCGAATGCTCCACCGAATGAGCCAGCCAGGCACCCATGGGACAAGTATATTTTTATTTTTACTCACCATTATCTCCTAAGCCTACCACATGGCTTTGCTCAGAGTGTTCAATATGAGTGTCTGAGCGAACGACAAAAGGATAAGCTTCTGCAATTTCTAGTTTAAGCCATAACTGTCAAGTCTGACCAACCTACTTAATGACAACAATGAAGCATCCCAGCACTAACTAACCACCTGCAAAAATTAGGCAACAGTGAAGCCTGTTCCCCCACTGAGACAATGCATTCCCGGCATGATCTAACCTGCGACCTATCTCATCGTTAGATCCCCTTAGGGCACAACAAATGACTCCAAATAGTTGTTGGCAATGTGAACAATTCTGCTTTATCCTCATGACTATTAGTATTCCGTTTATAAATGCATCTAAGCATCCCACAGTATTTTTCACTCAAAATGTCTTAGTCTAGTACTATTTCTTTTATAAAAGTGATTACAATCCGTATTACTTCTGAATTAAAAAGGTGAGTGTCCTTATTGGACTAAAACTACAGCGGTTTAGCAACTATACTGTAACTGGTGGGACACTAACCCATTCTATTCTAAATTCCAACCTAAAATCTCTCCTCCCTGTAAGACCTGGCTAAGGCTCCAAAAAGAAGACGAAAAATATACAAGATATCAGTTAATATGCTAGAACAAGTCTCAAGTACTGTTATCTTTTCTTGGAAAACTGACCTACATGCTTTGAATTAAGAGAAAAAATTTTCTTAGGACGCCCATTTCTAAAAAGGGCACCTATATTTCCCTAATTGACAAAATTCTCTTACACAGCATAACGAGATATATACAAAATGACTTCTGGTTTCTATAACATGAAAAGTTTTGCTAAGATTCTCTGAATCAAGGAAGGAAGTTCACCTTGCATCAGATGCAAAGTAATATTCCACTGCTTTTTCTTCAACAGGGAAAAGGCAAGTTGTGCTGTCCACACGAGAGAGATTACAGCTTCCTTTCTTGTCCTTCCCTAGAGCACAGAGGTAACACAATCAGCAAACATGTAGATCATGGCCAATATAGAAATACACATAATTTTCTTCAAAATCAACAAAAAAACATAGCAACACAAAATAATTTCAGCAATTTAAAAATGCTAGGTAGGTCACCTTATTTCCATGCAATAAGCCAACAAGAACAGACAAAAAGTGTAGAGTGAAATAGCAACTATCAAAGAGAGCGTGGCAGATAAGTGTTACATTACAAATGTTTTAACTATTTCTTTTCCAGGTAAAAGGCAAATAATTCACTAATATCACTAACTCTTTTTTTTAAATCAAAAGTATATATAGGCCTAATCTTAATTTAACCTTATACATAACTTGACAGAATACATATAAGTTTGTGTACCTAAACTTATCATAAAAATTACATTAAAAATGTCAAAATTATGCAATGAAAAATAAAGTGAAGACTAGTGGCATACTAATTTTTTACTATCTGATAACAAAACTTCTCTAGGTTTTAAAAGTCAGCATAACAAATCAGGTTGCAGTCTACACTAATTCTGATTTTAAAACAAAGATACTTAAAACTCTCTAACCATGGTATACCATATATAGCACCTACTGCTAAGGACTGGAAATATTATAAAACCAGAATCTCTTCTTTCTTAAAATTGGATTTTCTTACATTTCTTGTAAGTCAGGATAAAATACGATCCTTCTGCAATAATAATATACTTTTTTTTAAGAGATACAAGTTTATTGAATACACTAAAAAGGACCAGTGGGCAGGACAGCAAAGGAGAGACTAGCTGCCTGCAATAATATCCTTTTAAATCTAGAACTTTAGAATTATGGCATCTCTACTTAACATGTCAAGTCGTGAATGAATTTTTTTTCCTTTTTGCCCATTCGCAACTAAAGTCAAAACTGGAAAGCAAAGTGAAGTCTGACACATTAGAAAGACATTTTTTAAAAATCACATAAATTAAAATCTATATTAATGTCAGAGAGACAAAAAAGCACCTTTACCTGAGATCAGGACATACCAGACCTTATAACCTACGGACACAACGGCCAGAGGACACTATAAATATACCTGCAAAAATTCATATTGTGTCTGTCGTCTAAAATGCATGTCTATAAAAGACTTGCTTATAATTATTCTTAGAAATGCACATCCAGGAGCGCCTGGGTGTTCAGTCAGTTAAGCATCCAACTCTTGGTTTCGGCTCAGGTCGTGATCTTGTGGTTTCGTGGGTTCAAGCCCCACATCAGGCTCTGCACTGGCAGCATGGAGCCTGCTTGAGATTCTTTCTCTCCCTCTCTCTCTGCCTCTCCCCAACTCGTGTTCTCTCTCAAAAAATAAACTTAAAAAAAATTTTGTAAAAATGTACACCCAAAGTTCTCCACAATCCATGCTTATTTGGTGTGTTTCAGACATGAAAATAAAACAGCCCTTTCCATCCAAATTCAACAGCAAAAAGATATTACACTTTAAAAAATACGTGTAAGGTGACATCCTAGAAAAAGTAATGCTACAGAAGGGTAAAGCAGATTGGTGTTTGCCAAGGGCTGGGAATGGGAACAAGGAAGGGCTGGCTACTGAGCTACAGCTGGAGGGAACTTTCAGAGGACAGGATTGCTCTATCCTTTGATTGTGGTGGTTATACAGCCATTGGCACTTGACAAAACTCATGAAACTGCACATCAAAAAGAATGAATTTTACTGGTGTAAAAAAAGTGAATCAAAAAACACGCAGAAGGATAGCCCAGCACCTACATTTTCAAAATAAATACAACCAGTTTTGGTTATAAAATGCCCTAAAGGTATCAAGTTTCACTATACTCCTTCTCCAAATGTCATTCTTTGTGTGACAAGGCATATTTAATTATATTATTTAGAAGGATTTAAGATAGCATTGCCTATTTAAATGAAAAAAACATTTACCACTTGATACCTATACAACTGTTACAATCTATAAAATGTTTTGCCGTACAATTATCTCATCTGATTTGAGTGGCACACAATTATGACCATCCCCTTTATTTTGTCCGTTATTACACCTGGAGAAAATAGCAAAAGCCTACAAGCCATCCCGTGTTCTCCCCTTTACACAGCCTCTTCAATAAGAGGCTAAACTCTTTAAATGAAACTTTGCTGAGCCACACGTTATCTACATACTAGCAACCAGAGAAATAAAGGTCACTAAAATACAATGCCTGATCTTAAATAAAATGTCTCATGAGAAGTTTCTCATCTAACTTCTTAAGACCTTAGCCAATGTTTTTCCGTTATTTCTAAAAGCAGTCTAAGAAAATGTGCAAGATAATAACACAAAAGTAATGTATACAGGAGCAGGATTATTAACAGAAATCTGCAACTCTGGATCCAAAATTCTATACCCTCATTGGTAAACTAGTTTTTCTTCTGAAAAGAGAAGGAGAGGGAGGAGAATGTAAGAAGAAATCCTACCATTTCAAGGTCGAAGGCTATTTAAGGAAGTAATTTTCTGCTTTAGATAAAAAAGCTAAAGCAGCCACTATCTAAAGATGAAGAGGTTTAGAGTCCTTTGCTATTTTTTTTCAAGAAACCAAGAATTATACATTAATAATATGGGTTTCAATTTTCCGAATTTACCACTCCCTATCTTTTACATGGAAAGCTTTTAATAAGTAAATGAAAAGAGCATGCCATTTTGGGGGTCTAATTATATCAATAAAATGATCCATAGTTTGTATGGCTGAAAGTCCTATAAAAAAATAATAAACTTCAAACATAAACAATAAAAAAGACTCCAATTTCAAACAAAGCAATCAAGATGTTGAATATAAATCTAAAAGTAAAGTGTCATGCATAAAATAAAGACCATTTAAACATAATTTTATGAGAAGTTAGGATACAGTATTCAAATAACTACCACTGAATTCAATCTACAATAGCCTAACACACAATGCTCTTTTCTCAATGTAAGCATCTTACTTATAATAATGTATCTTACATGATTTCAACTTAAAACAAAAAAATAAATTTTATAATTTCAATCTCAGAAATTTTAAAGAAACATTATTAAAAGCAGTTTTCTAAATGCCAAAAGCAGACAGACAAAATATACTCTGCAAATTAGAAAAATGTCAAAATATGTTTCCCCATTAAAAAAAGCACATTTTTAGAGGCCCAGCACATTCATTCACTCCAAGAACAAAGAATTAGTAAAGAATGAACAAAAGAGGGTAAGATTCCTCCCCATCCATGCAGAGTGCATTTCCCACCTCTTTCTCCCTGTGATCCCCACCGTGTGAATTTTGATCCAATCTGAGTCCTAGCTAAAGATATACAACAGAAAAAAATTCTACTCGTCAGAGAAATTACAACAACAAATCCTTTTCATGTCTAGACAGAACTACATATACATATGTGTGGATCTAACCAAAGAGGCATTCATTTCAATTTAATGGAAACAATTCTTTATATCTACTGCACTCAATTTATACAGTTTCCTCATGGCATTATGTAAGATTAATTTTTACCTGTTCTGTAGAGAATCGGAATGTGATCAGTAGAGAGTTTATGTTCACTTCGTACACCAATCAAGAGAGGGCTACCTCGTCTGTTGGTGCAAAATTAAGACAGAATTAAGCCATTTTCATAAATAATGCAGTGATACAAATTTTAATGAGCCAACATTCTTCAAATAATGTTTAAACTATGCCTCCAGGCTCAACTTCAGGTATAACAAAAGCACAGCATAAACAGAATTTGCAAATATTAGGGCTTCTCACTGTTCTAAAAAGAACATCATGATCAGGCCTAAATATCCTGACAAAAGTAGTGATAGTACAATTCTCTAGGAATCTGTTTAGGATGTATGCTTCCAAAAAATAGGGAAAGTTAAAGTTGGGGGCCTGAAATTAGAGAATATTCAATATCCAAATTCACAAAGTAACCACAGTGTCCCACTAGAGACAAAAGGCCAGTTAAAAATGCCAAAATATATTTGCTTTGTGAAGGGGTTCTGTGAAATGGAAGAGTGGTGAAAAATGGATAGTGGTGAAAAATAAACATCGACATATGGCATGCAGATCTAGGAAAGGGCAAGTCTTTACAGTAAAGGTTAACCATCATGTACAGAGAATACACTTATAATTCAAATGTTTCAAAATGCATACAATCATTAGTCATTATTAAATCTGCATGTACCTTGTGCCAACTGCTTGGCCAGGAAAATGAACACTTTTAAATACCAGTGCAAAAGCACCCTCCTATAAAGAAAAAAAATACATTAGCGATATTTATTACAATCAATTACCAAAATGTGAAATGCCTAAAACATACTGGCTTCAGCACAGAAATTTTTTGTTCACATGCTGCTCTTTTTAAAGTTAAAAACAAGTCTAAATTTTAGGTAGACACTCATTCCTGAGCCTTGATGTATCCAAGACACTTTTTCACCAAGCCCACTCTTGAAATACACTCAGTAGATAGTAGCTCCAAAACAGACTATTACTTAAAACACTATTTTAACACACTGCCAACACTTTTCAATAGATACATCCTATCTCAGATGTTAGAGTGCAAAGAGGAGAGAATTAGAAAAGATCCCTAGCTCAATATCCAAAAACATTCTCTGGTCCAGTGATTTTATACCACTGTTAACCTCCATGCTTGTTGACCTTGTTACTAGAGATAAAAATATACACAACCACAATCATTAACATGCACACCATACCACTCCCTCAATCCAATCTCCTCAGGGACAGGACCTAAGGAATTCAGGAGTGAATAAAGGAACAGGAGGTAGGAGAGATAAGGGACCACCACAGAACACAAACTGGGTTATATAATGAATAGAAACAAGAAAAGGCTGGAAAGGCACAGTACTCTGTCTTGAGTAAAGAGAAGGAACAAGCCTCTATTTTCTCCATCTTCCTGACTCCTCCTTTTGTTGCAGACATCATAAGATTTGGGTAGAAGGAGGAAGTGAGGGCTGGACCTTCAGAGAAAAGTGAAGGGCTTTTAAATGAGAAAGCTGGAGTTATGAGTGGGGAGGACAGTAATCCCTATGCCTTTGGATTTTTGTGGGTCTCTGATATCCTTAATCTTTAACTAGGACAACTGAGACGGGATCAAAAAGAATGCCATTTTTTTTTTTTTCTTAAGCTGGGAAATACTTTTCTATAGTGTTACAAGGCCAAGGAAAAATCCCCATAAGGAAAAACACAGAATTGACTATACTGGCTCAGAGACATGCAGACATTATACCAGAACAGAGTGTGCATTTCACTGAAGCTACCCTTGTGCTAAGTTACTGACTGAGAAGAACATTTGAGTGAGTAGGAAGAAAGTGATGAACCCCTGAATGCATCTATTGTGTACACATTTGTGTGTGGTATCTATGGGTTCATGTGTTTTTAAATTTTTTTTTTCAACGTTTTTTTATTTATTTTTGGGACAGAGAGAGACAGAGCACGAACGGGGGAGGGGCAGAGAGAGAGGGAGACACAGAACCGGAAACAGGCTCCAGGCTCCGAGCCATTAGCCCAGAGCCTGACGCGGGGCTCGAACTCACGGACCGCGAGATCGTGACCTGGCCGAAGTCGGACGCCTAACCGACTGTGCCACCCAGGCGCCCCTGGGTTCATGTGTTTTTAGAAAACCTCTTTGATTTTGGATTATTTTTAATTCTCATGACACAAACTACTGAAAAAGTAGAGTTTTAAGTGTGTGGGAAGGGAGTGGTCAGTCAGAGTCTCTCGAAATTATTCAAGTTGAAGAGCACCTTCGGTGGCTCAGTCAGTTAAGTGTCTGACTTTTGATCTCGGCTCAGGACATGATCTCATGGTTCGTTGAGATCAAGCCCCATGTTGGGCTCTGCGATGACAGTGGAACCTGCTTGGGATTCTCTGTCTCCATTCTCTCTGTGCCTCTCTCTCTCTCAAAATAAATAAACTTTAAAAAAAAAACAAAAAACATTCTCAAGTTGAATAGTAATATATATATGGGAAATAAAAGCCAAAAATACTTAAGAAATTAGCACAGTTCCTGCTTATCTTAAGAGTTTGCGATAATGTTGGCGATAATCTTAAAAAGCATGGTTTAGGGGCGTCCAACTCTTGATTTTGGCTCAGGTCATGACCTCACCGTTTGTTGAGATAGAGCCCCGCATTGGGCTTTGTGCTCATAGCACAGAGCCTGCTTGGGATTCTCTTCCCTCTCTCTCTGTCCCTCTCCTGAGCTTACTCTCTCTCTCCTCGCTCTCTCAAAATAAATAAACAAATACATTTTTTAAAAAACTTAAAACTTATAGTTTAGGAGCACCTCACTGGATCAGTCTGTAGAGCATACGACTCTTGATCTAGGGATTATAGTTAAAGCCATCTTAAAGAAAAAAGTGTAGTTTAATACCAATTGTTGGATAACTCTCTCCACCAACGTAGTAAAACTGATATCTTGACTTTCCCGGTTGTCATACATGTACTTAACAAGCTTGGCAATTGTCTCTGTGTCTGTTTCAGATTCAAAATCATAGCCTTTGCTTTCCTGTAATTAGAAAGGAAAAAAATTGACACATTTAAGAAAATGTTCATGATATCCAAATCTTTTCTACAGAATTTTTTTCCTCAAAAATTTCACTTACCAACTTCTAATATTTTTTTTTCAAGTTCGATGACAAATATGGATTTTATTTATTATTTTTTTAAATCATATTTTCTTATTTTTATTTTTATTTTTTTTATATATATGAAATTTATTGACAAATTGGTTTCCATACAACACCCAGTGCTCATCCCAAAAGGTGCCCTCCTCAATACCCATCACCCACCCTCCCCCAACTTCTAATATTTTTTGACCACCATTTCCCATTATCCATTGTTCAAAATGAAGGTCACCATCTAAGTATAGCAAACCCAAAATAGTGAAGTATTTTGTGCAACTGAATATGTGCTTTTAATTATATACACTTATATATGCCACATATAAATTAAGAAAATTATAGGGGCACCCAGGTGGCCAGTTAAGCTTCCGACTCTTGATTTCGACTCAGGTCGTGATCTCACGGTTCATAAGACTGATCCCCACATCAGGCTCCACACTGTTAGATTCTCTTTCGATTTTCTCTCTCCCCCTGCTCCTGCTCTCTCAAAATAATTTTTGCGATTTTTTTTAAATTTTTTTTTTTAACGTTTATTTATTTTTGAGACAGAGAGAGACAGAGCATGAACAGGGGAGGGACAGAGAGAGAGGGAGACACAGAATCGGAAGCAGGCTCCAGGCTCTGTGCCATCAGCCCAGAGCCTGACGCGGGGCTCCAACTCACGGACTGCGAGATCATGACCTGAGGGGAAGTCGGACACTTAACCAACTGAGCCACCCAGGCGCCCCGAGATTTTAAATAATTAAATAATTTTAAATAATAACTTTAATTTTATATAATTAAATTTTAAATAATTAAAATATTTTGGAATATATAACACCCACAAAACAATAATTCCATAATGAATATAATGATTCTTTCTTGGGTAATGATACCACACTATCCAATACAATAGCCATTAGCTATATGTGGCTATTTAAACTAATTAAAATGAGGGGTGCATGGTGGCTCAGTCAACTGAGCTTCTGACTTTGGCTCAGGTCATGACCTCACAGTTCATGAGTTCCAGCCCCATGTAGGGCTCTGAGCTGACAGCTCAGAACTGCCCTCGGATACTCTGTCTCCCTCTCTACCCCTCCCTCCCTCGCTCTCTCTCTCTCTCTCTCTCCCTCAAAAATAAACATTAAAAAAAATTTTTTTAACTGATTAAAATGAAGTAACATTTTAAATTTGGATCTTCAGTCATACCAGCTCAATAACCACAAGTGGACAGTGGCTACTACATTGGATAGCTCAGATACAGGCTTCTAACACTGCAGAAAAGTTCAACTGGACAGCCCCAAGAGGCACTCATGAAGGTCATCATCATGAACAATATTATACAGTACATGGCTATTTAGGGCATAGAACCTTCATTTAATCTGTCCTAATTCTTCTTATATACCCTGAAGCTTTTAAAAATGCCAAACAATGGGGCACTTGGGTAGCTCAGTCGGTTAAGCATCTGACTTCGGTTCAGGTCATGATCTTACAGTTTGTGAGTTTGAGCCCTGTGTCGGGCTCTGTGCTGACAGCTCAAAACCTGGAGCCTGCTTCGCATTCTGTGTGTCTCTCTCTCTGCCCCTTCCCCTGTCTCTCGTGCTCTGTCTCTCTCTCTCTCTCTCTAAAATAAACACTGAAAAAAAATTAAAAAATAAAATAATTATTTTTAAAGTAATTATTTGTAAAGTAATTATTTGTCATTCACATAAGAAACAAAAATATTCCACTATCACAAAGAAAAGTCCAGTAAGCCACCAAACCCTTGTAGCCATCTTGGGAATTACTTGATCATACCGAGATGGTGCTGCTGCAGCCCCAACAAACAAACTCACTGCTCTCAAAGCCTGGTGTCTTTTCAAGTTACTTTACTTACCAAAAACTTTTTCAAGTCTTTGTAGTTGGTGATAATTCCATTGTGAATAACAATAAATTCTAAAAGAGATAAAAAGTATTGATGATAAAAAATTACAGGTCTAGTAAACACTATCAACAGCCACAACTATCAAGCCACAAGCTAGAATTCCAGGTGTAATCAAGTATCTTCTACTTTTCATTATCAGATTATCCTTGAGTAGATCAGCAGCATTATTTACGCGGTTTAGTGGAAGCACACGGTGCTAGAGAAGTGGATACAGAGTATCCAGTATAGAATATAATAAACTGGGGTCTAGAGACATCAATTTCATTTGTGGCTAAACTACTAATCTAATCCCACCCTAAGAAAGGGGTAAATTTACTGGGGTTTCTTCATTTGCAAAACAAAAAGGTGACCAATACAACTATTATTTTCGCTTCTTTGTTCATTCATTCTTCTGCATAAAAAATTCCTAAATTTAAAGAGAAAGACTTTCAAACTAAAACAATTACCTGATTTACATTAAATGAGCTTAAGAACTGAAGTTAAAGAATAAGAAAAACCAGCTATCCTGAGCACGGGGCCTGCTTGGGATTCATTCTTCCCCATTCTCCCCCAATCTGCCCCTCTCCCTGGCACATGCTCCTCTCTCTCTCTCTCTCTCTCTCTCTCTCTCTCAAAATAAAAATAAATTTTTAATTAAAAAAGAAAAAAGAAAGATCAGCTATCCAGATCTATAGTATTTTTCACTATTTCACTCAGACTATTGTCTGAGATCCAGACAATTCTTAAAATGTCAGATAAATTAATGTTAAAACAGCATTCCAAGATCAAATACATATGTGGCAGGATAATTTTCATCTTTTTGATTAGAGGAGCTGGCAATATTTATAGCCCTCAACAGTGTATGTAAAGACCACTAATATGGATTTTTATTTAAAATTCTTAAGAATTATTCTTTAAAATTAGAATACTGGGGCATCTGGCTGGCTCATTGCTAGAGCATGCGACTCTTGACCTCAGGGTCATGAGTTCAAGCTCCAAATTGGGCATGGAGGCTACTTAAAACAAAAAACAATTGTAAAATTAGAATACTAAATTATCAAAATGTTTTTAAATATACTTAAAGATCTGACATTTGGGGCTGATATTAAATGAGCTTGAATTAAATTAATTACAAATCAAATAATACACATTTTTCACTAGATTTTTAAGTGAAAAAAGATACCACCAAATGATACTACAAAAATAAATCTAAGAAAAACATTTTATTGCTGGAACACAGAATCATAAACAGCTGACTGCTAGATACAAAGCCCTAAAGCTCAAGCCCCACCTTGGGCTCTGTGCTGACAGCTCGGAGCCTAGAGCCTAGAGCCTGCTTCGGATTCTGTGTCTCCCTCTCTCTCTGCCCCTCCCCTGCTCATGCTCTCTCCCTCTCTCTCTCTCAGAAATAAAATAAACATTAAAAAAAAATTTTTTTAAAGACTAAAAAATGTGTTAAATGGTTATCTACAGATAAGGAATAAGGATGAGGAAACAGGATACAAATTAGACTTCTTTTAATATGACTTGTTTTGGGGTGCCTGGGTGGCTCAGTCGGTTGAGCGTCCGACTTCGGCTCAGGTCATGATCTCGCGGTCCATGAGTTCAAGCCCCGCATCAGGCTCTGTGCTGACTGCTCAGAGCCTGGAGCCTGTTTTAGATTCTGTGTCTCCCTCTCTCTCTGACCCTCCCCCATTCATGCTCTGTCTCTGTCTCAAAAATAAATAAACGTTAAAAAAAAAAAATTAAAAAAAAATATGACTTGTTTTATTGATATGACTTCAGAATTATGCACATAGTTCGAAATAAAATTAATTTTTAAAGATGGTCAATCCCTAAAAATTAAAATAAAACATATCAACATAATGTATCCGATTATACCACGACCACAGAGAATTATTCCAAGTGATTCGAAAACACAGTAATTTGATTATATATTTCTAAAGAGATACACTCTAAGGACAAAAATACTAACAAAAAATTAACAAAGAACAGTAAACATACTTACGGTGTTGGTATTAGGATTTCATTGTATGTAGATGACATAATAAATCAAATAAGTTATGTTGCAGGTGTTAAGAATGGAGTTTTTAGGTGTGATCGGAAGGAAATCTATCAGAGCAAGGAGGTCAAGTAACAACCTTCCAGCGTTGGATGTGAATGGGAAGTGTTAGTGTAATATTATGCCATGTTTTATCTTTAAACTTCTACATGCACGCACCCACCCACAGAGCTATGTCCACCTAAAAGGCCTAGGTGCATGAGCACTTCTAATAAGCACCTGGTTTCTAGTCTTTATATACCATTTTCACTAAAAGGAACTAAGGGTCCTTAGAGAAATGGCTGATTCCAAGTCTGGGGCAAAATTGGATGAACCTGAAACATCTCAACCTACCAGAAAATAACAAAGACTGTTAAGCCTACTGGTGTCATGTCTAAAGGACTCAGGAACCAACCTAAATTAGCTCCAAAGGCCAAAGATGGGAAAATTTGTACATCAATATACATTATTACTTCCGTGTTTTTAAAAAATGCAATATTTTAAATCTGAGTTTATAATAATAAAAAGAAACTCGTTTATCTTAGAACATGAGAACCACTTCATCTTTGAAAAATGGTAAAGTGAAAATATCAAATATTTATCCTGCCTCTCATATATAATCTGTAACTCTGGGTAACTAAGCAGTTGATATGGAGAAGTTTCTTTTTATAGAAGTATTTGAGATAAGTGAAAAATGAATGACAGTATTTGACTATCACCATTTTACAAATCCCTAAAGAAATAATTAATGTTGGCAATGATCTATGGCCACTAATACAAAGAGAAAAATGCCTAAACATTAAATTATATACCTCCACACGTAAATCAATACCATACCAATTTATAGTAAATAGAAGGGGCAGAGAAACATGTTAAATGACACTATGGGATGCATACAAATAGCAAGATCTAGACTGCAGGAAACTCTACAGGACAAACAACACAGTAAACTGCAAGGGAAAGGGAGAGAAAGGGAGAACTTCCAAAATAATCTGAGTGGAGGAATATAGAGAAATAGAACTGATTTTGTATTGATAAATGTTAAAGCTGGGTAACAGATACATCAGGTTCTACATACCGTCTACTTCTGATTATGTCCGAAACTTTCCAGATTTAAAAAAAATTAAAATAATGAAAACATAAGAGTCTTCATTCTCCCATTAGCCATCTCTCTATGATCATTCCAAAGCATGCAGAATGTGTTCATACCATTATTTTTATCAGAGCGCTGGGGATGGCTATTGACAGGATTGGGTTCTCCATGTGTTGCCCAACGGGTATGAGCTATTCCAAGGTGTACATCAAATTCTATATCCAAATCCATATCCTGTTGCTCTGAAGAATATAAAATGAAAAATTCCAATATTAAATCATGCTGTAGAGATAATGCTAGAATCTATATTTAAATATAATTATTACAGGACACCTGGGTGGCTCAGTTGGTTAAGCATCTAACTTCAGCTCAGGTCATGATCTCGAAGTCTGTGGGTTTGAGCCCTGCTTGGGCTCTGTGCTGACAGCTGAAGCCTGGAGCCTGCTTCAGATTCTGTGTCTCCCTCCCCTGCTTGTGCACTCACTCTCTCCCTCCCTCTCTATCTCTCAAAAACAAAGAAACATTGGGGCAGCTGGGTGGCTCAGTCAGTTAAGCGTCCAACTTTGGCTCAGGTCATGATATCACAGTCTGTGAGTTAGAGCCCCATGTCAGGCTCTGTGCTGACAGCTCAGAACCTGGAGCCTGCTTTGAATCCTGTGTCTCCCTCTCTCTCTCTGCCCCTCCCCCGCTCATGCTCAGTCTCTCTCTCACTCTCTCAAAAATACACATTAAAAAAAAATTTTTTTTTTAAAAAGAAGAGCAAACTGCTCAGAAGTCTCAAATAGAAAAGTCATGCATTTTACTTTAGCAGTCTTTGTGGTTTTTATACTGGCTAATCAGGAGTCCTTTTAAAACACAAATCTGATCAGGAAACAACGCTTAAAATCCTTGAACAGATTTCCATTGCTTAAAAAGTGGTCTGCATCCCTAGCTACCCATTTCAATCATCTTAAACCTGGTCACAGGGATTTATAAAAAGATCCTCAAATTCTAACATGGAACCAGAGAGCCATTTTCTCACAAGATAAAGTCCCAGTACCTTTCCATGGGATACAACACCCTTCACCATCTGGCCTCTACTTACCTTTACATTCTCATTCTCTCCACCCCTCTACAATTACACATCAAAGCTCTCAATACATCTTTTACAAATAACAACAGCTACCATTTACTGAGAACTTACTTGATGCTAGATACTAACAACTTCTCATCACTCTATCCCTATCAATATGACCCAAGCAACCACCAACCAAACTCCTTCAACAGAATTCTAACTGGTCTCCCGATGTCCAATTTTCCTTTGTACAATCTAGTCTGCACACTAACCAAAGTGACCCCGTTAAATCATGTCAATCCCCTATGCAAAATTTTCTGATGGTTTCCCATGGCATATGTAGTAAAATCCATCATTCTTAAGACCCCATATGACCTAGCCCTCAGTCACCTCTCCAGCTCATCTCGTGCCACTCTCCCCCTCACTGGCTAGCCCACTGACTTTCAGCCCACATTGAGTCTTTGCACTTGGTGTTCCTTCTGCCTAAAATCTCCCGCCTTCAGGCAATAATGTGGTCTCTGCTCAAATGTCACCTCTACTGTATTTTCTCCTCACAGCACCTATCACTACCTAACATTATATATTTGTTTGTTGTCTGGCCATCTCACTAGACAGTAAGTCCCACTGAGCCAAGGAGTCTGCCTATCTTGTTCTCCACTGTGTCATCAAGGCCTAGCACAATGGCTAGAATATAGTAAGCACTCAAGAAGCATTCATTTTGTTACTGAATCCTCACAATGCTCTATTAGGTACTACTGTCCCCATTCTATAAAGAAACTGAGGCTCTAAGAGGACAGAGAACCTGCCCTAGGTCATAGCTAATAGGAAGCAGAAACAGGATTGGAACCCAAGTCTGGATGACATCCAGAGGTAACAAATGTTAACATATAGCCATTCGTGCTTTACATCTCATGATGTAAAATGTAAAACAATCTTAAATTTTTATCACGTCCTAGAATAACAGCCTTCTTTTGCCACCAAATCTCACTGCCTTTACTATCGACACCATCTAATGACAGCACCTACTCTCTATGACAGTACTTACTCCTGTGTTTCAATTTTCTCATCTACAAAATGAAGATGATAGTTTTACCTGCTTCATGGGTTATACTAAGCACTAGTAAGGCACTCAGTGGAATGTCTGGGACACACCAATAATAAATGTTATCTATTACTATTGAAGTCAGAAGTTACTGATAACCAATCTAATGGCCTTTTCTGAAATGACTTCCTTTCTCTTTTGTCTTAACAGGTCAAAAACTGAAACTTGCTACAAGTAACAAGGTGAATACCATAAACATCCAAATACCCACCCCCAGAGTTAACAAATGTTAACGTCTAACCATTTGTGCTCTAGATTTTTTTAAGATCTAAAATGTAAAAAATGCAATTGGTGCCTCCTTTACGCCCTGGCCCCATCCCATTCCTCCCCAGGGAATTCTCAGGTTAATGGAGCACTTCTCCACCTGTGCCTTTGTACGTCTAATAGAGACAGTAACATGTGTCCACAAATGATAGTATTCTTTTGTTTTTTAAATGGTACTAACTTTACACATCTCTAAGGATGCTTTTGTCATTTTTTCACTCAACATTAGGTTCCCACAACCTATCCATGTTCCCATATGCAGAACCAGATCCAGTACACTCCTTTCAAAAGCTACACGTGTTCATTCACTATACCACATACAACTTAGTCTCCTGTTGTCTTACTGGTAGACATTTAGGTTGTTTCTCCATTTTGCTGCAATGAATCTTGTCCTATCTCCTTATCCATAGAGTTTCAAGTATACGCCCAAGAATGGAAGCACTTGGTCACAGGGTATAGGCATCTCCATTTAGATACTGCCAGCTTCCTCTCCAAAGTGATTTATCAGTTACAAATTCACCAGCAATGTCTGCAAGTTCCCAATCCTCCACTCTCTTTCTGACTTTCCTTCAGGAGGTGGCAAGTCTCAATATGCTGTTATACAAAAATGGTGATTCTGGTCACAATCTGCCTTCCAGCCTCCCACACTCAACTACCTATAATGTAGAATGAAAGGACCATTCCATCAAATTTGGCTTCCCTATTTCTTATCTTTGCCGACACTCTTCTATTCAGAAGGTCCTCCCTTCTCACCCTCTTTGCCCACATAGAATCAGTAGGCATTCCTTATACATCCCAAGTCTCTCCAACAGTGCCCAACTTCAAGTGGGACCTAGCTCTCCCCTGAATCCTTAAGCAATTTGTTTGTTCTCTCCTATGGAAACTATATAATCAGCCTGGTATACAGGTACACCCAGTAGACCGAATAGTTATACTACAGTTTTTGAAGTATAGTTATTTGGGTGCCTGCATCATCCCTAAACTAATCTTACCCACAATACATGCAAAGTAAGTATTGATCTAATTTGTTAAACAAGTACTACAAGGCTAAATGTTTGGCTTATGTGGAAAAAAAAAGTGACTAAGTCTATCATTCTCCTCTTCTACCTGCACTCCTTTATCATGACATCCATTTGAACAGGTACATAAAAAACCTACTGCTTCCTGGGGTTTGTGGAAGATTTTTTTTAATATTTTTTTTTTCAATTTACTTCAAAGCTTTCATTTTGTTTTGAAGTTTCCTGTGAAAAATTAAAATGTTTAAGCATAATGTTATGAACTACATATTGAGAAGTATATCCTCTTTAATGCAGCATGTATCTCTGGGCAACTACTTTATACCAGGGAAGTAAGAAAATCTGAAAGAAAACATGATAGTTACCTAATTATAGCAGACCTACTAAAAAGGGCAACATCCACACTGACTATATGTCCAAACTAGGCATGTACTCCAAAGTGAAGACACTAGAATAAGTGCATCACTAAAAATACCTTTGCCCTATGAAAGGCCTTCCTCAGGGATGGTGGTTCCTTCATTTTCAGATACTGAGCTTGCTGTGAACACAATGTACCTAGCTAATTTCCTCCCCTAGTTAATATTGTCATTTTTGAAGCTAAGGTATACTGCACACTAGCAGAGATAATAACAAAACTACTTTTCTTCCCTTCCTTCCACTTTAAACATCACTTTTCTTAAATGAACCCCAAATATGGAAAGGGAATTTGTTAGGAGAGGGAGAAGGAAACAAAGGGAGGGGAGAGGGGACAAAATTCAAACTAAGTACATTACTGTGAACTTCTTCATCCAGTGCCTTAACTTTCCCTTTCTTCTTAATGAGCTGGATCTTGCAGGCATTGGCTTCCCAATCCTTGTCATTGCCTCCATCAACTCCCACACCTAAATCATCAAGAGGCAGAAACGCTAGATTTAGAAACTTAGATTATCATCGTGAGACACAACTTTTAATTACAAATTATTTTTTCATCTAATTAATTCATTTGTTCATCAATTCACATTTACTGAAAACCTATTATATGTCAAGAAACATGATAGCTGCTAGAAGCAAAAATGAAATTAATTCAATTTTTATCTTCAAATTTCTAATGGGTCTACTCAGAAGAGAGGGAACAAATCATTACAATACAGTGTGGGTTTGGATTATATGATACAAGTACCACAGATTGGGGGGAAAAAAAAAGCACTATAGTTTGGGTGGCACCCTGAGCACCATGGAGAAACCCAGAAGATCGGCACCTACCTCAGAAGCAAAATACACAAGGACAATCAGGGAACACATTCCTCGAAATTCTACTTAAGTTTCTAAAGAATTTGAAAAAGTTACCCAAAGGTACTAAAAAAGCATGGAGTAGTTTTAAGTAGAGAAACCAAAAATGTTTAGAAGACTCTCTTTGGAAATGGAGTAGACTGAAAGGGAGGAACAGCTGTCAGAAGATGATAGCTACAGGAAAGCAAAAGTGAGGAGGCCCTGAACCAAACAGTGGTGATGAAGACAGAGATCAGTGATACTGAGGGTAGAACTGGCTGGATGCAATGTGAGAAGGCAGGCTGGGTCTGGGATACCTTCCAGGCTCACAGGACTTGTTGAATGATTGCTGATAAAAGGAATACAGAAAGAACAGCGTGGGGAGTATGTTCATTTCACTTCTGGGCATGCAAAGTTTATAGTATCATGGTTTATCCAAGAAGAAAATTCTAAGAGGCAACTGGAAATACATGTCTGCAGCTTGGGAAATACATGTGGGTTATTCATCATCAACATATGGGAGGCTGATGAAGTCAGAGCTCACCCATGACGATACAAAGTAAGAAAAATGGGCGTGGGAAAGAATCTTAAGGAACATTAATATTTAGGGGCGCCTGGGTGGCGCAGTCGGTTAAGCGTCCGACTTCAGCCAGGTCACGATCTCGCGGTCCGTGAGTTCGAGCCCCGCGTCGGGCTCTGGGCTGATGGCTCAGAGCCTGGAGCCTGTTTCCGATTCTGTGTCTCCCTCTCTCTCTGCCCCTCCCCCGTTCATGCTCTGTCTCTCTCTGTCCCAAAAATAAATAAACGTTGAAAAAAAAAAAATTAAAAAAAAAAAAAAAAAGGAACATTAATATTTAAGCAAAGGTGGAAGAAAAGTAGCCCTCAAAGCAAACAAAAGAACCAGCATATTAAGAAGAGAGTATGTGTTATCCAAAAGCTAAGGAAGGAGAGAATTTTATGAACAAAGGAGGAATTCACTTTCTATTAACTGAGGAAGTTATGGAAAGTAAGTGCCCATTACATTCGGCAATGTCAAAGGTACAGAAAAGGCTTAACATAGCAAGCCTGACACCGCTTTCCTTAGAAAGGTCTGCCTGCAAAGTTGGCCCTTGGCTGGCATCTGGGAACCTGGGATTTCAGAAGGGTTACCTAACTGATAAAGAATGTTTTACTGCACCTTATTAACTGCAAACAATGTGGCTTACACTGAACATCTGCTTCCACTCTGGGAGTCTAGAATTGTGGTACGTGTTAGGCAGATGGGATCTATGCAAGCAGCCTCAAATAAAAGCTTGGGCACTGAGTGGTTTCAGTGATACACATTTCACAACGTTGTCACAGCTGGCTGAATTAAGTGCACAATGTGTGACTCCAACAGGAGAGAACGCTCAGAAGTTGTGCCTCATATCCTCCAGACTTCACCCCATGTGTCTTTTCTCCTTGCTGATTTTGCTCTGGATTCTCTTGCTGGAATAAATCCTAGTCATGAGTACAACTATATGCTGAGTCCTCCTTGGGAAGTGGTCTTGGGGACCCCTAACATGGTTAAGGAAAGGAGCTAGAATACACCATTAAGCTGACAAAAAGGTATTTTTATTTGCTTTGCCATTTATTTAAGGTGGAAGAATCTCAGGCAAGTTTATATGCCAAGAGCAGGGAATCCTTAGAGAAAAAGAAATTAAAGTTACAAGAAAGAAAAAAGATAATTTATAAAATAAGGCCTTCAAGAACTTTGTTCTACCATGAACATGCCTCAGGTGATTTATGTTTTTATACTAACATTCTCAACAAAGGAAGATATCCATAAGAAGTACTATAAATGGTAATAGTGTTGAAATTACATGAATAAACCCTTTGAACATAATAAAAGATAAAAATTCTTTTTATGTTTACTCAAAAATAAACATTACTAAAGAATCTAGGCAACAAACAAAACCTCTTTATATAGATTCAAGAATCATGTAGAACCTATAATATTTTTTTAAAAGGAAATACCAGCAGAATCATAGCCTCTGTACTCCAGTCTCTGAAGGCCTTTGATTAGGGTCTCCAAGATTTCTCGTCTTGTGCGAGGAACATGGTAGTTTAAGTAAGCAAATATACCTGCAAATGAACAAATATTTAATAAAAAAATTTGACTAATGAAACAAAATTGACACAATTATGACAAAATCTTCATCTGCATAGTTATGTCTAAGATGTGCAGAAATATGAAGCTAGAGTCATCTTTAAAAAAGAGAGGCACATGGGTGGCTCAGTTGGTTAAGCGTCCAATTCTTGATTTTGGCTCAGGTCACGATCTCACGGTTTGTGGGTTCCAACCCCATCAGTCTCTGCTGACAGGGTGGAGCCTGCTTGGGATTCTCCCTCTCCCTCTCTCTCTGCCCCTCCCCAGTGCACATGCACTCTCTCTCTAAACTTTAAAATAAATAAGAAATAAAGAAATAAGAAAGAGAGAAACAAAGAAAGAAAAAAAGAAAAATTCTCACTTCAAATTATTGAAAGGTGGTGAAACGTTTATAAAGGGGTATTTCTCATTAATATAAAAGACTAAAGCAAATAAATGTTTAGTTTTTGCAAAGCTTATAAAGCTAGTCACATATCTTCCATCACTGCCACTTTGTCAGGTAAAATTTAACTTAAAAAAATGAACCAATCAGGGGTACCTGGGTGGCTCAGCTGGTTGAATGTCTGACTTTGGCTTAGGTCATGATCTCAAGGTTTGAGAGCTCAAGGCCCACATCGGGCTCTGTCCTGACAATGCAGAGCCTGCTTGCGATTCCCCCTCTCTCTCCCTCTCTCTCTGCCCCTCCCCTGCTCACACTCTCTCTCAAAAATAAATAAACTTAAAAAAAAATTTTAGATTAATCAATCAACAAATTTGTGGTTTATGTCCTATATATTGAGCATTGTTTAAAACATTTTCTGAAATATTTTAAGCAACACATGGACCCTACAAAACTATATAGATGGAATAATTTTTCTTATATCCAATGATCCTGGTATCAATATCAGTAACAATAAACAACTTATAAATATCAAAGATGTGAAAAATACAACCTAAATAATTTAATAATAGGGAAAAATGGACTAAAATATTTCCTTAAGGGAAAATGGCTGGAATCTTTTGTTCACCAGATACTACCAAAGATAAACAACTATTACGGTACATGTTAACACCTACTGAGAATTCATAAAAAAAGGAGTACTTATTTGGAAAAAACAAAATTAGAATAAAAAGGACTAGTACAATGCGAACTGAACCAGAAAAGAAAACAAGCAGAACATAGGTAAAGGAAGTCTACATTAAAAACAATTCTTTAGGGGCATCTGGGTGGCTCAATCAGTTCGGCATCCGACTCCGGCTCAGGTCATCATCTCATGTGTTTGAGCCCTGCGTCGGGCTCTGTGCTGACAGCTCGGAGCTTGGAGCCTGCTTCGGATTCTGTGGCTCCCTCTCTCTCTGCCCTTCCCCTGCTCACGCTGTCTCTCTCACTTTTAAAAATAAATACACATTAAAAATTTTTAATTTTTATATGCTTATTCACTTTTTTAAAAAAAATTTAATGTTTATTTGAGAGAGAGAGAGAGAGAGAGAGAGAGCAAGCACATGAGCAGGACAGGGCCAGAAAGAGGGAGAGAGAGGATCTGAAGCAGGTTTTGCACCATGAGCGCAGAGCCCAACTCGGGGCCTGAACTCACAAACCATGAGGTCATGACATGAGCCAAAACCAAAAGTCAACCACTTATCCAACTGGCCACCCAGGGGCCCCCATTTATTCTTTTCTGAGAGACAGAGCATGAGTGGGGGAGGGGCAGAGAGAGAGGGAGACATAGAATCTGAAGCAGGCTCCAGGCTCTGAGCTGTCAGCACAGAGCCCAACGCGGGGCTCGAACGCATGAACCCGTGAGATGATGTCCCGAGCCAAAGTCCGACACTCAACCGACTGAGCCACCCAGGCGCACCAGAAGTCCACATTTTAAAAACAGCAGCATGAGGAATGCCAACCACATCTCCTATTTGATTGTTCTGTCTCAAAAGTCTCTCTGAATCCAGAATGGTCTCCCCTACTGCCCTGTCTTCCCCCCAGACACCAACTTACTGGCAAGCTGAGGCCAATTTTCTTGTTGAATGTCTCACCTTCTGGCTGTGTCTAATTGCTTAAGCTAGAAAGAATCTAACCAATTCCTCTATTCCTTGTAGTTCCTGTAGATTGGAAGACAGATCTAAAGACTTGATTGAGTTAGGTTAAAATTTGAGGGCAAGAATTACTCACAATGTACGTATGTATTTTATACTGTCCATAGGTCCCTTACTAGTGATGTTAAGATTGTCACTAGTAAAGACAATCAGATCATCTAGCCTATCATATTCTGAAAGCATCTTCAGAATACTTTTCAGGGCTTTAGATATTGACAGCACTGATTTTAAGACATTCATATTCTCTTTCTTCGTGATCTATATAATAATGGAGCACTTCCCAATCAGTGGCATCTTAAATTCAATAAAATACTATATATCGTGTTCCAATTCAAAACCTGCTTTTTCCTTGAGAGGAAGCACTACTATTATCGGTAATTATCACTGTCATTTTGGGGCTCACTTTTGGAACAAAGAAAAGAAGACGAGGCATAGAGGAAGAAGTCAGAGCAACATTTCTCCATACGTAACCAGGCAGGAATTGAAAGGAAGAAAAGGACAACGTATGTAGAAAAGTTTTCTAAGATCAAAGTAACAGAGCTGGAAAAATAAAAAACAGAGGGGAGGGGATTAATCTAAGTCATCCGTGCTTAGAGAAATGAGAGATAAAAGAGACTGAACCTGTCAATTTTACAGACCAGCCCCTCGCCAGGACTCCTGGCCCTGAGACAAGTGCACCTGCTGGCATTGGTGGGTTATGTGTACTCATGGGGTAGGTGGGAAAATATAATGGCAAATAACCAGCCAATCAGGCATACAGGACATGTTCGCAAGGGAGGCATTCATAACTCAAAATGGTGCTTATTCGCATAGAAATCACTAGAATGAGCCCCATTTCAGGTCTTTGACTTGTCTTCTCAAACCTCCCACAAACAGTTCTACTTTAGATTAACTACTAAAAGCCTAAAAATCAACTCTCCACTGCTCTTTGGTAACTGCTTCAATACCATACACACTAGTTTTATGGAGCACAGATTTTCCTCTCCTATTATCACCATGTGCTTCCCAAGTATAAGTTTTCTTATTTATTAATGGAATATTCTTGAAATAAATATCCCCCTAAATGAAGTGGATGCTTGCACCTACAGGGATCATTCTTCGAAAATTGCAACTTAAAGTCAATGACATAAAAGTACTAATGAGCACCCTGCTTAACAAAATATTCAGATGCAACCTGGGTCACAGACACACTTGGTTGAAAGGCTGTTAAACGGTACTGAAATGAAAACTGAATGTAACTTAGTTGACTAATTAAATTATTAAAGTTCCTATGCCTGGCTGAATTTATGTCCTTATAAATGAGAATACTTTTACATGTTTTTTCCCTTGACACCTTCATTATTTTGAGACTTCAGACAGTATAATTTACCAGTGATAAGTGTTCAAATTCATTCTCTAAATTTTACACTTTCTGTATCAAAATCCATCTGCAATGCCACTTAACTTTCATTTTGAAAGTTATAATCCATTCATAATCATCATTAAAGATTCAAAGTACACAAATACTACAGGATAAATTGTGTATATCCATACAAGGGAGCTATCCACTGTTAATCCCATACAAACTGTCTGAATCCTTCAGCTATGAACCTCTGTATATGTACAGTCCTTTAGCTATACATATATAAAACTAGATGTACATAGCTTTAAAGGGCACTTCTTTAACACATAAATGTGACGACTCTATATATACTGTTTCTTTTACTTAGGATGTTGGCTATCTTTTTATGTCAGTATATACGCATCTACCCTATTCTATTTAATGGCTGCACACTACTCCCTAATAGATTTATTTCACCTAATCATTTCCCTCATGGTTGAGGTTTTTCTGATTCTTCATAGTTGCAATTAAACATACACATCAACTTGATGCTTGTCATAAAACATATTCAGCACTATAATCACAGAGGCACACTCTACAGGTAAGAGTCCTTTAAAAGAGGAAATATTTGAGATAACATTTTCTACAATCCTGAAAACACCAAGAAAAAATTATAACATATAGAGTGACAAAATGAGGAATTTCAATTAGTAGTGCTTTTTAAGTGTTTAAAATCTTTTCCCTATTTACAAAAATGCCAGTTCAAGTGTCCCCAACTTTGCTGTAACTACACGCTGCCGCTGGAAGGAGCTCTGTGTAACACTTCTCTCTTACACATTTAACACTCTGGAACTCAAAGCACTGTTTAAACCCTGACATCTCTAATTACACACTCCCTCACAGCCTACCTATGGCATCATCTTTCTGGAAAAAAAGCATGCACTTCCTGCCCGCAAATCATCCAACATTCCATCCCTCCCGCTTCTGTCTAACCAACCCCATCAGACCACAATTTTTCATCATCCTGACAACCAGCCCCTCTGGGCCCACTGTGTTCTAACTCCGGAGTCGCCGAGCAGGCCTACAGCAGAGTTCATCCGCTTCAGGTCCATCCATTTCAGGCCCACTTCTGTAGGGGCCCTCCCAACTGCTGGCCAACCCTGTTAATTCACTGCTGGTCCAACTTTCAAACTTCTCCAGATATTATCCTAAAGCTTAGAATCTAGACTATTCTCATATCCCCATTTCTCTTCCCGCTTTCTTCCTCAATTTTTAGTAGATCCTCACATACAGAATTGAAGCTTCCATCTTCTTCTTAACAGTATATACTCTCTTATCCTTCCTACATTGTTCTGACATGCCAGAGGCTGTTCACCTTATCGACTTACTAGGGATATGGATACAGTCTGGTGAGAGAGAGAGAGATCCACACCCTCCCCTGGGTTTTCAAGGACCAGCAAGAGCTCATCAGACACGGCTGCAACATCTTCACTTTCCCAGGCACAGGTCCCCCCCTCATGGCAAACCCACTCCAAGGTGCCTTATTCCTCTATATGAGCTCAAAATAGAGAAACATTTCACATACTACTCCCTGAAAGCCAGTTTCTCCTACCTGTTATAACTCTTGATAAGCGATTCCTCAACTTTCTACATACAGAACTTTTTATTAACATCAAAATATTTTGAGGACCCTACATAATAGTGGGTTGAATTTTTATTATCCAATGATGTAGAACATCTTTTGTACAATTTTATAGAAAAGGCTTAAAGTATGAATTAAGCAGTGAACACCCTGTAATAACTTCACAGTTTACAGGTCAAGAACCACCGCTCTAGAAATCAGCTCTTCAACTCTATCAGGGGACCTCAGTTCCACAATACTCCCTCCTCCTCAATACAAACTCAGATCCCTCTGCCTTCATACATGCAAGTTTTCTAATAATTTCCTTAGAGCCAAATACAATTTCTCTCTGTAATATCAAACATGAATGACATTCTTCTTGTTTTGCAGACTCTGTCCAAGTCAATACACTACTTTGGAACTCTTCAGCCTCTAAATATGGTTTTTGGCCCTTTTTCCTAGAATTTTTATTTCTTCTTTCAAACCCCATGGCAACAGTTCTCAACCTATTTCTGACTCCATTCACTGTTGGGTAAATGCCATCAATGAGATCTCTCACAGTCTACCAGCTGGCACTATTCCTCAACATAAGAGTACTGCTCCTGTGGTGCCTGGCTGCCTCAGTCGATAGCGCATGTGACTCTTGATTTGAGGATTGTAAATTGGAGCCCCACGTTGGGTACAGAGATTACTTAAAAAAAAAAAAAAAAAAAAAAAAAAAAAAAAAAAGAGTACTGCCCCATTACCTGAAACATTCTTGGCCTAACTAGTCTCTGAATTTCTATTCATTCCACTCGTAGTCTATAACATGGTAACGAATGATGAACAAAAAATGCCTGGTATCATCCACACCTGTTGCATTCCTTGTATTGCACTGGTGTATTCACTGTTTCTTCCAATCCAACAGCAATTCCTTGAAGGCAATTCCCTTATTTTAGTCATCTCTATGAAGGGAAAAGCACCAAGTATAAAGCCATCACTTTAAATATCTTCTAATGCTTTCTAGGTACTTGAAATGTACAGTCAAAAATTCCCAAACCACAGAAAGAGAACACCATTTTGCAGGATGCTAAATAGGGACAAAGTGAAAGAAATGTTCCATAATTAAAGGTTTAAGAAATACTGGGTTCAAGTTAACAGGTTTATTTCTAGAACTTTCTAGAAACTTTAATCTTGCTAATTGTGACTCTCCAAAAGCCGAATTTCCCACACTTGTATTATAAAACTCTCCCACCTTCTATTGCTCATAACCAGCACCTATTAACTTCTCCCTTCCAGAGAACGCAACTGAGGAAATACTTACTAAGCAATTAATCATTTTCTTTCACAACTACTTTATATCCAGTATAATTTCTAAGAATATATTAATAGTACTGGTTCTATGATTTACCCTAGCGGCCAGTCTCAGCATCCCTCAATAACTCCAAAGCTTTTAGTATAAATGCAAAAATCTTTTTTTTAATGTTTATGGCGGGGTGGGGGGGGGGGGGAGGAGAGAGCGCACGCGTGCATGCACGCACATAGAGGGGAAAAAGAATCCCAAGCAGGCTCCTCGTTGTCAGTGCAGAGCCCAATCTCATGAACTGTTGAGATCATCAGCTGAGCCAATACAAAGAGTCGGACGCTTAACCAACTGAGCCACGCAGGCACCCCAATTACAAAAATCTTTTTAAGGAGGCTTTTCAGGATACTTTTATTTCTTTCTAAGGTATTTTTTAGGTAACCTCTATACCCAATGTGGGCCTCGAACTCATAACCCTGAGATCAAAAGTTATATGCTCTACCAACTGAGCCAGCCAGGCGCCCCAAGGATTTAAATTATAAGCTCCCTTACTGCGTCTAAATAGGGCCTCATTTACAAAATTCCATTTATATACACCACTGGATCAGAGGGGTATTCCTGCTCTTCCAGGGACAATGTCTAGAGGTATTCAGAATGGTCCTGCCTTTGACACACCACTACAGGCTATTCTATAACACAGCCTCTAACAATGCTAGGCTATCCCAAACCCCTGGTAATATAACTGTTTACCTTTATACCAAGGAGGTTGGAAAAGCCCCAAAATCCACATGTGGTGCGTGCCAAGGCCAACTTTGAGGAGTCTGTGCTGTGAGACCTATAGTTCTTAGAGATTGTCTAAAATGAAAAAAACATGTCAGCGGAGACTGTGGTGATTCCATGTGTGCTGTGTCAGTGACTGGATCAAGCATGCTTTCCTTACTGAGGAGAATACTGTTTTGAAAGCGCTAAAGGAACAAAGAGAGTCAGAAAACTAAATTAAGAAATGCAGTTTTGAGGGGCGCCTGGGTGGCTCAATTGGTTGAGCTTCCATCTTCAGCTCAGGTCATGATCTCATGGTTCGTGCGTTCAAGACCCACATCGGGCTCTGTGCTGACAGCTTAGAGCCTGGAGCCTGCTTCGGATTCTGTGTCTCTCCCTCTCTCTGCCCCTCCTCTGTTCACATTCTATCTCTCTCTCCCTCAAAAAATAAACATTAAAAAAAAGAAAGAAAGAAATGCAGTTTTTATTAATAAAAAAATCAGGCACCTGGGTGGTTCAGTCGGTTAAGCATCAGACTCTTGATTTCAGCTCGGGTCATGATCTCATGAAAGGTAAGATTGAGCCCACGCTGGGCTCTGCACTGACAGCATGGAGCCTGCTTGGGAGTCTCTCTCTGCCCCTCCCCTTCACTCTTGTTCTCAAAATAAATAAACATTTTAAAAAATGTATTAAAAACTTTTTTTAAAAAAGAAAAAAAAGGAACAGTATTACCCTACATTTATAAAAAACAACAGCAAATCTGCTAAAAGTTAGGGGTAGCTTAAGTGACTTTCCATCTCTCACCAAAACAAAAGGTAGTACAAATAAAAAAGGACAAAATGTATCTAAGAACCAAGAATAAGAAGATAAAATAAATTTGGAAAACAGGCACACTATTCTCTAGGAGATTCACAACACTTATTAGCCCACTAAAGGTTCCAAGAAACTCTCCAATAAAAACAGCCAGTTCAACACTGTTTAATCTATTGCTTACCTAATTTACTTGACCATAGAATCTTTTTTTTCCTGAGCAACACTATTAACATCCCAACACAAGCTGGTAAACATTATGACAGTCTTATCGGTACATCTGATTGGAAAAAGCGTATCACAAAATCTTCATTCTTCTGCTTCAACATTTTACAGTGTTGAAACAAAATAATCTTTTGGGAAAACTAGGCAGCAGGTAATCAGAAGGTAAAACTATGAGTGGGGGGATGGGTAAAATAGGTACTGGAGATTAAGGAGGGTACCCATCTGTGATGAGCACTGGGTGATGTATGGAATTGTTGAATCACTATATCGTACAGCTGGAACTAATATAATACTGTATATTAACTGTACTGGAATTAAAATAAAATGGAAAAAAGAAACTTATAATTTTCCCATCTAATTTCATTCCCACTCACTTCCTCTGTCTAGAAATTTTATTTCGATGATTGAGATGCGGGAAGAAAATAAAGACCATGTCTTAACAGTTCAATTTAGAATTTACATTAAAAAGGAAATACATTTTGAACCTCGTTCCTAGAATCATGCAAAACTCTGTTCTGGGTTACAAGCAGGACCTTAGAAATGCTTCAAATAATACTTTTGTTTGTTTGTTTTAATATGAAATTTGTCAAATTGGTTTCCATACAATAAACCAATTGGGGCATCCCAACAGGTGCCCTCCTCAATGCCAATCACCCACTTTCCCCTCCCACCCATCCCCCCAAATACTACTTCTTTACAACCCATCGGTTTCCTCAGCAGTAAAACTCTATGGAATGGGGATGTTGGCTGTGTGAAAACTCTTACTTATCTAGTCTCCACCCCCACAGCCTCACCCTTATCTGAACCTTTCTAAAGCAAATCTGACTTTTTCCTTTATGGTACTCGGACTCCCTTTTTTCCTGGAACAAGATGACCTGCAAGCAGAAAGCCTGGTACTTAACTAGGCTCACACCTCATCATTCAGGAAAAGTCATCTTGGGGATTAACCAGTTTTGCAAATTCACTACTTCACAACTACAAACTAATGTGTTTTTCAAAGCCACTCTACTAATCAGACATAACAAAAGTATACATGATTGTAAAGTCAGCTCCAATCCAATAATTTCAGAAGCTATTTATAGATGTTTCTGTTTTTGAGGGTTTTTTTAAATCTACTCTAAACCTGCTCCTTATTTTCAGAAGCTGAAATTAGTATAAAGTTAAATACAGGAAAAATATAAACTAATGAATACAAGCTACCTCCTCTAGGGTATTCTTCCAAAAGGCTATAAAGAATAAGTTTCCCAGATAGCTTCAATTCTATTACAATCCTACTTCCCTTCTTAAAAAAGCACTCCTTCCAGGGATAAGGTTAGTTGTAAATTTCAATGAAAGAGGTAAGAATACAATTATTTTTACTGACAATGGCCAAGTTAATACCTATTTTAGTGCTTATCAATCATTTCAGATATAATTGTGACAGTTCCCTTTACTACCAGTTTTAGGTAACATTAAAACTACTAAGTCTCAAAACATAGCATAAAAGGACCTATGTTTTAACTGCTCTTGATGAAACATTTATTAAATGTGCACCAACACTGTTCATAGGTAAGTGTTTTAAATGGGTGCAAATGCACGTGATAAAGCATGTTATGGTCACTTTCAGGTCTCTTCCACTAGAGGATTAGGTCTAAGCCCATTCACCAACTTATTGATTAGCAATGGTTTCTGTTGAGACAGGGGGTAGCAGGAAGTAAGACTGTGTATTATAATGCCATTGTCGTAGCTCTAGCTATATATAGTTCTGTCTTCTACTGGGCCTGCCCGAAAGAAAGCAACTAAAAATAAATGTATTTAAAAGATAAATCCTAGAAGAATGCAAGATAAGTTCGAGAGATCTCACCTGATGTTCCACAGGTTGCCTCACTCACCTGATGGACTCTTTTGAAGGCAAACCCCTCCACACTTCAGTTCCCTCTGCCCTCTCTCGTTTTCCAAGACATTTATCTACCTTCTGTTTCGCTTCTCCGCGCAAAACCGGCCCCTTTGGCCCCCCAGATCCCCTCTAGGGCCCGCCCTCCTCTCAGGTGCCCTACTAGGTCCACCACCCCCACCCCCGCTCGCACAGGCCGGCCTCCGCACCCAGCACCCAGACTTCACACCCTCCCCAGTCCGGCTCCCGCCAGCGCCTCGGGCCTCGGCTGCGCCCGCACCGCACCCCAGCACCGCCCCGCAACACGCCCCCCGCCCGCAGCCCCCTTACCGCACATGATGCAGAAGGCACGGTCCGCAGGCGAGCGGCGAGCGGCTGGCGAGGTCAGGAGCGTACACAGGAGCCTCGGGGGCGATCGGCGAGCTTGGGGGTCGGGGGCACGCGAACACGACTCCCTCGGGGATGCGACGGCCGAGGCAACGACAGCCTTCTCGGCCTCCCGGGCTCGCCAGCAACTGCCGACGGGCCCCGCCCCTCGGCGCGCACCGCGCCGCCGCCGCCGCCTCCCGCGAATCCCATTGGGCCGCGTCCGCGCCGCTCACGCTCAGCTCCCGCCTCCCCGCGCCGCCCCGCCCCGCCCCCGAGCCCACGCAGGCGCTGGCCTGCTGGCGGCGAAGACGTGGCACCAGCCAGCGGCCGCATCCGCTTGGAGTTCCTAGAGCCGCCTGGCCCCCAGGCGAGCAGCTGGAGGAACCACGCTGTGGGGGAGGCAGAAACTCGGTGGCTGGCAGGGAAAGACGGGCGTTAAGGAAACAGGATGGAATTGTTAGCAAAGCAAATAGCCTTGGAGCGCGCGCCCAATGCAGCCCAAGGCCCCAGGCTCCGGCACCCCACGAAGCGGCGGAAAAAGGAGGAAGAAAGCGGGAGGCCTGAAAAAAGGGATCCTGAGGGACAAAAACAAGTCAGGATGGAAAAGGAACATAAGGCTGCAGAAAAATTGCAAAGAAAATTGAGCGAAGTAGGGAGGAAAGGTATCAAAATTCTTGATGCAAAGCACCATTCAGGTTCGGCCAGTCTTTCGGGTGACAGGCAATTCAGTTACCTACTTAAGCTCTATGTAATATGCTTGGCCTCTAAACGCCCTCCTCACCCTATCCTCACCCCCATCCATTGCCTCCCTAACCCCCAGTTTTTTTTGCAGAGGGGGTAGGGTGGGGAAATGTAAGGCAAAATGATACAACACTGCTCCTGGACTTATGAAACTCTGCTGGCCCAGACTTCTGATGGCCCACCTGAGAAGACTAGTAATTGCTTAGATTTGACAGCCTTACATTTGACTCACTGACGATTAATTCTGTGAATTAATGCACCGGTCCTGCCAAGACAGACTTAATCAGAGAGAGATGATGTTTTTGAGAATTTATTACTCAAGCATTTGCTCTAGGAAGATTTAAATGGTATCTTTAGTCAAATGTAGATGGTTATCATAACTATTAATGGCTCTAGATTGGAATCAAATAAAAACTTGACTGGCATACAGAACATGGCATGGACTTGTGACCCCAGATAGCTGGCCTTGCCTCACATTTGCTGTCTTTCTACCCCACCTCCCAGCACTTTACATTCCAACAATGCTACTCAGTTTCCCAACTGGGCCAGCATTCTCAAATATTTTGTACACATCGGTTTCTCTTTGTGGAATCCCCACCCCATCTCTACTTAAATGCTTCTTGGGGAAAATCTATCTTGTCTCCTCAGACAGATTTAAGGACGTGTATTAACCTCTCTCATTCTCTGACCTGCTCCCTTAAAATCAATATACTACTGACATTTTATTTCTTGTGTATTTCCCTACTGGGCTAATTTTCTTGAGGCTAGACCAAGCTTTTGCATATCCAACACCTAGTATAAACCCTAGCACAAAATAATAGATCAAAAATGTTTTGGGGGCTCCTGGCTGGCTCAGTCTGTGGAGCATGAGACTCTTGACGTGGGGCTGTGGGTTTGAGTCCCATGTTGGGAGAAGAGATTACTTAAAAAAAATAAAATCTTTCGGACTTCAAGCTGTATTACAAAGCTGTAATCATCAAGACAGTATGGTATGGCACAAAAACAGACACTCAGATCAATGGAACAGAATAGAGAACCCAGAAATGGACACACAAACTTATGGCCAACTAATCTTTAACAAAGCAGGAAAGAATATACAAGGGAATAAAGACAGTCTCTTCAGCAAGTGGTGCTGGGAAAACCGGACAGTGACATGCAGAAAAATGAACCTGGACCACTTTCTACACCTTACACAAAAATAAACTCAAAATGGATGAAAGACCTATATGTAAGACAAGAAGCCATCAAAATCCTCAAGGAGAAAGCAGGCAAAAACCTCTTTGACCTTGGCTATAGCAACTTCTTACTCAACACATCGCCAGAGGCAAGGGAAACAAAAGCAAAAATGAAATGTTGGGACCTCATCAAAATAAAAAGCTTCCGCACAGCAAAGGAAACAGAAAAACTAAAAGGCAGCTGACAGAATGGGAGAAGATATTTGCAAATGACATATTGGATAGAGGGTTAGTACTCAAAATCTATAAAGAGCTTATCAAACTCAATACCCAAAAAACAAATAATCCAGTGAAAAAATGGGCAAAAGACATGAATAGACACTTCTCCAAAGAAGACAACCAGATGGCTAATAGACACATGAAAAAATGCTCAACATCACTCACCATCAGGGAAATACAAATCAAAACCACAATGAGATACCACCTCACACCTGTCAGAATGACTAACATTAACAACTCAGGCAACAACAGATATTGGTGAGGATGTGGAGAAAGAAGATCTCTTTTGCACTGCTGGTGGAATGCAAACTGGTGCAGCCACTCTGGAAAACAGTATGGAGTTTCCTCAAAAAATTAAAAATAGAACTACCCTACGACCCAGCAATTGCACTACTAGGTATTTATCCAAGGGATGCAGGTGTGATGTTTTGAAGGGGCACATGCACCCCCATGTTTACAGCAGCACTATCAACAATAGTGCTTCCAAAGTATGGAAAGAGCCCAAATGTCCATCGATGGATGAATGGATAAAGAAGATGTGGTATATATCTACAATGGAGTATTACTCGGCAATCAAAAAGGATGAAATCCTGCCATTTGCAACTACGTGGATGGAACTAGAGGGTATTATGTTAAGTGAAATTAGTCAGAGAAAGACAAATATCATATGACTTCACTCATATGAGGACTTTAAGATACAAAACAGATGAACATAAGGGAAGGGAAACATAAATAATATAAAAACAGGGAGCGGGACAAAACATAAGAGACTCTTAAATATCAAGAACAAACAGTGTTACTGGAGGGGTTGGGGGAGGAGGAGGGGCTAAATGAGTAAAAGGCATTAAGGAATCTACTCCTGAAATCATTGTTGCACTATATGCTAACTAATTTAAAAAAATAAATTTAAAAAAAGAATTAAAAAAATCTTTAAAAACATGTTTTTCAATGAGTGAAAAAAAAGCCATATTTCTTAGCAGAATTGACTTCCTATGGTTGGTTATATGATCAACTGAACAAAGGACTCTTCAGATTTTCTTAGAGGGAAAAAAATGCCTTTTTATTAGGTGCCTCAAGGAGAGGCTGAAAAATGTAACATTTCACTAATCAAAGTATTTATCACCTAAGAGCCCTTTAACATTTCAGGCCCTTAAACAGGTCCTTAAATGACCCCAAAGTTTAAAAAAACAGCTGTTTGTTAACAGACAACACATTTCTTACTTCAAGAGGTAAAACACTGCAAATGTACATCTTAGCCTCAGAACCTTCATCCAAGAGTTTCTAGTAAGACCACAGTGATATTACCAAGGAGTCAAGGTAACAAACAAGAGAAAAGCAAGAGGTTCAATAGTATACTAGTTTGAACATGAGAACTGTGGTGGTACTGCCAGCACTTTCTTTGTGGCATCAGCAGGTTTGGTAGCAGTGCAGAAAGGTGTTGTTCAGACACTGGAATCATACTTTGACTCCTTGGTGACTATAGTTAATAATACTGTTGGTTCTCCATTTCTTTATAAAAGGCAACTGGAAGCCTTGATGGCCTTCTGCCCATCAGGCTGTATGGCAAGAAGGAGGTTGAGAGAAACTTTGAAAGCCAATATTTTCCTAACCCAATGCAACAAAGAGCCCTTTATAACTATGCTCCATTCAAGACACTAATGTGAAAGAACTCTGTTTGTCTGACCCCCATCTCTATAGAGCTTTGCCTTAGCTGGACCTTTGGGACTAGGGGCTGGAGAAGAAAACAAATGATCTGTGAAGGAAAGGGAACATCTGGGTCTAATTCAAACATCTGAAGATATTGATTCTCTCTCCTCATCAAAAATTCTAAACTGTACTTAAAAAAAAAAAAACAGGAATGGTAAGGAGGGTGTCATGCATCATCTCTTTATGTAAGTCCGTTTCCCTGTTCACAGATTTGTCCTGTTAAACCTGATGGCTCTTGGTCTCCTCCATGCGCTACAGCCTGATGAGCAGAAGGCCATCATGGCTTCCAGCTGCCATTTCTAAAGAAATGGAAAACCATAATTAAAATAGCCTTATAAGGGGTGCCTGGGTGTCTCAGGCAGTTAAGCATCTGACTTTGGCTCAGGTCATGATCTCACAGTTTGTGGTTTCGAGCCCCATGTCAGGCTCTGTGCTGACAGCTCAGAGCCTGGAGCCTGCTTCAGAATGTGTCTCCTCTCTCTGTTCCTCCCATGCTCAATCTCTGCCTCGGTCTCTCAAAAATAAACATTAAAAATTGTTTTTAAATAATAAAATACTTTATAAGATTTTTAAATATCCCCATGTTTGTGAATTTTGTTTCCCTTATCTGAATTCCAATAATGAACAGCAATAAAATTATTAAAATTTAAAAGTCCTAGATATAAACTTCCAGTTTTAGTCCTGGGGATGTAATGTATAGGATGACAACTATACTGAATAATACTGTATTGTATATTTGAAAGTTGCTAAGACAGTAGATCTTAAAAGTCTGCATCACAGGGGGACACCTGGGTGGCTCAGTCAGTTAAGCGTCCAACTTCATCTCAGGTCATGACCTCAAGGTTTGTAGTTCAAGCCCCGCGTTGGGCTCTGTGCTGACAGCTCAGAGCCTGGAGCTGCTTCAGATTGTGTGTTTCCCTCTCTCTCTGCCCCTCCCCTGCTCACGCTTTGTCTCTCTCTTTCTCTTTCTCTCTTAATTGCTCTCAAAAATAAACATTTAAAAAATTTTTAAAAAGCTTGCCTCATAGGAAAAAAATCATAACTGTGTTTGGTGATGGGTGTTAAGAATACTTATTGTGGCGATGTTTTGCAATATATACACATATCAAATCATTCTGTTGTATACTTGAAACTAATATGTCTGTTATATCTCAATTTAAAAAGAAAGGCCTGTGCAAGACAAGAATGTGGGGAACAGGGACACAAATGTCCTGATTTTTAGTGGAGAAATGTACCCCAGTGTTCAGAGAAGATGGTAGTATCCAAGAAAAAAGAAACAGGTGAAATCACTAACACCTATGAGATGGAAGAAATGTCAAGGCCTCAGAAAGACCTCTTAAGTGAACCCCTTTAGTTCCACCATCATCCCAATTCATCATACATACCTTCACACCAAAGTGACCTTTCAAAAACACAAATCTGATTCTGTTTCTCCATGCTTCAAGTTCTGTGGGTATCCTCCACCTGCAAGATTAAGTCCAGACCCCTACGTACACACACATAGTCACTCAGGACTTCATTCCTGCCAGTTTGATCAGCATCATTTCCCACCCCTCTAGTCAAGTGTCTTATGGTCCAAGTCTACCGAAGTTCCCTAAAAAAGGCCTATGATTCTCCTCCATCTTTGCATTTGCTCCTTTTTGAAAGGAAGCATTATAAAGGAGACCAGCTCTTCTTTTCCTTAGCACTTCCTGTGGAAGTGGCAACCATCTCCTACTCAGCATCATGGCCATCCTCAGACCTCTGGTGAAGCCCAAATTGTTAAAAAGAGGTCCAAGAAGTTCATTCAGCGTCAGTTAGACTGATATATCAAAATTAAGCACAACTGGCAGAAACCCAGAGGCACTGACAATAGAGTGTGCAGAAGACTCAAGGGCCAGATCTTGATGCCCAACATTGGTTACGGGAGCAACAAGAAGACAAAGCACATGCTGCCTAGTGACTTCCGGAAGTTCCTGGTCAACGTCAAGGAGCTTGAAGTGCTGCTGATGTGCAACAAATCTCACTGTGCAGGGATTTCACAATGTCTCCTCCAAGAACCACAAAGCCATTGTGGAAAGAGCAGCCCAGCTGGCCATCAAAATCACCAATCCCAATGCCAGGCTGTGTAGAGAAGAAAAGGAACAGATAGCTTATGTGCATGTCATATAAAACCGTAAAACTACAAAAAAAAAAGAGAAAAAAAGGAAACCAGATGTTAAATAGTTAGGGAATGACTATAGAGAACTAGATAGTCACAAAATGGGGTCTTAAGGGCACCAAAAAGTTCCCTCATACAGAATTACCTCTGCTCCTTACCTATCACCTTGCTTAAACTATCTGTACTTCTATATTTAATGAAGAGCACCTCCCCTTTCCCCAGGAGATATACATTATGTCATTATCATCTAGTAACACTTTACAGTGACACTACCTATAGAATTAGTTTTCATTTGGATATCAGGTATGAAAAGGTCACTAAGGAAATGAGAGTGTTGATGAGGATGAAGTTGATTCTGAAATCAGTAAGAGGTCAGATGTGGACAGATCACCTTGGTTCATGACACTGGGCAAGAAAGGGACAACATAAGGGCATGTGGAATTGAGTATGATAGTGTGGAGAGAGGGGGCTAAGATATGGAAGAAGGAATCAGAAATAAATTGGTAATGAAAGCAAACTTTATCCACTGTAATGGTTAATTTTATGTATCAACTTGGCTGAGCCACAATGCCCAGATATTTGGTCAAACACTATTCTGGATGTTTATGTGAGGGTGCTTTTGGATGAGATTAATATTTACATCAGTGGACCTTGGGGGCATCTGGGTGGCTCAGTTGGTTGGGCGTCTGATTCTTGATTTCAGCTCAGGTCATTATCTTGCAGTTTATGGGTTCGAGCCCTTCATCAGGCTACACGCCAACAGTGCAGAGTGTGCTAGGATTCTCTCTCTCCCTCTCTCTCTCTGCCCGTCCCCCACTCAGGCACATTTTCTCACACTTTCTTTCAAAATAAACAAAAACAAAAAAAAAAAGCTTTAAATCAGTAGACTTTGAGTAAAGCAGATTGCTCTTTATAATGTAGGTGCAACTCATCCAATCAGTTGAATAGAACAAAAGACTGACCTCCCTTGGATAAGAAGGAATTAGCCAGCAGATAGCCTTTGGATTTGAACTACAACACTGGCTCTTCCCTGGTCTCCAGCCTGACAGCCCACCTTGAAAATTTCAGACTTGCCAGCCTCCATAATTACATGAGCCAATTCCTTGAAATAAAGATAGATAGATAGATAGATAGATAGAGATACATACATTCATACATACAATTTGTTTTGTTTCTCTGGAAAACCCTAATACATCTACTTAAAGTTGATCTTACTGATTTCCTCAAGGCTGAATATATGTACTTTTAATTTCTAAAGGATACCTCTCAATGACAAATAACAGAAATCCCCTCCAGGTAGGTGAAGAGGGGATTTATTGGCTAATGTCATTGGAAAGGACAGGGATACAGCTTCAGGCACACCTATATCCAGAGACAAAAACAGTGTTGTCAGAACTCTCTTTGATTCTCTCCCTGACCTTATGTACAGGGAAATGACCCGCAAACAACTCTGGAATCACATGTTAACAGCTTACAGCCCAAGGGGAGAGAGGCTATTCCTCCATCCTCCCTTTTCATATTCTAGGCAAGGATTCTAATCAGTCCAGTACAGACTCCTATACCCCACTCACTCCTGTGGCAGAGGGTAGGACGCTGTGATCAGACAGTCCTATCAGCACCACATAGACTCCTTTTCCTTAAAGGAAAGGGGAAGGTGTTGCTAAGAAAATGAAGAAGGGACACCTGGAAGACACAAACAAAAGATGCCCACTATAGCAGATGAACACAGCCTTGACTGCTCTGCTAGGAAACCTCAGGTTTAGGAATAAAAGATGTGGACTCCAACTAGAACTAGTATACTCCCCTCTATTCCTCTCTGGGGTGCCTCCAAATTTTCCTGGTAGGCGGAACCTAGGGCAGAGCTTTCTAGCTCTGCTAGAAGGAAACTCATTCTACTGCCAAAAAATTGTCCACAAATGGGGAACTATGAGATTAACTAGTCTTACGTACTATTTCTGTTCTGTAGGAAGTGATCAGAGCTGGAATGGAAGCAGACCATTCAGGGAGGTGCCTAGAGCTGAAAGAGCACTAAAAATTTAAGGTGACAGAAAAAAATATAAATATATTTTCTAGTTTCTTTCAGGGGACACAAAGGCACTTGTGCAGAGCCTGCAAGCACCCTGTGGAGTTCCACAGATAACTCTGATGTGGGGAAATGTAAGTATAAAGGTGGTTTTTCCCAAAGGGATGTAAATTCCCACTGGACTGAAGAGCAGCTAGCTTCATATTGCTGGGAAAAGGAAAACAAAAACCAAAAAACGAGACAAAAAGGACATACATGCACATACCACCACTTTGGCCCGCTCAGGGTCAGGAGCAAATAAAAGATAGAAAAGACTTGGCCCACTAAAAAGCAGCAGCTATGAAGACAAGGAATGCTCTCTCCTCTCTCAGGTAGGAATACTCAGGAGGGGTACGTGGGTCCAATCCCCTTAAGGCAAAATAGTATAGCAGCAATGCACATAGGCTCTGCAGCCAGAATGCCAGGGTTCATGTTCCTGGCTTTTTCCACTGAAGTTGTATGGCAATGGAAAATGTACTTCTCCCTGTGCCTCATGGGGACAATTATAGTTACCGATCTCATAGGACTAAATGATTTCATAAATGTAAGGTGCTTAGAATAGTGTTTGTCACATAGTGAATGCCAATGAAAGTTTGCTATTTTTAAATATTTTGTTCCTTGTCATTCTGGATAGGGCCCCATCCTAATTTTCATTAGCGAAAAATTCTCCAAGTGCTTGGCTGACTCTTAGCCAATGATCTTAGTTTCAAATACCTATTGAAATGTTCCATATTTGTAAAGTGTTTTCAATAATTATTGCAAGATTTTCTACATTCGGGGGGATTAATTTTTGTGTTCACCAAACACAACTAATGGTGATTATTACTTCCTTTCTTTGGGACTATTTAGGAGAATATTAAGTGTAACTTAAACATCCAAAATAAAAGCTTTTACCTGATTAAACCATACCTTCTACATTAATCTTTGATTAAAAATGTGGCTCAATTTAAAAACAATTTATTTTCTTTTTTATTTTTGAGAGGGGGGAGTATGTGCATGTGTGCACAAGTGGGGGAGGGGCAGAGAAAGAAGGAGACACAGAATCTGAAGCAGGCTCTAGGCTCCGATGTGGGGCTCAAACCCAAGAACCCCGGTATCATGACCTCAGCCGAAGTTAGACACTTAGCCGACTGAACCACCCAGGTGCCCCAATTTGCTTTAAGGTTGGTATTTGGCACTATCTGCCAAAAAATAAAGCAGTAAAAGTATGTACGAAGTCCTCCATGTTTTACCAAGGTTCTTTGTTAGAAGGCAGTCAGCCTCAAGTGACAGAATACCTAACAACAGTAGTTGTTAATAACAAGAAACCTCTTATCTCACAGGATACTCTGAAAATGGGTGGTTCCCAGGCTAGCTCAAAGGTCAATAATGTCCTCAAGGATCCAGGCCTCTTTTCCCTCCTCTTTGCCATTCTCAGTGGACCGGCTTTTCATGATTCCAAGTTGACTGTCAAAGCTTCAGACATCGAGTCTTCATTCTACAGTATATCAAGCAGGAAAGGAAGTAATTGATGGGGAAACAGCCTTCTTTACGTAAATTAACTATCTCTTTAATCGGGGAAGAAAATCTTTTAAAAACACGCCATTAGGGGCGCCTGGGTGGCTCAGTCGGCAAAGCATCCGACTTCAGCCCAGGTCATGATCTCACGGTTTGTGCGTTCGAGCCCCACATCAGGCTCTGTGCTGACAACTGGGAGCCTGGAGCCTGCTTCAGATTCTGTGTCTCCCTCTCTCTCTTCCCCTCCCCCACTCACACTCTGACTCTCTCTCTCTCTCTCTCTAAAAAATAAACATTAAAAAAAAATTTTTAAACACACCATTAGACCCTCTCTTCCAGCTCCTTGGTGAGAGCTGTGTCATATGTCCACACCTAGACTAATGACTGGCAAAGAGACAAGGAGTTAAAATGGCTGGTTTAGATTACTTATAATTTATCCCCTGAGGTGGGACCTACCTTCCCTGGTCACATCACAATTTAATGATAATTGGGAGGGTCTCTCTCAGTAAGAAGCAGGGGTATATGCTGGGTAGGCAACCAAGTTTCGGCAGCACTCTCCTCCACCCACTGCCTGCTTCTGTACCATTTCCAGGTAAGCACTCAGGCCATACTTAGCTTCTTGCAGGTCCCAAAAACATTTCACAGCTGCCAGATTCTGTTTACACTGCTCTGTATGCCTAGAATATTCTTCCCCCCACTTTTCCTCCTTGTTCCCCATGGCTGCTCCCTTTTGCAGAAAATCTTCCCAGTATCTTGGCCTCTCAGTTCCATGATTTCTTCTCCTCCAATAATCTAACTCACCACCCCCCACCTCTGCCACCTATTTCATGGCCATACCCAAGACTCGTCATTAGCTGCATCTTCTCCACAGTCTCCATTTCCCGTAGCTTCTAAAGGGCATGTTAACGTGTCTAGTTTACAAAGCAATCACCAGAGTCTGACCTAAATTCATCTATACTAGCTCAGGGAACAAATTCTCCAACCCCACTGTCTGGTTCTACGAACCAAGGACAAAAATACAACCCTTATTCCAGCATTCACAAACGCTGGAGTTCTTCCTGTTTCCATCCCTAGCTTCCTATCCATACTTTTGGAGACCAGAATTCCAGAAATATAAGGTACCACTGTTATTTCCCTCTTTCCTATCCTGATAATGTCTGTGAACTATTGTCTCTGAATTGTTACAAAAAATGAGAGAGAAGGGTAATTTACTACTTTGGCTACCTGTATGGTAAAAAGATAACTGTCTAAATTTCTTGCATGGCACGGTCAGGAGTCAGGAGAAGCCAGTGGAAGAAGGACCAAAGCAGTTTCTCACCTTTTTTTCCACAGACTGTGCTTCATAAAATAAAGGCTGAACATAAGGCAGTTTTTCCTCAATTCAGCCTTATGTCAATGGAAATTCTGTGTATATTCTAGAACTGGGTTATCAGTTTTCAGCATTATGTTTGTTTGTTTGTTTTGGTCTTTTAGTGAGAAGTCATGTCCTATGTACATTGGGAGCTACTAGCCAAATACCATTTTTTTTTAATTCAGTAAAGATAGTTTCAAGCATTACACAAAAAGCTAACCCATTTTAGAATATTTTTAAAAGCATTCTCCTTATTTACTTCTGTATAAAAAAAAGTAAATGAATTAAATGGGGGAAAATGAACTACTTCACACATTATGCAAAGAAGGAGCCATGAGAAATGAAGAACAAACATTAAAATATCCCTGAATAAAATCCACGTGTACAGAAGATGATTCAGGATGTTATAAATAACTCATATGAGGTAAAGCAAACATGCAATATTTATACATCAGTCTCTGAAAAAAGGGCATATTTTATTAATCCTCAAGTTCCTTAGCAGATTAATAATAAAAGCTTGGTATATATTATCAAGAAGTCCAACTGCTGGGCCCAAAGAAAACTCTAATTATTTCAAGGTGAGTTTGCTTCTTTTTCATCAGATTCATCATCCATAACCTAAAACAAAAAACAAAAACAAACAAAACAAAGAGAATTTAAGAATTAAGAAAAGGATTAGAAATTGCTATTTTCCTGATTTTTACTCTTACTTGCTTACCTGAAATACTCTACTCTATAATAACAAATGTCAATACGTTAACAACAAATCTATCAATAGTCCCCAAAGCAAAAGGTTTGTCTTATAACCTGGAATCGTAACAACACAAAAGCAAATTTAATATTAACAAATTAATTAAGTAGTGGTCTCTTTTGCTTGTCCCCCCCAAAAATCTTTCAGTAGCAGAGTCTGAGCTGGACACTGACTATAGTGATTAACTAAATGGGATTTCCTAGCCACAAGACTAATGTAATGGACTGTAGGTTTGTGTGTTCGTTTGTTCTTCCCAACAGTATTCTATTTACTTAAATATATTCTGGGCAGCCACACCAAACTGTTATTATAAAAATATATATTAGAAAAATGAATCTCTAAAAAAGTAAAGAAATAAAAGATCATACTAGCAACTAATTACTTTGGTCTTACTCAGATAAAAATTCATTTTAAACCTTAGAAAAATATGAAGACATTTATTTCTATGAAGTTAAAATATCAGAAGAATACTAACAAACACCTGATTTAAAAAATGAAAAGATTAACATCTTTTCATGGGTTAACATATTACTCAGAAAATAAAGACCAACTCCTTTGAAGAAGAAAAGAGTTATATAAACCTAAGGAACATTTTTTTGTCTTCAACACACCTACTATAATTAAACACCAATTCAAGTTTATAATCTAACTACCAATTCATTACCCCATCCTGGACAAGTGAACAAAAATGTTCCTTTGTCAATCCACCAAAGTGTCAAATAATCCAATTCTTTAAAAAGGCACGTAAGGCACAGAGAAGATAATGGAACAAAAATAAGTTTTTCTCTTTCTTTTTTTTCTTTTAATGTTTATTTTTGAGAGAGGGAGAGCGAGCGCATGCACACAGGAGGGGCAGAGAGAAGGGGGTAGACAGGATCTGAAGTGGGCTCTGCGCTGACAGCAGAGAGCCCGATGTGGGGCTCAAGCTCACGAACTGTGAGATCATGATGAGCTGAAGTTGGACACTTAACCAACTGGGCCAGCCAGGTGCCCCAGTTTTTTGTTTCTTTAAATCTAGAAGAATCTGGTTCTGATCCGACACTATCATGGAAAAATAATTCTCTTATAGTTTTTCTTTTGGGTTGAGTAAAAATTACATCCAAGGAACTGATATTTTATAATCAATCTCAGCAATACTCAATTCAGAGAAATTTGTCAATCACTTCCTATTTTAGGCAGAACATTCCTAAATGTGGAAAAATATTTCCAAATACTTATTTAATACAAACAATGTATACAACGTGCATAACACCCAGGGCTAAGTGTTGCAGAGGAATACAAAGACCTGGATACGATTACAAGTCTCTCAAGGAACTTACCCATAAACATAACTCTGAAACAGACACACTGAAAGAGGCTTTGGACCAAAGCAGAGCTTAATTCCAAGCAGAGGACTGATAAGGCCTTCAAAGAGGAAATGGCAGGCATTGAATCTCAACTGTCATATAATATTGGCATACCTGTTCTACACCCTCTACTTCTGGAATATAAAACTGCAGCATATTCTGAATTCCATTTTTCAGAGTAATCATTGAACTGGGGCAGCTGGTACAAGAACCTTGGAGTTTGAGCTGTACAATGCCATCTTCAAAGCCTTTATAGATAACATCTCCTCCATCTTCCTGCACAGTTGGCCTGCGGTCACGGAATATTTGTGATGTATGTAAGAGAACTGATGTATCCATCAAAAAAATTTAAAACAACTCAGGGCTTAGATGGTATACTGGTAACACTCACAAAGTTAGAGCTACCTATACAATAGAATGAGAACTGTAGTTAGTCTTATTGGTAACTCTCTTTTTACTTTTGGATAAAATGCCAAAATTCATTCAAACATTTTCCAATATTATATTTTAATCTTGCTTGTTAATAATCTTTTCAGGCATTTAAGATCTCAAATTTCCTAATAATTACAGGGATTACTTAAGATATACTCATTCATTTCTTTTGAATGAACAGAAGCAGACTAACATGACACATGCTGGCTTTTTTTTTCCAGGTAAACTAAGTATCGAAATATAACATTAATGCAGAAAAATGCATAAACCATGTATGACCAATTAAATGAATTTTCACAGTGTGAACACACATTTGTCCCAGGCCAAGACACAATTTTAGCACCCCAGAAGTCCCCTTTGTACGTCCTCGCAACCAAAGGTAACCATTTCCTAATTGTTATTACCATTGTTTAATTCTGCCTGTTTTTTAACTTTATAATTTATAAATATAAATTCTATTTAAAAAACACACAGTATTTACTTTTTTGTATTTGGCTTATTTTACTCTTTATGAGATTCTTCCACATCACCACATAGTATTCCATTAAGTGAAAATGCCAGAATTTATCCCTGCTATTGCTGACGGACTTCTGGGCTAAATCAGGTTTTGGCTTTTACAGATTCTTGCAGATGTGTTTTGCTATACATACATATGATTGCTGGGCATATACCTGAGCATGGAATTGCTGGGTCAGGAATGCACATACATTCAGATGTAGTAGAAATGGCCATATAGTTGCCCTCTGCCCAGCTTCTCATGCTCTAGCCTCACACCAAAAATCAGCAAAATGTCCCACGGGAAGCCTTAATGAGCTTCCCTTCTCTCTAGGATCTTGTGTGCTTCAGCAGCTCTCTACTGTTTTCAAACGAAAAAAAATTTATTGCATTTTATCTAGCTTTTCTGGGAGTTCTCACCGGGACCACTGCTCTGCTACAAGCAAAAGGGTAAGCCTGCGGTTCTCCACTCATTGAAATTTACTCTTTATGGGCAACAGCTTGAAAAAAGTACTTCCCTTTTCACAATCTTCCCGAACACTGTTTAACTCATTTTTTCATTTTAAGAAATTTGGTATTACAACAAATCAAACCTAGATGGTGACTGTGAACAATAAAGTCCTTTGTTATGTTTAGACAGACTGTTTTAACATTTTGAGTGAACAGATACAATGTACAGACTTTAAATTCAACTGCCAGGGTTATCAATTGTGGTTTACATTTACTTGTACTTATTAGAGTTTGTTTTTTTTTCCTCATGGACAACTAAAAGTAAACTGCTATTATGAACATTGCCTCTGCAAGTATATTTGATTTCGGGCAGAAAGATGAGCACATACCTTATTCTGGTATCTAACAGTTCCTTAATCATTGCCACAACTTCATCATCTTCTTCAGATCCTAGAAACGATTACAAATAAAATATATTAACAGTAGAAATTTTATATCCATGCAAATACAAGTATTAAAACAGGATGATTTTAACTTAATGTCGATGATTTTAACTTAATGTCTCATTAAAAAATAAAAGCACAGAACATGTAACTTGGTGTGGTGATACAAGAAAAATGGAAATGATGGTTGGGGAGATGAAAAGATCATTCATTTGATTCTCTGAAGAAAAATTAAGGAGCACTGGTCAACTTGACACATGGCAATACAGGTGAGTAACTGATATAACTTGACCTACTAATGATGTTTAGGGTTTGAATTTTTTTCAGTTAATACATTTGTAAACCTTCATCATCTTCAAGGATTGAAAAATGGCAGAGAAAAAAAGACTGCCTGGATTCTGATGGAAACTTTGAGACACAAAAGCACACCTACTTCATTAGTTAAGTTACATTTTTAATTTTTAAATTCAGTGGTTTTCAAGATGACAATGACACTAAATATAGATGTAAGCTTTGTGGAAATTTCCAAAATGTGCTACAAATTTGAATAAAAAAAAAATCAGTTTTTTCATTTTGGGTCATTTTTGTTTTTCTTTTACTTCATAAGGTTATATACCGATCTTAGCCAATGCCTTTTTAAGGGTTAAAAAACAATTTTTTGAAAATAATAAATAAATAAAATAAAATTTTTCTGAGAAATTTACCTTTAGGAAAACTAAAAATACAGATAATTCAAATTATACTATAATATACACTGGAATTCTGACACCAATGTAAGTAATAATTATCAATATTAAATTATATTAACTTTGCATCTTTTTTTAAAGTTTATTTACTTATCTTGAGAGAAACAGTGTATGCACACACCTGCACACATGGGAAACGGGCAGAGAGAGGGGAAGAGAGAGAATCCCAAGCAGGCTGTCAGCACAGAGCCTGACTTGGAGCTCAATCTCATGAACCATAAGATCATGACCTGAGCAGAGATCAAGAGTTGGACGCTTAACCAAGTGAGCCCCAACTTTAAATCTCTTTTTTTTTTTTTATGTTCTTTGCTTTTTAAGTTTATTTATTTATTTTTGAGAGAGAGAGCGACCAAGTAGAGAAAGGGTAGAGAGAGACAGGAAGAGAGAATCCGAAGCAGGCTCTGCTGTCAGCGCAGAGCCCTATGAGGGCTCAAACTCATGAACCATGAGATCAAGACCTGAGCCGAAATCAAGAGTCACATACTTAACTGACTAGGCCACCCAGGTGCCCCTTAAATCTTTTTTTAGTAAAAGAAATGAAATATAATAAAGTTAAAATTCTCTTTTGTCAAAACCTAAATTCCATTCCCCACTGTCACTTCCATAAACAACCACTACCATAGTTTAGTGTGTATCTTTCTAGTACATTACATTAAATTTACATGTACAAATTTATAGATGAGATCCCACTACACATACCATTCTATACCTTTTTTCTATCTAATATAGCCTACAGTTCCATATCAGCATATATACATATGCCTTAAATTTAAAATTTATTTTTATGTTATTTTTAGAGAGACAGAGTGCGAGTGGGGGAGGGGCATACAGAGAGGGAAACACAGGATCCAAAGCAGGCTCCAGGCTCTGAGCTGTTGGCAAAGAGCCTGGCGAGGGGCTTGAACTCATGGACCGTGAGATCATGATCTGAGGTGAAGTCAGACACTTAACCGGCTGAGCCACCCAGGCACCCTGATATATCTCAATTTTTAAAATAGCTATACAGTAATTGTATAGATTTCTTTTCATTTAGCTAATTTCTTGGTTAGTTCAGTTGTTTCCAGTTTGCTACTATTTCTAACAATCTGCAGCATACACTCCGGTGTAAAGAATGATCAGTGTACTTTTGCAAATGTATCTATGAGATAAATTCCTAGTGGTAGGATATTTGAGTCAACACTTGTGTATTTTTCAATTTGGGGAGCTGTAATCAAGTGGCTCTACAAACACTCTATCAATTTTACATATATATCCACCAAGAACACCTATAGCTGTTTCATGCATTATTTGAAGTTTGCATAAATGGTATATATGTAAGAATCTGTAAATAAGCATATCCTTTGATTCTCCTTTTTCAATTAGTATTTTCTTTTACATCTTTTCACATTGTATCTCCCAATCTAGTTCATTCCTTTTAATTGCTGATATATTTTTTAAATATTTCAATGAACATGCTTCATGTACTGTTTTATGTACATTTATAAGATTCATTTCGGGTATATATCTAGAAGTGGAAGTGTTCATCTAAAAGTGACTATATAAATATTTGTGTGTGTACATATATATGGACGTAAACACACACATGACAGTATCTTTGTGATACTACAGAAAGGAAAAATTTCATCAACAAATTGCAATAACCACAGCTAATACTTATTAAGTTCCATGTGCACTTACTCTTCCAAGTGCTTTCCACAAAATTAACTTATTCAAAAAGTACAAAAAGCACAAACCACAAAGAAAAAGATGAATATATGTGACTATATTAAAAAGAAAAACTTCTGTGCTTGCTTCAACAGCACAAATACTAACACCGGAATGAAACAGAGAAGATTAACATGGACTCTGAGCAAAGATTACATGCAAATTCATGAAATGTTCTGTCTTTCAAAAAAAAAGGAAAAAGAAAAATTTCTAAATGACAAAAATCCTAAACACAGTGAGAAGGTGAGGAACGGTTAGGGAGGTTATTTGCAATGAATATACCTAACAAAGGACAAACACCCAGAATATTTTTCAAAAACCTGCTAAAATCAACACAAAAGAGACAACTTAATTTTTAAACAATGGGAAAAGATTATGAACAGGAAATTTACTGACAAGAAAAATAACGGCCAGTAAACATATGAAAACCTTCAGGCTCAGTGCTGATCAAGAAACTGCAACTAAAACAGGATATCATTTACACTTAACATACTGATTAAAAAAAAAAAAGACACTAAGTGATGATAAAGATGTAAGTTCAAATTCTTATATACTGCTAATTAGCATATAAATTAAAATAATTTATAATACAGCAATTCTGGTTTGAGGAACATATTATAACAAAACTTTTCAAATATGCACAGACTTGTACAAGGTTGCCCACTGCAGCAATGTTTGTAATAGAAATTAGCATAAATAATTCACTTGAGCATAAGGAACAAATTAAGTGTAGTTTATTCATATAATAGAATACTATCTAGTACTTAAATAAACTAGAACTACATTTTTTCAAAATGGATGTATTTCAAAATATGCACAGTGACAAAAGGCTAATTGTATATAATATACATTATTTAAAGTTTCAGAACAAAAACCAATACTATATATTCCCTGCAGAGACTTTTATGTGTGTAAAAGTTTAAAAAACAAACCAAGTTTACACAAATCTCTGGAAGGAGAAAGGGGAAGGGATGGGGGTTGTGGAATTTTGGTTGTGTCTTTAATGTTTTACTTAAAAATGGGTATACAGCAATTGTGGCAAAAAACTAACATCTATGAAATCCGAAAAGAGAGAAAATTGATATACATTGTATTATTTTCTGTATGTTTTAAAATTTTTATAATTGAAAAATTTAGTTTTAGATAATCAATTTATACACAAGTTTTCAAAAATAATGGCTGAAACTAGTATATGTGAAGTTCTGTTCTGTCTGGAATTGGTTCCAGAGTTAAATATGGTACAATGATAAAAATCTGTATTCTCGTGACTACTTTTTTTTAAATGTTTATTTATTTTTGAGAGAAAGAGAGAGACAGAGTGTGAGCAAGCGAGAGGCAGAGAGACAGAAACACAGAATCCAAAGCAGGCTCCAGGCTCTGAGCTGTCAGCACAGAGCGCGATGTGGGGCTCAAACTCATGAACCATCAGATCATGACCCAAGCTGAAGTCAGACGTTTAACCAACTAAGCCACCCAGGCGTCCTAGTATTCTCATGACTTTTGAAATCAAGACAAATGTGAGGAAAGTAGAAACTTTTTTTAGAAAATGAAAATAAATATTAATTATCCAACATATTACCTGCTTCTCCTGAAGATGTTTCCTCAGTAACTAAGGGTAAGCCAGAAGCAAAGAAATCCATGATTGTTGCATAAATATCTGGTTTCAGTAAATTCCAGTCTAACTCTTCACTTTCCTGTAAATATTTAAAGGAAAATGCTATATTTCTAATCAAAAGCAAAGACTAATACAGAATAACACCCTGAATCTTTTAAGAATCGTTTCCTATATATATCCTATACTATGTAATAGCACTCATTTCTGGAGAACACATGTTAATTCCAGTTCTTAATAGATCTGGTTTATAATGACTTTTAGAAGATATAATCTTAGAACATTCCTCATGCATTTATTCATTCATTCATCAAACCTGTGTTAAGTGTGCTGGATATACCATGTCTTGTATAGGGGATAAAGATATTTTTTCAGTGGTGAAGAGAGTTAAAATACTGCATGAATTCTGTGTTTAGAGAGAATGATAAAGAGATTTCCCATTCTTTTAAAGAAAATAGGATACAGTTACTTGACCAAATATACAAGATAACCCCCAAGTATTCAAAGAATTCAACTTACTATCTTACTCAAGAGTAGAAGAAATCCAATGACACAACTGTAGAAGCAAAACATATAATATGGTGTCTTATCTATGGCCCTTGTGCTAGGGGGCTTGTGGACCTCCAACAAGCCTGGCATCCTTAAGAAAGAATACTTAATTATGTGACCTCTGTGTCGGGTCAACTACTTGATTCCATTAAAAAAAGGCAGGATTGGGGCACCTGGGTGGCTCGGTCGGTTGAGTGTCCAACTTCGGCTCAGGTCATGATCTCACAGTTCATGAGTTCAAGCCCCACAACAGGCTCGGTGCTGACAGCTCAGAGCCTGGAGCCTGTTTCGGATTATGTCTCCTCTCTCTGCCCCTCTCCGACTTGCACTCTGCCTTTCTCTCTCAAAAATAAATAAACATTAAAAAAAAAAAGAAAAGGATTATGGGGCACCTGGGTGACTCAGTTAAGTGTCCAACTCTTGATTTTGGTTCAGGTCATGATCTCACGGTTCATGAGATGGAGCCCCGAGCCCTATGCTGGGCTCTGCTCTGACAGCATGGAGCCTGGTTGGGATTCTCTTTCTCCTCTCTCTCTGTCCCTACTCCATTTGCACCTGCATTCTTTCTTTCTCTCTCTCTCTCAAAAATGAATAAACTTTAAAAAAAAAAAAGGATGGGATTATTAAATACCTAAATAGTACGAACATCTGAAAAGATAAAGGGAGCATGTTTTGTTTTAGTTTTTTAAAGGGAGCTCTTTAGGAGGAAAAAGTATTAGATGCAATCCATTTAGATTCTCAGGAGATTATCAGCTAGTGCCTATCCTTAAATACTATTAAAAATGAGTCTACATGCATAAAAGGGGCTATTTTTGTCATGGACTAAGAACCAACTTAGAGACAGTACACAGAAGACAAGATAAACGCGCACTGCTGTGGATATAAGAACAAAACTAGTGAGTTGCCTTAGTGATTGGGAATGGGAAATAGTTCTAGGTAACTTTTTAATAAATTATTTGGAAGATGGATCAGAGGGCTACCTCAAAATCTTCATCAAATAGTGGGCTCTAGGGGCATCTAGGTGGCTCAATCAGATAAGCGTCCACCTCAGCTCAGGTCACAATCTCGCAGTTCATGAGTTCAAGCCCCACATCAGGCTGTCTGCTATCAGCACAGAGCCTGCTTCAGATCCTCTGTCCCCCTTTCTCTCTGCCCCTCCTCTGCTTACATATGCTCCCTTTCTCTTTCTCACTCTCTCCCAAAAATAAATAAACATTTAAAAAAAATTTTAAATAAAAATAAATAATAGGCTCTACTGAATAGGGAAATATTGATAATAAAAAAAAGAAAACTATTCTGAAGTTGTCTACATGGGGGAAAAAAAAAGCAGTTTATTTATTTAGAAAAAAATAAGAGGCACCTAGCTGGCTCAGTTAGTAGAGTATGTGATTCTTGATCCTGGGGTCATGAGTTCAAGCCCCATGTTGGGCATAGAGCTTACTTAAAAAAAAAAAAATACTGAAAGTATCAAAGTTATTTCAAAGGATGGAAGAATAGAAAACTATCTTTACTCTGCTAAAGAAATGAATGATTCAGGGGCGGCTGGGTGGCTTAGTCAGTTAAGCATCCAACTTCAGCTCAGGTCATGATCTCACGGTTCACGGGTTTGAGCCCCATGTCAGGCTCTGTGCTGACAGCTCAGAGCCTGGAGCCTGCTTCGGATTCCATGTCTCCCTAATAAGCATTTTTTAATAAGCATTAAAAAAAATTTTTTTTAAAGGAATGAATGATTCACTTTAAATAAAGGGAAATGGGCAATAGCCAAAGTTATCAAGTAGATGAGATAGTCTATAATGAGGAAGGTAACTGAAAGAAAACAAATCTACTACTCTACCTATTAAATATCAATATATGCCCTAACTTAGATTATTTATTAGTTATATCATTTCACTTAAGGAAAAATAGTGGAAATTCCACTATTTCTAGAAAAATTCCAAAAAGAATTTATAATTTATAACTAAATTATAAACAAAAAAGGAAATAAAAGATGACTTATCAAAATCAAATCAAAGAAAAAAAACAACTCTGAAAGACATAATCACATGTTTTCATCTAAAAAAATTTTTATATGCCATGGCCTATATATAAAAGGACTAAAAAAAAAACTTGTTAAAATAAATACATAATTTGCCATTTATAAAATGAAGACAAGAATACCTAGTTCTAAGAATTAAGTTAGATAATATATATAAAGCACTTCTGCTATGTAAATGCCATACCAGACACGTTGGAAATATTAAACAAAAGCTGGTTGTCCCCCGACCCTTAAAAAATACCAAAGAAAGCAAATTAAAGAATAGTAAAGATAGGCCAGATGTCTCTAAACTGGTAAAGACATGGGATCAGTCAACACAGATTTACACACCACAATCCTTTTGACAGAAACCTGAAAATTTAATCTACAAAATCTTACATCATTGTTTCGTTCTACAAAAATTTCTCAAAGTGCATACTATGTGCCAGGCATTGTTCCAGGTGAATTTAACAAGATGGACAATCTCTATCTTTAAGGAGTTTACATTCCAGTATAGGAAAGACAGGTAATAAAATTAACCGAAAAAGAAAGTGACTAAGTGACAAGTACAACGAAGACAATAAACAGGGTAATGAGCTCCTGGACAGATGGCCACTTCAACTAATATGGTCAAGAAAGGACTTTCTGAGAATGTAGGGCCACTAACACTTTCAACAACAGGGAAAAACATTTTACAATCAGGATATCCGCAAGAACTATGGCCATTGGGATTGCCACGACGGAGGAAAACCCTAATTCTCCTCCACACATAAAGAGCTACAAGAGAATGCCGGACTATTTGTACCATGTCACTAAACCAGTCCACTGTTATCAGTCTGATCCGTGCATCAAGAACTCAGAGCAATCCTTTCAAATTGCTTAAGAAGAGTTAAATGGAAACTTTCGATTTTGACAAGATACTGAAAAGTGATTAAGTTCAGTGCATACATATCAACGAACAGATCTAAAAGTATACATAGTTCAAATTTAAACAATTCATTTCTCAATAATCTAGTAGACTTAAAAATGAAACCACCTCTTCTAGCAGATACCACTTCAGCTGTTGGATTGGGTAGCATATTTACATATTTTTTTGACACTCAGAGGTTAACCAAGTGCTACAGAACTACACAGTGCACTGCTCGTATTACAGCAGGATGTATAATGTGGGAGATGCCATGATGAAAAGAGCCCATTTCGAATGGAGACACATATTCATGCTGTTGGTCAAATACAGAAACATATAGTTTGATTATTTGTTTCTTTTTACTCTCTTACTTTAAATTAAGAACTAGTAAAATTATCAAAGCCACCAATAAAATTTCAATTATGAAATAAAAAAGGATTAGTAAAAAAATAATAATTGGAGCCTAAATTCTAGTTCTGCCCAGGTTGAGTCCTGGCCCTGCTGTAGGGTAGATATATAATCCTGGATGCTGCATTTAACCATCTGAAGCTAAAGTTTTTCTTTTGAAAAACAAGGGATTTGGATAATTTCAACTTGAAAATTCTACTTAATAATTAACTTGAGAAATGCGAGAAGTAAATTTAACTTGAGATTTTTGGTACCAATATGCATAAAATACATTAAGAAAGGAAATTCGGAAAGGAATGTTGGACTCGGAAAAAACTAGAAGAACTTCATATCTTATTTTATATAATCCTATGTTTACCTTTGTAACAGTGATGAAATCTGGTCCAAAAAAGACACTTTTTACTCCTTCAATCCTAAATAACTGCCTGTGAATAATAAAAAATAAGAGATAATAAAATGCTTTATTATAGAAAAGTTTAAACATAAAGGTGGAGAGAAAAGTAAAAGCATTTACATACCCATCACCAGCATGAACAATTCACAGCCAACAATTATCAATTCATGGCTAATCTTGTTTCATCCTCTTACCCTCTGATCTAGCAATTACTCTTAGGTATTTACCTAAGAGAAATGAAAACATGTTCCACAAAGATGTGTACATGGACCTTTATAACAGCTTTATTTATAAAAGCCAAAAAAATATCTGGACACGTCCATCAATTAGTGAATAACTAAACAGACTGTGTGTACCTGTACAATGCAGTACTACCCAGCAATAAAAAAGAATAGACTACTGGCACATGCAAAAACAAAGAGGACTCTCAAAAGCATTGTGCTAAATGAAAAGAAGCCAGGGCTGCCTGGGTGGCTCAACTGGTTAAGCATCTGACGTTGGCTCATGGTCTCATGGTCTCATGGTTCGTGAGTTTGAGCCCGACATCGGGCTCCACGCTAATGGTATGGAGCCTGCTTGGGATTCTCTCTCTCCCTCTCTCTCTCCCCCTCCCTTTCTCCACTCTGTCCTCACTTGTACTCTTTGTCTCTCAAAATAAATAAATAAACTTAAAAAGATATGTAAATAAAATAAATGGGGAAGGAAGGAAGGAAGGAAGGAAGGAAGGAAGGGAAGAAGTCAAACACAAAAGACTATATGGTGCCATTTATATGAAACTCTAGAAAAGGTAAAACTGTGGTGGCAGAAAGAAGATCAACAGTTACCAGGGTGACAGATGTGTGAACTAACTTTATTGCGGTAAGCATTCTGCAATACACATGTATATCAAGTCAGCACACTGTATACCTTAAATTTACACAATGTTTTACATCAATTATATCTCAGCAAAGCTGCAATGCATTGCCATGAAACAAAATAGTTACCAGGGTATGAAAATGAAACAAGAAGAATGAGTGCAAATAGAAATGAGGGATTTCTGCAGTGATAAAAATGTCCCTATGTTTTTATTTTAGTGGTAGTTATACAATTATATATATTTAACAAAACTCTGGACTGTACACTTAAAATTGGTGAATTTCATTTCATATAAATTATACCTCAATAAAACTAATTTTTAAAATCCTCTAAGATAGGAGGAAGGGAGGATTATAATTTGAAAAGCCCCTACGGGATTTTGAAATGCACCTTCCTTCCCACATCACTGATATATGTACCATACATACCTAGTATACACTCCAGAGCGATTTCCTTTTTCCCTTATCCCCTTTTAGGAATAAAAGCTGATATACTTCAAAAAAGGTTACAGTTTACCTTTTCTTTGTCTATCATTGAAAGAGTGTTACTGGAATTACTATTTTTTTTTGACGTTTATTTATTTTCTTTTTTTAAAATTTTTTTTTTTCAACGTTTATTTATTTTTGGGACAGAGAGAGACAGAGCATGAACGGGGGAGGGGCAGAGAGAGAGGGAGACACAGAATCGGAAACAGGCTCCAGGCTCTGAGCCATCAGCCCAGAGCCCGACGCGGGGCTCGAACTCCCGGACCGAGAGATCGTGACCTGGCTGAAGTCGGATGCTTAACCGACTGCGCCACCCAGGCGCCCCGACGTTTATTTATTTTCAAGAGAGAGAACAAGCAAGCACATATGCACACAGGAGGGAAAGGCAGAGAGAGAGGGAGACAGACAATCCCAAGTAGGTTCCCGCTGTCAGCACAGAACCCGATGCAGGGGCAGATCTCTCGAACTGTGAGATTATGACCTGAGCCAAAATCAAGAGTTGGACACTTGACCGACTGAGCCATCCGGGCGCTCCCTGGAATTACTATTTTTAAGTTATTTAGGAATTTGTCTGAAATGATGTCACCCAGGTCCTCTACACAACCATTCAACATTAAATTTATAAGAAGTTACAAGATATTTGGTTGCATAGTATGATCCAATAAACCCAAGCACAGACCTATAAGTAGGTCCTCTGATTGGCTCTGTAGATCTGCACTGTTAGCAAAGTTTTTTTTTTTTTCAAATGAAAGGACGGTGCGAAAAATCAACCCAATCTTTGGGCCATGTCAGTCAGGGGAACTGCTGTAGGCAAGAGTTCATAGGTTCTGTCCCTAAAGAAAGAAAAAGCTGGAAAGGTGTTTCAAATAGACTAAACATGCTTTGCCATTTAGGTTACTTTCCTTAGGACAATTACAACTCCTACAATGTCCAAGATATGACACCCAGAACTGAACACATATCCCAAACGTACTCTGACTTATTCAGAGCACAAAGACTGTTACCTCTCTTGAGCTGGACCCTAGGACTCTGTTAGATGTTTGGCTTTTTTGAGTACTGCATCATATCCAACAGAAATAACTGAAAGGTCAGATTCTTCCATCCTGTAATTGTGCTATTCATTTAAAAAATTTAAATAACACGGCTTAACATTTGTTCCTGTTAGATTTTACCTTACTTGCTTTACCCTATCATTTTAGCCTAGTGAAACTTCTTAAAAATTCCTCTGAATTTTGCCATGTAACATACAAACAATTCCTCCCACCTGAAAATTGATAATTTTATCATTATTAATGCTGCTGACAAAGAGAATTATTGAATAAACATGGCAACCACAGAAATACTACAGATACTAAGGATCTTCTTACCTGTCTCTAGAGACAGATTTACACTCGACTTACATTTCGTTGTCGTGTCCATAAGGATAGTGAGAAACAATTCAGATGCCTCTCTGAAGTAAGATACACTATCATTTACTCATTCATTCAGTTACTCATTCAACAAATATTTGAAAACTTGCTAAATATCTGACACTGTGCTAAACACCAGAGATACAATGATGAGCAAGACAAACTGGTCTCGGTTTTTCAGGAAGCTTACATTCTAGCCTAGAGCAAAAACATTCTCTGTTAAAACAACAAAAACGAGATTAGTTTTGCTTGACTGAAGATAATAAATTCTGTGAATCCAGGAAATGAGCTACTAATTTGAAAAGGGCTTTTGCCAACTGAACATCTGACAGAAATAATCTCCAACTTATCTGTAAGTGAACAGAGTCTTCTTACTTTTATATTCTTCCTAAATACAAAAATACATGAATTCATTCTTGATGCAAACATTTCAAACTATTTATATAAAGCGAAAATGACTCTTGACCAACTCCTCCCCCAAGTTCACTGTTACCAGTTGGGGGTACATTCTTCTAGACCTTTATGTTACTATATTTTTGTTTTGTGTTTTTTAGCTTTATATACATAATAATCACACTGTACTGTTTTTTTTTTAATGTTTATTTATTTTTGAGAGAGAGAGAGAGAGAGAGTGTGAGTGGAGGAAAAGGGAGAGGAAGACACAGAATCTGAAGCAGGCTCCAGGCTCTGAGCATCAGCACAGAGCCTGACGCAGGGCTTGAACTCACAAACTGTGAGATCATGACCTGAGCCGAAGTAGGACACTTAACCAACTGAGTCACCCAGGTGCCCTGTACTCACTGTTCTGCAACATGCCTTCTTCACTTAACTGTGTGTCTTAGAGGCCAGTCTGTGATAGTAAATGAGGGTTCTCCTCATCTTTTTTAATTACCTGCAGACTATGCATGAACAAAGTTTACTGAACTCTTCCTATTGATGAATATTTAGGTTGTTTCCAACAGGTTACCATTACCAACAAGGCTGTAAGGAAAGGAACATCCTTGTATCACCTTGTGTACATATGTGGATGTTGTCTAAAGTGGTTTTCAACCCCACTAGTAACTTGTGAAATCAATTAGGTATTGAACGGGACTTTAATACAACAGAATAGAATAAAGAGAACAAGGAAAGAAATAAGAACGTATTACACACTGTCAGGATGAAAATTGTCCCATTGAATACCTGTGTGTAATCTATCTAAATACATGTGTATATATGTACTGGGTTGTAATATAAAATGTTTCTTAGTGTCACCTGCATCAAAAAGTATGAAAAACAAATGCTCTAAGATATATTGTAATAAGTGGCATCTGTAGGTCAAAGGAAATGTGCATTTTTATTAATGAGAAATTAAAAAAAAACACACCTGAGATAAGCATATTTCTGGTTCCCATAAATAAGACATATAAAACAGCTGTGTGTACAGAAGTAGTTAATCTAAGCTTTACTTTCCAAATATTCCTGGCAATCAGTATCAGACTTACATTACCAAAAATTTTAATTGATGTGGACTCTAATATTTTTTTAGGTTTATTTATTTATGTTGAGAGAGAGAAAGAGAGAGAGTGCACACACACAATTGGGAGAGGAGCAGACAGAGAGAGGGATAGAGAGAATCCCAAGCAGGCTCTGTGCTATCAGTGCAGAGCCTGACACAGGGCTTGATCCCAGGAATCGTGAGATCATGACCTGAGCTGAAATCAATCAGATGCTTAACTGACTGAGCCACCCAGGCACCTCAGGACTATAATATTTCTTATTATAATGTCTCTAGCTATTATTAAAAAGAGGTTCATTCTAATAATTTTATCGTTTGTCCTTCATCTGACATACATTTAACATGTCTTAATCTAGTGAATTTTATTTTTTTTAATGCTTATTTTTTTATTTTGAGAGAGAGAGAGAGACAGACAGACAGACTGTGGGGGAGGCCAGAGAGAGAGGGGGACAGAGGATCTGAGGTGAGCTCTGTACTGACAGCAGACAGCTTGATGCAGGACTCAAACTCACAAACCGTGAAATCATGACCTGAGCTGAAGTCAGCCACTTAACCAAATGAGCCACCCAGGCACCCCTCTAGTGAATTTTAAGACGGTCTCCCAATGACTGGTCTTTAAAAAATTATGGCAAACCTGATAACTATTATTATTTATAGTTCTGAATGGAATATTTTAGAAACTATTTCATTTTGAAATATCTAAAAATTTAGCTATCCTTAGGGAAAAAAATGAACAAGTTTTCACTGTTTTTTTATAAACAGTTTTAAATATTCGGAATGGAAATTTATATTATCGTTTTAATAAATTTTTTTAAGTAAAAATACAAATTCTTATTTAGCCATGATATAGATCTCTCAAATACATCACTTTTCAAGGGTTCCCTAATATCAACTATTATTTTTCTTTATCTCTTACCTGAAAAGAAAATAAACATTCTTTACGTTGAAAACAGTGCAGTACACATAAAAATGCAATTACTAAATGAGGCTGCCTCACCCCCAAAGTCAGTTATGTTTCTTGGTAAAAGCAAATAAGAAATAGCAATATACCTAGCCAGAGGGGAGCGAAATGCTGCAGCTGGTGTGGGAAAATCCATGGTCCTTGTCTCAAGAACTGGTTTTCCTGGAATAAATTTTAAACTGTTGGGATTTGGGGTATCTTGTGTTTGAATAAACATGTATCTCACTAAAAGAGAAAAAAGAAGAAAGAATGTTATTCCAGAAAAAAACGGTAGTTAAGTTTATGGACTATGAAGTGCTCATTTTCAAAGAATCAAAAGAAGTAAAAAAAAGAAAATAAAGCTTTATTGTCCAAGCTGATGAAATAATTTTTAAAGACAACAATGAACTTTATCAATATAGGGTAAATGCATTGAATTTTATATTAATACTGATTATTTGGGGCTCCTCGGTGGCTCAATTGGTTAAGCGTCCGACTTTGGCTCAGGTCATGATCTCACGGTTCATGGGTTCCAGCCCTGCGTCAGGCTCTGCACTGACAGCTCAGAATCTGGAACCTGCTTCAGATTCTGTGTCTCCCTTTCTCTCTGCCCCCTCCCCCACCTGTACCCTGTCTTTCTCTCTCAAAAATAAACATTAAAAAAAATTTTTTTTAAAGAAAAGAAAATAAGGCTTTATTGCCCAAGAAGCCAAAATAATTTTTAAAGACAACAATGAACTTTATCAATATAGGATAATTGCACTGAATTTTATATTAATACTGATTATTTAGTTTTGTTACTCAACACTTTCTACCAATATCCTACTTTAAAAAAATTTTTTTTTAATGCTTATTCATTTTTTGAGAGACAGAGAGAGAGAGAGCGCATGAGCAGGGGAGGGGCAGAGAGAGAGAGACACATAATCCGAAGCAGGCTCCAAACTCTGAGCTGTCAGCACACAGCCCAACGCAGGGCTTGAACCCACAAACAGTGAGATCATGACCTGAGCCGAAGTTGGCCACTTAACCAACTGAGCCACCCAGGGATCCCAGCAGTATCCTACTTTTAATGAGGAAGGCATATCATCATTCCAGAGTCTTAAATGTATTTTATTTGTTGACTTAGTACTAATGGCTATCATAATCATAAATCATCATCACCATGATATTAAAGACAATAAAATGTTAATTCTTTTCTTTCCAAAGTGCTTCCATTCTTTTATTTTATTATTATTTTTTTAAATGTTTATTTATTTTTGAGAGAGACAGAATGAGAGTGGGTTGGGGCAGGGAGAGAAGGAGGCGCAGAATCTGAAGCAAGCTCCAGGCTCCGAGCTGTCAGCACAGAGCCCGATGTGGGGCTCGAACTCACAAGCTGTGAGATCGTGACCTGAGCCGAAGTCGGACGCTCAACCAACTGAGCCACCCAGGCACTCCTCCATTCTTTTATTTCTTTAAAAAATGTTTACGTATTTATTTTGAGAGAGAGCACAGGCATGTGCATGTGTGCACAAGGTGGGGAAGGGCAGAGAGAGAGGGAGAGGAATCTCTAGCTGGACTGTGGACCCAATGTGGAGCTAAACTCCAGAAACCATGAGATCATGACCTGAGCTGAAATCAAAAGTCAGATGCTCAACTGACTGAGCCACCCCAGAAGTTACTGGTTACCATTCTTTTAAAGACAAATTTATAATAGTAACTAATATTTTTTGTGTATGTATTTACTACATGCCAGAGACAGGGCTGAGTGCTTTATATATATTTAAGCCTTTAATAATACTATGAAGAACCCCTATTACAGTAAAACCTTGGTTTGCAAGCATAATTCATTCTGGAAGCATGCTTGTACATCAAAGCAAATTTCCCCATAAGAAATAATGGAAACTCAGATGATTCGTTCCACAACCAAAAAAATATTCATATAAAAATGATTATAATACTGTAATATAATACAAAATAATACAGAAAATACAAAATATAAGGAAAAAATAAACAAATTAACCTGCACTTACCCTTGAAAACCTTCGTGGCTGGTGTGAGGGAGGAAGGTTATTGTGTAGAATGACTTTCACTATCACTAACAGAATCACTGAGCTGTCTACTGGCTGAATGGAATCTTTTTCTGCCTGGGGGCCAATGTATATGCTCACACGGATGTTGACTACAGTACAGTATTAATAAATTCTTGTCATATACTGTATTTAATGTAACTGGCAATAAAGCAGCCGAGGAAAGGTCTATATCTGCAGGCAGCCTGACCTAGGATGAAGCAAAGCATTCCTAAGCTTACTCTTGTATGGAAAAGCAAAGGACTGTCCCTAGGTGCTTTGAAGTGACAAAAAGTACACTAGTGCCAACTGTGGGCCCCTCCCAACGTTCTGAAAAATCATTGATTTCTGCCAAACACCACGGCCTGAGACTGAGCATCTGAGCATGGGAGACGATCACTCACAATCCTGCAGTGAGAGAGAGAGAGAGAGAGAGAGAGAGAACTACTGGCTCAGTTGTGATCATGTGACGTCTGGCGTCATGTACTATACTCATATTGCAAGACATCGCTCGTTTATCAAGTTAAAATTTATTAGAAATGTTTGCTTGCCTTGCACAACACTCACAGAACAAGTTACTCACAATCCAAGGTTTTACTGTATTCCCATATTACAAATGAAGAAACTGAAGCTTACAGTTAAGTAATTTGCCCAATGGTAGAGTCAGTGACATTATAAATTATCATGAAAGTGTAAATCTACGTGAATTACTTTCTGGAATATTTTTAACTTATCTTTACAGGTTCTTCTTTGCTTCTTCTAGGGCCAAGAAGGAATTAAGAATGAATTCATTAAAGGAGTAAAAAATGAACAGAATCTTCACTCTCCTACCTTGCTATTATGATAATAGCTTTGTAGGACAAAAGATAGTACTGGGGTTTTAATAGTCTTAAAACTACTAAACAGGTCCTGATTATTTATTATGAAAATAAACCTTCCAACCAAAACAAGACAATTCTCATCTTAGAGCAGTATACTGAAATAGATTAATTTATTTAATAGTTATCATGTGCTGGGCCACGATGCTAAGCACTCTCTGTGAATTACATAATTTAATCCTTCCATTCTCTCAAGGAAACACTGTTTTTATCCTATTTTATAAATAAGGAAACTAAAGCTCAAAGTCACTCAGCTAATCAAGAGACAGAGACAGGATTCAAGCCCCACCAATCTCCTACCATGGACTTGCTTGACCACTATACATACTGCCACTCCACACTTAGTGTCAAGCATTCAGAGGAAAATACATTTAAGATCAGTCTTCCTATCCTGTCATAATCCTCATATCATACATCTAAGGAAAAGCAGTAAAATATCAAAAAGCAACAGTTTTATTTTTTTTTTAAGTTTATTTACTTATTTTGAGAGAGAGAGAAAGCGTGAGTCTGCTTCAGATTCTGTGTGTGTGTCTCTCTCTCTGCCTCTCCCCCACTCATGCTCTGTCTCTCTCTCTCTCTCTCTCAAAAGTAAATAGACATTAAAAAAAAAAGAAAGAAAGGACTATCACCAATTTCTATAAATATAAAGACAACAAGCTTCTTTTAACGTTGGTTATGACCAATCATTTGGTAAGGCCTTTCTTAATAATTTATTGGTAACCAAAATCTCTGCACACATTAAACACTGTACCACAATATTTGAAGAATTAAATCTGGCATCTTTCTTTAAAAGCTTTTATTTGAGAGAGAGAAAGAAAGAGTACACAAGTGGGGGAGAGGGGCAGAAGAAAAGAGAGAGATAGAGAATCTCAAGCAGGCTCCACACTCAGCTCAGAGTCCGACATGGGGCTCGATCCCACGACCCTGGGATCATGATCTGAGCTGAAATCAAGAGTTGAATGCTCAACCAACTGAGCCACCCAGGCACCCCATGGCATTTTTCTACTCAGTCCATTTGTGTACAACTATACACGCAGTAAGAAAGGTTTTTAGAAATACTTGAAGGTAATAACTGTAAACATGGGGCACCTGGCTGGCTCAGTCACAAAGGCATGCCACTCTCAATCTGAGGGTCATTCAACCCCCATGTTGGGTGTAGAGATTACTAAAAACATAAAAACTTTAAAAAAACTATAAATGTAAAAAAAAATTTAGGACAGCATAATCTATATATACTTTTTGAAGTAGAAAATATATGATAACACAACATAAACTTTCTCTCTTGACAATGAGCAAAGCTATTTCAAAATAGTAATTTGACTAGGCATTAACAAAATCATTCCAATTATAGTCTAAACTGGACTTAATTTGGTATTTCAGAAGTGACACCCAGGTCCATCATCCAGAAAGATACCCCTGAATGTGTCATAAGGGTTCCAACAAAATAGACTGGTCTAAAATAATTTTCCTATTATGCTTGGTCTAATAGGTAATAGGTAGGCAGAAGCTCTTCCAAAACTATAGATGTATGGTGCTTAAAGTTAGTATCAAAGACTATGATCAGTGGGTTTCCAATTTGAAAAGCATGAGGACCACATAATTCCACCCTACAAAATTTAAAAGTCCAATTAAAGTAGCTTAACATGCTGAGTTACTATTTATGCCTAAATTTTCATTCTGTGATTCAAGGAGACATGCAAGGTTCTCCTCTTCTTGCCCCAATATACAGGGGACGTAAGGTCTCTTATCTACCCAGATCTAGATCATGTGGTGAGCCAGAGTCAGCCACCTGCCAGAGTACAGCCACAAGGTGTTCAAGGCAGTGATAGAAATGGGAGAGGGCCCAAGAGCTAAATCCAAACTCTTATAGCTCCATAAGTACACAAAGGCACAGATTTACACAGACACAGAGAGACAGCTCCCAAGGTTCCCTAACCACATGACACTGGTCACAGTTCAATAATTTTCAAATCCTGTCTTCATTATTTCCAATATTAACAAAAAGAAAAGAAAAAAAGCATGTAACATCAACAAAATTATCAAGAAAGCCATAGTTAATTGATTTGGATGCAAAAAAAGAAAAATTACATCGAAAGTACTATTTCCTGAAGCCTCGATGAAAGCTAGAAATTTACTGATTTTAGGTGCATTCTTGTCAAAATAAGGAGGGCAGGAGCTTAAAATACATACAAGTTTTTTAAACAAACCCATTTGTAACTTCTTTTTATATTTTCATTTCAGAAATCATTTCCTGAACAATGCTCCAGAAGATGTGTTACACAAGATACCGAGATTTCATAGATCTATTGGACACTGTGCTCAGGATTCTTGAAATCTAATGCCAAGCATACCTGTAACAGTCAAGCATGAAGTTATGATACAAAACAACGCCATGTTCTTTTGTGCATCTGAATAGGAAATTTACAAACTCTCGTCTTTTATGATCCACAAAATTTTGAGCATAGTTTCATTAGTTTCTGAAACATAATTTGTTTTTGTTTTTTTTTTAATTTTTTTTTTTCAACGTTTATTTATTTTTGGGACAGAGAGAGACAGAGCATGAACGGGGGAGGGGCAGAAAGAGAGGGAGACACAGAATCAGAAACAGGCTCCAGGCTCTGAGCCATCAGCCCAGAGCCCGACGCGGGGCTCGAACTCACGCACCGCGAGATCGTGACCTGGCTGAAGTCGGACGCTTAACCGACTGCGCCACCCAGGCGCCCCAACATAATTTGTTTTAAAGAGATGAAATTTTACCTGTGTTACATAAGGTTGCAGGCAGTGGGAAAAGTGGTCTTTGTACACACTGATGCAGAGGCTGTTTTGTCATGGTATACAGATTCATCATAGGACAGAATCTACATTTAAAAACAAACAAAAATGACATTTCAAGAGATAATCTTTTAAGCTCAGTTTCTACTTCTTATACACACACACACACACATATATATAAATAATGAAAATAACAACAAAGCTGAATTTTCATTCTCCATCCACATTATTTCCCCTTCTTTAGGCAAGCAATATCTGCAAACAATTTAAAAACATGAGCTCAAATGGAAATTTATAGTCTTGATAACTGAGTGTACACAGGACTGTGCAATATCCAATGTAAGAAACAGAAATGCAACTACATTTGTGATTTATAACCTGGATTCCCAGACTCTTAGCTATGCATGAAGGATGCAAAGAACTACCAATTGCTTTTTTCCTTCTTTTCAAACTTTAAAAAAACTAGGTGATAGAGTCACATGGTTCAAAATTCAAAGGGAACAAAAGTAAATACTTTGAAGTCTCCCTCCCTTTTCTGTCTCTACCATCATGCTTTCCTGGAGAGAACCAATACTACCTGTCCTGAAAGGTATCTCAATACTTCAAAAAGTCTAACAGAAAGTGTACTATTCTCCTCCAAACCGCTAAAGAAGGTAATAATCCATATATGCTTTTATTTTTTTTTAAGTTTATCTATTTATTTTGAAAGAGAGAGAGAGAGAGAGAGAGAGAGAGAATCCAAAGCAGGCTCCAGCTTTCATCACGGACCCCGATGTGGGGCTCGATCCCACAAACTGTGAGATCATGACCTGAGCCAAAATCAAGAGCCAGACGCTTAACACACTGAGCCACCCAGGCTCCCCTATATATATGCTTTTAGACTGGAAACCTCTTAAGCCAGTGTTTGTAACTTTGGTTATTTCTCTGTGATAGAGAAGTACCAATTGGTTATTTTTTCACGGTTTTAACAAATTAAAAATGAAGGGAGAAGGGAAAACAAATATTACCAAAAAAGGAAAAAAAAAAAACTTCAGTAAAAATTTTTAGAAATCTGATGCAAGTTACTTTAAAATCCAGTTTACTTTAGAATACTATTGCTATCAGGATGCCTGGGTGGCTCAGTTGGTTAAGCATCCGACTTGGGCTCAGGTCATGATCTTGCAATCTGTGGGTTCAAGCCCCACATCAGGCTCTGTGCTGACAGCTCAGAGCCTGGAGCCTGCTTCAGATTCTGTCTCCCTCTGTCTCTGCCTCTCCCCCACTTGTACTCTGTCTCTCAGAAATGAATAAACATTAAAAAAAATTTTTTTTAAAGAATACTATTGCTTTCTTCACAGTTTTCATTTCACAGCAGTTGCTAAAGAATTTTAAATATATACATGATCACTTAAAAGTATTTTCTCTGATTATTTTTATCTGCACACTCATTAAGGGAAGGGGTGTCTCCATTTCTGTGCCCCTCAGCAGCAAGCATGACGGATGGCCTCAGTTCTTCATTTCTAAAATGAAATATTCACAGCTACCTCAAAGACTGAGCCATAAAAGGATCCAGATAATCCATGTAAAGTGCATACATCAGTGCCTAGCCTTGTAGTTAGAGTTCAGTAAATGTTGGCTACCACTATTATTATGTGATAGGTGCTCAATTAATTACTGAATGAGGTTTAAGGCTTGGGGTGAAAACATTTTTATCCATAGCTCACTGCCTAAATCTTGACTATGCTGGAATATGGGAATACACACTGAAGACCGGTATTCTTATCCCTTAGGCCCACAGAAAAGGCAACAGAATGGATGGATACTGTGACACAGATGGGTTTAAAGTGACAAATAGTAAAGGAGAGGGGGGGCCTCGGTGGCTCAGTCGGTTGAGCCACCAACTACTCTTGATTTGGGCTCAGGTCATGATCTCAAGGTTCAGGAGATGGAGCCCAGTGCCAGCCTCTGCACTGGCAGCATGAAGCCTGCCTGGGATTCTCTCTCCCTCTCTCTGTCCCTCCCCTGCTCATATATTCACTCTTTCAATCTCTCTCTCTCTCTAAATAAATAAACTTAAAAAAAAAATAGTAAAGGTAAGTTAAATTCTTCCAGTAAGACATCTACCAAAACAGCACAATGGGATAGTAGGTGACTAACAAATCTTTCAGCAAACTTAATGCTTTTAAATTTCAAGGACATCGTTAGCACTAAAATCCCTAACATTCACTGGGTGAAACCCTGTAGGCCCTTTTGTCCTTATGTTCCAGTGGCAAAATCAGGGTTCGACACCTACTTAAGTTATCAACACTTTTCATCTAACCAACGTTGACAGATGTCACTGGGAGGCCAAACTCAAAGGCGGGTTGTACAAAAGGGGAAAAAACAAGGCAACAGAGTGGCTCTAGGTGATACGGAGGAAATCTAGGGGTCTAGATTCTCATCAGAGTTCCATCACTTAGAAGCTATATGACCTCATACAGGTCACGTCCCCTTTTCTGGGCCTACTGAGAAAATGAGGAATTGAGGTATTTTCTCCCATTCTGTAGATATTTTGATTTGTGTTTAAAAAGCAGAGGGACTGCACATGATGGAAAGGCTGGAGGGGACCACACTGATTTTTAAAATATCTCCTCCGTGGGGTCTCTGCAGCCAGTCTCTGCGGGCCTCCCCACCGCAGGGATTCAGGCGCCGGATTTCAGCGCCTGGGATCGGGCGCCACAGATCCCGCCCGAAGTGAGGGCGCAGCGCCGCCTCACCGATAGGCGCCCACCTCGGGGCGAGACCCCCAACTGAAGCGACGGGGGCGCACCCGAAAGCTCGGTCAGGGACACTTCTGCCCACCCCGCTGCGGGGGCAGCGGCCACTCCGCTGGTTAACTAAGCCCGGCGGCACGCCTGTGCGGAGCTCCTGGCTCGTCACCTACCGCCTACACAGCCTTGCGGCTGCAGCCGCAGCTCCCCAACCCAGCCGGGCCGCCGCTGCCATCTTAGTCCGAGTGCGCAGCAAGTGGGGCAGCTCTCGCCGCTTCGCCGACTGGCGGAAGCCCCGCGCAGGCGCAGGCCGGCCAGGAGCGGGACAGGCTCCGTGGAGAGCGTACCCTGCCGGCGGCGGGCGGTGCTGCTGCGGGTGGGACGGGAACCTTGCTCCCGGCTCCCGGCAACCATTGCCCACCTACACAGTAAGCCCGGACCAGGGCTGGGAGAAGCCCCGGAGACGCTTGCGCAGGCGCCCTAGGTAAGGCACGACTCAGCACACATGCGCGCAGCAGTGCTTCGCTTTTCCTGCTGGATGGGAGCTTCTGCCGAAGGATGCGTGCACCACAATGTTGCTCTCCAACCGTAAACCTGCCCATTGCCATTAGTAGGATCCTGCTCACCCTCGAGTCCCAGCTCAATGACTGCGTCAAAAGACTCCCCGGAGCATGCCCTCGAAAGAGTTGTCACCTTCAGCGAGATGCCTGCTCTTCTCCCTTGGGGCTCTGGTTGGTTCTCTTATCCTTCTGTTAGGCTGGGCTTATAGACCCACTCATCTTGGACCAGTCCCTACAGGACTCACCTCCTGCAGTGCTGCCCTTTGCTTTATAAACATGAGTATTTGACTAGCTTCCAGAGCCAAGTGCAAAAGCCTATTAACTACTCTTCCAGAACTTTTCTTGAGTATTTCGCTTTCTCCAGGACAACGGTTCTCAAGATGTAGACGGGGGGCAACAACAGATGGGAACACATTGGAAATGCAAATTAGCAGGCCGCGCCATAAACCCATTGAATCACAGTCTCTGGAGGTGGGGTCCAGTCTCTGTTTTAATACGACCTTCTGCTAAAATTTGAGAGCCACTGCTCTAGAAGGTAAGCACAGTACTGGTTTCTGGACCAGAAACAACACACCTATTGTTGGACAGATTGAAGCCACAGGCACAATAGCCTTTGTGGTTTCTATGGCCCAGAGAAGTGTCCAAGAGGGTGGGTGGGGCTGCAGGCCTGCTTTAGGTGTGGGTTTGGACACCGAGCAGGCTGTGCTTCCTTAGTGCAGTTTACATTCTGGAGGCCACAGGTTGGCTTCCAATTGCTGGTTCTTCGCAGAACATTCATTCTAGACCTCAGTGCAGTCCAAGGCTTGCCCCCTTTCTCTCTTTTAGATCCTGACTGAAGTGTGACTTTTCCACTCAGGAACAGGCCCTGGGTAGGGGCCAGTCTTTCTTCCCTATCTTTAATTTCCTTCCCAAAAAGAAAACTCCTGCCTTGCTCCAAATCTGCCTCCAGCCACCACTCTCTCTTTTCTTCCCTTCAGAGCCAAATGGCATAAAAAAGTTGTCTACACTTTTAATCTCTAGTTTTTCACCTCTCACTCAAACCACTGAAACCAGTTTCTGTGTCCCAATATTCCCCCACTCCCACCCTGGCTGCTCTACTCAAGACTGCTCACAACATCCATGTTGCTATACCTGAATAATCCTTCTCAGTTATTACCTTTCTTGACCCCTGGAACATCGAATGCTGAAGATTTCTCCCGCCTTTTAATAATCTCTTTCCTTGGCAACACAACTGCCAATTTTTCTTACAACTTTAATGGTTACTCCTCTGTCTCCCCCTGCAAGGTTTCATCTGCCAGCCTCTTAAATGTTGGTGCTTTTTGGGACCTCCTTCCAGGCACTTTTCTTTCCCCATTCTTTTGTGATTGAAAAACTTCAGGAAGTTTATACCAGTTAGCATTTCTTTTTTTTTTTTTAATGTTTTTTTAAATTAATTTATTTTTTAATTTACACCAAGTTAGTTAGCATATAGTGCAACAATGATTTCAGGAGTAGATTCCTTGATGCCCCTTACTCATGTAGCCCATCCCTGCTCCCACAACCCCTCCGGTAACCCTCTGTTTGTTCTCCATATTTAAGAGTGTTTTATGTTTTGTCCCCCTCCCTGTTTTTATATTCTTTTGCTTCCCTTCCCTTATGTTTATCTGTTTTGTATCTTAAATTCCTCATATGAGTGAAGTCATATGATATTTGTCTTTCTCTGACTAATTTCACTTAGCATAATACCCTCTAGTCAGTTAGCATTTCAATCAGCCATCAGAATATGTGTTTCTTGCCCTTACAAAAACTGGATTAAAAAAAAAACAAACCTTTGCCGAATATTGGTTATTTACATTAATGATGTAGTGAAAAATAAAAGTTTAGAAACTGCATACAGTATGATCCCATTTATGTAAAATTATTTGTGTACATATTTGCATAGAGGTGCCAGTTTCCTCTCTTTTTCCCTTTCCCTGGCTGTTTTCAGTTCCTTAATATGTCAAATTATTTCCCACCTCAGTGCCTTTGCACAAATTGCTCCCTCTGTGGGGAATGCCTCCCTCCTCCCAACTCTCTCTATCTTTTCTTTTCCTTTTCCCCTCCTTTTTTTTTTTTTTTGAATACCTTGTATTAATTCCCCCTGGTCTGAATATAAGGTAGGGATATTTTCCTTAAATATCCTACCTTAGGTGGCCTTTCCTGATGCTTCTTTTTGTCCCCATTGAAATAGTCTCCTCTGTTATTCTCTCTCAACACACAGTCTCCTTTTCCTTCATAGCGCATTATCACAATTTAAAATCATGAATTTGGGTATTGATTTTTCTAATGATACTTTTCCCTGCTACACCCTCAACTTTAAGAATGGCATGTCTGTCTCTTTACTCGTGTACCCTAGCTCCTAGTATAAAACCTGGCACATAGTAGGTGGTCAAAAAAAGAACTAATTGAGTGAATGTATGTCGTCACCTGAACCCTTTGTCAAATCCAGTACACACATTCAATCCATGTGATGACTGTGCAGACAGCAGAAAGAGAGGGCCTGGCCTCATTCACCCCTTACCTGGTACTGTGCCAAAGCAGGGTGTAGCATCTAGGGAGAGGATTGTAACCACTGGCACATGAAACTGGGGACAGCAGCCAGGTGGACAACTCAGGAACAGATGTGAAACAGCCTTCATTTTTTCCCCCAAATATCCTAGAGGGAGGGTGACTCTTTTAGGAAAAAGTAAAACTACTACTTGAGATATCTGTATCTATTTATGCTACCCTTTTTCTCTCCCACCATCTCTACACCACACATGCACACACACACACACACACACACACACACACACACATACACATACACACATTCATTCACCATGATAATCAATAAACAACTGATATTTTCCCTAATACCATTTCAATAAGATGTCAATTCTGTTTTAATTATTCCCTGAGAAGATTCCCAGACCATGTGACATGGGCCAAAAAGTCATTTATTTACTCATTCGCCATTTATTCAATAACTATTTTTTAAGGACGAAACTTTCCATTTCGATGACATGAATGGAGCTAAGGAGTATAATGCTAAGTGAGATAAGACAGTCAGAGAAAGACAAATACCATATGATTTCATTCATATGTGGAATTTAAGAAACAAAAACAAAGAGAAGAAAAAGAGACAAATGAGACAGACTGTTAATTATAGAGAACAAACTGATGGTTACCACAGATAGGAGGGAAGGATGACTTAAATAAGTGATGGGGATTAAGGAGTACATTGTCATGATGAGCACAGGGTTATGTATGGAGTGTTGAATCATTATATTGTATACCTGAAACTAATATAACACTATGTTAACTGGACTTAAAATGAAAACTTTTGAAAATGATTAAAAAATAACTTTTTAAAATGTTTATTTTTTGAGAGAGACAGAACATGAGTGGGGGAAGGGCAGAGAGAGAGAGAGAGACAGACAGACAGAATCTGAAACAGGCTCTAGGTTCTGAGCTGTCAGCACAGAGACTGACACGGGGCCCAAACTCAAGGACCTGATCGTGACCTGAGCTGAAGCTGGACGCTTAACCACTGAACCACCCAGGTGACCCCAAAATAACTATTTTTTAAATAATTAATTTATTTTTAAAATTCAAGTACATTTTTTTAAAAAAAATTTTTTTTTTTCAACGTTTATTTATTTTTGGGACAGAGAGAGACAGAGCATGAACGGGGGAGGGGCAGAGAGAGAGGGAGACACAGAATCGGAAACAGGCTCCAGGCTCTGAGCAGTCAGCACAGAGCCCGACGCGGGGCTCGAACTCACGGACCGCGAGATCGTGACCTGGCTGAAGTCGGACGCTTAACCGACTGCGCCACCCAGGCACCCCAAAATTCAAGTACATTTAACATATATTAGTTTCAGTGTACAATGTAGTGATTCAACAGTTTTATACATCAGTCAGTGTTCGTTATGATAGACATACTCTTCATCCCCTTCACCTATTTCACCCATCCCCTCACCCACCTGTCCTCTGGCAACCAACAGTTTGTTCTCCATATTTAAGAGCCTATTTTTTGTTTTTCTCTTTTTCCCTTGTTCATTTGTTTTCTTTCAATAACTATTGAATGCTTTCTCAATTATGGTCCCAGGCTCTATGCTTTATACTAGGGATTGAGGCAGACGATGCTAGATGCCTTCCAATAATCACCTTCCCCTTCTTCTTTACTAGCCAACACTGACTTTACTCAGGTGGCAATGTGTCCAATCTAATAATGATAATGATGATAACAATAATAATAATAATTCTAACCTCTCTTGCAACTAGGGCTTGTCATGTGGCCCAGTTCCATCCAATGAGACAAGTGTGGAAGACTGTCAGAAATGTCTGAAGAGGTCTTGCTTTCCTGCTGTAGGTGCTGGCCCTTCCTCCTGCTTGCACGGGGTGGGAATACTGGAGTCAAGGCAGCCACGCTTCAGCCATGACATCCCTGAGGAAGTGAACCAACAACTACCAGCAACCACCATCTTCCAGACTTCTTGTCGCATGAGAAAAAATTGGCCACAGTTTTGTCGATGCCACTGGAGTCAGGTTTCCTGTTACTTACAAATGATCAAAATCCTTGGTTCGAGGCTACAAAGATGAGCAAAACAATTCCTGGTCTCAGGGAACTCCTAGAGGGGAGATGCTGTAAATCAATGAAGGCAGCCCTGGGGAACAAGGGCTACCCAAGGGCTATGTCGAGGGTCCACTGGTGGCAGGTAAGAGAAGTGAATGACGATTTCTGGGTGAGACGATGGCAGGAGGAAGGCTTCACATAAGAGGAACTCGTTGTGTTGGGTGTTTAAAGAGAAATAAGACTAAGGTGCTCCTGCCATGGACGGCAGTGCCAGTGCAGACCTGGACCACCAGCACTGAGTCCAGGTTCTGCTGCTCACACTGGTCTCACTAGACTGTGAACCGCACACAGGCGCTCCAAGTTTATCTTCTTCTTGATTCTGTTCCCAGTGCCTGGCATTTAAGAGAGGCTCAAAATATACTTGCTGAATTGAAACCTCTCTGAAGTCCCATAGTCACCTTCTACCATATTTTATTCCATTAGTCTGCTAATTATTTAAAGTCATTTACTCCCCCTAGAAAGTATACCACACAAGGGTGCCTACCTTGGTAACTGAGATATCTCATCTGCCTAGAACAACGCTTGGCGCACAGTACGTACTCAACAAATACCTGTTGAGTGAATGAGCCCTAACTTTACTGATCTGCAAAATGTGGATAACAATATCTATCAAAAATGGTCAAGTGGATTAGAGAAAAATGCATGTCGAGTGTCTTGCACCGAGCTTGTCATATGGGTAGGTCTAACAACGCTATTGTCTTCTCCTATAAAACTTTGAGACCCACTCCTGACACGTCTATAAGCAACAACACCTGAGGTCAGCAGCCTAGTCTGTTCTTCCTAGAACAGGTTTGAGCATTTCTGGGGGCCAATGTGGCAAGTTCCAGCAGATAAATGTTTACCTGAGGCATTGGAAAGCCTGCCAGGAAAGAATTTGTCCTGGGAAAGAATTCCTCTCTGGGAAAAAGTCAGTATTCAAAAGTTTGATTCATGGGGCACCTGGGTGGCTCAGTTCATTAAGCATTCGACTCTTAATTTTGGCTCAGGTCATGGTCTCATGCTTCATGGGATCAAGCCCTGCATTCTTTCTCTCCCTCTCTCTCTCTCTCTCTGCCCATCCCCACTAGTGCTCTCTCTCTCTCTCTGTCTCTTTCTCTCTTAAAATAAATAAATAAACAAACATTTTTTTTTTAAAGTGTGATTCAAGATCAGTGAACCTTGCTGTGCAGACGGTCTTTGGTCTAACACCCATGGACGCTGCCTGAGGCCCAGGAAGGGGGCTTGAAACCAAGGTGACACACAAAATAAGAGAGCTGCTTTGTTAAAACATCCAAGACTGTGTCTAAGACTGTGTGAGCCTTGAGCCCTGGGTCATGCGGCTTTATTAGCAGGCTGCAGCAACCCGTCTGGACAGGAGTAGTGGGAGGATTCTACATGGTGGGTGCCTTGGCCTTCTGGGGCTGATTTGGCAGCAAGTTGCAGAGCAGTTGAAGTAAATATGTAAATGATAGCAGAACAGAATCTGTTCCAAGCACATGTGATCCCAGGAATAGCTGGAAAGAGATGTAGGTCATTAGAGTTTCTACAGAGATGGTAGGGACAGAGAAATATTGTAATGTGGCCCTAAAGTTTCAAGAAATGTTGAAGAGGTAACAACAGAGATGATGCCATCTCCCCCTCCTCTTCCTCACACCCCTCCTCCTCCTCCTTCTTTTTGGAGATAATACCTTCTAATTATCACTCTAATTACATATAGCTCTCTCTACTCTCTGGTTTGTTGCTTAAGAGAAAAAAAATCTGTTCCTTTTTCTTAAAAATTCTAGAATACACATGTTATTTTTTTATCTTGAGAGAGTGGGGAAGGAGCAAAGAGAGAAAGAGAGAATCACAAGCAGGCTTCTCTCACAAACTGTGAGATCGTGACCTGAACCACTGGTATAAACATTTTAAAAACAAAAGTCGTACTACTTTCGAATTTCCCCATATCACTATACAAGCCTTGGAATTCCTCTGCTGTTTTATGCTCAAAGGCTTATACCAACAGCCACCAAAACCTGGGCTTCCTTTATCATACTGCACCTGTCTGCTTTCATCTCCAAAGCCAGGAAAGTGTCCTTAGATTTGAGATCTGTGAGGAAGAGAAGACATGTGGGTCATTTGGGTTTGTTGCTGTGTATATGTAGCCATAGGAGCTTGGCTTCTGGCCATGCAGGGTGTGCCCTGTATAATAACCCTAGGGGCCACGGTAACATAGGCCTCAATGTGAATCACACCCCCTGAAGTTGTGCACCATAATACCCTGTGTCACAGGATATGGGCTGGGACTTTTCCTGTTGTTTTAGAGTTTTGGCTAAAGCCTCAAAGTCAAGGACATTGGATAATAAGGGCTCCAACATTTTAAAGTGATTAGAGACAACCCTGTGGGCTTCCTAAAAGATGCAGAAAAATGGTGACCACCCCCCCCCCCCCCGCAACTCATCCTGGCAGGCCAACTGAAAATCATTTTATTTATTTATTTATTTATTTATTTATTTATTTATTTATAACATATTTTTTGTAATGTTTTATTTATTTTTGAGAGAGAGTGGGGCGGGGAGGGGGAGAGAGAAAGGAGACACAGAATCTGAAGCAGGCTTCAGGCTGTGAGTGGTCAGCACAGAGCCCAATGTGGAGCTCAAACTCACAAACCATGAGATCATGACCTGAGCCGAAGTCGGATGCTTAACTGACTGAGCCACCCAGATGCCCCTGAAAATCATATTTTAAGGCCCCAGGGTGCCCACAAGGAGTGTGGTATCTCATCTACTGGCCGCAGGCTTCCTGAACTATAGGAACTCTGGGTCTGCCTCTCCAGTTACTTGGGTAAAACATGGTGAGGGAGTCTTTGGAGTATCCCCAGGAGTTTAGGGGGTGAAGCCTAAAGATAGGCTATCGGGAGCCTCCCACAATGGCACAGCCAAGAGGGAAGGAATAGGGGACCAGCTTGCACTCCTGACATTTGGAGGGACAAGGATGCAGGACTTTCCATGGAACAAGGAGATGCTGCAGAAGTGAGCCAGGTTGGGGCGCCTGGGTGGCGCAGTCGGTTAAGTGTCCGACTTCAGCCAGGTCACGATCTCGCGGTCCGTGAGTTCGAGCCCCGCGTCGGGCTCTGGGCTGATGGCTCAGAGCCTGGAGCCTGTTTCCGATTCTGTGTCTCCCTCTCTCTCTGCCCCTCCCCCGTTCATGCTCTGTCTCTCTCTGTCCCAAAAATAAATAAACGTTGAAAAAAAAAAAAAAAAAAAAAAAAAAAGAAGTGAGCCAGGTTGAACTCCTGCTCACGAGGGTCCCCAGGAGGGCAAGGGGCTCCAGCTTGCTGCGTGGGTTATACCACCAGTGGCAGAAGGTGAGGGGAGTGGGTTGCAAGAGTGAGTGAAAGCAGGGCTCAGCAAACTCATCTGTAAAGGGCCAGAGAGGATATATTTTAGTCTTCCTAACCATATAGTGTCTACCACAACCACCCAACCCTGCCATTATAGAGCAAAAGCAGGCATGAGCAATACATAAATATATGGGTATAACTGTGTCCCAATACAACTTTATTTACGGACACTGCCATTTTCGTTTCATCTAATTTCATGTCATGAAATATTACTGATTTTTTTCCAGACATCAAAAAATGGAAAAACCATGCTTCTCTGCTGCTCAGATTTGCCCCGTAGGCCATTGTCTGCCAACGCCCTGAGCTAGAGGGTGTGTCACCCTGGACAGGAACAGGGCAGAGAGCCACGGGCAGCCCCAGCCAAGGAAAAGGATGATGCACCTTGATCCCAAAGCCCCTCCTCCTGCCCCAGCCATAGGAGGCAGGTGTAGAAAGAGGAGGCTGGCTTCTGAGTCCAACCTAGGGAAAGGAGGGAAGCTCTCTGGTAGACGGAAAATGGAAGGTGTAAAGACTTAGCTAGATTTCTTACCACTGGAGAGGACTGTGGGAAATACGATCATGTTTAAAGCTGAAGGAGACCAGAAAGTGACGGGACCTGCAGGCATTTCATCAAGGAGGTGGGAAGATCACAAGGACCATAGTTAAGCCCTTTCCTGAACTCTTACCTTATCTTACTGAACTGAGTCTATTCAAAACAATGGTTGCAGATATTTTAACAATTCCCTTTACTAGCTACTCCGAACTTAACCCCTTGTGTCGTCGTTCTTAGCAGATTTAAATAAATTTACAAATTTTTATTTTTGAGAGAGAGAAACAGAGAGTAAGCAGGGGAGGGGCAGAGACAGAGGGAGACAGAATCCGAAGCAGGCTCCAGGCTCTGAGCTGTCAGCAGAGCCTGACCCGGGGCTTCAACCCATGAACTATGAGGATCATGACCTGAGCTGAAGTCAGACACTTAACTAACTGAGCCACCCAGGTTCCCCACCCAATTTATTATTTTTTAAGTAAACTTTTTATTCTTTTTTTTTTTTTTTACTGTCCTAAATTGTTTATTAGGTAAGAATTTTACAAACATTACTTACATTAACGGTAATGGTGGACCTGGAGAGTACTGTGTCTTCTCTATGCCACATGGTGAGAACCATCAAGAATGTGGTGGAACTTGGGGCCCTTTCCAAGGCCACATTCTTTTTTTTTTTTTTTTTTAACATTTATTCATTTTTTTTTTTATTTTATTTTTTAACGTTTATTTATTTTTGAGACAGAGAGAGACAGAGCATGAACAGGGGAGGGGCAGAGAGAGAGGGAGACACAGAATCGGAAACAGGCTCCAGGCTCTGAGCTGTCAGCACAGAGCCCGACGCGGGGCTCGAACTCACGGACCGTGAGATCATGACCTGAGCCGAAGTCAGACGCTTAACCGACCGAGCCACCCAGGCGCCCCTAACATTTATTCATTTTTGAGAAACAGAGAGAGATATAATGTGAGCAGGGGAGGGGCAGAGAGAGAGGGAGACACAGAATCCGAAGGAGGCTCCAGGCTCCGAGCTGTCAGCACAGAGCCCGACACAGGGCTCGGACCCACGAACTGCAAGATCACGACCTGAGCCGAAGTCAGACGCTCAACCAACTGAGCCACTCAGGCGCCCCTCCAAGGGCACATTCTTATGGCCAGGACATGGCAGCCCTCACAGCTCCCTGTGCTTGTGGACTGGTTTGGTGATTCACTGGGCGTCAGGATTTTTTCTGATAGCTTTATGGAATGGATCGATGAGAATGACCTCAAAGAATCTGTACGTGGAATCTTCACCAACCTGGGACAAATTCAAGACTCTCAGAGCCCCACAGTGGCATCTAGCTCACTCCTCTGTGACAGACTGAAGGCTTCAGGCAAACTTCAGCTGGTCAACACCATGATGGACAGGCTTGCCATGGGTGGCGCCCTGAGGAACTGGGCATCTGCGGCCACTGCGTCGCACACGAATATGATATGTGACATAACCTTGCTTGGCCTTGTACCCCAGTCTGTGAGCTTTATTGAGCCGGGCTGGGTGGGGGGCCCTGTCAGCACAGAGAGCTGGCATTACTGCCAGCAGCACACTCTGAGAAGAAAACGCATCGCGTGGGACTGCTTCTTCCTCCATAGCTCCTGGATGTCATAGTAAGCGCCCTCTTGGCTTGCCTTTGAGCTGATTGCTGCCAGCAGAGAGAAAGCGGTAAACTTTTTATCCCAAAGTCCTATTAGATTTACAGAAAAGTTGCAAAGACAGTACAAATTGTTTCTATCTGTCCCTTAATCGGCTTCCCCTGTTGATAGCGTCTTACGTTACAATTATACATTTGCCAAAAGTAAGGAACCAGTATTACTAATTATTATAACTAAGGAACCAACATTAACAAAACTCCTCCATGGTTTATTTGGATTTCACTACTTTTTCTTTAATTCTTTTTCTGTTCCAGGATCCTATCCAGATATATTACATTTTCTCGTCATAGCTCCTAACATCTTCTGGCCTGTGACAGTTTGTCAGACTTCCCTTGTTTTGGTGACTTGGTGACTTTTACCAGCTTTGAAGAGTGCTGGTCAAATATTTTGTAGAATGTCCCTCAGTGGGAATTTGTATGATATTATTCTCTTGGTTAGACTGGGGTTATGGGTTTTGGAGAGGAAGACCACAGAGGTCAAATACCCTTCTCATCACATCATGTCACAGTTGTCACAACAGTGTCACAACATACCGCTGTTGATGTTAACTTTGATCCTCTGGCTGAGGTGGTGTTTGTCGGGTTTTTCCACTGCAAAGTTACTCTTTCCATCTTCCCTTTCCATACACTACTTTTTGGAAGTATAGACAACATTCAAAGTGTGTGGAATTAAGCTCTACTTTGGAGGCAGGAGAGTCTACACAAATTAGTTGAAATTCTTCTATGTGCGATATGTCTTTTCTTCCCCCATTTATTTTTTCAATGACTTTTATATCAGTATGGGCTGATATCAGGTTGGTGCCTGTGTCTCTGTGACTTTTTTTTTTTAAGCACTTCTTTACTTTCTGGCAATACAAAGTGCTCCGAGTTCACCTTGTATATTTCCTGCCCCCAGCCCTAGAATCAGCCATTCTCTGTGGAGTCTTGGTTCCTTTCATTTAGAAACCAAGATCTGGGTGTAGTGCTGAGTGTGCTTGTCCATTTACTTTTCAGTCTCTTATTCCTTCATCTTCATCTGTTCCTTCTCTACAGGTGGTTTCTCCTTGGCTGATAAGGAACAACCATATTCGAGCACTTCCCCCATTAATCCTTCTTCATCCATGTCCCCCACTGGCAACCTCCCTAGCTCTCTTTTCATTTCCATTCAAGCTCATAGCATGGTCACATCTTATATGAATTTGAAAGGGCTACATAAAAAGAGTAATAAAGTGTCACCTCATATGCAAAATATGAAATAAATGCAAATATTAAAAATTGTCAGATAAAGCACAGCTTCAGAGCTGGTAGGCTCAAGGGAATTGTGCCATTACCACATGGTGGTGCCACCGAAGCTGGTGAGTCAAACAGAAATCAGTAATACTGAATGAGCACTTAAAATGGGCCGCTCTTCTAAGTACAACTCGTAACAATCTGTGATGTGGGCATTTAATGTTATCCCTGGTTTACGGATGAAGAAACAGACTCAGAAGTTCAGTGATTTGTTCAAGTTTACACAGCTAGGAAGTGATGGACGAGGAATGTAACCCTAAGCAGTTTAAACTTGTGTTCACCTCCACTCCTCAACACAAGGTATCCGTTGCCCTTTGTCAGTAAGAACGGTGCTGTTGTTAACTTGTCTTAGAACTTTGGGAGTAGCTTTAGTGACTAGATTAGTTTCCTACTGCTGCTATAACAAATTATCACAACTGGAATGGCTTAAAACAGCAAATTTATTCTCTTATAGTCTGGAGGTCAGATACAGTCTGATACAGGTACAGGTACATCCTGAAGCCCATTTTCACTGGACTAAAGTCAAGTTGTTAGCAAGGCTGGTTCCATCTAGAGGCTCTGAGGGGAGAATCTGTTTCCTTGTGTTTTTCACCTCTGGTGGCTACCTGAATTCTTTGGCTTCCTACATCTTCAAAGTATCACTCCAGACTTTGTTTCTGTCACCACGTTGCCGTCTTCTCTTTTCCTGCATCTTTTTTTTTTAATGCCTCTTACCCATTGAGCCCATCCCCCCTCCCACAACCCCTCAGGCAACCTTCTGTTTTTTTCTCCGTATTTAAGAGCTTCTTATGTTTTGTCCCCCTCCCTATATTTATGTTATTTTGCTTCCCTTTCCTTATGTTCATCAGTTTTGTATCTTAAATTCCTCATATGAGTGAAGTCATATGATATTTGTCTTTCTCAGACTAATTTCACTTAGTATAGTACCTTCTAGTTCCATCCATGTAGTTGCAAATGGCAATCTTTTGATTGCCGAGTAATACTCCATTGTATATATATACATTTTCTTTATCCATTCATCCGTCGATGGACATTTGGGCTCTTTCTATACCTTGGCTATTGTCAATAGCGCTGCTATAAACATTGGGGTGCATGTGCCCCTTCGAAACAGCACACCTGTATCCCTCGGATAATTACCTAGTAGTGCAATTGCTAGGTCATAGGGTAGTTCTATTTTTAATTTTTTGAGGAACCTCCATACTGTTTTCCAGAGTGGCTGCATCAGTCTGCATTCCCATTTCCTGCATCTCTCTTGAAGCTGTGATTACGTTGGGCTCACCTGACTAATTTAGAACAGCCTTCCCATTTTAAGACCCTTAATTTAATCATCACATGTGCTAAATCCCTTTGGCTATATAAGGTATCCTTCACCGGTTCTGGGCGTTATGACATGGATGTAGGAGGCATTATTCAGCCTACCATAGTGAATACAGTGTTTTGTTTTTAATGTTTATTTACTTTGTGAGTGCACGTGCATGCTTACACAGGGTAGGGACAGAGAGAAGAGAAAGAATCCCAAGCAGGCTCTGTGCCATCAGCACAGAGCCCAACACATGGCTCAATCCTGTGAACCATGAGAGCATGACCTGAGCCAAAATTAAGAGTTGGACGCTCAACCAACTGAGCTACCCAGGTGCCCCCATTTTTTTTAAAAAAAATTCACTGATATTATAGTGTAATTTTCCTTTTCTATCCTACAAACATTTATTCCGTGATGTTATTAGTATGAGAACTGGAGGGAAAAAACATCCAAATCAATGATATTGGAATGCAAGTTAGATATAATAAGATATGGAGAAGGCTATTAATTTAAGAAGGATAAATCTTTTAAGAAAAAAAAAAACATATAATGTAAAAAAAAAATTGGGGACCAGGTTGCTCTCCTGGGGAAAAGAACAGTGCAGCTGTGGTGCCCTTAAATTGTGGGTTATTATTTATACAAGGTCCTTGTATAAAATAGAACCACCTTGTTCTTTAAAATATATCCTTCCTTCTTTACACCCCACTCAGTCCTCAATGCACTGCAGTCTGCCCTGACTATTTTACTGAAATTGCTCTTGCTTGAGTTCACCTCTGGCCTCCAAATGACAAATCCAATTAACATTTTTCTATCTCTTTTGATCTCTCTGTGGCATTTAAAAACTACTGACCGCTTCTCAGTCTGGAAAAGGTTTCCTCTCTTAGCTTTGGTATCCCCCTTCTGTTCATCTACGTTTGTGACTCAGTTTCCTTCATGGCTTTGTTTCTCCACCCGTCCTTGAAGTGTTGTCATTCCCAAAGGGAATGTAAATGTTCCTCTCATTCTACATTCTCCTCATCCAAGACTCACTGATAGACTCACTGATGACTTTCCTCTACCAGCAGTCAAGACTTGTCTCCTGATTCACACTACTAATGGCCATCTGGACAACTTTACTTCAACAGCCCATGTGCAGGCACAAGAAAGACATATTGAACTACTGTGGCTGTTTCACCTTGTGTTTTTGAACACATATTTTAACTGGGCTAGCATTGATGAATTTTCATCAAGAAATTCTTCTAAGAAATCCTACTAACTCTATTAGGCTAATTTAATTTTTGATCAATTTCCTAGGCAATGTATTTCCAGGGATCCAGTCTTTTCTTTCTTTTTATTTTTAATGTTTATTTATTTTTGAGAAAGAGAGACAGAGCATGAGCAGGGGAGGGGCACAGAGAGAGGAAGACAATGAATCTGAAGCAGGCTCCAGGCTCTGAGCACAGAGCCCGACACAGGGCTTGAAACCACAAACCACAAGATCATGCATGACCTGAGCCAAAGTTAGATGCTTAACCGACTGAGCCACTCAGAAGCCCCGGGATCCAGTCTTTTCTGTATACATTTTATAATGGAGACTTATTAGTCAATTTTTGGTTCATTTCAAATTTTACCAATGTACCTTCTGCTACTAAGTTCTCTTGTGGCTACTAAACCTACTAAATTCAAATTTCCTGAGTCAAAATTTTGATTCAAATTTTGTCAAAATTTCAGTCTTCCATCAATTTTCACTGATGCGTGGTTTTAACTGGTTTGAATTTTACTTGAACTGAATATTTCTACTAGTAATAGTCATTAGAAACTGAACAAAGTCTGACAGTTTATATTTAATTTTTGGATACTCCATTAGAAAACTGTGATCAATTCCCTTCCAATAACCTAGGGTTCTCTAAAGAGTGAAAACAGAGTCTGTCCTTGGGTTAAAGGTCCTGCTCAGAAACAGGATGAGGCTGGGGAGATCAGGTAGAAATACTAATTTCACCATATGTGACTTCACCATATTCTCTCAGTGCTAGAGAACTGAGTTGCCTTGGAAGAGTATACTTGGATTCTTTTGGGCCCTCCAGACTTAACTTGCATAAAAGGTTGAGGAATTATTTGTCTTCTTCCATGTAAGCTGAGATGCTAACTGAGGCCCTCTAGACCTTACTACCCTAATATAAGGATAGATAAACTCAAGGAAAAATTCTTATGATGGAAGGAAAAAGATCTCTGTCTCCAAATCCAGAGAGATGGGTCTAAATTATCTGCTCGCGGCTTTTCTCTGGGCCTCACTCTGGTTTTTCCCACTTGGTTTTCGATTAGGGGGTAATACTTCCCTGGCTGGTCTCTTATTAACCAGTCTCAAAGCTAGCAAAAGTAAGCCACAAAAGGGTGAATGCAAACGATAGCGTCCTGTGGGAGCCAGAGTGTCTAACTCTGGCTCTCCCTACAAGGAAGGCAGAGCTAAGTCACTGCAGGTGAGTTGGTCCACATGTGCAGAAGGCTCTGATTCCTGCATCTATCTTAGTGGGAATAATGCATCTATGTGAAATGGCTTCCCCCAGAGCAGTCCAAGTCACAGACAGGAAGATTGTACTCTTGGTTAATGATAACTTGAAATAGAAAAAGCAAAGGAACTTCACACTGTAGAACTAGGCAGGGCATATATTTAAAGACAGGTGAATCAGATGTTAAATGAATCTTCAGAAAAAGTAGGCACCTTTGGTTTTACTTGTATATATTATACCATAACTCTCTGGATCCCTGGATCTTCTTTGAACCATTATCAGTTTGAACTCAGAACTGAACTCAGCCCTTTGCCAATTCTCCCTGAATGATGGATGTCAAACTTGTTAAAGCTCAAATGTTACTATTATTTTCTCAAATTTGGAGAGGAAACAGGCAGGTAGTTTCTCTCCCACAGTATAGATTTAGAAATTCTTAGGAATAACTCATTTCCCCCCAAGACTTCTCTTTGTGTGTGTGTGTGTGTGTACTTTTTAATGTTATTTTAATTCCAGTATAATTAATGTACAGTGTTCTATTAGTTGCAGGTGTACAGTATAGCAATTTTACAATTCTCTACATTACTCAGTGTTCATCATGGTAAGTGTACTCTTTATCCTCTTCACCTATTTCACTCAGCCCCCCACCAACCTCCCTCTGGTAATCACCAGTTACTTTTCCGTAGTTAAGACTCTGGCTTTTTTGTTTGTTGTTTCCGAGACTTCTTTCTTTGTTATGTTAACGCTGGTCTCAAGGGATTTTTGTGTGTGTTTTTAAAGACTGAATATTGATGCCGGTCATATTCAAATAACATATTTTAGGAGCTCACAATAAAGTTTACAATAGCAGGGAGCTCTGTGGTTTTTCTAGCTCAATCCATATGGCCCCATTGTCTTGTATTATTTCATTTACGTCTCCATGGAACATCTAGAATGGAAAGAAGTTGTCAGGAAATAACAATGTTGGCATTGGAAACCTAGCAAACAACCAACCAAAAGTTGTCCTTTGAAACTTAAAAACATAAAACAAGGCTTGCTACTATAAAAGGTGCTTATGGAGCCCTTCAATCCTAGGAAGATCTGGCTTAAGAAATAATACAAAATATAAATCATTTATTTTTATTAGGTCCATTTTAATAAAGTGTATAAGAGTTTACAACTCAAAAAATTATTCATAAAAACTATCAGATACATAAGATAGATCACACGAAGAGTGCAATAACATAAATCCAATAGTCTGCAAATAAGAGGTATTGCAAAAACTGTTAAGATTGACTTTATAAATGTCTTTTTCCCTTCCTTTCCCATGTTCACAGCCCTTGAGATTGCATGCACATATTGTCTTCTGAGGTCTGAGAACTTCAGTATTCCTTATAGCTGGGTCGACTTCCTCATTCAGTCAACTCAGAATGTTTTGTCAGCAGAGAGGTTCGCCTCTTCTCCATGGAATGAGCATGGTCCTTGGCCTTTATTTGGTTTCTGTCCCCTAACAAATGGCATCAAACACTTTCTCTTTCAAAGGAACATCTTGCAGGCCTTGTGCTGTCTGGTCACTGTTGCCAGTCCAACACCACACATGAGCCAAGGGTTCAGGTCAAACCCTACTGAGTTTCATCTTTGTGGATGAGACGAGCATGCTTACTGTGGAAACAGGCTGAGGCAATGGCTGATTTTCCCACCTTTATCTACAACAACTCCAGTTCTAACTCAAGAGTTGTTGGCCAATGGGACTAAATTTACTCAAGCCAGCTACCTACTGTCACCACTTGGTATTCTTTGGATGCCTTCATAAGGAGGTCTTCACACCATGGCAAAAAGCATGAGCACACACACACACACACACACACACACAGACATTGACACAGACACACACACCCTTCTCCATTCACAATCCTCAAATAGGAGTCTTTGGTAGACTCAGAGAATACAACTGGATTTGCCATTTCAGAGTGAAAAGGCTACATTGTTTTCTCTCACTCCCAAAGTCTCACTTTAACTGACATGGTTAAAAAGCATTTCTGCAATTCCTTGCCAAAAGGAATCAGACAGATCCCTTTAACACATATATGCAGTTCTATTACAACGCAATGCAGATAATATTGACTTGATTTCAAGAACAGAACGCTGTTACTATAAACTCAAAACAGTGCCACCCATACTGAGACTGCTGGGAAATAGCTCAGACTACATTTCTTACAGAATTATAAATTACGGGAATCCTGGACTAAGCCACCCGTGTGCTGGTTAGCATTTAGCCATTTTTTACAAGCTATTCCAGAGTCCCTTCACACCTAAACTTGCCCCTGCATTCTGGAGCGCATTGGGCTTGTGTTAGATCATGGTGGAGAGATGCCTTTGGGTTGTCTCCAGAGTAAGGCTGGACTTCTGCCAGCCTTCCTTCATCTGTTCTTCTAGTCCATAAGAAATGGGGAAGGTGAGCCATTTCATTCTTATTTGGAATTATTCCAGTGTGGTGAGATTATCATAGGTTAGGCTGAAACTTAAGAAACTGTTTACAGTAACAAAGGCACATAAAAATTAACATGATCATTCGGTCCCACCTCTCTTTCATCCACTTATTGGTATGGTCATAATAGGGTAATGTTAAGTGAGGAAATGAAGGGGTGGGAACAGGTACAAGGAAGGTGAGCCAAGAAGATTTGCAGGAATAAAGAAGCAGGAAAGAGCTGTGTCTGGCTGTGTCTTAGTGATAGGATCTTGGATACCACACGTAGGAGGCCTGTTTCCTAATAAAGGTCAAGGTACAAAGGAGGCAGTAGAACAGGAAGGTGGCACCTGGGGAATCAAGACACCGCCAGTGTGGATTTTCACATCTAAGCTGAGGCAGCTAGTTGTTTGCAGCAACCTAGAAAAATTTTTTTTGTAGGAAAAGAACACAAAAACAATTCCCAACCAGATACTACTTTTATTTTCAAGCATCTTGAAACCCTTAAGTGAACTTCACAAGTTTGCAAATATTCTGATGGTTTAAAAAAACAAAACAAAAAACCCAAAAACCACAAGTAGTAGTTCACAAAGGGACCGAAAAATGAAGAATTTAAATGACATGATTCCATTTAAACTCTTCATGTTTACTCCATCAGGCAGGATGGGAGGACTGGAACCCAGGAGTGACTGCAGGCATTTACAAAGCACTGCCACCTCCTCAAAAACTGCAGTCTTTCCAGCGGCTCTCCTATGTTTCTTTTATCAAAATAATCCGGGTTCTAAATTTCTCAGCTAAAACTGCACCTGTGTGACCAGCAGCCATTCCACAGTTGACTGGCATGTGTTTTCCAATTTCAGTTCCAAAGACACAGCAGAGAATGACATCTTCCTTTATGAAAGGCACCCAATGACTCCATTCTCATGCTGGAGAATGAGTTGGCTCTCACCCTTCTCCCGTTTCCTGTAAAATTTCCTATTTGATAAAATGCATACAAACTATATGATCTATGTTCTGATGACGTTTCCTTATGGTATCAAATACAGCATGGTTCAATTTCTATTGTCAGATCACTCTGGCGATTATATTTATTTTAAATAAAACTGAGATCTGTGACTTTATGAGTCAGTGAAATATCCACCAAATAGCTGAAAACACTTATGTACATGTACTCTAAAACTTACTAAATCAACAACGGGCAAATAAGATGCCGATATTTTTCTTGAAAGTTTAGAAAGAAACGCTGGTCACCAGATTAAACTCAGACCTAATGTGGCCACGTGAACATGTACACACCAGTCCACACATAGGAAGTTTTCAACTCATTAATAATGAGTGAGCCCAAAATGAAATTGAGTTTAAGATCCAGGTTCCCTTAGGCTCTGCCCAGCATCTGCTTCCACATCAAATTTTGTTCATTCCACTTCCCAATCTAACAAGGACTGGGAGCCTAAAGGGTCATATGTAGCTCAAGAAACAGCTATGTTAAATATTTTCCACCACACATAGTAAAACTTCATTAATTTAATAGTGACTGTTAGTCAATTAACATAGATTCTTTAAAAGTTCATCAGTGCATGTTGTGGTTCAATGCTTTACATCTAAATATATTCTGGCTCATCGCGCTCCACTGAAATGAAAGATCACAAGTTCCCGCATTCCCTAACAAATGTGTAAAAGCAAATAACACATAAAAGTAGAAAGTACAGTATTTTGTTGACTATATATCTTCTTTTTCTCTTTAATGTTAACCTGTTGCAGTATAGTTTTTGGAAACATGCATTTGGTACTAACTCAAAGCACCCTGAGCACTCCTAATTCCCTTAATGCTAAATTTTCTAGAATTCCAGATTCAGAATGGCCTCTGGCAAGAATATTTTATCTTTATTTTTTTTTAAATGTTTATTTATTTATTTTGAGAGAGAGAGAGAGAGAGAGAATGAGCAGGGGAGGGGCATAGAGGGGAGAGAGAATTCCAAGCAGGCTCTGCACTGTTAGCATGGAGCCCGATGCAGGGCTCAATCCCACGAACCTTGAGGTCATGACCTGAGCAGAAATCAAGAGTCGGACACTTAACCGACTGAGCCACCCAGGTGCCCCAGCAAGAATGTTTAACTTTTAAATGATGCATTTACCCTATATGATCCAAAGATCAGTGCAGAATTTACTAGTTATTAGCTAATAATTAATGTAATTTAGTCAAACAATTTTCATGCATCACTCAATAAAAACACAAAAGTAATTTGCATGTTTTTACATTCATTTCCTATTCAAAGAATGTATTTAGAGTCTCCACCCACAATAGGTCTCCAGTGAGAATAAAAAACATTGCAAGCCCATGCTTGACAAATGATTCAACTACGTGATAAAATCACCATGATTTTATCGATTTTACCTCGAGAGCTAACATGGCTACTTGATTAGGAAGAAGTGATCAAATAACCAAAGGAAAGACATTTTGCAGGACTATTACGGAGGCAATCCTGAATATCTGGAAGAGTGAGTGAGAGCGACCTTCTCCTTTAAGAGTTTCTGACATGGGGTGAGTACCTCCCTGAATATTCCTATCCTCTTAGCTCCTGCTTTTGAGGCCTTTAATTGATAATGGCCAAGGGAAGAGTCTGGGGTGCAAAGTTCCATATGCATTAGCTCAAACTACTTATTCAACTGAAAAAATGATTTTGCATCAATTGTTACACAGAAAAATCAGAAATAATCACTGGGAGAAAAGCAAACTTTTAGAGGGAACATTTCGCATTCCCCAAAGTGAAAAAGACTGGTGTGGCTGAAAACTCGGTGGAAAACCACTGCTGATAGCCCTGATCCAGTGCCAATGATCAAAGTTTATCTTTTAACATGGACATTTGAAATAGGTGGAGACTACACTAGAAAAAGTCTTGAAAAGTTGCCATTCATATCCTACCACCAAGACCCCTGAGCTTTAAATTTAAACAGTGTGATACCTAATCAACTGCAGTATGAGTCTAGCATTCTGGCTTGAATCTTGGATGAATTTCCAACTCTTTTACATCATTAATTTGGTTTGGTAAGTAACCCTCCCAACTTCTCCAGCTAACAGAGACATCACTAACATCTATTATTACAAGTAACAGGAAGCTTTTGGGTTGAAACATGGCCCAGCAGCTCTTTCCATTAAATTGAACTTCCTCAGCAGAAATCTTCCCATAGAGACACGAATTTCACCTTAAGGCACTATAATAAAGGGTATGAAAACAGCCGGGAATGAGTCAGATCTTTCCAGAAATAGAAGACATTTCAAAACCACAACTCAGTCACCTACCTGGCCTACTTCAACATCTACAGAGGACAGAGAATTGAAAGGTTTTCATGGCTAGCTGATTCAGCTCTTTTCTCTTCTTCCAAACTGACTTACATGTCTCGGATTTCTACTTCCTCAAGAGGCAGTGGAGAAAGAAAGCAAGGAATTGGAAAAAACAAATAAGGAAGCAAATCTAGTTTGTAGCCTAGTCTCATGATGAATTCCATAGTGACAGCATGGAGTGCTCACAAGTTTTAAAGTAGTTAATAAAATATTACTAACACCATATACCCAATGGTTAGAGCTGTAGCAAGGTGCTCTTTTCTATCGTTCTGGGGGGCGGGGAGAATTATAAAGATAATTAATTTTTCAAGACCATGTACAGGGAATTTGTTAATAGCAAATAGCACATTTTGGAGAAAGAAAAATCTATTCTAAAGCCTCAGTTGCAGCAGGATTTTCCTACACATTCCAATGAATTCAATTTTGCCACAAGAAAAGAACTAAACAAAAACAGGGCTCAGATCAATTAGGTCAGGAGACAAATGCCAGTAAATGAGTGATTGTGGAGGTAGGTATAGTATGACAGGATTTACCTAAAGGAAAAATGTTCCCTGTGCACACACACATGGCACACACATACCTGTGCACTCCTGGTGATTTAAAAAGCGTGGGCATGGGAAGGCTCAACACTGTTAGACATGAGCACAGATATCTCATCTGTTTGCATTTCTATGTAGGAAAGGATCTGACACACGTTACACACCCACACTCATATGCGTGAGAGGCCAGCCTGGCTCGCACAGACTCAGAAACAGATCCAGAGAATCCTTGTAGAGTTGCTGGTTTTACAGGAATGATTAGTATCTGCAGGATCACACTTCCTTTTGATTTGCAGGATTTTTATCTTGCATTTCCTTCCAGAAATATGCCCTTTGCAAGAGCATTCAGTCAAGTCCTGAAGGGACTAATCTTGTGTCCTCCAATGGACATGACTCAGAACGGAAACTGCAGGAATAAACCTTGCAGTAACATGGCCCCTTTTGGTTTGGGGTGAAGTATTTCTGGATTCAAGCAGTTTTGGGGCAAACAAAGAAAGCAGAGTTCTGGGTGGAGGTGGAGATGGAAATGCCTGGAAGTCCAGAAATCAATATAAACAAAAGAAATGAGCATAACTTAAAGGGGTTTCAGTTAAGTATCACTGCAACGGAGTTTGTTGAGCACACAAGTTCTGCTGATACGTGGAACTGAAAGATAATAATTGGTGTATTTCTTGAGATAGGCTCAGCTGGGAGTGACGTGGTAGGTACTGAGGGTGGGGTAAAGACAGACACCTAAGGCTCAGGTTATCGCTCCTAAGGTTTCTGCTTGCCTGATTTTGAAGGAAAGGGTGCTAAAGCAAAAGGATCTGCAGGTGGCAGCTCCATAGTCCTGGAGGAAAGGGATGTGATGGAAACAGAGCCAGCTATCGACTGTTTGTTGGTCTGTGAAACAATTTTGTAGGCAGCAATGGGCTGGGCTTCTGGATTTGGCTCATCTTCTGGGCTATAGTGACGGGAATATTTGGATAAAGACTGGGGGCGGAATGGTTTGCCAGCCATGGGGCCTGAGACAGCTTCTTTCTGGGGCTGAGGTCCTTTGTTTCTGTCGTTAGGATGACCCCCAGGTTCCAGGGAGGATCCCCTGGGAGAGATGCTGTCTAGATGGTCTGCTGCTTGTACAGAATGGGAGGGGTGGTTAGACTGTTGGACAAAAGCAGCCATGGAATACTGAGCTCGGACGGGGGCATACGCTGCCCTCTCTAGGCCTGGGAGCAAAGGAACATCGTCAGTCTGGTTGAGGAGACTGGCCTGCACGGGCAACTCCTGGGAGGTGCTCTGGGCAACTGCTAATTCCTCCATGCTCTTCTTCTTGGTAAAAGGAGCTCTCAAGAACACGTCCGCCTCCTCTGGCTGGGAAGGAGCCACACTGCCCTTGGAGAGAAATGGAGCTTTGGAGAAAATATCCATGTCATCAGTTGGAACCCTTGAGCTCCTGAAGGGAGCTGTGGCAAAAACATCTGGCTCCCCGAGACCATCAGTGGTCGGTTGTGTGAGGGCTTGGAACTGGTTCTTTCTTCCACCTTGGCCTGCTTTTGCTTGTTCAGTAGAGACTTCTGGCTGAGTGAATGGAATGGCTCCTCCCAGTTTCCCTTGTGGAGGCTTGCAGCTCTCATCCTCTTCTTCAGACTCCATGAGGAGAGGTCGGGACCCACTGCAGTCTAGCATGTCCCCCTCGAGATCAGTCCCTTCCTCTTCGCTGCTGTGGAATGAACTGTTGCTTGAAGGGCCATCTCGGGCCAAGTAGTCAGATTCTAAATTGTTCTGAGTTTTCATGCCAGGTACTCTGGAGGGATCTGGATACAAGGGAAGGCCTTTAACACCCGCTGAGTCTTTAAAGTGCTCTACAGTTATTACAGGACAGGGATTGGGCTCTCTCTGGAGACCTAGAAAAGCACAAAATGCAGAATTAATGCACAGATCAGTCCAACTCTCCTTGGAACATTTAACGGTCAACCCGCGGCAGAAACATTGTGGGACCAAATAATAAAGGTTGAAAATGGAAAAGGAAAAACAGAAAAATAAAAGTCAGGCAAGGAAACTGCACACAAACTGGAACACAAGCAATCACTGTATCACATTTTGGAACATGATCGGCACAATGTACAGGAAAGGAGATGAAGATGTTAGGCACACAGACATTCAGCATAACTATGAGCTGCTCCTACTCGCGGGGCCAGACACGGACACCTGCTCTACCTGGCACTGGCTCACGATGGAATGAAAACAAACCCAGTCACTCATGTCCACATACACCATGGCAGTTCTGCATTATGTAGAAGTACTGTCTGGGGACAAATGCAATTCAGTATCTGACATGTGGTCATCTGCTCCATGCTGCCTGTATCTGAGGACAGATTCTTCCCAAACCACCCCCCTCCCCGCCCCCACCACCACCCTGGAAAAGCAGCAGAACACGGCTGCTTGATAAATACAAGATTTACATCATAAGCACTACTCAAAGAGCACAAGAGTGCCCCAAATACCAATACTGAAGGCACTTTCTAAGGGGAGGAGACATAGTCAAAATCATATTAAATAAATCACCTTCAGCTGGAATTGCTCTGGAATTTTGTTTTCAGTCTTCTAAGTTACCAAAGATCTCCTCTGCTTAAATGAATCTATGATAAAGTCCTTTAGGCAGAAGGAGTAAAATACAAGGATAATTACAGAAATATTTGCAAACTCTAATCTACCAGTCTACTTCTATTTAGATAGAGGTGCCTTAGGGTGCTCTGGCTTTTAAAATCAAATAGACAATTATCAGAATGCAAGACAGCTTACCTTCCAAGAAATATTAGCAGGTTAGAAGTATGTCATTGGGCACATGTTAGCAAGAGGGCAGGAAAAAGGCATATGTAACTAAGCAAGAAGAATCCAGAGAAAGGGTGGTTGGGGGTAAAGATATCATTTCATCATGGGTTTCCCAACCCACCAGGCATTTGGTACAATGGTTTGGATTCTGTAGACGACTTGGAACCTCTGTACAGAGGTAATTCCATCATCCCCTCCCCACATTACCCTCTCCCCTTCCAGGCAAATCATTAGCTAGTAGAAACTTCTGCTAACAATTATCCCCTGCTAAGGTTTCTGCTTGAATTAAGCACACAGAACACAGCAGAAGCGGCATCAAAATCAGTTTATTGGGAAACCAGTCACTTAGAGGCATTACATTGTATGCAAAGAGATGTAGAGAGAGATCGGAACATTTTAGAAGATACGGTACAAAAATACTCGTTTCTCGGAATTCTATTAACTTTTTAGCAGTGCTTCTTTTTAAACAGCTCTGAACTTAAATATCGTTTTCAGAAAGAAAAAAAAAAGGTGGGTGCCCTCATTTTCTAAGAGTTCAAATGCATTCAGTGAAATTCCTGATTAGAATCTTTAAGTAAAATTCTGTACTGGTGCCAAATGGCTTTCTGAGTAGTGTTTGAAGAATATGATTTTGAAGAGGATAAGTTTTTTCTTTGAGCAACAGCTTTAGTATGTGTACCTACACAGTGACTTGAAAGCATTAGTCAGCTGACAGGAAGTAAACGGAACACCTTCTTTCTTGCATGGTCAAGCTAATAATGGCATCATAGCCATCAATAATGAAAACTGAACAGTTTGACAGGAGTTGGTGTTTTGGGGAAATTTAAATTGAATTCCGTCAGATCAGTTTGTGTGTAGAGAATGCCAAAAAGTAGCTACCTATAGAACCAGGGGCACTTCGGATGCCTGCGGTCTTAGATTACATTTCAAGAACTATCAGGTACCAAGTAGAGATGCCCACATCCAGAGCTGGACAGGATGGAAGAACATGCTTAACCTTTCTAGATTACTTAAAAAGTGGGTTCTTGGTCGACTGGAAACCTGGCACACTAGCATATTCTAGGATTTTGATGGTAATAGGAAAACTACACCTAAAACTTCAAGAACTTTTAAAAATTCACAAGCACAGTCACAAAACCCCTATAACATTGAGTTTGCAGGGAAAGCTTACTTCCTGTTCTTCAAAACAAGGCCAGATCCATTTCTATTTTTCAGCATTCTTCTGCCTTCTAGGGTTGGAAAACTAAAGGATTTTCCTGAGAAGGCCAAGTCTCTTAACCTCTTCATTCTTTTTAGAGAAGGTGTGGTAGACTACAGCAGAGAGCAACTACCCTCTGCAGCTCTCCAAGCCGGGCATTCTGGAGACCAAAGAATGCCGGTGGGTTTGGGGATGCACAGATATCCATGCTCTCTCAGCGCAAGAAACAAAATGGTCAAGAGAAGGAGAGGTTCTAAATAGCAGAAGATGGACATTAAGTTTTGTTGGCAGTTACAGGTTCTTTCTGGAATATGAGTGTGTTCTAGTAGGGTAGGGAAAGCACATGTTTTCAAGGTGAACAGTCCTTGTAGATGAGGATGGCCTTGCACTATTAGGAAAACATGTTTGCAGAGGTCTGGCTACTAGCAATGAAGGATTTGCACTAATTTAACCTCATGTCTTGGCCCCGTTCCTCTGGTAACCAACCACGCATAGCAGATGCCCCATGACCACAGAGCTCAATGAAGTTAGCCCGTTGTCCCTGAGGGGCGGAGGGCTTAAATCCAGGACATGGTCCTACAGTCTGCACAAGGGTCTTTCATATCATAAAGCCTAAAGTAGGGCATTTTGTTCTCATTCCCTCAAACTGTGTTATGTCTCTTTTCACTGTGGTTTTGTGCGTTAAATTAAGCAAGAAGGCAAGACATGCTTCTTTTTCTTGCTGTCATGTAGGGCTGTGTGCAAAGTTAAGGTTAAGCACACTTTTTGAAACTTCTATCAGGGATAATGCCATTTTAGTCTATTTTGAGGCTCCAAATTGTATAGATTTCCCTAAGAGTTCATATGCTTTACAGAGTAGGAAAGAAGTCCCCAAAAGTATCTGATGACTTAGCAACTCTCCTCACTAACTGCCTATTAACTTCCAAAGCAACCATCAGTGTTGAGTGATTTGGGGTACATTTACCCTCGGAATTTTATCTGATGAACATAGTGAGAGGGTCATCAGAGTGCTTTCAAAAAAATCAAAATCTGAAGACTTAAATTTTAGGCTGGATACTCTTTAGTGCAATATATCATGCACAATCCAGACTTTTCTTTCCTCCATACTACAAACTGAAATAACAAGTACAGGGAGTATCAAAGACCTAATTCTTGCTAAAAATGGAAAAATGAAGACTTGGGGAGTACTGAGAAACCTTCTCATACATTTAGCAAATAGAAAGCAAAATATCCCTTCATAAGAACGTCAGAAATGCAGCACCAATTGAAAGTCACACTCTTGGAGCCAAATCAGGGAATCAAGAGGTGTACATCAAATTAATAATTTCCACGACCTTTTAGCTTCGATAATAAAATTAAGGGTTCTACCATATGTTGTGCAGTGGCATTAAGACCCATGACTGGGGAATAGGGATTTGACGGGAACCAGCATGGGCCAGTGATGCCGTGCCTCTCAAGCCAGTGGAGCAATTAAATGAGATTTCTCCCTGGGCATAAAACTGCTGTTGCCAACATAAAATGTTTAATTAAACTGGCCTGGGTATATTAAAGATTAAATTAGAGGAGGATAGCTGCAAATCTGTGCTCCGTTTTCAAACCCGCATCTCGTCATATCAAATGCAGGCTCACGAGGGTTTTATTCTCCCTGACTCCATGGTAGCCATGACTCATTAAAATGTCCTCAGCAGGTGTCCGCACTTTCCTTGTGCACAGCTACTTACTGCCACTCAACAATGGGTTTAAATCCTTTGTGCAAAAGTAGGTTTTCAGATTAGGAAAACAGCAGCTATTTTCAGTTATTTACATCTGTGAACATCAGGCTCCTGGTTGAACAGATAAGTCTTTATTCCCCTGTATGTTTACATAATAAATTGTTTACAGACTTTTTTTTTATACAATATTTGCGTAGCAGTGTTTAAATTTCATATTTTTACTGTACAAGGTAGCTTCGTGTACCTGTTTGCTTTGTCTTCTTAGGGAGGACATGATAAAGACCTGTGGTAAATATACAACCATGTGATAAGGGGGGGGGGGAGGTGGAATAGGGTAGAGCAGAATACTCACAGGAAGAAGAGTAAGGTCAGGATACTACCATCAAAGTGGGAACCAAGGAAGTGTCTTCCATTCAAGCAACTACCACCATTTGGCAACTCTGCATAAGTTAGCATTACCCAAAGAAACTCCTTCCTCCACCTTGGTGAAAGGAAACCCAGGATAAACAAAGTAGTATCTTGTTACAGATTATTTGAAATGGAGGCCATCTGGGATTCATTTTGACTCAAGAAACCCAAGTACATCCAACTTCAGGAACATGACTAGGGTGGAAAATGAAAAGACTAACTTTGTGTTGGTAAAATTATAGTCTCTAGAGAGGAATAAAAGACAGTTTTATATTATCTGGAGTGTTTCAGTAAAGATTTCATTTTAAATATCCCTCTGCTAGTATCTCTGTTCTGCCCGGCAGCCTCTAATTCACTTAATTCAGTACTTTGGGCAATCCTATCATTTTTGTCCCCAAACTAAGTTAATGGCTACACGAGCCTGGTAATCTTACAGTCAGAGAAAGTTAAAGACTCCTGGAAATTTAGACAAACATCATCATGGGAGACTTTACTTTGGCCCAAGATACCTATAGTGTGCATTTATTCAGGTGAACTCAGATCCCTCCATACTTCTGGGCTGAGGTCAACCCAGAAGGTCCTCCTCTTCCCATACAATTGCTGAAGGCAGACTGTTCCTGACTTGGGGAAAACTGTGTTAGTTCGAATCAAAATGATCAATTACCTGTCAGCAGAGCAGGAAAAGAGTATTATAAACAAAACTAATTATTTCATCTTGAGAAAATTTTTCTTGAGTTTGTTTCCCTGTAATTATTAGCAATCCAAGTTCTATAATTCTACTTCAGAAAGAGCCAAGTCCAGTATCAAATGACACTGAACAAAGTGACAACCTCTTTCGGAGGTATTTTAAAATCCACATCTTTCCATTTTCTAAACTACTAAAGACAGGTGAAATTATGAAAGTTCCCTTATTCAGAGGATCAAGGAAATTAAGAATGATAGTTGTCGCTTTCCGTTATAAGCTCCTCTCTGGGAATTTTCTGTGGATTATTCCTTTTACTGTCTTTAATAGTAACCACATTTCATCTGAGGTGGGTGGGTGATTTTGTTAAATGTTACCCTAAACCAGGAGTCATGGAAAAGGATCAAGAAAGAGATGCTTCCAGATGCTGAAAGCAATACTAATTAGATAATAATTCAACTGATTTTCCTATACCTTATTACCTTCCTTGATGGTATTTCTAAAGAGAGGAGTTTCAAAAATAACTTAAATGATGGCAGCATCATTAGAGTAAGTATTAGCTTCCCAAGTAAAACCAGATGCCTTTGAATGGAACAACACTCAATTAGCTGTCAAAATTCTGGTATGTCTGCTAAAGAAGTCATTAATTATGATCATAGTTAGAAGTGTCTATTTAAACCTTATCTCCTCTGAGTCCCGTGTTTTTAGAAACACTGGGACCTGAATTTGGTGATCTAGTTATTTGAATGCTTTAAAGAAAAAAAAAAACAACAAAACGCCAACAATTTGTTATGTGTTCTGGTATAGTTACTACTCTTACACAGTTGGATTAAAGCAAATCAGAAACATATGCTTATAGTATCTGCCCATCTTTAAGTGTCAGATCACTGATTTTATGTTTTAAAAGAATTTAGGGGCGCCTGGGTGGCGCAGTCGGTTAAAGCGTCCGACTTCAGCCAGGTCACGATCTCGCGGTCCGTGAGTTCGAGCCCCGTGTCGGGCTCCGGGCTGATGGCTCAGAGCCTGGAGCCTGTTTCCGATTCTGTGTCTCCCTCTCTCTCTGCCCCTCCCCTGTTCATGCTCTGTCTCTCTCTGTCCCAAAAATAAATAAAAAAAAAAAACGTTGAAAAAAAAAATTTTAAAAGAATTGAAATCTTCTGACACTGTTTTGTTGGAATAGGTAGGGTGTGTGAGTAATATTAAAAAAAAGAATCTATGTCCCAAACTGTCCAGTAATGCAGGCTTCTATTCAGTTAACCAAGAAAGAGCAACCCAAGTTAGTAAAAAGTCCATTATAATTCTCTAAAATGTAAATACTGCTACAGTAACAGTAAGAGCTACAGAAGGTAACTGAAGAACATCCGGATTATACAAATCCTTCATAGTCCTTCCAAAGCATAATAGTATGTATGTAGAAGTCTAGAATTCCATAAGCTTAAAGACCATCTAGTCCAAACCCATCATTGTATAAAAAAGGAACAATAGCTCTTAGAAGTGAAGAGCCTGCTGAAGGCTGCTTGGCCAGTGACCGGAAAAGGTCAGGGAGAGATCCCAGGTGACCTGGCCTGTCCTGTCCAGGCCTCTTCAGCTGGCCCGGCCTCCGGTTCCATGTGAAATGAAGTGGATGGACTAGAGACTGGTCTCTCCGATCCCTCTTGTGGAGTTCGTATGTCTACCCGTTATCAGCATACCTCACTCATATCAAATAAACCCTTTTAGCTTAGGGATGAAGTTATAAACTAAGGGAGGTCCCATTTGCTGAGTCACTCACATGGATACCTTAGCAGAAAAATAGTTCTTCTCTATGAGGCCCCATTCCTAAAGAACAAACCCAAGATGATTTCATGTCATTATCTCCCTCAGACTTCCTCCATCCAGTCTCTGGCTGCTAGTCTGTTCATTTTCATTAACAGTCTCCATTAAGCTTTATTGAGCCAGATGACTAGATAATATATCTCAATGTGATTACGGGTAATACGTGAAAGGAACAATTTAGAGATACCTAATTTCTAAACTATACTCTTCATGGTTTCAATTAAATTGAGAAACTAGATATTTCATTATATTTCTAACATGTATATGTATGAAAAAAATCAAATTGGAAAACATAGGCATAAAACATTGTTCTTATTTAAAAATAAACATTTCCTTCATTAGATTATACATTCTTTCTATGTCCAGGAAAAAGAAGGTTTTGATCTTCAGTAATATTCCTGTCCACAAAGGTGCAAACTGAGTCCCATTTTCACTGCTATCCAATCATGGAGAGCTCTTCAAGGATATCTTTTTTTTTTTTTTTTTTTTTATCTTCAGCAGGAAGGTGGTGCCTCCCTCAATTTTGGAAATGATCCATTATCCTAATAGAGGGCTTTACTTAGTTCATCTAGTTTCAGCTGGCACAGGAAGTATTTAAAGTCAGGAGGAAGACTGAAAGATTCAGACTTTTCCTCCACTGCCTTTCAAAGGCTGCTCTCACATTTCTGGGGTCAAAGCTTGACCTCCAAAGTGCAGTGTTTTGCAGGCTGTTGTTGCTGCTCAACTCCCTCCCCCCCCCCCCCCAATAAAGTGCAAACGTGAGGAAGGAGAAACAAAAGTACTAGATAGAGAAACAGGCAAGTGGGCTTGGAATTTTATTTGTACAAATCTGATCAACTAAGAGTTTCCCTTCTGATCATGGAAAACGGCACTCGAGGAAGAGAACCACAGCGGGTTGCTCTGTGCCCACCTCTTTTTCAAAAGGGCAATTTTATAAAATTGCTTTCTATGTAAGGAAAAAAAGATACACTTCAATGAGTAAGTACATATACAGAGGGTGACCATGAGGCATGTTGTCATGTCAGTGCAGGGTCCTTTATTTATTTTATGAACAATATTCTAAGGTTAGTGAGGAACTACGCTTTGTTTTGTTTTTTAATCTAGGAAGCCAAGGAAAACCAACTGAACATATTTCATTGGCTGCATCCTTCAGTTCCAACATCAGAGAGAAAGAAAGGTAAGTAGCCAGAGTCAAATTGTGCCCAGCTTGTAGGCACACTTATTTCTGATTATCTGAAAATAAACAACATGCTTATTCTACAAAGACAGAGGACCTGCTGAAAGCTTAAAGCAACACACAAGTCTACTCAAAATGATTCCATATGTTACACTGTAGGATTGCTGTGTAGTTATACAAGGGAAAGAGGTCAAAACCCTGTACAGACACCTGATATCAGACTTGAAACGCCAAGTGGAAACAGAACTATTCAGCGTCTTCATTTATACACAATTTACAATATTTGATTCAAAATAAAAATCACAAGAAAAATACATCTGTTTCTGCTACAATTCCTTCCCCTCCCCCATCCACCCCCCAGTGAAAAGTCTTCTAATAAAAGGTATCATATTACCACCATTGTCTTGTTTTGGTCTAATTCTGAGATCCCGGCTTGGGACAGTTAACATGAAAAGGAATGGCAATACTTGGGTTTTATATAATGTACACATTTTATCCAAGGATCTCAAGTACTTGCAGTCACGTCTCCAGATCTGAGAAATCACGGTTCAATGGAAGCCAGAATGCTGGATGAATGCTGGGCAGGTTGCATGGGGTGTAAAATCCCTTGGCTAAGTCTATGATCAAACAAGGTCAAAGCTGGTTGGCTAGAGCTGGGCTCAATTTCTCTTTTCAAACATATCCCATCCGTCAGTCAGTTTTACCCTCTCTTAAATCACACACTCATCTCCAGGCTACTGCCTAGAGTTAAGACCAACTGAAGAAGCCATGTCCTCATGATAATGCAGCAGCGTAAAAAGCAAAAACAGAGAAACACATTCATCAGCATCTGGCCAAAGGAGACAGGGGTTGGGAGGACTGGTGTGGGAGGCCATTCCTAGCAAGAATGAGACAAAGGTGTCAGTTCACTAGTTTCAGTTACAGTTAAGCTTTTGGTGGAGTTGATTCCAGCAGAGGTGAAGCTCATGGCATCTAGCGCTTGATTTAAGATAATGCTATTGAAGAGGGGTAATGAGAAAACACAGCAAACTAACAGGGAGGAACTGGCCAAGGAATATCTGGAGGGCCAAAGTGATTTTCTTTCCTTATCATTTCTACAGGAGAAGGCAAGGGGTAGGAGATAAGGGCTGGAGGGCCCCTTATTAGCAGATTTTTTAAAAAATCATTTTTCTTATAACTCCGTAATGAAAATGTATATTACGGTATGAAGGTTACAGAACTGCATCTGCTACTGGGTCACGGCTACAGGTCTATGAGCTGATCCACCAGCAGTAAAGACCTGGCTAGGTTGGGAAGACTGGACTCAGAGCTCCCACTGCTGTTTCTAGAGTGCCCACCTGGAAGTGGAGAAATAGGAGTTCAGTACAAAACACAGAGGGTTAAGGTTTAGATGTGCAGAGCAAGCAAAGGAGAAACAAAACAAAACCCTGGAGAAGCAACAATTTACATCTGCAAACTCTTACGTGTTGATTTTTAAACATATGAGTCGGATATGCACCACCTCCCACCAGAACTTCAGGCACTGTGTGCACACCATACCACAGGCAGAACACCTTGCAGAGAGGATGCTGTTTTCAAATGCCCATACATTTTGCCTGAGAACTGCTGGCTGTACACTAACTTCCTCATGATATCGACTCATCTCTCTGATAAAGTAAAAATCAACAGCTGTTGCTTTGGGGAAAAATCTGTTATTAAGACCACTGCGATAGAAACATGCTTTAAGAAATATAGAGATGGTCCCATGGTAATTCAGTGTCTCATGGCACATTCAAATGGTTATAATCCATCAAAGAGGAAAAAAGATGCTCCACAAATGTCCAAAAGATACAAATGATATCAAAGCACCATGCTTAATCTCTTTGGGAAGAATATTTATTATAGATTATTCAAATCATGCTAAAAAATGTTCAGTGCTTTTTTTTTTTTTTTTTAAATATATGTATATATGACTTCAGGTTTCTACTGACTAAAGGTCACTTTATTTTTGGCTTGACACTTTGTAAAACCGGGTTTTAGTCAAAGAGTTAAATACTTTTCTTCTCTCTGAAAAAACACCACAGTGACATTTTAAGGTAACTACATCTCCATCTGTATCTGTGTCTCTATCTTATACTGGTCCAGCCCCAAGGCCTGTCATTACCCCAGTTCCCTTCACTAAGTGTTGATGCTTTCTTCCCTCTTGCAGATTAGGCACATTACTATTTTGTAAACAGCTGTGATGCCAAGTTCTTCTCTTTTCCCCATCCTCTCTTTCTTACCTTGTGGGTTTTTGGTTATCAATACAGGAATAGGGTCAAACTCATCTTCTGCCACCTTGTCCGAGCCCTCAGGGACATCAAAACCTGAGATGAGATTACTATCTTCTGCAGCTTAATACAGAATGCAAGTACACAAGCAGAAACAACAGAGGCAGAGATTAGCAAATGAGAGAACATGTCAGAGGCATAAAGTTCCACCTATACAATCACTGTTGTTTTTGAAGATGAAAATGCTTATTTTCATGAGTGGAAACAAAGGTAGCAAAACTGAAAAATAGGGAAACAGAAAAAAAATGGTTTCAGGCTGGCCATGTTAAGACTTTCATAAATGATTAGGGAGAAGGGTTATAGAATGATCTCTACTACCATTTTAAGACCTTTAATTGTAATTATTGTGAAATCTCTCTTCAACGTCAGTAATTCACAAAGGCACAGGAATTAGTCATTTATCTTCCTTATTGAGCAAACAGGGGCCTGACTAACAAACAATATTCAAGAAACTCAAAGCTAGGGGCAGGGGGGAGGTAATTAGTAGTAACTGCTGTATACAAGGCAAACAAAATCTTTCTGAAAAGACTTGCTGTCCTATGATTGGGAAGAAAGACTTTCCGACAACTCTGATGCCTCAGGGAACGTTGGGGCCCAAGATCACATGCACTGAGATTTCAAGCAGAAGTCTGTTAGATATCCTTCTCCATTTTGATAAAGACTATCCTACCAGCACAAGCGCTAGCTGAGCACCTATTCTGCAAATGCTGCTTCTCTGTAATTACACATTACTGCTGACACACTCCTGCCAGACATAATTGGTTAAAAACACATACTGTATAAAAACATAATCATTTTAATGTTGCCAAGGGTAAAAACAAAACCTCAGCTCTTACCACTGCAAACCATAAGCTAATTTTGTTTTGTTTTGTTTTGTTTTTTAAGTAGGCTGTATGCCCAGCGTGAAGCCCAATAAGGGGCTTGAACCACAGCTCTGCGATCAACACCTGAGCTGTTATCAAGAGTTGGACACTTAACTGACTAAGCCACCTGAGAGCCCCAAACTAACTGTTTTTTAGTCATCTCAGGGAGGCTTACTTCTTGAATTTCCTTCAGAAGAAACTTACATTGTTCCTCTTCTATATATGTGCTCCTTCCAGAAAACCAATTTCACTACCCAAGTACAGAAAGAAGGTTAGTGAATGCCTGCATAGAGTAAGCCAGGCTCTGTGCCTCTCACTTCTACGAACAACTCACTGAAGAGAGCCCAATTCAAGCTACTTCTGTCCAGGAGCATTTCACACCACTATTAACCCAAGAGTAAGAAGTGAAAATGGTAGATCAGAAAGAGAAATCTAGTAACCAATCATGACTCAAAATTCGAAACTTTTATAAGTTCAATCTTTGAAGACTGACTTTGAGGACTTGGCCTGCTTCTTTAACATAGCAATCCCTACTCAAAAACTTTAAATCGGATTTGATGAAACAATTTTAAGGTCTCAGGCTAACAAGTATTGTATTAATTAATAATAAAAGGGAGTCAGTGGATAGTCAACGCAACCATCTACATGCGCGGACCGCAAAGGTACGTAGCTCTGCCTTTAATGGAGACCATGGACTATGTGCATTCCAGGAGATTGCCAGAAAGCAATGCCTACACCAACCTGTTGTCTAAGCCTTATTAGGTACTCTTCCTGAGAGGGATTCTAACACAGAGGCTAAGAGTACAAACTCAAGTTTTCCATATAGAGGAGGGGGCTAAAAAACTTCACTGCCAAAGACTTTTGGTAAGAAAAATTCTCAGAAATCATTCAGATCTCCTTTAAGGATACACGTGCCCCAGAGGACAGGAAAGCATTTACCTTTATGGGCTGGAGCGGATATCGCTATGGGGGCAAACTCTTCCAGCAGGTCAGTAGTAGGGTTAGAAAGCAAGGAGCAATCAATCAGGGAATCTTCCCCGGTGAGAGAATCTGAGTCCAGATTAACAGCATCCCAGGTCAGTGATGGCATTAAATGGCACACACAATACCATGAGATTAGATCTTAGCCTTTAAGTTACTGCATTTACATGTTATACATATAAGCCAAGGCGAGAAAAGAAAACCAAAAGTAACATATTAAGCCCGCCAAATTTTCATCTATAGTAAGATATATTTCTAGATTCTCTTAACATTAACATATAAATATGGAATAATTCTTTGCTCAGAGGTTGCTGGGTAAGCAAGTATGTGATCTGGATGCCAATAAAACTTTAGCAACTTAGTTCTCAGCAAATGCTATTTGGGAAAAAGGACTTTGCAACTAAAGAGTTTCATTTAAACTTTCCCTAAACATTTATGGGAAAAGGTACTATAGGATGAAGTATCTAAGTTGACTAGGAGGGGATTGTCCCTGACTTATTATTAGCAGAATACGACATGGTTAAACAATACTTTATAGAACTCAACTAGATCCCCATTTGAAACAAAACAATCTTGCTTCTTACTAGCATACTTTAAATTTGAATTGCTCCTCTGGACACATGACTTTCACTTTTAGTTAAGGAACAGAAGGAAGGCAAAATTCAGAGTTCAAGTATTTTCACATACAAATTGTTCTCTGGGAAAGTTTTCTAAGAGAAAACAGTCAAGTACGCACAAGAGAAAGGAACCACATTATCTTTTATGTTCATTTTTTTTTCCACTTAAATGTAAGTTTATTTTCACAGTTCCTAGACTTCCAATGGTTTCTGTTCCAAGTTAGAAAATCAGACTCTTTTACCAAAGTTGACTATGGACTCAATAAAAATGCAGGTTATCAACTCTGTATTTATGGGCAGTTGAGGAATTCTATTAAGAGCGAATTTTGAAATTCAGGTGAAAGCAATGCTGAATCCAGGGGAAGATTTCAACTCTGCCTACAATTTAACAGCAAACCAGCTATCTAGGATTAAAGCACTGTGCTGAGGACAGAATGTCAATACACAGAGCAGTAGCTCCGTGAAGTCACTGACACGGTTGTATAGAAAGACTGAACAGACACCTTAGCGGAGTTAAGGCCATCCTTGTAGCTCAACAGAATTCTTTGGGGAAGGAGGTGGAGGGAACCTGCCACCAGTGAAAAGAATCTTGAATAAATAAACACTGTAACCAGAGAAAGCCCAAGGACCACTCTATAAAGAACATGGCTCCAAAAAGCACTCTGCTCTTTAGCAAGGAAACACATCACTAAACAGCGAGAAGCTGGGGCTGTAACCATACAGAGCATCCATTCTAGGAGGAACTAACCAGGCTGCAAACTAAGCCCAGGATCATCTGCTACAGGTGGAAAGGCTGGCTCCGAGGGCCACAACAATGACCAGTCCCTGCAGCTGCAGGACACCTGACTGACCTGTGCGGTTCGAGGTCACAGATTCCGTCTGGGATGGAAGGCGCTGGGGTACCGGGGGCTCCAGTCCCGGTATGAGACTCTCAACAGCAACATCGGCTTTTTCTTTTGTGACAGAGCATTAAGAAAGGAGAACAGATGGTAAGGGAAAAGGAGTCAAAACGTTCTTCAGACAATTCTGTGAAGGCTTCCTTCTACAGGTGTCTAAAATGCCAGTCTCGGGCAAGATGGACAGCACAGTAAGTTACTTTATTTCTGCTGCTTTGAGTGTCTGGGCTTCACTGATTGAGCAGGCATGTGCAAGGTTAACCACTATAACTAGTCTTGGTGAGTTCCAGTTTTTATAGATAAATGTAGAACACGAGTCACCCAGCAGATTTCTTCCATGTCAGAAGACATAGGCTGAAAGGCACCATAGTATCTTCTGGTAATTTTGCCTTTCTTAAGGGATAAACTTGGGGGCAGACATCCTCTGTGCCTGGCGAAGGTAACTAGTCCATTTGAAATCCCACCTCATGATGTGGCCGGGAGGTATTCTGCACTGTGTCACATCCCACAGCTGAAGGCCCATCTCTACAGGGTCATGGCTTTCCTGGGTTCAAGGACTATGTGCCCTGGAGTACAGGGGCCCTGCACATCTTGTAGTTCATGCCTGCCTTGCTGTAGAAGCACAGGGAAATACCAAACTGAGCAGACTAAGCCCCTGTCCCGGACTCTACTCATGGGGCTTCACCACTGGGCAAGTGTTTTCTGTTACTGATACGGGGCACATACAGAGGCCTTCTAAAGAAGAATCTGCTAAAGGTAAGGTCCCAGCTTGAAAGCAACTTCTTTCATCAAGCTTCTGTAATTAAATGTGAATTTTTCCATTCCTCCTCATTCATAAGAAATTCCTTTTGGAAATCTCAGGCTATCAAGCAAAGCAAAAATAACAGTGTGGTGCCCCTGGAAAGGCAGGGAAAACACTTCATTTGGGGCGATAACAAATGAGGTTAAAGGAGGCTTTGTGGCATTTCCACTCCCCAGCAGGGCCATTCAATAGGGATCTGTTAACCAGGTAGTTATCATTCTCGAAACAGACACATAGATCATGCAGGGCTGAAGAAACAGAGATGATGACTTTACCAATTACAGCATCGGAAGTGCTACCAAAAGGGTCTGTCATAGGCAAGAGGTCAGGGAGCAGGAGAGAAGTGTCAGGAGATTTGAGTCCCTCAATTAGTTTTTCTAGGTTGGGCAGAGAGGTAAAGAGAAAGCAAAAATGCAGTGAGATATTAAAGCAAGCTGAACATTTATCATTTTCTATGCAAACACATTTTGGGGTCAAAATTTTGTATAGATTCATCATAAAAATAAATACTGTTAGTATCTTTTACTGTTAATCACAAATAAGCTTTCAAAGTTCAAAGTTTAAAAATGATTATTTCCCCAACTGAGGTTCATTTTGTAAGTCATTCAAGATATTTCCCTAGGTTTGTTTGTTTTAAAATTTGAGATATAGGGGTGCCTGGGTGGCTCAGTCAGTTAACCGTCCGACTTCGGCTCAGGTCATGATCTCATGGTTTGTGGTTTTGGGTCTTGCAACAGGCTCTGCCCTGGCAGCTCAGAGCCTGGAACCTGTTTCAGATTCTGTGCCTCCCTCTCTCTGCCCCTCCCCGCTTGTGCTCTGTCTCTCTTTCTCTCTTTCAAAAATAAACAGTTTCAAAAAATTTTGTAAAAAAAATAAATAAAATTTGAAGTATAAAAATTTACCCAAAGGATACAAAAATACATATTCGGAGGGGCACATGTACCCTGACGTTTATAGCAGCACTATCAACAATAGCTAAATTATGGAAGGAGTCCAAATGTCCATTGACTGATGAATGGATAAAGTAGATGTGATTTGTGAGTGTGTGTGTACACATATATACACATATATATGTATGTGTATGTATATATGTATATGCATATGTATATATGTGTGTGTGTATATATATATATATATATATATAAACAAACAATGGAATATTACTCAGCCATAAAAAGAATGAAATCTTGTCATCTGTAACAACGAGGATGGCATTAGAGTGTACTATGTGAAGTGAAATAAGTCAGAGAAAGATAAACACCATATGATTTCATTCATATGTGGAATTTAAGAAGCAAAACAGATGAACATAGTGGGGAAGAGAGAGAGAGAGAGAGAGAGAGAGAGAGACAGGCAAACCATAAAACAGACTCTTAACCATAGGAACAAACTCAGGGTTGCTGGAGGGGAGGTTGGAGGGGGATGGGTTAAAAGGGTGATGGGTATTAAGGAGGGCACTTGTTGTGATGAGCACTGGGTGTTGTACATAAGCGATGAATCCCTAAATTCTACACCTGAAATTAATATTACACTGTATGCTAACTGGAATTTAAAACTCGAAAAAGAAAAAAAATTTTTGAGGTATAATTTACACTGAATAAAAGTCAACAATTTCAAGGGCACAATTTGCTGAGTTTTGACAAATGTACACACTCATGTAAGCACCACTGAAATGATGTAAAACATTTTCGTCACCCCCCAAAATACCCTTGTGCCTTATTCTGGTCAGTGCCTTCCTTTTACCCACAGGCCCTGGCAACAACTGAACTGCTTTCTGTCCCTACAGCTTTGCCTCTTCTAGAATTTCCTATAAATGGAACCATGCAGTATGTCGTCTCTTCGGTCTGATGTCCTTGATTCAGCATAATGCTTCTGAGACTTCTCCCCGGTGTGGCATGTATCGGTAATTTGTTCTGTCTTATGTGGTAGGAGTGTTCCACTGTATGAACGTACCACATTTTATTCAATCATTCACCAGTTGATAAGACATTTGGTTGTTTCTAATAGTTTTTAGCTATTAAAAATAAAGCTGCCATAAACATATCCATATAAGTATACGTTCATACCCCTTCCTTAGTTGTGAACATTTTTTTTGGACTTGCATTTAGAAATGGTTTATAACTCAGCAAGTGAATCAAAATATGCCTAAATTAACTTCAACCATCACTTATTGTCTGCCAATGGAAAGTGTGTGACAGGCTGCCACTCTTATCATTCTATGGTCAAATCTCATGAAATTCACGTACACCTGCAGATGGATTACTTTTGATGTCATTTGGCTAAGAAACAAAAGGACGTAAGAAGCCATCAGATTTGTCACACCTAATAACTTAATGTGTGATAAGTGCACACATTAAGATTCCTTCATGATTCTTTCAGCCTTGATCCATCAATAAATCTCTATTTACCTTCAACTTATTAATGGTAGAGCATTAACTTGAAACAAAATAATGAGTCGTAGAATCTTACAGAAAGAAGGGAATTAAGGTCTCAAACCTCCTTTTACTTGCAAGGAGGTTAAGGCCACATAAATTCTATAACTTGCCCAGTTAAAGCCTGTTGACATTTTTTTTTTCTATCACAGAAATACCATGCCATTAAGATAAAACTAAAATTAAAATGTTTGAGAAAAAAAAGTGACTTAAAGTTCAAGTATGTGTATATAACGTTTTAACGAATCTGCATTCTTCCAGGCTATCAGGAATCAAGTAAAGATGAAATTGATATTCGTTGAGTGACTGAAACTGAAATTTAGGTGATCTGTAATTTAAGGTGATCTTTAACTACACAGATGAAACAAAGTAATGGATTTTAGTGTCTTGGCAAGGTAATTTGCTTTCGTCCACTTAATATACTGCCGAAAAAGATATTTTTATATGTGAGACCAATTTACCATCTTTGGAGTATATGGCATGTAGGTTATCTTTGAATTAAATGACAATATGCTACATTGCTCATTTACACCTGATTTATATTGAAGAAAGGAAGGAAGGAAAAAAACAACTTTTCAACAGCAGGGAAAAAAACCCCAGGGTACTAACCAAGTATACCAGTGTAATCACATCAGCATTAATCTTGCATCGTGCATAACATTCTATTAGCAGACAAGATGTTAAAAATATCTGACAATTTTTAGCATACTGGCAAAAAGAAGATGTTTCCCCAAAAAGTCCAAGTTTTGATTATTCTGAGCACTAGCTTTTGTTTTATTCCCAAAAGAGCCTCTTTCACATACAGAAAAGTAATTATTTGCTTCTTTCACTTTCAGCACTCATGTATTTGCAATCTTATGAAGCAATGGATAAAAAGCAATGACCCCAAATTACTTGCTTATCTTTCATACAGCAGTTTATCCAGGTGCAAAACCTTAGGCTAGCCACATTCAGAGTGTGAATTCTAGCCACTCCAGTGACTGGTTGTTACCGTGAGGCTGTTCCTTTAACTTCTGTCATTACCTCAACTGTAAAATGGGAGATACCTCCCACCATCCTTCTGTATTGGTCACTCAAGTATCATCTCTTCTAAGCCTTTCCCTCAAGTATCATCTCTTCTAAGCCTTTCCCTGTCCTCCCTGCCACATCAGGAAACTTCTGGAGCCCTCTGCACTCTCTTCTCTTGCAGCCCTTACAATGTGACTGAAGGCAGAGAAGGTATGTTATTAATCTCTGTATCCCCAGTTCTCAGTTTCCTCTCGTACCCTATGTCACATGTCTGTGGCCTCACTGGGGAGGTGGGGAGAATGGGCGATCAAGTGGAAAGTCAGGTACCTCAGCAAGAATCGACTATTTTCATTAGCCGTTAGCAAAAAGCTGATGTGAGGGGCTAAAAAAGTGTGTGTGTGCATACATGTGTGCATGTGTTGTGTGGTGAGACAGAACAGGGTGGGGATGGGCTAAGCTACCAAATGTAGAGAGGCTTATCTTCTGACCAAACAGTAACATGCTATTCACATGGATGATCTGTGATGACACTCGAATACTGGAATGTGGGAAGGAGGAGCAGGGACAGAGCAATAGCAGACAGAGAACTAGGAGTGGGAGCACAGAGCCACGGCCTAAGTAAGGTGGACAGCATGTACAAAACCAGCCTGTCCCACCCTCAGCACTACTGAAATGACAGAAGACTCTCAGTTACTCCGTGCGGGTGCCCAGGTGCCACTGGAACTACCATCATCACTTCCATTTGCAGTTCAAGGTCAAACATTTTCATTCATTATTCACAAAACACCCTGGGTGTGGGAATACTGATAGAGTCGAGAAGAATGGACATAGACACTGTGAGAATGTGTGACTTGCCCAAAGTCATAGATGGGACATGGTAGAGCCCGCACTTGATTTCACGGTTTCCCTCACGTGCTGCCTACAGGGTCTGCCTGTCTCCATTGACACAGGAGAACAGGTCTTCACATAGACATGGTCCCGTGCCCAACGGCCAAGTTATCAAAGACATGTTGGCCCTGGAAGGAGCCTCGGATCTTATTCAATTAGCCTTCTCATTTACAGATGAAGAAACTAGCTCCAGAAAGGTGAAGCCACCTGCCTGAGAGCTAACAGCGGGTCAGCCACAGAGCTAGCTAGGACTGTGGCCCAGACCTTCTATACACTAGAGATTCAGTCCTCTGGCTTAACGAAAGCTTTGGTTGCTTCAAAATGTAAAGCCATTAGAAGAAGTCACACCTCAAGCTATTACGGCTCATTTTTGGTCACTGTAAATGAAGAACTTGAGAACAGGGTATCATGGGAGGCACGAGAAAGGCTACAAGAGGCTGAGAGTTTATAGCCACAGCCTGCAGGCCTCACATGTGAATCAAGGGCCAGCCTTGATATCACTTGTGTTAGGACTTCTGTTTTGTGAAGACACTCTGAGACTATGTGGCATGAAGGGGATGGGTGGGGAGGAGCAGTGCAGAGAAGAGAGTGGTAAATTTAGGAACATGTGCAGGAAGCATTAAGATCCCAAACCTTAAACAAGTTCTCCACAGGCATTTTGCAACCTGTTGATATCTAATGGAGCCACAGATGCCTGGGATAACACTAGTGAGAATGGGTGAGATTCCAGGTTTTACTCAAATGCCTTGGTATGAGACCAGAAAAAGCAGAATTCCTTGAATAAAGTGAAATGTGAGAGGAGGCAGCATGGTCCGCCAGACAGAAAGAAAAGGCACAAAGGGACAGAGACCTGGGCTCTGCACTAAGTTGATGTGACACTTTGGGCAAACCATCATTGTTCTCTGGATCTAAGTTTTTCTTATTGATAATATGATAAAATGAAGATACACTTAAAGGTCCTATCCACCTCTAAAAGCCAATTGTCCAAGGGAAAAACAGGGAGCAGGAACTAACCAGCTACTTAGAAGACGGAGTGCTTAGAGAAGAAACTGGAGATCTGAACTGGCAGCGGCTGTGGGGAAAGGACCCTTGGAGGGCACCGTGGCAGAATGGGCAGGAAGGAAGATGACTGCCCCAAGACAGCTGTTCAACACACAAACTCAGCCCAGACATCTATGGCCAGGGGAACAGGGTGAGAAGGTGGGGGAATATTTAAGCTAGATCCTCATTTGAAAAAAAGAATGGATGTCTTAAAAAAAAAAAAAGCAAAGGGAAAAAAACCCAGAAACCAAGAAACAGAATCTTTAAATTTTTTTTTAATGTTTATTTATTTTTGGCAGAGAGAGACAGAGCGTGGGGGGGGGGGGCAGAGAGAGGGGGACACAGAATCCGAAGCAGGCTCCAGGCTCTGAGCTGTCAGCACAGAGCCCAACATGGGGCTTGAACTCACAGACAGCGAGATCATGACCTGAGCCAAAGTCAGATGCTCAACCGATTAGCCACACAGGTGCCTCGCAGACTCTTAACTATAGAGAACAAACTGACAGTTACCAGAGGGGAGGTGGGTGAACTAGGTGATGGGGATTAAGGAGTCCACTTGTGATAAGCACCGGGTGACGGAACTGTGGAATCATGATATTGTACGTGTGAAACTAATGTAACACTGTATGTTAACTATACTGGAATTTAAAATAAAATTACATTTAGAAAAAAGGAAAAAACACATGTTTCTTGTTTGATCCCTTATTACAAAAGTAATACATGTTTATTGTGGAAACTTGGGAAATACGGAGAAAACAAAGGGTAAAAGTAAAAATGACCCATAATCTCACTTCGAGAGATACCCGCTATTAACAGTTTTTAGAGAATACCCTTCCAATCTTTTCCTCTAAATTCTGATTGTTTGATAAATATTTCAGCATACCCATATTTTCTCAGAATAATATTTTAGGAAAGAAAAGAGAAAGTAAACGATTAGGATCTGAGTGTAGTCCGTTTTATTACACGTTCATCAAGCCCGAGGTGGTGGGGTCTTCACTCTTTACCAAGCTAATGGCAGAGGTTATGGCATCCCATTGTTTCATAATTGGCTCTTCTTGGATTCATCATAATGATGAACTTTAAAATATATATCTATATTGTTGGTAATTTCTATCTCTTCTTTTATGAAGAATATCTACTCATATTTTTCTGTTGGTGGTATTTCTTATCACATCCCCATTACTATACTCAGTTCTTTCTCAAGTTTCTAGGGTTCCCAAATAAGAATGAGTCAGGTTAAGAGCATGGAGTTGGGCTGAAATCACGGTGAAAGGACTGAGAAGGTGGACCCGTGAAGCAAAGTGGGCACAGAGTGAGTTAGCCCGGCCAATGGAAGCTGAGAATGCTTTTCAAGGAGAGAGTTGCTAGTACTTTGAAAAATTAAAAGCAGGCTTAGAAAAAGGATCTTTTGAGCACCTTCCTCTCTCCTCTCAAGCATAATAAGTCAAGTGGCATTGGGGACTAGGGAAGAGAGGAAAAGGTAGGAATCAATCCACTCCAAAGTCTTCTCTTAGGTTTCTCTCAAGACTGACTTACTGGAAGTATCAACCACAAAGCAAGAAGGTAATAAATCCTTCATAAAAGCATCTAAGGTTAGATAATCAAAACTGCTTCCTGATGGGAGACTGGAATATAGTACAAGTTGTGAGCTTTCTCTCTTTCCAAACATCAAAAGAGAGGATAGGTATCTATTTAGAGGCTAAAAAGGTTAAGGGTTTGCTCAAGAGCCATTCCAGGCCTAATGAGGAATTTGACCACGAACAGTAAAGCAGGTTGATCTAATGAACAGGAAAAGCCTGATGCCAGCCCCCATCAGAAAAGATGATTTGGCTGCTACAGCTTCGTGGCTTCGGAAATTTACATCTTGTCTGAAGTCTTGTGATGAGAGATGCTGTTTTTAAAATGCAGTCACTCTAAATAGTTCCTATCATTGAGAAACTAGACACTAAACTGTCTGTAACATCTGCAAGATGGAAGCAAAAGTCAGCCACCATGCCCCATTCCAGGTTCATTTTAGGGAACTGAATCTGCAGAAAGAGAAACTTTCCAGAGCAAAGACACATAGGTGATCAACCTTGGGCTTTTCAATATCATGAAATAGCAGTTGGAAGTGAGGAATATGCCAGGAAGATAGCTCTGAGAGGAATGCTTATCTTCACAACAAACCACTAAGAAAACACAGCTTCTCCTGTGGACTTTTTGAGAGATGATGAACTACCATAAACCAGGAGGTACATTTTAAAAAAGCTGTTGATTCTAGGAAGTGGCACTTATGAGGCAACCAATGTCTGCTTGCTGAGTCTTGTGGAACACTGATGTTGAGAAGTCAGCATTAAGGAGCTGCTATGAAAATCTTTTCCTCAAACTCTAGTGCTCTGCCCGTAGGGATGTAAAAAGATGTAGTCGCTATGGAAAATAATATGGTGGTTCCTCAAAAAATAAAAACTAGAATTACCATAGGACCTGGCAATTCCATATCCGGATATATACCCAAAAGAATCTCGGGTCTTGAAGAGACATTTGCATACCCATGCTCATGGGAGCATTTTCACAATAACCCAAGTGAAGCAACCCAAGTGGCCAACAAAAGAGGAATGGATAAACAGAATGTGGTACACATATACAATGGAATGTTATTCAGCCTTCAAAATAAAGGAAATTCTGACATATTCTTCAACATGGATGAACCTTGAGGACATTATGTTAAGTGAAATAAGCCAGTCACAAAAAGACAAATACTGTAGGATTCTACCTATATGAGGTATCTAGAGTAGTCAAATTCAGAGAGGAAGAAAGCAGAATGTGGTTGCCAGGGGCTGCAGGAAAGGAGGAAGGAGAGTTACAGGTGGAGAGTTTCAGTTTTGTGAGATTAAACCAGGTCCGTGGATGGATGATGATGGTTGCAAAACAATGTGAAGACTAAATGCCACCGAACTGTCCACTTTAAAATGGTAAATTTTGTGTTATGTGTATTTTACCAGTTTAAAAAAAACAAAAGATTAAATCCTTCAGCCAATTTTCAGAGAAAACTCCCCATTCTCTTCTACTGTATTTTAAATTTGGTACCACCTATAGCTTATCTAACACAAAGAGAAGGAAAAATGAACACACAGCATATGAGCATCAATGAAATACTTTGAGACTCACCAGAGCTAGGCTTCATTTGGCAGCTCTGTGAGCACACAAATGCTCATGGCTGTGATTTTTTTTAATGCCAGATTTTCTAAGAAAATGTGTTTTATGATGCTTTGGAAAACAGAAATGGTCCTAAAAGAAATAAAACCCAAACAAATCCAATTACCCAATGCCCCTTTACCCACAGTTTAATAATCATTATATCAAGGAAGTCTATTTCAATGGCTCTCAGTTGTGCAAAGGTCAAAGGTTATAAAGCAAGTTTAATTTCTGTAAGAGAAAAACATTATTGTCTAAGACTTTTCATAACTAGGACTGCCCCATGGGGAATAAGGGCTCAGAACCAAAGTCTACAACATTTCCTATCTTTATACTAATTTAAAGTTTACAGAGCAATTCCAAATACATGCTTCCATCTGGCCCTCACAAGCCACTCCATGAGGTAGGTTTTAAAATAGTTTTAATTTTGAGGAGAAGAACACAGAGTTTAAGTGATTTGATCAAAATCACCAAGCCACGATGTGGGTAGAGCCCAGGTCTGAAAAGTTCAAGCCCACTTTTGTATTTCCCTAAACCTTAATTTTAGCTTTGCAGTCGAAGGCTTTATTGACCCCCAGACAGGGAGGTTTCACTGGCTGGGGCCTGGGGCCATTAAAAGGAATGTGTGCAGCAGCACAGTCCCAACAGCACCAGTGTCTCACTTTCTCACCCGGAACATGAGATTATTACTTGACAAACCTACCAGTCCGTCTTCTTTGTAGAATCAGAGGAAATTACATGGGAGGGCATTTTAAAAGCATCAAATAAAATGTTAAGTCATTAAAAGGCATAGAGTGGTCAGGAGACGAAGATTTCATGACTCTTTTATCATCAGGAAGGTAGAGTGTGGAGGGAAGCATGTATGCAAAACAAACAGCCCTAAAAGTGTGACTGGTACCCACGGTGGTCTGCAAGTAGTGACAAACTGGGTGTTTTAGGGGGGCAGGAAGAGGGGAGAAAAACTTGCAGTTTGTTGAGGTCCCAGAGCCCTACACTCTCAGGCCTCGCCTCAGACATTTCAAGATGCCAAGGAAGGAGGTAGGGTAATCCCATCCATATCCTATCGATATCCGTGGATTAAAAGGCTACAGAATTGAATGGTGTTACAGGCAGAACATTACAGTACATACATTAATCAGACACAGCTGCAAGACACCATGCTCAGCCCAGATTCTGGGGGGCTCGACAAAGGGCTGGAGGTGAAGAATCTTCTAAACCTAGCTACTGCTTTCACTCCAGGGTTTGTGGGCTGTACCTTCATTTATTCACCCTCCGAGAGTGGGTGAGAGGCCTGGCTGGGAGTTGGCAGAGGCCCAGGTAGAAAACTGTGAAGCCAGTAGTCTGGTGTTTGGGAGTTGGGGACACAAATGGAGAGCAATGGGGCTGCCATAAGCCTTTCAGCCTCAGGTTTTACTTTGTTCATTCATCCAATCTGCAAATATTCATAGAGTACCAATCTACCCGCCAGTGTTCTTAGTACTGGCAAAGCAGTGCTGGATCAGACAGCGAGGTCGCTCCCTCAGGACACTGACATCCTGGTGGGGAAAGACAGATAATGGACCAATGAAAACAATGTCATGACAAATGCTATGAAGAAAAAAGCCAGGAAGTGTGACTGAGAGTGCCGTGGGATCACGACAGGCCTGAGAAGATAGCATTTAAGCTGAGACCCAAATGTCAGATGATAAGAAGGAACAGATATAGAGAAAAAGCTTTCCAGGCAGAGTATCAGCACGTGCAAAGGCCCTGAAGTGGGAACAAGCTGAGACTGTTGGAAGAAAGACTAAAGAAAAGAATATTATGAGCTCAGGTTAGAGGGGTGGCCAGAGAGCTAATAAGATTAGTTAGGGCCTTTTAGGTCTTGGTAAAAAGTCTGGATTTTACTCCCAGTGGTATGGAAATTCATGGGAGCACAAAGGAGTGACATATCTAATTTATGTTTTCAGATGAGTCTGGTCTGACAGATCATAAAACAAATAAGATACCCCTGTAATTCTCAATTAGAATATTCCATTAATAGATCTCTTATTAAAATCCAAGATGAGTCATGGCTTAATTGGTATGAAAGTGTATACCAGTATCACTTTAGCAGGAATCTACCAGAAAAAGAGAAATATGGAGGATCAGGAGACAGGAAAGATAACAATGTAGAAGGCAGGATGGCGGCCGGCTACCTATGGTGCCTCCCAGGCTTATCTTTACAACTCATCTCTACAACTGGGAGTTGATATCCTGAGCCACCGCACATCTGTGCCTGGCTCGTCACCCCGATCCAGAGGGCACCTGTGACAGTTGTGGGGGACAGCTACCTGCCTGTGGGCCCTCATCTTCCGGCCTGTGCCAAGAGGTGTCCCTTCCAGCGTCTGCAGCCCACGGGCCATCTGGGAAAGAGCAAGGCAAGAGCCTGAGGGGTATCAAAGGGAAAATGCCTCAATAACCCCTTTTCTTTGTCTGATCCCATGACTGCCACGACAGGGAGGAAAAAGAGGCCAGTGGGCTCCAGACTGAGTTCGCAGCCCATACCTTTCTAGCTTGAAAATGGCTTGTCTAGGTACTGCCCAGCATGCCTGAATGATACAACAGAGAAAAGGACCTCTACTTGATTCCTTCTTCCCTTTCCTTTAACTATCCTATACTGAATCATTTCTCAGCGACCTTAGGTATTTTTTTTTTTAATTTTTTTTTTCAACGTTTATTTATTTTTGGGACAGAGAGACACAGAGCATGAACGGGGGAGGGTCAGAGAGAGAGGGAGACACAGAATCGGAAACAGGCTCCAGGCTCCGAGCCATCAGCCCAGAGCCTGACGCGGGGCTCGAACTCCCGGACCGCGAGATCGTGACCTGGCTGAAGTCGGACGCTTAACTGACTGCGCCACCCAGGCGCCCCCCTTAGGTATTTTTGACCTACATCCAGCTCCAGCAAGCTATGAAGTTACAGAATACTACTTGATCAAGGCAAGTTTTTGCTTCCCCTAAGGAGGGTCAACAGATTGCCTAAAGAAATAAAAACTGTCATGGTACCCTTGCTGCAGTCTGTCTTAGTACATAGATGATACAAATGTCACAATCATTTCCAATCTTGAATCAATCAAATACCTTTAACATTCTGGGAGAGAAGAAGAACCAAGCAGATCCTATTAGTTTAAAACCAAGAGAACAGGCAAAGGTAAGAATAAGAAGAAAAACTACCAGAAACAAAATGACTGCTAGATGCTTCTAAAGAGTTGGATCTATTCAAAAAGACTGGTAGAGAAAAGAAAGGGTGGCTTCTGTGTCTCACATCATGCTCCCCACCCCCACCCCTAAAAGGATGGGGAAGAGAGTAGGGAGAGAAATCACTGGCAGTCATGAAATGCTAGTATCCAATTGGCAAGTATCCAATTATTGTTTCAAAAGCTATCTCAATCAGAACACACTAACAATTTCTTCCTTTTTTAGACTGCTCACTTAAAAATCAGATATGGTAGACCTAAAGCGATATTCGAACTCATACAGTCCAAATTACTTCACCGATGAAGAGTCAAGTCCAGAAGGTTTTCAGATAGGTGAAGTGCCAGGAAGGGAACCTGGGTCTCCTGACTCATATTCCCTTTAACTTTTATTATGTATTTTTATTTAGAAAATAAAAGCCCATTATAGGAAAATCAGTACCGGCCAGGAAATTATCATATAACCACTATTGGCATTTTGTTCCTTCTATCACATGCTTACAGGTCCCCCTCGACATGTTACAATCATATTAGATTAATGTTCTTTCCAATACACAGGCCCTCCCATTACCAAAAAATATACAATAGAACCTATTAATAGGCCTTGGATTTCACATCCTTTTCATGGAGTGTTTAAACAACTCTCAAGAAACCCTGGAACACAAGAATCAACCTGCTTAGGCTCAGAGCAGCTCTGTTTACCTACCTGGTGCATCAGGTACTTGAAGAGGGATAAAAGGATCAGATACACTTAGAAGTGGGAGGCTAGAGTCCACAGTCTGCCCACCCTTCCTTTTTTCAGCTGGAGTGGGTTGGAGGGGAAGAAAGGGTCAAGGAGAGAGAAAAAAAAAAGAGAAAAGCAGAAAACATCAAGTAAATCTAGATGAATTTAGCATCTATTAACCCAACAGCTCAAATTGCAGAGTAAATCTAAACTTAGAGGCAGAAGAAAGATGGATGAGCGGATATAATCCAGGGGAAAGGCAAAATATGTATGAGATATATAATCCAGTCCTTGCAACATACTCAAAGATGTAATTAATGATAAAACTAGTACTATATTCATACCCCTGAAATTCTACTTCTTCTTTGTGTGGAAGCCTATGGTGGTCTCTTCCAGAATTCCTGTAGCGATTATTATCCGTATCACACATTTTGGCATATAAACAAACACTGCCTGTTTTGTAATCTAGCACATATGTATACATACTTCCAACGTGCCCTTTACCCTCTTGAGGTCATGGTATCACCAAATGTCTAGGCATGCTAGGCAGAAAGACAGAAAGAAACAGAAATAGACTTCCTGCCTGTTGCAAGCCCTAACCTCTGGACTACATCTAACATTTATTGACATTTATTCTGTATCTGGCAAACTCACAGATTTATAGAAATCTATACACCGTATGGGATATCAGGGCTTAAAGGGATCTTACGATTTTCTAGCACAATTTTCTTCCTTTACAGAAAAGAAAACGAAGCCCAGAAGTTAAAAGACTAGCCAGAGGTCTATCAGCAAACCCAGGATCAGAACACAGGTTTGCTGCTTTCTACTTTACTATTCTTTACGCTGCATTTTAATATTCAGTTTGCTCAGTAATTAAAATCTCTATAGAGTGGTTTTTTTAAAACTTTTTATTTTCAAATAATTATGAAATCATAGGAAATTGCTGTACATAGTGTCCTGGGAACCTTCTTCAACCAGTTTCCTTCCATGGTGAGATCTTTTACAACTGTAGGACAAAATCGCTGACATTGTTACAATATTGTTAACTAATTTTATTCAGTTTTCACATACACTCGTCTGGGTGTGTATAGTTCTTTGCAGTTAGACTCTATGTATAGATTAGCATAGGCACCACCACAACGATATAGAATTGTTCCATCAAACAAAAGGACCTCCTTGTTGTTCTCCTTTATAGTCACACACTCCTTATTCCAGTCCCTACCTCTTGGAATTCACTAATCTGTTCTCAATCTCTATAATTTTGTCATTTTGAGAAGGTTATTAAAGTGGGTTTTTAAGTTGCTTTAAAGGTAGATGGAGGAAGACAGGGATAAAATCACTGCTCTTAAAATCTCTAAAAAAATTTTTAAACGAGACAAAATGAAATATATTAAAAGAAAAAAAACAAATTATATAACTGGATACATTCATCTTCAAAAAAAGTATATATGTGTAGAAATAAAATTATGGACACAAATATTGTAAAATGTCAGCAATGTTCTCCTCTTGGAGTGGGATTGTGAGTTCTTTTATCTTGCTTCTTTGGGCTTTTAGTCATTTTTCCAAAATTACACTAACGAATGTATATAACTTAACAGAAAAATATGTTAAATAAAGAAGCACAATGTCAAGTTCCAGATGTCTGTTGCAACATATGGACACAGTTCATCAACATTTTTGCAGCTTTTACCATAAAAAATGTTTAAAATAACCCTTCTGCCATCCTCCCTGACTTATGAAATTTCCTGTTTATTTCCTTCCTTGTTGATCAGATGGTTTAAAATCAGTGAACAGTCTGAGCTTGGTTAGAAAACTCGTAGAAAATGGTGCTATCCTATATTTCATACAAATGAGGACATATTAATTTCTGGGGTTTAGATATAATTTTCTTTCTTTAAAAATTTTCTTTTAACGTTTATTTATTTTTGAGAGAGAGACAGAGCATGAGCAGGGGAGGGGCAGAGAGACAGGGAGACACAGAATCCGAAGCAGGCTCCAGGCTCTGAGCTGTCAGCACAGAGCCCGACGCGGGGCTCGAACTCACAAACCATGAGATCATGACCTGAGTTGAAGTTGTGTGCTTAACTGACTGAGCCACCCAGGAGCCCCTATAATTTTCCTTCTTGTGTAAAGAATGAAAAGCGTCACAAACACAAAAAGTTTATACCACAGACAAGAAAGAAGGAAAAATACCACATGTTCATTTAAAAAGACTGGATAAGATGAAAAAAATATGAAGATGTTTTATAATGTTTGTAAAAAGCTTAGTGTCACTGATTTACAAAGGTTCTTGAGATATGGTTATGACTACAGCTGCTGGACTGGGCTGTTCGGGTTCAGATCTCTATCCTGTCATTCTCCAGTTGTGACCTTGGGCAGGTCACTTTAATTTCCCATGGGCTGTTTTAAGGGTCACCTGAGATAATGAATAAAAAAGCACTTAACCAGTGGGCTTATTAGCACGTAGCAAGTGCTCAGTACATTTTCGCTGCTGTTACTGTCATAACTCTACTCAAATGTGTTTAAGGTGTTTAAGTCCCTCAAGAAAAATATGGCCATTTATAGACTACAAAGTAAGCATAAAGGGGAAGAAGACGCTACAACAAAAATAAAAACTGTTTTAAAAACAGTTCACACAGGGGCACCTGAGTGGCTCAGTCGGTTGAGCGACCACTTCGGCTCAGGCCAAGATCTTGAGGTTTGTGAGTTTGAGCCCCGCGTCGGGCTCGGTGCTGACAGCTCAGAGCCTGAAGCCTGCTTCTGATTCTGTGTCTACCTCTCTCTCTGCCCCTCCCCCACTCATGCTCTGTCTCAGAAATAAACATTAAAAAAAAAATTTAAAAAACCAGTTCATACAGACAAATGAACAACAAAACAAACAACAAAACGTGGTAAGTAGGAATCAAAGGCACTGAAACTGGGAGCAGAAGGGAAATGTGTAGGGGCCTCTACCATTAACAGTGGTAAATCCAAGCTCCTATCCTTTGGCAAAAAGTAGCTTTTCATTCATTCAACAATCTGTACGGAACCAAACACTATACTAAATGCTAGGATTCAACAGCAAAGAAGACTTTCCTAAAGCTTACTTATTCCATGACCCCCTTTCTGGGGAAACTATATTCTACCCAGTACCATAGCTGGACATTATTGTGATGCTTTATCCCAAGGACAACAGTCAATGCTTCATACATTTGGTACATTTAGGCAACTGTGTGGCATATCAAACTTTAAGCACTTGAAACCAGATCAAATTATCAGTGCATTTAAAAATCACACAGGCAAGGGGCGCCTGGGTGGCTCAGTCAGTTAAGTGTCCGACTTCAGCTCAGGTCATGATCTCATGGTCCGTGGGTTCAAGCCCCACATCGGGCTCTGTGCTGACAGCTCAGAGCCTGAAGCCTGCTTCAGATTGTGTCTCCCTTTCTCTCTGCCTCTCCCTCTCATGCTCTCTGTCTCTCTCTCTCAAAAATAAATAAACATTAAAAAAAAAAATCACACAGGCAAGAGAACAAAGCTGAAAATGGAAAATAACACAAAGAATTTTAACTATTTAATATTAAAAAGCACATCCCCCAAAGAAGTCCAATGTGATTCCAAAATAATAACATAAGAATATCATCTGAAGGCTTACAGGATACGGTTAAAACTCCAGTTTTTTTTCCGACGAGGGAAACACACCTATTAGAAAGCACTCTCAATAATCAGTTTAATCTTCAAAGGTCAGGGTGGGGTAGGCAATTAAAGAGAGGAGAAAAGAGAATATTGAAGTATCTGTGGAGAAGTCTTCCTGCAGATTATAATTAGTCTCTCTCCCCACTCTCACGCTGGTTGAAAATCACTGCTATGGTGGGAGAAAAACTCTAAACACTTTTATTATATTTTTAAGAATTTTACTAGATGTTCCTTTTAATACTGGCAAAGCAAACCTAAGAAAAACAGGGATCTGTAATCAAAAAAAATAAAAGTTAAAGAATTAGAAGACAGAAAAACGGTAGATTTTATAAATCTAAGAGCTGTCTCTGAAAGATACTAAAACAGCAAAATCTCTACTAAAGTTACTAAGAAAAAGAGAAACACAAATACATACAATTAAAATTGATGTATACAAATATTATAAAAGGTTTAAATGCACTATCTTATTTTACTTAAAAAAATTTAAACCTGCAGATGATTTTTAAAAAAGATATTAGTAAATTTGCCTCATTCTGTGGCAGGAAACTTGAGAGAGGAACTTCTGGAGCCAGAGGGTTGGTGTCCCAGCTCTGCCACATCCTAGCTCTGTGACCCTGGAAAAGAGACTAGACTGTGCTCAGTTACCTCACCTGTGACTAATGTAGAGATGTGTTGAGGGTCAGAAGAGATAATAGGGTTGTTGAGAGGGTCAGATGAGATGATACTTGTGTAGGACAAATGACAGGCTGGGGAAAATGTTTACAATATAGGACATAGGAAGAGCTCTTACAAATTAATAAGAACAAAATGAACACAGGACCCCCCCCCCAAAAAAAAAAAAGAAGAGAAAAAAAGGCAAAGGACATGAACAATACATATCCCAGAAGAAATAAAAATGGCCAGTAGATACTGTCCTCTGTGTACAGCCTCTGAACTGGGCTGGGTGAGGAAATGGCAGAAAAATTACTCTCATTCACTATTGATCAAAATAAAATTTGTACAGCGTTCCCAGAGGCCAATTTAAAAGCAGGTACCAAAGCCTTAAAAGACACATATCTTCTGACTGAATAAATAAACTCCTACAAGTTATCTTAAAGAAACTGTAAAGGATATTATGTAATGACAGCCAAAGTTCCAATAAGAAATGTATACATGAAGTTAGAAAAACTACTGCACACCTAAAGAAAGCAGGAAGAAAGAAAGAATATATAAGGTTAAAATCAGAAATTAATCCATACAACTAAAATGATCAATTTCAGAAGTATATCACATTCCATATGTACACAGAATATATATATACACATATACATATATACATACATATGTACGTACATACGTATATATATATACGTACATATACATATATATACACACACATACACTCAAAACCTCACACCTGCCGCCGAGGGAAATATAATAGTAAAACAGTGAAAGCAAATTAATGTTTAAAAAAGAGGTTACTTGGCTAAATACATTAGGACAAATGCATATGAAGCAATTTAATGCAGATCTTTTTAAAATTTAAGAGCTTCTTTAATGATGTGGGAAATGTGCCAGATTTAGTAAGTGAGAAAATTTGGTTTTAAAATAGGACGATAAAGATGTACATTAGAGTCTTAAGCTGAGGTTAAAAACTGTGTACAAAATTGTGGCCATGTATTTTCATGAAGGAGAAGATCTATAACTTTCATTAGATTCACAAGATATCTGTGACCCTAAAAATGTCAAATGCCACTAACAGGAACCAAAATGGTATCCCTGAGCTGTTTCTCAGTGGTGAGATTATGGGCATTTTAACTTTCTTCCCTATGCTTTTCTATAAATATTGCTTTTATATAATAAATATGTATCATTTTTTTAATTTTTAAGAAATGTTAATCGAAGTATAGTTTACTATGTATAATTTCTGTTAATAAAGGAGAAAATTAATTTTTTACTATTGCTTCTTTAATTTAAAAAAGGCCTAATTTTTTAAAAAAGGTATCTCCCTCTCCCCATAAACACACACACATGCACAAAAACACAGCTCAGTAGAGTCTTGGATACAGGATAGAACATCTAATTCTTAGAATTCTTCAAGTCATTCCACAGAACCTAAATAACTAACCTAAAAGAGATTAACAGAATGATGTTCTTAAATTTAGAAATATTTGCTTAAAGTATGTATGTGAACCAAAGAGAACCATTTGCTTAAAGTATGTATGTGAACCAAAGAGAAACATTTGAATTCAAGTGATTCCAGATTTTTTTTTCCCCCGATCTTTAATATTGGAAATCTTCTGAATAAAAGAAAACATAAGTTAACACCAAGATTTGGGGCTCACTGGTGTGCCAGAGTTATCTGTGGAGGTTAACAACGGTAAGCCCTGTGTTTCACACGTTTGCTATACTAACCTGTTCCAGCAGAAAATGAGGGAGTGGCAAAGGCATCACCTTGAGTTGGTTGAAAGCCTGGGATCAAACTCTCAGCTGAGCCTCCAAGCTTCTCAGGATGTTTGCCTGGAGAGACAAAATACCACTCAGTTCATTCCAGCAAAATCCCATGATGTGCACATACATGCAGGAGATGAAGGGCACCTTCTGAAGTGACTTCTAGACTTTTTTTTACTGCATTATGGCAACACCTCAGCTATTCAAAGGTCTCTGTCTAGTCACTGCAATAACGGAGACAACAGTGAGAAAAGGAGGGAAGTTTTAAGAATCAAAGATCGCACATTGGTTTTGCAAGGCAAAAAAGAGTTCTGGAGATTGGATGCACGACAGTGAGTATGTAACTAACACTACTGAACTGTACAGTTAACAATGGTTAAGAAGCTAATGTTTATGTTACGTATATTTATCATCACTAAAAATTTTTTCAAATAAATAAGTAAAAAGCCACAAAAGAGATGGCTGGAGCGAAAGCCCGAAGGTTCAAGCACCTTACTCAGAGCAGGATGCCTCCAGTCCTTATTCTAAATCCATTTATTTTTATGTAATTCTAATGAGTTTGCCAATCTGTTTTCTGTGGTGGAAACAGTTCAGGAGTGGACATGAGAAGGGGGCGTGGGGGAAACGGTGGGACTGAGACGTCACAAGGGACAGGAACAATGGTAGCAGTTCAATGTGACAGAAGAGAGACAGGAAATTATTAAAAATAGACACAAGAATTTTAAAACCTAGGAGTCTCTTTTTTTTAATGTTTACTTATTTTGAGAGAGAGAGAGAGAGAAAGAGAGAGAGCATGAGCGGGGGAAGGTCAGAGAGAGAGGGAAACACAGAATCTGAAGGTTCCAGGCTCTGAGCTGTCAGCACAGAGCCTGACATAGGGCTCGAACCCACAAACCACGAGATCATCACCTGAGCCGAGGTCGGATGGTTAACCAACTGAGCCACCCAGGCAGCCCTAAGTTTGGCAGTCTTTTAATCAAGTGCAAAAATACTAGAGTTTTCAATAGCCCATGAAGGTATTTCTGTTATTCTAGAACAATAACTGGCATACATAACAATGAAATAATTTGACAATGAGTTAGTTGACTGTCAGAGTTAAATCCTATACCCTATCTTTGGCTTAAAAGGATAAGAAGGCGCACGTGGATGGCTCAGTTGGTTAAGCATCCAACTTTGGCTCAGGCCATGATCTCACCGTTCATGAGTTTGAGCCCCACATCGGACCGTCTGCTGTCAGCTCAGAGCACACATCAGATCCCCCCTCTCTGTCCCTCTCCTACTTGTGCATGCATTTGTGTGTGTGCTCTCAACCCAAAAATAAATAAATAAACTACAAAAAAATAAATAAAAGGATAAGAAAGTAATACAAATTTTTAAAAGATATCTATAAAATAATAGCTAAAGTTAAAATGTCTGGTCAAAGTCCGTATCATTCACTCGGTTCTGATCATTCCTTTACCCTGTGCTCTTGTCTAATGCTGAGGTACTCTTCTCGAAGGATTTTCCCAACGTGCTGTGGTTTTCCCAAAGTGCATGTTGCATGCCTGTGTGTGTATCTGTGTCCTGCCTTCCAAAACAGACTGTGGGTTTTTGACAGTAGAAATGGTGCCTTCTATTCATTTGATTGCCTTTTCGCAGTCAGAATTCTAATCATGGTGAGAGATTCAATGTTCACGTGAGGGCAGCACACTCTCCTGGGTGAGCAGTAACAACTTTCTGTGACAATAAACACACATAGGACGAGAAACCCATCACACTTGTCTGAGGAGTGACCGTGCTTGACACTACCATCCTGAGCTCTGCTACCAAATCCTTCCTAAAAGAGTCCCACTCTCCGTGCCCCTGCCTGCAACAGGCCAGGAGTTCCTGAGGATGGAAAGACGTCAGTGCCCTGGTAAACATACCAGTTTGCACACGTACTTCGAAATCAAGCCTTTGAGGGAAAGAAAGAGCCAACCCTCCATTTTCACAGGCATGCCCCTCTGGAGCTAGGGTTTTAAGAATCACAGAAAGACACCAATCGCTCACCTTCCCCCAGCTTGGCAAAGTCCTTGTTCAGTAGTTCTTCAGCGGTGAGTTTGGAGAAATTGTCGTCATCGAAGGGATTCCACGTAGAACCTTCTGAAGCATTATAAACATTTTGCTGGGAGGTCCGAGGAGAGCCTGATGGAGTGGTGGTTGCAGACCTAGGTAGGTTCCCACCCCCACGAAATGAAAAAGTTGAAAAAGGGTCAATCTGCTTTCTCTGTTTGAGATCAATTTGTTTTCTAGGTCCAACCATTATTAGCAAGCGCTTTCTCCAGCAATCGGACACTTTCCACAGATACTTTTCTCACTGTGTGAAATGAATATCTCCCGTTCCTTCATGATCATTTATCTCCCACTACTTCTTTCATCTCTTGCTTAGATTTTTGGTCTCATCTGCAAGTCCTTTCAATCCAGAATCCCAAAGCAACCTGTTTTTAGGCTTGTGCCTCCTATGGCACCCACTGTAACATCCACAATAACTGACCCCAGAGGGGCCAGGACTGGTGTCTTTTCAGGTGCCTCCCATCTGTCAGGATCTAGCCCACAGAGAATGAAGGGCCACCGTGAGTGGTCATCATCACAGTTAAAGGGAAACAAAGATGGTTATCACTATCTTGTGGTATCATTACCTAATTTTCTTCTAAAGTCTCTCTTCAGACTTTGCATTTAATTAATGACTTAAAGATTTTTAACATTAGAGTACATGATTCCAAGAAAGCTGAGGGTCTGAAATTGCATTTACCTAGCGAGCACTCATTGCTATCTACTTTATTTCAGGCACAAAGCCAGTCACTGGATTTACAAAGGTTAAGACATGGTCCTTGTCTTGGAGGAATTTACAGGCTAGATCAGCTGGATATACAAACAAATAATGATGATACAATGTGATGCATGCTCAAAAAAGGTTGAGACAAGCTTATATATGATACCAAAGGGTCAAAGAAAAGGTCATCTCTGCATGGATCTTGATGAAAAAAATAAGCATTTCCAGGTGGACAAGGAGGGTAGTGGCAGTCTGGGGAGAGGGCACAGGATGAACAAAGTGCTCGCGATGATGGAGAGTGACAAGTCCACCAATGTGATACAACAGCCTTTGGTCTGTTAACCAATGAGTTCAGATATAACCCACAGGCAATGGGGAGCCAAATGAGAGATTTTCAGCATGGAGATTTGATCAGACTACAAGTTTAAAAAATACTCTGTGGAACATGAAATGGGTGAGAGAATAGAAACAGTCAAGCAAATGTGAAATTATTCCTTAAGATCAGTATGGTCTACGTACTACAGGCAAATTCAGTTTCTTAACAAACACAGACACCTACCATTATATGTACATCTACACACATCGACACGCAGATGCCAAGAATTACACAGCCCTGGCACACAGCAGCCCTGGCCCACAGCAGTAAGAAAGATAAAGAGGAAGCACCGCATACTTGGACTTATTGAGGCTGGCCTCAGCTGCAGCTGCCTGGAGCAGCTGGGTTGATTTGCTGGCAGGGACCCCGAAGACCGCACTATGGGTTACGTCACTGAGAATCCGCCTGTGCCCAGCACGCTGGGTCTTGGGGGATGATGGAGGAGTGAGAGATCCGAGTTTCTGTCCCTGGACGGCAGGAGGTGGGGTTGTTTGAACCTTTGGCTGTTGTCTTACTGGGGCTTGAATCTGCTAGGAAGAAAAATGACAAGTGTTCCCCACCCCCCCCCAAAAAAAGTGGGGGGGGGGGGAAGAAAAACAAATAAACAGACAAGCATAATAAAAAATGCTACATGAGAGCTACTATGGGATTCAAATGGCTGAATTTACCAATAACACCCAGAAAGAAAGAAACCCAGTTTTTGACAATCTGAGCTTTAACTCTGGGACTGATACCAACATGCTATTTATCTGATGCTTCTATGTAAATTTCAGCGTTCATCAGCAATGTTATCCAGACTAATCATGCATACAGTCCAGAGCATAAGACTGCAGAAGCTATTTCTAACTCCAAAAATCGAGAATGTATCCTACAGGACCACTTTCAGCTTCCAAGGTCACAAAGGAACTCATTCAGAATGCCTCCAAAGAGCATGCATGTTTTAAACAATCTACCACCACGGTCAGAAGTCAATGACGGCACACCCCCCGCTAAAACACATTTGAGCTGAATAATTCCTGCTAAGAGACCCCCGACTCTGATATAGCTCAGACTACTGGTTAGGAATAAGTTAGGATTCCACTGTGATTCATAAATGGTAGTGCTTTTTTTGTTCATTTTGTTCTTAAGCCTCTTTATTTCATTGATAAGGTGGGTCTACACGATTCTATTTCTGTGCCTCCCCTGAGAAAATGTGTACAGCATCGGGGTAGTGGGGTTAACCTGTTCCACCTTTCAGTTTGGAAAAGGCACTGAAGAACCAGGTAGATAATATTAGTAAGAAATAAAAAATTTGAAAAGCGCTTGATGATAACTGATCTAATAACACAAGGAGTCTTGAGATTTGGGCCATTTTCAGGAGGCAGAACAAACTATCCCCACAGAAAAGCCAATAGGAACATCTTTGTGGCCACTTGGTTACACTTGAAGCCTAAGTCACAATCTACAAAGTGCTATTATCAATAAGAGGAACAAAAAATAGTATTAACAAGGCCACCTAACCCTTTAATTTTGTCAGTCCAGAGACAGAATTATTTAGAACCTTGAAGGCCCCAGGTATTTCACTATCGCTTCCCTCTGGTCCCTCATCTCAGATTAAGATGCCCCGTCCATGCTATAGCTCAGTTTTCACATTCTGTGTCTTCGAAGGTAGGTCCTGAGAGAGAAAGGGAACCAGAGGGTCCAGCTACTTGGGTCAGGATGCTGAGCAGCCTGGGACTTTCTGTCCTTATATTGATTCAGAGTCTGAATTTTACTGAGGTAGGTGATGTGCACGTTTGAGTACACAATCACCCACCAATTGAATGGATGACAATATAAAGCTCAAACATCAGTCAAACGAAGGTCAGAGGGTAAAGCAGCTGAGGCACCTCTGAGGGAGAAGCAGAATGCCCTGTAAAGACCAGAGCTCTGGCTCCAAAACTTCCTTCAGGGGTTCAGGATGTGCCTGCAACAGCCAACCTTAAGCCAGTACCCATGGAGACCAGAATGGCTTTACAAACAGAACTGGATTAGCTTATTTTTTGGAGGTTAAGATAATTCATTACTTTGAGAAAGGTATACTTAACTGTTGAGTCTCTTTATTTTGAAGAGTCCAGACTCCCTGGAGAACACTGTCCCTTCCTCTTACCTATCCCTGTATGCAGCACACTGAAGAACAGAGCTTCTATCGTCAGGACACCTTACCTATCACAGCAATCTATGAATACAAAATGACTCCAACCCATTCAGCTACTCCTCCCAACAACCATGTCAGGCAGACAGGTTTTTTTTTTTGTTTTATTTTCTTTTTTTTAATTTTAGAGAGTGCACAAGTGAGTGGGGGCGGGGGGGAGGGGGGAGAGAGAGAGAGAGAGAGAGAGAGAGAGAGAGAGAGAATGAATCCTAAGCAGGCTCCACGCTCAGCACAGAGCCCAACACGGGGCTCAATCCCAGCTGCTCAGGAGCAACTGACTGAGCCACCCAAGCACTCCCAGGCAGAAAGTTTTATTGCCATTTCAAATCTAAGAATGTGAGAGTCAAAGGGACCTTGGAGAGCACAGATTCCAACTCCCACACTTCAAAGGAACCAAGACCAAGGCACCCTAAGGCTATGTGCTTGCTTGTTCAAGGTCACAGGGTCACCTGGGGACAGAATCCTTGTCTCCTTACTAGGCTCAGGACTTTTTTCTTCACCATCATGTCTCCGCCAAAGATTAGGAAGCGGGAGGAGGAACACACAAACCACGGTGGAAGGGGAAGTAAAGCAGACTCAGACTCAGATGTCGGTCTTGCTAAAGATTTTTTTAAAGAACAAAATATGTAATTATACAAGGAGTACAGTCAGATCTAGGAACGCAAGAATATATACAAAAGGGGGAAAAACACTCCGACTTCCATTCCACAATTAGTACTGTATTCTAATACAACTCTTCTTATCTTCTTGGTATCTTATATTTAAGTCTCTTGTCAAGTACATACTTTCCCCACAATCTCAACATTACCTCATGAGTGCATTCATACTGTTGTACAGACTTTATAACCATGATTTTTAATGGCTGCACAGTTGGGTTCTTGAACAATTAGGTGACTTTCATTCTTTTGGCTATTACTAATAAGACTGCAATAAAGTATCTCCGGTAGGCTGCCATTTTCCCTTTGCAGATTATTGCTTTAAGGTGGCTGCAGGGTATCTTTTACATGCACTCACTTGCTTCTCCAGGGAAGTCCTGCCAAGGGTCACTGGAGAATGGCAAATTTGGGAAGCTCTCTGGCTCCTGGCTAGAAGCATGCTCTGCTCCCGTTCCTTCTTCATCCCCTCAACAGAATACTCTCAAGCCAAGTGCTCAAAGTATGTTTTCAGCCAAGGAACATGGAGAAGGTTCATAATTTCATTCCCAAAAAAGGGACAGTAAGGGGGAACCTTATAAGAAGTGTAGTCAATGGCTGTGGATCATTTCATCCCCCTGGATGAGCATCTTTGTTATTATCCTTGAACGCAGATCAGGATTCTTTGGTTCCTTCCCTTGCTCTGCTGTTGTCAGTCTGTGTGTCTTGAGTAATCCCTTGCTGGCCTGGGCCTAGTTTCCAATTCCATTAAACAAGGGGATTAGACTAGACAATATCTCAACTACCTACATCATATAATAATTTTTTAAAAACGCTTTTTCCATTAACAAAAGGAACTTTAGGTCTTGTTAAAAACACAGAGAGTGGCTGTCTACCACACGCCTGCAGGAAGACTGTGCTGTTTTAGAAACGAAGGTGTAAAGACACTGAATACACACTTAGCTGACGCTCAAAGAAGACAATCTATTTACGGTACTGCTTCCTTTTGAAGGAATAAAGGTTTTTTTTGGTTTGAGATGGGCGACAAGACTCTATTAGAAACCAATCCTCAGAAAGATGACTTCTTACTTTTCTTTCATTTGTCTAGTAGTTGGACTTCCCTGGGAATAAGAGAGTAGCCGTGATACTCTATTGGCTGGATACATAAAGTGCCTTTTTTTTATCACCATGATATTTTCTTCACTGTCACTCAGAAATATGTGGGTACAGAATTAAGAGCACTTAGTAGAGGCCAAACACCATGCGCCTGAGAATGCCGAAGCTGTACAGATCAATCAGGAGAGGAGGCAGGGGTTCTGATGCTGTAGTCAGGCAGTCTCTAGAAGTGGACATGCCCAGTTTCTAGCATGACAAGGCAGCTCAAACAGTACTCAGATGCCTAGAGACCCAGAGGGTTAGGCCGCGGTCAACAGTCCCAGCAAGGAGGCCCCCGAAGGTGGCTGCACAGTAGACTTCAATGAGGTGGCTGGTAATGTCATCCAAGACAAAAACTAAATAAAGCACCCTCAGGACTCAGGGTAAAGCTGGGAGCCCACACCAACCTCCAGAGATTGAAAAGGTCACGATGGCCAAACTGGCCCTCGAAGGGAAAGGGGTTAGCTCTAATCCTACCCAGGTCCTTGACTGCTCATCAGTGGCACTGATAGAGACAACATGCAACTCTTTCTGCCAGTCTAATTTTAGAATTACAAATAAAAATGTTCACTTCATCAGTGGCCTAGGATCATCTTTTTTAGAACCTCTATCTTCTACAGAATACTTCATCATGACCTGGGAAAATATCAAGAAAAAAAATCAAATATTTGAACTATAAGAATGGGGAAGAGGCCCAGCCTAAACAGGGGCCCCGCCCCAGCCCCCCGCCGGGTTTCCACCTTCTCGCCCGCCCTCACTGTGTGCTCTTCTGCTCTGAGCCCTGGCTGGCTCTTACCGCTGGCTCCTGGGCCGGTGGTGGCTGTGGGGCTGCGGCCGGCTGTGTCTGGGGCTGCTGTGCTGCTGCCACAGCACTCTTCTGCTGCAAGGCGGCCTGCTGAGTCAGCAGCTGCTGCTGATGCAGGGTCGTGGCCAGCTGCTGCTGCTGCTGCTGCTGCTGCTGCTGCTGCTGTTGTTGCTGGTAGAAGTTCTGTATCAGCTGCTGTTGAGAGCCTCCTTGGGACACCACAGGGAACTGGGCAATTGCTGGTTGCTGGGCTGCTGGGTGTACTGCCTGAAACTAAGCAGGGGGAGCGGCAAGAAAGCGGGAGGTGAAGAAAGCCTGTCTCTGAAAATGTTCCACAAGACACAAATGTCTCAGTCACAACTAAGCCCAGTCCGAGGCCAAAGGCAAGGGTGGGCAGAAGTCTTTTAGCTTGGCCTGACAACTCACGAGGGGAACCTTGGGGCACCACAACGGACCCGGCGGCACCTTCCACTGCCAGGCTGCATCCACTGCACGGTGCTGCCTCCTGCACTGCACGCTGGCTTCCGGGTGGGTTTCTACGGCGAGCCTGAGGGCTTGCATTTGACTGGGCAGCTTGTGACTCCCCATGCTGGAGTGTAACAGAAGCTAATAAATCATCTCCCAATCACAGAGGTAATCCCGCTTATAAAGGGATTTGGGAGCAGCCACGATCAAAATGCTTCATGAACAGGATGAAGCAGTGATGACACCGAAAAGAATGACCTAAATCCTAGCCCAGCTAATAGAGTCCTTCCAAGCCCTTCTGAAAATTATGTCCCGACGGCTCTATCTTACTAACTCTTCCACCTTTAAACATTCAAAATGTTCAGTACACTCTACCGCACTTACGGATATTTGATCTCACACTGATAACTAATTGTTTCAAGTTATATTCTCCCTGCCTCAGGATACAGATACTTCTTATCCATCCCTCTACTCTGCACTGCTAAGCACTGTGTGCTACACACACACACACACACACACACACACACAGAGTAAGCATACACGCACAGAGGTCAAACAAGGGCCTACTGGTTAACAAAAGTCAAGATCTTGTCTTTGAACTTCCCAAACACTGTTACTTAGTTGTAGAGTTAACTGAGAGGACACTGTTTGCCTCCTGGGGCAAAGGTAAAGGGTTAGCAAAGAAGCTGATGTCAATAAATAGCTGCCTGTTTATAACTGCAAAATGCTGGAAACAACCAAATGTTTATCAACAGGGGACTGGTTGAATAAACCATGCTATGTGTCTTTAAAAGGGAATATTCTTAAGTTGTAAACAGGAATGAGGGCTCTCTCTCTCTCTTTTACGGGATGGAGTGGACAGAATTCTGTAGATTTAACTTTGAAATTCTGTTACTGTTTTATATTTTAATGAAACAAAATTAAACCAAAATTCAGCAATAACTATAAATCAAAAGCAAAATGAAACAAATAAACCTGTGTATCAAATTTATAGCCAAACTCTGCAGAAAATAATGAGCTAAACATTCTAAGAATGAAAAAGGCAAAGAAATCTTAATACCATGGATTCATGGTGTATATTCTATTAACAGAACAAAACGAACAAAATACATTTCCCAAGTATCCACTGAAAAGGCTTAAAAACAATAACCAACCTATTAGCAAATGAATATCTTTAGTAACAAGATTGTGGTCTCTAAATACGATTTCCATTAAACGGAAATGGAGCTCCTTCAGAGAAATCCAGGTCGAGGTCAAGGGCAGAGTGACCCTGGAAGGGCTTGTTACACTAAATAGCAAGGAAACCATTAAAGACGGCTGGGTCACCACCAAAGGACCCAAGAGTCAATCTGAAAAGACTTCCACTGGCCAAAGCTGGGGCAATTCAAGCATCAAAATAAAATGTTTAAAATGGCAATGCATGGAAATGTATCAAATATGTTAAAATCCCTAAGTTCATGACGATGCTAAAACAGAACAGAAACCTCTTTGTTCACCATCAGATGACACTAGGAACAAACCCATTCTGAAAACTGGTAAACACGGGGGAAAAGAATCAAGCATTTTTTCTACCTTTTCTGTATAAACAGTACTTCAGGGTCATCAAGTAGTTGAGAAAAATTCTTCACAGAAAAATTCCAGCCCCTCAGGGAAGAGGGGGAAGGTTAGCATACCACCATGTTGCCGTCCCTAAGGAGTTAATGGACTTAGGAAATGATCAGCAGTGGCTGCTCAACTGATCAGGGGCATTAAATGAATGGATCAGACAGACATCAAACTCCCTGACTGATCTTAATATTAATAAAAGAGAAGACAACCAGACTTTACACGCCTCCTGATGTGATACAACCAGAAGAACAAAGAAATGAGTCAACTGAATCAAAATATGGAGCAAGCCTCAAAAAATTACCAGTTTACACAGAGGATGGAGGAACATATTAAGTGACCACACAGATGCATCAGCCAAATCCAGAGATGGAAAATACTACAGGACAAATGACCCAGTTTCTTCAAAAAACTGAATGGCAGAGGGGGGGAAAAAAAGAGGGAGGGAGATGGCATATGTGAATAAAAGGAGACTTAAAAGATACGTCAATTATTATAAAATGAATATGTTCATAGTAAAAAAATGTAGAAAAGATATATGAAAAGATAATGATAGAAAAAAGATATATCACAACTAAATATAACATGTGGTGGACCTTGTTTGGATCCTGAGTCTAACAAGCCAACTTAAATCATGAGACATCAGGAAGAGTTAAATGTTACTGGATATTTTATAATAATAAGAAATATTCTAGTATGGTAACGATGCAGTTGTATTAGAAAAAGAAGAGAGAAGAGTCCTTAAAATATTTCCCTTGAGGGGCACCTGGGTGGCTCAGTCAGTTAAGCGTCGGACTTCGGCTCAGGTCATGGTCTCGAGGTTTGTGAGTTCGAGCCCCACATCAGGCTCTGTGCTGACAGTGCAGAGCCTGCTTTGGATCCTCTGTCTCCCTCTCTCTCTGCCCCTTCCCTGCTCATGCTCTTTTGCTTGTGCACTCTCTCACTCTCTCTCTCTCTCTCTCTCTCTCAAGAAATATCTCCCTTGCTGAGGTTCCTCCATCCAGGTGAAGAGAAAGGGGTGTGAGTGTCCCAGTGACGGCTCCACTACTCAGTGTTTTCTAGTATTTACCTCTGGGAGAAGCAATGATGTCACGTCTAGTGGCTCTCTGCCTTCCCAGGGCTTCTCAAGGAAGATGCCTGTACCTACTGCGCCTTTTCGCAGCACTGTCTCAGATATGCCAAGCAAAAGAAGACTGTGAACAGCTTACCTGTTGAGCCTGCTGAGCCTGCTGCTGCTGCTGCTGCTGCTGCTGGTAAAACGTGCCTGCAGGCTGCTGGGAAGATGGCGGTGGCTGCTGCTGCTGTGGCTGTGGCTGCTGTTGCTGCTTGAGGAAGAGTTGCTGCTGGTGCTGGGGGGTGGCCTGGGCTGGAGTGGGCAGAGCCTGGGCTGGAGTGGGAGGCGTCTGCTGTGGGGTGGGTGGAGCCTGTGGCTGCTTGGGCTGAGACTGCGGTAGAGGCTGGCTGGGTTGGGGCTGGGTTTTGGGTTGGGGAACACTGGCTAAAAGGCCAGGCTGATTGCTGGATCCTGTAATGAGAATAAACTCCATATAAAGGCCTAAAATTCTTCCAGACAAAAACGGCTTGCTTTCTCTCTTGGCAAAGCAATAAAGAGGGGGGTGATAAGTGGACCAACAGCCCCAAGATCCACGTGCTCCTGTCTTCGCACTTCTTCTCGCTAAACTATGTGCTTCGTATTTTTCAAAACAAGGTTCAGTAAGATGCCCCTGCACACAAACATGATCTTTGCACTTACTGGCATTCTTTAGGACAAAAGCATTCTTTGATGTTTTACATGTAAGTTATGCAACCCCAGTCTAGATGCCTGGCTATAAGCAGATAACTACCAAATTCATCAAAAACAGCTTCCTAATAGGGGAAGTAACGACTAAGTTCAGTTACTTGATAATTTAGATCCTCTAAACTAAGTTATCTTATTAGAACCAGAATATCAAAACAGAGTGGTAACAGATACTTTAAGAGACAGAACATTAAAGAAACAATTCCTCTGTCAAAAAGAGGAGGGTCTTGTTTCTTTAAAAGCAAAGAGAAATATAGGAAATAAAAAGGAAGGCATGTGATGAATGGACCAAGCCACAAAATGAGGACCAAGACCAGAAAAAATGAGTTATCAGGCTTCAGTGGTCATGAAGGTCCCCCACAAAATTCAGTGAGAGGATTCTCCTTTGGACAACCACTTGCCATATAATTTCAATGGGAGTTCACCTCTTGTTCCTGAAGGCAAACCATTATTTCTTTTGTGCCTCTGAATTCCAATCCTGAAGCAAAAGTAGGCTTCCCAAGACTTGTGTAATGTCCAGGATAACAAAGAGGTATACCAAATTTCAAACCAACCTAGTTACTGACCTGCAACCTGGGGCAGGGGCTGAACTGTGGCCCTCTTTCGAGGTGTCAAAGCTGGCTGGATGGGAAGGATTCCTGGGTTTGGCTGAGTCTGCCCAGCCTTAGGCCTCTGACGTGGTGCAATTGAAGTCTCTGTTGTGGGAATGGGATCTGTCAGTCTAGGAAAGGAAAGGGGAGAAAACAGATTCATGTTAAAGTGTGGGAAGGTGGGGAGGGGTAGACAGAGTACTTGATAGATTGATTGGCTTTCCCATCCACACCTATCCAAATCTTCCAGATCTGCTTAATCGACATCTGCCAAAGGGTGCTCCACCGGGTATTATGTGTTACAAGATGTTATGAAGAAAGGTTTGGTGGGAAATAAGTTTTAACACACTGTTCAAAATATACCAAGCAGACTTCTTTCCAGAAGAACTTTTCACCTGTGAATGTGTATGCAGAACTTCGAAGACAGCACTATACAGAATACAATGTTTCTCTAGCTAATCTGACCTTGGGACCCTTCTAATACCATGTCAAAATAGTCTCTCTACAATAAAAAGCATGCAAATGAGTGAATCCAATAAGGCAACTAAAAGGAATAAGTAAATAGTTTAAGATAAAGGATTTGGGGAATATGACACATATCTATTTCCTCCAATACACATGTTCTTCTTTCCAGGGTAATAAAATGCTTAGCTCTTGTACACATTAAATTTATACAATGTTATACGTCAAATATATTTCAATTAAAATTTTTTTTAGCTGGACACCGGGCCACAGAGTAAAAACCACATTGCCTAGCCTCTCTTATAATCAGGTGTGGCCAATGCATCTAAGTTTTGGCCCTACATGGGAAACCAGATTGTTATATGGTAATTTCTAGAAACCTTAAGAAATAAGTAGTGTATGCCATTTGTCTCTCTTCTTCTTTGGCTATTCCTTCATCCTGTTGCTTGGAGCAGGGATGCTACCATCTTGGTCTGTGAGGTCACAGCCACAATCATAGAGATGGCATGAACTACTTACCTCCAGACTTTGCTTACTTGAAAGAAAAGATAAATATCTATCTTATATGACCCACTATCATTTTGGACTCTCTTTAACTCACAGCCAAATCTAATCCAAAGTAATACAGGGAGGACTGCTGTATGGTCTACTTGCTCCTTATGATGGTGCTAAAGTTCAGATGGTAACTTCCATTCATTTAGAGCAGTCCAGGCAGCTGGCTACTACCTAACTCAGATCAGAGTAGTTGACGTTTTTTGTTTTTTTTTTTTTAACATATTTTAAATTAAAAACATTTTTATTTTATTTTTTAAATTTTTTTAAAAGTTTATTTATTTTAGAGAGAGAGAGAGAGACAGAGACAGAGACAGAGTGAGCAGGGGAGGGGCAGAGAGAGAGGGAGACACAGAATCTGAAGCAGGCTCTAGGCTCTGAGCTGTCAGCACAGAGCCTGACATGGGGCTCAAACCCACGAACCGTGAGATCATCACCTGAGCTGAAGTCGGATGCTTAACTGACTGAGCCACCCAGGTGCCCCTCCAAGAATATTTTAGAGAGAGAGCATGAGCAGGGGAGAGGAGAGAGAGAGAGAGAGAGAGAGAGAGAGAGAGAGAGAGAGAGAGATCTTAAGCAGGTTCCATGCTCAGCATCCCAATGCAGAGCTTGATCCCACAACCCTGGGATCATGACCTGAGCCAAAATCAAGACTCAGACGTTCAATCAACTAAGCCACCCAGGTACATCACAGTAGTTGTCTTTTGAAAAAGCACTTTAGAGTATAACTAAAGTTAAGGCCAAAAAAGCTTCATGAATATTTCCAAAATATGTGTGGCACAGCCTCCATGAAATGCAAAGCAGGAAGCAAAGCAGCCGGCCCCATGTCCTTCCCTATGACATATCTCCATTGTGGACCCTGAGGCTTTTCCTCTGAAATCCTGCTAGAAGAATGTTCTTGTGCGGGGTAGAAAACTGATAATATAAAAGCTATTTTATTTAGGGGGGCTGTAACCTGGGGAAGGGTAGGAGGGAAAACGGGACAGATTTGGACAAGAGGAAAAAGGTGTAAGAAAAATACAGCTAAGGGTGAGAGAGTCAAAGAGACTTCTATAGAGACCAAATACTAAGAACCTCCACACTGGATGGATTTGTCTTAAGGGTAACATCCTAGAGATCAAGGGATTTGGAGTCAAACAAAACTATATTTGAGTTTAGCTCCCCGTTAACTGTGTAATAATAGGTATGTCATTTTACTTCTTCTTGCCTTGGGTCCCTTATGTGTAAAAATGAGAAAATAATACATCATGAGGCAGATGTGAACATCAAATGCATCAATGACTGCAAACCTGTTCTTACGAACTGTAGAGTACTCAAAATGTTAGTCTATATGACTTCAATGTGCTGTGAAAAAATACAGACCCTGAGGCCAGGAGCTCTGGCTCTACGTTGTCCTATCTATGTGCTTGTGAACAAATCACTTAACGTACAGAGCAGAGTATGGATGCTGAAGTTCTGGGTTTCTTACTAACCACATTGATTAACTGCCTTGGGCAACTTAAAATTCAGAGTCTGTTTCCTCATCTGTAAAATGAGAACAACAACAATAACTCATAGATTCATTTCAAGGAAAATAAAGTCATCTTATTTATATAAAGAACTTGGTATGGTCTGGTACACATGATGCCTCAGTGAAGAGTGGTTACTTCAAAACTAGAGTTAGAAAGAAAAACTCACCTCTCGGGACTGGGGAGTAAATATGAGAACACAAATGAAATCATTGTAAATTATAGATAACCCAAATCTCTTGGCTGTAAGGTCTGTGTATTCTCGCAGCATTACTGAACCCATACAAACCAGCAGCTTGGGCACTCTACAGTTTATAGAACAGTTTCACGGGACTGATGCATTTGCTGTTCACATCTGCCATATGAGGCAGGTATTATTTTCTCCATTTTACACTCAGAGCACCACTCAAATGGTAGGTTACTGTCACTGTTATAAATGTGTGGGCTTTGCGGGAATGGATCCTTGCTTAGCCTCAGTACCCACCATATTTGGGCCTGGTGAAATATGCCCATAAACCCAAATGCTCAGCTAATCAAATCAGCCCCCAAAGAAATTTCCAGAGGTGAGCATGGCAGAGTTAGGTAAGAAAGACTACAAAATAACAACATGGATATAGTTTGCTAAGTTTGTTGAAAAGAAGTATTTTAGAGCCACATCAGCATTTATATTTATTCTATAAATATTTAAGAATGTTTTAAAATGTAGAAATTATTTTACTCTTCTATGAAAATTCACATATTCCCATGTAAGGTACCCTGTTGATAGTTTGCTGGTAATGTTTCCTTGGCATAGGAACACGGTAGGAAAAAAAAGGCATAAAACGTCTCCTCGACTACCCTCAGCATTTGCCATTTGGAAGCATGGCAGCCATGAGGATATGCCCTGCAGACCTTCAACATGTAAGGGGTGCAAAGACCATGTGCCCCAGCTGCTGTGCTCCTGAAATCCACTGCCATGTTTGCTCTGAGGCCATGATTCCCACAGGCTGCTGTCAGCTTTCGCACCCCAGTCACAAGGATATTAAAGTTGGCCTGTTTCTGGAACACCAGGACTCCTCTGGTAGCTGACCTTGGCTTGAGGATTCCCGGACACCTTTGGTGAACCTTCTTTAAATTGTGTGGCAGTTTCTAGGTCACTTCCACCCAATCTTCCTTCCTCTCTCTGGTCTAGACTTCCATTGCCTTCTGATGATTCTCCCAGCCTTCTGTGGCTCCCTCCCTAATTTCTCTCACAGCCAAATAAAATCCTAGCTTCTTCAATCCTCTCTTGGCCTTTGTTTCTTCAAAGACCCCACACCCCATGGTATGTGATTAACTAAGCTCCACAAGCTCTCCTGCTGTTGTTCACGGAGTCAGTGCCTTGACCTGCACTGTCCTGTTATGGCCAGGGCCACAGGAAGTAAGAAAGAAGGGGAGGTGAAGGACTAGGGTGGTGAACCAGGCTACACGAGGGTCAGGACACACGTCTAGGACCCTCTGGTACTAGCAGTATTTAAAGTCTGCTGTTGCCTCGTCTCTGAATGCCCCTGTGCCTCTTCCCAAGCAAAAGAAACAGCTGCGGAGTTCTTGATTCTCTTTCAAATGTATATCACTGTGTTTCACTATGTTCCTCCCTGCACTCCCACAGAACAGTTTCTGCCTAGAAGAGACAGAACTTGCTCTCCTGCTCTGTGTGGCCTCGGGCCGCGGCAGTGTAACAGTCACAAGGCACCTTCCCTTGCCACTGTGGCAGCGGGTGCAGGACATGTGCATGCTCAGGCAGGCACTTCTTACCTGGCCTTTGGCTGGGTCTTTTTTGCAGCTGCCTCACTGGCTTTCACTGGTTCAGGAAGCTTTGCAGGAATGGGAGAGTTCTAGAAAATTGAAAGGAAACCAGAAAAGGACATTGCAGATTTCTTTATAAAAGAATAACCAGTATGACTGGGCCGATGGAAATACACGTCTGGGTGTTCCAGAGGGGCTTCCAGACCCTGATGTCTATTAGAGGGAAGGGAAGTCAACCAAAGGTAGATCGCACCAGACTCAGCCCCACTCAGGGAGGCAGCATGTACAGAGCAGGCTGTGTGCAGCACACTCCACCCCTGCCTCCTCCCAACCTTCTGGACCCTTTGCTTCCTTGTGCACAGCTTAGAGGTGATGTTACGAAAGGAATGGGAAAGAGATGTCTGTAACCTGTGTTAGCATTTAAGCTATCAGCTAGACCTTAGAGAAGTCAGCGCTAACCATCAGTGCACCCAGCCGGGGTTCACTCCGTCTTCTGCTTGAACGCTGGGAGAAAACCACGGCTACGACCCATCTGGTTGCTGAGCCAGTGCCTCTCACGGTGCGTGAGGCACCCCTCAACCCACAAGGCCAGGAGAACTCCTCCCAGCTGGATTCTGCACCAGCCACCTAATACCGGCTCTCAAGGGAGTCCTATTGTCCCTGACCACATGACAATTGCTTAGCACTGCTGAGAACCAAATGGCCTGAGACTTGTGAAGCTTTTTCTTTTTTTTTTTTTAATGTTTATTTATTTGAGAAAGAGACAGTGTGAGCAGGGGAGGGGCAGAGAGAGAGGGAGACAGAATCTGAAGCAGGCTCTAGGCTCTGAGCTGTGAGCACAGAGCCTGATGTGGGGCTTGAACTCATGAACCGCAAGTTCATGACCTGAGCTGAAGTCGGACACTTAACCAACTGAGCCACCCAGGTGTCTCACGCAGCTGACTTTTTAAAAACTGGTTACCAATCTGAATGCTTTCAATTATGTTTCAGGTTATTTAACTTTATGAATGGGGAAGGAGGACAGCAAAAGAAAAACAAGGCCATGTTGGGTTCCTGTACAGGACTTCTCATTTTAATCTGGAAACCCAACAAATGGAATACTAGCAATAGTACATATTTAGGCTTTTAGGAGGGACCGCCCATTTCCTTCATGTTTCCAGGTGGGGAGAATTTCTGCTAGAATATCTCTCCTTGCTTCTCTTCCACTCTCCAAACATTCCTCTCCCAAGAGAGGAGCATAACTTATTTGACTGATAGGACCGGGAGAAAAAAGTGAGCTTGCCTGGCTCACCTGTGCGCTCCCTCCTTTAGGGTAGAGCCTTCTCTCCAGAATCAGGCACTCCCAGCTCAGTCATGTGGATCTAATGTTAGGGAGCCTGACTGGTCAAGCTACGTTCTCTGACTCAATCTTATTAGTAATAAAGCCAATATTCTGAGTTCCGTCTGAATGATTTCCACATCTGATTCCAAATGTGGGAGTGAAAGAGGAGTGTTCTTTATCAGCACCCTCAAGCCCCCACAGTGACATCAAAAGTACATTATTGGGAAAACTGAGAAGATAATTTCAGATTAGAACTTATTTATTACGGCAGCCATTAGTAAAATGTTCAAGGGAGCTGGATCACAATATGACATGAAAAATATGCTAACACCATAAAAAGGGTGTTTGCAAGCACTATACTCTGAAAGCTGCAGAGTGTAGAGCTTAGGATTACTAAAGTGTAGAAAACATTCCTATGGCCTGATGTGTGTGGGGAGGGTGGTGGAAAAGGAGTGTGTTATAGGTGGCAGACAGCAGAAGCAGAATCAAGAAAGTTCTGCTGCAATAAAGGAGAAAAGGGACAAGGGACAAGAGGCTTGCGTTCCAGTAGGTATGTGGGCAAGTCCAGAGGCCTGCCTCAGGAAACCAGCCTGCCTTACCACTGCTAGGTAAATACAGTAGGCACTTGGATCTTAGTGAACTGAGGAAGTTGACAAGACAATAAGTTGGTCAATCTTCACCCAAAGTGTTCAACTCAGTCCTGAGGGAGCTTTCTCTCTCTCTCTTTTTTTTTTTTTTTTTTTTTTGCTGTAATTGCCTTAGTTTAAATTGCCATAGTTAAATTCTATGGGAAAATTGGGTTCTCTTTATAGTAATTGCTTCATACTTAGCTTTGCTTGAACACCTCCTATCAGATAAAACAAAGGACATCTATAATTGTTAAGCAGCTGGTTAACACCTCAGGAATTTTAAACAACAATTTGATAATGTTTACTTCCCCTAAAAAGCATCTTTCACATACCTGTACATTAGGAATTGGGCATTCTTTCTTGAGTAGTTTGAATGAGAAGTAGGACACCTGGTAAATATCTGGCCTTTTGTCAGGGTCTGGTTCCAACATATACCCTAAGGCAAACATATGTGAATTTACTTAATAATATTCTAATACTTATTATATTAGCTAGGAAGTATAATTTCTGTTACCAAATGTTATTTTCATTTTTATTTCTCATAAAAGTCAGACAGTATAATTAGCTCTTTTCCTCCCCTCTCAGAAATGAAAGCTATAACTTCCCGAACATTTGTAACATCCACAAGAAAGTAACAAAATTTCTCAACTGTAACAAAGATACCTGAAGTTCACCTTCTGTGACTTGTGCAACAGGGACTCAAGCAAACTCTCAATATGAAAGTTACCACCTTCATATTCTGGTACCTAGGAAGTTATGGAGTCTTGCTTCTGCCTTCCTTAGTTCATGATATCTTGCTAAACAAATGATTACCCTTAATAATTATAATCAAAACTCAGTGGGTTTTTTTTCACTTTCTTTTCTTCTTCCTCCTCTTCCTCCTCCTCCTTTTCTTCTTCTTCTTTTAGTAATCTCTACTCCTTACGTGGGGCTAGAACTCACAACCCTGAGATCAAGAATCTCATGTTCCACTGAATGAGCCAGTCAGGTGCCCTTCAAAACTCAAACTTTAAGAACTGACTATAGACATTGGGGTACAAGTGCCCCTATGCATCAGCACTCCTGTATCCCTTGGGTAAATTCCCAGCAGTGCTATTGCTGGGTCACAGGGTAAATCTATTTTTAATTTTTTGAGGAACCTCCACACTGTTTTCCAGAGTGGAGTTTGCATTCCCACCAACAGTGCAAGAGGGTTCCCGTTTCTCCACATCCTCTCCAGCATCTATAGTCTCCTGATTTGTTCATTTTAGCCACTCTGACTGGCATGAGGTGGTATCTCAGTGTGGTTTTGATTTGTATTTCCCTGATATATACACAATGGAATACTACGTGGCAATGAGAAAGAATGAAATATGGCCTTTTGTAGCAACGTGGATGGAACTGGAGAGTGTTATGCTAAGTGAAATAAGTCATACAGAGAAAGACAGATACCATATGTTTTCACTCTTATGTGGATCCTGAGAAACTTAACAGAAGACCATGGGGGAGGGGAAGGAAAAAAAAATAGTTAGAGAGGGAGAGAGCCAAACCATAAGAGACTCTTAAAAACTGAGAACAAACTGAGGGTTGATGGGGGGTGGGAGGGAGGGGAGGGTGGGTGATGGGCATCGAGGAGGGCACCTGTTGGGATGAGCCTGGGTATTGTATAGAAACAAATCTGACAATAAATTTCATATTTAAAAAAAAGAGAAAAAAATTTAAGAACTGACTTATTATTCCTTTGTTGGAGATATTAACTGGTTTCCATTCTAAAAGAAATTACAAAATAATAAACACATCTCTACTTTTACATGATCTATAGAACACTTGTTGTTTATTTCCAGGTCCTTTAAGCTTCTGCCCTGAAGCTGGAAAAATCCCCAGGAAAAAAGCTTTCTGAAGACACAGAGACAGACACATGCATACACACCAACAACAATGCAAGGCAATTTACTGTTTAAGGAATCAAATGAATGGTTTGAACACCAAGTGCAGGCAAGACTGATGAGGCTGCAGTCTTGCGGAGGACTTACAGAAGAAGCAGGGTTTGGGCTGGGCCTTGAAGGCACGAAAGAGTTTAGTCAGTCAGGGGAAAGAGGAGAAAAAGATATTCTCGATGAGAGAACAGTCTGTCTGGGCAAAAACAGACTTGAAGAAAGGCAAAAGAGTGCCCTGTTGTGAGGAAATGCAGGTGCCAGAAGGACAGAACAGATTTCCTTGTCAGGGAACACAGGGAAATTAGGCCGGGTGGGTGGGGGTGGGGAACCAGAGTATGAAGGGTCTGAAATGCCACGCTGAGAAGCTGGGCCCTACTGTAGGACCACTGGCAAATCATGACGTTTACTAATAGGGACCTGACAGGGCGGCATTCTGTAAGACTGATCTCATGGTGAAGCGGTGCTCAGACGACTGAGGGAGGAGGGAGACAGCTGGCCAGTCCACCAGTACAGGCATGAGTTGGCCAAGTCTCTATATACCGTGGTGACAGTGATGGGAACAGAGAATGGGATGGGACCAGGAGAAACTCCAAAGAAAGAATGCTGCTTAGAAAATGGCTGACTCTTTACTCTGTCTTATGAGCCAGATCTAAACCTTAAACTTCAGTTATCCAGGCTTGAATGGTGACACCACTGATAGAAACTGAAAACAGAGGGGAACTGTGTATTGGGAGTAAATGGGCAATCACAATAAATTTTACAACTGTGACGTTAGAGAGACCATGGAATCTTCAAGTAGTTTGTAAACTGAAATAGGTCAGAGCTTGGAAAGATGTCAGTGTCAAAGACTTGCTTTTCCCAGTATGAACGTGCTGTCCAAATGTGAAAAAAAAAATGTATTACAAAATTATCCTACCATTCTAGCATCAAATTTGGCCATTTTCTTATCTATCTCCTTCCAACCTTCATTTACGAAGCAGCAATTCTAGAACAGTAGTCCCTCCTTATCCATGGGGGACACGGTCCAAGACCCCCAGTGGACGCCTGAAACTGCGGATAGTACTGAATCCCATATATACTATGTTTTCTCTTCTACACACACACCTATGACAAAGCTCAATTTATAAGTTAGGTACAGTCAGAGATTAACAACAATAATAAAGTAGAGCCATTATAACAACATGCTGCAATAAAAGTTATGTGAATGTGGCCTTTCTCTCTCTCTCTCAAAACATCTCATTATACTGTACTCACCCTTCTTGTGACAATGTGAGAGCACAACATGCCTACGTGGTGAGATGAAATGAGGTGAATGACACAGGCACAGTGACGTAATGTTAGGTTACTACTGACCTTTCTGACTAGATGTCAAAAGAAGGATCATCTGCTTCCTACTGCAGTCAACTGCGGGTAACTAAAACCGTGGAAGGCCAAACCACAGATAAGGAGGGACTACTCTAATGCTTTACCTCTGAAAACAGTTCAACAACCATTGAATGCCATAGTCCATTTGTTTAAATACCCTCTCCCTCCTTTTTTTGGTTAATAAACAGAAGAAGTTGATTGATAAAATTGGCACTGTGGAATAGGTAGTCATCTCAAAGCTGTAACTATGTTTTTATTTTGGGGTTTTTTTGTTTGTTTGTTTGTTTGTTTGTTTTGAGAAAAGCTGTAACTATGTTAACTTGGGTAAGTTACCTATACTCTCTCAGCCTCAGTTTCCTCATTTGTATAACGGGGATAATTATATTTACTACATAAGACTTGAAGAATTAAATAACGTACAAGTAGGCCCTTAACAAATGTCAGGTGCTCCACCCCACATTTGCTTCTGTTTTCTTCAGTACAGCCCCACCCAGGACCCAAACTGGGTCACTCAAGATTTATAACCCATAATGGTTAAAATTCAGATGCTGAATCCCTTGACCAATGCAAAAAGATGACAAAATATCTCTTTCACATTTGCGCACAAGGGCTTGTGCAAAGATTGCTTGTTCTGCCATCTGGTTAATGAATTAGTACATATGCTTGCTGTGACGATGCAAAAGAGTGGGGAATCTTAAAAAACATTTCAAACAAAGCGTTGAGCTTAAATGCTTGTTATCAAAATCCAGGGATTAACCTAAAGAGAGAAAAAAAACCTAGTCCCACAGAGTTATACAGTCTTAATTATGTATTCACTCCAGCCAACGCACAGCAATCATTTCAATTTGAGTTGCTTCCAGTTTTGCAGAGATGAATTTCTTATCACTTGATAGGAGTCAGCTGGACTCTTTCATACTGACTGCAAGAGAACAGAGCGGTACTGTACTGCTCAAAGCACTGTTAGGATTTCTGCTCAAGCCTAAGAGAGTTTAGATTTCTAGCAAAAAGACCTACCACTCTAACTAGACACTGTGGTATTATCTTTGAGTGACCCACTATTATCGACTTATCTATCTTTGCATCCAACCCATCACTCCTGGGATCTAATCCCTTTGTCCCCCCAGTTCATTCCTAGAGATTGGAGATAAAAATATGAAACCAGAAACTTGAGATACTTACTAATTAGGCAGTGCATGTCTTGGGAATATCGAGAGTTATCAGGAATTGTGAAGTTTCCGTCACAAATTGCCACCTGACTCTCTCCAAATGGCAAAGTGAAGTAGCATAATTTATACAACAAACATCCAAGAGCCTAAAAAAAATAAAGCAGATTGCTACGAGTGGTTTATTTACCATAACTGCAAATGGGTCTACTGAGACATACTGGCATCATCCACACTTACTAGCAGATATAAAAGCTACGTACTATTAACCTATTAGAAGAAACCTGAATTTAGAACTCAGCACCACTATTTAGCTGCTGAGTTACGATATTTCTACCAGCATTACCAAATGGTGTTCCGAAAAAGAACAAGTATTTCAGTTATTTTGCTCTTAGGAACTAGTAACACATATATGAAAACCACCTAAATAATGGGCAGGTCACCTGAATAATTTTCACAGAGCTCTAAAATAATTTCCTTTGACATGCTTCACGGAGCAGTGGCAGGTCACCCCGAGAATAACTCTGAGAGATAGGGAGACAGTGATATGGTACAGTGGCCACGCTTGCTATGGCACTGCCTGGATTAGACTTGGGAATTTACAGTCAAGACTGCTGGTATCTGAGATGCGGATAGGTTAGTTGACACCTACCCAAATGTCTGCCTTCGTAGTGATGATTTTGCCACTGTACAGGTTGACCATTTCTGGTGCTCGATAGGACAGCGTTGTGTATCTACAATCAAGAGATTTGGTTTTTGTTAAATATGTCAATGCTATCGTTAAAAACCAGGGGTAGCAGAAATACTTTTTAAATACATTTATGTTTCTATTAATAAAGTCTAGTTCCCTGGGAGCAATCTGCAGAAGAGAGTAGGAAATAGTAGTGTAGATAAAATGAAAAGCTGTCCTGGGTACACACCCATGGCCCTTTAGAAGCAGCCCTTCTATCTGAGAGCATGTGGCAACCCAGACGCTAAGGCACTTAAATAAACTCTAAAAGCAACTTTTCTTGGGTCCTCAAATGAAAAAATCTTCTGCAAATCCTTACTGTTCGATATCATGTCTTGCTGATTTGTTTTTAAAAAAAGTAATTTCCTTAAGTGTGGCTCAATGCTGATGTGTAATACTGGCTGAGACACTGCACAACAGCAGAAAGAATAGCTGAGGTGGGAGGTGGACGAATCTCTGCTGCCGGAAGAGGAATGAAGCAAGAGTTTTCCTCTTATCTCTGGCTCAAGGAAAGAGGAGTACAAGCTCCGCTTCAAAGAGCGTCTTGGTGTGGCCAAGCATGTGACTTATGCTGCTTGAGTCTCTAAAGCCCACAGGGCACCGTGCTCTAGGTGTCCACCAGAGCCTTGGACCGGAAGTCTTCCCACCCCAGGCTTGGCTGCCAAGAGTGATGCAGGAAAGGAGACTGAGGGTCAGGATACAGGTGTGCATACTAGACTTCTGGATTATTAGTAGTATTATGGCCTGTGAAAAATCTAACACTCTTGACAATAGGGTAAAATGGGTCAGGTTCTTAACTGGAGCCAGAAATTTAAAGAAGCTTTTTCTCATGGCAGTCAGTGATTCAGTATCTGTAGAGACTTCACATTCCTACTTACCATTAATTCCATTAGATTGGTGACCTCCTTAGGAGCAAGAAGGAATATACAGCAATGCAGGGTTCAGTGAAAAGCACATCCAACTGACTGATAATGTCATAGTTGTTGTGATTCCGCTTAAAAACATCACAGTACCTCTATGGTTTGTGTACCATTCAGCTTTTTAAGGGCTGTGTGACTTAAGTCAAAATATCTATGTACAGTGACCACTGGTCCATTGATAAAGCGCTGTATGACTCCTTCATTTTACGCTATTGACCAACGCTTGCAAACCACTTGACAGCCTCCTCTTAAAATCAAACAATCCCACTGCCCAACATGATGCTCTGAGACAAGGGGGGCCATGACTAGCACCCTGGTCTTTCCACCCTGACCTTCTCATCCAGAAGCTGAAAGTAATGTTGCTGATCTGCAAATGGACGAAACTCCAAGAGAAGAGGAAAGGCTTACTTCTTAATCTCATCTTCTACTGCATTGACTCCCTCAGTTTGTGGATTCTGAAATTTGTTGGTGGCGCTTCCAAAGTCACACAGGACGTAGTGGCCTCGGTCATGCAAGAGGATATTTTCAACCTGAAAAACATTCCCCAACCACCCGATCCAAGATATTATTTAGTAATGCATATGAAAATCTGGTTCATAGTGACATAAATATTCTATTTCTGATAATCCCACTAATATGCACAGGAAAGTTCTTCCCCACCAAGTATCTCGCCAGGGGTCATCCCAAGTGAACAAAAAGAAAAGCACAGTAACAGGGTAAAATGAGAGTAGAGGGGGTAAATAGAGGAAAGTCCACAATGGGGAAATGAGTCCCACTTACCTAGATTTCCAGCTACATTTCTCACCTTGGCAGAAACAGTCCTAATACTTTTAAGTCTCTGTATCTTTTTTCATGCTTTTCTCTCCATCTAGAATACTCTCTATGACCTCCACCCCCTTAGCCAACTATCAATATCCCACTCATCTTCCAAACTCCAGTTCAGATGCCACCTCTTCTTTGAAGCCTTCCTCAAGCACCCACTCAGACAAATGTCACTCTTTCCCCATGGCCCTTCAGTACTTCATTCTTCCTGACATCAGTGATTTCACTTGAGTCTTATACATGCATATATCAATTTCTTTACTACAGTAAGTTAGAATTTCCAGAATTAATAAACATTTGCTGTATTTTAGTTACTTCTCAAAGTGATTAAAGGCCTGTGGGCAAATGTCCAGTTTTCCTGTTGAAGTATTACCTTATCTTTCTGTAGATGAATGCTTTGGGCAGCGAGTTAGCAGTTCCAGGTAGAAGGGAGCTTACAAAGACCAGAATCTACAGAAATCTCTGGTATCAAAGGAGTATGCCAGTGCAAGAATAACTCCAAAATAGTGGGCACTTCTGTACTCAGGATGTACTGAGTCATTTTTGGTCTAGGTGAATTGCGTTGACCGGTATGTTGGAGGACAGACCTAGCTATGCGTGGGCAGTAAAATGGCGGCCAAAAAATCTTCTTAGGCCAGTAAGTCTATAGTCTCCATTGTCTTTTGTCTTCAGCCTTCCAAAGACTGATCACCTTCGGAAAACAAAGGCCAGAGTCTACTATAGGCTACTTAAAGACAAATACCATCTCGGGGCGGCTCAGCCACCCATCTGGGTGGCTCAGTCGGGTTGGGCGTCTGACTTCGGCTCAGGTCATGATCTCACGGTTTGTGAGTTCGAGCCCCGCGTCAGGCTCTGTGCTGACAGCTCAGAGCTTGGAGCCTGCTTCGGATTCTGTGTCCGCTTCTCTCTCTGCCCCTCGCCAACTTGTGCTCTTTCTATGTCTCTCAAAAAATAAATAAATGTAAAAAAAAAAAAAAAAAAAAGACAAGCACCATCTCTTCATTGCGTTTGTAGTCTTCTCTGCCAGTGCCTACCATTGTGCTTGGTACAGAAATTTTGGTTGAATAGTATAAGTTAAAAAAGAGGAACACATTTAATACTGTGTTTGTGTGTATGTGTGTCTGTCAGAAGCAAGATGGGAGCCACCAAATACCCAGACCCTATTACTGCACATATTGGTTCTTTAAAAAAACAAACAAACAAAAATCTGGTCAACTGTGATAGTCTCTTGTTCCAATACTCGTTTCTACCTATACTTGCTTTAATTCTCCTAAAAATTACATTATGTATTATAAAAATGTTTATAGTTTGTATCTGCTAAATCTAATACCTAAAGTCTTTGCTGCAAACTGATTCTTTTATTTGTTGTCTCTTACTCCTACTGAGTCTCACTCCTGGTACTGTTATGAGGGGTTTTGTTACTGTTGCTGTTAACTCATGTTCCTTGGAATTCATCTGGGGGAAGCCTATGAGGCCTGAGTTTAAAGTCCATTGTTCTTCCAGAAAGGATATGCTTTTGCACCTGGGGCACTGCTAACCTACAATCACTTTAACCTAGAATTTTGACCTTGGGATTTTTAGCCACATAAGGCAGTATGAACTACGGCTATCATCTCTCATGGATATGCTCTTGTTCTCCAGGGACAAGGCTAAGGGAAGCAAATATTTCTACCATCTACAGCTTTTCAAAAACTCATCAGTTTAACCTATTTACACAAAGTAAAACAGTCAAGCTATCCTGAACATATACTCACTTTAGGAATCTAAAATAATTCCAACAAAACAATACTAATATTTCTAATCTACTTTAGAGGTTATAAACAGAACAGCTACGATTTCCTGAGCTTTTACTATTACGAGTACTACTGTACTCATCACTTTACATGGATTATCCTCATAATAATATAATAATATCCCTGTTTTACAGATGTGGAGAGTGAGACTCACAGTGATGAAGCTGGGAAGCAAACCTAGGCAATTTAATTCTAGAGAAAGGCAGGTAATTACCTTTTCTGCCAGGGTAGGAAGCAGATGAATTACTCACAGTCCCCACCCATAAGTATCCACCAACTGAGGTGGGTATGATGACTATATTTGCCCAGTGTACTGGATACAAGCTTAAGGACAGGGCTGCCTTGGTCCTTTATGTTCACAAATATCCTATAATAGGAATCTAGTCAATGAGGAACCAGGTGTCTAACCACTAGCTAGGCTGCTTTGCTCAGTGTCTCGTAAACATTCCCTGTATCGCCTGGTTTATCATTTTATTCAATTGCTCATTCTCTACCTGTCAAATCGTAGCCATTCTTCAGGGCTTTGCTCAAGTCGCAAGTCCTCAGTAAAACCTTCCATGGCTATCCTACAAAATCTGCAGAACTTACTGTCCATAGGAGGGGCTGCCAAAGTAAGACCTTTGGGACAAATACAGCCATGCCCATTGGTTACTTATCCTCTAGTCTATGGCTGCTTTTGAGCTCCAGTGGCAGAGGTGAGTAGTTGTGACAGACGATCTGGCTGACAAGCCAAAATATTTACTATCTGGTCCTTTGCAGAAGTTTGCCAACTTCTGGTCTATCATTACACTATGCCTGTGTGTCTCCTGCAATACCCAGTCAAGTATTTTACATACACCAGATACCCTTCCATCCCTTATTCAGTATCCATTAGCAGTGATCTTCCTTCCTGGTCTCACGTGAAACCATGCATCTCCCATTATATGTGTTCAGTCCCTTCCCAAATTAGTTTCTATTCTTCTAATGCTAGATTGTACATTCTAAAACACTGTTAAGTGAGTTCACGTCAAAATACAAATAAGGTAGTTCCAGGGACCAAAATCACTGGGTTGGGCCAGAGGCAGTGGGGGTGGGGGTGAGGGGGTCAGCGGGAAGGAAAACTGAGTAGACAAAAGACAGAATAACGATGAGGCACATAAGGGTTTTTGTCTTGTTTTTATCCCCCTCACCTAAAAAACTCGGTTTGTATTTCTGGTTAGCTCCAGAGTGGCAGCACTCAGCAGTTATACCGTTATCAACCTTCCCATAAAGATAACATTGCACAAGACTGTATTTGCAGGAAAAGCAGTTAAAAAGTAAAGGTGTGTACAAAAGTGGACCTAAAGCCAGAAATACCAACGTAGGGGAAAGACTTATCAATATCAAAGAAATACTAATGCAGGTAAGAACCATAAGCCCTGCTCCGGTGGCTCTGCAGGTTTGCTGGGAGGATCATGAGACTGCGAAGGTGAACTCGCTTAGCAGCAGCCACCTCAGCAGTGGCCACACCCTCTGCGTCTTCTCAGTCTGTCCCTGTGACTTGTAACACCCGTGGAAACCTCCAAGATCAAGCTGGCCGCTGCCCTTCATCACCACCAGCACACTTAACACAGAGCCTGGTGCACGGCAACCACATTGGAACTGGGGGTCAGAAGAGCTCAGGGACTACTTAGATGTCTGACCTTGGACAAACCTTTAAACCTCTTTGGGCTTGTTTCTCATCTGCAAAGTACAGCTAATACTATTTCTATCATGGTTTTTATGAAGCAAGCAAGAGAATGTATGTGAGAGCAAACTATAAGTCTCCCTATATAAACCTAAGAAGTTATTACCACTCATTTTAGAGAGAGACACAGACATCTGAACTCCTACTATATGCCAAGTAGCTTCTGGAGATAAGGTTATGAACAAATCCAAGTTCAGCTGCTCGTGTCGTGTAGAGTCTAGTGGAAGAGAGTAAGGAAGTAAGTATAATTGCCAGGTGGTGATAACTGTTATAAAAAAAAAAAAAGCCAACAGGTTAAATATATCTAAGGGGAAGAGGGATGCTACTGCAAATGGCACAGTTGGAAAGGTCACTGGGATGAGGTGAGCAGAGACCCAAATGAAGGGCAGCCACAGACCCCCTGGGGGAGGGGCACTCTCAGAGGAGGGGAGGGAGCAGGCCTGAGGCATCTGAGGCACAGAAGCAGGCCACCTTGGCTGGGACAGTACTGTGCTGGGCACCAGTGCCACAAAGAAAACTGAGGACATGGGACTGGGCATACTAAGGGCTAGCGCCCTTGTGAATGGGGAGGCCGGATACTGCTGGGCCTTGGGGAAGTGAAGGACTTAGGTGAGTGAAACTCATAATAGAACCAAAGGCAGAGAAGCAGGAATGATGACAATAACAATCGTATCAGCAACTAGCAGCACTCACTAGGAGGCACTTTTACCTACAGGATTTCATGAAATTCTTACAAAGTCTTACAAAGTCTTATTGTCCCCAGTTAAGAGATGAGAAAATGGAGCCCAGTTACCTAACATGCCTGAGGTCACTAGGCTGGTAGGGCAGGATGGGGCTCACTCTGCCTGCATGCTGAAGCTACACCCTCACCGCTGCACTGATACGCATCATGTCATCAAGGAATGAGGGCAGTTCACACCGGCAACCATGAAGGGAGAAAGCGAGAGGACCAGAGCAGCTGACAGAGGACAGACTGAGGAAGGCCACTAGGGAGACACTCAGCAGATGGAGAGAGGTGTTTTAGGAAGGTTAGCATGGTGAGAGAGAAGAAGGGAGAACACGAGGGTGGGTGCAATTGTCTAGAGGGGAGGCGACTCAGGCCAGGTCTAGAGCAGGGCCCAGAGGAATTAAGGTGGACAAGGAAGGGAGACAACCAACTGGACATTCGTGTATCATCTTCTGGAAGCTCCAGAGAACTTTCCTACTGATCTGTTTTTGGCAAAGTCCCTTAGGATGTAAGCCTAATGGTGGTGACCACTGCTTACAATCCTACAGTCTTCCAGCTCTTTGAGGGTTTAATGCTGCTGACCTTATTTCCCAACCCATCAGCTTAAGAGGGTTATTAAAGCTGTCACTCCCAAACTCTGCTTACAGCTGTAGCTAAAAGGTCTGGAAAGCCACCTCCTACTGACCCTTCCTCTTCACATTATTCCAAACAGATATGGCATTCAGGCATTTCAATCACCAGAAATTTTGGAGGATTAGATAAATGTAGGTGTTCAAACTTGTGATTCTAAAAATGGGACAAGAATCTTCATCCTATTGTACTTCACGAAATCAAAATCTCTTTTCCGACGAAAGAGGACACATTCATGACTTTCTCAATCTGAATGCACTTATTAAATCTTAACCCCTTCTTAAGTGCCTGGACAGACAGCATGGTGTAACAGAGCAAAAACAAACAAACACCAAAATGGGAGTAAAAACCCTTGGCCTTTGTTCTAGTTTGACCACAGAATTAGCTGTGCAGGTCACAGCCTTTCTGGGCAGAGGATTCCTCATTGGTAATAGGAGAGGGCTGGCTTAGGTGACCTTCCCAGCTCTATGACCCCATGATCTGCAATGATCTCTTTCTTTCCTCAGGGAGATAAAAATTAAACAAAAACAGGGAAATGATTAATATGCTAAAATATCGTATTTGAAGAAAGACCTCCAATAACGAACAGAACTTTGGTAATGGTTATTTTTATAACATAAGCTGCTTCAGGATAGGGACCGCTTTCAGTTTATTTCCCACACATAATTTGAAAGAAAGACCACACACGTGGCAGGCAGGGCAAGAGGGGCTTTTCCTCTGTTCTGCGTGTGAACAAGCAGACCCAGGGTGGCACTGACTCCACAAGGGGATCTGCAGCTGGCCTGGCCTGTGCTCTTTTCCATGTCGTACTGATTTTTGTTCAAGATGGTGCCTCCTCACCAAATGTAAATCTGCTTAGAGAAGCAACTACAGATCAGCAACCAGCACCTCCTCTGGCCAACAGGAGAATTAAGAACTTCTAGGCTCTGGCTACCGCTAGGACTGTAGTGGCTGGACATGGAGCTCAGAGTGTCCGAGACTACGTGATGGCAAACAACAGGTACACAGGGACTTTTTGGTCAGGCCTTAGGAGGCTGGCAGTGCGGGAGGCAAACGGACTGACTGCCCACTGGGCACATATTAGTAGAAATCAATAAAATCTAATTTGCTAACCAAAACAGCTATACGGCACAGAGTATAAGATATGGGGAGTCTGGGAAACCTTCAGTCAAAACAACCAGGAGTCAATAACTGCAATTAACAGCCACAGGACTTTTTTGGAACAATCACAATCAAGGCCTGCTCCCAGGGCCCCTATTTACATTCCCTATTTCCAAGGTAGAGGAGAAATGGAAACAAAGTCTCCTGAATCACTCCCGGCAACCCAGCAGCAGGCCTGACGGTCTTCCCGATGCATTAAAACATAACTACAGAGCCCCAGAGCGTGTTGCCAAGTGCTGTGCTGACTTTCAGGAGCACCGAGGAGGGTCAAAGGGTACAGGGCTACGGATGAGCTGGGAACCAGCGTGGCAGCCTCTCCTCCAATTCCACTTTGCTCCACGTTCTTCTGCTAAAATATCTCATGGACCATTCAGGGCAGCGAAGAGAGAGTCCGGGGCTCCTACTCCCATCCTACTTCCTGTCCCCAGGTGGACCCTGAGCTCTGTACTTCAGGCTCCTATCACTGGACGACACTTAACCAACCGCCTCACAGCAGCATTGAGATGCTGGGAATGTGCAAATTAGGTAGGTGTTATTTACAGGTATGAAAAGATTCATCATTGAGGCCTCATTTAATCCAGTTAAAATAAAGGAAGATTCTGTTCGAGAACACGGGATCAGCACTCTCTACAAGGATGCTCAGTGGCCCTCTCTGCCTCCTTCCTTTGCCCTCACCTTCATGCCCTGGCAGGCACTTGCTGTGTCACAGGTGTGCCTGGAGACGGACACGCATGCTCTAAGGCCTCCTTGTCCCCTTCTCTAGGTAGCCCTCAGCATCTGCTCTCTGCCTGACATGTCCTTCGTCCTCTTTGTGACCACTTAAATCCCACAAGCCTGTAAAATCCCACTTTTCCAGAAGATCCCAACTTGCGTTACCTGGTCCCGCGACCCGATCGTACGTTAAGCAGCTTGATAACTCTGCTTGTTCATCACTTTGTTCTACAAAGTTCTGTATTTCACCTGTGTCTGTTTCAAATCTAAACATTTCATTTGTTTCATTTATATCCTGTCACCAATACCAAAGCATCTGGGAAGTAGGAACCGTATTATACCGTGTTACTGTACCCCGTTCCACAGAATTATGTACTTGTACTCTGCTAGGCTCATAATACTCGCTGAAATGTATTCTCCCTTTCCTACTAGAAAAAGGGCTGACTGTGGGTAGAGGGACACTGGAGGAGGCTATCTAAGGCTTTTGAAGTTATGTACCTATCTTCCCTTAAGCTCACTGCTTTACTACAGAAACGCCAGGATGTAAGTACCACGTTACACTAACCGGGATGGCTAAAATAAAAAAGGACGGTAAGGGTTGGTGAGGATGTGGAGAAAACAGCACCCTCATGTGTTGCTGGTGGCAGAGAAACAGCACAGCCACTCTACAAAACAGTTTGGCAGTTCCCCAGAGAGTTAACCGTAGTTACCACACGACCCAACAATTCCACCTCTAGGTAGATGCTCGAGAGAACGGACCTGTGCCCACTTGAAACAGGTACACAGGTGTTCACAGTCTCGTTCGGAATATCCAAGGTCAAAACAACTCAAATGTCCATCAGTGACCAGATAAACAAAATGTAGTCTATCTACACTGTGAATATCATGCCATGAGAAGAAATGAAGTGGTGCTACACGCTGCAACACTGATAAGCCTTGACAACATCATTACGTTAGGTGAAAGACGTCAGACACGAGAGGCCTCTTACTGAATGAAGCCGTTTATATGAAATGCACAGAACAGGCAACAGAAAGCAGATTAGTGTTTGCCCGGGGCCGAGGTGAGGTGGGAGTGAAGAGTGACTGCTGATGGATACACACGGTTTCCTTTGGGGAGACGAAATGTTCTGGAATCAGATAGTGTGATGGTTACACAGCCTGGTAAATACAGTAAAAGCCACTGAACTGTATGCTTTCAAAGGGTGAGTTTTATGGTATAGGAATTATATCTCCATTTTTTAAAAAAAGCTAAAAAGAAAAAAAAATCCCTCAAAACAGAAATGCTGGCATGCCCCTTGTGTTCCTCAAACTTTAAAACACACAAAACCCACCCAGGGCGATTATTAAGCTATGAATTCCTGGGCTTCCCTGACACCACCATAAAAATTATAGCCCAACAGATTCAGTGCAGAATCCAGTAGCCTGCATTTAACAAGTACACCAGGGGCTGCTGATATAAGTTATTAGCCATGAAGCATGTTTCTCAAAACACAGGGATAATGAAAAGAAATTGTAATTTAGAATCAGAAGAGCTAGCTTCACATTCTGGTGCTGCTCCTTCCCGGTTGTATGACCTCAGTCAAGTCATGTGACCTGAGTTTCCTTGATTATACAATGTAAAGAGTGCGCATAAAGCGTCTAGTAGGGTACATGGCACATGTCAGTGAATCCTAACCGGGTGCCAATGCCATTCAACAAACGCTGTCAAATGACTAGAATAGGAAAGGCCGGCTACAAGGAGATGGTAATTAGTAGAACAAAATTTTTAAATAATCACTTAATGGATTTTGCAAAATACAAGAGACTTTAAAAACCAAGCATCACTGTTCACAAACCATTTAAATGAGCATATTATTTTCTATAACCCTGGAAAAGTAAAACTGGGACTCTATCAGGAAAAACAAGAACAGCATGTATTCAGGCAGATGATTATAAAGAATTTCTAAAGGCTACCTAAGTAATAAAAGTGATACCTGTTTTATACTTTCTTTAATTTCTATTTTCTCTCCCCAGGCAGAATGTAAGACATGTAAGGTTTCCATGCCTGAAGCTTCTCTCACATGCCCAAAGCATCTCCCCCATCCCCAGGGCAGATGGAAAATACCCTGAACACACTTCATGAAACAGTGCGGCCTGTTACCTTCAGGTCACGGTGGATAATAGGAGTTTTGCACTGGTGCAGGCGGGCAACAGCTTCACAGGTGTCACAAAATATCTGGAGCACTTCATTCTCTGTAAAACCTGTCTGCAGGCGCTGATTCATCAAGTTGACCACCTGGCCTCCTGGAGGGGACACAGAGCAAGGGAGAGGTTAGAAACACTCAGACTCACGACTTACCCAAGACAATGAACGGCTGTCCACAGAGAAGCAACCTGGCCCAAGGTATCAGAGCTGATTGCTGGCTGAGGCACCCAAGTGTCTTGGTTCCCGGGCCCATATTTGTCTTCTTGCGATCCAGTGCCTCTTCTAACACATCAAAAACAGTCTATTTTATAAAGCACTCCAGACGTGAGCTGCCTTCATTACATCTTCAAGATTAGTAGAAGCGACAATATGGTCCTGCTATAACCACTTGGGTCTACTGTCCCCATTTGTATGAGATGAGGCCCCAAGGTTCAACCTGTCATATCTTTTAGTAGGAATCAGACTACATAATAGACTCCAAGAGCAAGAAGAAGACAGCTTTTTATTTATTTTTTTTATTTAAAAAAAAAAATTTTTTTAACGTTTATTTATTTTTGAGACAGAGACAGAGCATGAGCGGGGGAAGGTCAGAGAGAGAGGGAGACACAGAATCTGAAGCAGGCTCCAGGCTCTGAGCTGTCAGCACAGAGCTCGACGCGGGGCTCGAACTCACGGACCGCGAGATCATGACCTGAGCCAAAATCGGACGCTTAACCGACTGAGCCACCCAGGCGCCCCAGAAGACAGCTTTTTAGCCTGTGCTTTAGGAATGGCGTGGTATCTCTGGCTTCACTAACTACTTGCTGCCAAGAATGTAGAAATGCTACCCCAACATTTATTCTCCAGGACAGTAAGATTGATGACCTCACTTACAAAATTATCCAGATCCCTGGATGCTCCTACTGCCACGTCTCTAAATATTTTAACACCCAAAAGGGAATGGACAGGATGAAACAAACTGTCAAGTTCAAATTTGGTAGTATTTTATAAAATCAGCTTAAGAGTTCTTACAGGACAGGCTAAAATTATTGATTAACATCACATTTTGCGGGTTAACAACATATTTAACTTACGGTCAGTATCTTTAAAGGCAAGGAAAATGTCAGTGGAAGTAAGGATGATTATAAAACAGGGCACCAAACAGGAGACAGTGACCCAAGCCTATAAGTGGCAGCTGCTTAAGCCAAAAAAAAGTCAAACCTCCAGGCTGGCTGTTTGAAACGCAGTCAAATCTGAATCAATTCATGCTACAGTCTGGATTTCCGGAGATAAATGTGGCTTGAAACTCCAAGCTTTCAACTACTTAACTCTACTGGTAACAGCAGCATCGTTTGAATGGAGCCTTACTGGCAATTACAGCTTGCAAGCAAGGAGAGGAAAGGTCATTTCCATTAGACGAAAAGGATTATGTCCCACCCACCCCCTCCCCAACACAAGGTGGTGTGGGTGGAGAAGAGAACACAGGAGGGAGGGAGTTGAGAGGCTGAATCGTTTCTTCAGTCCATCTGGAGTTGGGTCTTTATTATGTGCCTTCATCACTTGTTTTAAAGCATCACAAATAACACATTCATTCTCCCCCTCATCCTTTCTCATTCATACACAAGCACCAAACCTTCCTAAATCTAACAAAAAGGGAGTTTTGTATTATCCACCATTTCAAATTGTTTGCCACCATAAGAATAACCACGACGTGACAGCATGCTCTGCATCTTTTAGCCTCATAGTTTCTACATCTTTAAAACCACAACAACATACATTAGGGCACAGTGCACATTAACTGAAATGACCCCCATGCCCTTGACAATCAAAGTTCCAGAGCAATGTGAGCTTAAGGTATGGGTCATATACTCACCCCTACAGAAGTCCATCAGAATGAGCACTTCCCATACATCACCACTGCTCACGTTGTTGATACTGGAGTCAATGTAGCCCACAATGTTCTTGTGCCCCGACAGGTCTCTCTGTAAAGAAGAGTAGAGAAATACAGTATTAGTTACAGATACCAATACAGACAAAATGAGCCAGTCAGTTCCATTAGCACAGATAATTTAAATACAAATTTAAATACTGAGCCTGGGTGGCTCAGTCGGTTAAGCATCCGACTTCAGCTCAGGTCATGATCTCACAGTCCGTGAGTTCGAGCCCTGCGTCAGGCTCTGTGCTGACGGCTCAGAGCCTGGAGCCTGCTTCAGATTCTGTGTCTCCCTCTCTCTCTGCCCCTCCCCTGCTCATGCTCTGTCTCTCTGTGTCTTAAAAATAAATAAAAACATTAAAAAAAAAATTCGGGAAGAGGGGAGTGGAAAAAGAAGTGGTTCTATGAGTCACCATACAAACATGGCAGTTTAGACCATAAAAACGGTAACTACCACCACACTAACCAGAGATTTGGCTGCTTAGAGTGATAAATAAAGTCTCTTTTAATTTGAAATTATATACCAAGACAAGAAGAAATCTCATAGTATCAAATGAATATACCTGAACTCTGAGCGTCAAAGTTAAAACTCATTAGAACTTTCCACTGAGTGAAGGAGTAAGAATGACTGTTGCCTCAGAAAGGTAGACAAAAACAGAAATGTGACACTGGAACTAACAGTGGAAAGTCACTGGAGCCCTATGAGAGAACAGTTTCAGAGAAGGGATGGGATGGGGGTGGTGGGGAGAGCAGAAAAGGACTTGCAAAGAGTTGAGCACATAGAGCTGGTGACTACAAATCAGTCCTCTAGAACATCTCGTGCTTTAGAGAGGAACAGCATGGAGAAAAGGAATTCTTAGGATGGGAAAGAAGTGAGCCTGGGAGAGTGGAAGCAGCCAGGAGCAGAAACCTTTAGCATATAGGAGAGGACAAAGGATAACTGCTGGAACCAAGTCCTGCAGGAAGAAGGGGCAGGGACTGAGAGCACTGTTAAAGGGACTGGTCTTAGAAAGAAGAGCAGGAAGGAAACAAAGATGGATATGCATACTGGTTTACAGCTGGAGAAAAGGGAATTTCATTGAGTTCCGATCTATTGTTCTGTTTTTGGTAGAGAGCGAGACCACGTTTGCAGTGTAAGGGAATGAGAAAGAAGCTTGATGAGAGAAATAAAAGGCTTCGAGCAACGACTCTGGATAACAGACAAGGGAGATGATGAAGCAGAAAAGCGGCCTCTCTTCTTCAAGTTCCTCCACAACAGAAAATGACTTCAGGGTTCATGTCACAAGGCCTGTTCTTCCCGCTGCTTTTCAGTCTCATCACCAACTCTTCAAAAACTTGATTTCGTTTACACAGTCTGGGAAGTAGGAAGAACTGGAGAGAAGTTTTTGAAGCCAAAATAGAGCAGAAGATCATGTTCTCCAAATGTTCACAAAAGGAATGAAAAACTAATGTTTCCACATTAGTAATTCATCTACATTTAACTGTTTGAAAAAGAATCAGCAGTGTTACCTCTGATTTGTCTCACCCCAAGAGGAATAATAAAAAATCAGGAAGGAAAAAAAGCATTTGGTAGAGCCAAGAGGAGGTCAAGAGCTATTAGAAGACCCAAACTGGATAATTAACATCTGCAGATGGCATCCTAGAACAGTTGCCAAGCTGTCTGCTGATCAGTTCAAGCCCAAATTCCTGTTCATTTGTCTTCTGCAGAGTTCCTGAGATATGTCCAAGCAGAAAAGATCTCCTCTTTGGAGAGAGACGATGGAACTCACTTTTAACGACTTGATGACACAGCAGCATCTCAGATTTTACAGTAAAACCTCACTAGTCTGTAACTGATGGAGAAGATCAATTTGAATGGATGTGAAATGCAGAAAAGGTCAGAAGAAAAATCTTACCGCAAAGTGAGACTGACTCACACAGGGGGTACACTGCTCAGTTCTCCATATTAATAGGCCAGAGGAGGTCCAAGATTCCCCGACTTTCATTACAAGCCCGGTCCTAGGCTCAGAGAACAGAAATGGACATAGAGGTATGGGATGGAACCCACATGGTATTGGAGCTCAAGGCCTCAGGAAAAGACAGGATATAGGGAAGATGCCTTGATGCCCTTGGCTACAATTATTATTTGTGGTATTGAGATAAAAGTCTATATGATGAACCTAAGTCAAAACCTGATTTTTAGGGGAGTGGGAAATGTTCAGTTAAATTACAGATCGGATCAGTTTATATTTCACAATTTAATCAGTGATAAGTCTAAGGACTTTGAGTTGTTATTTTAAACCTTATTTTTAAACTAACGTTATATAGGGAGTTCCTGGGAGGCTCAGTCAGTAAAGCATCTGACTCTTGATTTGGGCTCAAGTCATGATCTCATGGTTTGCAGAGTTGAGTCCTGCATCAGGCTCTGCGCTGGCAGATTCTCGCTCTTCCTCTCTCTCTGCCCCTCCCTGGCTCACTCATGCTCTTTCTCTCTCAAAATAAATAAATAAAATTCATATATATAATGTATGTATATATACATATATACATATATGTGTAATATATACACACATATACATATATGTGTAATATATACATATATGATATACATACATATATAATACACACATACACACACACACACATACATAAAGAATGGGAAAAGAAATATGTGCAAATCATACACATGATAAGGATCCAGTATCCAGACTATAAAGAAGCCTTAAAGCTCAACAATAAAAAGGCAACACAATGTAAAAACTGGTAAAGGATCTGAATGTAAATTTCTCCAAAGAGCATACACAAATGGCTGATAGGCACATGAAAAGATGCTCAACGCCATTAATCACTTGGAAAACACAAATCAAAACCATAATGAGATATCACTCTACAACCACGAGGATGACTATAATTAAAAACAGAAATAATAAAAAATGTTGGCACGGATGTGGAGACTTGGACCTTCATACATTGCTGATAGAATATAAAATAGTGCAGCTTCTGTGGAAAATGGTTTGGCATTTTCTCAAAGAGTAGAGTTACCACTTGACCCAACAATTTCACTTCTGTGTATATACCCAAGGGAAATGAAATATCATATTCACACAAAAATTTGAACACAAATGTCCTTAGCAGCATTATTCATAATACTAAAAAGCAGAAACAACCCCAATGTCCATTAGGATATACAAAATGTTATATATACATAGAATGGAATATGACGTCGCCAAAATGGGTTAAATATACCCACTTTCAATGACACGTTTTTTAGTTGCATCACCATTTTGGCTGCTCCCATGTAAATGCTTTGCTTTGCCTATATCCTTTTTATAAGCATGGCCCCAGTTAATACTCCAGGTGTCGTTGGACTCCTGCAGAGTAGACGAGTACTATCACCTACTATTAATTTTATTAATGTAGCTAAAAATGGCATTCTTTTTCTTTTGGCAGCCACATTACACTACATATTCATACTGAGTTAACTGACCACTAAAATACTTGAGGCTTTTTCCACTTATGCTGCTTTAAATCTCCACCTTCCCAGAACTATGCTTGTAAAGTTGTTAAAATAAAATAAAAATCCAAGTGTATGACCTTGCCTTGTTATTTCATCTCATTAGAATCACTCCTTTGCTTCAATTGGTAAGGATTGTTTTAGACCCTGATTCTATTGCCCAATGTAGTTGTTATATCTTCCAACTTTGTATTAGGTACATAATTGATAAGTATGTCTTCTATCTCTTTAATCAAGTTCTTTATTAAATGTAAAATAACATAAAGCTAATGGTAAGCTGCAGGGCTTTTTTCTTAGAAAGTTTCTAAGATTAATATCAAATCACTGGTCAGAAATCATTATACACAGTAGCTATTATTCCTGGCATCCAGCCTAGACTCTCCAACTTGCTCACAGATCTCTGGTGAGTGTCCTTACCCAAATGATACGATCCACAGACACTGGACCTAGTGCACAATCCTGAGCTTCCTATCCAGAAACCTTCCCAGAGAAACCATGATGTTGATATGACATGGCCTGCTCTTATCCAACCTGAAGGCTCTTTGGATCCCTGCTTATTTACCCAAGTGACTACAAAATAACTTAAAATTTTATTTTATTTTAAAAATAAAATATATTGGGGCGCCTGGGTGGCTCAGTCGGTTGGGCCTCTGACTTCGGCTCAGGTCATGATCTCATGGTTCGTGGGTTCGAGCCCTGCATCAGGCTCTGTGCCGACAGCTCAGAGCCTGGAGCCTGCTTTAAATTCTGTGTCTCCCTCTCTGACCTTCCCACCCCCCTCATGCTGTCTCTCTCTCTCTCAAAAATAAATAAACATTAAAAAATTATTTTAAATAAGTAATACATTAACATTCAAAAAGAAAGAAATATATAGTAGGAAATTATTTTCTACTCCAATACTCATCCCCTATAAGGAACCCTCCCTTCCTCCCTTTTACCCTCCCTCTCTCTATCTCTCCTTCTCCCTCATCTTTTCAGTGTTTTGTTCAGGCAAATCCAAACAGTATGTATTACGTATGTACACAGACACACACACACACACACACACACACACACACACACACACACACACACCTTTTCTTACACAAAAAATAGCATCAAAGCATCTTTTTTTTTTTTTAACGTTTATTTATTTTTGAGACAGAGAGAGACAGAGCATGAACGGGGGAGGGTCACAGAGAGAGGGAGACACAGAATCTGAAACAGGCTCCAGGCTCTGAGCTGTCAGCACAGAGCCCGACGCGGGGCTCGAACTCACGGACCGCGAGATCATGACCTGAGCCGATGTCGGCCGCTTAACCAAGCCACCCAGGCGCCCCTCAAAGCATCTTTTATACGTTCCAGATTCTTGTCCCCCATCTATCTCGATGTCCCTACTGTACGCATTCTACCTTTCTCCCTTTTAGGAATATGGAAACATTTTCCTGCCTCAAATCTTTTGATATCTCTTTTGTTGAAAGAAGGTCTGCAAACATGACTGGTGGCACCTCAGTGTCCTCACTATCAAGCTCGCTGCGGATGTAACCTGTCTGGGCCAGGAGATGTGAACACAGAACAGCACTTGATCCATCTTGAGCTAGAGATCTTATCCCTTTAAGTCTGAAGATAATTAATCTTTTCCTGCCTTTAGGCAAAGGAACCTGAAGCCCAAAACCCAACTTCCAACTGTTCATCAGAAACCAAAATCCTTTTGGTTTCATCAGGGCACATATCCCAGATGTACCCAAAGACTCATACCACACTCTGGTAAAGGCACATAGCATTTGTCAAAATTAAATGTCTCTAGTGAAACCACTGATCATTCTTGAGTTTGGGTGAGATGTGGGTATATATCCTTACTCTGGGGTAAGTGCAGAGAGGACTCTGCTTCTTTGATCATTAACACATAAGCTTTAGTATGTTATGAAGCACATTATCCCTTCCAGCTCCTTTCACAATCCTGACACCATTTGAGAGAGGAAGGGCTAGGGTATGGCCTTTATTGCACAGAAGTCTGAGCCTAGAGGGTTAAAGACATCATGCGGGGCTTTTGATTAAAAATGGTAGGAAAAAAACTGTAAGTAAGTTGAATACTTGCTTTAATCTCTGCTTCCTTCTAAAGCCTTACTACATGTTGTAATGAATTTGTTTTTTAAAAAGCATAAACTGAAGACTTCCATTTCCGGGAAAATGGAGATGTATTTTCGCCTATTCTTCCTTCTAAGAACAACTAAACACTCTGGACACTAGTATACATTTTAAAAAGCATAACAAAAAGGGTCTGAAATGCGGACAGAAAGCAGACAGACTAGAAACTTTGGAACCCAAGGAATGAGATGATGGTGAGCTCTCTGTGTTATCTTCTTGTCCCATACATCCCAGACTAGAAACTGAAGAAGCCGGCTAACCAAAAACATTAATGGGCGTAGATAAAAAAAGCCCCAGTAAAAGCCTGCTCTCTCTAGCCAAACCCAGGAAGGGGGTAGCCCGGCAAGACAGAAACGTACAGCCACTAACTACTCTACTCCAGCCAAAACCACAGAAAAAACTGCAGCCCCTCCCCACAATGTGCCAGCAAAAGCCAAGTGCAGAGCCTAGACTTCTGTCTTTGCACAAACACACGGTATATGTATAAAACATTAATATATAAAAAACATACATAAGTACATATTACATATAACACATATATCTAATATCTATATTAGATATAACATTGATTAGAATAAATATTTAAAAGTTTTACAAAAAAATGGCTAACAAGTATAGGAAAAGATGCTCAACATCACTAAGCATCATGAAAATACAAATCAAAATCACAAGGAGAGAACATTTCATGCCTATTAGGATGCCATCATTAAACAAACAAAAAATAACAAGTGCTGGCAAGAATGCGGAGATATTAGAATCCTTGTGGCACTGTTGGTGGGAATGTAAATTGGTATAGCCACTATGAAAAAAACAGAAAATTAAACACAGAATTACCATATTACCCAGCAATCCCACTTCTTGGTGTAAATCCAAAAGAATTAAAAACAGGATCTCGAAGAGATATTTGCACACCCACGTTCATTACATTATTCACACTAACCAAGGGGCAGAAGCAGCCTAAATGTCCATCGATGGATAAACGGCTAAAGAAAATGTGGCATATACATATAGTAGAATATGACTCAATCTTAAAAGAGAAAGAAATCTTGTCATTTCTACAATATGGATGAACCTCAAGAATATTACAGTAAGTGAAATAAGCCAGTCATAGAAGGACAAATACTGTATGATTCCACTTACATGAAGTATATAAACAGCTGAACTCATAGAAGCTGAGACTAGAATGGTAGTTGTCAGGAGCTGGGGCGGGAGGAGAAACGGGGAATTGCTATTCAATGGTATAAAGCTTCAGTTATACTAGATAAATAAGTTCTCCAAATCTGCTGCATAACACTGTGCCAACAGTTAATACTATACCCTTAAAAATGGTTAAGTTGCTGGGCACCTGGGGGGCTCAGTCAGGTAAGCGTCCAACTCAGAATTTTGGCTTAGGTCATACAATTTGATAGAGCCCCGCATCAGTGCAGAGCCTGCTTGGGATTCTCTCTCTCCTCTCTCTCTCTGATCCTCCCCCTGCACTCACGCACCCATGCTCGCTCTCTCACGCTCTCAAAATACATAAATATTTTAAGAAACGGTTAAGATGGTAAATTTTAAGTTGTATGGTTTTGACCACAATAAAAAAAATATTTTTAAAAGTTAGAGTAAAATTAAAATAAAATAAAATTTAAATATTGGCTTACAAACAGAAAGATCTTCAAAATTGAAATAATAATTGCTTAGTTGATAATCTATGAAATATATCCAAATGAGTTGAAAATTTATACCCACACAAAATCTGCACACAGATGTTTATGACAGCTTTATTCACAATTGCTAACACTTGGAAGCAACCAAGATGTTCTTCAACAGACCAATGGATGAACTGTGAAATAACCATACAATGGAATATCATTCTGCTCTACAAAGAAATGAGCTATCAAACCATGAAAAGACATGGAAGAACCCAAAATGCGTATTAAGTGAAAGAAGCCAATCTGTTAAGGTTACACACTGAACAATTCCAACTATACGATGTTCTGAAAAAGGCAAAACTAATAGGGCAATAAAATAAAAATCAATGGTTATCGGGTGTTGGGAGATTTGGTGGAATAAACAGGCAGAGCACAGGGGATGTCTGGAGCAGTGAAACTGTCCCATATGATACTATAATGGTAGATACATGCTATACATTTGTCAAACCCCTAATACAATTCCAAACTCAATGTACAATACCAAGAGTAAACCTTAATATAAACTATAGACTCTAGGTGATAATGATATGTCAATGTGTCAACTCCCACCTCAAGTATCTAGGAAAAGAAGAACAAAATAAACCTAGGGCGCCTGGGTGGCTCAGCTGGTTAAGCATCCGACTTTGGCTCAGGTCATGATCTCATGGTTCATGAGCTCAAGCCCAGCGTTTGGCTCTACACTGACACCTCAGAGCCTGGCGCCTGCTTCAGATCTGTGCCTCCCTCTCTCTCTGCCCCACCCTCACTTACATTCTGTCTCTCTCTTTCTCTCTCAAAACGAAATAAACATTAAATAAATAAATAAATAAATAAATAAATAAATAAATAAATAAATCAACCCAGAGCAAAAAGAGAGAAATAATAAATATAAGAATAAAAATCAATGAAGTAAAAAATGAAAAAATAGAGAAATCAGTAAAACAAAGAGATGGTCCTTTGAAAACATCAATTGGCAAATCTCTAGCAATACCAATAAAAAAAGAAATACAAGATATAAGTTATCAATAACAGGAATGAATCAGGGGATATTGCCATAGACGTGGCACACATCAACAGATAATACAAGAATATCACTAACAACTAACTCTACATGCATACATTTGACTTAAATGAAATGGACCAATTCCTCAAAAATACAAGCTATCACAATTTACCCAATATAAAATGGATAATCTGAATAGCCCCATAACTGTTTTTTTTTGTTTTTATTTTTGTTTTTATAATTTATTGTCAAGTTAGCTAACATACAGGGTGCTCTTGGCTTCAGGAGTAGATTCCTATGATTCTTCACTTATATACAACACCCAGTGCTTATCTCAACAACTGCCCTCCTCAGTGCACATCACCCATTTTTCCCCACCCCCCGTAACCCCCAACCCCCATCAACCATCAGTTTATTCTCTGTATTTAAGAGTCGCTTATGGTTTGCCTCCCTCTCTGTATATAACTTATTTTTCCTTCCCTTCCCCTATGGCCCTCTGTTAGGTTTCTCAAATTACACATATGAGTGAAAACATATGATATCTGTCTTTCTCTGACTGGTTTATTTCATTTAGCATAGTACCCTCCAGTTCCATCCATATTGTTGCAAATGGCAAAATTTTATTTTTTTTTCATCGCTGAGTAGTATTCCATTGCATATATATACCGCATCTTCTTTATCCATTCATTAGTTGATGGACATTCGTGAATAGCCTTATAACTATTAAGGAAACTGAATTTGTAACTTAATAACTCCCAAAAAAGAAATCCCCAGGCCCAGATGGTTTCACTGGAGAATTCCAACAAATGCTTAAGGAAGAATAAACACCAATTCTACAAAATCTCTCTTCCACAAAACAGAAGAGAAGGGTACACTTCCTAACTCATGTTATAAATCCAGAATTACCGTAATACCAAAACCAGAAAAAGCTGAATAAAACCAAATATCTGTATGCCATTATCCCTCATGATTATAGATGTAAAAATCCTAACCAAAATATTCACAAATAGAATTCAAAAACATAATAAAAATAATTATAGGCCATGACCAAGCGGGGATTATTGCAGGGATGTAAGGCTGATTCAATATTTGAAAATCATTCAATACAATGCCCTATATTAAAGCTAAATAAGAAAAATCATGAGCATATCAATCAATGCAGAAAAAATATTTAACAAATTTCAACTCCCATTCATGGTAAAAAAAAAAAAAAAAAAAAAAAAACCTCTTAGAAAAATAGGAATAGAGGGAAACTTCCTCAAATTTATTTTTTTTAATGTATTTTTAAAAACTACAGGGGCACTTGAGTGGCTCAGTTGGTTGAGGTCATGATTTCAGGTCAGGCCATGATCTTATGGTTCATGGGTTTGATCCTTGCATCAGGCTCTGCGCTGACAGCTTGGAGCCTGCTTGGGATGCTCTCTCTGTCCCTCTCTCTCTGCCCTTCACCCAGGCGCTCTTTCTCTCTCTCTCTCTCTCTCTCTCTCTCTCTCTCTCCCTTAAAATAAATAAATATTAAAGAAAAAATCTTAGGCATGCCTGAATGGCTCAGTTGGTTAAGTGTCCGACTCTTAGTTTCAGCTCAGGTCATGATCTTGCAGTTTTGTGAGTTCAAGTCCCCCATCAGGCTCTGTGCTGGCAGTATGGAGCCTGCTTGGGATTCTCCCTCTCTCTCTCTGCCTCTCCCCCACTCATGCTGTCTCTAACTCTCTCAAAATAAATAAACTTTAAAAATAAAAAAAAATAAAGAAAAAATTTTAAAAACTACAGCTAACCATATGCTTAATGGTGAAAGTCTTCTTTCCTCCTAAGACTTGGGAAGAAGACAAGGATGTCCACTCACCATTGTTACTCAGCATAGTACTGCAAATTCTAGCCAATGCAATTAAGGCTAGAAAAGGAAATTAAAAGGATGCAGATTAGAAAGGAAGAAATAAAACTGCCTCTCTTTGCAGATGACACAATGGTCTATATAGAAAATCCTAAGTAATCTAGAAAAAAATTCAAGAAGTAGTAAACAAGTTCAGCAAGGTTAAAGGATATAAGATAAATACAGAATAATCAATTGGTTTTCTACATACTAGTAATAAACACAGGGACACCAAAATGAAAAATCCAATACCATTTATAATCATTCAAAACAAAACAAAGAAAACCTATGTATAAATCTAAGAACATGTACAAATCCTACATAACACTGATGAAAAAAAAAAAATTCAAAGATGCAAATAAGTGGAGAGATGCACCATGTTCATTTATTGGAAAACTACACAGAAAAGATGTCTATTCTCCCCAAGTTCATAAAAAGGTTTAATGGATTTCCTATCAAAATACTTGCCAGATATTCTGTAGATAAAGATTATTCTAAAATTTATATGAAAAGGCAAAAGAACTAGAATAGGTAAAACAATTTTAGAAAGAAAAAAAAAGAAGTAGGTGGAATCAGTCTGATTTCAAGACTTATTATAAAGCTACAGTAATGAAGGTTGTGTGGTACTGGTGGAGTGACAGACATATAGATTAATGGAACAGCATAAAGAAGGGTCTGGAGATGGACCCTCACAAATACGCCCAACTGAGTTCTGACAAACATATTCAATGGAGGAAAGACAGCCTTTCAACAAAGGGTGCTAGAGCAAGTGGAGACCCATAGGCGAAAAAAATGAACCTCAACCTAAGTCTCATACCTGCCATAAAAATTTATTCAAAATGAATCACAGACTTAAATGTAAAATGTAAAACTATAAAACTTTTAGGAAAAAAACAGGACAAAAATCTTCAGAAGCAAGGGGTAGGCAGAGTTCTTAGAAATGACACCAAAAACATGTTCCACAAAAAGGAGAAATGATAAACTGCACTTCATCAAAATTAAGCATAACAAAACAAAAACAAACACAAAGGTCTTACACATTTTAAAGCCTGATAAATAAAAAATTCAACGGCATGGCTGTAAAGCTGAGGAAATCACCAGAATGTAGAGGGGGAAAAAAAGAAAACAAAGAAATGAAAAATAAAAGGGAGAAAATAAGAAAATTAGAAAATCAATTCAGCAAGAACCAACATCTGAATAACAGCAATTTTAGGCAAAAGGAAGACAGAAAAGGAAATCACCAAATGAGACAAACTAAAATTCCTCACAGTGCAAGGATGGGAGTCTCTGGATTACATGGGAACACCATTTATTAATAAATAAAAAGTGTATACAGCAAGGTATATCATCAAGATATTTCAGAACACTGTAAACAAAAGGGAAATTGATAAATTTCTAGGGAGAAATTTCTAGGGTCACACCTAAAGGGCCAAATATTAGAATGACTCAAGATTTCCTATGTACAACAATGAAAGCTAAACTATGGTACAGTAATGCTTCCAAGAAATATCTAAATGAAATGATTTCTAAGCCAGAATTTTTTTTTTTTTTTTTTTTTTAAATAAGATTTTACATGGGATGCCTGGGGTGGCTCAGTCAGTTGGGCGTCCGACTTCGGCTCAGGTCATGATCTCGCAGTTTGTGGGTTCGAGCCCCGCATCGGGCTCTGTGCTGACAGCTCGGAGCCTAGAGCCTGCTTCCAATTCTGTGTCTCCTTCTCTCTCTGCCCCTCCCCCACTTGTGCTCTGTCTCTCTCTATCAAAAATAAATAAACGTAAAAAATATATATATTTTTTTAAAATAAGATTTCACATGTGTGAGCATAAAATAAAGACACTTCTAGACCTCGAAGGTCTCAAAACTTTACCTACCATGCATAAGGAAGCTACCACAGGATAAGCTCCACCACAATGAGGAAGTAAAACAAAAAACGAGTCAGGAAATCTAACAAAAAAGTGAGGCAAAGGGAATGACTAAGAAATTCCAAGATAAGACTGTAAATCAGGCCTAGAGAGCAACCAATTCAGATTTCATGGAGTTAGAAGACAGATTTCTTCAAGAAGATAAAATGGGCAGAGCACATAAATGCATTTAAAAGTATTAAAAAAAATGATTTCGACAACCTAGAGAGAGTTTGGGGTTAAACTGCTGAAAAGTACACAGAGAAGACAGACAAAAAAAATGAAAAAGATCGTTAATTCCAATGGAAAGAGAGTTATATAGAAAAGGGATAGTAATCCTAGTCCACAAGAAGATTCCGCAAGAATAGTGTTTTCTTACATGTAAAAACTCATACTACTGTAACTAACACACTGCCAAAATTTAACTGCTGTTGTAGCAGAATGGAAAATGAGAATGACTGCAAGGTATTTGGGGAAAAGGGTATACAGGGGATGAAAAAGCTAAATATTTACATTCCATACCATATAATACCTAAAAGGGAGGAAAAAAAAAATCAGGAGCTGGCAATATCAGCATGTTATTCAGAAACATATCAAATAAATCAACAAAAAGGGGTTGCCCCTGGAACCTTGAAATGACAGAGGACGGCCCCTCGGGGAATTGCTTGAAGTTTTTAGTAATAAGCTTAGTTCATCTATTTGAGTATTTAAGTCTTGAAAAAAATATAAACTAAAAACAACTCAAAACAGAATCTTTCACAACTATTATATGGCTGGGCCAGAATTTGAACATACATATTTGTGAGCTCTAAGGGGCCTGTGTCTTCTTAGTTCCTCTATTCCAAAGCCTGCCTAGCACAAAGCCAGCTCTCAAACATGTTTCTGAATGAGTAGGAGAAAGTTAAAGAATAGGATTACTTTCATAACACTAGAAAATGAATGAGAAGGGCACTCTAGGCAGAGGAAATAGCAGAAGCAAAGACAGGAAACGGAGTGTGTGAGACCTTAGCAAGGCAGGGACAAGGGGGAGGAGGGGCAAAGAGAAGCAGCCAGAAAACCTAATGCTGCTGAAGGGAGATGCAGTGAGGCTAGTCATTTGGAGTCGTGAGGTAGGGAAGTGGGCGCTCACTGGTGCCTGTGGACAGATCCATGTGGCCCTGAGTATGTACTTGGGGCCTTGGGTTTTTTTGTTTCGCAATGATGACAGCAACACTTCCATCAGCAAATGGTTTCTTCTCAAATGGTTTCAGCTTTTTGAAATCTAAAATAGTACCAGACTCTGTAAAATCCTGAGGTCTTTTTCACTAGCCCAACTACAGTACAGCTAGTTACTCTTAAGTAGCCCCTGAAAGGTCAACCCCACAAGGGATGGACAGGGCCAAGGAAAGCCTGATGAAATTCCTACAATGGCACCTCCACCCATTTTTTTGGACCTCTTTCTTCTCTTTATAAAACCATTAAACTCCAGGGCATAGAGAAATCATCACCTCTAGGTGAATATATGCATCTGATATTACCATTATTCATACATTCATTTCATCCAAAGCCTACTAAGTACAGTTAACACTTGAACAACATGAGTTCAGACTGTGCAAATCCAGACATGGATTTCTTCCCCTTAAATACAGTACAGTGTGTAAATGTATCGTCCTTATGATTTTCTTAATAACATTTTCTTTTCTCTAGCTTACTTTATTGTAAGAATACAGTATATAATACATATAACATACAAAATATGAGTTAATTGACTGTTTATGTTAAGACTTGCAGTCAACAGCAGGCTATTAGTTGTTAAGTTTCGGGTGATCAAAAGTTAATATGCGGATTTTCAACGGTTCAGGGGTCAGCACCCCCACCCCCATATTGTTCAAGGATCAACTATATTATGTCACACAGTCTGCTGGAATGTAAAGCTCCTGATTTAAAATGAGTTACTTTCTGATGGCAAAATTACTTATAAGATTACACATAGGCAATATAAACAAAATTTTGCTTTGGTGAAAACAAAAGTATTTTGTGGAAGCAAAATGGAATAAAAGACTATTTAAATTTTTTATGTATAATGTCAAACAGAAGTGAAAGTGAGAAACTAACTCCCACATACCCAGTGATCTGCTTCGATCAGTAACCCTTTGCCAGTTTTGTTTCTCTTCTATATCCACTCATTAACTTCAAGACATCATCTTATTTCATCCGTAAATATTTCAGCATATATCTCTAACAGAAATGTACTTTCTTTAAACATCATATGAATATGAATTGTGAAAATGAAGTTTTTAAGATATGAGGTATAATTAACATATAATAAAATGCACAGATCTTAAGGTGTTCCCCTGAGTTCTGACACTTACATGGTTCTGGGTAACCACTACCCAAAACAAGATATAGAACATTTCCATGGCCCAGAAAATTCCTACATGCCCCTTTCTAGTCCATTTCCCACACTCAGATGACCACTTTCTGATCTGTTACCATAGATCACTTTTGCCTGTTCTTGGACTTTTATATATGGGATCATAGAGTATGTGTGAATAAGAGGTTTCTAGTCCAAAAAAGGAGAAAACCATTCCAGGAGGAAAGAACTACATGTATAAAACATAAAAGTGTAGAAGGATACGTTCAAGGAATGCTGAAAAGCTCAAGATGGACGAAGACCAGGTTTGGGAACTGACAGAAGACAAGACTAGCAGATGAGGCTCACTGGAGAGCTGGGGTTTCTGGATTAAACCCCATACTTAATTCTGGGAATGAATTTATGAAAGAAATGTTTCTCAGTGCCCAAACTCCTTCCTCTGACCTAAAAAATTGGTCAGTTCTCTCAATATGCTCCTTTCTCTTCAACCCTCCAGCTAAGGGTGACCAAGATGGGAGAAACATGTTGCACCCCATGACTCTTCATTCTCATCTTGTGTGAGGCTCCTCTGCCATCTCAGGGAAGGGAACAAGACCCACTGCCCCGACACACACACACACACACACACACACACACACACACACACACACACCTTTCTTATCAGAGGGCACATTTTAAACAAGAAGTCCCAAGTCTGAGGGGCAGCCTTACCATTATCTGGATTTCTCTCTTGCACACCTGGAGATCATGCTCATTGTTGACAAACATGCGTTTCAAGGCACATTTCATTCCATTGCTTGTCCTCACCAGAAACACGATAGCAAATCCACCTGTGAAGGAAACACACATACAAGCTCTTTTGAGTGATGTTCAAAAAGTCAAATAACCACAGTGGCTATAGCTTTCTGCTGTCACTGTTAATGGTACTGATGCCATCATCAGCTAGACCTAGGGCTTGCCTGGGCTAGAAGGCACTCTTACATTCAAGGGACTCAAAGATATTACCACGGGATTGGGTGGCAAGAGTCAGAAAAATTGTTCCTGAACGCCTATATCAGGAAGAAGAAAGAACAGTAGTTATCTTCCAAAGTACCTACAAATAAACAGATAAAAGAAAAAAGAACTACATTCCAATCACTGTCCTAGGCACTTTGAGCTCTTATTTAATTCTTACTACAATCCTATGAGGCTGGGTATTATTTTTCCCTTGTAGATGATTATTAGCTAGAGAAAACAGAGGCCCAAAGAGATTAGATTCAACCAAAACTTTAAAAAAAAAAAATTGTAAGTCCAGCACTTAACCAGAGAGGCCTGGAAGTTATTTTAATAATTGTTATAATAATAGTTGTCAATTTCAAGAAGCTTTTTCTTCCTTCCTTCTAATCCCTCCTCAGATCTAACAATCAACCCTGAGGATTCTTCCTGCCTTTCCTACTTCACAGGCTGTTGAGAAGACACAAAATATAGGTATGAAAGGTTCCTCGACACAGCAGACACCAGGAAAGTATAACTCGATTACAGGGCAGATGTTTTAATGTCCACACTAAACTTTCTCTTAAAGACAGTCCAAAATTCATTAAAAAATTTTATGTAACTCTAACAGAAATTCTTAAATGCTCTGGATTGGTTATATTTTAGCGTTTCACAAATTCTTACAACTCCTTACTTCAATCTCATCCCCCAAATGCTGTATGAGGTGCTCAGTACCATTGTTAACAGGGGTTATAGATAGATAAGGTGCAGGAAAGCTGTCAAAGCTGAAGGCTTCATAAGCAGTATAAGCAGTGAAGGCAGTATAAGCAGCAGTTATACTGGGCACTTTGTCCATCTACTTGCTCATACACCATCATAATTTAGCTTGAACTACCCTGTGCAATGACTCTGGGGAGCAAAAAAAAAAAAAAAATTCTTTTGCTAGGCTATTATTTGCATATAGGTGATGACTAATTGGATGAAGGTGAACACAGAGGGAAGTCCCTAGTGTGGGAACTTGAGCTGAGGCTGTGGCATAGTGCTAAGGCTAGCAGCCACATGCAAAATTGATAGAGAGCAAAGTAGTGATTCTAGAGACTTCACGCCCGAGACAGAGACTTCAGCCCTGTTTAATCTCTCTGCAACCTCTGAGGCCCAGTGGCACTTCAGCAACTGTCTGCTGATGTCCATAGCATTGCCTCGTGTCTCTTCACAATGTTTACTCTTTTTCAAGTCTGCTTGGATAGGTTTTTCTGCTCCTTGTAACCAGAGAGCCTTAATCATAGAGCACTGTTGTATGTTTTCATACAATACACACAGAATTCTGTTTAAAAAAATGTTAATGGACTCAAATGTTCCAAGTGTGCATTTTGATAATGATTTAGCAGCCATTGCATGTTTGTGTATCTCCTGCCACACTGTCCTTCTTCAGTATTCAGATAAACACTAAAATTTGCCATGAAGTCTTTTTTCCACTGTCATCTTGAATCTTGTATCTCAGTAACATTTTCCATTTTCTTATAATACTTTAAAGTCTACTTGCACTGTTCAACTGTCAATTTTAATTCTAGAAATTTACTTTAAAAATACGTTTAAGGGCGCCTGGGTGGCTCTGTCGGGTGGGCGACCGACTTTGGCTCAGGTCATGATCTCACCATTCGTGAGTTCGAGCCCCACACCGGTCTCTGTGCTGACAGCTCGGAGCCTGGATCCTGCTTCAGATTCTGTGTCTCCTTCTCTCTCTCTACCCCTCCCCTGCTCACGCTCTGTGTCTCTCTGTCTCTCAATAATGAATAAACGTTAAAAAAAATTTAAAAAATAAATAAAATAAAATAAAATAAAATAAAATAAAATAAAATAAAATAAAACAAAATAAAAATAAAATAATGTTTAAACCCCTACCACATATTGGCTAGCAGAGGTCTTGTAACACACACACATACACACAAAGTCTCAATGTTAAGATGCATATTTTTTACATTTTAATTTTTAGGATATCAGAATTTTTCTTGTAATAAGTATGTACGTTTAATGCAGTAGTATTTAATCTTCTTTTCCCCAAAAAGCTGTTAAATTCATGATGTGTCTTATTATCAATCAGAAGTGTTAATTATAAAGTTTCTATGTGTATTCATAATTATTTTGTAAACAGTTCAAGTGAGTATTCATTTTATAGGTATTTGAATTTGTTTAAAGAATCACAGAACTACAGACTTTGTACCAATATGCTCTTAGAGAGCATTAAGTCCAAGCATTTTGCTTTATGAGTAGAGGAATGGAATGAGGCTGAGGAGTCTCATGGCTAATTATGTAGAACCTGGAATGGTGTCACTCTGCTGGCTGTCCACAACATGTTCTTCCCACTTTACTTACCTTAGAGAAAACCTGTGTCACACCCCATTTAGATAATAAGGAGACACGTGATCGGGCTGCAGAACACAAGTTGGGAATGACTGTTTCCTACAGTGGAATGCACAGAACCACTAAAGGACAGGGCAGCCCTTTCAGCAGGCTGATGATACAGCGATCCAAGATACCTGCCAGCAGATGGGAGCAGTGCAGTTTTCTTTACCAGGTAGCAAGATGACCTTTCCAGCCTGCACTCAAGAAATGAGTCAGATGCCTACCACACAATCCAGGCAGGCACAACGGGTTGAGAAGGGCCAGCCGAGACTCTCAAAGCCTATGACCATCACAGATCTAAAGGCAAAGCAATGAACCTGCATTATCCCTAACACAGATGGAACCACACTGTTTAGCATCAATGCCCATAAAAGGGCTTATGTGCAGATGGGACGCATTTAAATCACAGGTCCTTGATCATGAGACAAAATTCAAAGTCTGATAGGATTTGTCAGTTTAAAGATATTGGTCACTATCAATGTGTAACTGACCAACTGGAGATGTAAATAACCCAGTTAGAAAGAAGAGGGCATACAGCACCACTCGTGATACTTCTCTGGCACAGGCCCATGTCCACCAGACAGATCAGGGTATGAAGATTCTCGGCCACACCTAAACAGAGTTCGGGCTGTTAGAGAAGAAGGCAATTATAAGACTGTAAATAGAGAGGCTTATTTCAGATTGAGTTGCATCCCGAGATCTGGATTAAATGGAAAAATCTAAAGCTGAGCTGGGCATAGTTTGGACAGAGGTAGAAAAGCTAATATTCACTAGAGCCTGTGCCAGTCTGCCCACTGGAACCTGGGCCAGTCCTTTCGCCTACCTGCATGTTTTTTTGAAACACTAAGATAGGGGCATCTGGGTGGCTCAGTGGGGTAAATGTCTGACTTCGGCTCAGGTCATGATCTCGCAGTTCGTGAGTTCCGGCCCCACTTTGGGCACTGTGCTGACAGCTCAGAGCCTGGAGCCTGCCTTGGATTCTGTGTTTCCCTCTCTTTCTCTGTCCCTCCCCAATTTGCATCTGTCTCTGTCTCTCTCTAAAATAAATAAAAGCATTAAAAAAATTTTTTTGAAAAGCTAAGATATTCCCTATGATTTCCCTGGAATCCCTTTTGGGGGAAAATTCATGAATTTACTGAACCACAAAGGGAAAAAGGATTCATTCCATTATGTGAGGTAAGCAAGTAAAAAGCAATGGTTCACATAAAGGAATAGCCACTCCACAACTCCAGATAGGCATAATAATTTTGACACAGACACACTTTAGCCTCTTAAATATGTGGGAATACTTTTTTATTTACGCAAAGAAACATGCTTTCTCCCACTTTCCCTCAAATACATAGCACTCTTGGGTCTAACTTTATCCCCCTAATTTTTTATGATATGGATGGGTACTTAACACTCACTATGAAAGTAGAGATTTTGTCTCTTTAGTTCCCCTCTGTACCCTTATGCCCTAGAATAGTGCCTAACACATAGTGGGCACAGTCAAAACTTAATTCATTTTCCTCTCCTTGTTACTACAGAGAATAGAAAAGGTTACAGACAGCAGGGGAGACCACAGGAAATAAAGCAATGGTTCACGTAAAGGAATAGCCACTCCACAACTCCAGATAATGGGTGCCATGGGAATACGGACCCAGCTTTGTCAGATGTGCTAGTATCTAAAGATAAGCTGGAAACCCAAAATTTTATGTGAAATATCTAGATGTAAACACTGGCAACAATTGCATTTTAAATTAACACTGGACAGGCCAACACTGCAGAGGCTAAAGGAAACACATCTGAAAGGCTGAGTCTCTGAGCCTACAGTTTCTTACTCTGATCTAATCTAACACCTCATCTTACTGAAGGCCAGGGGATGAAGTGCCACAGCCAGTGGTACACAAAGTGAAAAAATATATACGCATATATAAGCTCATACACTGGTTGTCACAGTTCTTGACCCTCTTCCCTGAAGTGGAGTTTTTGGAATTTGCCTCCACCCAGCATTTGTATTTGACTTTATACTTTTTCAAAGGCATTTCAAAATAGGGGCGCCGGGGTGGCTCAGTCAGTTAAGCGTCTGGCTCTTTATTTTGGCATTTTGGCTCAGGTCATAATCTCATGGTTCACGGGTTTGAATCCTGCATCAGGCTCTACACTGACAGTGTGGAACCCACTTGGGATTCTCTCTCTCTGACCCTCCAACTCTCCCTCTCTTTCTCTCAAAATAAATAAGTAAACTTTTTTTTAAAAGGCATTTCAGGTGCCTGGATGGCTCAGTCAGTTAAGCATCCGACTGGCTCAGGTCATGATCTTGCAGTCCATGAGTTCGAGCCCCGTGTCAAGCTCTGTGCTGACAGCTCAGAGCCTGGAGCCTGCTTGGGATTCTGTGTGAATAAATGCAATCATACAGTATGTATCCTTGTGTCTGGCTTCTTCTGTACAATATTTCTGATATTCATCCTCATTGTTACATGTATCAGTAGCTGGGTTGTTGGCTTTTTTTAATTGCAGACTAGTATTCCATTATATAAATATTCCATGATTAGTTTATCCATTCACCTGTTGAAGAACATTTGAATTGTTTCCAGTTTGGGACTATTACAAATAAAGCGTTCATATAGACGTCCATTTTTTTGTAGATATAAGTGTTTATTTCTCTTAGGTAAATACGTAGGAATGGAATTTGCTGGGATATATGGTAAGTGCATATTCAGCTTTATAAGAAACTACTAAATAGTTCTCCACAATAGTTATACCATTTTGCATTCCCAACAGCCACACATGAGAGTTCTGGTTGTTCCACACCCTCATCAACACTTAGTATGGTTAATACAATTGTTAATATTGTTTCCTTTTAGGGACGCCTGGGTGGCTCAGTCGGTTAAACGGCTGACTTCGGCTCAGGTCATGATCTCGCAGTCCGTGGGTTCGAGCCCCGTGTCGGGCTCTGTGCTGACAGCTCGGAGCCTAGAGCCTGTTTCAGATTCTGTGTCTCCCTCTCTCTGACCCTCCCCTGTTCATGCTCTGTCTCTCCCTGTCTCAAAAATAAATAAAACATTAAAAAAAAATTTAAAAAAAATATTGTTTCCTTTTAGCCATTCTAGTGAGTGTGTAATGATATTTCATTATGGTTTTAATGTGCATATCCCTATAGATCCTTCAACATTTAAACTCCTAGGATTAGCTGTTTTCTAACACTTTCCTGCTAAAAGGCTATTAATAAGGACAGGATCACAGAATTACCGATGAAACTACTGCGGTAACTTGGACTTCTCTCTCTCAAGCAAAGATGAGAGAAGTGCCTAATTCTCTTCTGCGAGAGGCAGACAAGTGAGATTTGAGGGGGAATTATATAATCTCTAAAAACTCAACTCTGATATCAACAAGAGATCATGGTCCTCAATATCATTACCATGGCTGACCCTTTTTAAGCAGAATGTCGTCAGGAGCCTAAGTGTGATGTTCGACATCAGCAACGGGGCTTTTGAGGAACTAAGTGTTCCTCTCCTGGCTTCGTCTCAAATACTGAATCATGCTAGATAGCACCAGGCCCCAGGGGCTGCTCTGAATGAATCAAGACACCAGTGGCTTCCACTTAGCAAAGAAAAGTGAGGGATGGGGGCAGTAAGGTAACAGGGAAGAGAAGAAAAACACCAAAGCGACAATCTCCATAGCGGTGTGCGCACAGATGGGGACCAGCTGGGCAGACAATGAGCATGATTAGACCCAGGACTGAGATGCAAAAGAAGCCCGGCATGGTGCTGAGACAGGGTTTCTGGATTTGCTGCCAAAGAGGTTTGGGTGGATATTTTAATATCGGGCACAGATTCTAGCCACTAAAAATCTGCTACCTGCTTATTTCCTACAGGGGAAGGAAACTTCATTTCGTAACTTAAGTCCCATCTACACTTTTAGGAATGCCTTCTACTTGTCTCAGATGAAAGGAGACACAAACCAAAGGAACCAGAGGGTACTGAGAAAAACCTCATCCGGATCCATATTCTGCTCCTGTCTTCCAGTTTTTCGCCCCACAAACTCTTGTTTCTCTTCTAAAATAAGATTTAACCCAATGAATGCTGTTGACTTAATGCAATTTCTCTCCAAATGACATGAGGAAGAGAAAATAAGCATACAACAACCTTCAGAAGCTGGTCTAAAGAATCAGACAGAGAACCCAGTTAAAGTGGAATTTATCCAGGAGCTATAAAAGAAAGGGCAATACTAGACAAGTTGCTGGATCTCTTTGGCCTGTTTTCTCAATTGCAGAAATTAAGACTAAATTAGTGGTTTTTAAACAGTTCCTCAGAGCCTTAGGACACAGGAGGTACTTCCAGTGGTCCCAGGAGGAAAAAAAATTATTCCATTTATTAAGGGTGGGATGCTCCACACAGCTTCCTTTTATTTATTTAATATTAATTCTGAAAAAGACACTGGGGAAAAAAGTGGGGGACTCCTGCTTTAAAGGAGAAGGAGAAAAGTAGTTCTTTATAAAAGAATGCTCTATAGTTCTATATAAAAGTATTTTATAAAGAAAAAAGTACTACACCACTACTAGTCCTACAACGGGCCCTTGCCTACATGACTACTGCAGATAGAAATACGTACAGGCAGTTCTGGGGCAGGGGCTGTGCCACTACATTCCCCCCCCCCACTTACATTGAGATCACATAGTATTCCTTTTCAGTCCAACGGGTTAGGCTCAAACAGGCCACAATCTCCATGAAGCCCTGTCCTCACATCTGCCGAGGGTAGCTGATATCCACCTCATACTTTAGGGGAGGATTACATGATAAACAGAGCACCAAGCACAGCAAAGATATGTGATGAATATTAAAGGTTCCATCTCCCCCCCGCCCCGCCCCCAACACCAAATCCTTTGTATTTGTATGATACCTAATTTATCGTAAAGTTCTAAATCTGGAATATCTTCTGGAAATCAAGGGCATAAATCCAAACACCAATAGGGGCCAGGAGATCATGCAAAGGAGGGAAACAGTCCAGGTATAGCAAAATGTATAGACAGAGTCCAGGCACACAGACTCACTGTCATAAAGATGATGAAGAAGCATGGGGACTGCACAAACCAGAAAGTACATGCCCCAGCTCACAGGCAGCCACTCCTCAAATCCAGCCGATAATTGCCATGGAGGAATGTGGGCTGAGGGTTGCCAAGTTTTTTTTTACTTCCAAGAAAAGCTAGAGTTTTCTCTGAAATCTCCTGATTTTTAAATCCGGGCAACAAACTTTAAAAAGAAATCTCTTAAACCCTGTGCAGTGAAGGAACTCTATTTCTGGGCTAGGACTGAACTAGAGAACCCTGCTTTGATCTTTGGGAGCCTTGTGAAGTAAGCAGGGCATGTTAATACTGCACTTGTTAATCTGCACTTGACCAGCTGGAAAATTGAGGCATAGAGAAAAGCCTAGGTGGCTTTAGTTTTGCCACTCAGCGGCAGGGCCAGGGCTAAAATGCTGGTGTGCCAGTTCCTGGCCCTCATCTCAGTCTACACTCTCCCCTGCCACCATCCCCTCCCCGCAACAGTGAACCAAGCAGGCACACCTCCACTATCAGAGCAGGGGAGGGAAAAGACACAGGGAAAGGCCAGGGGGCCTCTCCAGTGGACCAGGCAGGAGAGAGTCCTCTGTTCGGGAAGAATTTGGGTACACAGTCTGCAGTGTATGTGAGCTCCCACAGGGAGTGACAACCAAGAGGCCAACAAACACCCATCTATCGAATATTCACATTGAGGACAACTTTGTCAAAAGTTGCAGGAGGAACAAAAATTTTCACAGCTCTGTAACAGATGGCAAAGAGCACAGCAAAGATTTTATAAGAGAAAAGGCCAGTCTGCATCATTTGTCAACACTGATTTCAGGGGACCCGGGGTTTGTTTTTTAACGTCAATCTCTCCTCACTTGCCACAGATTAAAAACCACCATGTGCCAGCTCCTTCTGGGGGAACATGTCTAAGCAGTCCTTTCCCCAGGCAGAAAGAACACCCAGATGGGGGAAGACTAGAGACATTCATTCACCTCCCTCTCCCATCAGGAACCATGGGCACAAAGTCAGAGACTGGCAAACTCTGGCAGCGGCACTGAAACAGCAACCGGACCCAGTAAGCCCACAGCCCAGGCTGAATGTGGGGCAGCTCGTACTGGCTCTTCCTTTCCAGGACTGGGACGCTTGGAGAGCATCTCCAGTTCAGGCGGTTCTCTTTAGGGGTTTGGCAAGAGTCTTAAAAAAAAAAAAAAAAAAAAAAGACATTTCTAGGGACGGTACCTGTCTGCCTGGGAACAAAAAATTAGAGTTCAAGAAATCAAGTTGGCTCACACACACCACAGGCGTGTGAAGTACTGCACATAGGACCAGAACCAGAGCACGTGGGGCCTGATCTGTCACCAGCTCCAGCCAACCAAAAGAGAGCCTTCCCAGAGCTGCCCAGCCCCACCTTCGCTGCAGAGTCACCATGGGGTTAGCTCTCGGACAAAGGGTGAGAGACATCAGTAGGGCCACATTCTGTGTTCACTTAAATCCACTGAGCAGCTTTCCTGGGTCAGAATGAGCCATTTCCTCTTCTCTATACCACAGCCAGGGGGATGATCTTTTAAAAACAGAAAGTGACTATCATTCCTCTGTTTGGAACTCCCCAGGGGCTTACTGCCCCTCTCTGAATAAAATTCCAAACACTGGCTCCAGCCCGCAAGGCCCTACATGAAGTGACGTGATCTCTCCGCAGCCTCACTCACACACCACAGCCTGCCACTGCTCACTCTGGTCCAGCCCTGGTTGCATTCTTTCTTCCTCAGTGTTGCTTATACTCCACCCTCCCTAAAGATTTCTGTGCCTGCTTCACCCTTTGCCCTGTTCGTTCTTGGCCTGACCAGCTCCTACTAAGCATTCTTTAGGTTTTAGGCTGTGACTCCAATGAGGCTCCCTTGATGCCCTGGCCCCACCCCCTTCTTCTGATTTAAATTAAATCCCTTGTTACTCACAGTACCCTCTACTTTTCCTTTGGGACATGTCAGGAGTATAATTAAATATTTAGGTGGTAATTCCTGGTTTGATGTCTTCTTCCCCCCAAATCCTATAAACTGCACAAAGTCAGGGACAATGTCACTGAGTACCATGGTACTGTCACCCAGTACCATGCCCACCACATGAAAGATACTCAAGTGCGTGTTACACACTGTGTTTGCCTAGCACCATAAAGGATACGCTCCCCACCCCCCACCGCCGCCAAAAAAAAAACCACAACAACAAAAACAAAACAACAGAAAACATTACATGGTCCTAGGCTTTCAGAAGGTTAAACTCTAGTTTGGAATAGAAGGGACACATTGGAAGAAAAGGGGTAAAGTAGTCTACCCTAACGGGAAAAGCCCTGAATGCTCAGCCTAGCACAACCGAGAGCTGTGTGAGACTAGAGCCGACTAGACACTTAGGTCCACAGCATGCTCACAGTGCGGCGTTATGGAGAGTTGTACAGAAATCTCTGTGCTGTTACAGAGTGACACTTAATTCTGTGCGCTGTCCCTTCTTTTGAAAGTAGCACTTGAGCTGGAAATGAAAACCCTCTTCAGTTAAGAAGGAAAAGAAATCAACACCCCCCTGCTCCATCCTGCGTCATCCCTCACCTGAAGAAGTGGAGAGCCTCTTGGGCCCGAACTGTCTCACTCCCTCTAAGCCACTGGTGCCAGCAATCTTCTAATAAGTGGTGTGCAACCAGAGCGGCTGAGGTCAGATCCGCCAGCCCCTGCCTGCACACACCCAAGCTCCAGCTCTTAATCATCTCCACCAAGCCGTGATGTGTGTTACTGGTCCACATTCTCCAAAGGAGAACTGGGGTTTTTGGGAAAGGCAAATATGGCTGACATTCTGTCAGCTCCCAACTGTTCATTCTAGAGCATTCCATTTTAACTTCACGCTAAAGCCTTTTCTCTGAGGTTAAAGATTTCTGAATGTACTACCCATCACCGCATGGACCAGCCCCTAGGTCGTGGTCCCTCCCCCAGGACTTGTGCACCAGTTCACAATCTCCTCCTCATCCCAACTCCTGCCATCACCAAGTTGATTTCACTGAGACTTAACAATTCTATGCCCTAAACTTCCTCTACTCCATCCTGGGTGCTCCTTCATACTCTCCTCTTTTCTTACCAAGAGAACTAAAATAGAATCCTCGGCTTCTGTGCCTTGGACCTCTTTCTCTTTTAAAATTCACATATAAGAACTCCCCTTAAAAGTATTCACTAGTTCTCCAAAGCCAGAATAAAGACCAAATTCTTCACACAGCAGTATGTAAGAACCTTTATATTTTCCCCCATTTTATGAAAAATGTCAAACATACAGTAAAGTTGAGATCATACTTCCAATAGCCACATATCCACCTCCTAAAGTGTACAAATGTTAACATTTTGGTATACTTATTTTATCATATATATATATATATATATATATATATATATATATATATATATACATAATCCGTCTATGTAAACATAACTCCTCTTACTTTTGACCCATTTCCAAGTAAAGTGCAGACCTCAGTGCTCTTCACCCTAAATGCTTCAGCATGCACATCTTTAACTTGTGTTCAGAGTTCACAGGTATTTTGGTGGGGGGGAGGGAGAGAAGAAATAAAAGTCTATTTACAGTGAAATGTACAAATCTTAAGTTTATTATTGGATGGGTTTTGATAAATACATTTATTGTAACCCAGACCCCTACCGAGATATCAAACCTTTCCATCACTCAGAAAGTTGGCTCATTACCCCTTCCAGAGAATCCCATCCTTGTATTCCCCCTAGAGACAACCACTGTTTTGACTTTATCATCTATTACTAGTTTTGTGAACTTTAGAACTTCATATAAATGGAATCATACAGTATAGGCATTTTTTGCGTAAGGATCTTTTACTCACCATAATAGTTTGTTGAGTGTATCAGTATATTACTTTTACTGCTGACCTGCTATCTTTTTCCTTACAGAAAGACATTGAGTTATTTCAAATTTGGAACTATTATGAAGGAAGCTCTATACACATTCTTCTGTAAGTCTTTTGTATCATAAAATAAATATTTCTCTTGGGTAAATACCTAATACTCAAGAGTGTAAGTGCTGGACCACCAGGCAGATACATAATTAATAAGAAACTGCCAGAACTTTTCCCAAAGGGGTTATACCATTTTATACTCCCACCAACAACGTATGACAGTTCTAGACTCTTTAGAATCTAAAGACAGCCCTGCCTCACCCAGCTCCATTTCCCAACGCTCTTTCCTCCTCCACCACCACAGTATCAGAACTTGAACCTTTCTGTTGCTTTATTCCCAGGAGGTTTACATGTGCTATTCCCTCTGCCTGGAACATCCTGTCCTAATCTTCTGCTTGATAAAAGGAGTTGAAGATTGTCAAAATAACACCTCTTCTGTGAAGTCCTCCCTTTCCCTGACAATCATCCCCAAGCTTTCTTATTACCACCCATTTGGCCATTACCTCCACTGTCTTACTTATCACAATGTACTGTGATTATCTGTGAGACGTTAATCTCTTCACTAGATAAGCTGAGGTGAAGAGGGAGCCACTCTTTTCTGCCTTGGTAGAATAATGCTTGTTATGTTATCATAATGCTTTGTGACATACTAAATGATACTTTGCAAAGCATTTTTTTTTACATAAAGTGTACTATTTATACTTTATGATACTTTAATATTATCATTAAACACCAGTTTAAGGACTCTGAATACTGTGAAATTCTAAGGACAACATTCTACATTGTTTTCCACAGGTGGGACGCTTGAAAAATGGATCACCAAAGAAAATTAAAATGGCAAAAGAACTTCTTGGAATCCTCAGGACTAGCACAATGCTTGGTACATGATAGATGATTAACAGATGTCTCATAAATAGCAAATCCAATAATGTTGTTTCCGTGCTTATAATTCTCTGCTAGCTCTCAACCAGCTGTGAGATCAAAATCCCAGTCTTCATGTGGCATACAAGGCCCATCATAATCTGCAGCCCACATTGAACTGAGTTGCCTGGATAGCATCCTCTGATGCCTCTATGCTTTTTCCTTATATTCTCTATCTGGGAAACCTGCCTTCTGTTTATTAGTAAACTTGTAGCTGTAAGTACAAGCGTCGCTCAAACCAGGACTCCTATGTGAATGTTCACCTCACAGAATGTCCATCTTCACATTATTTTCTTACCCTGATTATATCCCACTTGCTTGCATACCAGTCTGTCTCACTAGGACTATATTCTCTCAGACGGCAAAGATTTTACTTTATTATTATGCATTGTAAAAGAACAGTGGTCCGGCTTACCATACTCTTCAACCCATGCTGAAATAATGATTAGATATGTTGTATCAAGTGACCCCCTTCTCCTAGCCACACCAAAGTGGACCAGGAGTGGGCAGCTGGTGCACATTCTCCCTTGAGCGCCCAAGGCAAGAAAATGGCTTCCAGTCATGAAATAAATAAGTTATGAGGATAAAAGATATAACACAGGGAATGTAGTCAATGGTGGTGTATGGTGACAGATGGTAGCTACACTTGTGGTCAGCATTACACAATGTACAGACTTGTAAAATCACTATGTCATACACCTGAAACTAATGTAACATTGTGTGTCAGCTATACTTCAATTTAAAAAAAAAATTCTGGGGGCGCCTGGGTGGCTCAGTCGGTTGGGCGTCCGACTTCGGCTCAGTTCATGATCTCACGGTCCGTGAGTTCGAGCCCCACGTCGGGCTCTGTGCTGACCGCTCAGAGCCTGGAGCCTGTTTCAGATTCTGTGTCTCCCTCTCTCTCTGACCCTCCCCATTCATGCACTCTCTCTCTCTGTCTCAAAAATAAATAAACGTTGGGGCACCTGGGTGGCGCTGTCGGTTAAGCGTCCGACTTCAGCCAGGTCACGATCTCGCGGTCCGTGAGTTCGAGCCCCGCGTCAGGCTCTGGGCTGATGGCTCAGAGCCTGGAGCCTGTTTCCGATTCTGTGTCTCCCTCTCTCTCTGCCCCTCCCCCGTTCATGCTCTGTCTCTCTCTGTCCCAAAAATAAATAAACGTTGGAAAAAAAAAAAGATTTTCTCTCTCTCTCTCCCTATGCCTCTCTCCTCCACTTGTACACATACTCTCTCTCTAAAAAAATTAAAAATTAAAATTCAGAAGATTAAAAAAACTTTCATTTCTGGTAATCTTTTTAAAGAAATAATCTGAAATATATTTTGTACAAAATGTGCAAAATGTGTACAAAAGTGCTCAAGACAAAAAAAAAACATGAGAAAAGAACATTACCTAAATGTCCAATAAAGAAAAATTTGGTTAAAAGATTAGTCTGGTCAGACACAAAAACACTGTATAGCTATTAAAATATTTACCATTAAAAAAAAATTTTTTTTAGTTGATTTATTTATTTTGAGAGAGAGAGAGAGAGCAGGGGGAGGGGCAGATAAGGAGAGAGAATCCTTAGCAGGCTCCGCACTGTCAGTGCAGAGCCTCAGGTGGGGCTCCATCTCATGAACCATGAGATCATGGCCTGAGCCGAGATCAAGAGTCAGACGCTTAACCGACTAAGGCACCCAGGCGCCCCTATTTAACATTTTTAATATGCTAGCATGTACACAATATAGCAAATTTAAAAAACAAGATAAAAAGTTCTTTGTTGGGAACACAACTACGTGAAAATGCGTATGTGGAAAAAAAAAAGAAAACACATACGTATAGCAAAAACACTAGAAGAAAATAAAACGAAATGTTATGACTAAAACACAACAAGATGTTATGACTAAAACACGCAAAAATTTTCCAAGACTGAGTTGCCTATAGATGATGGGGTTACAGATGATTGCTTTCTTCCTTATCCTTTTCTCTATTTTCCAAATTTTTTTATAATGACCACATATTACCTTTCTTAAGTTATAAAAAAAAAAAACAACAACAACTTCTAGTTGTTTGTTTTTAAACAAAAGCCTGCCCTCCAAACCTGGGGAGGCATGTTGAGAAGCTAAGTCTCCAAAAAGGACCAGAAGCACACCAGCACCAACTGGTGCACTAAATTACCTGTGGAGAAAATTTTCTCTGTCTTTGATGTAAATCTAGGGCTGGGACTAGGGTATGGGGAGAGAGGCACCTGCCTGGGGCACAAAATTTAAGGGAGTGCCAAAAAGCACAGTATTCAAAGTGAATAATCCTTCCCTCCAGCTGGCGCTGCTGGTCACATCGCTAGTCACCAGATGAAGTGAGGGGCTCACCCCAAGGCGGCCTTAGCTTCCTTGAAAGGATGGAGCACCTCAGCAGCGGCTGAGAAAAGCTCAAAGTAAATAATATTTTTAACATACTTTGTAAATGAACATTAATGCAAAAAATTCACAAGTTTCAATTTTTTTTTCAGGTTTCAAATTTTTCAATAAAGACAGGGTCAGTGTTTATTTTTTTTCCTTCTGCCTCAGGTTCCAACATGGCTGGGCACAACACTGTTATTGATCCTGTCTTATTTAAAAGTCCGATGTTTTGCCCATCAGGGATACTTTGCATTAATTTGTTTCTACACTTACGGTAGTCGTGACTGGCTAATTTCCTAGGAAATGCTTCCACCTCTCTGTCACAGTAAGGTGGACCAGTGCCTATCTGGTCTGATGGCAGTACTAAGCAGGAACACAAGAGTGGTGATGGCCTTGAGGGGAATAATCTGGTCCAGAGTGCCCCACGCACTCTCCCAGGTTCCCCTGACTCAACTCTAATCCAGTCTCTCTCTCCAGTGATATTCTGGGATCAAAATAGAAAATGCCTTTCTATTAAGAAAATTTACAATACACAATGACTGACACCCCCCATTCAATTATAAAAGGAGCATCAGTCCTTAACAGAATGCTAGTTTAAAATTTTGCATGTTAAGGGAGTGCCTGGGTGGCTGTGTCGGTTGAGCATCCGACTTCCGCTCAGGTCATGATCTCGCGGTCCATGAGTTTGAGTCCCATGTTGTGTTCTGTGCTGACACTGCAGAGCCTGCTTGGGATTTTCTGTCTCCTTCTCTCTCTGCCCTCCCCTGCTCACGCCTGTCTCTCTCTCTCAAAAATAAACATTAAAAAAAATTGCACATTAACAATTATGCTTGAGTCTAATGGTGGTATAAAAACATGATGCACAGATAAACATCCAGGACGCAAGGGAATGACGATGAATTATAATAATGAGCTCAACTAACCAAGCTTATGAGAAGTTTATCAAGGCCTGGGTCCTCATGGTGACAAGCAGAGGCACATATCTAGATGAAAATGGCCTCCAGAGCTCAAGAGCTCCAGTCAACGATCACAGAAGCACCATCCCTCTGGACAGCAGTCTGAAAAACTGCTCTGTCAAATATAATGTGACTATAAGGGAAAGAAACGTACACCCAATATAATGTGACATGGTCTTTTCTCCATCAGACCTTCACATCTTCCAGCTACTTCATAGCACATCTGTTTAGGACACATCCAGAAATAGCACTACTGAGATTCATCTCTGTGCCAAGCACTTTCACATGCATCATCTAATTGCATCCTCATGACAATCCTGTGAGGCTAAGTATTATTATATGCATTTATCCGATGGGGAACCACAGGTTCATTCTGTGAGCAGCAGGACCCCAATAACCGGGGCATGTTTGGGCCCAGTGCCCTGGATCTTTGCCTCATAGGCTCATTTCTCAAAGCCGACCTACAAAACAGGCTTCCAAAGCACCCCCCACCCCAGCATATTCTACTCTTCACCCACTCAGGGACTCAAATCTCATTTCACCAATAAAGAAATGTGAGACACAGCAAAGCAGAAACAATTCACTAAACATTCTATGACCTGACCCCTGGTACCATGCACCTAAGAGTGGGCCACTGTGCTGTCCTGAGGAACCAGGGGGAGTGGGATTTACTCCCCCACTGTAAGAAATGGTGCCCTAACACTCCCATCGGGTTCCATTCTAGGTAAAAAACAAAAAGGAACAACAAAAAACCCCACACCCCATCGCAAGGAGAGCTGAGTGACAGTATGGGAGAGTGCCAAGTCACTCCCGGTGCGCCAGCTTTCAGCACATCATCTTCTACCTACCAGCACGGTGGAAGAGATCATTTTCCTGGACCTGCTGCACAAGCGGACTGTGGGAGGGACTTTAGCTACAAAGCTTCGGTTACATTCCGTCCTTCCAGGCCCTAACCCCTCTCCTCCTGCCCTTTGTATTCACTCCAACAGCAGGAGGCCAGGTACTGGCAAGAGACCTCTTCTCATCTCTACCACACTTGTTTCCACAGGAGGCATAAGAGACCCAGACCCAGCAGCAGCAGCACCTCTGGCTGGGGACTAGCATTTTAGGTGGGGAAGGTAGTGAGATGGAGAAGACGCTAATCACATTCTTAAATTCTACTTCTTTTCATCGGCCTTGAGTATCTCTCTCACCTTCACCTTCACTAAGGCTCCCTGAGGAATTCAGCCTCCCTGGGCAATGTGGTCTCAGTTGAAGGAGAAGGCCTGCGTTCTCCTCCTCCTCGCAGTTCTTCCCTCCGGCTCCCAGGGCTGTAGAGGGAAACGGGGTGCCTTACCCCTCCGCTTTCAAGCAGTAATTATGCCAAAGTCAAAGGTTTGGGCTGAAGTAAAAAACAGCGTTAGACAAAATCAGGGCATACACCTCCCAATGGGCCTATATTAGTTAAGAGTATGTGGGGCTGTGGGAACTATTTCCACTGAAATTTTGAACAGATAAAGAAGCCTTTAGACTTTTCTCTGAATGCTGAATATTAAGAGATGCTGACTGGTCTGAGCCTGCTTCATTGTAATTAGTGATTCAATCCTAAGGAAACCTGAGAATCCAATGCTAAGCACATCTACAACCTGGCTCAGATAAGAGTTCAAGTGCAAGGAGATCCTACTCCCGGGTGTACTACCTTCCCCCCAACTCCCACTGATCTATGCAGCAGAGACACCCACTTTCACTTCTAAAATTATTCTCTGGGTCAAAAGCACCATTTAAAAAAAATCTTAACACTAAAAGGGGCCTCAACTCCTTCCTTTCCACCTCCCCAAACTACCAACAGTTCTAGAGTCCCCAAAAGTCCTGAATCCAGCCAGTGTCCTCAACTTTCACAACCCTCCCTCTTCCAAGTTCCTTCCATCAGCCAGCCTGCCTCCATCCCTCCTCCTGTCTCTGGAGCCCTTCGCTGTGTCTTTAAGGATTTCACGCCAGGGGCGCCTGGATGGCTCAGTCAGTTGGGCTTCCGACTTCAGCTCAGGTCACATTTTCACGGTTTGTGGTTCGGTTCGTGGTTCGGGCCCCGTGTCGGGCTCTGTACTGACAGCTCAGAGCCTGGAGCCTGCTTCCGATTCTGTGTCTCCCTCTCTCTGGCCCTCCCTGGCTCATGCTGTGTCTCACTCTCTCTCTCAAAAATAAAATAAAAAAACATTAAAAAAAATTTAAGGATTTCACTCCAGAAACCGTCCCTCCTCTCCTGTATTTACAGTGGCTCCTCTCCACTGCCTCTTTCCCACCAGTATTTAAACATGCTCTAAGTCTCTCTGATCTTAAAAAGAAAAAAGGAAAAAAAACTCTTCGCCCCCCCCCTTTTTCTCTATTTTTGAGAGAGACAGAGCACAAGCGGAGAAGGGACAGAGAGAGAGAAGAGAGGGGCAGAAGATCCGAAGCAGGCTCTGTGCTGAGCCCAATGTGGGGCTCAAACTCGAGAGCTGTGACATCATAACCTGAGCCGAAGTCGGACACTCAACCAACTGAGCCACCCAGGTGCCCCCTTCACCCTTTTCTTAATCCAACTAGCTATCACCTCTTTCCTCTTTTACACTCAGACATTTTTAATGGCCTAATACTCTTCTCTCTCTCCACATTCCACTTCCCACTCATTCAAAAGCCTCTTGTAACCTGGTTTCTGCCCTTTGCAAGGCCCTCTCCATGGCTCAATCAAGCACACTGCTTTTCAGGCATTGTCTCACATGTCAGCCACACAGCACATTTCAGTGGCGACACTCTTGAATCATGCACTCTTTCCATTGGGCTTCCAAAAAAAAGGACATTACATACTCAGCTTTCCTCTTACATCTCTGTCCACTTCTTGATCTCCTTTAGAAGTCCTCATCTTCAGGGTGCCTGGGTGGCTCAGTCTTTTAAGCGTCTGACTTCAGCTCAGGTAATGATCTCATGGTTCGTGAGTTTGGGCCCCACGTCGGGCTCTGTGCTGACAGCTCAGAACCTGGAGCCTGCTTCGGATTCTGTGTCTCCCTCTCTCTCTGCTCCTCCCCCGCTTGCACTCTGTCTCTCTCTCTCTCTGTCTCTCTCTGTCTCAAAAAAAAAACAAACACTAAAAACAATTAAAAAAAAAGAATTCCTCATCTTCCTGCTTCTTAAATGCTAGTGTTTCTTCAGGGTTCAGTCCTGAGCCATCTCTATTCACTCTATAAACGCTCCCTGGGCGAGCTCACCCATTAAGAATCCTTTAATTACATTCTTAATATTGACAACTCTCCCCAGAGGTCCAGACCCATACATTTTTGACTTACTCAATTAACCTGACAGACATTTCCACCTGTAATTTTCATAGGCACTCTCAACTCAACATATTTAAAACTGAAATCACGCCCCATATGCCCCCCTCACACCTCCCAAGCCCTCCTTCCTGTTTTCCCAGTTACTGTGAATGTGACCACTCCGTACCCCATTTCCCATCTTCGACAACTCCCATTCCCCAATATCCAACGCCTTACCTCAGATCATTCTCATTTTTCCCCCAGAATACTACAATTTATTAGTTGTACTCTCAGAAAAAATGTGGGGTATCTGCCCAACTCAGTGACTCACCTTCCTCTGAACATTCCCTCTCCTCCATCAGTCATGTCTGACTAAATAATACCCTCACCTCCACCTCGTTACAGTTGATGGAACCAACTGACCCAAGCTTGGATCAATCAGATTCTTTCTCCCACAGAAGTGGAATTATTGGTATAAGTCTAGGCAGGCAACTTCAAGTGTAAGTAAAAGTGCGAGGTGTACAGTAACCATAGTGAGCCACATGAATGAATGAACAGAGAAAGTCCACCTGCAAGAGAGAAAAGACCAACACAGAGGCACAAAAAGGCAGAGATGAGAGAGAGAGACAGACAGCCAGACAGACAGACAGAAACCCCTGAGAGCTTTCTTGTTCCTAATCTCTTCCTAAGGGTCAGCGACACCCCTGCTCCTAGGTTCCAGAACAGACCCCTCCCTACCTTATCTTTTTATCATTTTCCTTTTTTTTTTTTTTAATTTTTTTTTTCAACGTTTATTTATTTTTGGGACAGAGAGAGACAGAGCATGAACGGGAGAGGGGCAGAGAGAGAGGGAGACACAGAATCGGAAACAGGCTCCAGGCTCTGAGCCATCAGCCCAGAGCCTGATGCGGGGCTCGAACTCACGGACCGCGAGATCGTGACCTGGCTGAAGTCGGACGCTTAACCGACTGCGCCACCCAGGCGCCCCTATCATTTTCCTTTTTAAATGTCAGCTAGTTTAAGTAGGTGACTACTATGTGCCTATAGAAACTCTTGACTAGGGGCGCCCGTGTGGCTCAGTCGGTTGAGCGTCAGACTTCTGCTCGGGTCATGATCTCACAGTTCATGAGTTCAGGCCCTGTGTCAGGCTCTGTGCTGACAGCTCAGAGCCTGGAGCCTGCTTCGGATTCTGTGTCTCCCTCTCTCTCTCTGCCCTCCCCCTGCTCATGCTCTATCTCTCTCTCTCTCTCAAAAATAAATTTTAAAAAAATTTTAGAAAGTCTTAATACTTTTGGATTAACTTACTCTTCCTTCCTGGGTCTTAGCTCCCCCATCCATAAAAGTAGAAGACTGAATTAGATAAACTTTATGAAGACAGTAAACATTAACATGCTACAATTTTCATATTCAGTCTATGTACAAAATCATGGACAACCAAATGAATATTTTAGAACTCTGCTTTCTTTAAATGTTTATTTATTTTTCAGAGAGAGAGAGAGAGAGGACAGTAGAGGAAGGGCAGAGAGAGAGGGAGACACAGAATCCAAAGCAGGCTCCACTCTCTGAGCTGTCAGCACAGAGCCTGACGTGGGGCTCGAACTCATGAACTGTGAGATTGTAAGCTGAGCCAAAGTTGGACGCTTAACCAACTGAGCCACCCAGGAGCCCCAGGATTATGCTTTTTAATAATCAAGTTTTTAAAAGATGTGCTATTTAAAAGCAAATAAAATATCTAATTTAACTCAAAGGAAGTGTTTTGTGTCAATTTTCTACCTATTTATCATAAGTGTATTTTAAAATTACTTTTTTTTTTTTAAAGCCCTACATTAGAACATTTCTCTGTACTTTAGTGGATAACATTTAGCACATTGCAGGTAGCCCAGTCCATTTTCAAATGGCCCAATTCAAAAGATATTTAGAGAATGCTTTCACTATTCATTCTTACATTATTGCAGAAAAAAATAGATTCACTTTACAATGCCACATTGAAGTGCACTAAGTGTTCTAAAAAAACAAAACCTTTTGTCCTCCCAACAGACTCTAGATAAATTCGTAAGCCACGTATTAAGTACCCAATATACAAAGTACACCTTACATCACTGATAACGTACTTGGTAAATAGCTAAATGCTGATAAAGAGTCTGATTCAGTAGGCCTGAGTAAGGCCCTGAGATCTATTCTTTTTCTTAAAGCCTCCCAGGCAATACAGATCATCTGCCATTTTGGGGAACCACTGCCCAGGAACAGAAGCATTTCAGATCTTTTTGAAATAAGTAAAAACTGCAGTATACTATGAACACTTAGGATAGCATCAGAGTAACTCTTTATTTGAAAAACGTGTGTGTGTGACCAAATTAAGTAAAGCCTATCAGTGGTGTAAGGGTAAGAGAAGTGGCAAGGAAGTCTGACCATGCTGCCTGTCTTTGTGGAGGAAAGGAAGCTAATGACTGCAAATTTCTATCCTCCTGAAGAGATCTGCCACTGGAGAAAACAAAATATACCATAATCTACATTTTACATAGCTATTCAAGATCCTACAGAGAAACCTCTTTGCTGGATGTTTGCTCAAGCTCAAGTTTGAATGCTAGGAAAGTCAAGCAAAAGAGAAAGGCTATCCCAAAGTTGTTCCAGAAACAGGGTCTGACAAGAAGTGGTGGTCAAAGGGAAGATGAGAGGCAGGCTTAGTTGTGGAAATAAAGCTTTCTGCTCCAAAGTCTTGGCAAACTCATGGAAAAAGAATGCTGATGTTCTAGCGCCTTAAAAGTCTTTCCCACTGGGGCGCCTGGGTGGCTCAGTCGGTTAAGCGTCTGACTTCAACTCAGGTCATGATCTCACAGCTCATGGGTTCAAGCCCCATGTCGGGTTCTGTGCTGACAGCTCAGAGCCTGGAGCCTGCTCCGGATTCTGTGTCACACTGTCTCTCCGCCTCACACCCCCTCTGTCTCTCTTTCTCAAAAATAAGTAAACATTTTTTTAATTTTTTTTTCCAACATTTATTTATTTTTGGGACAGACAGAGACAGAGCATGAACGGGGGAGGAGCAGAGAGAGAGGGAGACACAGAATCGGAAACAGGCTCCAGGCTCTGAGCCATCAGCCCAGAGCCTGACGCGGGGCTCGAACTCATGGACCGCGAGATCGTGACCTGGCTGAAGTCGGACGCTTAACCGACTGCGCCACCCAGGCGCCCCAGTAAACATTTTTTTAAAATTAAAAAAAAAAAAAAGTATTTCCTGCTGCTCTAAGAACTGTGCTGGAAGTTGAACCAGTGAGAGCCCTCATAATGTCCAAAGGGTTATGTCCACAAACTGTGCATGATTACATACTCACTGTGATCAGGTGTGACTGCCACCGCCACAGAAATCCTGACAACATTTCAAATAAATCTCCACATGAGAGATACCAACGGGCAACAGAAAGAACAGGCTAGGAGTCAGGAGACCTAGTTGTGGTCCAAGTTCCACAAATGACAAGCTATGACCTTGAGCAAGTCACTACACTTTTCTGGGCCTCCACTTTCTCATCTGTAAAATAAAAACGTGGCACTGGTTTAAAGGGACATGAAAACCTCTGACCCTGGGAGGTGGGTATCTGCCATATTTTGGTGATTCTTTAGGGATACAAAACACATCAAACAACCTCCTCAATTCTGTGCAGGACTTTGAATTATTATTCTTTAGAGGACAACATTGCTTTCATATTGGAGGGTAGTGGGTGGAGCAGAAGAAAATAAATTTTAAAGAACTCTCTGATAGGTGGAAGTAGGGATAGGGATTGGCAAAACATTACTCCCTCTGGGATGTTCGCTACAATCACTTGCTAATTGTCCTGACATACGCACATTTCTTAAACCTGAAGGCAAAGAGATTTTCTGTTAAAGATTGTCCTAAAGAGTGTTTGGAAAGTTTGATATTTAAGACAAAAAAAAGTCTGAAATTTTCCCTATATGTCTAGCATACCAGCAGTGTGTGGATACCCTCCTGGGTCTCAGCCTCATGGCTCATAGTCCAAAGACTCCTTTCCAGCTGAGCACAATACCCACAGCAGGCCCAAAGGCACACTCCCTTCACCTGACACCTTCCTGCTACCTGCATGATTTTTTCATTGATTCTTGGACCTAAGTCCTTTCAGAAGCAACTGACTCATCAGGTGCCCTGAGCACAGTGGTTTACATTTCAGTTCTATATTGAATATTTTTCCTATTTTTCCAGGATCCTGGATTTAATGTTTTTACCCCTAGTAGGAAACCACCCACTGAAAAAACAGCGCATTTTCCATTCTTTCTCCTTCATAGAGAAAAATGTCTCGGTTGGTTCTCCAGGTAGACTTGAGGTCTCTGGCCACATCCTGACAGCCACCTTCACCTGACTGCCCCTCCCCTAATATGTGGAGCCCCTTCTACAAAATAATTAACCTTCCACTAGTGTTCTCTATGCTTACGGGTAACATCTGCTTAGAAGCCCTCCAAGGCTGTTTCGACTCCCTCCCCCCAACAACCTACCAACCTCCTTCAAGAAAAGCATTAATATTTCTAGTGCCATTTACCTACACCACACACACACACACACACACACACACGTATACACACACGGCTCCCTAAACAATCTAGCATCCTCCTTGAAAAACACAATCAGGGAATCCTAAGCAGACAGGCGTGACTCCTAAGCAGATGGCAGGCCTCATAATTAGGTCATTACATAATACCTCTTCTCTAACCAGCTTCTCTACTCCACTTGGAGACCCTGGGTTGATGAGCTTTACACTGTGTTACTTTAATTATAATTCGCTCTTGAAAACATAGTAATACCATGTTTTGATAAAAGAAAAACAGGGTGAGAGAGTGTGGGAGACGGTAGAGTCAAACATTGCTTTTAGCTTCAGCTTTGAGTAGTCCCGACTTATATAGATAACTGTCTTGGTACCTTGGTCTTCCAATTTGTCACAGAGACTCATGCCAATCCCCAGTCGCAACTGGTTCCACTACAAGACTCACATATAAATGTTATAGTACATGATTCAATTTCTATAGGATACTCCAATACATTTAGGTATAATGTCAGGCTCTCAACAACTCATCACTGAGCTAAAGACTGTGCAAGATGGTGTCCACAAGCACATGGCAACAGCTACTTGGAGTAAGACCCCAGGTCAGCATCAAATCAGGTTAAGTCTTTGATCTCCCAAGACCTCCAACTCCAGGCACTCAGAGATCTTATTTACAGCCCCTCCACCCCCAGGAAATCTAAAGCTTTCCACCCCACCCCCAGTGCAGCTTCCCACTCTGGTTTTGCGTCTCCTGGAGTATTCACGCTCTAAAAATTACTTCTCCCTTCACCCAATATCAAAACTGCTGTCCTTACCAGTCTGTTAGTTTTTAGGGAAGCTGGGGTCTCATACCTGGTATCCGTATGGATAGTCTACAGTTCGCAACAATCATTCACATATATGTTCTCATTTCCTCATTACAATAAACTTGAATTATTTTCAATTAAAAAAATTTTGTTACTGTTTATTTCTTTTGAGAGAGAGACAGACAGTGCGAGCGGGGGAAGGGCAGAGAGGGAGATGCAGAATCTGAAGCAGGTTCCAGGCTCTGAGCTATCAGCAAGAGAGCCCGACTCGGGGCTTGAACTCACCAATGGTGAGATCATGACCTGAGCTGAGGTCGGACATTTAACCGACTGAGCCACCCAGGTGCCCCTGAATTATTTTCAAGATTCAAAATTATTTCAGATTCAAAAACTGAGAGCCAGGTAAGTATTACCAAAAAAGGCAGATATGTAAAAAGTCAAGCTATAATTTAAGAATAAAAGAAAAGACTATTCTATTAAAGGAGAGATTAGTGATCTCTGTTTGGCATAATGTGTAACAGGAGATACTTCTGAGATGAAGGCCCATCCCTCCATACCACTACCCCAAGGCCCTCAGCCTAGCATTTATGCTTTGGTCACAATGAGTATTCCAAGTTCTGACACTGGCCTGGGAGCATGGCTCTGTTGGCCCCTGGTTCTGATGGACTGGCTTGTGGACTCAGTGTCTAGCCTCACCGCAATTCTCAGACTATGACACCTAATGCTACCCTGTCTGAAGTCCGGTCCCAATTACTATATCCCTCCTGGACTGTTAAATCAAAACCTTGATTTCTAAAACTTACTGAGGATATCAGAAATCAAATTTAGAGTCACTTATCCAAAAAGTAGGTTTGGACTAGAGTAAAAGCTTTACATACCATGTGACATGTGGTATAAGGAAAAGAGCATGACCCTTAGGTCAGAAGCTTCTAAGGCTGGATTTCTAGCAACAAAACTTGTTTACATAACCTTGAAAAAGTTACTTAACTCCTATAAGGCTCAGTTATTGTCCCTATTTTGCAGATACAGAAACTTTCTCTGCCAAGGCTACTGAGAGAAAAAAAGGGCTACGAAAGAAAAAAAATACACAGAAAAGAGTCTAGCACAGTGCTCGGCACACACATTGCCTTCCTTCCCCCTTCCCTCCCCAGTGACTGGGGGTAATGGCTCTCTGCCCTCTGCTGTGTTCACTGCCCGGAGAGGTCTGGGGAAAACTCTGAAAAACATGCAGCCCACAAAAACACTGTAGGATGAGTCAGATGACTGTGAACTAATTAGAAAGCACAGCAAAGAGATCAGGATGACCACCAGTAGGGCAGGTTTCATCCAAGCATTGCATTTCTAAAATAATCATTGTGAAGCTTTTCAGGCCTTTTCCAGGTGAGACACTTAAAAATGAACCAAGAACAAAGAAGTCAACTAAAAAGCTGTGGGCTTGTGAACCTAAGGCAAAATGGGTGGTTGAATACCAGGCTGGTAATGAGGCAGAAAGGCAGGCAGGAGACTTCTGGAACAGGGAGCCATGGGCTTTGGAGGCCATGTGTTAACGGGAACCATTGACACAGCTTGGAGGGAATCTCAAAGAGGACCTGGCAATGATAATATTCAAAAGTCTTTGTAACACCAATGAAGTCAGGAAACCTGGATTCCAAATGTGGCACTCCATTCATCAACTATGTGGCCGTTAGCTAAAAACTCTTCAAAGGCAGAGAAAGCATTTTTTCCTTGTTTTCTGAATCACCTAAAATAACAAACAGTTAATGCTGGGTAAGTGCTATACTGAATAAAGAAATATCTGGCTTCTGAACTCTCTGGGCCTCAGTTTTCTCTCACAAGATTGTTGGAGATATATCTCCAGGATCACTCCAGGGCTCATAACCATTTCATCGTTCTCCATACATAAACATTTCTCAATCCTAAAAGCACAACAGAATCACCTTGGCAGTCAGCCCCACATCCAGAAACCACTGAGATTCAGAATCCTCGGGGTGGTGGGGTTCTGCTTTTGTTTTTGTTTTTTGAAATCTCCATAGGTGATCCTAACAGCTGGTGTTGGAAACTAACGTACCCTGCTTTCAAATGCAGCAATCTTTACGAAATGAGGGAATTCAGACTGAGTCCTTCCTATCGCCCGCCTTTCTGCCAAAATCAGCAGCTTTCATTTTCAAAAGCAATCCTGCCTCATTCTAAGGAGCAAGGGTTTGTCGTTAGATCTAGAGTCAAAGCCCAGTGCAAACACTCCACAGTAATGTGACCTCAGCCTATTTATACAATGAGGAACCACCAGCTGCTCCACTGAGGTGTTATAAAGATTATATAAGATAGCACCATAAAGCACGTAGCACATGTCTAACCACAGAAAACAGCCAACAAATGTTCATCCCCATCTCCCCTAACCCCTTCCTTCCTAAATAATGTCCATTAGGTGTATGTCTCACCCTGCTTGCAGCCTTCAGTAAAACCCTGGTTACAGGAGTTTTGCTGATATAAACTTTGCTCCAATTTCAATATTTGCCATGAGCATCAGTTTCTCTATTCCTTGTATTAAGAGGGAAGTCTAAATGACTCTCGATATATTATACTGGTTTGTTGTCAGTAAAAGATGGCTTCAAATGATGCAAGCAGTCAGAAATCCAACTCTCTGAATGGTCAAGATGAGGCCTCGTACTGGGTGGCTGCGGCATCTGAGCATCTGTGAAACGTCCTTGGTGCTGAGCTGTGCAGTTTTGTGACTCCTCAGTTTTGACACCCGTTTTATACTTGCTACCACAGCTACATGCTTTTTTTGTTTTTTCTGCACAAGTTTTTATGACGCTTCCATTAAACAGGCTAGTTTTATTGAGTTCATATACATTATTTATTTTTATCAAATGGCACACCTGATCTGTGGATCAAGGTTTACTATTGTTAGTACATTATATGGAAGAAAATCTTATAAAGAGCTCAACCTGGATCTCCAACAGAATAAATGAAAGAACTGCTACCAAAAAAGGCACCTTCTGATTTTCTGTTGCTTTTTAGATGTCTTTTAGAAAAGGCAGACTCACGGGGCGCCTGGGTGGCGCAGTCGGTTAAGCGTCCGACTTCAGCCAGGTCACGATCTCGCGGTCCGTGAGTTCGAGCCCCGCGTCAGGCTCTGGGCTGATGGCTCAGAGCCTGGAGCCTGTTTCCGATTCTGTGTCTCCCTCTCTCTCTGCCCCTCCCCCATTCATGCTCTGTCTCTCTCTGTCCCAAAAATAAATAAACATTGAAAAAAAAAATTTAAAAAAAAAAAAAGAAAAGGCAGACTCAGTCTTGAGAAACATATAAGCAATATGCTCATATGGTATACAATACGGGTCAGTCTCATAACCCAATCACAAAGCCATCACTAGTGTCATCTGGGGTCAGAGTACAGACAGGAAACCAGAATTTTCACTGAATGCCTTGGTCAAGATTGAGGCGCAGAGATGTATCAGGTTGTTAAAGAGTTAAACAGTTCTTAGACTAGTTAACGCTAGTTGGGAGACCCGTCAAGGTCAGGAATAAATCAAATAGAGCCCAGACAATTAGCTAATTGTATGCTGGACAGGGCAGATGATCCAATTACTGGACTCCGAAGCTGGCTAATGGTTAAGCACTGAGGTACTGATCCTAGACCTAGAAAGAAAATCAGCAGGAAAAGGAAGCCTACGGGATGTGAACAGAATAGATATACAATATTCAAAATTAAAGCAAAGGAATATCACGTCAGAGAAGCTAAGGGTCCTTGAAAGCAGAAACAATCTCTAGGCATGACCCACCTGAGGCATTCAAGTACAGATAGCAGAGCACCTACACTGGGTAGTTCAGGCACACGGAAGTTAGCAGCTCCTAGTTTGTTTCAAGGTAGCTTCCATTTTATCTCACAGAAGGAAGCCAAGCAATATGATTTAAAAACAAAACAAACAAAAAAAGCACTGTCCAACTGGTTTGGATAAAATAATCTATACAAACTAGCTCTGCCAGGCCACAGGAATAAGTCAAAACCTCTACATGACTCTGTTCAATGCATGGGACGACCAACAACAGAGGTCAGACATGTAGACAAGCTGGGAGTTTCATTCTCCATTCTGTGAGCTGAGCTAAAAACAAGGCTTCATCCCCTTACACCAGCAGAGCTATTCTCTGTGGTTTCCACGCTGGTTAAGGCATACTAACTTCCTGGTCAGGGCACACTGGAGCCTGTCCCTAAAACACTCGGTTTTAGCTGGTATCATCACAAAGCTATATCAGTAGCAGCAGAAATGCTGAGGATTAAAGCAAAGGACATTGGGGACTTTGGTCAGCAAAGGTGCCTGAAAACAGGAAAGAGCACACCTTCCAAGAAGGCTTTATAGAGCAACTGTGGTATGATCAGAGTCTGCGTACCCACCCCCAGGTTGCTATTCCGCAGTGCCTGTCCTTCGTGGAGGACACAGCCAGGGCAGGAGTGATTCAGCATAAGCCATCCCCACTAACCTTGTACACAGCCTACTTAATATAGCAGGCTTAGATGTCTCAATACTTTAACAGGCAACACTAAGATTCTGTACCTTGCAAACATAATGGCAAATCAAAAACAGTTTTTAGGTTTGAACAATTTTTCTAGTTAGGAATTCTAATACCTAATGGGTACTATCCTTGGTTTAACCAGCTATTAACTGGATAACATTGGATAAGTCTTGACTTCTCTAAAACTCCATTTTCACAGTTGTAAAATGGGAACAATTCTATCTGTTCTAACAATCTTAAAGTTAGTAGGAAGATCAAATGATATAAAGTATTAAAGGGATTTAATATTGCATAAAAATGTGATGTCCCTTCCAATTCCCACTCCTACCTCCCTAAAACAAAAACAAAAACAAAAACAAAAGCAAAAACAACTTGCAGTTTTGTTGGAGAGATAAGACACAAAACATTGAGCAAAAAATGTAAGCCTATGGAAAGACCCATATTAGCTAGAACTGTTAGGGAAAGTTTCTTGAGACAAATGGAACTTTGGATGAATTCTGAAGAACTGGTAAGATTTGGAAAGGCAAATCCATTTTGTATGTCCAGATTTTATAGAGCATTTACTCACACTGCAGTTCGACTATTTATAGTTAAGAGGGTAACATTATAAATATCACTGCAATTTTATTATTCTCAATGACTTTGAGAAATAGGTAGATTTAAGGCATAAAGTAGATAAAGGACTCAATTCAAAAGGTCACAGTCGCAAAGCAAAAAATGAAGTCCGGTTCAGCAACTTATGTTACCTGGCTCAGTTAGAGCATGAAATAACTGGAAATCATCCAAAACTAGTAAGGTCTACTGATCATCCACACCACCACTTTGATCCTACGTGAGAGATTCTACTGTGCGCCACCAGAGTATATAAGTACCATTCCTCATAGTGAACCAAGGCAGGAGAAATAAGACCATGTTTGAGGAAGTCTGTGTAAATGACTTATAAATCACTTTATTCTGGAACCAAAAGAGTTAGAGTTGGTTCTATATTTCAAACCACAACAACCACAGACAGTTTAATGGAGCTTAAATAGGAAAGTTGGGGCAAGATGTCATCAAGGGATCTTCTGATAACTTTCCTAACATTTTATCAATAGCTCCCAGTTACCCTCTCCTGGTTCTCCTATTCCACAGAGGGGTCAATAAAAGAAGATGAGGAAGTGACTCGGGGAATCCACAAACTGGGACAAAAGGAAGACTATTCCTCCAAATTCCCAGTTCCTCCAATCTCTAGACTAGAACACAATTCTCAGTAAATGGTCCATTTGGGTATTCAACGAGCCAATGAACTAATCATGTGTCCTGCCAGTATTTCTAGTTCGGTAGTGCCTAAACCCACTTCAAGATCTGTCACACCACTGTTTCTCAGAGGGTTACTTTGCCCGCAAGAGGAGATATTTGCTAAAGTCTGGAGACATTTCTGATTTGGAGGGCATGGGGTGGGTGGGAGGGTAGTAGGGACCTACTGGCATCAAGTGGGTAGAGGCCAGGAATGCTGCTAGCATCCTACAATGCACAGGACAGCACAACACAACAAAAAATTATCCAGCCTTATATGTCAGTAGTCTCAAGGTTAAAAAATCCTGCTCTAGGGGCACCTGGATGGCTCAGTCAGTTAAGCATCTGACTCTTGATTTCAGTTCAGGTCATGATCTCAGGGTTCATAGATCAAGCCCCTTGTCAGGTTCTGGGCTGATAGTGTGGAGCCTGTTTGGGATTCTTTCTCCCTCTCTCTGTGCCCCTCCCCCATTTGCATGCATGCATATTCTCTCTCTCTCTCTCTCTCTCTCTCTCAAAATAAACATAAAAAAAACTTTAAATAAAGAAAAGAAAAATCCTGCTCTAGGCAATGTTCTATCACATATATATCCCAGAATCACAAAGCCATTACCTGTTAACTCATAAATGTTGGCAATGACTAGGACAAGCAGGTAATGACTATTTATAAAAACTGAACATATACCTTTAAAAAAAATCCATCAGAGAATTTCTACAACATGTAACAAATAGGTATGTTAAAATGCTTTAAGGGGTTGTACACACTTCTGAACTTGTCATGGGGATAAACTTAGAGAATTTATCCTTCAAAAGTTTGTATTTAATTGATAATGAGCTTACAGATATTTAATAACTTAGAGCTCATTCACACTACATCACTAAAGAATGAGTTGTTCTGAGTTTTTCAACTGACTCTTTCAAAGAATGCCAACATATTTGCATTTTAATTATTTTGATGAAATTCTTTTTCAAATTTATTAAACCTATTTTGGAAGTTTAAGTCAATGAGGTTCAGCTGGAAGAAAAACTAAAGAGAGAAATACTGAAAATATTCAGATCAAATTTCTATTACTTACAGATGATATGGTTGTCTACTTGGAAAACTCAAGACAGTGAGATCAGAAACAACTAATAAAAGTTCAGTAAGAAAACTAGTATAGAGGCACATGGGGTGACTCAGTTGGTTGAGCGTCCAACTTCAGCTCAGGTCATGATCTCGCAGTTGGTGAGTTCGAGCCCCACATTGGGCTCGCTGCTGTTAGCCTGTCAGTGCAGAGCCCCCTTCATATCCTCTATCCCCACCTTCCCATCCCTCCCCACCTGTGCTCTCTCAAAAAAAAATATTTAAAAAATAAAGAAACAAAACTATTTATAAAACCAACACAAACACACAAAAAAATCCATAGCTTTCCAAAAGTAAAAGGCTGACAATCCAAGAACTTGGTGAGAATGGACAGCAATAAAAACGTTCATACATTGCTAGCATTAATGTAAAACCATACAACTTTATAAAAGACTATTTTTCCAAAGTTAAATGTACACTTACCCTATGAACCAGCAATCCCACTCCCAGAGAAGGGAAACAAATAGTCACACACAGACTTGTGTGAGAATGTTAACAGCCAAACTGGAAAAATTCAACTGTCTTTCAAAAGTTGAATGGATAAATAAATTGGGGAATATCAATATAATGAAATACCACACAGAAATAAGATATCATATTGATACTGAGTCCATGGGTGAACCTCAAAATGTGTAAAAGTAGCCAGGGAGAAAAAAAAAAAAGTACATGCTAAACACCTCAATTAAAATGTAGAGATTGTCAGACTGGATAAAAAATAAAGATCCAACTATATTATGCCTATAAGGAACCCACTTTAAATATAAAGATACAGATAAGTTAAAGTAAAAGGATAAAAAAGACATGCGATGCTAACACTAATCAAAAGAAAGCTGAAGAGACTATATTAATATCAAAGTAGATTTCAGAGCAAAGCTATTACAGGGCTATTTCATAATCATAAAGAGGTCAATGCACCAACAAATGTCTACCTAATAACAGAAATTCAAAGTACATGAAGCAAAAATTAATAGAACTACAAGGAGAAATGAACAAATCTATAATAATAGTCAAAGATTCTAATACCCTGCCCCCAATAATTGATAGAACAAATCAACAGAAAATTAATATGGATATAAAAGACTTGAACAACACTACCAACCAACTTGACCTAATAACCATCTTGACCTAATTGACATTTATAGAACACTCCATTTAACAACAGAATACATTGTTTTCAAGTGCCCACAGAAGATCAAGATATGCCATATTCTATGGCTATAAAAGAATTCTCAATAAATTTAAAAGGACTTAAATCAAAGTATGTTCTGTGACTAATATGATCTTAAATGGAACTAAATTAGAAATCAGTAACAGAAAGATCTCTGGGGAAAGCCACAAATATTTGGAAACTATTTAGTTTCCAAATACTCCTATAACTTATGGGTCAAACATGAAATCAAAAGGGAAATTAGAAAGTATTTTGAACTGAATGAAAATTAAAACTAAAATTTCAATAGGTTACTTTTGTTTTGGGGTGAAATTATTCAAAATTTCACCTAGGAAAAAAAATGCACTGGAATACTGACATAGTCAAATGAGAGCAGGGGTGGGGTCCCACCAGACATTAAAATTTAGAAACATATAATTTAGATATAAAATTATAAAATGTGATTGCTGCAACAACAAACAGAAAAATGAAAAGACCTCAAGAACATGTAAGAATTTAATATGTATGGGAATTATCCAATAAAAACTGTTGGTACCATTAACTAGTCACGGGGGGGGGGGGGGAATTTCAAGTCAATTCCCTCTGTTACCCAAATACCAAAATAAACTCTGGATTAACTAATTACGGGTCACAAACTCAACTGTCCTTAAGGATCATGTAGGTAAAATGTTCAAATCTAAATATGTGAAGTATAAGACAAATAAAGCTGTGAGGACTGGGACAAATTAGAGGATAATCCCAACTGAGAAAAACACTATGGGGGCAGGGGGAATCAACAATCCCCACCTCTTCTAACCTGTGAAATTCAACCTATTAGAAAAAAATGTTTGTAATTTCTGACATAAATGTAAAACCTGAAACTACATCAGTACTAAAAGGAAATTAAGGTAATACTATAACCTTGAGATAGGGAAAGTTTTCTACAAACATACTATGAAAGGAATAACCAAAATTTTATTGATTTCCCCTCATTAAAATTTGAAATTTACTTGCGGTGAACAAAACACACTAAGAAAGGGGCACCTGGGTGGCTCAGTCCATTTAGCATCCCATTCTTGATTTCAGCTCAGGTCATGATCTTGCAGTTCATGAGACTGAGCCCTGCATCAGGTCTATGCTAACAGTGAGGAACCTGCTTGGGATTCTCTCTCTCCCTCTCTCTCAGCCCCTTCCCTGCTTGCTCTCTCTTTCTCTCTCAAAATAAATAAACATTAAAAAAAAAAAAAGTTAAAAGCAACAGAAAAAAAGTTTTACCATAAAAAAGTTACACAAAAGTCAATACATCCTGGGGCACCTGGGTGGCTCAATCAGTTAAGCATCCGACTTCAGCTCAGGTCATGATCTCATAGTTCGTGAGTTCAAGCCCCACATCCAGCTCTCTGCTATCAGTACAAAGCCTGCTTTGGATCCTGTCTGCCTCTCTCTCTGCTCCTCCCCTGCTTGTGCTCTCTCTCTCTCCCTGCCTCAAAAATAATCATTAAAAAAAAAATCAATACATCCTATCTTGAGACCCACCCATTTGGGTTATGAGAATTAGACTCACTTAAACCTCTTCTTCAAATTCTGAGGCATTTCTTCTCATTCATGAGGACTGGTTCAGATTTTGTATACTCCAAGAATATATGTCTGAAGAGAAAAGTTACCATGCTTGTGCCCTGAGGAGTTAATCTGTTAAATTCTTCTTGTAAAGAACCAATAATTTGCTAGTTTATAAACCATAATAATCTCATGCATCCCAGTCCCTAAAATGCATTTTTTCTAGGGGTGCCTGTGTGGCTCAGCGCGTCCGACTTTGGCTCAGGTCAGGATCTCACAGTTTGTGAGTTCGAGCCCCACATCGGGCTCTGTGCTGACAGCTCAGAGCCTGGAGCCAGTTTCAGATTCTGTGTCTCCCTCTCTCTGCCCCTTCCCCGCTCATGCTCTGTCTCTCTCTCTCAAAAATGAATAAAACGTTTAAAAAATGCATTTTTTTCTAATTGACTTCTTTAGCTTTTACTCCTGTTAGCATATTTTTTGGCATGAAAGATAGTATTACATAAACACTGATTTAAAAGAATTCTAACATCAAATACTGGCAGGAATACAACGAAAGGGGCACTTAAACATGGTGATAAAAGTGCAATCTGTCAGTATACATTGGAAGCCCTGAGAAAGTCCACATCCATTAATCCAACAATTCTCCTGGAACTTTATCTTGATGAAAAGTGCAGTTATATATATTTACATATATGTATGTATATGTAATGCTTTATGCAGCATTAATATCCAAATAGGAAACCTAAATATTTGACAATAGGAAATTAACTCAATTACTGTACATCCACACCCCTTCAAAAATGAACATCTGTACTCACGTATGGGAAAAAGTTCACACTATATTGTTTAGCAAAGAAAAGCATACTTCGCACTGTGAATATTGTTAATACTACTAAACTGTACACTTAAAAACAGTTAAGAGGGTATATTTTACATTATGTGTTTTTTACAATTTTAAGAAGAAAAAAGAAAACAAAAGCAGGCCTCAAGTTGTCACAAATTTGGCATAAATGTCTATTATATAATATATAGTTCCTATATAATATAAAAATACATAATATGTTTTATATTTCATATATTTATACATAGAAAAAGGCTAGAGAGTTAAATACTAATATGCTGTGTAGTAAATCTGCGGATGTAAGATGTGGGCTGTTTTTCGTATTTTTTTCTTTTTTTAAAAAAATTTTTAATGTTTATTTATTTTTAAGAGAGAGAGCATGAGTGGGGGAAAGGCAGAGAGAGAGGGAAACAGAGGATCTGAAGTGGGTTCTGCACTGACAGCAGAGAGCCGGATGTGGGGCTCAAACCCATGAACCATGAAATCATGACCTGAGCCAAAATCAAGAGTCGGACACTTAAGTGACTGAGCCACCCAGGCACCCCAAGCAGTGATATATTTCTGAAGTCAAATCTATTTTAGCCCAGCCACTCAACTGTCTTCTACCATGATACACATGCCCAATAACAGTCACAAATAAGACATACACCCCTGGACATTCACACAAGGGCTAGTTCAAGCAGGAACATCCTGTAGGCTGTGTTTAACTCCTAAGGGGTAAAAGCTGTACCTCCACATCACCCTTTGGTACTCAAGAGAAGTCAAAATGTGAGGGACAGTCAGGTTATGGAAGGGATAACCTTGAATTTATTCAGGTGCCTATATATGACTGTGTTTCAAAATAAACTATAAAATAATTATAAAATAAAATAAAACAAAATTTGGTGTTTTGTATCTAACAACATGACAGAGGTGTGTGGTGACACCATGGCAGAGAGCTGTGTTTTCAAGGTCACATCTATCAGGAATGTGGCTGCTGAATACCATGGAAATTAATCATATCTTACTTCATTGATGTCTCATGAATAGAAGTCACCAGCTTTCCCCAAAAGGACTCTGGTCCTGGTGAGGTCAGAAACTTACAAATTCTGAGAAACCGTGCTCTAAAAAAGGGTGAGGTAGCTTGTTGAGTAAGTGCATGCGTTTGAGGAGGGAGTGTGGCAAAGAAACCAACTTTCTTTGTCTCAATCTGCAATATAACCTCTGGTTCAACTAAAAAGCTGGAAGGCACTACAACCAGAAACCAGAAGCAGTGTGGCTATTACAAACGCCTGCAAACTAGCACAGAAACAACTAGCATGTGGCTTTCTGAATGTTCCTGGTGCTAGAAGTCCACCAAAGGGAAGTACTACCACTCTGCCTCAGCACCCTACTTCTCAGCTTCTGGTTCAGGTGTGCTAGAAAGGATGGATTCCTCTCCTCGTCTAGAGGCTGCACATCCCTACCTTAGTGCCTTTTCTCACATCCCTACCAATCTTATCATTCAAGGCTCACTTTCCCCAAGGAGTCTGCCTTGGTTATTTTTGCTTCACTCACCTCTCTCTTAACTTCTACAGCATCTAATTGTAAGAACCGGAGATTAATTATATACCACATGTTATCTTTTAAAATTTCTCCATATTACACTTTATATCTTGTGCTGAACTCTAATGTACCAAAAACTGGCTTCTGTGACTCATACAACTTCAGCCTTAGAACAGCATGGCATACGTAACTGGGGCTCAGAACATAGTTGTCTGATTAGAAAGGCCTGGTAGGGGCACCTGGATGGCTCAGTCGGTTAGGTGTCCAACTCTCGATTTTGGCTCAGGTCATGACCTCAAGGTTCCTGGGATCGAGCCCCTGTGTCAGGCTACGTGCTGTTGGCATGGAGTCGCTTGGGATTTTTTCTCTCTCCCTCTCTCCCTGCCCCTCCCATGCTTACACTCCTTCTCTCTCTCAAAAGATATAAACTTAAAAAAAAAAAGAAAGAAGAAAAAGAAAAGAGGGGCACCTGGGTGGCTCAGTTGGTTGAGCATCCAGCTCTTGATCTCAGCTCAGCTTGTGATCTCACTGTTAGTGACATCAAGCCCTGCGTCAGGCTCTGCATTGACAGTACAGCGCCTCCTTGGGATTCTGTCTCACCCTCTCTCTGCCCCTAACCCACTTGCTCACGCGCTCACTCTCTCTCTCTCTCAAAATAAATAAATGAACTTTCAAAAAAAGAAGGGAAGGGAAGGGAAGGGAAGGGGAGAAGAAGGGAGGGGAGGGGAGGAAAGGGGAGGGAAGAAAGGTCTGGTAGTCAGAAGCAATGCTTGTTCACAAGTGATTCAACACATAAGCAATTTACTCTGGCCTCCAACTGATGGCATCTTAATCAGATGCAATGATAAGGGGTCAAAGACCGAATAGAACCATAGGCCAAAGACTCAAAGGGCACTTTTGACCAAATTAACTGGTTGGATGGATCTTAGGCCCTGAGTGACCAAACCAGGAGCCCAAAGGTTATAGGTTACAGCCAACCACTTATTCTCAAGAGTATCACTAAAGTTAAATTAACATTTGTAAAGACAAAACTCAAACACAGAAGGCAGTGGTTTAAAAAAACAAAACAAAACAAAACAAAACAAAACAAAACAAAACATGGCTGATCTGCCTAACAGACTGAATATGTCACTTTCTCCTGGCTTCACTTTAGCTCCAAGGGAAGCAAGTCAATATTCACTTTGAGCATCCTTGCTTGTTGCCTCAAAGATATTTTGCATGCTAAAAATTACTGAGTGAAAGTTTGGTGAGGAACAGGATATTTATAGTCTGTAAAGTACTGTACCACAAAATACTTATTAACTACAAAGTAAAAAATAGTAACCTCACAGTAGAGAAGCCTGGCAGATAGCATTTAACCAGGTGATTAAAGTTAATCACCAGTGACAGGACAAACAGACATCGTGTGTCTCTTGATATGTTGCACTGAGAAGGACACAATGACCCTGTGGTATTCCAGCCAAAAACACATGACCTGTCTCTAATCATAGGAAACATAAGACTTAGAAAATTAAGGGACATCTTACAAAAAAGGAACTTATCTGTACTCTATAAAAATCAAATCATGAAAGCCAAAGCAAGATTAAGAGCTGCCCCAGATTTAAAAAGATTTTAAAAGATTTAAGAGACAGGACAAGTAAATACAATGTTTCATCCTGGATTAGATCCTGGACTGGGGGGCGAATGTTTTTCTTTTCCTATGAAGAACATTGGCAGGACAACTGGTAAACTTTGAATAATTACATAACAGTATTATATCAAAGTTAATCCCCTGATTTTGACAACTGTACAGTGGTTCTTTTTTTAATTTTTTTTCAATGTTTATTTATTTTTGAGAGACAGAGAGAGACAGAGCATGAGTAGGGAAGGGGCAAAGAGAGAATCTGAAGCAGGCTGTCAGTTGAGAGCTGTCAGCACAGGGCCCGACGTGGGGCTCAAACCCATGAACTATGAGATCATGACCTGAGCCAAAGTTGGACATTTAACAGACTGAGCCACCCAAGCGTCCCTGTTTTTTTGTTTATTTGTTTCTTTTGCTTTTTTTTTTCTTAATAAAACAAAAAATGAAGTACTTAGGGGAAAGGGATATATCTGTAACTGTTGGATGGTTCAGAAAAAAAATGTATGTATATATAGATAGAATGAAAAGCAAAGGTAGCAAAACGTTAGCCTTTGGTAAATGTGGGTAAAGGGTGTATAGGAATTTCTGCACTATTTTTAAACTGCTTCTGTAACTCTGAATTATTTCAAAATCTGAAGAAGGAAAGGAGGGAAGGAGGGAAGAAGATGGAGGGAGAAAGGAAGGGAGGGAGGAAGGGAAAGACAGAAAGACAGACAGACAAGGTGTGTTAGAGACTAGGCCTTCTGAGCACAGAGACCCAGATTCCAAGACTGGCCTTTCTCCTTTGATGTGGGCAGCAATGATGAACTGGAGGAGTACACAAATCTGGGTGCTAATCACTCTGCTTTGCACAAACTAAGCTTACAATAAATGATATTTACTATTTCAAATTTAAAAATAAAACAAAAAATGTAAAGTGCTGACAGCACTTTTATTTTATGGGAGCAAGTACGTAATTTTACAGAGCAAGAAAGTAAAGCCTTATTACCAAAACTCTGGCTTTCAATACAGGAAAAAAAAAAAAAAAAAAAACCTACAAATTACCCATTTATGAATAAAGATGCAGAGATACTCAATAAAATGCTAGCAAATTGAATCTGACAGTATGTTAAAAGAATAATAGACCATGGCAAAATCAAGTTCGCTCAGAAAGGTAAGGTTGGATGGATGGACAGATGGATGGGTAGATAGATGGATGGATTAAATCAAGAAATTCATAAAAATAATTCATCAGTTATAGAGGTCAAAAAAAAGGAAAGGATTTATAGATTTCATAAAGAGAAATTCTCAATATTTAAACATCTTTTCCTGGTTTTTAAGTGTTTATTTTTCCACTGGGAATATCTGTAACTTTTCTGATTATAAAAGTAATTATGATTATTATGAAATTTTTCAAATAATGCAAAAGCAGGTAGAGTAGAAAGTTTTCTGACTAGTCCATGATAATGTGGAGTAAGTCTTTCCAGTCTGTGGAAGCACATTTATAGGTAGATAGCAAGCCACTGAGCAAGACAGAGAGAAAAAACCCCATTCTGAGAACAAAACATGGACCCTGACCCCACCAATTACTCTGTTAGAACTGGGGGCTCTCAAGAAGCGTGCCACTGATAAAGCAGAATCCCATATCCTCCCCCTTCCTGCCTGACCAATCACCATCAATCCAGACAGTAGCAATCTACCCATGAGTCATTTCAGGGAAGCTCTCATCACAAATAGGTCCCCACCACTGTTACTAGCCATCCTCAGTTATCAATGAGTTCTGTTGTAAAAAGATAAGAAGATGAAGTTAAAAAAAGAAAAAAAAAACTTTTTTTTAAAAGAGAGAACATTTAGGTATAACATTTAAAAGTAAAGATGGAAAAATTAAAAGCATTAAGGAGATCTTGTATAGTAGAACCCAAGCTAAAATCATCATCTTCATTGTCATCTGCTTTGGGCACTACACAGTGTAAAAAGCATATTATTCTGAGTACACTTGTGTTTCAGGAATAGGAGGTAGTTTCTTAGAACTCAGACAACACACTTTATCATTCAAGTCATGGACAGAAGAGGAAGTGGTCAGGGGAGTAGAAGCCCCAGTCACTGATGCTCTTCTCTATCTGTGGCCACAAAATAAGGCATTTCCCAATAATAAAAGGCACAGCATCCAACAGGAAGCATACTACTCACTCCCAATTCCAAATAACTTGCCCTGCAAAAGGTGAAGAGCCTTCTGGAACCAGGGAAGTTAAAGAGTCTGATCTCATCCCTTCAGAACAACCAGAGCTCAAGGTCACAGTAACTTAACTCCCCAGTATTATTTTGACGAACTTCATAAAAACAAAAGCTGCCATTGATACACTTCAACGCCCAGCCACTGCACCAGAGAAGCAGATATTAAAAATTAATCCAGCTAGCAAAGCACCATTCAATGTCAGGCAGCTCTACATAGGAGATGAAACTCCAAATAGGTTTGGACTGAATACTGATCGTCCGTTGTCAAGAACTTCTACAATTTAGACCATGGCCTACTTCTTCTCCTCGTATGTCTACTTCTGGTTGGCCAGCTCTGCTGCAGCTGTGCAAGCAAACTTCCGTTTGGCCTCACTACTTTCCTGGTTCTTCCACTCTCCCACTGCTCATCTTCCCTAGGGCTCACCACCTCCAAACGCAGGCTGCTAACTCGCCTTCTCTTCATGCCCTTCTGCAGTATCCGTGGCAAAATTCACACACTAACAGAGTGCCAGCCATCACCCCTATTCTGGAGTAGACATTAATGGGAGTAGGATTTTACTATATGGGAAAGAAAGACACAGAAGGACCAGGCCAACAGAGACTTAAAAACCATGCTGAGGGTGGATGATTGAGGAAGTAGCAAGTGGTTCAGCATGGATGCAGCTTAACATCTAATACATCTCCACCTCTAGGGTCTGCTTGTCCTGAGCATCACACCAAACACACACCAGGCTCTCCGTATGGGGTTCTTCAGATACCTCAAACCTAACATATTCTTGCCCAAACTTTTCTCCTTCTCTACTCTAAATCTTGGCTAATAGAGCCACCATGCATTCAATCAAGCTCAAAACCTCAGTCATATCGTATCAGGCTCTTCCCTCTCTGTCCAGAGTACATCAACAACTGGTGTCGATACTATTCCAAAATGGTCGTGAATCTATTCCCTGTCGCTACCTACTACCACTAATTTTAGCCATATCTTTCACCTGGACTACTGCAGAACCCAGTGTGTGCTACCCAAACTCCCACTTTTCTCTGAATCCACTCTGTCACTATGAAGCCTTCCTCACCACCAGCAGTTTGTCCCTTTTCCTTGCTTTCATAGTGGTTTGTCCCTATCTTTACCAGTACAAAACCAGAACATGATATGATCATTATTTAAAACATGTCTGTCTCTCACAGAGAGGAAGGGAGGCAAACCATAAGAGACTCTTAAAAACTGAGAACAAACTGAGGGCTGATGGGGGGGGAGAGGGGAAAGCAGGTGATGGGCACTGAGGAGGGTACCTGTTGGGATGAGCGCTGGGTGTTGTATGGAAACCAATTTGACAATAAATTATGTTTACTAAAAAAATAATAACTAAAATAAAATAAAATAAAATAAAATAAAATAAAATAAAATAAAATAAAATAAAATAAAAAACATGTCTGTCCCCTTCACTCAATAAATTCCTCAAGGGTAGGCACCATGTTTTATAACTTCTCAAGCATCTTACGTAGTATGTGAACATAGCATTTTACAACAAAATATTATTAAATAAAAATCCTAATCAGTCTCCCTGCTCCAGCTTCTCCTTCATCAAATTTTCCTTCTTATACATTTTTTTCTAACTTTTTACTTTGAAATAATTATAGATTCATAGGAAGTTGGAAAAATAGTACAGAGAGGACCCATGTACCTTCATCCAGTTTCCCCCAAAGGAACATCTTACATAACTATAGTATGATATCAAAGCCAGGAAATTGACATTGGCATAATCTTCAGACCTTATTCAGATTTTACCAATTTTTACATGTGTTAATAGCTCTGTGTAAACTTACTACGTGTATAGATTCACATAACCACCATCACAATCAAGATACAGAATTGTTCCATTGTTCTATCACTACAACAATCCTTGTGCCTCTTTACCGTCAATTCATCCTGCTCCCTACCTTCCTCCCACCCCACCTTTGGCACCAACCCTAATTCCCGACAACCACGAATGTTCTCTACTTTCACAACTGACTTTTTTTTTTTTGTTTATTTATTTGTTTTGAGAGAGAGAGGGGTGGGGAGAGAGAAAACAGCAGAGGGGCAGAGAGAGAGGGAGAGACAAAATCTCAAGCAGCCTCCACACTGTCAGCACAGAGCCCAACACGGGGCTCGATCTAACAAACCTGAGATTATGACCTGAACCAAAATCAAGAGTTGGATGCTTAACCAACTGAGCCACCCAGGCGCACCTCCAAAACTGACATTTTTAAGTGTCCCACTGCCTACAGAATAAAGTTCACAGATCTCAGCATGGCATTCAAGGCCTTCATGATGTGGTCTGGATCTACTGTTCCAGAGTATTCCTCACCTCCACTCCTATGAAATCACTATTCCAGCAAGAGAAGACAACACACTCCCTAGGAACATGCTTTGCACTTTCCTGCCTTTGTATCTTTGCTTGTGTTGTTCCTATGCCTATTCCGTTCCCTCCCTGGTTTTTCCACTCAGAAAAATACATTTCCAAAGGCTCAGTTCAAATGTCATATTTACAAAAAACTCTTCCTGACCTCCAACATCCCCAAGCAATTGACTTTTCTCTTCTCTGTAATCCCTCTGTTATAGAACTCAGAGCACAGAATTGTAGTGTGTCCATGTCTTCCCCACTTTACCACAACCCAGCTAAACACAAGGGATACGGATTATTCATTTCTGTCTTCAAGACCCAGTGGTTTGGTTCAACAGACTTTCACAAATCCTTCCTTTGTGCTGTCACTAGCAGCACTTAGTACTGGAAATGCAAAAATAAATATGCTTTATAAGGGGCTAATGAGCTGGTACCTCAGTGCCTGACTTACTGAGGATATACACCAGAAACTTCTGGAATGAATGAATCCTGAAAATCTGCAGATCAACTGAAAACACTTTTAAGACACAGTGACCTAGAGTAGGAATACATCAGCCATGATCCTGATGCTAAATGACACAGAAGCCACTAATCACTGATCATTCAATAAATGCTTACTGAGTGACTATATGTCAGGTACTTTTCAAGGTACTGGGGACACACAGTCAACAAAACTGACAAAAATACCTGCCCTCATGGAGTTTTCAAGTGCAGGGATACAGGAAATAAAATACATATATAAATTTAAAAGATTAAATTGTGGTATGGAGTGTTTTGGAGAAACACAAAATATGAAGGTTGACAGGGGGTTATGTATGTTGAGGGGAAGGTGGACAATTTTAAATCAATGGTCAGGAAAGGACTCCCTGAGGTGACAGTTGAACAAAATCATGAAGGAGGTGAGGGAGCATGCCATGGGGCTACTTGGGAGGAAGACTATCCCAGGCAGAGGGAAAATCAGGCAGGAGCACATTGATCATATTCAAGGACTAGCAAGAAGGCTCACAAGCGTTGGGAAATGAGCTCAGAAAGGAGGAGGATTGGGGGGTTGGGGGAAAGGGAGAAGGAGGGGATATCATGCAGGACCTTGTAGGACAGAGAAGGACTTTGCCTTGATTACTGATGACACTTTAACTCTTTATTCTTTTCTATCTGTTATGTCTTTGCTATGTAATTTGGCTACTCTTTCCTACTCCCTCAAGCCCCCAAAATAGCATTCAGTGGGTATAATAATTTATCAAATACAGATAACAAATACTACTAGCTACCAGCATGCAAAACCTATTGGACATGGCCATCAAAAGGTGAGAATGCATCATCAAAGCCTCCTAGATGAGACTTACACTAAATCAGCCCATTTCTAAATTCAATAATTCTTTTCTAAAAAAATCATTATTCCCTGAAATACTGGAGTAATACAATAGAAGCTCTCTCTTCTACAATTAATCAGTGCTTGAAATCATTGAAGGTGTGGGTATAGCAGAGACTAGACATCATGACCACTCAGTCTGTTGTGAGTAGTCATGCATTTTATAGAAAGAATGAGGGGAGCCTGCTGATCTCATCATGTGGATTACTTAAGAGAACTTCTATCTAACAGAATGTCTGGGCAAGATGGTAACAGGAGGCAGGTGTCTCCTGCCCCCAGTTTCCTATAAAATAAAGGAACACAAAAATTAGAGAGAAACCTGTATCTGAGCTAGAAACCAGGAAAAATGCCATCCTGCCTCCCCAGAACATTGAGGAATTTCTGCTAGATACTGTCAAGATGGAGCAGGAGCAAAGAAGGGCTAGCAACCTCTTATGGAGAAACAAGTGTTCTGGCAACAAATGCAGGCAACACCAGCAAAACACACAAGAGGGCAAGAGCAGCACACACAGAACTGCTACGGCATTGGTCAAGGCCCACACTCAAGGGCCTCTCTCAGAGCCTTGGGCCTGAATTATTCCACCCAGGCCAGGAAGTCTGGCAGAGGGGATAGCACAAAAGGGCATGGGCAGCCCCCAAATAAATTCAATCAACCTAAAATGTTCCTTTGTTCCTTTACTTGGATAGACAGACACTCAGTTGTCTGTGTAAGAATCCGTCCCTCATGAGATTATGGTGATGGTTGCAAAACTCTGTTCATAGTAAGATTTAAAAAATCAACGTAACTATGGTACTAAAGTAAACTGTTACTTTAAAAGGAATTTCTAGGGGCACCTGGGTGGCTCAGTTGGTTGTGCATCTGACTTCGGTTCAGGTCATGATCTCGCGTTCACAGGTTCGAGTCCCACCTCTCAGGCTCTGTTCTGACAGCTCAGAACCTGGAGCCTGCTTCAGATTCTGTGCCTCCCTCTCTCTCTGCCCCTCCCCTGCTTGTGCTGTCTCTGTCTCTCTCTCAAAAAAATAAAAATAAAATGTTAAAAAAAAATTTTTTAAGGAATTTCTAAACCAGGAAAGACTGAATGGTACTTAAAACTTTGAATGCCAATTTAAACAGTCAAAGAGGAAAGGAACACCAAATTGAGAGCTATAGAAAATCAAATTAGTAAAGTAAAACTTAAATTCCTCAAGAACTCAGAGAAGTTAAAGAAGATAAAAATGAGGTAGGAAAATGTTAAAAGGACAGGATAGGGAAAGAGCACAGCATGTTAAAAGCCTGGGCTCAACAAAAAAAAGGTTAAAACTAATAAATTCATTAAAGTTGCAGGATACAAAACCAACATGCCAACATCAGCTATATTTCTATACACTAACAATGAACAATCCCAAAGCATATTAAGGAAAGAATCCCATTTATAATACCATCAAAAAGAATGAAATACTTAGGAATGAACTAAACCTAAACAGTCAAGGAGGTTACAGACTTATAAGCTGAAAATGGTAACACAATTCTGAAGGAAATTAAAGACACAAATAAATGGAAAGACATCCTATGTATGTGGGCTGGAAGATTTAATATTGTCTTCCAATAGATTTTTACATGGGAAAGTCAATATTACCCAAAGCAATCTACAGATTCAATGCAATTCCCATCAAAATCCCAGTAAAACAGAAAAATTTATCCTAAAATTCCTAAATATTCTCAAGAGACTCTGAATAGCCAACACAATCTTCAAAAAGAACAAAGTTAAGGGCACCTGGGTGGCTCAGTTGGTTAAATGTCTGACTTCAGCTAATGTCATGATTTTGCAGTTCATGAGTTGGAGCCCCACATCGGGCTCTGTGCTGACAGCTCAGAGCCTGGAGCCTGCTTTGGATTCTGTGTCTCCCTCTCTCTCTGCCCCGCCCCTGCTCACACTCTGTCTCTCTCAGTCTCTCAAATATAAAAAAAAATAAACGTTGAAAAAAATTAAAAAGAACAAAGTTGGAGCTCTCACACCTTCTGATTTCAAAGCTACTATAAAACTATGGTTAATAGAAACAGTGTGGTACTGGCATAAAGAAGATACAGAAACTGGTGAAATAGACTAGAGAGCCCAGAAATAAACTCACATATACAGTCAAAGAATTTTTCAACAAGGGTGTCAAGACAATTCAAGGGGAAAATGACAGACTTTCAACAAATGGTGTTGAGAAACTGGTATCCACAAATCCACAAGAAAAAAAAAAAAAAGAGTGGTGCCTGGGTGGCCCAGTCAGTTAAGCATCCATCCATCTCAGCTCAGGTCTTAATCTCAGGATCCAGAGTTCAAGCCCTGCGTTGGGCTCTGTGCTAGGCGTGGAGGCTATTTAAAAAAAGAGGGAGGGGGAGGGGGGAGGGGGAGCCTGGGTGGCTCAGTGGATTGAGCATCTGACTTAGGCTCAGGTCATGATCTTGAGGTTTTTGAATTCAAGCCCCACATCAGGCTCTCCGCTATCTTCTCTCTGCCCCTTCCCTGCTCTCTCTTTGTCTTTCTCTCTCTCAAAAACAAATAAACAAAAAAATTTTTCTTGAAAAAGGAAGAAAGAAAGAAAATGGAGACCCTTACCTTACAACATACATAAAAATTAACTCAAAATGGAACAAAGATCTAAACATAAGAGCTCAATCATAAAACTTTCAGAAGAAATCATATGGGAAAAGCTTCATGAAAGTGACTTTGGCATCAGGATCTTGGGAATGACACCAAATGCACATAAGGAAATATAGATAAATGGAACTACATCAAAATTAAAGTTTTTTGCATCACATGACCCTATCAACAGAATGAAAAGGCAACCCTCAGAATGTGACAAAATATTTGTAAATCATATATCTGATTGAGTTAATATCCAGAATATATAAAGGAATCTTACAATTCAACAATAAAAAAACAAACAACCCTATTAAAAAATGGAAAAGGGACTTAAAAATACATCTCTCCAAAGAAGATATACAAATGACTAATAAGGCACATGAAAAGATCCTCTACATCATTAGCCTTTTGGGAAATGCAAATCAAAATAACAATGACATACTATTTCACACCCAGTGGCATGGCCATTAAGAAACAGCAACACTTGAGTGGCTCAGTTGGTTAAGCGTCTGACATTGGCTCAGGTCAAGCCCTGCATTGGGCTGTGCTGACAGCTCAGAGCCTGGAGTCTGCTTCAGAGCCTGTATCTCCCTCTCTCTCTGCCCCTGCCCCGCTCACGCTCTGCCTCTCTCTCTCTCTCAAAAATGAATAAATACTAAAATAAATATTTTTAAATAAAAAAAAGCAACAGAAACACTACATACACACACACACACACACACACACACATACATACACACATGCACACAGAAAATAACAAGTATTGGCAAGGATGTAGAAAAACTGGAACCCTTATGCCTTGTTGGTGGGAATGAAATGGTGTAGCTGTTGTGAAAAATTAAAGAAAAATTAAAGAAAAAAATTAAAGAAAAATTATCATTTGATCCAGCAACCCTACTTCTAGGTATTTACCAAAAAGAAGTGACAGTAAGGACTTGAACAGATATTTGTATATTTGTGTTCATAGCAGCATTATTCACAATAGTCAAAAGAGAAGCAAGCCAAGCGTCCATCAACAGATGAATGGACAAACATAATGTTGTATATATGTACAATGGAATATTAGTCAACCTTAAAGAGGAAACTCTGATACCTGCTACAACAAGGATGAAACTTGAAGACATTATGCTAAGTGAAATAAACCAGATACAGACATCATATGGTTCCACTTACAGGTGGTACATAAAGCAGTCTAATTCATAGAGACTGAAAGTGGAAAGGTGGCTGCCAGGGGCTAGGGAGGGAAGAGGAAGTTAGTATTTAATGAGTACAGAGATCAGTTGGAGAAAATGAAACAGTTGTGGAGATGGATGGTGGTGATGGTTGCACAAAGGAAATGTACTTAATACCACAGAACTGCACACTTAAACATAGTTAAAATGATTAATTTTACAGTATGTGTTTTTTACAACAGAAAAACAAAAAACAAAAAACAAGCCTTGGGCTTAGGGTCGGCAGTCCCTTTACCCACAATAGATAACTCTGCGGCCTCAGGCAAGTTGCTTAACCTCTCTCAGATGTAAAGTGAGGTAATATCAGTACCTACTTCATAGGGCTGAGATAATTCCAGTAAAGAACTCACCACGTAAGCAGGAAAAGTCAGCTCCTAGTATTTTAAGATGACCCTGAGGGTGGCACAGCTGACTCCTGGGAGTCTGACCAGAAAAGGACTGTACATTTCTGAGTCACTATCGAGGGAAGGATGCTTTCATTCTTGTTTGGTATCTTACTGATTAAGATCCTTTGACCCTTGCCTCCTTCACCATTCAACCCTTCTAGGATTGAACTACATCCTGTATAATTTTTACCCAGCAAGCCTCAATGTTGCCTAAGGAGGCAACACATTCCTCAGAAAAATTAAGAACTGGCACCTTCATACCACAGCGGAAGATATGATCCAGTTTATAAAAAGCAACTCAGTGATGATTTCCAAGCTAAGCAAAGATTTCAGATCCTCTGTGTCCTCCACTCTACCTACAATGTCAACTTTATGGATTTGGCAGTGTTTTGTCAATCTTAAAGTGTTATTTGGAGAAGTGCTGACTAGGTTTTGGACCTTTAGAATAAAAGTAGTATCATCCTTAGAGGAGATTTGCATTTAACCATATGTGATGGCCAAGCTCTGGAAGGGGGTAGGGGGGTTGGAGGGGCAGGAAAATCTAATGGAAGTGGGTAATTCAAGGTCTGTGGAGGCCCATCCCCTCCCCAAATTCAATGGCTCTTTTAAGAAAGGTACTCTTGTCAAGGGAAGTGAGATGCAAACATCTGAAGGCACATGCTTTGTGCTTTCCCGATAGCTCCTAGAATCACATCCCAAATCATGTGGCCAAAGATCAAGACCCTAGGAAGGAAGGCTCTAGCACCATCATCTGCTCAGTCAGCTCAGAAAACAAGAAGCAAAGAGTTACTTAATAAACATTAAAATTGCTAACATGCACACTTCTGTTTCATTTATCAACCATGATGAAGACAGAAAAGTATCAAAGGAAAACAAAATACCAGAGAAAACACCTGGCAAGGAAGGAAAGAGAAAAAAGGAAGGGTTCATAGAAGACAGACATAAGGTCACAAGGAGACAGGTTCAGTAGGTATGAGGCAAGGTCTAATAAACTATCTCTGGTGAAGCCAGGCCCTAGTCAGGCTGCCACAGTCCTTTCCCTGTAGAGCTGACATTTCAAGCTAAGAGCTTCCAGGGAGGGTAACAGCAATGTTGCAGTAAAATATGCCACTCGCCATCATAACCTGTCTCCTTCTCTACCAATCGGGAAAACAAGGCTTTCCTGTATTCCCACAACCTTGTCTCCTTCACCCTTAGAGTGAGATGAATGGAGATTCATGTCCTAACCCTAAAATCCTATAAATGTGACCTTATTTGGAAGAAGAGTCTTTACACTGTAATTAAGTTAAAGATCTCAAAATCAGATCATCCTGGATGATAGGTAGGCCCTAAATCCAGTGACAAGTGTCCTGAGACAAAGGCACTTAGAGGAGAGACACAAAAGAGAAGGTCATGTGAAGACAGGAGCAGAGATTGGAGTGATGCAACCAGAAGCAAAGGAGCCACCAGAAGCTGCGAGAGGCAAGGAAGGATCCTCCGCTTGAGACTTTAGAGTGAGGAAGTGTGGCCCTGTCGACATCTCAATCTCAGGCCTGGCCTCCAGAACTATGAGAAGGTAAATCTCTGCTGTGGTCATTTGTCACAGCAGCCCTAAAAAAATAATATGACCCCAAGCATGGGAGAAAGAAAGACAAACACTATGCTGTACTCCTTCATGAGCACTATCAAAAATCTTCCTTCCGGGCAATCTTCACTTACGTAGTCTAGCAAGGAAATTCCATGTTCATTGGTATTGTGCTTTCCAGGTGGACTTGGACCTTCGCTTCGCCTACGTCCCAGGGACCTCCCAGGGGAAAGAAACTCCACACACTAGAACAGTTCAGTCCTGCCAGGCACCTAGCCCACCACATCTCACCTGCACTCTGATCCTTACAGAAGACACAGATGGGGAGAGGGGGGCGGGGTATGCAATTCTGCTTTGAAACCAATTCAAAAGAAAATAAGATTGTCCCGTCTATATTGGCTCAAAAGATAAAAGACCACAATGGAGGATGTTCTAAGAACCAGCTTGGGGAGTTTCTAAAGGAATGTGAAACAAAGGAATTTCCCAGCGGACTATGGGGCAGGGACAAATGCCACTGCACCAGCCCTCCTTCCTCCTCACCTGCTGTGTCTTGTATTTCTCTTCATTTACTTTTTCCCTATGTCTTGTATACTCTGAATATATGAAAGGACCGACACACGCAATGTGGAAACCAAAAAATTGTGACAGTCAAAACTGATGCAGTAGCTACACCTAAACTTTTTGCTGAAACCACTTCCAGGATTTGACAGTGGTGAGAGTTCACTAAAGTCTTGCCTGTTCAGGGCCCATACCTGTTCTGCTCATCATAATTTAAGCAACATTTGCCCTCATGAATAAGGCCTCAAAATATGTTTGTTGAATGGTCAGTCTGTACCATAGGTGAAATATCAAAATGGTAAATTTTATGTTATGCATATTTTACCACAATAAAACAATTTACAGCCACAACGAGATACCACTTGACATCTAGGCTATTATCAAAAAGTAAAATCAAAGAACAAGTGTCGGCGAGGATGTAGAATCATAAGAACCACCATGCCTTACTAGTGGGGATGTAAAATTGTTCCGCCGCTATGGAAAACAGCTTGGAGGTTTCTCAGAAAGCTAAACATAGAATTACCATCTGACCTAGCAATTCCACTCCTGGGTATGTATTCAAAATAAATGAAAAAGAATTTTGTTTTTCAAACAAAAACACGTACACAAATCTTCACAGCTACATTATTCACAATAGCCAAAGGTGGAAAACAACCTAAATATCCATCAATGGATGAACAGATTAACAAACTGTGATATAACTATACAATGGAACATTATTCAAGCATAAAAAGGGACAGACTACTAATACATACTACAACATGAATGAACCACAAAAATATGCTCAGTGAAAGAAGCCAGTCACAAAAGACAATCGGATATTGTATGATTCCATTTACATGAAATATCCAGAATACATAAATCCATAGAGACAGAAATCACATTGGTGGCTTCCAGTGGCTGGGGAAGAAGGAATGGGGAGTAACTGCCTAATGGGTACACGTTCCCTTTTACGGTGATGTGAAAATATTTTGGAACTAGACAGAGGTGTAGGTGCACAACACTGGGAGTGTACCAGATGCAAATTATTTAATTAATCATTAATTAAATGATTAAATGTGGGACGCCTGGGTGGCTCAGTCAGTTAAGCATCCAACTCTTAGTTTCAGCTCAGGTCATGATCTCAAAGTTCGTGAGTTCGTGCCCTGCATCGGGCTCTGCGCTGACAGTGTGGAGCCTGCTTGGGATTCTCTCTCTCCCTTTCTCTCTGCCCCTCCCCTGTACACGTGTTCACTCTCTTTCTCAAAATAAATAAACTTAAAAAATTTTTAAATGATTATGTTATATGAATTTCACTCCAATTAAAAAAGAATAAAAAGAAAAATGTGAAATAAATCCAACTTTGCCATTTAACCACAGAATTCAAAGTAAAGAATACATACAGGGGCGCCTGGATGGCTCAGTCGGTTGAGCGTCTGACTTTGACTCAGGTCATGATCTTGCCGTTCCCGAGTTAGGACCCCGCGTCGGGCTCTGTGCTGACAGCTCAGAGCCTATAGCCTGTTTCAGATTTTGTGTCTCCCTCTCGCTCTCTGCCCCTCCCTACTCATGCTCTGTCTCGCTCTCTCTCAAAAATAATAAACATTAAAAAAATTTAAAGAAAAAAAAGAATACATATAAAACATCTGTTTTAATGACTGAAGTAATCATCAGGGTTTCTCAACCTGAGCACTCTTGGCTTTGGGCTGGATAAATAATTTGTCATGAGGGGCTGTTCTGTCGACTGCAGGAGGTTCGGAAGCATCCCTGGCCTCTACCCATCTGATGCCAGTACCACACACACACACACCACTTGCCAAATTGTGACAACCTAAAATGTCTCCAGATATTGCCAAATGTCCCTTGGCAGGCAAAATAGCCCCCGCTTAAGAAACACTGGTCTAAATGGAAAAAGGGCTCTCCCAGCAATTACTAAGAATTTGTTCTTTTTCAATCCCCTGTCAACCTGCCAGTGTGACTCACTATTTCCTGCCAACCCTACCAGCCACAAATGACCTATCTATGAACTTCTGGCACCTGATTATAATGTCCTTTCTTCTAATCCCAAGTTCCCCCAAACCACTCACAAGTGCCCCAGATATGCTGCTTTCTGTCTGCCAGGCCAGAGATTATCCAGTACCCTCGACAGGTTCCCAGTGTATGGCTCTGGCCTCAATGAGCACCCCTGAGACAGAAGGGCACCCTGAAGGTTCAGGTCAGGGAAAAAGCAAACCTACCAGTTTTACAAGTAGGATAGAACCTTCCTGCATCCAGGCCCTCATCCTCCAATCTCGGTAGTTAATTAAAGAACAATGAAAGTCCCACCCATCATCCCATCCCCCAAACAGGGTGACAGGTGAAATGAGGCTGACAGGTGAAATGAGAAGCTAAAAGCCCCTAACCCTAGGAGATATGATTAAATTTTCAAGAAGTTCAATTATCTCTAGCTTTGGAGAACACAATCAATTTAGGCCTAGTTGTTCTGACACTAATCTTTCAGAAAGCCCCAAACCCTGAGAGGAGAATTGGATTCTAATTCCATCTGAACCTATGTAGCTTTGGACAGGTCACTGAATCCTCTGGGCACAGTTTCTCCTTTGCAAAATGTATGAGTAAGGTTGTTTGAATTCTAAGGGTTTTTGTTTTTTGTTTTTTAATGTTTAGTTATTTTTGAGAGAAAGAGAGACACTGAACCTGAAGCAGGCTCCAGACTCCGAGCTGTCAGCACAGAGCCTGACATGGGGCTCGAATTCACGAACCTCGAGTGGCTCATGACCTGAGCCAAAGTCGGATGCTGAACCGACTGAGCCACCCAGGCACCCTGAATTCTAGGTTTAATGCATTAATTCAATACCTACTTACTAAGTATCTACATATTAAAAGCACATAAAAGATAGAAAGCTAACGACATCTTTTAGGGGCCCAAGTTGGGTCAGGGTGGGTGGAGAACAGCTTAGATGACAGAGAGATAAATAAATAGAGTATGATGGAACAAAAACTAAAGAGATATATGCCAGGCACTCAAGTGTATGAAAGAACAAATACTGGGAACAACTAAACACATGTAATATAAGTCAACAGATATTCCCAGGAGCACCCTTGATCTGTGCAGGAAGTGAAGTGAGGTGCTTGAAGTGTTAGGGGTATGGGGGAGGCAGCATTTAATGGAGATTTGTCAGCTAACTATTTTGGTTCCTGAATAGCTGGAAATATTCAAGATACCATTTCTAACTCACAGACTGAGCATTTTTGCTGACACAGACCTTTTTCCTTTATCTAGAGGCTGGCAAAGACTCAGGGAGAAGTGGTCCTTCATCACTCAGCAACCTCTGAGGTAATGGGCTCCCATAAGAGTTAATCATTAATCCAGTGCGACAAAAGAACCAAGTGGCAACCAACCTGACCAGGAGGGCTGAAAAGTTAAAGGTGAGCAGAAAGTCCCAGCAATTTGCAAAATACAAAAGGTAAGTACTGAGGTATCTCTATAGTGACCATGACAAGTCTTTTTTTTTTCCCTCAAAGCCAGGACCCAAAGGAGAATTTTTTTAATTGAAATATAAGTGCATATGTAAATAAAGAAAATGTAAGTAAAAAACAAGTTTATTCCTTTTAATAATAAGAGGAAACACAAAGCTGTCAAAAAAATGCCATAAACAACAACTTAGCTCCATAACCTGGCCAAAAGATACGTCATCCAAACTGCTCTGGCCTGCTTCTGCACCAGCCAACATTGCTTGCATCACCAGCCCTCTCATGCCAGATTTTTCTACACCTCACGAATCTCAGGGCAGGAGGTCAGGATTTTCCTTGCTCTCTTAATTCCAGATCGTTAGTGCTTCCACCTTCCACTCTCATGTAAAACTTCCTGCCCCTCTGGGCTCTTGCCACCGGGCCCCATGGCTTCCACTCTGCCTTTGCCTCTGTACCTCCAACCTTCTCCTCATTTCCCCAAATTCACTGAAGATTTGGCATCTTGGCTTCCTCTCTGCCATAACTCTTAAATTTTTTTTTTTTCAACGTTTATTTATTTTTTTTGGGACAGAGAGAGACAGAGCATGAACGGGGGAGGGGCAGAGAGAGAGGGAGACACAGAATCGGAAACAGGCTCCAGGCCCTGAGCCATCAGCCCAGAGCCCGACGCGGGGCTCGAACTCACGGACCGCGAGATCGTGACCTGGCTGAAGTCGGACGCTCAACCGACTGCGCCACCCAGGCGCCCCACTGCCATAACTCTTAACACCATCTTAGATGGTTTCAAAATCTACAAGGATGATTTACTCCTATACTTTAAATTTCTTCCCTACAGTGACCTTTGGTCGTTTCAAACACCTACATCCATGGCCACACCTTAGACCTTGTCAACACAAATCTTAAATGTCAGTTGTTTACTTTCTGACACACCTTCCAACCCTTCTGATCTCTCATGCCTTCACTCTGGTCTGATGTGTTCTTCAAACTTATCCATCCTCCAAGCTCTGACTCTTTCCATTTTCTCCCATCAAACAACCTGCTTTTTAGACAGTTTTCTCTCCCCATTCTTGCCCCATGGTTGACAATGTGGCCTGCTCCTTTTATTCTTCTGTACCCCTGGCCTCCCATCACATCTCCCCAACCCTGGATAATGTTAAATCCACCTACTCTGCTCCTAACCCCAGTCTCCTGAGTTCTACCAGAGAAAAATCACACAATCTTGCAGAACTATATGATTATCAATTCATGGTCTTCATCGTGGCCTAGGTCCTTTACTTGTCTTTGGATAGCTCCCAGTCCTATTCCTCTCAATGATTAACCCAAACCCTCAGGAGTCTCCTCAGCCCCACACTCATCACTACCCTCTGTGGATAACCTTGCCTCCTTATTCCAGAAAAGTGAGGGCATCTGCCATGACTACCTTCAAATTCCTATCTCCCCCACACAACCCCAGCCCTCCCACTACAAACTTAACTACATCCACACTGATTCATTTATGTCCTCCTGTCTCTGAGAGTGAAATTTCCTCCCCCTTTTCCAATGACCAGCCTTGATCCCATTCATTCATTCACCAATTTAATCAACAAATATTTACTGAGCCTACCCTGTGACAGCCTGTGAACAAGGACACACTCATGAAGCTTACATTCTAAAGAAGGAAGAGAATAAAGAAATAAATAAATTACAGACCATATAGAAGAAGGGAAAAGGAATAAAGAGCTGAGGGAATGGAAGCTTACAATTTTTAATAGAATAGTCAGGGAATGACTCTCTGAGAAAGTGAAATTTAAACCAACAGGTAAGGGAGAGCAAATTTTGGGGTTACCTAGAAGAAGAGTATTGTAGGCAGAAGGAACAGTGAGTACAAAAACCCTGAGGCAGGGCCATGAATCTACCCTGCTTTAAGGAGCCATGAGGAGGCCAGGGTGAAGACAATGCAATAACCAAAGAGAAAAGTAATAAAATAGGAGACAGGAGAAGCAATTGTGGGCCAGAGCAGAGCACTTTCTAGGCCCATGTTAGGATTTGCAGTTTTACTTTCAGTGAGACGGGCAGTCACTGGATGGCTCTGAGCAGAAGAGTCACATGAAATGATCTGCATTTTGAAGGATCATTCTGGCTACTTCAGTGGAGTAGACTGAGGAGGCTCAGGGAGAAGTAGAGACCAATAAAGAAACAGCTTGTGCAATCCAGGCCAATGACAGCTTGACCCAGGGAGATAGCAGGTGAGGAAGTTAGAAGTGGTTGGGTTCAGGGATGTATTGTGAATGGCAACCAGGGTTTTCTTAGAAAGCAGATGACAGATAAGAGGTTTGGGGCCTGAGAATATGGAAGGACCCAGTTAGATCACTGGAGGAAATGTTTTTGACCTGAATAACTAATAGAATAGAGCCGCAATTCAAAAAACTGAAGACGTCATCTCCACCAGTCTCTCCTGGAACCTCATTCCAATAGGCAATTGCCCTTACTTTTGTTTTAATCTCTTTCTCTCTCCCCCTTTGCCTCCCGGTGCCTTCCTATTAGCCTATTAACATGCTCAAGGATCTCCCAATCTAGCTACCATACAATCTGCCCTTTTGTCTTCTTATTCACACTTCTTGAAGAAATAGCATAATCTTGGTGCACCCACCCATCAACTCACTATTCTTCTGAAACCACTCTTGTGGAGGTCAAGGCCATCCCACCATCCAATCCGGAGGACACTTGCCAGTCTTTATCCTAGCCGACCACTGTAGGGGCACCTAATCCTCTTATAGACTCCAGTTTTTTACCTCTGTAGGATCCCATGTATGCAAGACACTGCAATCCACTGATTCTCCTCAAACTTCTCTGGACATTCTCAGTCTCCTTCAAGGGCTTTCCTTACCAAGCTATTGCTTAAATCTTGCTAAACCTCAATTCCATTTTCAGCTTATTGGTCTTCTCACTCTCTACTTTTCAAACTTGAGCACAAGTATCTTCACATGGACAACTCCAAACAAATTTCATAATATTCAACTTGCCTAGGTACTCTCTCCTAAAAATGATTTGCCCAAGTTCCCCAAGGCCCTTATCCCACTTTACCAGAAATAAATAAACAAGCAAAATTTTTAAAAGGCACACCTTCACTCAATTCTCACTGTGGTACATCCCACAGAGTGTAAAAAAACACCAGAGCTCTGTGTATAAAATCCATAGGGTTTCCCATGTTTCTCTAACATATATATTTTTGTTAAGGATACAGCAGGGTGTTAGAAATGTGATGTACTAGTCCATGTTGGGATATTCTGAATCCAGGTATAGAGTGGTAGGAGTAAAGACAATTAAAAAAAATTTTTTTTAATGTTTATTTATTCTTGAGAGTGACAGAGACAGTGCCAGCAGGGGAGGGGGCAGGGAGAGACAGGGAGACATAGAATCCTGAGCAGGCTCCAGGATCCAAGCTGTCAGCACAGAGCCCGATGCAGAGCTTGAACTCACAAGCCTTGAGATCATGACCTGAGCCGAAGTTGGATGCTTAACCGACTGAGCCACCCAGGTGCCCCAGGAGTAAAGACAATTTCAACAGATCCCAAATTAGATGAGCAGAACCCCCAGCAGAACCTCAGCTGAGCTCCCAGCCAACCTACAGAATCATGAGAAATCATAAATCATTGTTGTTTTAAGTCACTGGATTGTAGGTAGTTTGTCACACATCCCAGAAAACCCAAACACACCCAAACACAATGCAAACTGATCATATTAAACTCATTATCTCCCTCATTAAACCTGTGTCTTCCCTCTTTCCACCATTCCTCTCTTCCTGAATAATACAGCTCAGCTAGTGCCACTTGTGTCTCATGTACCTAGGCACTCAAACTAGAAGCCTAGAATCATTCTTGATTCTATACCTCTCTTTCAACCTCTAATCCAATCAAGTACCAAGTCCTGACAATATGACCTAAATATGTCTGCCTTCTCCTCTGTCCTGTTACCATTCTGCCACTTAGACCCTCACTGCCTTTAACCTGGATCATGGCAACAGCCTCCCAGATGCCCTATACTCAGCTTCTCCACGTCATCCTCCACAAATCCAACTAAACTACAAATCTGATCACGATATCCCCTCTTAAAACACTGACTGGTTGACGCACCTGGGTGGCTCAGTTAGTTAAGCATCCAACTTTGGCTCAGGTCATGATTTCATCATTTGTGGGTTTGAGCCCCACGTCGGGCTCTGTGTTCAGAGCTTGGAGCTTGCTTCAGAATCTGTGTCTCCTCTCTCTCTCTCTGCCCCTCCCCCACTTGTGCGTGCGCTCTCTCTCTCTCTCTCTCTCTCTCTCAAAAATAAATAGACATCAAAAAATTTTTTTTCAATTTGACTGGCTTCCCTACTGCTCAAAAATAAACTTCAGACACACAGAGTCCTGTCATCTAGGCCCTATCTTTCTCCTCAGGCCTTTCCAAGTATGACTTTAGACAAAAATCATAAAGGAAAAGATCGACATACTTGATTGCACAAGAATTAAAAATATTTACAAAGGGGCACCTGGGTGGCTCAGTTAGTTCAGCACCAGACTCCTGATTTTGGCGTGGGTCATGATCTCACAGTCATGAGATCAAGCCCCACATCGCACTCTGCACTGAGTTTGGAGCCTGCTTGGGATTCTCTCTGCCTCTCCCTCTGCCTCTCCCCTGCTTGCACATGCATGTGCTCACTCTCTCTCAAAATAAATAAATTAATATATAAATGAATAATTAAATCTACAAAATCCCACTTTAACAGAAAGTAAATGACAAAATGGAAAAAAAGGCTGCGATGTATACATGTATGAAAGGATTAACATCTTAAATATGTAAAGAACTGTAAATTGTTAAGATGAACACTCTAACAGGAATATGAGCAAAGAAACATAAACAAAAAAATCACCACAGAAAAATATAAAAGACAGATAAAAAGACATACACACAGATGGAAAGAAAGAAAACATGTCCAACCTCATAAAGAAGATACTTCTTATGGGAGTACGTATTGATTTAATCTTTCTGGAGGCTGTTTTATTATATGTATCAAAAGTTAAAATATGCGTATCTTTTAATCCAGCCATTTCACATTTAGAAATTTATCCTAAGGAAGTAATAGAACAAGTGCCCAAAGGCTTGAAAAATACTCATTGTGGTTGTTTTGTAATAGCTATAAATAACTTCTAAATCTCTAATGTAGATTGGCTAAATAAATCACAACACATTCACATGATGAACTAAAATGGATGATGCAGACATTTAACACAAAAAAACAGGATATACTACTAAATGAGAAAGCAGATTATAGGGGATAATGTGAAATATATTCTTAATTTTATAAAAATACACAGGTCTTGGGGCGCCTGGGTGGCGCAGTCGGTTAAGCGTCCGACTTCAGCCAGGTCACGATCTCGCGGTCTGGGAGTTCGAGCCCCGCGTCGGGCTCTGGGCTGATGGCTCAGAGCCTGGAGCCTGTTTCCGATTCTGTGTCTCCCTCTCTCTGCCCCTCCCCCGTTCATGCTCTGTCTCTCTCTGTCCCAAAAATAAATAAACGTTGAAAAAAAAAAATTAAAAAATAAATAAATAAAAAAATAAAAATACACAGGTCTGGAAGGCACACACCAAAATGTTAACAATGGTGATCTTTAGGGTTATAGGTAGTATTTTCTGTCTTAGTCTGACTTTATCTTCTAACTATTCTCTTTATGGATTAACATGTGTTAAAAACATTTTAAGACTTCATGATAGCTTTCTTCCATATCAACCACAGATTATATATGGAACTTGTGTTCATTTCATTGTTTCAAGTCTTCCAGCCCCCAACAGCAAATACTAGTTGAGTCTCCAGTAGGACCCTTACTGAGACACAAACATATAGCACTGAACAGTGAATTATAATCCTGGAAACTTTTCTACGGTTTCAAGTACATGGAAACTGAATGACTGGAATAATGTTATAATGGTGCCTAGAACGTTGCCTTACATTGGAAGTGTGGAGAAGGGATTTCTGTGCATGAGGAGGGCAGGTGGGAGAGAGGAGAAGAAAGGATAGAAAGTGAGAAGGAAAATGGAAATAGGTTAAATCCCTATGGCATTGATACTCAACGATACTCATTTTCAGACAAATGCTTATAAGCACATTTAATTAATAAGAAATATCAAGTGGTAACTCGTCATCTCTTCAGAACTCAACCTTTCTGGAACACAAGGCACAAAAAACTAATTTCTGTGCCAACAGGAGACAAAGCCCATGGTCAGCAGCTCATGTCCCTTAATCACAGACAAGACCCTCAAATTCTCACTAACAGCCTCTTCATTGTTGCACATGGTTCTAGAATAGGCTTAGTCATCTAGTTTCCAAGTCCATAGCAGATTAAAAGCGGCAAATTAGAGAAACACTAATTCAGGAAGGCACGCAGATAGCAGTGAGAGGTAACAAGGGACAGTCTCATAAGAAAGAAACCAGAAACATGAAATTCACAAACATGAAATTCAAAAAGCAGTGCAAGTTTATTCAGGAGCAAACTGCCTAACCCCCATCAAGCAAAGATCCTAAGACATCTAGTAACAATGTATTTGAGAAATAAAGGATGGTGAGATGTTATTCTTGGAAAGAAACTTCATCATCATCTCGTTTTACAGAACAAGGAACATGATAGGCAGGGTGGGGAAGCAAGTGTCCAGAGTAAGGCATAGGGGTCACCAGACAGGCTCTGATCAGGCATATTTTCTACCTATATCATGCTGCCTCTGTGACATATAATCTAGAAGACAGGAAATATATAATGTGTTTCAGAAAAAGTCCTATCCAGGGATGTCTGGGTGACTCAGTCAGTTAAGTGTCTGACTTTGGCTCAGGTCATGATTTCATGGTTTAGGAGTTTGAGACCCGCGTTCGGCTCTTTGCTGTCAGCACAAAGCCTGCTTCAGATCCTCTGTCCCCCTCTCTCTCTGTCCCTCCCCCACTCACTCTCTCTCAAAAATAATAAACATTAACAAAAAGAAAAAAGAAAAAGTCCTATACAAAATAGTACATTTCCAAAATCAATAAACCCTCAGGGGTCAGGAAACCGGTCTTCCGATGGTGACTTATCTTGAATGGGCTTTCCAAATGACCAGGCCACTTTCCTATTTTATCCTTTGTTAGTTCTTCTCTTCATAGACTTAAGGAAAATTCTCCCTGTCCTTCCTTACTCTCTTTAAAAATCCCAATTCAACTCCCACCCCACAGCATTCGATAGAAAATAAAAGCCATGAGGCAAGAACTCCTTCAACCTGTCAGACCTTACCAATTTCTTATCTTCTGTATCCATTCTTTCTCCAGTTCCTTCCAAGTCAGTGAATGGAATGCCCTTTCTCTTGTTCAAAGTCCTCTCCTGCACCTGAGTTGAGGATTCTATCCATGACCTGTCACCATGTTCTCAGTCCTATTCTATCAATAATCCCCCCTATACTATATTTCCAACCTCTTTCTACTAGCTACTTTTCTGCTTAATGTGCTCAAGACTCTGCCACCATTAAAAATAATAAATCCCTCCATGACTCAGCATCCAACTGACTTCCCATTCTCTCATTTCACTGCCTCCTGACTCCACTCCACTCTACCACTCCACTTAAACTGCTCTAACAAAGGTCATGAATAATCTTCATATTTCCAAATCCAATAAATATACTTCCATCCTTATCATGACCTTACTGATTGCTAACACCCCAAAGTATCCACACCCTCCTTCTTTTAAATCTACTTAGTATTCATTGCCATCACTTATTCTCTCCTGGTTCTATATCTATATCTCCAATCATTCTTCTGCCTCCTTCACCTGCTTACTCTTTCCTTCAACTGGCTTTCACTGAGTTCCTCAGAGGTGTCAGGCACCACACAGGGAACAGGGGATATACAAGGAACAAGTCAGTGAAGGTCTCTGTTTTCATGATGGTGATATTCTTGTGGAGGGAGATACACAACAAGCAAGAATCAACTGACACAGGCCAACTGGCAGAATAAAACATGATTGAGTTCCTTATATTGGATGGTGAAGGAAGGTCTCTCTGAGGTGAGTCTTAAGTGAGGTCTGAATGGCAAGAAGCAGCCAGCGATGGAAAGATCGGGAAGAAGAACATTCCAAGCATTAAAGACCTAAAGAGACCTCAAACTATAAAACTCCTAGAAGAAAACATGGGCAGCAATTTCTTTGACATTAGTCGTAGCAATATTTTTTCTCGATAGGTCTCCTAAGGCAAGGGAAACACAAGCAAAAATAAAGTATTGGGACTACACCAAAATAAAAAGCTTTTGCACAGTGAAAAACCTTTGTATTGTTTCATACAAAACAAAAAGACAGCCTACTAAATGAGAGAAGATATTTGCAAATGATATATCTGCTAAGGGGTTAATATCCAAAATATATAAATATCTTACATAACTCAACACCAAAAAACCACAAATAATCCAAGTAAAAAATGGGCAGAAGACTAGAATAGACATTTTTTCCAAAGACAACACACAGATGACCAAGAGACACAGGAAAAGATGGTAAAAAAAAAAAAAAAACTCAACAGCAAACATCACTAATCCTAACGCAAATCAAAACCATAATGAGATATCATTACACCTGTCAGAAAGGCTAGAATCAAAAAGACATGAAATAACAAATGTTGGCAAGGATAAGGAGAAAAAGAAACCTTTGTGCACTGTTAGTGGGAATGTAAATGGGTGCATGCACTGTGGAAAACAGTATGGAGGTTCCTCAAAAAAATTAAAAATAGAAATACCATGTAATGCAGTATTTCCACTATTGGGTACTTACCCAAAGAAAACAAAAATACTAATTCAAAAAGATATAAGCGTCCCATGTTTATTGCAACATTATTTACAATAGCCAAGATATGGAAGCAACCCAACTGTCCATCAACAAGTGAATGGATAAAGAAGATGTGATATGTGTGTGTGTATGTGTATATGTACATATATATATACGTGTGTATGTATATATATGTATACACACACACACACACACACACAAAATGGAGTATTACTCAGCCATAGAAAAAAATGAGATCTTGCCATTTGCAACACGGATGAACCTAGAGGGTATTATGCTAAGTGAAACAAGTCAGACAGAGAAAGGCAAATTTCACTCATATGGGGAATCTAGAAAACAAAACAAATGAACAAAGAAACACAAAAAAACACTCTTCAATACAGAGAGCAAGCTGGTGGCCGTTAGAAGGAAGGTGGGTGGGGTTGAAACAGATAAAGGGGATCAAAAGGTACAAACTTCCAGTTATAAAATAAACGAACAGCATAGGAAATATAGTCAATAATATTGTTATAACATTGTTGGGTGACAGATGGTGATTACACTCACCACCAGTGAGTGAGCACTGAGAAATGCACAAAATTGTTGAGTCACTATGTTGTACACCTGAAACTGTTAATTATACTTCAATAAAAATTAATTAATTTTAAAAATAGATTTTAATATATTTTTCTATCCAGGTATCTTTCTTCCTTCTCTCTTTCTCTTTCCTTCCTTATTTCATTCCTTCCTTTTGTATTTCCTTTGTTCTTTTCTTTTTTCCCTTCTTCCTTCATTTCTCCCTATCTTAAAAGAAAAGAAAAGAAAAGATTCCAGGCAAAGGGACCAGCCAAGCCTAAGATGCCAAAGAGGAAACGATGTTAAATGCTCAAAAAAATACAGGGGAATCACTGTTGCTAAAGAGTCACAGGTTGAGGTGAAGAGAGATACAAGTTCTTGCAGGGGTTTGCAGGTCAGAGTGAGGAGTTTGGATATCACTCCAGGTGTGCTCCTCTTCCTCCACCTCCCCACAGCCCGCTTCTCTCTTTTTCCACACAGTCTCCTTGTGAGATCTCATTCCATTTCACTTTACATTAATATCATGTGGTTATAGAACAACTCTCACCAAACTTTTCTCTAAAATCCAGGCCAGTCCTATCCACCAGTGTCCTAAACCATATCCACACTTGGATTTTCATTGGTGCTTCACGCTAAAAAGTCCTAAACCAAACTCATCCTCTTTCCCTCATACACTGTTCTTTCTTCATTCTGTTGACACCATTATCCACCCAGTCACTTAAGCCAGGATTCATCCCAGCTTCCTCTCACCTCCAACATCTAATTATGAACACTGATTTTTCTAGTTTAAAGGAAAGATATGGAAAAAGGTAAGTAGAAAAAGAATGGGATCTTTTGCCTCACTGATATTGACACATCCCAGTATGGCTCATACATAACCCAAGGTTAACAACCCATCTCAAGAAGGTTGTCTTAGTCCCAGCTACACAAGTCTAGCACTTCAGCCTAATCAACCCCATGTCACTGTCCCTCTCAAATGGTCTCAACAGAAACTAGAGAACTTAAAAATCATGTCTTCCAGTTAGAAGGTATCTTTGAGGTCATCCAGTGATCTCCATATTTATATAAGGAAAACCATAGTAGCAGAAGGGAACCCACATGTCCCAGATCACTGAGAAGGAGACTACACAATCTACTTTCCTTACTTTATACAGCTCTTTGTTCAGATGAGCTAAACCTAAAACCAGAACTTGAATATGCATAGACCTGGACATTATTCTATCATACCACCTTCAAATCACTTTAAAATTGCTGGCTGAGCCACTTATATGACCCATTTTATGTTATGAACATAACATTAATATTCTAAAACTATTATTTTAAAAGAGAAAGAAATACTTCATTTTCTGGGAAAGTTTATCTTATCCAAAGTAACTTTTTTCAAGTGAATTCTCATCATTGATCAGAGAGCCACCAAGATCTGATCTTTCAACAAGGTCACAGAACTCATAGGGCAAACCACCAGGAAAGGCTTAAGGACGAGTCCCCTTTTCACTACTCCTCTCTGAAAGCAGCAACAACAGGGAGAAATGAGTTCCTATCTATGTTCTAAGAGCTACATATAGTGACCAGTTTTAGGAACTACCTCTCTAGACTCAATTTATAACTGAGCTGCTAGTGCCATACCTACAAACCTTTTAAAAACAATATGCCCTCTGATAAACATAAAAGTCTCATATCCTCTCCCTCTCCCCAGCGCTTAAGACTACAATGTGCCTCTAAAGAGGGTATACCACCATTCCCCATACTATTTGAGGTCCCTCCTTTCCTACCTAGGCCTGGGGTTAGTATGTGCTTTTTCAGATTATGTATTCCTTTCCTATCTGTCCCCTGCTCCCATGCCCACTACCCTAAATGTAAATTGAGAATCACTGTCCTAATTTACCACAGGCCAACAACCACCACAAGCTAGAAAATTAATGCATGCTTTGCTTAAAGAGAAATTTTAGTAACTTCTGAGTTTTTGATACTTGACCTAATCTTCTCCATCTTTACAATATAGCACTGAAATCGTTTTAGAATTCTTTTATATAGTTAAGATACTTGTACTTTATATCTCTACTTTTGAGATTGATAGAATTAGTCATCCATAACTGAATTGAATCAGTAAAGAAATTTACACAATTTTCAGGAAGTCTGGAAGGTGTTCTATTTTGCTTTGAATTTTGTTATTTTTCAATTTTACCAAAAACCTAGATTTGAGAGCTCTTATCATTGTATTAAGGTCCCAAACATAGATCTGTTATATTATTGGAATAGGAACAGGGAGGTCTATATATCTCACATCTGTCTGGTCTGTAGTGCCTGCCCAGTGAATGTGATTTAGTACTGATTTACTGTATTATTTCTTCAGTTAATTTATTCTCCAGTACCCTCTGTTACAGTGTTCAAATTTAAGAGTCCTTAATTGGATACAAAATAAACCTAAGGTTTACACCTTGCCTCCTAAAAATTACCTAACACTAGAAAGTAGATACAAATGAAATAAATAGCAAAACACAACTTTGGGATTATGGGCCCAAACAGTCCACAAAGGCAGCAAGTATGACCAGCACCCACAGAACAGAAGGAGAGAGGGATCAAATGTGGTTAGCGCTGCGGTTAGGTGGGAGTAAGGTAGGTGAGCAGGGCAGAGCAGGGGGATCCCAGGTACAGGGAACACTACGAGGAAAGCACTGGAAAGAACTAAACCCATGATTCATGGGAGAGGAGGAGTGCACAGGCCTGAATGAAGCAGACAACCTATATTAGAGCCTAAGAATGTGAAGCTGGATAGGCAGCTGGGATCAGGTGTTCCTCAGGGGCAGAGAGGCAGAGGCCCTTCATACTAATCGCAACATGACAGGCTGGGGAAATTTTCCAACACACAGGTGGCTTTCAAGCATGAAAAAAAAAAAAAATCAAACCACAACATTCATCTGAGATTCTCTTTCTTATCTTTATTCCTCATCTGTATCTACCTACACAATATAGCATTTATTTAAATAGTTTGAGTCCCTGTATATAGTTAAGACACTCATACCTTACATTTCTACTTTTTAGATTAATAGTTATATATATATATATTACTAACATTAGTTACGTGTATATATATATATACACACATGCACACGCACATATATATATCTACACATACATATACATCTATATGTATATGTATATATATGTGTATATATATATATATATATATCCATGACTAACTTCACCAGCTTATTCACACAGCAAAGCAAATACTGCCTGATTAAAACAAAATTCATGCACTCAAATGTTAAGAGTTACCATTTGCAGACTGCTAACTATATGCTAGGCACTATGCTAAGTGCTTTACGTAATTTCATCTAATCCTTACAACCAACCACAATATTATCCGCATTTTATAAATGAGAAGCCTGGATGTTAGTTGCCCAACATCACAGGGACAGGTCCAGGATTCAGTCCAAGGGCTGCCTACCCCCAATTCCCATGCTTTTAAACCACCGCACATGGGTCTAACCTTGGAGGTCTTCTCCGGAGAAGAACATCACAGTGCTCCCGTTATTCTGGGGGACAGGGAAGGAAAGACAGTACTGGATAGCAGGTTTTCCCCAATCATTACTGAGTTACTCCTTCTGGTCAAACCAAGATTATTCCATAGCTGAAAAGCCAGTTGGAATTATTTCTCCCAACACTGCCCACTCTCCACCACCAAGAGGCCCAGGCTTCTAAAACTAGAGGACAAAGGTCTGAGGAGAAGGACTAGGCAAGTGGAAATTAAACAAATCTAACAAACTGGTAAGATAATCAGCACTTCCTGAACAAACAAGATTTCATGAGCAGGGAAAATGATGACTTGAGGGTCCTAGCAGGAGACCTGCCCCCTCTGTAAATGCTGCTCAACCCTCAGTCCTCCAGGAGGGGACCAGCTGACAAGGCCTGAGTCCTCTCCTTTTTTTTTTTTTTTCTTGTTTCTGAAGGGTAATAAAGTCTCCGTTTTGTTCTCAAATTCATGCTCAGTAGCACAGGGACAACAATCTCTCTCTTACCCTAAAAGTCCCAGTACAATAGCTGTAAGCATCCTCAAAAACAGGCAGCAAGCAAAATTACATGGCATTATATTGCTTTCTCCAAGATTCAAGTCCTAGATGAAAGGCATCATTATTTAAGATCATTATAATTACAAATGATAATCTAACATCAATGCTATGCTATGCTAGGCCTTCTATAATAATAATGTACCATAAACTCTTGCATCCAATAAATAATCTCTCAGCTCCTCAGAAATCATAAATAACAAAGCTTCAATTGGCATTGCCATCCACTGTCTGCCAAGGTTAACTCAGGACCCAAGGAGAAAACTGACCATGGTGTTCAAGCTGATTCACTCACAGCAGCCCTCGAATGAAGCTCCAGATTTGCACTCTTTCAACTTTGTTCCAACTTGAAGAACTTGCCCTCTGCCAGGGTGGAAGTCTCGTTCATAAGAAGGACTCCTCTTTCCTAACAATTGTTCATAACTCAAAAGAAGAACTGAGATTGTTTGAAGTATATATAATACACTAAAAATAAAGATAGCAAACTGGTAATAATAAAGATACCAGAGGGGGGAAGGAGGCACAAAATACTGCAGCCAGTATTGCTGAGTGATTCAAAATCACATGGAATAAAAAGGCTTTTTTGCTTTGGTTATAAGCACAGAACATATGATTTATTTATGTAGGCAATTTTGTTCCTCAAAAGAAACCAAAAATGTTGCAATACTTACTTCAACTTTACTAAGAATATAACATATGCAAACGTGCAGAACTAGATGTGTTCCCTAAATAAAACAAGGTTACTCGAAGAAGGGGTTCCAGAGAAGACTCACAGTTAAGAACAATCCAGCTTCACAAAATCTTCCTAACCAATTCAGTCCTCACTGATCTCTTTCCCCTCAACACCTCCAGAATTTAGAGACTATGCCACCCACCCTATTGTCTTATGGGGCGTTTTTGTTTCTTGTGTGTTGGTCACATTATGTCAACAAAGAGGGCAGGAGCCAAATCTTCCGTTATTTTTCTATATGTCACAGCATCTTAGAGCTGAAAATACCATAGATGCTCAATAAACCTTGCTACTCCTGGCTGGCAGGGCAAGCTGTCTCATGCACTCTACATTATACCTACATCTTCTCAGAGGAAGAGGATGTTTATTATAAATGAGGAACCAGTGTCTCCTGTCGGTTAAATTACTTCCCCAAAGCCATACTGGCAAACAGAAGTCAAACAACTTGAACCCACTATCCCTAATTCCAAGTGCTAGACTCTTCCTGAAAATTCTTCCTTGTACAAAGGATTATCTACATCTTCTCTCACAACATTCTGATTTTTAATGACCCTTCCCAACTGAACCTCCCTGTGAGCAATTCAAGTCAGAAAATGCTTCCACAATATTTTGGGGTTGCTCAGATATGAGCAATGAGAACATTGGGAGAATTTTCTAAAACTCATAATCCATATTCAGTGATAGAGCCTACAAACCCTTGCCGTTCTACCTCCTTTAGTTTACTGGTTTATTTCTGGAAGGAGCTATTTTACACAGAAAATGACATAAAGATTTTTAACCATATTAGGTTAAGAAAGATTACTGCCTCACTGATCCTAAGAAAATGAATTTAAAAATTAAAGGATTTGCCTAAAGTCAGATTAGACCCTTCCAAGCCATCTCCGACTCCTCTCTCTTTCCCTACATTGGCCAACACATCACGTTGTGCCACCTTGGCACAACTGACATTTTGGGCTAGATAATTACTTGTTGTGGTGGGGAGGGAGAGCTGTTGGGTATGCTGTAGGATATTCAGCAATATCCTTAGCCTATACCCACTAGATGCCAGTATTACCTCCCACCTGTAACAATCAAAAATGTCTCCAGACATTATTAAATGTCACCCAGGATAATCGCTGTTGGGTGAGAACCACTGCTCAAGACCAGTGGTCTCCAAACAGAGGGCCACAAAACAATCCACTGGGGAAGAAAAAAATATATATGAGACTCTCTACTTATATTAATTTCCATCTTAGAAAATAAGATTTTATCTTTATTTACTAGATGGCCCAACACTAGTGCTGCCATCCAGTCTCTATATCAGTCACATGTCTCATATGAATCTGATGGAATAATGAGGACAGAGTGGAAGCTCCAAAGCACGGGCTGCACAGTTCATGTGCTTGGTTAAGTGGATTTACTGATTACATCTGTTTTAAGTGAATTAATCTTCATAAAGCAAACAAGGGGCAAAGATTCCTGCAAAGATATATTGGATTAAAGATAATAGGGGTGCCTGGGTGGCTCAGTCGGTTAAGCGTCCGACTTGGGCTCAGGTCATGATCTCACGGTCCATGAGTTCGAGCCCCGCGTCGGGCTCTGGGCTGATGGCTCAGAGCCTGGAGCCTGCTTCCGATTCTGTATCTCCCTCTCTCTCTGCCCCTCCCCTGTTCATGCTCTGTCTCTCTCTGTCTCAAAAATAAATAAACGTTGGGGCGCCTGGGTGGCTCAGTCAGTTAAGCGTCCGACTTCAGCTCAGGTCACGATCTCGCGGTCCTTGAGTTCAAGCCCCGCGTCGGGCTCTGGGCTGATGGCTCAGAGCCTGGAGCCTGCTTCCAATTCTGTCTCCCTCTCTCTCTCTCTGCCCCTCCCCTGTTCATGCTCTGTCTCTCTCTGTCTCAAAAATAAATAAACCTTAAAAAAAAAATTAAAAAAAATAAATAAACGTTAAAAAAAAAGATAACAGAAGCATACATGAACAACAAAAGAATGGTAGAGCCTCAATTCTATTTGTGGTATACTTAACTCTCCATCAGTCACATTACGATGTACAAACGGTCACAATCTAATATGACAAGAAGTTTACCAAAACCTATCTAGAGGACTTAAAAGACAGATTTGCATCTATGATCAAAAATGATGAATTTCATTTTAAGTATATACTGTGCCTTCAGATATTAGTTAATGATAGCAGGACATAAATAAATAAGCATGTATATAATGAAGGAATTAAATGTTTAACTGATAGTGCCATTCCATCCAAAGAGTTTACAGACTATTGCTCTAAACCAACACTGTCTAATAGAACTTTCTGTGATGATGAAATATCTTCTATCTGTGCTGTCCAAAATCATAGGCACTAGCCACATGTGGCTATTAAGCAACTGAAAAGTGGCTAGTGTGCCTGCAGAATTAAAGTTATATTTTAATTTAGATAATTTAAATTTAAACAGCCATATGGCTCTGGCTACTTTATTGGACAATGTAGCCCTGGACCACTAATAGATTATGCTATCTCAACACATAAAGCTCCCAGCAAGCAGTGCACTTCCCTAACTTTTGTCTTGGGCCATGTTATTCTGCCTAGAAAATTCTCTCAATCTTTTCCATCTAGTAATAAGTTCTTGTTTTTGAAGACATACCTCAACTATCCCCTTTCTTCAGCTTTTCCTGACTATTCCTGACCCCACAAAATTCATGGCTGCCTCTTATCTGTTCCCCCCCCCCCTTTTTACATCCTTCCATTATTGCACTTGGAGGTATCGGCTCACGTACCTCAAGTGCTATCACTGTGAATTCCTCAAGGCAGTCTTATTTCTCACTGGCTGACGCCCAGCACATAGTGAGGGCTCAGGAACAGTTACTGGATATGGCAATGAACGAACCCACCAAACCTTGACCTCCCCACTTATACTACAGTGCCCCTTCCACCACACCAAAAAATGGCTCCAGAAAAGCAGACTGAAGGCCACTCTTTGCTACTTCACAGTGCCAGATGCTACTTCAATAGACAATACCATTTCTATTATTATCACTGTTTGGCTCTTTCAGATGCAGATGTCACAGTTATTTCTTCAGCAGGCTTAGAAAGCATTTATCCTTGCAAGAGTACAAGATGAAGGTACATGGCGGTGTTAGTCCCCTTTCTGAGATGTCAACTTTCAAACATTGCAACAACTGCTCTGATGCCGTAATGTTTCGTATGTACTTTATGAATGTTTATCGAGCTGTCCCCATGTACTCTACATGCAGTTTTAGCTACTGAGGTACAAGTATATGTCTCCCCTCATCATCTCCCACTCAAAACCCATGTGAAACTGTTTCTCTTCATCATCTCTCATTAAATGAGTGTGACTTTGCTAGACCAAAAGAAAGGCTTTGACCATGCAACTAACTGCTTATTCTGGATTTCATTTCTGAATTCTAGATTTGGCTATATTTAGCAAAGCTATAACCGTCATCATGCCTGAAGCCAGGAAGAAGACACCATTCACAAACCACCCCCTGAAAATCTGCAGTTGCCACTAAAAAACCAGACTTCCCAGCAGGCAAAGACATCTGAAGTGGGAGGGATCAAACTGGTGTCTGCGTCAGAGAAGACCTCAGGTGCTTGTAACTAACTCTCTGCCTGGCACTAAAGCTCTCCATAACCTTATTTCCTCTTTTCTCTCCAACCTACCTTCTGCTCTGGTCAATCATCGTCATTATTTCCCCCCTCCACTCTCTTCTGTAACACTGGTCATCCCTCTCCCCCACCTACTTCTCCTTCAAGCTGCCTGCCTCTCACGGAACCTTCAGGACCATCCTTCTCCCAGACACTATCCCCTCCCTTGCCCCACAAATAGCACAGGGTTGAGGCACACAGGGTAGCAATGCATAATGGAGAGCTACTCAATGGTTACTCAAAAAACCCAGCAAGTGAAGAAAGTGAACAGCAAGGGAATAGCCAGGGAACAAATGAGGAATTTCCTTCTACCATTCTATGCCCTTCTTTCCTTGATTCTGGAAGGGAAACTTGTGCTAACCCAAATGATAACACTGGACTCTTCAGTATTCCTGAACTCATCATACTGTTTCACCACTCCACACTTGCATATGCTCCTCTTTCTGCGGGGAAGGCATTGGGCAACCCTCATCTGGACCATCTGCTGGGCAATTTCCATTCCTGTTCAAACCAGACATCATCTATAAACCCTCACCCTCAGGCCCTCTCTTTATCACCGCATAACATCTTTTTACCATCTAGTATGTACCAAGAACCATGCTAAGTGCTGGCCACTGATCTTGGGATTATTAGTTGGTCTGTGAGCACCTGAAGACCCAGGCCCACATCCTGTTCTTCTCAGTAGCTCTGGAACCTAATGCAGTGCCTACCACAAAGGCCTAACGAAAATTCACTAAATGAGTACATGTATGTATCACATCAATACCAACACAATAGAATTATGCTGCATATGCATGTGTATACACATACATACATACACGTATACATATGTTTGTTTTAGGTCGTTTCACACACACCTTTAAGCCTCACTACCTTGTGATGTTGGGAGGAGAAATCGTCAGCTTACTGGTATGGAAACTCACTTAGTAGTTCTTGTTAACTCTAGACCTGGATTCCTTTAGTATAAGTAAGGAAACTGCTCTGCAGGGGCACGTGACCCACCTTATACAGAACTGATGCAGTTCTGGAATGTGGTCTTGGACACAGTAGGTATTCGACAAACATGTACTGTTTAAAGCTTAGAACGTAAGGCCTCACATAGCTAAGGATGTATGACAAAGGCACTACTCTTCAGTCCTTCTCTGAGCACTGCTCCTATTTTCCCATGGAGCTTATTCTGGAAGCTTAAACCAAGTCTTTCCTTGACATCACATGCCCATTACCTTAGATATGATTAGGAAGTCATCATGGCATCTTTACTAAGGAAGCTAAAGAGAAAATATCTCCCTCTACACCCAGCCTAGAGATAGCCATATCCTTCTGAATTCATGGTGTAGAGGCTTCACTTCTCCCAAACAAGCCCTCAGTGACTAGTTAGTGAAAGCAGATGAACAGTGCTGATGCTGTTGATGGAGATGGCAGACCAGACGTTCTCCTTTATTACCACAGCAGCTCCTCCTCGGTGTTCCTGCATTCCTCACTATAAAGCAGAGACCAACACCCATATCAGAGAAACAGGGGTGATAGGTGGGATGTGGTGGGAAAAGAGTCTATGTTTAAAGCCCACCCTCCCCATACTGCCTGGCCACTGTCCTGGGCACTCGCACTTTTGTCCTTGGACAACTCTGGCTGGGACTGGTGGTTAGGGCAGCACCTGGACACTCAAAAAGGAAAGGGTACAGGAAGGAACATGGCTACCCAAAATATCTATTGACCCTTGACGGAGCTAGTGAGGCTTCTGCAGAAAAATATCTGACTCTGTCCACCCACAATAGGGAACGGGATGGCTGCAGATCGCTGTAGCCAAACTAGCCTTCACAATGCCCCTTCACTTCCCCTGAACTATATATAGGATGTAATGTTGCTGGCAAATAATGGCTGCCGCTCGTTGAACACCTGAAAAATGTTAAATAATTCATATACATCGCTTCATTTAATCTTCACAACCACTCCACAGGACAAGGGTTCTTGATCTTTTTCTTGCATCAGAATCTCTCCAGAAATCTGTTAAAGCCTCACACTCTTGGTTTATGGGGTGAGGCCTAATTCGCATTTCTAATAAGCTTCCAGATGATGCTGATGCTCCTGATCCAGGCTCTACACTTTGAGAACCACTGTCATAGGGAAACAGATTTGAGAGAGGCTTGAAAGTCTTATCCAAGGTTTCACAGCTAGTAAAGAACAGATGCAGAATTCGAACCTAGATCTGCCTGACTACACAGACACTGCTGGTAACCGTGCTGTACTGTATGTGTGAGTATCTGCCTTGTCTTCCCAAATTGTGACAGCTCCTTAAAAGCAGACATCACCCTTTAGAACTCCCCATATCCCTCTCAGAACCTAGCAGTGCCTTTTTACTTAGTGGACGCTACGTAAATACTTTGTATACTGACTGCTACATAGCTATATACTTCTAAGAACCACAAATGCAAAGTCTCAGTTAAAGAACATAAAAAGAACAATATCACCAGACCCAGTTTTACGTGAGACTCTCTCCTGCTGCTCTGAGTCTTTGTCCATGCTGTCTCCACACTTGGATAACTCCTACTCATTTGGTCAGTCACTTCCTGCAGAAAGCAATCCTTGGCTCTCTAAAACTGAGGGCCGCTGCACCCTAAGCTCATCTCCATAGCACATATCACTCTATTCTAACTGGCTGTTTTCCATCTCTCAAAGTAGTTTGTAAACTCTAGCATCTAGTTTCATGTCATACCTCCAGGGTCTAGCACAGTGCCTGGTACATTATAGACACTCCATAACTGCTTGTTGAATGAACAAATAAATGAATGCAGAGCTGCAAGCCCTAAGTTCCACTTAAAAATACCATAATGCGTGATGTGCAATTCTCAGGGATGAATTCCAGGGAAGAGGAGGACAGCCTAGATGACAAAGACCAATTTTCCTTTTATCTTCCCCATCATTCAGATTCTGAGAACAGGTACTGCTTAGGGTAGCCCCACGTACAAGGAGACAATATCCTAGCTGAACCAGATGCTCCCGGGCTATAAAGTCAGCAGAGGCCATTCAAAGAGAAGAAAAGAACTCTGTGCCCCTCATTCCTCCTGATTTCTCTCTCACACACTCCTTCTCCATTTCTCCATCCCACTGCAGTCAAGGGCTTTGGCACAGGGATGAAAGAGACAGATCAGACTCAAGGGTGCGGATCTGGCAGCGGGCACAGAAGCATCTCCCATCCTGCACCAAAGCCCACAAGGAAAGATCCAGAGGGACAGTGACTCAGGCCCCGGATTAAGTCCAGCTAGAGCAGTGCTGAGAATGGAAAAGAGCAACAATTTCACAAGGACATTAATTGTCAGATCTTTTTTTTTTTCTAAAGTGCTTTTAAAGTAAAGGCTTCCACCCTAACCCCAGAAAACTGGGCCCGGTTGAACCCAGTACTTGCACAAGCTGAGAGTCAAACACAGCTTTTTCCTCCTCCTAACCCACCCGCCCACAACACTCACCATGACAGGGATCTCCCAGGCCCAGGTTAGGACCCTTGCTTCAACCTTAGCTTGCAAAAAAGGCTCCACTCCAGCTAGTAAACTGTCCCCCCACAACCACCATGTTGCAGTAACAGTGGCATCCCCCTTCCCCAATCCCCTCTCAACCGATAACACAACCTACAGCAGGTTGGCCCCATTCAATTAGCTTGAATAGCTTCATGCCAAGGAAATCGCTGCTTTTATTAAAAATAAAAGCACACAAGGCAGGCAATGGGCTGTGAAAAGTATGAGTCTGGTGTAATTATGAAGGTCGAGGTTAAGGTTACCAAAAGAGACATGCAAAGATTTCCAGAAAGCCTGGAGGATAAAAAGCGTATATTTACATATCTATAGATACACAGATGAACACACATGTAGGGAATTTACACAGCAGATCTAAATAACATCTTCTCCAACAGAAGAAAAATAAAAATCAGATGTCACTCTCAAGTAATTCTTTTGGCTAAAAAATAAAAACTAAAACAGGAGGAAGAGGGGCCTAGTGGACTGGTTTCAAAATAACCACATTCATCTCGTGTAATTTCTGTTATCTTAGCTACATCCTGGGGACCTGATTACAGTTGGGTCAGGAAACAAAACTAGTCAAATTCACCAAGAGCCTTGGCTATCAGAAAAACATATTCCCATTCTTTGAAAATCCTCTCTTCCTCCAGAGCGTGCTCATGGGAGTGGGAAAGTTGGGTAGAAGGAGAAACCCCTCTCCCTTCTTAAAGGTACTCATCTCCACCCTTCAGCCCTCACATCAATATTTCAAGTTTAAGGAGGATGACAAGCCCAGCACCCTACATTTGATGTGAAGCTTTACACTTTCACACATACGTTTTCCCTCTGATCCTTGTAATTCAGTGAGGCAGACAAGAATTGGCTTGTCAATTTTTAAAAAATAATAAAAGGTCACTGAGGTAAACAATTTCCAGCAACGTCCTTCCACCCCATAAGCCCTGTCACTTCCAAACCTCAGTTTTAAATTTTTCAAGGACAATGATTCACTGAGCAAGGGAAGGGGGAAGGGGGAAGGGAGGGTCAACTCGTCAAAACCCATTCATACACTGAACAACTAGAAACCAGTCTTGCTGCATCAGCACAAGATTTTAATTCACGGCGCACTGAAAGAGTCCCACCATACCTTCCGCCAACACCTCGTCCACAGTGACCTGCTGTCGCCCAATGCCAAAGACCCTTCCGATGTAGCCACTGCCCAGGCCCGAGGTGCTGCCCCCACCTCCGCTGGAGCCAGAGCCCAGGCCAGAGCCGCCCTGCTCTCGCCGGGAGTCGAAAAACTTCTTCATCTTGAGAATAGGAAGCAGTAAAGCAAAATACCGAAGGTTTCTGGATTTTTTTTTTTTTTTTCTAAGAAAACAAGAGATCCAAGGATTTCTTCTCGGATTTCAGCTCGGAGAGGAGCCACCCGAATCCGGCCGTGGGGGTGGGGGCTGAGGGAGGATGCCAATAGGAATATGCGTGTCAATCGCGCCGCGGTCCCCTCCTCCTCAAGAGAGCGATTCGCGTAAGTTTAAACCTGTGATGACAGAAGAAGAGAGGATGAATCAGTAACACACTTACGAATTCAACCGCTGAGTCCTAGAGGGAGCAAAAGCCATCATCCCGGGGAAACGCTTCATGCATTTTCCTAGCGAGAAAAATTCTGGTGCTGAAATCCCGGCAGAGCGCCGGACCCCGTCCCCGCGGCTCGGAAAAAGGAAGGATCTGGCCGCCTCGGGCAGCGCCGACCCAGCCGATCACTGCCTTCCCCTCCTCCTCGGTCTCCCCGCCGCCCCGCGAGGCAGCATCCCGGCGGCACCCACTTGAGAAGGCTCGGCGGCTGGCGCCCAGCTACCAGTCCTGCAACATTGTCACGGCCGCGGGGCCGGCCTGCGACGCGGAGAGGAGGCGGCGCTGCAGCGAGAGCCGGGGCCGCTTTAGGCGCCCGCCCGCCCGCCAGCTGATCCCCGGAGCGCCCAGCGGAGACTGACCCGCCGCCCCTCCCCCGCGCGCGCTCCCGCCCGGCTCCATCCACCCAACCAGGAAGTGAACCGCCGCCGGAAGTGCCTCTCGGGACGGCGCGGCGAGGAGCCGAGGCCCTCCTATTGCTGCCGCCCGGTCGCGACAGACGAGAAGGAGTCGTGGGAGAGAAGGGGACCCAGGAGGGGGGTGTCTCAGTGTGTACAGAGTTTTGTAAAAGAACTTTTATCACCCGATCCGCAGTGCACCATGGGAAAGGTAGTTCGGCGCAAGCCACCGGCTGGACTACAACTCCCAGGATGCCCCTGACGGAGCGAGCAAAGCGGCTGCGGTGGCCTCCTTGGCCTCGAAGGTGGTTAGTGGGGTGGTGCATTTGTGGGGATTCGGTTATTTAAACATATCCGGTAGAGAAACCGCCAAGGACTAGGAAACTGCTGTATGTTCCACCCTTTTGAAGCCATCTTATTTGCGGTTTGACCTCCCTGCACAAGGGATTCTGGGGGTTGTTGTTTCCAAACGGATCGAGAGGCTGACACCTGAAGGACGCGGCTTAACCGCTTAGCCTCTGGCCGGTCCTGCGGGGCTTACCGACGTCACCTGGGCAGAAGGTGGAAGACGAGGGGTAATCGGGAGAATTTTGCTGGCAATTGGTCCGAGGCCACAGTCGAACGCCAACTCTGAGTAGAACCTGTGCCCTTCCGCCGCCAACCTCAAAAAGCCGTTTTTGCTCCCAGATGTTGTTGAGAACCGCTCGGCGGTCAGCTCTGAGCTAGGCGCAGTGAGAGCGCTTAATAAGACGGTGTCTCGGTTGGGAATCTACAGGCAGGACTCAAACCGAGAAACTTAAACGTTGTGTTCAGGGCAGAGTCTAGGGTACCAGCAGATCCAAGCCGTTGGCTGTGACCCCAAACTGGGGCTGGCTCGTCTGCCGACAGTGACCCTCAGTTCTTCCACGTTTGCTGATACTGTGGGTGGGCCTTACCTTCACATATCCCCTCACACAAGAACCCAAGACTGATCTGTTGTTATTTCTTTTTCACTCAAGATTCCCTCCTTCCTTGATGCTGATTTTTACCCTGATACCGCCTGAGTGCCAAAGTCCACTTGGCGGACAATGTGATTTTCATCTGCCAAATGCAGAAGACTTGGAAGGCCAGTTACTACCCTTCTACATCCCTAGATTTCCTGATGGACGGTGCTTAAGGTAGTTCCAAATCCTTGCTCCCTCCCCATCCATGATTTTTCTAACTACCCGAATATAGGTTCTTTCTCACCTCCACTTGCTCTCCCTAATTCTCCGACCGCGTTCTTGACTTGTACTTCGTCCCAGAATTTTTCAACAAGCATTTAAGGAGAGGAGAAAAGGGTACTCTGGGGGGGAGTGGAGGCCGGGGGCGGGGATGGTTCTTGTTTTCTCTAACCTGAATATTGAACTGTGCTGTGACTGGGTTGGCAGCAGCGTTGCTGTGCTTTCTCTTTTCCTTCTTCCTCTCCTCCTCCTCCTCCCCCCCTCCTCCTCTTCCTCCTCCTCCTCCTCCCCTTTTCAAGTAGTGCCTTTGCAGTTAAGCTTCCTGTGTAGAGACAGCATTTCTTCTTCCAGAGGGAGTCAATGTTGTCACCTCAGTTCACAAATTCATGCAGCCACCTCCAGGGTGGAATGCAGCACCTGCTAAAACATTCCCTGAAAGGAAGCCCAGGGAGCATTTCTCTGCACTTGCCTTAAAAGGCTAGATTTTGTCTTAAGGAAGTTTGGAATAGACCTTAAAATAGATGGGAAATCTCATTTGGAATTAGATTCATTGACCTCCATCTTTCTCTACATCTATTGATCTTGACTGACTAAGTTTATTTATTTATTTTGAGAGAATGAGTGAGTGTGAGGGCTCTGGAGCAGGGGAGGGGCAGAGAGATGAGAGAGAGAGATAATATTCCAAGCAGGCTCCAAGCCCAGTGTGGAGCCCAACGTGGGGCTTTATCTCACTACCGTGAGATCATGACCTGAGCCAAAATCAAGAGTCAGTTGCCCAACTGACTGAGCCACCCAGGTGCCCCTTGACTGACTTTTTTGAAGAAATTCTGTTGGTCCTAGAATCTGTTTCTATCTCACTTTTTACCTTCCTAGACATTCCTGTTACCAGACTAGGCCAGACTTAGGCAAATTCCAACTCTCACTTCTGAGATACAAAAACTTGTTTTTATCTGATAGGATTAAGGTAGCTAACAAGCAGCCATCTGGACGATTTAAGGACGTTTTTAAAGAAGCAAAAGAGGGGCGCCTGGGTGGCGCAGTCGGTTGAGCGTCCGACTTCGGCCAGGTCACAATCTCGCGGTCCGTGAGTTCGAGCCCCGCGTCAGGCTCTGGGCTGATGGCTCAGAGCCTGGAGCCTGCTTCCGATTCTGTGTCTCCCTCTCTCTCTGCCCCTCCCCCGTTCATGCTCTGTCTCTCTCTGTCCCAAAAATAAATAAACGTTGAAAAAAAAATTAAAAAAAAAATTACTTTAAAGAAGCAAAAGAAAGAAAAAAACATTAGAACAATGGATTTCTTGCTTTCCATTCTCTCAGAGACTAATAGCAATTACAATGATAAAATTAGTTTTTCATCCTTTACATATAACAAGTTATTTGTTGGTAATGTTGAAATAAGGTAGTATTGTTTTACTCATTTTTTTTTTAATGTTTTTATTTATTTTTGAAGGAGAGAGAGAGACAGAGCAGGAGCTGGGGAGGAGCAGAGAGAGAGGGAGACACAGAATCTGAAGCAGGCTCCAGGCTCTGAGCTGTCAGCACAGAGCCTGATGCAGGGCTGAAACTCACGAACTGGGAGATCATGACCTAAGCCAAAGCTGGACACTCAACCGGCTGAGCCACCCAGGCGCCCCTGTTATACTCATTTCATAGATGGGGGAACTGAAGCATAGAGATAAACGACATGCCCAAAGTCACACAGATAGTGACTGGCAAAGCCAGGGCTCAAACCCAAACATTTTGGCTTTAGAGCCCAGTGCTTAACTAGCTACACTGAACTGTCAACTTAGATTAAAATACTTTAAAATATTTAGAAACAGCAACAGACCAGGAAACAGGGAATCTTTGCCCTCCATAGCTGTGCCCCTAGACCACTTATATCTCTGGACCTATTTTCTCAGCCATAATACCAGTGCTGTCCTGCAACTCTTAGTAATTCTCTTGTTCCTGAGTGTAGAATAATCAGATTTTTTAAAAAATCAAAGATCAACCACGATAATCTCAAACTCCTCCCACACTTACTTTCTGTATAATTTGCCCCACCCTTCCTTGTGTTCCTTCCTATTCATCTTTTCATGTATATTGTCACCTCAAGTACTAAAAGTCAGAGAGCAGTCTTCTACTTATCTCCACTTATCTCCTCGAACACTCAATACAGTAGTTTGTATCCTTACCGGTTCTTAAATAAGCCAAGTAATTGACTTCAAATGAAATGTGACATAGAAGAGAGCAATCTGATTAAGGTAGAAAAAATTGATTTGAAGTAGTCTGAACTAGGTAAGCTTGAACTCAGTCCAGGAGATACTATGGATAAATAATCAAAAAGAAGAGGGAAAGAGACATTACCGTGTATTTTCCATATGCTAGTTACTGTATTAAGCACTTAAAATATTATCTTGTTTAATCCTCATGTATGCATCTCTGTGAGGTAGATACTATTACCTACTATTATTAAAGTAGATACTATTATACTATTATCCCCAGTTTTATAGATGAATGGTGAAGATTTTATTAGTAGCAGAGGGATGTGTATGGTTTGTGAGGTTTGCAGAAAATTATTTGTTCTGTGATGTGGCTAACTCATGTCACAGTAAACCCAGTTATGGCAAATGTGTGGTGCATCCTTAGAGGAAATCAAAGGGAAGGGGACCAACATGAATTAACTACCTTAACTAAGGCCCCCACTGTGTTGGATATTTAATTATATCATATCATAATACACCTATGAGGTGTTCATTGCTTTTATTTTGTCAATGTGGAAACAGGCTCAGTGGGGTTAATGTATGTCAACTGTTGCTACATAGAGCCTATAAAGGGCAGAGGCAGAATCAAAACCTGACTCACCTCAAAACCTTTTTGTAATTTTCACTATACCATGTAGCCATTCTATATTGCCAGCTTTTAGTCCAATGGAATTTATTAGAAATGCAGATTATCAGGCCCTACTCAGATCATTAACTGATTATTAAATAATGAACTAATCTAATGCATCGCTTAAGGGAAAGAACCATATACATTTTTCTCCACTTTTGGTTTAACATTTTTAAAAACTTTTTTAAATTTAAATGTTTGTCCTGTTCAACTGAAGTATAATTGACATATTTATCATCATTGTCTTTTCTCCAGCACTAAAAATGATACACAGGGATACAGTTTTCAGAAATTCATTTTCAGCAATTCCTTAATGCTTAATATGAGAGCAGAGGGTTAAAAGTGAATAAAATATAATCCTCACTTTCAAGGAATTTCAAATATCCTGTAAAATTAAGTGTGTTAAAATGATAGAGGGAACTAACTCTGGTAAGAAAGGCACAATCAGAGTAAAAACAGCTAGAATATATTTATGTAGGGACAGGGGCAGTAATCCCCTTTCACCAACCATCCAGGTGATTCTGATTCATATTCAAGTTTGAGAACCACTGTTTAGCAGAAGGGAAATTATGACAACCATCTTCCTCCTTTGAAAAGGACATTCATTGTTTTTTGTTTTCTGGTTAGAAAAGTAATTACATAATCATTGAAGAAAGTAAGTCAGCTCAGAATAAAAATCACTCAGAGAAAACTGCTATTGACTTTTTTTTTTTTTTTTTGCATTGACTGATTTCATGAAGCTCAAATTTTTCAGGGACTTTTCAACATAGCCAGTCCAACAGCCTATTGGAGGTCTTAATCCCCTTTCTCTTCTTAGTTGCCCTATAAATCTTTCAGCTATTCCTCCTGCTGTGTTTTCTACTTACTGTTACTGCAGAACTTTGAATGTGCCTCCATTATAGCCCAAATCAGTTTGTACTGTCATTGTTGGTTAACCTGTTTATCCCTTCAGGATTACATTACACTCATCTTTCTTTTTTTTTTTTTTAGATTTTTAAAAAATGTTTATTTATTTTTGAGAGAGAGACAGAGTGAGAGCAGGGGAGGGGCAGAGAGAGGGAGACACAGAATCTGAAGCAGGCACCAGGCTTGAACTGTCAGCACAGAGCCCAATGTGAGACTGGAACTCATGAACCCCAAGATCACGACCTGAGCCAAAGTCAGAAGCTTAACCGACTAAGCCACCCAGGCGCCCCCACACTCATCTTTCTGTCCTAAGCAATGGACTCACACATACGTAGCAGATGTTTAATAAATATTTTGAACAAATGAATTAGTAACTCAGTGGAAAAAAATCTATCAAAATACTGAAATGTATTTAATGCTTCTTAGCAGCGTCCTAATTAGATTTGAGCTCTAATAGTCTAATTAACCACAGAAATGTTCTTTTAGAAGAATTTTTTCTAAAATTTTCTAGACCTGAAAGTCCACGTTTAAGATCAGTAAATCTCAGAGGATTAATAAAGAAAATGTATGGGTTATTCAGTCCTCCCTAACAACATAAAAGGCACCTGAGACATTCTAGGTCACTCATGTTTCTACTTTCTCCAGCAGTTTATTTCGATGTCATTAGTTTAATATCAATTTACCTTGAATTTTCATTCTCCTCCAGCAACTACTGCATTTTTCTGCACCTCTTTCCAACAAAGTACATCAGTGCAACTGTCTATCCTTGCCATCTCTACCAATTCTCATTACTACATCCAATAAGCAGTTCTCAGTCCCTTTTTAAAGAATTCATTTTATTTAAGGGCGCCTGGATGGCTCAGTCAGTTAAGCGGCCAACTCTTAATCTCAGCTCAGGTGTTGATCTTAGGGTTGTGAGTTCAAGCTTCGTGTTAGGAATCTATGCTGGGTGTGAAGCCTACTTAAAAAAAAATAAAAATAATTTTAAAAATAAAAAATAAATAAAAACTCATTTCAATTTATTTAAACAAACAGACAAAAAACCCAGTTCACCCATTTCTCCCACCCGTCACCCCCTGCCTCTGGCAACCATCAATCTGTTATCTGTACCTATGAGCTTAAAATATATGTTTTTTAGATTCCACATGTAAGAAAGATCATATGGTATTTTGTTTTGTCAGACTTATTTCACTTAGCATAATGCCCTCGAGGTCCATCCATGTTGTTGCAAATGGCGAGATCTCATTCTTTTCTATGGATGAATAATATTCCATTGTATATATACCACAATTTCTTTTTTTTTTTTAATTTTTTTTTTTAACGTTTATTTATTTTTGAGGCAGAGAGAGACATAGCATGAACGGGGGAGGGACAGAGAGAGAGGGAGACACAGAATCGGAAGCAGGCTCCAGGCTCCGAGCCATCAGCCCAGAGCCTGACGCGGGGCTCGAACTCACGGACCGCGAGGTCGTGACCTGAGCTGAAGTCGAAGGCTTAACCAACTGAGCCACCCAGGCGCCCCTATACCACAATTTCTTTATTCATTTTCCACTGATGGACACTTAGGTTTCCATATCTTGGCTATTGTAAATAATGCAGTAATGAACATGGGAGTGCAGATCTTTTTGAATTAGTGGTTTTGTTACCTTTGGATAAATACGCAGAGGCAAAATTGCTGGGTCATGTGGTATTTCTATTTTTAATATTTTTGAGGAACCTCCACACTATTATCCATAGTGTCTACACCAACTTACATTCCCACCAGCAGTGCATAAGTGTTCCTTTTTCTCTACATCCTCACCAACATTTGTTATTTCTTGTCTTTTTGATATTAGTCATTCTAACAGGTGTGAGGTGATACCTCATTGTGGTTTTAATTTGCATTTCTCAGATGATTAATAATATAGATCATCTTGGGGCATCTGGGTGGCTCAGTCAGTTAAGCATCTAACTGAGGCTCAGGTCATGATCTCATAGTTCATGAGTTTGAGTCCTGCATGGGATGAGCTTGAGCCCCACATCGGGTGAGCATGAGCCCCACTTTGGGTGAGCCCTGCTCTCTCTTTCTCCTTCCCCTCTCTTTCTTTCACCTGGAAGATTCTCTCTCTCTCTCTCTCTCTCTCTCCCTCCCTCCCTCCCTCTTTCCTCCTTCCCCTCTCCCCCTCTCTCTCCCTCTCACTCATTTGCTCCCTCTGTCTCTCTCAGGAAAAATAATAATAATAATATAGAGCATTTTTTTATGTACCTATTGGTTATCTGTATGGTGTGGGTTTTTTGGAAAAATGTTCAGATCTTCTGCCCATCTTTTAATTGGATTGTTTGAGGGTTTTTTTTCTTTTGGTTATTGTTGTTTTTTTGATTTTTGTTTGTTTGTTTGTTTTTTGCTACTGAATTGTATGAGTTCTTTATGTTGTGGGTATTAGCCCAGTATCAGATATATGATTTGCAAATATTTTTGCCCATTCAGAAGGTTGCCTTTTCATTTTGTTGATGATTTCCTTTGCTGTGCAGAAGCTTTTTAGTTTGGTGTTTATTTTTGCTCTTGTTACTTTTGGTGTCAGATTTTTAAAAAAATCACCTCCAAGATCTATGTCAAGGAGCTTATTACCTCTGTTTTCTTCTAGTTTTATGGTTTCAGGTTCAAGTCTTTAATCCAATTTGAGGTAATTTTTGTGTATGATGTAAGATAGTGTTCCAGTTTCATTCCTGCATTCTTATGCATGGTTTTCCAACACTATTTATTGAAGAGAGTTTTTTCCCCATTGCATATTCTTGGCTTCTTTGTATTAAATTAATTGGCCATATGTGCATGGGTTTATTTCTGGGCTCACTGTTCTGTTCCAGTGATATGTTTGTTTTAGCTCAATACCATACTGTTTTAATTAGTATAGTTTTGTAACATAGTTTGAAATTAGGGGGCGTGATGCTTTTGTTCTTCTTTCTCAAGATTGCTTTGGCTATTTGGGGTCTTATATGGTTCCATACAAATTTTAGGATTTTTGTTCTATTTCTGTGAAATATGCCATTGATATTTTGATAGTGATTGTCCTGAATCTGCAGATTGCTTTGAGTAGTATAAATATTTTAACAATGTTAATTCTTCCAATCCATGAGCATGGAATATCTTTCCATTTATTTCTGCTATGACATTTTGATCAATTTCCTTTTAGAATTTTTTTCTGTATATAAATACAGTTGGGTTTTGTTTGTTTTTTTGCCATATTGAATCCCATTGCATATTTGACATATTCTGTTTTTTCATTTAATAGTTTCTCACTTCATTATATATTCCCCAGAAACATTATTTTTAATGAATGCTTAATGATCAGTTCTTTACTATTGAATATTTTATTGTTTTATTTTCAAATTTTTACTATTTTATGTATATATTATATATATGTATATTACATTTACATATTATATTATATATATTTATATATATGTATTTAATTATCTTTCCTCCAGGAAAATTATACTGATTTGCTCTCCACTCTTTGATTCAGTTAATATATATTAAACACTTACCATGGGTTATACCCCAGAAATTTTATTGCAATGAACAAAATTCACTCCTTGACCTCAAGGAACTTTTGGTCTGAAAAGAAGACATTGAATCCTAGGTATTCCCATACCCTTGCAAAACACTGAATTTGTACAGTTAAAAGAGAAATCTATCCCATTTTGATAGGTAGAGATGGTGCTCATTGTTTTAATTGCCATTGTTTAAGTTAGTGAGCTTGGACACTTTTTCATTGACAGGGACTCTCTCTCTCTTTTTTTTTTTTTTTTTTTTAATGTTTATTTATTTTGAGGGAGAGAGACAGGGTGTGAGCAGGGGAGGGGCAGAGAGAGAGGGAGACACAGAATCCGAAGAAGGCTCCAGGCTCCGACTGTCAGCACAGAGCCAGATGTGGGGCTCAAACTCGCCAATCGCGAGATCATGACCTGAGCCAAAGTCAGACACTTAACGGACTGAGCCACCCAGGCACCCCAGGGACTCTCTCTTTAACCAAACTTAAGCCAAGTCCTCTTTTTGACTAGATCTCGACCTTGGGCTCTGTGCTTGGCCCACTTAGTCCAGATTTAGCAAGAACCCTGCTGAGTCAGTTTAGAAAAACTCCCCCACCCTTGATATCTGATCAGATTTCTCATCCCACACTCTCCATATCTTATCACCTTGGCCTGCCTTCAGTAAGAATCCTATTGAGTCTGTCTAGCAAGAATCCCCCTAACCTTGATGTTTCTCCTCATAGTAATTTTCTATCCACTGACCCCCACCCTTGACTGTAAATCTATACCTCTCCTGGTTGAATTTTGACTTGAGCTCCATCTCTCTCCCCTACTACAAAACCCTTATTGCAATAGTCCCTCCTGAATAAAATCTTCCTTACTGTCTTTGACAAGCATCATGAAAGTTTTTTCTTTAACATCATATTCATTCATCAGTTGTTTAGTTAAGTACCTGTTACATGCTAGGAGTTGGAAACATGATGATAAATAAGGTAAATATATCCCTTCCCTTACAGAATTTATAGTCTAATACTCATTGGATGTGTATATTTCTTCATTTTAAAATTAAATCCTTTTCCATTTTTCTATTGGAGCATTTCTTCTGAATAGTTGATTTGAAAATGTTCTTTATGTATTCAATTCAATCAGTTTACTCAATATTGAGCTACTCCAGTGTACAAGGCACTGTTCTAGGTTTAGAGAGGATGATAGGGTACAAGATAAACAAGGTTTCTTCTTGTAAGAGAGTTTACATTGGGTCAGGGTGAGAAGAACACAATAAGCAAACAAGTCAAGGAAAATGTTAGATAGGATTGAATGCCATACAGATAATTAGACTAGGGTGATGTGATAGAGTGTCTGAATGACTACTTCAAATTGTATGTTCAACTCTTTATATATTAAAAAAAAATTTTTTTTGTTAATGTTTATTTATTTTTGAGAGAAAGAGCATGAGCAGGAGAGGGGCAGAATCCCTCCCCTGAGAGAGAGGGAGACAGAATCCAAAACAGGCTCAAGGCTCTGAGCTGTCAGCATAAAGCCAGATGCAGGGCTCAAACCCACAAACCTTGAGATCATGACCTGACCTGAAGTCAGACATTTAACCAACTGAGCTACCCAGGCACCCCTCACCTTTTTATATATTAACAACATTAATTAAAACCCACTTCACATAAATGGGAAACCTTTTTCCCCAATTTGATCATAGGCTTTTTTTTTTGTAAGTTAAGACTTTTTCTAGTTATAATACATAATCATTTTGTAAAATGATTGGAAATACAGAAAAGCAGAAAGAGGGGCGCCTGGGTGGCGCAGTCAGTTAAGCGTCCAACTTCGGCCGGGTCACGATCTCGCGGTCCGTGAGTTCGAGCCCCGCGTCGGGCTCTGGGCTGATGGCTCAGAGCCTGGAGCCTGTTTCCGATTCTGTGTCTCCCTCTCTCTCTGCCCCTCCCCCGTTCATGCTCTGTCTCTCTCTGTCCCAAAAATAAATAAACGTTGAAAAAAAAAAAAAAGAAAAGCAGAAAGAAGAAAATAAAAATAATTGATCTTATTATTCACAAGTAAACCCTACAAGAGTCAGATGGATATCCTCCTGTCATTTTCAGTATGCATATAAATTACCTATGTACTTGTGTGTTAATAGTTTTGAAAAGAATATACTGCACTACAGCCTGCTTTTTCCACCATGCCAAGGACCTCTAACAGGCACTGAAAAATTTTTAAGTGATAAAATGATAAGCAAAAATAGCCATGAGGTTTACATACTTAAAAAATTATAAATTTTTCAGTTTAGCTTAGATAGAGTAGGCAAGAAGATGGTTGGGCTATAAATGTTAATCAAATAAATGTAAAATTTGAAGGTAAAAATTTTATCTCATTAACCACTCTATCCTCAGCACATAAAATAGTTCTAGGGAATCAGTGGTTTATTTTCATTCATTTGTATTTTTCATTCTCATGAGTATAAAAATATTCTGTCTCTTTTTTATTATATCCATTTCTCTTTCCAATTTTGTATGTTTATGTTTTCTCTCATTTAATAACTTATCAGACCAACTGTGTTTTCAAAGAAACTGGTAGATTTTTAAAAATCAACTATGGAGAGTTTTCTATTTTCTAATTCATTATTTTCTACTTTTATATATGTTTTTCCTTTAGCTTTACTTAGCTTTATTTTGTTATGTTTCTAATTATTCAGATGGATATTTGGTTTATTTCCTTTTTTCTTATTTCAAAATAAAACCATTATAAGCTCAAAGTTTCGTTCAATCAATATAGCTTTCATGTGTCACAGAAGTTTTCACTTGTCTCTCATCAAATAAGTTCTAGATACTCTGACAGTGCCTGGACAGTGCCTGAGCCCCACATTAGATGTAGAGATTACTTAAAAAAAAAAAAAATGTAAAAACACACACACACAAGAAACCTGTGGATGTGTCTTTGTTGCCCTTACAAGTTAGAGAGAAGATACATTGGTTAACTATAGAATTCCTGAACATATTTTTTTCCTTCAAATCTTTAGAAATTTCCCCATTGTCCTCTAATGTTTATTGTTACAGAAAAGTCTAAAACCTTCCCTTTTTTTGTTCCTTTATAGTAAATTTTACTGTGGGATTCTTTATCCTTAAAATTCAAAACTTACAGGAGTAGGTCTAGGTAGTAGTTTCTTTTAATTAACCATGCCTATAGATTCAGGTGTTTTTTTCTCCTTAAGGAAGTTGTGTTCTATTATATATTAAAATATAATCTTTGATTATTTGCTTTAATTTTTTTAAGTTTTTATTTATATCAAAGTTATATTTGTCATAGTTTAAAGAGTCAAAGAGTTCCCTCTGGTTTGTTGTAAAAAACAGGAGTCCCCCATTCCCTTCCATCCTATTTCTCCCTTCCAGGAAGTAATTATTCTCACCTCTCTTGGCTGATTGTTTTGGTGTTTGTATTTAAATAATATGCCTTTATTGCCACATTTAGATTTTTTAACTTTTTGTCATAATCTATTAATTTCCCACTATGGTAGAAAATAACTTTGCTTCCCTTTTTCTCCAGCATCCACCACATTCAATTACTGTTCCCATGTCCATCTTGCAATATGGCTATATCATAATTATGGTTAGATTAGTAGTCCGTGTTTACATTATCGTTAATAAGTAAACATTATTCACAGCTGAGCCACAGGGTATGATTATTTCTTTTCTTTTGTCATATAATGTTTTGGTTTTCCTGGAGTCAATAACTGTCTTCTTTTTTCATTTTCTTAGTTTTCTATATACTTTTTACTAATTCAACTCCGAACTCTTCAGCTGTCAAGATGATCATTCACTTTAGGTGTCCTATCAATTTCATCTTTCTATATATTTCTAGGAGTCTTCTGACTGCTTTAGTTTGGCCTGCTTGCCTTCTGAACCTGATAGGCAGTTGACATCCTATGATTTTCCTTCACCATCATCTTGGGAATTCCCTTTGCCCTCCTCCCATGCTGGAACCTCTGTTTTCTGTATCCCGTGTCTTCTTCCTGCTTCATCCTCTCATTTTGATGGAGCATACCCCCAGTACCTTCTCTAGAATAGTGTACAGAAGGTAAATTTTTGGAAAAATACTATGTTTGACATGTTTTTATTCTACTCTGACATCTAATTATTTGGTCAATATACAATTCTCAGACAGAAACAATTTTTTGCAGAATTTTTAAGGCATCACTCTGTTATCTTCTAGCTTTCAGGGTTGTTCTTAGGCAGTATAAAGGCATTCTGATAACTGATTCTTTGTATGTGAATCTTCTGCTCTCTCCCTCTCTCTCTTTCTTTCTCACTGCCTATAGGATTTTCTATTTGTCCCCAGTATTATTCTAGAAATACATATCCTGCAGTTTTGGAAATTTTTCTTAAATTATTTCACTGATGATTTTTACTCATCTCTTTTTTTCTTTTTTCTTTCTTTTTTTTATTTTCTCCTCAATTTTCTATCTTTCTGTTTAAAAAGATTTTTTTTTTTGGTGGGGCACCTGGGTGGCTCAGTCAGTTAAGTGTCCAACTCTTGGTTTCGGCTCAGGTCATGATCTCATGGTTCATGATTTCGAGCCCCACATCAGTCTCTCTACCGAGAGTGAAGATCCTGCTTGGGATTCTCTCCCTCTCTCTGCCCCTCCCACACACACTCTCTCTCTCTCAGAATAAATAAACTTAAAAAATAAAAATATTTTTGTTTGTTTTATTTTACTTGTAGAATAAGTTCTCACCTTTACCTTCCAATTCTTCCATAGAATATTTGAGATATTTATCATATTTTTAATTTTAAGAACTCTTTCTTATTCTTTTCTTTTTTATATGATTCTGTTCTTATTTCATGAATATAATATCTCCTTGAGGATTAATGATTTTTGTTAGTTTATTTTCTTTTCCTTAGGTGGTCCCTTAGAGAAAGATCCTTGCCTTTTTCTATTTATTAAGCTGACTTGGTCTCTTTATTTCATATCAAGATTTTGCCTAACATGTGATAAACCTTGACTGTGTATTCAGATTTAAGACTGGGGATTTGATAAGCTGACTGGAAACTGAGTGCTTAGATAGGATTTGTTGACTGTAATCAACACTACAGGGTAGCTCTAAAGTTCATTTCTTTAGACCTAAGCTGGTCAGATATCCCCAGAAAAAAATGCTTCTAATATACTGCCTGGAGGCAAAGACCAAGTCATCTGTGTTAGAGAACCCCGTCAGGGGAGAGACCGAGAGGAGCCAGAATGCAGCATACAGTTGCTTAATCTCAGCATCAGTGCTGTGCTTTGGTTTGTCAGAGGAGAGCTCCTCTGTTTTACTCTTTGCAGAGAAAAACTGTTAGTCTTTTACCAGGACTGGAGAGGGCAGTCACCTGGCCACTCAAAGGCAGGGGGAAGATCCAGACTGCTTCTTAAACTTTCAACCAGTTCTTCCACAGGTATCTTTTACAGCCAACTCCAGAGTCTTTTGGAGACTCGGTAGTATACATAAAGTTTATTGTCAGCTTTCTCCACTGCTGCCTTTGGAGGTACTCTTCCCTGGTCTGCTAAATATTTGCTACTCTTTTATTCTCTCAGAAGTTTAGTGCTGTTGTCCCCTGTACTTTTTTGTCTTGCTTTTATGGGTTTATGTCCCTAAAATCTCATATTTTCTTTGCAACAACTGTGTACATGTCAGATCTCCATTCTCTGTCCATTTGAGTCCGTGATCTCATCTCTCATCAGTGTCATGCCTTTGTTCATTTCCTCTACTTTCTCAAGTTTGCCCAACATACCATTCAGCTTGTTATTGCTTCTAATGTAGCTTTAAATTGTACATTTTAGTTTCCTTATAGGTTCCCCTTACCTTATCTGCCTTCCTTTGATTCTTACCTACCTGACTCCCAGCTCCCCCTTTTCATGTCCATTTGTATGTTTGATCTATTATCTCCTTTTTGTGTGTGTGTCCACTTCTTTTGAATTTTTATTACAAATATAAAGCCGATGCTTTTTTAAGAAATTGCTTTTAGTAAATCTTGTTCAAAAGGTAGCCTTCTACATCTTGAGTGCTGAATTTTCCTTTTTTATGTAGTAGAATCCTTTCATAACCCTATCAGAGTTTTTTTTTTCCTGTTTAGTTATCCTTAGATAAGCAATGTTATTATGAGTCTTAATCTTTTTCTGAGTCGCTTAAGGTTGTTGGGTGAAGCTAATGGCCATCTACCCGGATGCCTTCTTAAATTGGGACTCAGCCTTTTCACTTTGGAAATTTGTTGCATTGACTTAAACAGGCACATTAAAGAATTGAACTAAGATGTACTTGTTATAAGTGATATAAAATGTAAACTGAAGTTCCTGAATTGGTCAGGGATGAATGTCCCTGGCCCATCCTTAGTGAGGCATGTATTCTTGAGATCTCTTTGCCATCAGTCCATATCCTCTTAGTTAGACTTTGAAGGTGAATGGTCTATGCCTAGGGAACAATAGGAAGCTACCCCTCATCCACATGGGCATTAAATCTAGGACTCTGGTCTAAATGCTTGAGCACTATTTGCCTGAATACTCATTGAACACCAGCATTAAGGATGTACTCCTAGGCATCTTATTCTGACTGCTTAGAATTGTGATACTGAAAGTGTGGTCTGTACACTAGTGCCACCCCTTTAACCCTTCCTGGTGGGTCCACAATGAGATAAGCCCAGGAATTGATAATCAACACTTATAATATATACATTACACATAATTTACAATATCACCAATGTACATCACCAACACTTTGGAGATGAAAGGGGATATGATTCTGCATCCCCAGTTCTAGTATGTGGTTTTTTTCCCCCACACCACTAATTCTCTGACACCAGCTGGGTATCCTACAGTTTTACTCAATTCTGATCCTATTTACCTAGAGATAGCATCGGGTCCCACAGGTTATGGGCTCAGTCCTACAAGACTGCCCACCCCTTCAGATGCCAGTCACAAGCCGGGTTGCCCCCTGTGCATATGACTGACTGATTATAAATCGGAGGTTACAAAGACCCCCCTCCTTGGTTCCATTAGTATGTTACATGGGCTCACAGAACTCAGAGAAACATTTTACTTTCAAGATCACCATTTATCATAAAAGGATATAATTCCAGAATAGTGAGATGGAAAAGATGTGTAGGGCAAGGTACATGGGAAGGGGTACAGAGCTTCCATGCTCTCTCAGAGTCGTTCTCATGGCATCTCCACATGTTTACCAATATACAATCTCTCTAAAGCCCGTCCAATTGGGTTTTTATGGAGGCTTTATTACATAGGCATGATTGATTAAATCATTGGCCAATGGCAATTATTCAACCTCTGGCCCTGAGCCTATCCCAGGAGGTAAGGGGAGGAGGGTACTGAAAATCCCAACCTTTCAGTCACCATGGTTGGTTCCCCTGGCAACCAGCCCCAGTCTTTAGGTGCTTTCCAAAAGTCACTTTACTGATAGAAACTCAGGTGTGGTTGAAAAGGAGTTGTTAGGAATAAAGACACCTTTATCACTCCTATCACTTTGGAAATTCCAAGGGTTTTAGGAGCTCTGTGGCAGAAGCAGGGATGAAATCCAAATACATATTTCTTATTATACACCACAGTATCACAGGGGACGATTAATACTTATGCCAGAACAGTAGATATCATTTGTGCTTTCCACGCAAACTGGAATATGGTTTCTTCATCCTTAGATTTTACTAGTGGTGGAGCCCTGTGGACACACCTATCAAATGACCTCCTGAGTCTGTCTTTTCCTGAGTGTAATATACCCTAATTCCGAAATTCCAGACCCCACACACTGATAATATAGCCCCACAATTACACTTAAACCCCTTGTGCCTACCACTTCCTAAACCATTCCTGAAAACTGACTTGATTGGACACTGGGCCTTGCCCACTTGACCCAAGGAGAGATTTTCTGCAGTGACTGTCTTTCCCCAAGAGGTATCTTTGAGGCTCTAGTCCTTAGCCATACCTCAATGAGGAGTCTTAATATATCATTCAAGGTCATGACCTTTGAATAAACCATTGAATGCTGCATTGACCTCAATTCAAGTGCTTCTCAGCAAATATTTTCCAAATAGTTCCTTTTGGACTTGGTATAACAAGAGAGCAGATTAGACCATGTTGAAATCTACAGTCTTTCAGCTGGGCCTCTGCTAGGAATATCTGTGAAATATCATGCAGTACTTGGGAATTATTACAATGTTCTTCAAATGTTTTCACTGACATAATCACTAATTTCATTTATTTTTTTTAACATTTATTCATTTTTTAAAAAATTTACATCCAAGTTAGTTAGCATATAGTACAACAGTGATCCCAGGAGTAGATTCCTTAATGCCTCTTACCCATTTAGCCCATCCCCCCTCCCACAACCCCTCCAGTAACCCTCTGTTTTTCTCCATATTTCTGAGTCTCTTATGTTTTGTCCCCCTCCCTGTTTTTATATTCTTTTTGTTTCCCTTCCCTTATGTTCATCTGTTTTGTCTCTTAAAGTCCTCATATGAGTGAAGTCATATATTTGTCCTTCTCTGACTAATTTCACTTAGCACAATACCCTCCAGTTCCATCCATGTAGTTGCAAATGGCAAGATTTCACCCTTTCTGATTACCAGGTAATACTCTATTGTATATATATATATACCACTTCTTTATCCATTCATCCGTCGATGGACATTTGGGCTCTTTCCATACTTTGGCTATTGTTGATAACACTGCTGTAAACATTGGGGTGCGTGTGTCCCTTCGAAACAGCACACCTGTATCCCTTGGATAAATGCCTAGTAGTACAACTGCTGGGTTGTAGGGTAGTTCTAGTTTTCGTTTTTTGAGGAACCTGCATACTGTTTTCCAGAGTGGCTGCACCAGTTTGCATTCCCACCAGCAGTGCGAAAGAGATCCTCTTCCTCCGCATCCTCACCAACATCTGTTGTTGCCTGCGTTGTTATGTTAGCCATTCTGACAGGTGTGAGGTGGTATCTCCTCGTGGTTTTGATTTGTATTTCCCTGATGATGAGTGATGTTGAGCATTTTTTCACGTGTCGGTTGGCCATCTCGATGTTTTCTTTGGAGAAGTGTCTATTCATGTCTTTGGCCCATTTCTTCACTAGATTATTTGTTCTTCGGGTGTTGAGTTTATAAGTTCTTTATAGATTTTGGATACTAATCCTTTATCTCATATGTCATTGGTGAATATCTTCTCCCATTCCATCGGTTGCCTTTTAGTTTTGCTGATTGTTTCCTTCACTGTGCAGAAGCCTTTTCATTTTGATGAGGTCCCAATAATTCATTTTTGCTTTTGTTTCCCTTGCCTCTGGGGACATGTTGAGTGAGAAGTTGCTGTGGCCGAGGTCAAAGAGATTTTTGCCTGCTTTCTCCTTGAGGATTTTGATGGCTTCCTGTCTTACAGTTAGGTCTTTCATCCATTTTGATTTTTTTTGTGTGTGGTGTAAGAAAGTGGTCCAGGTTCATTTTTCTGCATGTCGCTGTCCAGTTTTCCCAGCACCATTTGCTGAAGAGACTGTCTTTGTGCCATTGGGTATTCTTTCCTGCCTTGTCTGTGGGTCCATTTCTGGGTTCTCTGTTCTGTTCCAATGATCTGAGTGTCTGTTCTTGTGCCAGTACCATACTGTCTTGATGATAACAGCTTTGTAACACAGCTTGAAGTCTGAGATTGTGATGCCTCCAGCCTCAGTTTTCTTTTTCAAGGTTGCTTTGGCTTGGAAATTAGGGATCTTTTCTGGTTCCATACAAATTTTAGGATTGTTTGTTCTAGCTCTGTGAAGAATGCTGGTGTTATTTTGATAGGGGTTGCATAAAATCACCTTTTTTGCACCAAAGATGTCTTCAAGAATTATTTCTTGGGCTCTGGAAATCCCCACCACCACTCCAAAACCCCATCAATTATATTTCACTACAGCAAAATAAACTTAAGTTTTTAATCTCTTATAATTTGAAATCTCTTAAGTGTTAAAAAATTCTTCTGGTTGGCTTTTCTGTTTATCATGACAATTTTTAGCTTATACAATTGGTTAAAACAACAAATGTAATACAAATTTTAGTAATTTGATAAAAAGCAAAAATATTTTGGGAATGCACTTCTTCACAGAGTAAATGGGCTTTTTAAAATTTAGTTCATTAATTCCATCAGTTCTATGCCTGTTTTTTATTTTTAAGATGCAAGCCCTGGGGAAAAATTTTTTTTTCTTTTTTCTTGAGTAAGCTCCACACTGGGGCTTGGACTCATGACCCTGAGATCAAGACCTGAGCTGAGATCAAGAGCTGGACACTTAACCAACTGAACCACCCAGGTTCCCCAGAAAAATTTTGTAAATACATAAATGGATGAGACTTGAAGAAATTTTCCTTTAGCCCTATCACTTATTCCTTTGCATTCCTGAGATATTCACACACACAAAATTCAACGGGATCTACTCTCAAAAATTACTTCTAACAATATATCAACTTTAACTTAATTAGTTCTCTTAAAATTTGACCAAAAGCAGAAAAATAGAAATTATCACTTGTAGAAATTTGTTATTCAGTCATTGGAGCCACTTTCTTCCTCCACTTCTGGGAAATAAATAAAAAAGATTTTACCAAGATTTAGCACAGGACTGCTATTTCTTTCCCTTAGAGATATCTTGTTTAACCTAATATTCTCAAAAAGTGTTAAGAAAATAGAAGTAATGTTAATTTCTTTTTTTTCTCTATCCAGAAGTAATATTAATTTCAAAGCACCTTTGCCAATATAATATTTCTTAATAAAATGCTATTTTTATAAGGTGATTTAAATATATTTTTGTTAAAACCATGGATATAAATTTTACTCATTTAATTTATGAAAATATTTGTCACATAATCTAACTAGTGAACTCAGTCCTCTTTGTCAAACCACCTTTTTTCCCCAACTTTATTTTCAATACAAATATGTGTTTAAATGTATCAAAAAAGATTATAAAGCATTGAGAAGTAAATTATAGATAGTATCTAACAATATTACTAAAAGTAATCAAGTTTAAAATAATATAGGTCTACTATAGCTGGCTTTCCATTTTAGGTTAAAACAAGATGAAAAGAATACACTATTTCTTTGTTACTATTTTGAAATAATGAACTAAAATGTGTAGCTAAAGGTATAAGTAAGTCTAGTTAACTAACTAGAATTTAAAGTAAAATTTTAAGGAAAAAAATAGACATTAAAAAAATTTTTAATTAAAACTTTTTAATGTTTATTTTTGAGAGAGACAGAGCATGAGTGGGGGAGGGGCAGAGAGAGAGAGAGAGAGAGAGAGAGATACACAGAATCCAAAGCAGGCTCCAGGCTCCAAGCTATCAGCAGAGAGCCTGACGCAGAGCTCTAAATCCCGAACCGCGAGATGATGACCTGAGCTGAAGTCAGACGTTTGACAGACTGAGCCACCCAGGTGCCCCAAAATTTTTAAATTAAAAAAAAATTTTTTTAAGAAGTTAAAAAATAAAAATAAAAAATAGTTACAAGTAAGTCATTTATTAAGCAAGGGGTAGGATAAGAGGCACTGCATGCATTTTGTTAAATTTGTGGAATGTATGAAATATAAGTGTTTAGGTTTTCAGAATAAGAATCATGTATCAAAATCAGAAATAGCCCTGTTAACTCTTTAGATATCATGTTGAAACTTTGCGTGTATTTAACAAGAGAGAAAGGTTACAAACTAAAAAATTATAGGCCTGGTAGCTAGCATACACTTTAATTTTCTATTTTAAATAAGAGATAGAAAATATTAAGCATTTAATTGGATGAAACAGATATTTCATTGTATTATTTATAAAATAGATTTTAATTTATAGAATCACACTGAATTTTTTTAAATAAGTTTTTCATCAAAAATCATGTATAGTAGTCCCAGAAAACACTCAACTTGTATTTAAAAGAGTTAGTGTCACCAGCTTATCCTGCTTATTCAGTATGAAGATGCCTTTCTTTCCAGCTACTGATGTGTCCTAAGGATGAGTGTTAAGAGTAGCCCAGTGGAAGGGGCACCTGGGTGGCTCAGTCAGTTAAGAGCATCCTAGTGGATGGGGCGCCTGGGTGGCTCAGTTGGTTGAGTGTCTCACTTCGGCTCAGGTCATGATCTCACAGCTTGTGAGTTCGAGCCCCGCGTCAGGCTCTGTGCTAACTGCTAGGAGCCTGCAGCCTCCCTCAGATTCTGTACTTCCCTCTCTCTCTGCCCCAACCCACTCGCATTCTGTCTCTGTCTCTCTCAAAAATAAATAAACAAAAAAAAAAAAAAAAAAAAGAAAAGAGTAGACTAGTGGTACCTGGGTGGCTCAGTTGGTTAAGCATCCAACTCTTGATCTCAGCTCAGGTCATGACTTCATGGTTCGTGGGTTTGAGCCCACATCAGACTCTGCTGGCAGTGCAGAGCCTGCTTAGGATTCTGTCCCTCCCTCCCTCTCTGCCCCTTCCCCACTTGCGCTGTCTCTGTCTCTCTCAAAATAAATAAAAATAAACTAAAATAAGAGCAGCCTAAAAGAACTGCTTATGTTTAAAAAGTTCCTTATAGCCTTCAGTATTTTTTACCAACACTTTGTTTTTCCTTCATGGGACTCCTCAAAAGTGATGCCTCCTTTGACAGTGGTGGGGGTGTGGGTAGCAGAGGCAAAGTCATTAAATACAAATTGTCATTACTCCTCCAGACTCATACTGAATTAGGTACTTCCCAACATGAACAAAATATTCCTTTTCTAACCTAGCTTCACCCTTAAAAGAAATAAGTGTAAAATACAAAGCCTTCAAGTATAGTTTTGGTGATTTGATTAGTAATTAAACGATGCTTCCTGTATACCAGTATTTCCCATCATCCTTTTGTTTGGCTGTTTGGAGGGTTTTGCACAACGAGATAAATGATGACAAGTATGCCTTCCTTTTTGTAAAGTGAGAAAGGGCTATTTTGAAAGGGAAGGTGGGACAGAGTCAACATAAACCTTTATCACAGGTCAATTTTAGGATACAATTCATATGAAAATGGAAACAAGTTAATTCCCCTAAAATTATATGCTCATGACCCCCTTGGCTTACAATGTATGCATTCGTCCCAACTTTACCACAGTTAATGTGTTCCTAACACATTTTTCAGAAAACGTAGAAATTAATAGGTGCCGATGGTTCTGGAAATATGGAACATCTCCCATTATAAATACTTAGAAATGCTGGATAAAGTATAAGAAAAAGTCTTTAAATAGACAGCTGAGCTTGCAAGAAAGAAAAGCTGCAGATAACAGAAAGGAAGCAGGTGCTGAAATCTGAGGGAAAAGGCCCCAGCTACCGTTGCAATTTTTGGCGGTGTAGAGGGGTGGGAAGTGTTGCCATAAGCTAGGGGACTTTAAGGCATATGCAAGAATAAGAAACATGGTCTTTGACCTGCTCTAGATAGGGAATTGGAACAGAAGTCTCTATGAGAAGCTAGAACTTTCAAACAATGACATCCTCAATGAAAAGGTAGTAAAAAAAATCTCACCAGCATGGGGAGGTGACAAGAAAGTATATATTTCTTTGCCCATGCACAGGGTAAGAAACAATTTTTTCACTGAAACATCAAAAACCCAGGAGGCCTACTTCTCACATTGGTTTGGCTTTGACTTAACACTACCGTTGTAGTCAGGAATCCCTAAATTAAGAAATCAACATAATAATTGATCCCAAGACAATGGAAAACCCTGAGGCACTTATAGAAGCAAATGTAAAACCATTCTGGAAGGGTGCTCCTTCACAAGGTCACATGAGAGTCTCAGGTAATAAAACCAATCCAGGCCCAAAAAAAAGAGTTTTATAATAAAAAAAAAGCATAAAACACAAGAAGAAATCAACCGTGAGCTCAGTTAGGAGACATAAAACATAGACATAAAAGGAGAGATCAAAACCCTAAGATAAAAGGAAAGACCTTATGAAGAAACATCAGATGGATGTAGGGAACCACCAAAGATTTCAAAATTTAGAAATGGAAGGACAAAATCCTAGAAATTTAAAACAACTGGTTAAACAGCAGGTTACACAAAATTGAAGAGAAGTACTAATTAGAAGCTAACTCTGAGGATCTTAGAAGGCAGCAAAAAAGGATATAAAAAATATGAATGAAAAGTTTAGTCATGGAGAAAAGGTATATACTTATAATAGAAGACAGTAGGGAAGGGGTGCCTGGGTGATTCAGTCTGTTGAGCAACGGACTTCAGCTCGGGTCATGATATCACAGTTCATGAGTTCGAGCCCCTCATCACGCTCACTGCTGTCAGTGCAGAGCCTGCTTCAGATCCTCTGTCGCCTCTCTCTCTGCTCCTCTTTGCTTGTACTGTCTCCCTCAAAAATAAATAAAACCTAAAAAAAAAAAGAAGACGACAGTAGGGGAGACACTATCTTTAAAATGATAATGGCTGACAATTTCCAGCACTGATAAAAAGATGTAACTCCTCAGATTCCAGAAGCACAATAGGTCCTATAAAGTAGAAATAAAAGTAAATCCATATGTAGCTACCTTCAGTAACAAAGACCTAAAGATTTAAAAACTCAAAGAGAAGAAATAATTATCCCCCAAGACACAACAATTAGAAGACTATTCACTTATAAAAATTAATCCAGAATTATGTACCCAGCTAACGCATCTTTCAAGCTTAAGCATGAAATGAAGGAAACTTCAGACCAAAAAAAAAAAGTCTGAGAAAATTTGTAGTTATAGACCTCCCCCTAAAAGAGCTACTAAAAGTTGTATTCAGAAGAAGCAAATTAGTCTCAGAGAAAGAAAAGGGATGTAAGAAGGTGATTAAAAGAAAGCAGATTAGGACTTTGCCTTTGTAGATAGGCACAAACACCAAAGGAAAAATAAAAAAGATTAATTGTACTTCATCAAAATTGAAAAGTTCTTCAAAAGACACTATTAAGAGAATGAAAAATAGCCCACAGAATGGGAGAAAACATTTGCAAATTATATGTCTGATAAGGGACTTGTATCCAAAACATATAAATAACTCCTACAACTCAACAATAAAAAGACAACCTAATTTTAAAATGTGCATAATATCTGAATTGTTATTTCTTCAAAGAAGATATACAAATGACTAATAGATACATAAAAGATGTTAACGTCATTAGTTATTAGGGAAATGCAAATAAAACCACAGTGAGATACCACTATTAGAATGACTAGTAAATGAGACAAACAGTAACAAGTGTTAGCAAAGAACCCTCATATACTGCTGGTAGAAATGTAAAATGTGCAGCCAGTGAAAAACAGCTGGCGGTTTCTCAAAAGGTTAAACATAGCATATATATCCTAGCAATTCCACTCCTAGTTACATACTCAAGAGATGTATATACATCTGTATACAAAAATATACATGAATGTTCAGAGAAGCATTATTCTATATTATACTATATATAGTATATAATAGCATATATAATATACGTTATAATATGTATTATATATAATATAGTACATAACAAATATATAAGCATATATACTATAAACTAAATACAGTATATTAGTATATATTGTATATTATGTAAATTAGTATATAACATATTAGTATATTATGCCAGCCAAAAAGTGGAAACAACTCAATGTCCATCATCTGATGAATGAATAAGTAAAATATAATCCATACAGTGGAATATTATTCAGCAATAGAAAGGAATGAAGTATTGACATGCTATACTGTGGATGAGCCTGTAAAGCATTATGCTAATTGAAAGAAGCCAGTCAGTCACAAAGGACCACATATTCATTCAATATATATGAAATATCCCCAATAAGCATATCTATACAGGCAAGAAGTAGATTAGTAGTTTCCTAGGGCTGCAGTTGGAGCGTTCTGTTGGAAGGAAATGGGGAGTGGCTGCTCACAGGTACAGGATTTCTTTTTGGAGTGATGAAATGTTCTAAAACTGATTGTTATAAAGGATACACAACTCTGCAAATATACTAAAAACCACTGAATTGTACATTTCAAATGGGTGAGCTGTGTGGTGCATGAAAATCTCAATAAAGCTACTGAAAAAAAGTCCCGTGAGAGTGTTATAGACTACAGGGCACCTGGGTAGCTCAGTCCGTTAAGTGTCTGGCTCTTGATCTCAGCTCTGGTCTTGGATCTCAGGGTCATGAGTTCAAGTCCCATGTTGGGCTCCATGTATCATAGACTAAGATTTAGTCTAACTTACAAAGTACTCCAGCCTGTCCTTAGAGAAAAGGACAGAATATTCTGTAATGTGATGTCTGGGAATGCTGTGACAAAATTTATATAAACTCTCTCTCCTTTTTTGTCTGTTGGTTTTCTCCTCTCTACACAGCATATTATTTATTCTTTGTTGTATCAGTTATCCCTGGACACAATAATCTGATGATAAACCAACCTGAAGACTTATTCTTGTTTTTCACATGTCTATGGTAGCTAAGCCATTATCTGATCTTGACTCATTCATGCGTCTGCAGTCAGCCATTGATCTTGGCTGGGCTCTCCCACATGTTGGAGATTGGCTGGCTGTTTTCTGGACTAGGATGGTCTCTGCTTTTCTTCACCTCTCTCTTACATCCCTCAAATGGACAAGCTGGGGCAGGTTCTCATGCTGAGGCAGAGATGCAAAAGTGAACAAGTTCAGTGCACAAGAGAGCGAGCAAAAATGCACAGGTGCTTTTCAAGCCCCTGCTTGTTTACGTCTGTTAACATTCCATTGGCCTAGATAAGTTACATGGCTGAACCCTTAGTTAGAGGGTAAGGGGACTACAAAGTTACAAGGCAAAGGGTATGGAGACAAGGCGCCCTTAATGTGGGCCATTAATATAATACACAGTTTGTGTTTGTATAATTTTTGCTTATCTGTTTAATAAACTCAATATAGTTGGGGCACCTAGGTGGCTCAGTCGGTTAAGGTCAGATCTCATGGTTCATGAGTTCAAGCCCCACATCAGGCTCTGTGCTGACAGCTCAGAGCCTGGAGCCTGCTTGGGATTCTGTGTCTCCCTCTCTCTCTGTCCCTCCCCTGCTTACACTCTGTCTCTCTCTCTCAAAAATGAATAAACATTAAAGAAAAATTTAAGTAAAAATTAAAATAAATAAACTCAATATAGTTTATTTCACATTGTGAATTTTGTCTTGAAGTAAAGAATTACCTCTTGAAGTAAAATTTCTTTTGTTGTTACTTGTTATTACAGAAGTATAATGAACAAAGAAAATATAGAAAAGTGAAATGAGCATAAGGAAATGTGATAATTTCCCCTACCTATAGCGACCATCTCTCTTGATGTCTATTCTTCCAGATCTCTCCTTTTCCATCTCTAATAAAAGTTACATGTTCATTATAAATTTTCTTGAGAAATGAAAAATAAGTATTTAATTTTTTATTAAACCTGCACTTGCTTTTTTTTCCCCCTTGAGCTCATTTTTGGCAAAGAGCTTGTTGCACAAAATAAAAGTGTTACCAAATAGTAACCTAAAGAATGGTTTATCATCACCATACAATGAATGACAAAATCACTGTGCCAAGAGTATCCAGTCTACTTTCTATATACTTTGTTGCAGCGCTGTTCAGCTTCTATTTCTTGTGCATAGTTCACATGATCTCACCTCGAATTTCCCATGTTTCCCACTGACTGGTGGCCCAGCAGGACTGGCACAACTGCACGGGGCACCAAATAGTTGTCAGGGGCAGCAACCTCTAACACTTCTATCCCCACCACCCAAGATCACAAAGAGTTCACTGTCCTTGCCTTTTTAGTCATTTCCCAGCACGTTGTTGAAGAGGAATTAATAGGCATCTTGACTCTGGAAAGGGCTGGAAAAAGACATACAGATTATTGCTGGTTATATTTCTATTTTAACCATGAGTTACAGAGAGAATTCTGTTTGCTGCATATGTCTCCCACACTAGAGATGGCAGAAGCTGAAATATGAAGTGGAGGTTTACCAAGTTCATTCTAGCATATTATAATGCAACTATTAATGATGGTATGTGGTTTTAAAAAAATGACAAATCTGAGACAAATGCCAAAGCGGATGGCAGTTGGACCTCAGTAAGCCTGAAGTATTGTTGCTCTAATGATAAAGCTGTAGAAATTAAGACAATGCAGTGTGGGCACAGAGACAGACAATCAGGCCATTGGCACAATCGAGAGACCAGAAACTGACCTACAGATAAATGGACACGCAGTATATGATAGATCTGTAGGGAAAGAGCAAATGGTACTGGGAAATTTGGTTATTATATGGGAAAAAATGAAGGTGGGCCTTTACCTTACACCAATCATAAACACAGTTCAGAATGGACTCAAATGTGAAGGGCAAATGTTTAAAATATTTAGAAAAAAAAATGAATAGAAGAGCTTTATGACTTTGGGGTGAGAAAGAATTCCTTTAAGGAAAACTAAGGAAAAAAGTGATAAATTTGACTACATTAAAATCAATAACTTCTGTTCATGAAAATATACCATAAAGAGCAAAAAGGGGGGCGCCTGGGTGGCGCAGTCGGTTAAGCGTCCGACTTCAGCCAGGTCACGATCTCGCGGTCCGTGAGTTCGAGCCCCGCGTCAGGCTCTGGGCTGATGGCTCGGAGCCTGGAGCCTGTTTCCGATTCTGTGTCTCCCTCTCTCTCTGCCCCTCCCCCGTTCATGCTCTGTCTCTCTCTGTCCCAAAAATAAATAAAAAACGTTGAAAAAAAAAAAAAAGAGCAAAAAGACAGACTACAAACTCAAGATATCTGCAACTCAAGTAAGAGAGGTTTAGGATCCAGAATATGTAAAGAATTCTTATGAGTGAATAAGAAAAAGATCACACAATAGAAAAATGCACAAAAATACAAGTGTCAATCAGAACACAAAAAGATGATTGACCTCATTCATAGTTAAGGGCACGGAACACAAAACCATAGTAAGATATTTTATCATGGGGCACCTGGATGGCTCAGTTGGTTAAGTGTCTGACTTTGGCTCAGGTCATGATCTCACGGTTTCTGGGTTCAAGCCTGGAACTGGGTTCAAGTTTTCTGCTGTCAGCACAGAGCCTGCTTCAGATTCTCTGTCCTCCCACTCTCTGTCCCTCCCCAGCTTGCATTCTCTCTCTCAAAAATAAATAAACACTAAAAAAAAATTTTTTAAGATATTTTATCAGATTGGCACAAAATTAAAATGTCAGAAAATGCCAAGTGTTGATGAAGATGAATGCTCATTCAACTGTTGAGACTGTACAAGTTTGGAAAATAGTTGGAAATTTTCTGCCAAAGATACACAAACATTATGACTAGTGATTCAATTTTATGGTTATATGTCCTAGAGAAACTTTTGTACATGTGTAACAGAAGACATGTGGGAAATGATCTAAGTGGGGTGCCTGGCTGGCTTAGTCAGAAGAGCATGTGACTCTTGATCTCAGGGTTGTGAGTTCGAGCCCCACATTGGGCATAGAGATAACTTAAAAATACAATTTCTTTATTAAAAAATGATAAAACGATCTTATTGTTTTTAATAACAAACAAAAATTATCGGAAGCAACCTACTTTTTATAGATTGGAGACAAATTGTGGAATATTCTTAAACTGCAGTTACATGAATCAACATGGTTGAATATAAAACATACTACTGAATAAAAACAAAAAAGTCTCAAAGAAATAAATAATAATTTAATTACACTTTTACAAACATACATTTCAGGGGCACCTGGGTGGCTCCGTCGGTTAAGTGTCTGACTCTTGATTTTGGCTCAGGTCATGATCCCAGGGTCCTGGGATCGAGCCCTGTGCTCCATGCTGAGCATGGAGCCTGCTTAAGAGTCTCTCCCTCCCTCTCTCTCTGCCCCTCTCCACTGCTCATGCACTCTCTCTCTCTAAAATAAAAAATTAAATAATATACATACATTTCAAAGACAGCAAAAACAATATCTTTTTTCTGCATGGACAGAAAAGTTTAAAAGCATACTCATGGGGCACCTGGGTGGCTCAGTCAGTTGAGCGTCCAACTTTGGCTCAGGTCATGATCTTGCAGTCTGTGGGTTCGAGCCCCGTGTCAGGCTCTGTGCTGAAAGCTCAGAGCCTGGAGCCTGCTTTGGATTCTGTGTCTCCCTCTCTCTCTGCCCCTCCGCCACTCATGCTCTGTCTCTCTCTCTGTCAAAAATAAATAAACATTAAAAAAAATTTTTTTAAAGCATACTCATGAATAACACCACTTTCAAAATCATAGTTACCCATGGGGATAGAAGTAAGGAAATGGATTTAGGACGAAATTAATACACTTTTTCAACTGTGGTATTACTTTATTTCTTTTTCAAAAATCTGAAGCAATTATGGGAACAATAAAAGATTTGATAAAGCTAGTGGTAGATATCCAATACTCAGTGCATTATTTTTTTCTCTATACAATCAATTAATATACATAATAAAAACGTTTTCCAAAGAACAAAATGCAAAAGAGAATAGCACAGACCTGCTGTCTCCTTCATTGGAAGCTGACTTTCGCACCATCTCTCTCCTTGGCCCAGCTGGCCCCCACGCCTAGCACCAAACATGACTGAGCTGGAAGGACCCCTTAGGATTCTTTTTTTTTTTTTAAGTTTATTTTTATTTATTTTGAGAGAGAGAGCGAGCAGGGGAGGGGCAGAGAGAGAGGGAGACAAAATCCCAAGCAGGCTCTGCACTGTCAGCGCAGAACCCAACTCAGAGCTCGAATTCACAAAACATGAGATCACGACCTGAGCCAAAGTCAAGAGCCAAGCACTTCACCGACTGAGCCACCCTCTGTTCTGGGATTTTACCTCCTTGCAGACTAAGGCACAAGGCTGGACTGAATCCAGCATACCTTGATATTCTGAATTTTTCCCAAGGGTAGCCAGCGGGGCTTAGGGGCTTGAAGGAAACTGGCTTTTCCACCATGCTTTTTGCACTATGCCTGGCACCAAGGAGGTGTCCAAGATGTGTTTGTTGAGTCAACCCGAGGATTGTCAGCACTTCTGTGAGCAACTGGTAGGACGTGAAAATAGCTATATGATGAAGTGGTGTTTACTAGCGTCTGTCGCGTTTGCCTACCTCTGCCAGCACTCTCGCTAACATTCTCTGGGAAACCTGCCCCATTTGCAGGAGGCTGACAGCAGGTATTCAGAATTTTTAGGATTTGGGCTTAATTTCAGAAAAGCAGGACAATCTGGGCTCTATGCCAATGAGAAGCAGATTCTGCTGTCTTTTCCTGCCTTTTTAATATTTCAAGCCAAGTTCTTACACCCATCCATCCATATAAAACTTTCTTGTTCAGAAAGTCATCTGAGTAACTGGCAAAAGCACCATCTCAGAGGTTTCTATTTTTATCCCTGTGTGTAATCAATGGGAACATAGTGTGACAAAAATGGAGAATTATGAATTGATAAGAACAAACTATTCACACTTGTTTTTGTTCCTGGGCAAGCTAACAAAGGAAAATGTACCTAATGTGTGGAAGTATAATGGATATTATATGGGTCAGCCTTTCTACAAATATACCCGGTGATTTCTGTGTCTGTTTTCAGGAAGGAAAAAAAAATATATGCTTTCAACATTCAAATTGGTTAGGCTTGGAAAAAGTTTTCACAAGAGCTGATTTTCTAGAAACATTAAGATATAAGGTACTATTAGTACCTCTAAATTATTAACCTGTGATTTCAGTTATCTGATTTCTGCCATCCTCTTATAATCAAAAAATATCTGTTCTCCAACTTGATAACACTATTGATAATTTTTTTTAAATCTCATTTCAAAAATTGTACCACTTTAAAAATAAGCCATTTTTATTTTCCATGGTCTTCCTTTCCATTCTTGCTCCATACAAAGGTATTCCTTTTACACAGTGTGATTACAACATGTAGATTTGTCTGCTATTTCATTTAGGTGGATAATTTGACTTCAAAATAAAATGACACACAAACCTCATGAGTTTATAGTCATGCTGACATATACATTCCCATAATATCGATAAAAATTTGTATATTTTTAAGTATCTGTATGAATTTTAGTATATGTAAGTATACTTTGTTTAAAAATTTTTGGACTTTTTAAGTTGACTCTTTCAAACTAACAATATTCTCAACCAAGATAGAGAAGAGATTTATTTAGGGCTTAAAACTGAATAGGGGCACCTGGATGGCTCAGTCACTGATTTTGGCTCAGATCATGATCTCACAGTTCGTGAGTTCAAGCCCCCAGTCAGGCTCTGCACGGACAGCATGGAGCCTGCTTGGGATTCTGTCTCTCTCAACCTGTGTCTGTGCCCCTCTCCTGCTCATGCACGTGTGCACTCTTTTCTCTTTCTCAGAAAAAAAAAAAAAAAAAACTGAATAAAGTTGAAGAACCTAGAATAGTGAAATCATAGAGATGGAAAGTAGAGTGGGAGTGGTGTGGGTGGCAGGATGGGGAGCTACTGTTTAATGGGATTTCAGTTTGGGAAGATGAAAAAGTTCTGGAGGTTGATGGTGATGATGGTTGTATAAACATGTGAATATACTCAATGCCACTGAACTTTAAAATGGTTAAAATGGTAAGTTTTATGTTTGTATATTTTACCACAGTAAAGGATGTTTAAAAAAAAAAACCTAAACAAAGTTAATTGCCAAATAATAACATCTGCTGCCTCATATTTATTTTGAAATGTGACAATATGTAAATAATACATTAATGTTAAAATACATTGCATTTCAGAATAATAGGTTCAGAAACAAATGACTAAAGGAATTTAACCTTAAAATTAAAAATTAAACAGCTACGGTTTGTAGAGGCAGGAGAATTGAAGACTTTGAAATTGTGGGAGGCCCAGAATGGATAATTAATTCACTTGTTCAAAATCTTAGTCCATTCAGGCTGCTATAACAAAATACCAGAGTCTGGGTGGCTTATAAGCAACATAATTTTTTTTGCTTTTTTGAGAGAGAAAGTGCACACCAGTAAGGGAGAGACAGAGAGAGAAGGAGAGAAACCCAAGCAGGCTCCACACTGTCAGCGCAGAGCCCAATGCAGGGCTTGAACTCACGAACCGTGAGATCATGACCTGAACTTACATCAAAAGTCGGATGCTTAACCGACTGAGCCACTCATTAATTTGTATCTCACAGTCCTGCAGGCTGGAAGTCAGAGACCAGGGTGCCAGCATGGTCAAATGAGGGCTCTTTTCTGGGTCACAAACTTTTCATTGTGTCTTCACTTAGCAGATGTGGGTAGGCAGCTCTGAGGGATCTCTTTTATAAGGGCACTTACTCATTCCCCAGGGCTCCCCTCTCATGACCTAATCACCTCCCAAAGTCCCCACCTCCAAATACCATCACATTGCAAGTTAGGAATTCAACGTAGGAATTCTGGGGGGGATACAAATATTCCATCCGTAGCAAAGTCTAACCCTTTGTGAATGACAGAGAAGTGAAAATCCAGGCAATTTTTACTAAACGGTAAAAAATGATTAACATTTTTAATACTGTCATAGATACAGATTTTTAAATGTTGTTTTTTTGTGTTTAAATTTGTTTTTAAATTCATTAAATATGTATTAGCTTCAATATGTTTTAAAAAATTATTTTTCTGGTTATAAGAGTATATATGATCTTTGTGGAAAATTTGGGAAATAAGAAAATTTAAAAAAAATTTTAAATCATCCATACTCCCCCCCCTAATAGGTACTTGTTAATATTTTGGTATATTTTCTTCCAGGCTATTTCATATACATAGCTGAAATTACTGTACATAAAATTTTGTGTTCTCTTTTTTTCACTAAATATTATATCTTTAGCTATTAAAGCATCTTTATAAATATAATTTTAATTTTTTTTCAACGTTTATTTATTTTTGGGACAGAGAGAGACAGAGCATGAACGGGAGAGGGGCAGAGAGAGAGGGAGACACAGAATCGGAAACAGGCTCCAGGCTCTGAGCCATCAGCCAAGAGCCTGACGCGGGGCTCGAACTCACGGACCGCGAGATCGTGACCTGGCTGAAGTCGGACGCTTAACCAACTGCGCCACCCAGGCGCCCCTATAAATATAATTTTAAACATCTTCAACATATTCTAACTTATGGCTGCATCATACTTTGCTTACTCATTCCTTTATTATTGGACATTTAGGCCATTTACAATTTGTGTTATAAATAACATGAAACGCTTCTTTGTGCCAAAAGGTGTTATCTGCATTTCAAATTATTATTTAGGAGAGAGTTCTAGAAGTAGAATTACTAAGTAAAGATTATAAATATTTTTAAGATACTTGGCTTATATTGAGCTATATTTTATTTTTAAGCCATTTTAAGTGTTATTTATAAATCATTAGTTGCCTATTTTTCTATTGTGAGTTACTGTCCTTTTTGGTTTATATGAGCTCTTTATGTATTAATACATTAACCTTTGTCATATTTGCTATAGCTAATTTACAAGTTGTTTCTTATTTTTTAATTTTCTTTATGATATTTTACCTTTCTGTGTTATAAAAACTATTGAGTTTTACTTTGTAATTCATCCTTGCTTTTTAAAATGTTTAATTTTATTAATGGTTCAGTAATAATAAAGCTACATCTTACAGGTCTAACTCACTATTTCCATACACTATTTCAAGCTTTTGCAGTAGGAACAACCAAACCAGATTCTTGTGCAAATGTGTTACTTTACATAACTTTGTATTTTTTACATAACAGTTCTTTTGAAGCTTAAAAAAGTTCCTTCTCAACAACCTATATTTTCATCCATATGGAATTGACTAAGTATATGGAACAAACAAAATAAAATGGAAAACTACAGATCCTTTCAAAGTCATGCAATATAGCTATATTTGGTGACACATAAAGATGTTAATGACACTATTGAGGAAGAAGGAAGAATATAATGCAGGAAATCAGGAACATGCCACTTGTGTAAAATTAAACATATAAACACACAGAAAAATGTCTGGAGAGACTTTACCAGAAATCTGTCAATGTTTATTTCCAGATCATGAGACTTCAGGTGATTATTTAATATTTTCTTTGTGCTTTTCTGATTTGTTTCAATATTTTACAATGAGCACGAATAATTTTTACTAAAACAACCAAGTTATTTTTATTTCTTAATTTTTTTATTATTTTTTTAAATGTTTATTTTTGAGAGAGAGAGAGTAAGCAGGGGAGGGGGCAGACTGAGAGGGAGACACAGAATCACAAGCAGGCTCCAGGCTCTGAGCTGTCAGCACAGAGTCCAACACGGGACTCGAGATCATGACCTAAGCTGAAGTTGGATGCTAAACTGACTGAGCCACCCAGGCACCTCTAAAACAACCAAGTTATTTTTAAAAGGGTGTACAAAACTTTTTTACCTACAGAGGGACAATAATATCTCCCTATTTTTTTCCCAGTCTTAAACTAAATATTTACACACACAAATAACATCTTCCTTAGCATTTGAGCACCTTTCAGAAAGGTATATACATTTCTACGCATGATCAAATATACACACATATCAATAAATACATTTTCTGAGAAACTTGGGACTTCTAAATACTAGATAAAACTTCTGAATAAAAAGAACTCTTAGGTGAACTATTCTTCTAATCTGAGACCTTCATACTGCATAACTCTCTGAATGATGTCATACAAACTTCTTCCTGCATCTGGGAATGTTTCCAGTGGCTACACGTGGGAGCTTCCAGTTTTTGTTCTAAGGAGTGATGTTTACTGGAAATGAAGGTGCACTAACAAGATCTCAGTTGAGATTGCTTTGTGGGTGCAGGAAAGAATGATTGTGAGGTGAATTTGGCCAAAAACTTTTACTTTCTCCCTTGTCATTATCTTGTTTTGATAGGTTGACTTAGTTTTGTTTTGAAATTACCTCTTGTGAAAAACCTAGGAGGAATGGAGCTCCTGGGTGGCTCAGTTGGTTAGGTGTCTGACTCTTGATTTGGGCTTGGGCCATGATCTCACAGTTTGTGAGATCAAGCCCCACCTCCGGCTCTGTGGTGATGGTGTGGAGCATGCTTGGGATTCTCTGTCTGCCCCTTCCCTACCCACTCTCTCTCCTTCTCTCTCTCAAAAATAAATAAATAAACATGTTTTTAAATGCCCTATGAGAAAAGAAAAAGAAAATCCTTTGGAGGAATATATTCTATGCCTAAACAGAATCATTAAAAAAAATTAAATGAAACCTAGGAGGAATTATGGGCTATATTCCTCCCCCTCCTCCTCCTTCTCTCCCTACCAAGACTCTCAACTCAAATCTTTCTTCCCCATTCCTCCATAGAAAACCCGGACGCTCATGTCAAGTACAGAGAGTACATGGTGATGGCCCAGAACCGACAGACAGGATAGCTGGGTATTTTACTGTTCTCTTAGAGATGAAAGGGACTTACAACAATAATTAGATGTGAACAAAAGAGGGGTTTGTCCAGGATTGTACAGTTGAGTGGTAGAACAAAGTGGAAAACCTAGGTTTCACATTTCTTAGTTCAGGGCCCATAAACATTGTTAGCATTTTTTTTTGGAACTGTGCGTAAGGGCAACATAGAGAGTTTCATGTAAAAGAATGCCGTATAACAAGAGTTGATTCTATTAAGAGGTTTTATGTTAAAGATCAGCTAAGTGAAATTAAAGAAAAAAGCACCTAAATATACTGAGTTCTTCTATATTTGCAGGCCCCCTTGATTGTGATTTTGTGATATCAGAACTATCTATAGTTTTTTTGTCAAAAAACTTCAAGACAAAAAACTCCCCAGGCCAAATTAATTAAATTCTAAAGATTAATATATACAATGCTGCACTTTAGGAAATGAGGAGCTTGCTGCAAATTCAAACAAGGATGTGATTTCACAACTTCTGAAAAGGTCATGAATCTCTTATCAAATATCTATCCTACCATCAAATTGCCATGATCTGTGCTGGACTATCCATGGGACACATTTGTAAGTATCAGAGAGGCTAAAAGCTACGAATAGCTCAAGTTATTCCCAAAGTACAACTTCATCAACTTCATGTTATGTTCTTTGGGTGTTCCACTGCTTTTAGTGAAGTTTGAGGAATAACTTCAAGTAAAGGACAGACCTACACCTTGGGGCTCACAGTCAATGGGAGATAGAGAAAACAGAGCTCTTCCATTTTCTTGTGTTACTGATTTTCAGGGTGAGGACACTTCTCCACATGGAATGAGTAAGGTGAAGACGAATAGAAAACGGAATGAACCCAGACTTTAAGCTGTATTACAAAGCTGTCATCATCAAGACAGTATGGTACTGGCACAAGAACAGACACTCAGATCACTGGAACAGAATAGAGAACCCAGAAATGGACCCACAGACGTATGGCCAACTAATCTTTGACAAGGCAGGAAAGAATACCCAATGGCACAAAGACAGTCTCTTCAGCAAATGGTGCTGGGAAAACTGGACAGCGACATGCAGAAAAATGAACCTGGACCACTTTCTTACACCACACACAAAAAAAATCAAAATGGATGAAAGACCTAACTGTGAGACAGGAAGCCATCAAAATCCTCGAGGAGAAAGCAGGCAAAAATCTCTTTTGACCTCGGCCACAGCAACTTCTCACTCAACATGTCCCCAGAGGCAAGGGAAACAAAAGCAAAAATGAATTATTGGGACCTCATCAAAATGAAAAGGCTTCTGCACAGTGAAGGAAACAATCAGCAAAACTAAAAGGCAACCGATGGAATGGGAGAAGATATTCACCAATGACATATGAGATAAAGGATTAGTATCCAAAATCTATAAAGAACTTATAAACTCAACACCCGAAGAACAAATAATCTAGTGAAGAAATGGGCCAAAGACATGAATAGACACTTCTCCAAAGAAAACATCGAGATGGCCAACCGACACGTGAAAAAATGCTCAACATCACTCATCATCAGGGAAATACAAATCAAAACCACGAGGAGATACCACCTCACACCTGTCAGAATGGCTAACATAACAACGCAGGCAACAACAGATGTTGGTGAGGATGCGGAGGAAGAGGATCTCTTTCGCACTGCTGGTGGGAATGCAAACTGGTGCAGCCACTCTGGAAAACAGTATGCAGGTTCCTCAAAAAACGAAAACTAGAACTACCCTACAACCCAGCAGTTGTACTACTAGGCATTTATCCAAGGGATACAGGTGTGCTGTTTCGAAGGGACACACGCACCCCAATGTTTACAGCAGTGTTATCAACAATAGCCAAAGTATGGAAAGAGCCCAAATGTCCATCGACGGATGAATGGATAAAGAAGTGGTATATAGGGGCGCCTGGGTGGCGCAGTCGGTTAGGCGTCCGACTTCAGCCAGGTCACGATCTCGCGGTCCGTGAGTTCGAGCCCCGCGTCGGGCTCTGGGCTGATGGCTCAGAGCCTGGGGCCTGCTTCCGATTCTGTGTCTCCCCCTCTCTCTGCCCCTCCCCCGTTCATGCTCTGTCTCTCTCTGTCTTAAAAATAAATAAACGTTGGAAAAAAAAAAATTAAAAAAAAAAAAAAAAGAAGTGGTATATATATATATACAATAGAGTATTACCTGGTAATCAGAAAGGGTGAAATCTTGCCATTTGCAACTACATGGATGGAACTGGAGAGTATTGTGCTAAGTGAAATTAGTCAGAGAAGGACAAATATATGACTTCACTCATATGAGGACTTTAAGAGACAAAACAGATGAACATAAGGGAAGGGAAACAAAAAATATAAAAACAGGGAGGGGGACAAAACATAAGAGACTCAGAAATATGGAGAAAAACAGAGGGTTACTGGAGGGGTTGTGGGAGGGGGGAATGGGCTAAATGGGTAAGAGGCACTAAGGAATCTACTCCTGAAATCATTGTTGCACTGTATGCTAACTAACTTGGATGTAAACTAAAAAAATAAAATAAAATAATTTAAAAATAAATAAATAAAAAGGGGGAAAAAAAGAAAAATTAAATGAACCTTGGTAAGGGAAGATGGAAGCCCAAGATGGAGTAATAGAATGTGACAAAGCCCAGAGCTGCTCCAAGTGAGTTCCAGTGCTCAGCTCTGAGGAATAATGTCATAGAGCCCTGAGAAAATGTTATTATGGGATCAGCAAACAATTGTCAGTGATCTTTGGGCTCCATGGAGAATGTGATACATATCAGAAGACTGGAGACAGTGGTATATTCTAATTTTCAGAAAGAGAAGCCAGTGGGGCGCCTGGGTGGCGCAGTCGGTTAAGCGTCCGACTTCAGCCAGGTCACGATCTCGCGGTCCGTGAGTTCGAGCCCCGCGTCGGGCTCTGGGCTGATGGCTCAGAGCCTGGAGCCTGTTTCCGATTCTGTGTCTCCCTCTCTCTCTGCCCCTCCCCCGTTCATGCTCTGTCTCTCTCTGTCCCAAAAATAAATAAATGTTGAAAAAAAAATTTAAAAAAAAAAAAAAAAAAAAAAGAAAGAGAAGCCAGAGCCAGAAAAATTGCAGTCACTTCAATCTCAGGCAAGACTCTACAATGCATTGTAGAGTCTATTTCACTAGAGAAATAGTTTCAGGCACTACGTGAAGAAGTAATGATTAAGACCCAGAATGAATTCACTAAGTACAAGCCAAGGCTGATTTATCAACTTCCCTCTTTGACAGGGTTATGAGCCTTGTAGCTTTGGGAAAGCCCATACACAGAGAGTATTTTATCATTGGTTAGATATTTAATGAGCTTTTAGGGGTGCCTGGGTGGCTCAGTCAGTTGGGCGTCTGACTTTTGCTTAGGTCATGATCTCCCGTTAGTGGGTTTGAACACCGCATCCAGCTCTGTGCTGACAGCTTGGAGCCTGGAGCCTGCTTTGGATTCTGTGTCTCCCTCTCTCTTTGCCCCTCTCCTGCTTGTGCTCTCTCTGTCTCTCAAAAACTAAAATAAACAACATTTTTTTTAAAAAAAGGATATTTAGTGAACTTTTTATTATATTCTTTAGGAAAAGAAGGAGAAATATGAATTGGACTCTAGCATACTGGATAGATTAGTAACCAGTTGATTATATACACACGATGCTGACTAATGAATTGATACTGACTACAAAGAAGTATATAATGATGAGTGCTAGGTGCCCTTCCTCTGCCCCTCATAAATGCTTTCGTAATAAATACACAGAAGATATGCTCATCAAATTTATAGGAAACCTGACATTAGAGGTATAGTGAATACTTGGATGACAGAATGAGAATCAGTGACTTGAATCTACAAGGATGCATTTAAAAGCAATTAATACGAAATCTAAGGAATTAATTGTATCAGTAAGAATGGCTTATACTTGCTTAACAGTAGCTAAGAGTGTTAGCCCAATTTGAGTCAAAAGTGTAATGTGGTTGCCAAAAAAACCCCAAGATTTTAAGCTGCATCCAGTGGTAAATGTTTAACAACTGGCTCTCTGGAGGAAAAAGGCACCTTGATTTATAGCACTTGCCAATTTCTGTCATGTAATTACTTTCATCATGGCCAATTTCAAGCTACCAACATAATGTCACTGAACACGGTTTGGAAGAGATTGTTAGTAGCACACCATTATATAGTATTTCCACCGCACAAATGCAATAAATGCCAATAAGCTCAAGAGAAGAGATGTAGGAATATGTAGTAAAATAATTAGGAAGTGATGAATTTTAAGGAATATAAGGAAATTTATATTTATTTCCTTTGTTTTTAATAAAATGTATGTAACTGTAAGTTTATGTAATTTAACTTTTAATAATTGACTGCATTTAACAATTGGTTCAAAGAATTCTTGAAAATATAACACTCAGCTCTTGGAACTTTGTTTATGCATGCTCCAGCCCGTGGTAAGAAGAAATGCCGTAACTGGCACAAGGGAGGCAATAGCCCTGTTGTTCTCTGCAATTGTCAGGCCACACCCAGATCTCTTCATTCCAGAACACATAACTTAGAAGTCAAACTGTTCCAAGATCAGAGCAGCCAGGATGACAGGGGACCAAAGTCATAGGTCTGTGGAACAGGGGACAGAATGAGGGCTGGAGCTCAAAAGCCCTGTGTATGGGATTAGGGGGAGAGGAACAGGTGAATGCCGTTTTCAAATATCTGAGGGACTGTTTTGTGAGGAAGGGCCAGGCCTAAAATCTATGGGTAGAAGAAAGATACAGGGAGACAAATTTCTGCTCAATATAAGAAAGAACTTTCAAAGCTGTCACAGGGGATGGGCTGAGGGCAACCCAGCAGAATGTGGGAAACAAGCTTCAGGAGCAATGTAGGGGTGGTTCAAGCCTTGGAACTTCAAACTTCAAACTTCAGAGTCTCCCTGAAGTCTATGATTTCCTGATTTTGATCAACTGCCCTTTCTAGGTACATGCAAAGAGGCATCCCCCACTCCTGGCTTTCTTGGCTTATATTAGAAGGGTGGCACTGTGCACTTTAAATAAAGACTTCTTATTAAGGAAAATAAAAGAGTAATATAATGAATTCATCACCATATTTCTACAAGTATCAATTTATGTCTGATCTTTTACCGTCTATACCCACACCCACCTCCTACCCTGGATTGTTGTGAAACAAATCCCTGACATCATGTCATTGTTGCCATGAATACTTAAGTATGTTCTCTAAAATATAAAGACTGTTTGAAAATATACCCACAATACTTTTATCACGTTGAAGAAATTAATTTTTGTTTTTTAGAGAGCGAGAGGGCACAAGTGAGTGAGGGACAGAGAGAGAGAGAGGGAGAGAGAAGTGGGACTCGTGCTCACCACAAGCAGGGCATGAGCTCACCCAGAGCGGGACTTGAACTGACAAACCATGAGATCATGACCTGAGCTGAAGTCAGATGCTTAACTGACTGAGCCACCCAGGCACCCTGAAGAATTTAATATTGATTCCCTAATATCATCTAATATCCAGTGTTTAAATTTTACCAATTGCCTCATGAGTTTTTATTTGAATTCGCTCAAATCAGGATCTAAGGCCTACAGATTGCAATTGGTTGTGTTTCTTGAGTTTCTTTTAATCTATAGGTTTTCTTTTCGTTATTTTTTCCCTTTTCAATTTATTGAAGGTGCTGAGTCGTCTATCCTCTAGATCTTCCCTATCTGGATTTTTCTAACTGCATTATCATGGTGTGTTTAACATGTTCCTCTCTCCCCTGTATTTCCTGTGAGCAGATCCATGTTTGATTTGGGGGAGCAGAAACACTTCGTGGGATGGTATTGTTTATTTCTCATTAGGAAACAAATAATGTCTGGCTCTCTTTTTGCTATGTCAACAGCCACTGATAAGTGTCTAGACCCATTAATTAATTAGGAGGTGATATTCTAATTCTATCATTCCTTTGTTTATTAAAGTACTTCTGTAAAGAGAAATACCTGTTCCTCAACTATTTCTACCCTGAAATGCATATTACACAGGAAACATGAGATAAATGCTTATTTACTAATTTTCAAACTGATGTATTGGTTTCCTAGTATCTGCCAAACTTGACCAGTGAGGTATTTGATTTTTTTTCATGTGTCCATGCTGTAGTTATCTCCTGACTTGCTTTATTTTTTTAATTTTAATTCCAGTATAGTGAACATACAGTGTTACATTAGTTTCAGGTGTACGATATAGTGATTCAATAATTCTATACATTACTCAGTGCTCATCAGGGTAAGTATATTCTTAATCCCCTTCACCTATCTCACCCATCCCCTCACCCACTTTTCCCTCTTTAGGATCCTCCCCATCTTCCCTGGAAGTTGGTATTTGATTTTGTTTTAAGTATCATTATGAACTCACGGATTTTTTTTTAATTTTTTAACGTTTATTTATTTTTGAGAGAGAGAGAGAGAGCACAAGTTGAGGAGGGGCAGAGAGAGAGGGAGACACAGAATCCAAAGCAGTATCCAGTCTCTGAGCTGTCAACACAGAGCCCGATGCAGGGCTCAAACCTACGAACTGTGAGATCATGACCTGAGCCGAAGTCGGACACTCAACCAAGAGAGCCACCCAGGCGCCCCTTGTGGATTTTTTTTTTTAATACTTATTTATTTATTTTGAGAGAGAGAGAGAGAGAGAGAAAGAGAGCAAGCATGAGTGGAGGAGGGGCAAAGAGAGAGGGAGAGAGAGAATCCCAAGCAGGCTCCACACTGTTAGCACAGAGCCCGAAATGGGGCTTGATCCCATGAACTGTAAGATCATGACCTGAGCTGAAATCAAGAGTTGGATACGTAACCAACTGAGCCACCCAGGTGCCCTGTGAACTCATGGATTTTTTAAAATGTATTTCAATCCATTGCTATTTTTATTCTTATTAATATTCAACTTGTGCCATCTTTGACCAGTGGGAGTTTATTCATATTGGCTCCTGAGTATTTTTAACAAGATCCTAGTAATTTTCTTGACTTCTAGTATGAAAGATTCCTTATATTCTAGACTCAGTTTATGTATTTTCTGCCTCAAATCTGAAATCAGCCATTTCTCCAAGGACCCCAATTCTTTTTTTTTTTTTAATTTTTTTTTTCAACGTTTATTTATTTTTGGGACAGAGAGAGACAGAGCATGAACGGGGGAGGGGCAGAGAGAGAGGGAGACACAGAATCGGAAGCAGGCTCCAGGCTCTGAGCCATCAGCCCAGAGCCCGACGCGGGGCTCGAACCCACGGACCGCGAGATCGTGACCTGGCTGAAGTCGGTCGCTTAACCAACTGCGCCACCCAGGCGCCCCTGACCCCAATTCTTTTTAATGGGAAATGAGATTTAGAGATAATACTCTGGACTCTAGGGTTGTCAGGTTACTGAGTTTATCATAGTTTCTAAGCCATTTCAGTAGAAAGAGTTGGGAAGTACTTTTCTTCTCTACCTCCTCCTTTTTCTTTCCTTTTTTTTTTTTTTTAATGTTTATTTTTTAGTGAGAGAGACAGGGTACAGGTGGGGGAAGGGCAGAGAGAGAGGGAGACACAGAATCCGAATCAGGCTTCAGTCTCTGAGCTGTCAGCACAGAGCCGGATGTGGGGCTCAAACCCCACGAACCATGAGATCATGACCTGAGCTGAAGTCAGACGCTTAGCTGCCCCTTCCTCCTTCTTTTTCAAGAGAAAATACATAGTGAGTTCACATGACGTTTTCAAACAGGACTGTAAGATGCCTCCTGAACTTCACCAATGTTGCATTTGTATTTTCTTTCTCCCTTATCAAAAATCCCAGTTCTCAAAGACATTAGCACCGTTACTTATTTGCTTTCTTTCACAATAAACATGCAGCAACTGTCTTAGAATAACTGTTCCAACACCATCACTAGTAATATGATTACTGAAATCCATTTAATATTGTTATGTAGTTATTTTTATTTTTAGGGTTCAAAATAATGAAATTCATATTAAAGTCACTTGAAGTAGTTGCTGTGTGGTTATCCCATAGACTCAGAGTATACATTTCAGTTCATTGATTTCATTTTGATTTTGGTTTTTAGGAATTGCTTTTTATATTTTTTAAATCTATTATTATTTATTATATTATATTATGATTTTTGAGAGAGAGAGAGAGCATGAGTGGGGGAGAGGCAGAGGGGGAGACAGAGAAAGGGAGAGAGAGAGAGAGAGAGAGAGAGAGAGAGAGAGAGAATTCTAAGCAGGCCCCACACTCAGAGCAGAGCCTGACACAGGGCCAGATCGCATGACTCCAGGACCATGACCTGAGCCGAAACCAAGAGCCGGACATTCAATTGACTGAGCCACCCAGGCACCACTTTGGGAATTGTTTTTTGTTTTTTTTTTTAATTATAAAATTATGTAAAATGTTTACAAGTTTCCAAATCTATGATACCAGGGGTGCCTGAGTGGCTCAGTCAGTTGAGTGTCCAACTTTGGCTCAGGTCATGATCTCGAGGTTTGTGGGTTTGAGCCCCGCGTCAGGCTCTGTGCTGACAGCTCAGAGCCTGGAGCCTGCTTCGGATTCTGTGTCTCCCTCTCTCTCTGCTCCTCCCCTGCGCTCTCTCTCTCTCTCTGTCTCAAAAATAAATAAACATTTAAAAATCTTTTTAAAAAATCTATAATACCAGGTGTATTCAGAGGAGTGTGTGTTCTACTCTAATCCTCTCCACCTTGTTCCTCCTCTTCCACATGGATAATCTTTTTTTATTTTATTTATTTATTTTGAGAGAGATAGAGATCAGGGGAGGGGCAGAGAGAGAGGGAGAGAGGGAGTCCAAGCAGGCTCCACCCTGTCAGTGTAGAACCCGACACAGGGCTCAAACTTACAAACTGTGAGATCATGACCTGGCCTGAAACCAAGAGTTGGATGCTTAACCGACTGAGCCACCCTGCCCTCCCCCCAGATATTCTTTCTTAAAAACAAAGTTTTATGGTTTATTCCTTCATTAAAAAAATAAGCAAATATTTTCATATATTGAATATTCCTTCCTTAGATACAGGAGCACGCTATAGATACTTTTATCTACTTTGTTTTCACTAACCATATAGTTTCAGGATTGCTCCCTGTAGTCCTAATTCATTTTACAGTTGTGTAGTACTCCATTGTGTGAATCGAACATAGTGTTATTTGAACGTTAGACACATTTAATCAAACTAGAAATCTAAACCATTTTAGCACGTAGCGTGGTCTGCTGAGATAAAATTAAGGCACCCCTTGAAATATGCCCTCAGTTTCTCGCTCCCACGTGTTTAGAGGCCCTGCTTTTTTCCAGTTCCTATACCCTTATCCCTGGAACACTCTGTAGCCTGAGCAAATGTCCTATATTTTTCAAATAATTCTTGCAGGCATCTAAGCTAAGCTTTCTTTTTTGTCCATCCCCTTAAAGTCCTGCTCTTTTTCAGGTGACAATGCATGCTGAGGAGTTCATTTAAAAATAACTCCTGCAAAAGCTTTACCCACTTAATGAGTCACCTCCCCAGGGTAACATGAGGCCTTGACTTCAAATGTGCATATGTCAGGGCATCACTGGTTGCTTTATTAAGCACCATATTTTAATTAATAGTGCTTTATAAACAAAGTAACTCACAGTGAAAATTATCCTACAACCTTATTGGGCACAAACATCCTGAAATAACTGATAAATAACAATAATAGTAAATTACCAAATGGTACATTATGAATGCTGGGGATGGAGGTTGTAGCAGCTATTTTTCTGGCCTTTAAATATGGCAAGTTTTTTTGCCTTATGTAGGTAACAGAAATACAAAGTTTACTAATCCTCTGCCCAGGAGAACCACCGCTCGGAACTTCATCTTCCTAGTGTAGTCTCTGCACTGGAAAACAGGTGACCCGGGGTGCCTGGGTGGCTCAGTCGGTTAAGTGTCCGACTCTTGGTTTAGGCCCAGGTCATGATCTCATGGTCCCTGGGACTAGGCTTGTGCTGACCGTGCAGAGCCTGCTTGGGATTCTCTCTCTCTGTCTCTCTCTCCCTCTGTCTCTCTCTCTCAAAATAAATAAACTTAAAAGAAAAAAGAAAAACAGATAACCTACCACAGGATAAAGATGAGAGTTTATTCTGCAGACAGAAGAGAAAAGGGAACTAGAATAAAAATTAGAGGCTCAAAGTTAAAATACGAGAAGCCTCAGTGATTTTACACACGCACACACACAGCCATAAGCTACTTCATCAGAACCAGTCACCAAACCCTGAAAGCTGCCATTGGAAGCCAGAGAGCTGTGGAGTACAATCTGGAGAGGCCTGGGGCATAGGGTCTGGAGTAACCCTCCTGAGACATCCAGACATCGCACTACAAGGACAGAAGTTAGCAAATAGGATCAGCTAGCAGGGCAAAGCTGCTTGGCTACCATGGCTGGACTTCTTGGCACATGTAAACCTTAAAGGGAAATGGGATAAGTTATGATCCAGTAACTTATTTTCCTTAAGAAAAGCCCAGACTGTTACCTCAGATGGAGCCACTGTATGGAGATTTAAGACATATGGAGTTCTATATATTAACATATAGAACTCTGAATTTAAAAATATAAATTTGGGCATGATCATTTGTATTATGCAATTTACTACAACATGTATAAAGTTAAGGAATTTAGACCTAGAAATGTCTTAGAAAAATTTTGTGCTTTAGACCTCTAAGCGTTTATACATTCTGTGTACTTAGCTGGGAATTCCCTTTCCCCACATCTTTTCATCCTAACAAACCCCCATTCATACTTTAAGACCCAACTTAGTGTTACTTCCTCTCTATTCTCCCATAACACTTAGTATATATCTCTTGTAACAGTATCATATTGTATTACAACTATTTGTCTATTGCTCATTTTCTACTAGACTGTGAGTTCTTTTGGAGGAGGAAACTGTTCTTTACACCTTAGTGCCTGGCTAAGTGCCTGGCTTAAAAAACACTGAGTATTTATTAAGTGGGTTTAGGGACCAACTCAGGACCAACTAATCCTCTAAGTATAAGAATCTGAGACCCAAAGAGTTTCTTTAAATTCAGTAATGCAGCAAGGATCTGCTGATTATCTACCTCCCTCCTAGTTGTAGAGGCTAAATGTCTTTAGTGTATTTTAAATGTGATTCAAAGTAAGCTTAATTTCTACTTGTCCACAGATCAAAAGGTAAATGCCAGAATCTTACAAGTCCTCAAGGAAAGATTAAATTATATTCAGAATTGGTTTATATCAATTTATTATATTCTAAGTGAGCATGACCCAAGAAGACTTTTGCAGAATGCTGTGTATATGTGTGTGTGTGTGTGTGTGTGTGTGTGTGTGTGTGTGTGATGGGGGGGGGGAGGGTGAATGCCCAATTTAATTTAGGAAACACTGGGTTAGTTTCTTCCCTGAACTTTCAACATACTTAATAGCAATTTATTAAAACCCCAAGAAAAACATCTAATTTGTGGTGTTTCCCAAATTCATTTGACTAGGGAATCCCCCTCTTTGTTGTTGTGCTTATTAATAAACTCCAGAAATGGTGCTCTGAAAAGCACAGAGCTGTTCTTTGAAAACTGCCCATTCATGGTTAGTGAGGACCTGAGAGGAAAACAGGAGCTGGAGTCAAAGGGCTGATGATTACACCAGAGGCAGGGGCAGGGAGACTGGGGAGGTAGCTGGTCCTATCTAGGGTCTGAGAGAAGGGAGAGAGGCCACAAGCAGACATTTGAGAAGCTGTTTTCTTGCTGAGCTCTGTGAAGGATGTGAGGCACAAGCAGATGAACTCCAAGACGAGATCTAAAATGCGTCACAAAGAGAGCCCTTCTGCAGGAACATGCAGCATGACTCCAGCCCTCTGAGGACTCCAGAGGACATAGGCACCCTGCTTGTAGCTCCCCACAAGCTGCCACACATCCCAGCCACGGTGTCTGTCTGTGGGGACAGGAGGGGAAGGAAATGCAGTGACACAAAGTAGATGACCAGGTGATTTTCATGATCTGTGAAACCCACCCACCAGGGAGCTAGCTGCCGGACAGAATTGGGGTTGGTTTTAACAAGGGGTTGTCACACTCAGATATCACCTCATGCCAGTCAGAGTGGCCAAAATGAACAAATCAGGAGACCATAGATGCTGGAGAGGATGTGGAGAAATGGGAACCCTCTTGCACTGTTGGTGGGAATGCAAACTGGTGCAGCCACTCTGGAAAACAGTGTGGAGATTCCTCAAAAAATTAAAAATAGATCTACCCTATGACCCAGCAATAGCACCGCTAGGAATTTACCCAAGGGATACAGGAGTGCTGATGCATAGGGGCACTTGTACCCCAGTGTTTATAGCAGCACTCTCAACAATAGCCAAATTATGGAAAGAGCCTAAATGTCCATCAACTGATGAATGGATAAAGAAATTGTGGTTTATATACACAATGGAGTACTACGTGGCAATGAGAAAGAATGAAATATGGCCTTTTGTAGCAACGTGGATGGAACTGGAGAGTGTGATGCTAAGTGAAATAAGCCATACAGAGAAAGACAGATACCATATGGTTTCACTCTTATGTGGATCCTGAGAAACTTAACAGGAACCCATGGGGGAGGGGAAGGAAAAAAAAAAAAAAAAAAAGGACATTAGAGTGGGAGAGAGCCAAAGCATAAGAGACTGTTAAAAACTGAGAACAAACTGAGGGTTGATGGGGGGTGGGAGGGAGGGGCGGGTGGGTGATGGGTATTGAGGAGGGCACCTTTTGGGATGAGCACTGGGTGTTGTATGGAAACCAATTTGTCAATAAACTTCATAAAAAAAAAAAAAAAAAAAAAAAAAAGGGAAATGGGATAAGTTATGATCCAGTAACTTATTTTCCTTAAGAAAAGCCCAGACTGTTACCTCAGATGGAGCCACTGTATGGAGATTTAAGACATATGGAGTTCTATATATTAACATATAGAACTCTGAATTTAAAAATATAAATTTGGGCATGATCATTTGTATTATGCAATTTACTACAACATGTATAAAGTTAAGGAATTTAGACCTAGAAATGTCTTAGAAAAATTTTGTGCTTTAGACCTCTAAGCGTTTATACATTCTGTGTACTTAGCTGGGAATTCCCTTTCCCCACATCTTTTCATCCTAACAAACCCCCATTCATACTTTAAGACCCAACTTAGTGTTACTTCCTCTCTATTCTCCCATAACACTTAGTATATATCTCTTGTAACAGTATCATATTGTATTACAACTATTTGTCTATTGCTCATTTTCTACTAGACTGTGAGTTCTTTTGGAGGAGGAAACTGTTCTTTACACCTTAGTGCCTGGCTAAGTGCCTGGCTTAAAAAACACTGAGTATTTATTAAGTGGGTTTAGGGACCAACTCAGGACCAACTAATCCTCTAAGTATAAGAATCTGAGACCCAAAGAGTTTCTTTAAATTCAGTAATGCAGCAAGGATCTGCTGATTATCTACCTCCCTCCTAGTTGTAGAGGCTAAATGTCTTTAGTGTATTTTAAATGTGATTCAAAGTAAGCTTAATTTCTACTTGTCCACAGATCAAAAGGTAAATGCCAGAATCTTACAAGTCCTCAAGGAAAGATTAAATTATATTCAGAATTGGTTTATATCAATTTATTATATTCTAAGTGAGCATGACCCAAGAAGACTTTTGCAGAATGCTGTGTATATGTGTGTGTGTGTGTGTGTGTGTGTGTGTGTGTGTGTGTGATGGGGGGGGGGGGAGGGTGAATGCCCAATTTAATTTAGGAAACACTGGGTTAGTTTCTTCCCTGAACTTTCAACATACTTAATAGCAATTTATTAAAACCCCAAGAAAAACATCTAATTTGTGGTGTTTCCCAAATTCATTTGACTAGGGAATCCCCCTCTTTGTTGTTGTGCTTATTAATAAACTCCAGAAATGGTGCTCTGAAAAGCACAGAGCTGTTCTTTGAAAACTGCCCATTCATGGTTAGTGAGGACCTGAGAGGAAAACAGGAGCTGGAGTCAAAGGGCTGATGATTACACCAGAGGCAGGGGCAGGGAGACTGGGGAGGTAGCTGGTCCTATCTAGGGTCTGAGAGAAGGGAGAGAGGCCACAAGCAGACATTTGAGAAGCTGTTTTCTTGCTGAGCTCTGTGAAGGATGTGAGGCACAAGCAGATGAACTCCAAGACGAGATCTAAAATGCGTCACAAAGAGAGCCCTTCTGCAGGAACATGCAGCATGACTCCAGCCCTCTGAGGACTCCAGAGGACATAGGCACCCTGCTTGTAGCTCCCCACAAGCTGCCACACATCCCAGCCACGGTGTCTGTCTGTGGGGACAGGAGGGGAAGGAAATGCAGTGACACAAAGTAGATGACCAGGTGATTTTCATGATCTGTGAAACCCACCCACCAGGGAGCTAGCTGCCGGACAGAATTGGGGTTGGTTTTAACAAGGGGTTGTCACACTCAGATATCACCTCATGCCAGTCAGAGTGGCCAAAATGAACAAATCAGGAGACCATAGATGCTGGAGAGGATGTGGAGAAATGGGAACCTTCTTGCACTGTTGGTGGGAATGCAAACTGGTGCAGCCACTCTGGAAAACAGTGTGGAGGTTCCTCAAAAAATTAAAAATAGATCTACCCTATGACCCAGCAATAGCACCGCTAGGAATTTACCCAAGGGATACAGGAGTGCTGATGCATAGGGGCACTTGTACCCCAGTGTTTATAGCAGCACTCTCAACAATAGCCAAATTATGGAAAGAGCCTAAATGTCCATCAACTGATGAATGGATAAAGAAATTGTGGTTTATATACACAATGGAGTACTACGTGGCAATGAGAAAGAATGAAATATGGCCTTTTGTAGCAATGTGGATAGAACTAGAGAGTGTTATGCTAAGTGAAATAAGTCATACAGAGAAAGACAGATACCATGTGTTTTCACTCTTATGTGGATCCTGAGAAACTTAAAAGAAACCCATGGGGGAGGGGAAGGAAAAAAAAAAGAAAAGAAAAAAAAGAGGTTAGAGTGGGAGAGAGCCAAAGCAAAAGAGACTCTTAAAAACTGAGAACAAACTGAGGGTTGATGGGGGGTGGGAGGGAGGGGAGGGTAGGTGATGGGCATTGAAGAGGGCATCTTTTGGGATGAGCACTGGGTGTTGTATGGAAACTAATTTGACAATAAATTTCATATAATAAAAAATAAAAATAAATACTACAAAAATTAAAAAAAATCCATCCTAAAAAAAATAAAAATAAAAAAATAAAAAAAATAACAAGGGGTTGTAACAATGGGCAACAAAAGTAGATGGAACCAGAGCCAGGAAACAGGATTGGCTACAGAATTTGCAGGGCCCAAAGCAAAACTGAAAATGTGGACCTCTTGTTTTTACGTTAAGAATTTCATGACAGCCACAGCGGGGAGTTACAAGCACAGGGCCTGTCTGAGTGTGGAGCCTACGTGACTGCATAGGTTGTTCGACCACAAAGCTGACCCTGCCAGAGAGTTATCGCTGGTCCTGTGACCCCATTCAAATCGTCTGGCTAATGTGGCCTGGAGAAACCAGGTTACACATGTGTTCTGTAGAAGGTAGGTTTCCTTCTCTCAAGATACTCGATTATCATGGAAACCCTATTTACCAGTCATGCTGGGTAGGCTTGACTTTGCTGCAAGATCAATCCATGTACACATTAAATTTCAGGCACATATCTAATGCAAAAATCCATGCACATCGAGGCTATTCCCATATATACTGCTCACATCACAATGTCCTTTCTTCTCATGCCAAGAATAAAGACAGCTTTACAGCTGCATAGTAGAAATGTACAACCTTTGACTTTGTCCTGGGGTTAAATACCAGTATTTAGTAGGTGCTGAGGCAGCACTCAGCGCCGTGCTGCGTTCGCTCAAAATGAAAAACAAGCTCAGGTGGAAAATCTAGGCAAGCAATGTCATTTGCTATTTTTGGAGGTGGGGGAGAGAAAGTTGTGGAAAGTGTTATAACAAACAACATAGAGCAGCACATCATGAGTGTGAAATAAAACAACACCCGCATGCTCTTCTTGTTGATTGGATGGAAGCCACTAAGTTAAGTGAGTGGCCCCTGGCCTCTCAAACAGTGGAATGAAAGCATGACTCACCTGACCCTGTAAGATTAATCTCCAACTAATGAGCAACCCTATCTCTGAGATCATTCAGAATGTCCATTGGGGAAATAGTGTGGGGCCTTAGTGGGCATTAGGACCAGCCCCCCAGGGAGCCACTTCACACTGAATGTTTTGGGACTGAAAAGCTGCCTTCACCTCCTCTCATTCATCTCCTTTACACCACCTTCCACCTGCTCCTCCCCATTGTTTCTGCACAGAGAGCTCCAGCTGGCTAAGAGGACAGGCTCTAGTGTAGTAAGCCAGAAGGTGCAGTTACTGGGAGAGGAGAAGGAATGCCTATGAGCCTGGGAGCTGGGGGGTGTCACCTATAGAGAGGACGGATCCTAGGGACAAACTGAGTTGTAAGCTCTGACTAGGTAGGGCAGGGCAGGACTGGGTGATGGGTAAGCCTGACAATTTATTGCCCATAATACAGATGGCCCCAGACTTATGATGGTTGGATGAACAATTTTTTTACTTTTTAACTTTACCATGGTGCAAAAGCAATACACAGTCAGTAGCAACCCTACTGAATTTTGAATCTAGATCTTTTCCTGGGCTAGTAATATGCAGTAGGGTCCTCTCTCGTGATGCTGGGCAGAGGCAGCAAGACACAGCTTCCTGTCAGCCACGTGATCACAGGGTCAACAACATATACACTTACCCCCGTTCTGTACCCATACCACCATCCTGTGTTTCACTTTTCAGTACAGTATTCAATAAATTACACGGCGTATGCAACACTTTATTATAAAATAAGCTTTGTGTTAGATGATTCTGCCCAACTGTAAGCTAATGTAAGTGTTGTGAGCATGTTTAAGTTAGGCTAGGTTATGATGTTGAGTAGGTTACTTGAATTTTTTGAAATGTTTATTTATTTATTTTGAGATAGAAAGTGAGAGAGAGCAGGGGAGGGGCAGAGAGAGAGGGAAAGAGGGAGAATCCCAAGCAGGCCTAGCACTGTCAGTGCAGAGCCTGACATGGGGCTCGATCTCACAAACTATGAGATCATGACCTGAGCCAAAATCAAGAGGTGGATGCCTAACCAACTGAGCCACCCAGGTGCTCCAAGTAGGTTACTTGCATTAAATGCAATTTTGACTTAGACTATTTTCAATTTATGATGGGTTTATTGGGACATAACCCCACTATAAGTCAGGAAAGATCTGTACGATGATGGACCGGAGGCCCAGGGACATCAAGAACATAAATGGTAATATTAGAGTCTGTTTTAGTCCTTGTTCCTCTAGGACTCATGCTCTTTCTGCCGTATCGAGCTTTATCCCTACTTTCCAACTCTGTAATGTAAGCTACAAATGATCTGCAAGGGGTGGTTTTGAGTTGTAATTTCAATTAAGAGTGGAAAGAAAAGATAGAAACTAGCTTTGTTTTTATGACTTGAAACATTGAATAAAGGAGTCAGCATCAAAGGAGTCAGAAGGAAATAAGAGGATAAGAAGAGAAATCAGGAAAAAAATGCTAAACAACAAATTCTGGAAAATATACTGTTCTGATATCTCAGAGAGCTAATGAATTAAATGAAAGACTCTGGGGGTGAGGAATATACCCCAGAATAAGATATGTATAAGTTGATGGGTAATAAGTTGGTGACCACGCTGGGACTAAACTTTGGTCTGCTGGTTCAGTGGTCCAGGGCTCTTTACCTTGCTTATCCTGAGAAGGGAGCTAACCCACCAAAGACGTGGGAAACCATCCGTGAAAGGTTAGAGGATGCCCACACACAAAGTGGTGTAGGCTTACCACTTGCAGTGAACATGACACTACTAAAAACAGAGGGGGCCCTGAGTGAAAAGAGGTGCAGGGCTAAGGTGCGAGGAACAAAGTTTCAGGACTACCGCTTGGAGGCCTTCAAAGCAAGAGCACCAAGAAAAATTTATTTTTAGAATAGGTATTGAACTTTCAGTACATGCTATGCATGTACTGGCTGTAAGGAGAGCTACAGAAAGTTCGAGGCAGTTTCCAAAGACGTCCCAGCACAGCGTCTGACAGCCACAGGCAAGGTGGTAGTTAAGTTTAGACAGGGAAGTGAGCACCCAGGAGGAATGGAAGGAGAGAAGGAAAAACAGAAGAAAGGTATTGCCAGTCAAAATAATGTTCAACATTATGATTTTGAAATTTGGCCTTTTTAATAAGGATGGTTAGATAAGACACTCAGATGGAAATACATCTTGCAAACCGTATGCCAAGACTCAGCATCTGAGTACAAAACGTTACGTTTCATTTATACTTAGAACTAAAAACGAATACGTTCAAATGGGGGAGGGGGGAATAATCCACGCACTACAAAAAGGTTTAATGTTCAGTCTTACTGTCACCTGGACCACCATCACTACCCTTCTCCCCCAATATTATTTATAATTGCAGAAAACTATTTTATGGTTGTATAAAAATTATTATGAATAAATCTCACACACGCAGAGCACACATGCTTTTAAAAACGTGTACACATGGGCCATACAACACACACTCTGTGGAACTCTATTGCCTTGATTACATAGTTACATATTCCAGAATTCAATCTACCTTTTAGAAATCTCTGCAGAGGTGCTGTAACATTTATTTGACCAGCTTACCATTGTTGGACACTTAGGCGGTTTGAAATTTTTGCTGTTGGAATGGGAATGAAATACTTTGCATATTTCTGCTTTCTAACATAAGGTAAATGTTTGGAAGTGAAACTGCTGAGTCAAGGGGTATTTTTTTTTCCAAATTTTAAAAATTGTGGCAAAATACGTATAATGTAGAATTTACGGTCTTAAAGACTAAGTGTACAATTCAGTGGTATTAAGCACATTCATACTAATCTGCAACCATCACCATCATCTACTTCCAGAACTCCTTTCCTCTTGCAAAAACGGAAGCTCTAGATCCATGAAACAGTAATTCTCACCCATAAATACAGAGAATGCACTGATGGCTGCCAGAGGGGAGAGGGATGGAAGGATGGACAAAGTGAGTGAAGGGGAATGGGAGATACAGGCTTCCAATTATGCAATGAGTAAGTCATGGGGATGAAAGATACAGCATGGGGAATATAGTCAAACTTTTGTAATAGCATTGCCTGGTGACAGATGGTTAGCTGCACTTGCAGTGAGCACAGCATAAGGTATAAACTTGTTGAATCTCTATGTTGTACACCTGGAACCAATGTAACATTGTGTGTCAACTATACTTCAGTAAAACAAACAAATGTAACAGCAACTCTCTATGACCCCCTGCCTCTAGCCCTAGCTACCACCATTCTGCTGTCTGTCTCTATGAATCTGACTATTCTGGGTCCTCATAGAAGTAGAATCATATATCATTTTCCTTTTGTGTCTGGCTTCCTTCACTTAGCATAATGTCTTCAAGGTTCATCCATGTTGTCTTATATGTCAGAATTTCCTTCAATTGTAGGGCTGAATAATATTCCATTATACATATAGTGGTACGTATTTTTAACATGTTGACATATATTGTGAAATTGTCTTTTTAATAGGTGGTACCAACCTACACTCCCACCGTAGTGTGTAGGTCCAACTATCTCCCTCCTATACCAATACTGCTTTTTATCAAAACTCTTCATGTTTGCCAGCTTGCTAGGTGAGAAGTGGCATCTCATTACTGTTTTCCTTTGCATGTTTGAGTGAGATTGATCATCTTTTCTCAAGTTTATTGGCTATTTTGTTTCCTTTTCATTGTTCTGCCTGTTGATATTTTCACCCACTTTTTTTCTTTTGGGTCATCTTAGTGATTTTTATGAGCTCTTTATAAATTAAGGAATTAGCCCTTTTAATATCTTATGCTGCAAATATTTGTTTCTAGTTCATCTTTTAAATTTGTACATAGATTTTTTTTCTTGCCATTTATTTTTTTACTTTTTATTACGGAAAAAATCAAATGTAAAAAAGCAGGTAGAAGAGTACCTCATGTACTAATTACCAAGCTTCAACCCCAAATTATTCTGAAGCAGATCTCAGATATCATCTCATTTCATCCACAAGTATTTCAGTATACATCTGTAAAGATAAAACCTTTTGTAAAGCAATTATAGTATTAGCACAAATATGTGTCTTTTTAACATAAAAACTGCTGATTTCTATGCAAACGCATCAGTCATTTTTCATTTGACTTGTGGGTTTTGGCTTAGAAATGTCTTTATGAAAAGATTATAAACGAATTCACCCATTTTGTCTTCTAGCATTTTTTTAAAGTTCATTTATTTATTCTGAGAGAGCATGCACGCAAGTGGGGGAGGAGCAGAAAGAGGAGAGTCCCAAGCTCTGTGCTAACAGCACAGAGCCCAACATGGGGCTCGATCCCACGAGCTGTGAGATTATGACCTGAGCCGAAATCAAGAGTGGGACACTTAACCAACTGAGCCACTGGTCACCCCTCAACCCAAAAACAGTATAGTAAGTTTAAAATGATTATCCAGGGCATGCAGAGTCCTCAGTTCTTGGAAAAAGGCAGAGTCATGGAATCATCAGAGCCAAGAGAGGTTAATCCCTTTTCTCCCCGGCTCACCTATAAATTGTAACATCTGCTTCTTGAAAACATAACATTATAACATCTGTTTCCAGACCCAGCTCCAGTGTCCCTGACCTAACACCTGGGGTCAGAGTCCCCTGTGGACTCTCCAGTCTCTGGGTTCTTTCTTCTTCTCTTTCTTTATCTTCTCTAAATGTAAGTTTTATTGAAATAGAATTGACATACTATTAAATTTGCTGTTTAAAAGTGTACAGTGCAGGGGCCCCCGGGTGGCTCCATCGGTTAAGTGTCCGATTTCAGCTCAGGTCATGATCTTGCAGTTCCTGAGTTCCAGCCCTGCGTTAGTCTCTGTGCTGACAGCTCTGAGCCTGGAGCCTGCTTCGGATTCTGTGTCTCCCTCTCTCTCTGCCCCTCCCTTGCTTGCACTCCATATGTCTCTCTCAAAAATAAAGATTAAAAAAAATTTTTTTTTAATAAATAAATAGGGGCACCTGGGTGGCTCAGTCGGTTGAAGTGTCCGGCTTCAGCTCAGGTCATGATCTCACAGTTTGTGAGTTTGAGCCCCGCATTGGGCTCTGTGCTGACAGCTCAGAGCCTGGAGCCTGTTTCGGATTCTGTGTCTCCCTCTCTCTCTGCTCCTCCCCCATTCGTGCTCTGTCTCTCTCTCAAAAACAAATAAACATTAAAAAAAAATTTTAATAAATAAATAAAATAAAAGTGTATGATGCAGTGGTTTTTGGTGTTTCCAAAGTTGTGCAACCATTGCCACTAATTTTACAGCTTTTTCTTTACCCCCAAAGAAACCTCATATACATTAAGCAGTCATTCCCCATTTCCCTGTCCCCCCAGCCCCTGGCAAATCAGTAATCTACTTTCTCTATGGATTTTCAGGACATTTCCTATAAATGGAATCATACAATATGTGGCCTTTTCTATCTGGCTTCTTTATTGCTGGTACCTTTGTTAGTTTCGTTTTAACATTTTATTACTTTCCTTTGGGAATTTGCTTTGATGAAATGAGTGGGGTTATACAGCTTAATTTTTTCCCCTAAATAGTCCCAACACTGTTTTAAATAATCCATCTTTTCTCCCGTGATTTGGAAATGTCACCTATCATCTACTAAAATCTCATGTGTATTTCAGTCTATTTCTGGATTCTCTATGTTATTCCATTGATCTATCTAAATTTTTTCTAGAACCAAATTTTTTAAGCTAGTATCTTTAAAATGCATTTAAGTATCTAATCTGACCACCTTCTTGCCAATATCTTTCTGTTCAGATTTTCCTGTTTATTTCTACAGATAAACTCGGTATCTTTTTTTAATGTTTAAATTTTTTTTGATTGAGACCACACTGAGTTTATAGATTAATTTATAAAGAAATAATATCTTATAACAGAAATATTACATTTTCTTTATTTAGGTCCTCCCTATTTCTGGTTAAGTTTATTTTCAGATAAATTGGTGGTAGTATTGCTATTGTAAATGAGATCTTTTCTTCCGTTGTATTTTCTAACAGTGTATCAATTCTGTGTATTAATTGTACAAAAAAAAACCAACCACTTTAATAAATTCTTAAATAGGGGTGCCTGGGTGGCTCATTCGGTTAAGTGTCTGACTTTGGCTCAGGTCATGATCTGATGGTTTGTGAGTTCGAGTCCCGCATCCAGCTCTGTGCTAATAGTTCAGAGCCTGGAGCCTGTTTCAGATTCTGTGTCTCCTTCTCTCTCTGCCCCTGCTCTGCTCACACTCTGTCTCTGTCTCTCAAAAAGTGAATAAACATTTAAAAAAATAATAATAAAAATAAAAAATAAACATTTTAAAAAATTTAAAAATTAAAAAAATAAACATTTATATAATTTCTGTTCCAATTAGCTTTTGCTGCATAACAAACCACCCCAAAGTTTAGTAGCTTCAGATAACAAGCATCTGTTATTTCTCTCATCTCTGTGAGTCAACTGTTGTTCTTCTGGTCTAGGGCAGCTTGGTTTATCTCTTCAGTCAATTGACACCTTAGCTAATATAGCTAGTCCAGGATGGCCTTACTCATTTATGTGTTTAGTAGTTGGTTCTGTGTCCGCTGGGCCTGTGGGGTGACTTAGCCATATGTCTCTCACTACCCAGCAGGCTAGCAGTAGGCTCAATTCACAGAATAGTGGTTTTGAAGTTCCTTAAAATGGTTAAAGAGGGCAAGTTCCATTGCATAATAACTTTGCAAGTTTCTGCTTGCATCATGTTTACCAATGTTCCATTATCCTAAAGAAAGTCAATGGTCCAGCTCAGATTCAGTGTGTGGAGAAATAAACTCCACTTCTGAGAAGAGCTGCAAAATAGTGTAGCCATTCTTGCAATTTCCCACAACTTTCTAGGATTTCTTTGGCCTATTCTCTTCAGATTTCTAGTTATTCTTTTATATCATTTCAAATAATACATCTTTCTTACTTTAAGAAGTACTTTACCTCTTAAATTATTTCCTTACTGAATTATGTTGGTTAGGATCTTCAGAACACTATTAAGGTATGATATCTTCTTCCTTACTTTCATGGGAATTAAAGTATGATGCCAGATTTTTATGATGGAAAAAAAAAATCTGGCTATTCCTAAGATACCAAGACTTTCTGGGTTTTGTTTTGATTTTGGGTTGTTTGTTTAATCAGGAATGGATGTTCCATTCTGCTAAGTGGCTTTTCAGTATTTACTGAGATGATTGTATTGTTTTTCTCCTTTGATCTATTAATTCAGTGGCACATTAAAATAAATCCCAGTAATGAGCCAGACTTGCATTTCTGGAATGACACTTGCTTGAGGTGTGTTTTTCTGTTACAACTGGGGTAGAAAACTTTTGTTTCAGTGGATCTGCCTATTCTGGACACTTCATATAAATAGAACCATATAATTTGTGGCTTCATCTTCTTTCACTTAGCATAATGTTTTCAGGGTTGTTCCATCATTCTTTTTCATGGGTGAATAATATCTCATAAATGGGAATAATAATCCATTTATGTGTGGTATGGATCTGTGCTTCTGTGTTGTCTACTGAGTGGTGATCATATCATCTTCCTCTTTTATTTTGCTTTTCCAGTGGATTGCATTCTAGGCATTCTGGTGTTGAAACACCTTTTCATTCCTGGGATAAATCTTTCTATTATTACCATTTTCATATGTTTTTTTTAGAGAGGGAGAGAGGGCATGGGGGAGAGGGGTAGAGGGACAGAGAGAGGATCTGAAGCAGTCTCCGTGCTCAGCAGAGAGCCTAATGCAGGGCACAATCAATCCCATGACCCTGGGATCATGACCTAAGCCAAAACCAAGAGTTGGATGCTCAACCGACTAAGCCACCCAGGTGCCCCTCATTCCTAGGATTAATCTTATGTGATCATAATTATTATTCTTTTAATGAATTGCAAGTTTTGACTTGAACAACAAGGGAATTAGGGGTGCTAACCCCTGTGCAGTTGGAAATCTGTGTATAATTTTTGACTCTCAAAAAACTTACTACTAATAACCTACTGTTAACTGGAAGCCTCACTGATAACATAAACAGTCTATTGAAACATATTGTGACTGCTATATGTATTATATGTTGTATTCCTTCAATAAAGTAAGCCAGAGAAAAGAAAATGTTATTAAGAATATCATAAGGAAGATGGGGCGCCTGGGTGGCGCAGTCGGTTAAGCGTCCGACTTCAGCCAGGTCATGATCTCGCGGTCTGTGAGTTCGAGCCCCGCGTCAGGCTCTGGGCCGATGGCTCAGAGCCTGGAGCCTGCTTCCGATTCTGTGTCTCCCTCTCTCTCTCTGCCCCTCCCCCGCTCATGCTCTGTCTCTCTCTGTCTCAAAAATAAATAAACGTAAAAAAAAAAAAAAAAGAATATCATAAGGAAGAGAAAATACATTTACAGTACTTTACATATATTTATAGAAAAAAATCCCTGTATTCGTGGACCCATGCAGTTCAAACTGATGTTGTTCAAGGGTCAAGTGTATTTTATTTAGAATGCTGGGATCTTTTTACAAGTGAGCTTAACTTGTTTTTTTAATTTCTTCTGATTTTCTTATTTAGTTCTGTTATAAGATGATGCCAGCACAGGAACAGTTGTATAAGATAGGAAACATTTGTTCCTCGAAAGTTTGTTAGAATATAAAAATTTTTTTAACGTGTATTTATTTTTGAGAGAAAGAGACAGAGTGTGAGGGGGAGAGGGACAGAGAGAGAGGGAAACACAGAATTGGAAGCAGGCTCCTGGCTCTGAGCTGTCAGCACAGAGCCCAATGCGGGGCTCGAACTCACGAACTATGAGATCATGACCTGAGCTGAAGTCGGATGCTCAACCGACTGAGCCACCCAGGTGCCCCAAAAGTTTGTTAGAATATAAACGGGGATGTCTGGGTGGCTCAGTTGGTTAAGCGTCTGACTCTTAATCTTGGCTTAGGTCATGACCTCATGGTTCATGACATTGAGCCCCCATATTGGGCTCTGCTCAATGCTTGGGATTCTCTCTCTCTCTCTCTCTCTCTCTCTCTCTCTCTCTCAAAAATAAATAAATAAACATTAAAAAAAAAGAATCTAAACATAGAGCCACAAGATATGGTTCATTTTAGGAAGTAGATCTTTGGCTACCATCTTCTATGGTTATTGGTTTACTCAAAATTTTCTCTATCTTCTAGGGCCTGTCTGATACACAAACAGTAAAGTCTATGAAACAACTTGCTGACATTTCACAAAGGAATACCCAGATCAAGAGTTCCAAAATTGCCAATACTCCAAAAATCCCCAAAGTCATTGCTCCAATCAGTATTTCTTTTCTTTTCAAAGATAATTATAACCTTAACTTCTGTGATAACTATTTTCTTGCTTATCTGTATAGTTTTATCTTCTAAGTGTGGAACCCTAAACAGTATTTTTTTTTTTGCCTGTATTTAACTTTATATAAATAGAATGATGCAATATATATTCTTGTTGATCTGGTCTCTTTTATTCAATAATATATTTTTAAGACTCATACAGGTTATGTATAGCTGTTGTTTTTACTTTGCTTAATAGCATTGTATTATATGAATATACATGCTCTTTGTTTATTCATTCTTCTGTTGATGGACTTTGAGGCAGTTTCCAGTTTGAGATGATTACAAACAGAGATGCTATGATCATTCTTGTATATGTCTTATAGAGAACATGTATGCATATTTTGTTGGGTATATTTCCTGTCAATGATATTAGTATTTGTAAGTTATATGTAACTTCAATTTTATTAGATACTATCAAGAATTTTATAAAGTATCATACTAACTTACACTCCTGTAGCAGCAGATAAAAGTATTCCTTGTTCACAACTTCAGTTGTGGTAGGGCTGGTCTTTTAATTTTAGCCATTCATGGTGTCTTGTTATATTATTTACATTGCCCTGATTATTAGTGATGTTAAGTATCTTTTCATATGTCTGTTATCCATTAGCTATCCTTTTTTTCTCCCAAAAAAATGTCTGTTCAAGTCTTTTACCCATTTTTCTTTTGGGTTGGCTGTCAGTTTCTTATTGGTTTGTAGAATTTCTTTAAATATTCCATACTTGATCTCTTTGTAAGTTGTAAGTGTTACAAATATCTTATCCATATTCCATATCTTTTAATGAATAGTTCTTAATATTAATGTTAAATTTATATTGTTTATAATGTTAAATAAATGCCAAATTAATCCACCTTTTTCTTTATTATTAGTTCTTTTGTGTCCTATTTAAAAAGTTTTTTCTTATCTTTAATGAGGTTTAAATTTTTAATGTATTCAAATGTATCAATCTTTTTCTTTATGGCTAGTACTTATTAAGTAATCTTTCTCTGCTTTGAAGTCATGAAGCTTTTGTTTTATATAGCCCTCTAGAAGCTCTATTTGCCTTTTGCATTTATGTCTATGATACGTCTAGAATGAATTTTTATGTATGGTATAAGGTAGGGGTCAAGATTCCCCTCATAATTATCCAATTGTCACAGCACCTTTTATTGAAAGTTATCTTTTCTTTACTGCTTTGCAGTGCCTTTTTTTTTTTTTTTTGCAATGCCTCTTTTGTCATAATTAAAATATCCACATATACATGGATCTCTTTCCAGATTTATATTCTATTCCACTGGTCAGTATGTCCATCCTTGTGCCAAAATTATTTATATTACATATAAATATCCAGTAGAGGAAGCCCTCCTATACTTTGTTCTTCACAATTGTGTGGGTTATTCTTGGCCCCTTGCATTTCCATCATATCAAGCTTCAAACAAAAAAAAATCTTGGTTAGATTTTATTGGCTAACAAATTTAAAAAAAATAAAACAAACCTCTACTAGATCTTCTGAATAATCATTTAAATATCATTTCTTGTTTTCATGGGTGACTCATCAGCAAACATATATACTGTGCCTGCCTTAGGTAAAGTAACTGACCAGGTTCAAAAATATCTCTGCTATGAGCTGATTCATTGACCTCAAGACATATTACCTTAGGAAACTGCCTTCTTCTGACATCTGAGTTCCTTCTTCTCAATAAACCCAGTAGTAAATGTACTTTCTTTCCAGGCTTCATAAGATAACAACTTCGGAAGGAGAAATGAAAATGAGTAAAAAGTTACAAATTATTTACAGGCTAAGACTTCACAGGTGTAAAATGTATCTACAAAGTTCTGATTCAGAGTCTGAACTTTCTCAGTGCAGAGACCTCTTTGCTTCCATTCTCCATTCTTTCCTCCATTTCCTCTTTCCCCTCCTGTCTGTCCTCTTCTTAGCTCCAATATCTTCTTCAACCCAAGCTTTTCTTTTTGCCTATACTGTGTTCCCTACAGCTCTCTGGGTCCGCATCTCTTTGGTCTTGTTCTCTATTGACAAACACAGATTTTCTCTCTTCTAAGTATTAAAAAAAAAAGTCATGTCTGACTGCTCAAGGTCTTCCCAAGTCATTGAACATAAGCTCAGGAAGTTTTGCATATTTTAGAGCACATACTTGGGAAGCAGTTCCTCAGAAAGCTACAAGGCAACCTTGCTAGACACTTCACAGTTCTGAATCCCATTTTATTTTTTTTTAATGTTTATTTATTTTGAGAGAGGGAGAGAGACTGAGTGTGAGCAAGGGAGGGGCAGAGAGAGAGAGGGAGACACAGAATCCGAAGCGGGCTCCAGGCTCTGAGCTGTCAGCACGGAGCCAGAAACAGCGCTCGAACCCACGAGCCGAAGTCAGAAGCTTAACCGACTGAGCCACCCGGGTGCCCCCTGAATCCCATTTTAGATGGGAAAGAGAACTGCCTAGAGTTCAAGGACAGAGCTGGAATTATACTTCAAAGCTGTTGGGCAGTCTGTGAAGCAATTAACAAACTCAGTTGGTACTAATGGTATCACAAATCATGCCAAAATTCAGGTGAGCTTGTAAAGGAAGTGTGAACCACTCCTTTAACCATGTACTTTATGCGATGCTTTTCCTTTTAATTTAATTTAATTTAATTTTATTTTATTTTATTTTATTTTATTTTATTTTATTTTATTTTATTTTATTAGGCTTCATGACTAGTGTAGAGCCCAACACAGAGCTTGAACTCACAATCCTGAGATCAAGACCTGAGCTAAGATCAAGAGTCAGACACTTAACCAACTGAGCCACCCAGGCACCCTGAGATGCTTTTCCTTTTTTAACTAAGGCATGCTTCCTGTATAAATCTTGAAAAATATAGAAAATTAGACTGTCATTCTTATTATTTCAGCACATACTTCTAGGCTTTTCAAATGCATGGCTGATATTATATGTAATTTTATTTTCTGCTTAAAATTATATCAAAAGCAAGTTTTCAAATCTTTACAATTTTAATATCATTAAATGACTGTAAAATATTTCTTCGAATCATAAGGAAGCAGACAGGCTTCATTTTATTAGATTGTAACTTGCTTCCAATTTCATCATGATTGTAAATAACATTGATGGGAAAAACTTGTTCATGACTCTGTATTTCAGGTTACTTTCATAGGCAAAATATGTATCTGATAAAGGACTTATATACAGAATATGTAAAGAACTCTTACAAAATCAATAATAAGAAAACAAACAACCCAATGTTTAAGTGAGCAAAGAATCTGGACAATTTACCAAAGAAGTTATACTTAAGACAAATGAGCACGTGAAAATATGCTCAACAACACGAGTCATCTGGAAAATATAAATTAAAAGGACAATGGGGCAATACTACACCCCACAAAATGGTAAAATTTTAAAAACTGATCATATAAAGTGTTGACAATGATATGGAGCAACTGGAAGTTTCATACATTGCTGGTGGGAATGAAAATAATGGACTCCCTTTGAAAAACACTTTATTCATGTTTTATAAAGTTAAACTACACTTACCATCCAACCCAGCAATTCTTTCCTAGAAATGAAACAAAAATTCTACTCCCAAGAGAAGTGAAAATATATGTCCATGAAAGACCTATATGTGAATACTCATTGCTGTTAATTCACAATAACCCCAAACTGAAAACAATGCAAATGTCCATCAACAGGTGAATGGATAAACAAACAACTGTGATGTTTCTGAACAGTACAATGTTTCTCAGCAATAAAAATGAATGAGCTACCAATACGTGCAACAACATAGACAAAGCTCAAAAGCAACATGCTGAGAAAAGAAGCCAGACACAAAAGACTACCTACCACTTAATTCCATTTATATGACATTCTAGGAAAGGCAAAACTGTGGTGATAGAAAACTTTCTGGAGTGATGGAAATATTTTATGTCTTAATTATACTGATGGTTATATGACTACATACATTTCTGGAAAATGAGTTAAGCTGAACACTTAAAATGGGCGAGGTTTTGTTACAGGTAAATTACATCTTGATAAAGCAGATTTTAAAAATAAGGAATGATTCTGAGTTTTTTGGTTTTTTGGTTTTTTTTTTTAACTTAGGCAGCTGACCTAAAGTGGAACCTGAGAACAGATGGAATTCAGACAGAGAAGTAGGACTTGAGGGCAGCGGATGGTGTCAGGATAATGACTTCTGGTTTTGGAAGTGTTAATGAGGTTGAGTTAATGAGGGCACAGAGAGAGAAAAGAGATGTATAGAAATGAGAAGGGAAAAAAAATCCTGAATTCAGTAAAAAAGGAAAAAAGACAGCATGAAATTGAGAAAAGGAAAAACTTGGGTTTTGTACATAGGCTTTTCCATGTTGCCTATCTTCGTCTCAGTTTATTTTCATTTCTTCCTTCTTTGTTCTCTTGGTCTTTCCTTTTCCTGGGGTGTGTGTGTCTGAGGTTGGGGGAGGGGGGTGTTACACACCATGTGTTACCATTGTGTGCTTCTAAAGTTTGTCTACCTCTAAACAGACCGCATATAAGCATTCCTGTACACACATACACACGTGTGCCCATGCACACACACACACACACACACACACACACACACTCATGCACACACATCAATAATACTACCAAATGAGAATAGTAGGAGGAAAGAGTAAATCGGGCTTCTGAGTGGCTCAGTTAGTTAAGCATCTGACTTCAGCTCAGGTCATGATCTCACGGTTCATGAGTTTGAGCCCTGCGTCAGGCTCTGTGCTGACTGCTCAGAACCTGGAGCCTGCTTCGATTTCTGTGTCTCCCTCTCTCTCTGCCCTGCCCCACTTGCTCTCTCTCTCTCTCTCTCTCTCTCTCTCAAAAATGAATAAACATTTAAAAAAGAGAAAGAGTAAATCAAGAAAACAAAAAGGTAAAGAAGTTTGGCACCTGCCCTAATATGCATTGGTAGGGAGGGTTCACTTTTGGTCCTTCACATTCTGTGGAGAAAAGCAATAGAAAAAAAGTACCGGGTTATTTAAACCAGCTTACCAACTGTTTAAACTATGAGTAGGAAAATAGCTTTAACAGTTCCATTAGGATCTGGGCCAAGGACTTTTCCTTTGGATTTGTGGTGAATAATTAAAGGTTAATGGTGGTATTTTTCTTTCAGCCAAGGAAAAGCAACCACACCAGTCATGATCCTAATTTAATCCAACTGGGAAACTCTAGAAAACCTCAGTAACAAATTTGCAATGGTTAAAAGGTTCTGGGCCTCTTAATTTGTATCCACAAAAGGCAACGAGGCTGTATTTTTATTTCCATCCTATGGATGAGGAAATTAAAATTCAGAAAAGCCTTGGGATCTACCAACTCCCTCATTAAGAAGAACCAAAGACATTAGGGGCAGGATCTCCACTTTGGCATTTTGTTTTTGGATGTGCCTGGAAGAGGCAGACAAGAGAACTTCTTGGGCTTTTGAGGTCTGAGTTCTGCACGAATTGTCAGGCTATCACCTGGATCTATCCACATTTCTGTGGACAACTACCACCATTCAACACAGTGGCTCCGAGAAGGTGTGGGCAGGACGGGCTCCTTGGGACCTGACAAGACTCTCTGAGGTGATGAACAGAGCATATCATGGTATTTCTCATTCTAACTCTCCTCCACTTTATGCAACATCACATGGAGAGTGTGAGATCTAGGTTGCGAACCCAAATTCTGTCTGACTCCAAAGCCGTCCTCTCAACTGCCATACCCTGCTGCCTTCTATTCTTTTCTAACATTTCCAGTATGTGTGAGGTAAAAAGGAAAAAGAAAGGAAGGAAGGACAGTGGGAGGACACCCTCTATCTCCATCTCATTTGTTTCCATGAGGAACCTTCCAGTCTGCTTTTTAGGAGAAGCACTGTTAGTGATCTCTCCCACCCCTGTCACTCATTCTCCCCAAGGAAGGAGCCATTTACCTGAAGAAGATTGGGAAAAGGTCACTCTTGCTTTGGTTTGCAGGTAAATGTTTAGCCAACAAGCTTTGGGACAAGGGCGGAGCCCTGACTTACAGCCAATTCTCCACTGTTGTCACTTCTTCCCTGAAGGCATTGCCTGTGTCTCCCCCTTCCCCTGAGGCATCTAACTCTTTAAGGAGTTTAGGACTTTGAGGAGTTTAGCCTTTATACACAACACCCCCACCCCAAATAAATTTTAAAAAAAAAAAATGTGTTTTAGCAGCTTTTGCTTTCTACCTTAACAGCACAACTGCACCTGATGAAGGAACACAAGGGCCTGGCTGCTTGCCTTGAATAGGAGAAAGAGACAAAAGACCCCACTTCAAAAAAACTTTACTTTCCACTGCTCTCTCTTCCACTAAAAAAAGGGGGTATAAACAGTCTTCAGTCCTCATCTCTGTCCCAAATGAAGTCCTAGTGGGACAGCAGTGTCTGGTGGGTGACATCTCTCCAAATTTTTAAAGACACCTGAGCCTGGGGCACCTGGGTGGCTCAGTCAGTTAAGTGTCCAACTTCCGCTCAGGTCATGATCTCATGATTTGTGAGTTCGACCCTTGAGTCGGGCTCTGTATTGACAGCTCAGAACCTGGAGCCTGCTTCAGATTCTGTGTCTCCCCCTCTCTCTGCCCCTCCCCTGCTCATGTTGTCTCTATCTCTCATAAATAAAGAAACTTAAAAAAAAATTAAAAACAAATTTAAAGACGACTGAGCCTAGATTCTGAGCATGTTTCTCCCTCTTTTTGAGACTTCTCCTTCAGGTCTGCCTTCCTATAAGCCCTGGCTCTTTCCTGCTTTGAGGCTGGGGTCAGGGTGGATATGTGAGAACATTGTATTGTCAGCCCCACTCGAATCCCATAGACTTTCTCCAAAGGAGGGGACTATTCTGTTTCCAGGAGGAAGGAAGGATGCTGTGGAACCCAAGGCACCCACCCCAGGATTCAGGTATAAACAAGTCTGTACAATATAAGCGCATATTCCTGAGAATCAAAGCAGGAGGAAGCATAAGAAGACTGGACACTGTGGGGGTGCCCGAGTGGCTCAGTCAGTTGGGCATCCAACTTTGGCTCAGGTCATGATCTCGCAGTGCATGAGTTCAGGCCCCGCGTCGGGCTCTGTGCTGATAGCTCAGAGCCTGAAGCCTGCTTCAGATTCTGTGTCTCCCTCTCTCTGTCCCTCCCCCGCTCACGATTTGTCTCTCTTTCTCTCTTTCAAAAATAAATAAACATAAAAACAATTTAAGAAGACTGGACACTGGGGCTGAAGTGAGGGCATGTGACTGAGACCTCTCACAACACTCAAGCCTCCTCCAGTGCCAGTCTGCTGTCCATAGTGTGTCCATATGGGCAGGGGTCCCACTGCCACCCCTGTGGACACAGGCTTTATCAAATATTAGTATTTTATTTCCTGAGACAAAGGCAGGGTTGAAAGGCTGGCTGGGTTCCCACTGAACATCCTGTGTTGTCTGCTCAGCTCATATGCATGGAAGAATGTTTACACTGGGTAAGGTCCCAGGGCTGGGACATAATTTGTGATGAGATGTCCTGAGAGGACAACCATGGTTCAGCTTGAGCCCAACCAATAGTCAGGCCATTGGTATGATGCTGTGCCTGCTCCAGGTCTAAGTTCAAAACTACAGCCCTTGGATTTCCCAGGGCTTGTTCACAGCGCCCCCTGCTGACCATTTTTTGTTAACCCTGTGTCTTTGGATCCTTGGTCAATTCTGTTCAGGAAATCTAATTCAGAAAGGAAGAAAGAAACGAAGGAAAGAAGGAAGGAAGGAAGGAAGGAAGGAAGGAAGGAAAAAGAAAGAAAAGAAAGAAAGAAAGAAAGAAAGAAAGAAAGAAAGAAAGAAAGAAGAGCCCTCTGGGATAGCACAGTAAAATCAAGTAATAGATGTGAAGGTGCTTTGGAGAATCAAAAAAAGAAGACTACATAAAAATGGATCATTATTATAAAGCCAAGGTTGAGAAGGATAGAACTAAATGGCTCCCTTATCCTCAAAACTTGCCTTATCATACATGCCTTTTCAGTAATGTCTTGGGCAGAAGTGAATTCTAATGGGCTGAATTGTGTCCCCACAAAATTCACATGACCTCCAGTACCTCTGAGTGTGACTGTGTTTGGAGATAGCACATAACACACATGGAAGGAAGACCATGTGAAGACATAGAGAGAAGGCAACCATCTACAAGCCAAAGAGAAAGTCTACAGATGAAACCAACCCCATCGACGTCTTGATCCCAGACTTCTAGCCTCCAGATCTGAAAAAAATAAATTTCTGGTGCTCAAACCACATAGTCTCTGGTACTTATAGCAGCCCTAGCAAGCTGACACACAAGTCTATGACATATTTGAGCCCTGCTAATATAATTGAGTTTTATTGTACCTAAAACAAGGCCCTGCCTAAAGTAATTCTTGGGCTAGAAGGAGGAGATGGGCAAATACAGACAATTAAGTGTTACAAATATTAATAATATTGGTACCTGTTGTGCACCAGTCACTTTGCCTTTGTTGTCTTTAATCCACACAACTATCCTAAAATACTGTATAGATGAGAAAGTAAAGGCACAAAGAGGATTAAAACTTTTCTCAAGGTCACACAGTTACTGTAAAGCTAATAATTGAATCTATGTCTGACTCAGAAATCTGTTTTGTCTCCCATTGATTCCTCTGCCTCTGCACAGAGGACAATGGGAAAAAGAAAGGAGAAAGAGGGAAGGGTGAGAAGGTGATTATAGGTAGACATCAGTGGTCTATTCTGTTTTCCTGATAACAGTACTCTCTTTTATTGGAGAATGCCTCCACAACAAAAAGAATACACATTCTCCCTCCCCACGTCAAGAGGAACAGTCCAAGTCCTGGCCAATCATAATGTTTTCCCTCCAGCCACAGGTCAATAGCTGGGTACATGTCTACAGCTAAGCTAATCTTAGATTCTCCCATAATTTTTATAAGCTGAAACCGGGGGTAAAAAAGACTTCATTCTCCCCTGGGGGTGACCAAAGTGTATGTAAGCCTGGATCTCCCTTGACCCCATTTTCCCCTAACAAGAGAGAATGAAGTCAACTCGTAACAAGAAGCCAAAATATGTCTCTGTGTGTGTGTGTGTGTGTGTATGTGTGTGTGTGTAGATGAGACAGAATGATAACAGCTTCATTTGAGTATCTGGATCCAGCCATTCCTGAGGCTGCCTCCATCCAGTCCTTACTTATATGAATTAATATATCCCCTTTTAAATTTTTTTTTTCAACGTTTTTTTAATTTATTTTTTGGGACAGAGAGAGACAGCATGAACGGGGGAGGGGCAGAGAGAGAGGGAGACACAGAATCAGAAACAGGCTCCAGGCTCCGAGCCATCAGCCCAGAGCCTGACGCGGGGCTCGAACTCACGGACCGCGAGATGGTGACCTGGCTGAAGTCGGACGCTTAACCGACTGTGCCACCCAGGCGCCCCTATATCCCCTTTTAAAAGAAGCTAGTTTGTGTTGGGTTTCTATCGCTCAAAATCAAGAGTCTTGAGAAATACAATACTGGTCAAACAAGTTTTCATAGATGAAGTGACCCAAGAAAGAAGGGATTCACCAGAAAGGTAAAGCGGAAGAGAGGCAGAGGCTGAGGAATGTAATAGCAGCTACACTTGGAACTGCAAGCAGCTCAGTATGGCTAAAGCTGAGACATGTGGAATGGCTAGAGAGGTGGGCAATAGCCACATCAGCAAAGATCTTTGTGCCCTGCCAAGATAATTTGGGGTCTGTATATGGGGTCGATAAGGATCTGCCGAAGAGTTTTAAGCAGTGGTGTGACATGATCAAACTTGGGTTTCAGGTCACTCGGGAGATGAATCTGAGGGAGAACACCACAGGAGGCAGTTTCAGCAGGAGTCTGCTACAGGAATCCAGGTGAGAGGTCCTGGTGGAAAATGGCTCCCAAGGTCTTGGCTTAGCCATTGGCTGGAGGGAAGGGCAGGCACAAAAGGAACTGCAGTTTGGTCATTTCGAGGTTGAAGTATCTGTGAGACATTTAGGGGGAATTGTCCAATTGGTATACCAAAAGAGGTGCCTGAGTTGGAGATTTAAAGAAAATGTTTTTGAATCATCAATTCAACTATTGACTGCATGCCTACTACTTGCCAGGCACTGTGCTGAGAAAAATACGGTCAGATCTCTGCTCCCCCAGGGTTACACTCTGGCAAAGACAAAACAGATAATAAACACGTAAAAAATAAAGAAACAAGGTAAGTGCCTGATAGACAATAAAGCAGTGTCGTGTGGTAGAGGCCGTGGAGTAGGGGCCTCCATGAGTTTGGATGCTCAGCTGGTAGCAGATGTGGAGGCCCTGAGGGTGACAGAGGCAGCCACAAAATGAATATTCTCAAATTCACACAAATATAAACACGTCCATTAAAAAATTCCATCTGTTTTGTGAAGTTGCCTTCTTTGCCTGGTCATGCCCTCAGGGCTGGCCAGGACGTGGTGAGAGGCTTCAGCGCCAGAAGCTGAGGCTGGTACTTGGGAGACACCTATCAGAGCTCCTTTGTTCTTACCCAGCGCCTTTCATCCCACATTCACAAAGCCCATCCTGGCATCCACGCTGCCGGGCCTGGTTCATTGACACAGACAGGTGGCTTTTGATCATTATCCCCGTGTCATAAACAGGGGCAACAAAGGTCTGAGTTTACAGAGCACTGGCCAAAATTATTTGATGAGTCAAGGAATCTTCCTTTGAGTTGGACCAGTAATACCTGATGTCCGGGCCTTCCAGCTTCCTGAAATTGCCAGCTGCTGCATCTTTCTATTACAGTTGTTTTCTCTTTCACTCCACGCATCTAAAACCTTAGTTTTTCTTCAAGGACCTGAAGTCATGTTGCTTTATTCCACCTACCCTAGGCCTGCTATTCAAGCCAATCAGCTTTTCTCCCCAGAATACCCTTTAAATTAAAGTGCTATGTAAAATTCTAACCATACATTATGACTTATTTCTTTTTTTAGGGCCCTCAGTGTGATGGCATAATTTACATTACACTTATTTTTTTTATTTTTAAATTTATTTTATGTATACATGTATATGTGTGTGTGTGTGTGTGTGTGTGTGTGTGTGTGTTTTTGAGAGAGAGCACAGTTTGTGAGTTCGAGCCTCACATCGGGCTCTGTGCTGACAGCTCAGAGCCTGGAGCCTGTTTCTGATTCTGTGTCTCCCTCTCTCTCTGCCCCTCCCCCGTTCATGCTCTGTCTCTCTCTGTCCCCAAAAAAATAAATAAACGTTGAAAAAAAAAAATTTAAAAAAAAAAAAGACAAATAACTTAATTTTTAAATAGGCAAAGGATTTGAATAGACATTTCTCCCAAGGACATATACAAATGGCCACTAAACTCAACATCATTACTTTATAGGAAAATGCAAACCAAAACCATTTGAGATAGTACTTCACACACACACATGATTAGAATTTTAACAAACGGACAATAACAAATGTTGGCTAGGATACGGAGAAATTGGAAGCTTTGCATGTTGCTGTTAGGACTGTGAAATGTTGCAGCTGCTGTGGAAAACAATGTGGCAGTTTCTCAAAAAGTTAAACATAGAGTTAAAACATGGCCTAGCAATTCCTCGCCAAGGTATATATACCCAAGAGAATTAAAAACACCTGTCCATACAAAAACTTGCACACAAATGTTCACAGTAGCATTCACAATAGCCAAAAAGTGGAAACAATGCAAATGTCCATAATCTAAGGAATGGATAAATAAAATGTGACATATCCATACAGTGGACTATTATTCATCCACAAAAAGGAATAAAGTATTAATAAATGCTACAATTTGGATGAGCCTTGAAAACAATATGCTACACAAAAGAAGCCAGAAACAAAAGGCCGCCTGGTACTCCATTTATAAGAAATATTTAGAATAAACAAATCCATGGAGACAGAATATAACTTAGTAGTTTAGGGGATGAGAAGAGGAAGGAATGGAGGGTGACTGCTAATGGGTAAACGGTTTCTTTTGTGGATGATGAAAATGTTCTGGAAGTGGATAGTGGCAGTGGTTTTACAACCTTGTGGCTATACTAAAAAGCATTTAATTGTACACTTTGTTTTTTTTAATGTTTACTTATTTTTGAGAGACAGAAAGAAACTGCATGTGCATGTGCATATGAGCGGAGGGGGCAGAGAGAAAGAGAGAGAAAGAATGACAAGCAGGCTCCGTGCTGTCCGCACAGAGCCTGACTCGGGGCTCGTGTGAGATCATGACCTGAGCCGAAACCAAAAGTTGGATGCTTAACCAGTTGAGCCACCCAAGTGCCCTAACTATACACTTGAAAAGGGTGAAATTTGGGGCTCCTGGGTGGGTCAGTCGGTTGGGTGTCTGATTTCGGCTCAGGTCATGATCTCACAGTTCACGGGTTCAAGCCCGGTGTTAGGCTTTGTGCTGACAGCTCAGGGCCTGGAGTCTGCTTTGGATTCTGTGTCTCCCTCTCTCTCTCTGCCCTTCCCCGGCTCATGCTCTGTCTCTATAAATAAATAAATAAATAAATAAATAAACAAATAAATAAATAAAAGGGTGAATTTTATGGCATGTGAATTATATACTGATAAAAAATAGTTTAGGGGCGCCTGGTGGCTCAGTCGGTTAAACGTCTGATTTCGGCTCAGGTCATGATGTCATAGTTCGTGCGTTGGAGACTCGCATCGGGCTCTGTGCTGACAGCTCAGAGCCTGAAGCCTGCTTCAGATTCTGTGTTGCCCTCTCTCTCTGCTCCTCCCCCTCTCACGCTCTCTCTCTCTCTCAAAAATAAACATTAAAATATTTTTTTAAATAAAAAAAGAGTTTAAAACTTTGCACTTCAAAAGACATCATTAAGAAATGCAAATACAGGGGCGCCTGGGTGGCTCAGTGGGTTAAGCGGCCAACTTCGGCTCACGTCATTATCTCTTGGTCCGTGAGTTCGAGCCCCGAGTCAGGCTCTGTGCTGACAGCTTGGGGCCCAGAGCCTGTTTCCGATTCTGTGTCTCCCTCTCTCTGACCCTCCCCTGTTCATGCTCTGTCTCTCCCTGTCTCAAAAATAAATAAAACGTTAAAAAAAAAAAAAAGAAATGCAAATACAAAGTAGATTGGGAGAAAATATTTATGAAGCATATATCTGATAAAGAACTACTATCCAGAACACATTAAGAACTACAACACAATAACAGAAAGACAAACAATCCAATAAAAAATAAGGCAAAAGACTTGAGTAGACATCAGAGAAGATATTCAAATGGCCAATAATCATATGCAGAAATCTTCTACAGCAATCCCAAAGGAAATGAAAGTTAGTACGACAGGGAACTACAGACTCACGAGAATGCCTGTAAGCAAAAAGACTGAAAATAAGCACTGGTGAGATTGTGGAGCAACTGGAACTCTCAGACATTCCTGGTGGGAATGTAAAGTGAGAATTACTTGGGAAAAGTTTGGTATTTTCCTAAGTTAAATACAAATACAACCTAGCAACCTAATACAACCTAGCAATACAAATACAACCTTTTATGTATGTATCTAAGAGAAATGAAAACACATGTCCAAATAAATACTGGCTCACAAATATTCATAGTAGCATTATTCATAACAGCCTCAAACTGGAAACGATCCAAATGTCCATCAATTGATGAATAAACTGTGTGGTATATCTATACAATAATATATATCTTAGCAATAAAAAGAGACAAATTACTGACGCATGCAACAAATGTATGAACTTCAAAAATATCATGCTAAGGAAAGAAGGCAATGATTCCATTTGTATGAAATTTCTAGAAAAAGCAGAACCATAGAGATAGAAAGCAAATCAGTGGTTGCCTGGAGCTGATGCCAAGAGGGAACTTTTTGGAATGAGAGAAGTGTTCTAAAAGCGGATTGGGTGGCTCAGTCGGTTAGGCATCCCACTAGATCTCAGCTCACGTCTTGATCTCAAAGTCAAGTTCAAGCCTCACCTTGGGCTCTGCACAGGGCATGAAGCCTACTTAAAAAATAATAATAATATAAAAGTGGATGGTGGTGATGGTTACACAACAGTATAAATTTGCTTAAAATCAATGAACTGTTAACCAAAAAGAACAACAACAAAAAAAATCACAAGGAAATGGACACAGAGAAGCTTTGGGATAAAGGTAATATTCTTTTCCTTGGCTTGGATGGTAGGTGGCTATTTGGATGTGTTCACTTGAAGATAATCCATATGCCTATATATAAATTTTTTTCTCAAATGTATGATTTATTCCCTTTATGTGTGTAATTCTTTTAAAAAGTTTAAAATAAAAAATTAACCATTCAGACAGTCTAAGTGATTTATTGATGAAAGAAAAATCAGGATGAAGTTTAGGGTATTGCTGATGCCTAGTGGGCCTGATTTGTGCTATCATAAACAGCCAAGATCATCCATTCTACCCATAAATTAACATTAACACATTTTCTACCCATGGTGTCTGTTTACTCTTCTCTCAAGGGGTCATCTCACTACATTTTTTGCTTTATTTCCATACGTACTGACTCTTACCTGTTCTGAATCTTCTAAGAGAGGAGACAGGCAGATGCTTCTCACACAGATTTGTTTGTTTTGGTTTTTGTTTTTTAGATATAACTTGTAGACAATAAAGTAAGCAAATCTGACATGCACAGCAAGGTGAACTTTTATGCATGTATATACCTGCGTAACCATCCTCTCTATAGAAAGTATTTCCAACACTCCAGAAACTCCTTTGTGTCCCCCTCAGTCAGCACATCCCCACCAAGTGTAACCACTGAATACCCAGACCCACCAAGTATAACATCCTGACTTTTGTTGTCATAGGTTACTTTTGCCTGTTTTTGAACTTCATTTGAGGATCTAGACATGTTCGCTTCTGACTTCTTTCATTCCACTTCATGTCTGTGAGATTCATCCATGTTGCTGCATTGTAAGAGTAGTTCAATCTTTTTTTTTTTTAATGTTTATTTATTTTTGAAGGAGAGAGAGACAGGGTGTGAGTGGGGGACGGGCAGAGAGAGAGGGAGACACAGACTTGGAAGCAGGCTCCGGGCTCTGAGCTCTGAGCTGTCAGCACAGAGCCCGATGTGGGGCTCGAACCCATGAACTGTGAGATCATGACCTGAGCCGAAGTCGGACGCTCAACCTACTGAGCCACCCAGGCGCCCCAGTAGTTCACTCTTTAATATTGCTATGTTGTATTCTATTGTATGACTATGTCACAACTTACTTTGATGGACATTAGGTTTTTCTAGTTTTTGGCTTCACAGATAAAAGTGTGCATATCTTTTGATGGATATAAGCACTCATTTCTGTTGTCACCTAATGATATTTTATACTAGGTTTTATTTTGTTTTGTTTTATTTTTTACACCAAGTTTTAATAAAGTAAGGTGCAGCATCCACATCAGAGTAGGTCCATGGCATTTGGACTTAGAATACCTCATCTCTACCATGTAAGAGTAACACCAAAAGGCTACCAATGGCGGTAATTTTGAAAACAGAAATAATACCCATATCGCAAGTCTATATGAGATCTAAATAAGAAGGAAACTGTGAAGATTCCAGCACAAATTGAAATCTGTCATGTCTTTTCTCAGCTAGTATCTAAGACTTATTGCTTCACTAGTGAGTGAGCCCAAGACTTCTCTGCTAAAGAGGCGGGACAAAGACAATGGATTTAATAATGACTCAGGTATCGGTCAGTCCTAGAGAAAATTGTAAAGTAGGTTAGGTGCCTTTAAGGACCTTCTCCACCCAAGCTTTCCTCTTCTTTGAAATATCTTCTCCCCTGTGACCCCCTCCTTCCAAAGCCAGGGTCCTTCCTAATGCCAAGGTCATAATGCCCTGGACTGGTACCTCATCCAACCTACTCATCTTAGGTGACTCGTAAACTCTGAATCTGCCTGCAACCCTACAGCACACACCTTTGGAGCTTGGCTTTCTACCAGGTGACAGGAAATCTGAGAAACTTACACCATCTATGTGGTCCCTTTCCTCTAGGATATTTCAGTAGGAGTCATCTAGGAAGAAACCTAGAATTTAAAAGAGCTGTTTTAAGGGTGGACAATCTGGCTGGGGATAAGCTCTCATGGGAACCACAGGGCTGTGTGTCTAGCTGGCTAGCTCAGGCATAGCTCAGCAGGTCCTGCATTTCATTGCAGATGTTTGGTTTGGAAAGTCCCCCAGCTATTTGGCTTCTGGAGTCCTTTCTCACCATGGGGCTCCTCTGTGGGAGGACAGAACTCATCAGTCACATTCCCCAAATGTCAGGCTCCTGCTGTGTGACCCCAGGAGAACCTTGCTTCCCATCTACATAACAGAAGCAAGGACTCTGCAAGTTTGAACTGTTGGGCAAAGGTCCTCCCTGATGGTTAGAGTTCCCAAACAAGGTGACTTGACTGTTGGGAGATAAATTGCAATGTAAATGTCACCTCCATCCTCTGACTGTTTGTCATTTCACCCTTCCTCCTTCTCTTCTCTACGGTCTCTTAAGACATTCTTGGGGATGTAACTCACCAGCCAGAAACTAAATTATATTTAACTTTTTCAATTAGATCCTATTTCAGCTATGTTAAACCAGTACTTGAGGTGTTAAGCCAGAACATGAGATCCCTAAAAAGAGGTCCTGGAATCAGTCAGGTTCAGACTTGTAGAATTATTACTTTCACTTTCTAGAACCCACTACCCCTTCCTTTAACTATAAAGCTTTAGATCACCTGCCCCCTTTGCCTGAAATTCCCTCCTTTCTACCAGGCCTATCCAACACACACACACACACACACACACACACACACACACACCACACAGACCTGAGACTTCAGCTTGTCCCCTCAGGACTCAATTAGGCATTATCTCTTTAGTAAAATTTTCTCGGATATCCCAAATCTGAGCTAGCTTCCCTTCCTCCCAACCCTTTGCACAGTTTTCTTTTTTTTTTTAAATATAATTTATTGACAGGTCAGTTTCCATACAACACCCAGTGCTCATCCCAACAAATGCCCTCCTAAATGCCCATCACCCACTTTCCCCTCTCCCCCACTCCCCATCAACCCTCAGTTTGTTTTCAGTATCCAAGAGTCTCTTATGGTTTGCCTCCTTCCCTCTCTGTAACTTATTTTTTCCTTCCCTTCCCTTCTTCCCATTGTCTTCTGTTAAGTTTCTCAAGATCCACCTATGAGTGAAAACATGTCTTTCTCTGACTGACTTACTTCACTCAGCTTAATACCTTCCAGTTCCATCCACGTTGCTGCAAGTGGCCAGATTTCATTCTTTATCATTGCCAAGTAATATTCAATTGTATATATAAACCACATCTGCTTTATCCATTCATCAGTTAGTAGACATTTAGGCTCTTCCCATAATTTGGCTATTGTCGAGAGTGCTGCTATAAACACTGGGGTACATATACCCCTATGCATCAGCACTCCTGTATCCCTTGGGTAAATTCCTAGCAGTGCTATTGCTGGGTCATAGGGTAGTTCTATATTTAATTTTTTAAGGAACCTCCACCGTGTTTTCCAGAGTGGCTGCACCGGTTTGCATTCCCACCAACAGCGCAAGAGGGTTCCCATTTCTCCACATCCTCGCCAGCATCTATAGTCTCCTGATTTATTCATTTTGGCCACTCTGACCGGCATGAGGTGGTATCTCAGTGTGGTTTTGATTTGTATTTCCCTGATGAGGAGTGATGTTGAGCATCGTTTCATGTGTCTGTTGGCCATCCGGATGTCTTCTTTGGAAAAGTGTCTATTCTTGTTCTCTGCCCATTTCTTCACTGGATTATTTATTTTTCGGGTGTGGAGTTTGGTGAGTTCTTTATAGGTTCTGGATACTAACCCTTTATCCGATATGTCATTTGCAAATATCTTTTCCCATTCTGTTGGTTGCCTTTTAGTTTTGTTGATTGTTTTCCTTTGCAGTGCAGAAGCTTTTTGTCTTCATGAGGTCCCAATAGTTCATTTTTGCTTTAAATTCCCTTGGCTTTGGAGATGTGTCGGGTAAGAAATTGCTGCGGCTGATGTCAAAGAGGCTTTTTCCTGCTTTCTCCTCTAGGGTTTTGATGTTTTCCTGTCTCACATTCAGGTCCTTTATCCATTTTGAGTTTATGTTTGTGTATGGTGTAAGAAAGTGGTCCAGTTTCATTCTTCTACATGTTGCTGTTCAGTTCTCCCAGCACCATTTGTTAAAGAGACTTTTTTCCAATGGATACGCTTTCCTGCTTTGTCAAAGATTAGTTGGCCATACATTTGTGGGTCCAATTCTGGGTTCTCTATTCTATTCCATTGGTCTATGTGTCTGTTTTTGCCCTTTGCACAGTTTTCTAATCATTGATGGATTTTCCAGTCTTAACCAATTGGCAGTAAGCCCCCTAATTGTGTTTATAGACCCAACATGCCAGGCACACAGTAAATGACCAATAAATATTCGTATAGTTGAATGAATAAACAGCTTGTTACTGCTACTGTTGTATTCTGACTCTCATTCTGGTTAAAAATGAACCTCCTCCCTAGTTTGCCATTATTCCCAACAAGAAGCTTCACAACAAGACACCAGGGTATGTCATATCTGATGAAGCAGATTCAGAGAGGCCCGGTGAGAGGGATCTCCATCACCTCCATCTGCAGGAGGAGAAGAGAGAAAGGAGGGATAATTACAGATCTGAGGTCTCAGCACTGGATCAGGAGATCATTGAAGTAGATCCTGACACTTCAGGAAGTGTTGAAACTCTCGGACCCTGAGAGTCTATCTGCAGGTCAGTCAGCCTGCAGCTGGAATGAATCTCAAAACACCACATGGAGCCGATGAATCTTTCTGCTGTGCTGTAATATCTTTAATAAACCTTGGATGATAAAAAAAAAAAAAGAATGAGCCTCCTCCCAAAATAACCCAGCAGCCTAGAGAATATTTTTTGAAAATATAATTCAATTGTATTCACTTCAATTCAGAATTTGCCACATATACTCAAGCTCAGCCCTAGAGGATTGGGAAAATAGCAATACTAATTATAATCTCCACCTTTAAGAAGGCTTTCCATCTTTGGGGCGCCTGGGTGGCTCAGTTGGTTAAGTGTCGGACTTCAGCGCAGGTCGTGATCTTGCAGTTTGGGGAGTTCAAGCCCTGCACTGGGCTCTGTGCTGACGGCTCAGAGCCTGGAGTCTGCTTCGGATTCTGTGTCTCCTTCTGTCTCTGCCCCTCCCCTGCTCACACTCTCTCTCTCTCTCAAAAATAAACAAAATTTATTAAAAAAAAAAAAGAAGAAGAAGCAGCTTTGCATCTTTTTGAGGATGACACTAGTGTTGGTCTCCTCCCTATACCATTTCAGATCCTCTCACCTGCCCCCCTCACCCCAACTACTCTCATGCAGGCTCCTCCAATTGTACATATTCCAAGGCTCATGGGTGAAAGAGTACAGCATGGATCTTCAGAAGTTCAGGGCAGCTGAAATAAAGTGCATTCGTAGTGGGGAGGAGCAGAGATGATAGGGAGAGATGAGGCTGGAAGGCTCAGCAGGGGTCAGAGCTTAAAGGACCTCCCAATCATGCAAAGTAATTGATCCTGATGTCAAGGAGCAACCTGGGTAGGGTTTTGAGCAGGCAAGTGACTTGATCAGATTTATGTTTTAAAAAGATTCCTCTTGCTGCAGTGCGGAAAATTAACCAGAGGAGGGCAAAGCTGGAGGCAGAAGTCTGGTTGGCAATTACATACTGTCGATCCTGCCGTACCTGAGAATCACCTGGGGAGCCTTAATGATAAATATCTACGAGTGCGACCCAGGCATCACCTTTTTTTCCTTCCAGCTCCCCAGTAATTCTCACATGCAGCCAATGTCAAGAACCACTGCATTAGAAGTATTGGAAGATGTCCAGCAGGGTCAGAGAATAGAGGGACGTAGGCCAAGACAGGAGAAACATGCAGGGAGAGAGCTGAGGTCCTTGTGCCCTGTGGGTAGCATCTAGCCTGTTCCATTTTCTCGGATTCACATTCGTTTTGGCTCAACTGATTTTTATTTTATTTTAATTGTTATTTTTTACAGTAGGCTCCATGCCGGGAGCACCTGGGTGACTTAGTTAAGTGTCTGACTTAGTTCAGGTCATGATCTCATGGTTCATGTGTTCCAGCCCCGCATCAGACTCTCTGCTGACAGAGCAGAGTCTCCTTGGGATTTTCTCTCTCTCTTTCTCTCTCTCTCTCTCTCTCTGCCCTTCTCCCACTTGTGCTTTTTCTCTCTCTCAAATAAATAAACTTAAAAAAAATTTACCTGTGATCTTTAAAATTTGGAACACCCATCAGTAAATCAGAGCCTTCGTTCACTCTGCAACATAACAATGTTAGACATTTAAAATGGAAGCATCCAGTGAACATACCAGTTAATAATACTTTGCAGTGTAGTTTAGTTAAGTGATCTGACTACCATCACTTCTTAGCCGTTTCAAATCTCACTCCTCAAAAAAGCAGCCACTGGACCTCTTCTACTTTCTGTGTATTCAAAACACAAGGCGTTATGGTTGCAACAAAATATGTCAACAAAAGAAAGCAACTGTTACTTACTCTTGTCCAAGATCAGCCTTAGGAAGAGGACAGAGTTCAGACACAAATCACTTGGGTCTTTCAGAAAGGTGGTGGCTGGATTGGCATGTTTTCCTGGTGAAACACTGAGAGGCAGAGATGGAGACACCCAAAAGCATCAGCCTGACACTTTCCACTGCGAGATCCCCACCGCTATGATAGACACTGTCTCATGATGGGGACAAGATGGAGACAAGAGCTGGCTAACCTGTTAGATTTCTCCTGCATTTAACTTCTCCAACAGAAAAATGAGCCCAGAAAGATGAATCTGTCAAGTCTTCTGCTTTAAGGGTGTTTGTACCTATTTTTAAAGTAAATAATATCTGAAAATATACAAAGACCTTGTTCTGTCCTACCCCAGGAGTGAGGAAAGTGAACAGCTCTTTGGACCTGCTTACTCAGTGGAAAATGTTAGAAGACCTCCCCTTTGGCTATTCCATATCCCTTGGATACTGAGTGTCTTCTCTATGGTACATCTTTGCTTCAGAGGAAACAGAAATGGCAGAGAAAAAAGTGAGGTTTAAAATGAAACCTAAATCTTTCAGTGCCTTAGAAGTATTTTGAAGAGAGCTTTGTTTGATGAGAGTACTCATTCATTATATAAACTTAAAATCTGGATTGTATTCATAATGAAAGAAATAATTCACCTGATTGTTAATGATTAAAACAAAAAAAAAAATTTTTTAAAGGTAGGCTCCATGCCCAATGTGGGGCTTGATCTCACAACCCTGAAATCAAGAGTCACACGCTCTTCCAACTGAGCCAGCCAGGCACCCCAAGCCCAACTAGGTTTTTGTTTTGTTTTCTTTTGGTTTTTTTAAATGTTTATTTATTTATTTTGAGAGAGAGAGAGCAGGGGAGGGGCAGAGAGAGAGAGAGGGAGAAAGAGAATCCCAAGCAGGCTCCATGCTGTTAGCACAGACCCCCATGTGGGACTTGATCTCATGAACCATGAGATCATGATCTGAGCAGAAATCAAGAGAGGGATACTTAACAAACAGGTGCCCCCAAGTAGTTTTTAAATTTAAATTAGTCGCACAGAAGATTTTAGGGGATGCTATGTCCATGTAGATTCATCAATTATAACAAATACACCACTCTGGTAGAGGATGGCGATAATAGGGGAGGCTGTGCATGAGTGAGGACAGGAGGTAAATGAGAAATCTCTATACCTTCCTCTCAATTTTGCCGTGAACCTAAAATGGCTCTAAAAAGTAAAGTCTATTAAAAATATATAAAATTCACACAAAATATCCAAATTTCTGTTTCTCTAAGAAGTCTGAAGATCTGGCCACACTGGGTCTGATTGCCCCCAGGGCAACACACCAAATCCTGGCTGACTGCCTTAGAAGTAGCCCAAGTGAGCCAAGCCATCCCAGTCTCCACCACTCGCTGTCCGTTCCCACCATTGCTGCTGGGTGTCAGGGGCTATGCCACCTCACCCCCGAGCCAGCCCACTCATTTAAGTGAATTGCCTGGTCCCTATCAGGATTGGAGTTTAGAATTTAAGAGCTAGACTCTACAGAGTGGGTAAACTCGTTAAGGTTTTGTGTTGTTGTTGTTGTTGTTGTTGTTGTTGTTTTTCACCTTGGGAGCAGTGTGAAGCCGTTGAAAGGTTTTACACAAGGCAATGACACAATCAAATCTGCAGAGTTAGACGATTAGTCTGGATTGTTTAAATTCCAAGTACAGGAACTATTTTACTAGGGAATGAGGACAAATCAAGACACCTCAGACTCCCCTGCCCTTTTACAGACAAGCCTTTATCACGTTCAGGGTATGGGCAATCAATTTTCAGTAAAAATGGAGGCTTTCCACCAGTGATTTGTCCAAAATAATAGGCAAAATAACAAGACAGGATGAAAATAGAGTTGAGCTAGGAGGCAAAAGACCTGCATTTGAATCATAAGCGTCTTAGGCACTGATCCTCTTCCCTTCACTGTCCTCCTCTGGAAAATGGAAACAACACAAGCAGATTCTCCTACATGCTTCATAGGGTGAAGATCAGAGTAAAAAAAAAAATGATACTTTATAAACTGAAACATGATTCATAAATGTAAAGAATTATCATTATTCATTTATTTATGAAACTCATACCCCTTTCTACTGTGGCCTTGCTGGACCTGGGGACACAAAAATGAATGGGACAATCCCTGGGGGGTCTATAATCTACTAGAACTACCAATGATATAAAGAGGTAATTATACATATATACCCAAAAGTATTAAAAACAAAGATTTGTTGTATGCCCGGGTATTAAAAACAGAGATGCTTGGGGCACCTGGGTGGCTCAGTCGGTTAAGCCTCCAACTTCGACTCAGGTCATGACCTCACGGTTCATGAGTTCGAGCCCCATGTCGGGCTCTGTGCTGACAGCTCAGAGCCTGGAGCCTGCTTCGGATTCTGTGTCTCCCTCTCTCCCTGCTCCTCCCTCACTCATGCTCCCTCTCTCTCTCTCTCAAAAATAAACATTAAAAAACAACAACAACAAAGAGATGCTTGTATGCCAATGTTCATACCAGCATTATGCACAATAACTAAAAGGTAGAAACAACCAAAGTATTCATCAACAGATGAATGAATAATCAAAATGCAGCATGTACATACAAAGGAATATTCTGCCGTGAAAAGGAATGAAGTTCTGATACATGGATAAACCTTGAAAACATGCTAAGTAAAACACAAGAGAACAAGCGGTGTATGATTTTACTCATGTGAAGCATCTAGAGTAGACAAATCCGTAGATACAGGAAGTAGGTAAGAAGTTACCAGGGGCTTGGGGTGAAGATGGGACTGGGGACTTACTGCTTAATGGGTACAGAGTTTCCATTTGGGGTAGTGAAAATTTGGGGCAATAGTAGTGACGATGGCACAACATTGCATATTTAATTAATGTCACTGAATTGTACCCTTAAAAATGGTTAAAATGTCAAGTTTTATTTTATATATATTTTACTACAGTAACAAGGAATGAAAGACTGACTGACAGACTGAGTGAATGAATGAATGAATGAATGGGTCAAAGTTCAACTAAAGACACCAGAAGAACAACAGAGTAAATCTAAAGAGAGTATAATAAAAGAAATAATGGGGCGCCTGGGTGGCTCAGTCGGTTAGGCGTCCGACTTCAGCTCAGGTCACGATCTCGCGCCGTGAGTTCGAGCCCCGCGTCGGGCTCTGGGCTGATGGCTCAGAGCCTGGAGCCTGCTTCCGATTCTGTGTCTCCCTCTCTCTCTGCCCCTCCCCCGTTGATGTTCTGTCTCTCTCTCTCTCTCTGTCTCAAAAAAAAAAAAAAAAAACGTTAAAAAAATAAATAAAAGAAATAATAAAAGTAAAAGCAAAAACGAATGAAATAGAAAACAAACAATAACGTCAAGAGACCAAAAGCTCATTCAAAGGTAGAGGAAAGCTAATAAAATAAATAAACATAAACAAATAAAATAGAAGTAACTATATTATGATAAATGCTAAAAGAGATGCACTGTGAAGAAGTCCTAATTGAAGGGGAAAGTAGGAGAGGGCTCCACAAAAGATATGCTTGTGGAGGTGTGAACTCAGGAGGGGAGAGAAGCGGTGTTCTATAGCACAGAGTTGGGCTGGTGTGTGTGTGTGTGTGTGTGTGTGTGTGTGTGTGCGCTGGGCAGAGGGACTCCTGTTGGAGTCACCATTGTATACCCTTCCTAACCTGGTGTCTCAAACCAGGGTATTTAATAAATGTTTGCTAAATGTATAAATGTCTCAGTGTCATATTCTACAGTGTGCCTTTTATCTGTTCATGGGTTTTAAAGTATAAAATTCCCTAAGCCCTTTATCTATCAATTATGGATTTGGGCACTCCATGCTATACTCTTTCATGACAAAGCTATGTGATGTTATTCTCCTTAGAGGCTCCCAAACTTTTCTTTATTTCACCTGAAGTGAGGCCTTTAACACATAGGCCTGAATAGAAAGCTAAGATTGACAGCGACTGTTTAAAAGAAAACTGAAATTCAAGTGTAACAGTGGCTGCCCAAGTACGTATCTTAAGGATACACATGATGGTGGGATGTGTCTATCTTCTGCCCCAGTTTTTAGGTATTGGTGATTGCTGTGGGCATTTAAGGGGCCAGGAGAAGGTACTGTTGTTGCATCAGGGATGCAGTGCATGGTTGTGCAGGTTGCTCACTGCACAAGAGCTCCTGGTAGAGGTGGGGAGGAGGGCTGAAATGTAGCCTATTTTCCACTTAACAAGCCATGCAGTCTGGGGCTTTGTCCATCCAGATGAAAGAATCCTTTTTTTTTTTAATTTTTTTTTCAACGTTTATTTATTTTTGGGACAGAGAGAGACAGAGCATGAACAGGGGTGGGGCAGAGAGAGAGGGAGACACAGAATCGGAAACAGGCTCCAGGCTCCGAGCCATCAGCCCAGAGCCTGACGCGGGGCTCGAACTCACGGACCGCGAGATCGTGACCTGGCTGAAGTCGGACGCTTAACCGACTGCGCCACCCAGGTGCCCCCCCTTTTTTTTTTTAATTTGGTACAGATGTGTCAGGGAGTATGGGAAAATTGCAGCCCTGTTGCCCTTGGTCGTCATCACTATTGCTGCCCTGGTTGGGAGAAGGGTCAGTGCCTGAGAGTCTCCCATCTGTCCTTTCAAAAGAGTTCCCTCGATTCTCTTCAGCTTCCAAGCATCTTTTCAGATCTTTTCAAGCCCTTTGGTGGGTGACTAACCCATCACTGGCAATCCATAGATGGAGAATTATCTTCTTCCAGGAGACCTTGTAAATTCTGTAAAAAAGCAAAGATAAGCTCACTTCCCCCACGCTGCTTTTGGTCCTGTCCCGCCACTAGATGGCAACCTCCCCCAGGTACTGGAAGATGACTTTCCTGAAGACTAAACTGGGGAAGCAGGAAGAGGGGGTGAAGACTAAACTGGGGAAGCAGGAAGAGGGGGGGCAGGGCTGCCTGTATAGAAAGGACTTTAGTTTGATCTCAGGTTTCTTAGTATGTGATTTGGAAATACATTATCATTCTGTCATTCAATTTTATTAAATTGAATACCAGTTTTACAGCACTCATCAAGCTCATATAGAGCCTCTTCTTTTCTTGTTCATCTGACTCTGTTTTAAACTGTAGATGTTTAAATTTTTTTTTCAACGTTTTTTATTTATTTTTGGGACAGAGCGAGACAGAGCATGAACGGGGGAGGGGCAGAGAGAGAGGGAGACACAGAATCGGAAACAGGCTCCAGGCTCCGAACCATCAGCCCAGAGCCTGACGCGGGGCTCGAACTCCCGGACCGCGAGATCGTGACCTGGCTGAAGTCGGACGCCTAACCGACTGCACCACCCAGGCGCCCCTCAAACTGTAGATGTTTAAATGCAGGAGACACAGGGGCACCTGGGTGGCTCAGTCAGTAAAGCCTCTGACTCTTGGTTTCACCTCAGGTCATGATTTCTTAGGTTGGTGAGTTCAAGCCCTGCATCAGGCTCTGCATGACAGTACAGAGACTGCTTGAGATTCTGTCTCCTTGTCTCTTTGCCACTCCCCTGCTTGTACTCTCTCTCTCTGAAAGATAAATGAATAAACTTTAAAAATAAATAAATAAATAAATTAGGGGGACACAGGCCAAATTATAGAGAACTCAACTCCCTGAGAACTAATATTTCTGGGAAATACCGAAGGCCTTATTAGTAACATAATGGGGTATTAGTTAAATAAATTCTGACTCCAGGCAAAACAAAAGCTATTAATTATTTTTAACATTCTTCTTTTTTATTTTAATGTTTAAGCTTTTTTAAAAGTTTGTTTATTTACTTTGAGAGAGAGAGAGAAAGAGAGAGAGTGCAAGGGAGGGGCAGAGATAGAGGGAGAGAGAATCTCAAGCAGGCTCTGCACTGTCAGGGCAGAGCGAGATGCAGGATTCGAATTCACGAACCATGAGATCATGACCTGAGCCAAAATCAAGAGTTGGACACTTAACCGACTGAGCCAGCCAGGCGTCCCTCTTCTTCTTTCTTAATGGGGGCATAATTTATGTTACACTCGAAGGTGTAATTTTTAAGTATACAGTTAAGTGAGATTTAATAAATGTATACAGCAGTGTAACCACCACCCCAATTAGGACACAGAAGGTTTCTGTCAAGATGGTAAAATCTCTTGTCTGCCTTCAAGTCAATCCCCATGACCTGAAGCAGGCTCAAGGCCCAGAGGAATACAGTTGGTTGAGCAGGGAGTCTAGCCTTGAGGATAATGTGCCCTGTAAGAGGCTAAATACAACTCGTAATTACAGCTTTTGCGCTTTTGTGTTTTCCTGGTAAAATCAACCATTTATTTTTAAGCAAGAAATGACATTTTAAGAATCAGTTTATTTTACACAGCATTTTATAACATAATTTTCTTCCAAATAGGTAAATACACAAAATTCGCAAAAATATGCTTAGTCCTTGCTTCATGATTTGTTTCTTATGAAGTTTTTTTACTTTGCAGTTGTTAGGCTATGGCTGGGAAATTTGTCAAAACCATTCAGTGAGACTATTGATTTGTTTTAAAGGTCTTTTTTCCTGAAGAACCAATCAAAGCATTCTTCAGTCCAGAAGTTAAATTTATTTGTCAGCTTGCACCAGACTGTAGCTTTATTACTATGCTACAGAAATGCAGTGATTTCTCTTTATTTTTTATTTAAATCTAAGTTAGTTAACATATAGTCTAATAATGATTTCAGGAATAGAATGTAGTGATTCATCACTTACATATAACACCCAGTGCTCATCCCAGCAATTGTCCTCCTTAATGCCTCTCGTCCATTTAGCCCATCCCCCCAACCAGCACCCCTCCAGCAATCCTCAGTTTGTTCTCTGTATTTAAGACTCTCTTATGGTTGCCTCCCTCTCTGTTTTTATCTTATTTTTACTTCCCTTCCCCTATGTTTATCTGTTTTGTTTCTTAAATTCCACGTATGAGTGAAATCATATATTTGTCTTTCTCTGACTTTGCTTAGCATTATACATTCTGGTTCCATCCACGTAGTTGCAAATGGCAAGATTTCATTCTTTTTGATGGCTGAATAATATTCCATTGTGTGTATACGCGTATATGTATATGTATATGTATATGTATATGTATACCACATCTTCTCTAACCACTCCTCAGTCAATGGACATTTGGGTTCTTTCCATACTTTGGCTATTGTTGATAGTGCTATTATAAACATTGGGGTACACGTGCCCCTTCAAAACAGCATTCCTGTATCCTTTGGACAAATCCTTAGTAACACAATTGCTGGGTCATAGGATAGGTCTATTTTGAATTTTTTGAGGAAACTCCGTGCTGCTTTCCACAGTGGCTGTACCAGTTTGCATTCCCACCAGCAGTACAAAAGAGATCCACTTTCTCCACATCCTTGCCAACATCTGTTGTTGCCTGAGTTGTTAATTTTAGCCAATCTGACTGGTGTGAGATGGTATCTCAAGAAATGCAGCGATTTCTACTAAGAGATTCTTCCTTTATTGTCGACTTCTGATGGAAGCATAACACATGCAGAAAAGCTCCATGAACTTGCATAAAATGAACACACCCATGTAATCAGCACGCAGGTCAAGTAACAGACTAGTAGAACCATAGACTTCCTTCTAATCACTCCAGAGGTAACCATTACCTTGACTTCTAAAAGCATAGATGCATTTTACCTGCCTTTGAACTTCCCATAATAGACTCATATATTAGGTGCTGTGTTATGCCTGGCTTCCATCACTCAGTGTTTTATTTGAGAAAGACATTCATATTGTTATGTTGTAATTTGTTCTTTCTCTTGCTGTGTAGTATTCCATGGTGTCACCATCCCACCATTTAATTATCCATTTCATATTGATGGATGTGTGTATTGTTTCTGGTTATTGGCTGTTACAAATAAAACTGCTATGAAAAAATTTTAAACACCTCTCGATGCATATTACCTACATATGGCCGGGATCTACATTTGTTCAGCTTGAACTGATGCTGCCAAAGTGTTTCCCAGTATGGTTGTACAAATTATACTCCCACCAGCAATGCACGAGAATAGTAGTTGTTCCATTTTGACAACATTTGTTATAACTAATCTTCTTCATTTTAGATATTCTGGTATGTAGAGTGATATCTCATCAGGGCTTTTCTCTGAAACTGAAGCTGAACACTTTTCTCATGCTAGATTGGCTATTTGTGTATCTTCTTTTGTAAAGTGCCTGTTCAAGTCTTTTGCCAACTTTCTGTAAAACACTTAAATGGGTACTTTACATATGTTTTTAATTTCTCTTTCATTTTAACTTTTCATTATGAAATAATTTCAGACTTTTGCAAAAATAGTACCAAAAAATCCTATATTCCCTTTACCTAACTTCGTATCTCCATATCTTGCATGACTTTATAATCCGCTTATCAAAATCAAGAAATCAACATTACTCATCTATAGACCTCTTTAAAGTGTCATCAGTTGTCTCTCTAATATCTTTTTTCAGAACAAGATTCAATCCAGGATTACACATGGCTTTTCATTGTCACATCGTCTTGGTCTCCATTAACCTGGGATAGTTCTTTAGTCTTTGTCTTTAATGACTTTAACACTTTAAAAGAGTATTGACCATTATTGTGTAAAATGCCCTCGATTTGCATTTGTCTGATGTTGTCTCAAGATTAAGTTCAGGTTACGCATCTTTGAAGGAGTGACGCTGTATTCTCAGTGCATGGTAGCAGGAGGAACATGATGCCAATATATCTTACCAGTGGTGATGTGTACTTGACCACTGGGTTAGGCTGATGTCTGCCAGGTGTCTCCACTTTGAAGTTACTGTTTTTCCCTTTGTAGTTAGTAAATATCTAGTAATGCATTAGGTACATATCCTGTTTCTTGTCATTCTTTTGCTCTACAATGTTTTTAATTTATAGTATTCACTCATGTCTTCTGAAAAGTTTGTTTTTCCTTTCATGTTTGGATCTACAGTTCATCTGCAATCGATTCTCTTTTAGGTAAGTATCAAGATTTATTATTGTCTCATCTGATATCAAATTGACCTGGCACCATTGGTGGAAAATCCATCCTTTTCCCATGGTGCTGCCACCTTTGTTACAAATCAGGTGACTATATGGGTGAAGGTCTCTTTCTGCCCTCTCTTGTTACATTTGTTCATTTGTCTATCTTTGTGTGACTACTACACTGACTTAAGAACCATATTGCTAACTTTTAATATCTTCACATTTCTGGCTTTGATCTCTTTCAAGACAGACTTGCTATTTTTGGCCTTTTTCATTTCAGTTTAAATTTCAGAATCCGTTTGTCAGTTTCCACGTGCACACCATAAACCTCTGATAGGATGATTTGGATTGTGTTAAATCTTTAGGTCGTTTTGGGAGCATTACCTACTTACAATATTGAATCTTCAAATTTCCAACGCAGTACTTCCCTCCATTTAATTAGATCTTTATTTCTCTTAATGTTTTATTGTTTTCGGTGTAGCGGTCTTGCGCAGCTTTCATTGATTTTTTTCTAAATATTTGAGGTTTAACAATTAATTTTTGAAATATGACTACCTGAGAAGAGAATGACATAGATCAGTGGTTCTCAGTGGGAGGTGACTTTGCTCCCAGGACAACTCTGGACAACTCAGGACAACTTTTGGTTGTCACACTGGGGATAGTGCTACTGACATCTAGTGGGTAAAAGCTGGGGATGCTGTTAAACATCCTACAAAGCCCAGGCCAGTCTCCCACAATGAGCCTGTCATACAGCCCAAAATGTCAAATAATGCCACTTTCAAGAAACTTCAGTATAGAATTAAGAAGTTCCAGAAAAATGTCACTTAAGAGTCATTATTTTTTATACATTGTTTATGGATTTTTGTATGTCACGTGCATAGCGATCTACAGTGACGGTTTCATCATATTAAAGTTATTCTTTCCTACTGGGGTGTGAATAAAGCTTGACAGTTTCAGAACTTTATGAAAAGAGTTTTATAATTGTTGGGAGATAATTCTCCATAGGTTCTGGGTTTCCACACATTTTCTGAGAGAAAGACATAGGCCGTTTTTTGTTCAAGGATGTTTGCATAACAGACAGCCTTAGAAACATAAAGACAGGGGTGCTCTCTAGAGAGTTGGAAACAACTCTTCCTGGAGATATTCCAGGGTAATAAAGCTAGAGACCTTGTCCTTCCTTCTCTGGAGATTATTTGCTTACACTCTAGGGTAAGAAAAGATAATACCACCTCTGGGGAGGATAGGCAGGTTTGTTAGCAGTCCCCCATATAAGATTATAAGGGGTTTCCTGGGCTCACTGTTCCTCAGCTATGTCACAGATCCACAGTTTGCCCAGCATCACCTCAGCCTACCTCTCCATGGCCCCCATAGGACTTGGAGGCAAGGTGGAGCCCATGCTTGCCTGCTGTGCTGTGAGTAATAAAACTGTCTAAATCTATTTGGGCTGGTTGTCACTTCACTGGCTGAATCTAGCAGGCCTAACTAGAAGCTGCAGTAATCTTGGCTGCATAGGGATTGCTGGATAAAGTCCCATTAGCAAGGCTTACCACCAACGTAGGAAAAGGAGGAGGCACCGTTAATGCCATACATGTATTTTCTCTCTCTTATATGATGATAGGGAGTTGGCAGTTAAGTAAGGCAAAATCATCTCCATGAAGGGTTCCCACGATCTGCCTTTTAGGTAGATGGGTTTGAGGTGCTGGTCCTGAGACAGCCACAGAAACAAACAGCTGCCATATTACTGTCTCTATTCAAATTCACAACATAGTTGTTGTCATCAAAGGCCTACCTGTGTCTTCGAGGATGCTGACGGTGACAATAGAAGGCTTGGTTTGATCCCACTCAGTATTTTGGACTTATTTCCTAGAGGCTGGGTCCTAGTTCTGTTCTTGGGGTCCTGATTCCCCTGAAATGACCAGGTCTTTGTTATTTACTTAGATTCACCATGGCCCCTTTTTCCCTCTTGCACGAGGTTTGGTGGGAAATTGGTGGAAATTGGGAAAAGTCCACCAATTTGCGACCAACCCAGACTTACCTGAACTTACCAGTGGCCATAACCTCAACTCAAGCTAAAAGCCTAGCCTCTACCAAAACAGAACAAAACAACACAAAACAAACATACTATATATATACATATACATATATATGTATATATATATATATATATATATATATATAGTGTGTGTGTGTGTGTGTGTGTGTTATCATAGTAACCCTCACCTTGTACTATTTATTTGCAGCTGCTGTGTTTTTGTGAACGCTAACTTAACTGAAGTTACATCAGGGCTGTCCATATTCACTTGAATATTTGCAAAAACAAATGAGACCATCCTGATTACAGCTAATTTTCTAATGATGGTTTGATTTCACAAGGAATATACGGAGCTGTAGGACAGCAGCAGGAAAGGTCCAAGTGAGAAGAACAGACGTTAAAAGTCAACATTCTTTTTTTCTTTTTTTTTTAATTAAAAAAATGTTTATTTCTTTGTTTTGAGAGAGAGAGAGAGAGAGAGAGAGAGCTCATGCAGGCAAGAGTGGGGAAGAGCCAGAGAGGGGCAGGGAGAGAGGGAGAAAGAGAGAGAATCCCAAGCAGGCTCCATGCTGTCAGCGCAAAGCTGGATATGAGGCTCGAACTCACGTACCATGAGATCATGACCTGAACCAAAATCAGGAGTTGGAAGGTCAACTGACTGAGCCACCCAGGCAACCCAGAAGTCAACATTCTTGAAGTCTTCCTTCTTCTGTAGCTGCCATGCATCTGAGGGGGGTGAGGGGTGGGGGCGGGGCAGTGATCTGCAAAAGCATTGTCATTGGATTATAAATCTTTGTGAAGTTTCTATTCATATGATGCATATGATTAACCTCCATGTGATCAAATCAGGTTTCTATTTTGGTTGAGCTGTAGCAGCTTATGGTAACCAAAAGAGGTTTTGGAGAAGAAGGAGAAAAAAAGGCATTCTTCTTTGGAATAATGGAAAAAGGAAAATAGTCAATGTTGCTACTTTTTATTAGATGTATTTCCTATAGAATATTAGACTACTTCTTGATGAAGAACGGGGTTCATAGAAGATTGACTGCCTTTGCTCATGCTGTCAGCAAACACAAATTCTGAGATCCTAACGTCTAACAGTGCAATAAATTGGGCAATACCTCTCTCCAAACACCAGTGAAGTTTCAGGTAGACAGCACAATGATTTGATATTTATATACATGATCACCACAGTAAGTCTGATTAACATCTGTCACCATATATAGTTACAGAAATTTTTTTCTTTTTTTCTTGTGATGAGAACTTTTTGATCTATGCTCTTTTTTTTTCTTGTGATGAGCAACTTTTAAATATGCAGCAGAGTACTATTAACTATGGCTAATAATGCTGTACATTACATCTCCATGACTTACTTATTTTATAGCTGGAAGTATGTACCTTCTGACACCCTTCACGCATTTTGTCCCCAGTCCACTCCCCACCCCCGTAGCAACCACTGAGCTGTTCCCTGCAGTGAGGTTTGTTTTTTAGATTCCACATATAAGTGAAATCATATGGTATTTGTCTTTCTCTGTCTGATTTATTTCACTTAGCATAATGCCTTCAAGGTCCATCCATGTTGTCACAAACAGCAAGATTTCATTCTTTTTCATGGCTGTATAGTATTCCTGTGTGTGTGTGTGTGTGTGTGTGTGTGTGTGTGTATGCATATGTGTATGCACGTGTGCACATATGCCACATCTCTGCATTCACCTATCAGTGGACACTTAGGTTGTTTCCATATCTTGGCTATTATAAATAATCATGCAGTGAACATGGGGGGGGGTTCATATGATATATCTTTTCAAATTAGGAAACACAGATTTTCTGCATGAGCATCCCTCTTGCAAACCTTTCATATATTGTTTTTTAAGCAAGCCTAATACACTGCTGTCACCTGTGATTGGGATGCCCTGTTACATAACCTCAGGAATTGGTGGGTATTATGGTCCCCGGATGGGTTTGTGCCTAAAGCAGTACTAGTTGCCTGGCAGAAAGATGGAGGAGAGGAGATGGAACACTGCTGTTCTTGTTGGAACATGCCTTGCAGAACTATTTGCCTCTTAAAATTCTGTACGTTTGCAACTTTGATAAAAATGAAAGCTATCTTTTAAAAAAATTTGGTAGATGGGCTGAATAAAATGGACAGAACTGAAAATGGAATGAGTGAACATGTAAGGTTAATCCTAAAGAGTCTCTCAAACTCAGAGGTAAAGGGCTAAAGCAAAAATGAAAACAAAAGAAACAATAACAACCAATAAAAGAAAGGTTAAGTGACATGGAGGATAAAGTCAAAAGTTCCTACAGCATCAAACAGAAATTCCTGACCAAAAGAATGGAGATAATGGAAGAGAGATAACATAATAAAAGACCTTTTCTGAATTTGGAAAAGATTCAAGTCTTCGGAGGGAACAGACCTACGAGTGCCAACCAGGACTAGAGAAACAAATCCCACTCCTAAACACATTCTTCAATGGAAAGGGAAAAAAAATCTTAAATTTTTCTAGTGAGAAAAACTAGATTACCTACAAAGGAACAAGAATCAGTTTAACATCAGATTTTTCTTTGATCCCAGTGGATTCTAGGAGACATGGAGAAATATTTTGAAGGATGGTGTCAAAATTTGTTTTCTCTGGAGTCCCCAAACATGACATTTATATACATATTAGGTAGTAGCAAATACTGTTGATTGAGGAAGGGACTCATTCATTAAAAGTTTTGTTATTTAAGTTTTATTTAGCTCTGATCAAATAAATAGCCAACACCAATATAAAGCTTATAATGGACTAAGAACTCTAAAAATTTACATATATTAAGTCATTTAATTCTTATGACCCCTATGAGTTAGGTACTATCATTATCCCCATTCTACAGATGAAAAAACTGAGGCACAGAAAAGATAAGTGACTTTCTTTTTTTTTAATGTGGTGTATACATACAATGGAATATTATCCAATATTTTTTAAAAAAATGTTTATTTTGGGGCGCCTGGGTGGCGCAGTCGGTTAAGCGTCCGACTTCGGCCAGGTCACGATCTCGCGGTCCACGAGTTCGAGCCCCGCGTCGGGCTCTGGGCTGATGGCTCAGAGCCTGGAGCCTGTTTCCGATTCTGTGTCTCCCTCTCTCTCTGCCCCTCCCCCGTTCATGCTCTGTCTCTCTCTGTCCCAAAAATAAATAAACGTTGAAAAAAAAAATTTAAAAAAAAAAAAAATGTTTATTTTTGACAGAGAGAGAGAGAGGGAGAGAATGAGTTGGGGAGGGGCAAAGAGAGAGGGAGACTGAGGATCCGAAGAGGGTCTGTGCTGAGAGTGGAGAGCCCGATGTGGGGCACAAACTCATGAACCATGAGATCATGACCTGAGCCGAAGTCAGATGTTTAACCAACTGAGCCACCTAGGTGCCCCAATAAATGACTTTCTTTAGGCCTCCAGCTAATAAATGGTAGAGCTGAGATTGAAACCCTCATTTTATTTTGGAATTTAATGAGGTTTTCCTTGCAAATAAATATTTTGTCAGTTTTTGTAAATATACAGTAGATGATGGGAATGAAGGTGCTTTCTCTGTAGAACATGTAGTCCAGTCCAGCCCATAACTATTAATTCTACATCATTAAAATATTGTTCAGATTACTGCTATGTTTTTTGGTGTGTTTTCTCTATCAAAGTCATAGCAGAGGTAGTTTAAAATTTATTTCCGTTTCATATTGTAAAAACACTTTTTTAAGTTTCTTCTTCTACCTCCTAGATGCTGTTTTCTTTTCTACGTTCCAGAATTTTGTCATAGTTCTAAATACTTTTTTTGTGCTTACTCATCCTCGAATGTTAAAAGTTGTATATATGCTTTGCATTTGTTCCCAAACAGGATGAGCTAATTCTTCTTGGCTCCCAGCCTGTCTATTTGGATGCTGTTAGAATCTTCTTCTCATATCTTAAGCTGAAGGATTGGTTACCTTCTGGCAGCCTGAAGAGATTGTGGAGGGAGCCAGCTGGCAAGGAATGTCACCCCTGCAGGATTTCTTCCCAATGTTCTACAAAGCCACTGTCCCAAGGGGCCAAAGGTTATCTGGCCTTTGTCCTTGCCTCTTTCCTGGTTAACAGCCAGTCTGAATATCAGAGAAGAGCTTGCTACTCAGGGTAAAATTTCTCCCTTTTTGCCTTGGGCCACTTCAATAAGTATTGGGAAGGGAGAGTCAGAAGACTGGCCTAAACCCCACTCTTATCTGGAACTGTTTTGGTTATCTATTGCTCTATAAAATAACACCAGCAATCATTTACTATTGTTACCCCTCATGATTCTGGTGAGTGACTGGGCTCAACCAGATGGTTCTTATGTAGGGTCTCTCAGTTGACTTCCATGAGACAGAGAAGATGCTGGAGTCATCTCAAAGGCTCTTTCATCCACATGTCTGGCACTGGGACTGGGGAAGTTCAGACTACTGGGGCTGGAAGAGCTGGGGCTTCTCTGTCTCTCTGCATGTGGTCTGTCCATGTGCTCTCTGCAGCATGGTGACTTCAGGGTGGCTATACTTGCTACACAGCCACCACCCAAGGGTCCTCAAGCATTTGTTCTGAGTGAGAGTACTAGATGGAAGCTGTATCACTTTTTAAGACCCAGCCTTGAAAGCCACATAGCATTACTTTTGTTCTGCACTCACAGAAGCCCACCCAAGGAGCCCACTCAATTTCAAAGAGACCATCTCTTGACTAGGGGTGGGGGGGCAGGGTATTAGAAGAGCATGTGAGACTGAATATATTGTGACCAATTTTGAAAAATACAATCTGTTACAGGAAGTTTAATACAATTTTGTTGAATTAGTAAGGGATTGTAGGGGCGCCTAGGTGGCTCAGTAGGTTAAGAGCCTGACTTTGGCTCAGGTCATGATCTCGTGGTTAGTGAGGTCAAGCCCTGTGTCAGGCTCTGCACTGTCAGTACTTAGGATTCTCTCTCTCTGCCCCTCCCCCACTTGCGCGCACGCGCACGCTCTCTCTCTCTCTCTCTCTCTCTCAAAAATAAATAAATAAACTTAAAAAAAATGATGGTATACCATCCATAGTAATACTTATTGGCACCTACTCTATGCAAGCATCTAACTGATAAAGCTGTGAGAATTAATTGATTAAAACTGTATATCTGAAGTACTTGGAATAGTGGCTGTCACATGGTAAGTGCTTATGTAAATGTTAGCTAAACTCTACAGTTAAAGAAAATTAGAGCTCAATGACTATAGTGTCAACTGACCACTCTTCCCTGCCATTCAGTTTCTGTTGTCCAATCCACTATTCAAGAATTTTTTTAAAAAATCTTCTTGGTTTACCTCCTTATTTTGATGGAACATACCATCTGAAAGCTTCTTAAGAAAAGGCACATGGGGGGCGCCTGGGTGGCGCAGTCGGTTAAGCGTCTGACTTCAGCCAGGTCACCATCTCGCGGTCCGTGAGTTCGAGCCCCGCGTCGGGCTCTGGGCTGATGGCTCAGAGCCTGGAGCCTGTTTCCGATTCTGTGTCTCCCTCTCTCTCTACCCCTCCCCCGTTCATGCTCTGTCTCTCTCTGTCCCAAAAATAAATAAACGTTGAAAAAAAAAATTTTTTTAAAAAGAAAAGGCACATGGGAGGGGACCCTCGGTGGTTCAGTTGGTTAAGTGTCTGACTCTTGATTTCAGCTCAAGCCATGATCTCATGGTTTGTGAGATCAAGCCCCACATTGGGCTCTGTGCTGACAGTGCAGAGCCTGCTTGGGATCCTCTCTCTCTCCCTCTCTCTCTGCCCCTCCCCACTTGTGCCATCTCTATCAAAATTAATACACAAACTTTAAAAAATAAAAATAAAGAAAAGGTGCTTGGGAGATCAATTTTTTGAAATCTTGCATGGCTAAAAATATCTTTATGAACCCCCACATTTGACCAATGGCTTGAGTGGCTATGAGAATCTATGTTGGAAATTGTCTCTCAGAATTGTAAAGGCATTATTCCATTGTCTTTCAGTTTGATGTGTTGCAATAGAGAAATCTGATGCCATTCTGGCTCTTGATCCTTGGTTTTGTAGGGGTCAATGGCAGGTTGCTCCAAAATGGGCTGCTTTGGCATGAACATTATTTTCAGTTAAACAATCGAAACCCAGGAGATTTAAGAAAAGCTCTTTACCTCCCCCTCAACTGCCTGCCTGTACCAGGAAGAGAGCTATTAACATATTCCTCTTTACCCAAGAAACTTATCCACATAATAGGGCAACTTTTGTTTTCCAAACACCTCCTCTCACCTTCCTGCTAATGGTCTTTCTCCCCTTTGTATCCTCAGACCCCTACCCCTCTTCTTATCTCATATAAGTGTCATATAACACCACTGTCTTTGGAATTTCCATGTCTGTGTGGATTTTGTGTATGTATGCTACTAAATTTGACTTTCTCCTGTTAACCTGTCTCATGTTGATTTGATTCTTAGTCCACCTAGAAGGACCCTGAAGGGCAGAGGAAATTCTTCCCCCCTTACAGTACGTAATCTCATTTTTTCCCTCTGGGTGCTTGTAAGATCTTCTCTATATCCCTGGTCTTCTGAAATGTTACCATGATGTACCTTGATATGATTCTGGTTTTTTTCCATTGTGTTGGACTCAATGAGCACTTTCAATGTGGAAACTCAGTTTGCAAGCAGAAAGAATTAGGGGTCCTCAGAAAAAGACAGAGAAGTCATTTTAGGCCCCCTACCATCTTGTGAAAGAATGTAAGATCAAACAGCCATTATCAAGCCAGGAGATAGGCTAATCACATCAGGGACAATAAATCAGTGGTAAAACTCCCAGGGCTGATTCAAAAGTGAAGACTGACCTGATGTAATTCTTTTTTAACGTTTATTTATTTTTGAGACAGAGAGAGGCAGAGCATGAACGGGGGAGGGGCAGAGAGAGAGGGAGACACAGAATCGGAAGCAGGCTCCAGGCTCTGGGCCATCATCAGCCCAGAGCCCGACGCGGGGCCCGAACTCACGGACCGTGAGATCGTGACCTGAGCTGAAGTCGGACGCCCAACCGACCGAGCCACCCAGGCGCCCCTGACCTGATGTAATTCTTGAGTTAACTTTGTAAGCTCTTAAACTCCTTTGAGTTCTCAGATACCAGGCCAACTGGAGCCAGAGAATTGATGATGTTGACCCTTGCCAGCCTTTTTGTGACTTTGAGTTGGACTCTATTACCCAAAGATGACTTTTGCCGAAATTCCTTGCTGAATGCATCACTGCATAAGCCCTTTCCGAATGTCTATGAACTCTTAGCTTAAAACTTCCCCAGTGTTGTTCAGGGACACACTACTTGGTGAAATATTCCAATGTTCTCCTTTACATGTTACAAGTAAAACACTTCCTTTTCCTATTCTTTGACCTGGTTGTGTCTGTTGGCTCCACACTCACCAAGAGGCAAACCCAGTTTCGGATAACAATACCCTGTAGTTTTAAAAATATATAATTGAATTATTTAATTGATTTTATCTCTGTTTCCCAGATGTCTTGGGCTGGCTTTCAAATTTTTTATCATTTCTTACTTCTTTCTCTTCTTTTTGCCTTTTTCTATACATCCTAGAATATTTCTTTATCTTCCTACCACTCTATTGAGTTTTTCATTTTTGCTATCATATTTTTAATTTACAAGAGCTCTGTTTGGTTCTCTGAGTGTTTCATTTTTAGAGAATCTGTTCTATGTTTATTCTCATTCTTTTTATTTCTCAAAGGAAATTGATAATGGGTTTTTTGTAGTTTTCTTCTCTCTCTCTACTCTGTTTCTTCAAAGTTCCTTTTTTCCATTCTGATTTATGTCAGATCCTGCCCTTAAATTCTGATGACCTTCAATTGTCTGTTCTTATTTAAGAGTGTCAGAGCAAAACAAAACAAAACAAAACAGGACACCTAGTTAAATTTGAATTTTAGATAAAGGACATACTTAGAGTAGATATGTATTTAAACTTTAGTAAAAAGTTTTTGATTGTTTATTTGGAATTCAATTTAACTAGGTGTCCTCTATTTTATCTAGCTACCTGGAGGCTCTATGCATGCAGGTAGGACTTCGCTAAGGGAAATTCACTAAAGGGTTGTTCCGGTTTCATTGAACACCTGATGACAATCTCTTTAGGTCTTTACTCTCCCCAAAGAAGAATATTCCAAATTCTGTACTCTGGCTACCAATGCTGTAGGAGCCCTTTGAAGGAAGAATACTGACAAGTTCAATATTCATCATATTAAGTTTCATATAGATCGTCAATATCAGTACAGTTTCCCTAGCTAAGTATGGCCGCTGTTAAATAGAAAACCACAGGCCCAAAATGGCATCATGTAGGACAAGGCCCCAAGTCATTAAGCCAAGACTTAATACCTAACCGGACTGCAGTTTCCAACCTCCCAGGAACGAACCTTTAACCAGTCATGGAATTTCCTGGTCAGCACTAGGAAATTTACTGATAGACCCCTTCTGTTCCCCTTAGGAGGGCAACCTTGTCTAAAACAATGGACTCTTTGCTAATAATTTCCTTTTTTACATTCCCTCCCTACCTTTAAAAGCCTTTCCTTTTCTGTGGGCCTTTGGAGTTCCCCCCTACTTGCTAGACAGGATGCTGCCTGATCCGTGAATCAATTAATAAAGCCAATTAGATCTTTAAAATTTACTTGGTTTAATTTTTGTTATTTAACATGGCAAATTTTTGTTAGTCCCCCCATTCAGGGATGGAGCCTAATTCTCTTTCCCTTGAATCTGAGCTGGCCTTAGTGACTTGCACGAATTATAGAATGCAATGGAAATAACATTCAGGGGCTTTCAAGCCTAGGTAATAAGAAGCCTAATAATGTCTGCCTGGACAAAGGATCTCTTAGAGTATCCTTTCTGGGAGCCCTGAGCCTCCCAGTAGGAAACACGACTACCCTGAGACTGCCATGTGGAGAGAGCATGCTTAGATGCTCTGGTGGAGAGTGCCAGCTGAGATCAGCCTCCCAGCTCACTTTGCTATGATACCAGACACGTGAATGAATCCTCCAGAATGGCCTATCTGCCAGCTGAATACTGCTAAGTGACCTTTGCTGATGTCATGTGGAACAGAAGAGTTGCCCAGCCAAGACTTGTCCAGATTCAGACCTGCAAGAACATGAGATACAATAAAATGATCATTGTTTTAGGTTACCAAGTTTTGAGGTACTTTGCTAGGGAAACTTAAATAACCAGAATAACTTGACTATACCTGGTAAGTCCCATTCAAGAGATCCTCTGCTTTATGCCCTCGAGAGAATATATTTTCAGTCTTTTGCAGAAGTATGAGAGGGGCAGTGGCAGCTGTGCAGTACTAGGGATTCTACAGACTTAGAAAATATACACTGTTTTTATTCTTAAGTATATATCTACTTTCAGAAGCACATGGTACATCAGTACGTATCCTGAGAAATTCTGAGAATCCTGAAATCCTGAGAAATCCTGAGAAATTTCATGTTGCTTCTGTTTTTTAAGTTTATTTATTTTGAGAGAGAGAGAGAGAGCACGCGAGCATGAGTGGGGGAGGGACAGAGAGAGAATTCCAAGCAGGCTCCACACGGTCAGTGAAGAGCCTGACGTAGGGCTCGAACCCACAAATTGTGAGATCATAACCTGAGCCAAAATCAAGAGCCAGAGGCTTAACCGACTGAGCCACCCAAGAGCCCCTCTCATGTTGCTTCTCACGTTTACCTACTCTGGGCTTGAGAATTCTTTTTCTCAGGTCTGCTAAGTCAATTACCACATGTCTATCTGCTTTCCAGCTTCCAAAGTTTTGTTCTTTTTCCTCTCTTGTTACCTTGTTCTTGTGAGATTTTTGTTTTTAATCTGCAGTTGCTTTAGTTGGATTTCAAGTGGGAACTGAGGCAAATGCATGTGCTCATTCTGCTATCTTTGAAGTTTCCTTCCAGTCTTTAATTTCAACAATTACATTAATTTTTAAAATACACTATCTTTGGGGCGCCTGGGTAGCTCAGTCGGTAAAGCTACTGACTTCAGTTCCCATCATGATCTTGCGGTTCATGAGTTCAAGCCCTGTGCTGACAGCTCACAGCCTGGAGCCTGCTTCAGATTCTGTGCCTCTAGCTCTCTGCCCCTCCCCCATTCATATTCTCTCTCTCTCTCTCTCTCTCTCTCTCTCTCTCTCTCTCTCAAATGCAGAACAATTTTAAAAATTAAAATAAAATAAAATACATTGTCTTAGATCAGGCTCCCTAGAAGCAGAACCTGAGATGAAGATTCTTGTGTAAGTGCCTTACTCAGTAAGGGAGCACTCTCAGGAAAAACCTGTACTTGAGACAAGCAGGGTAATGCAAAGGAAGATGCAGAATACAGGTGTGGTTTCTGCAGAAATTTAGCCCAAGCCTAAGCCCACAGGAGCTCTTGAATATGAAGGGTATCACAAATGTATTCCTGGCCTTTTGTACCCCATAAAGTTAGCTTTGACTATGTCTCCTCAACCTGATGTGAGGGCAGTTATGGGAGAAAGGGGCAGCCGTCAGTAAAGGTGATTTTGGCAGAGTGCATCAGCTCCATTCCCAACCTTTTACTTTTTTTAGAGTAGCCTAATTGTTAATTTTTCAGGGATGCAATAGTCTTCTCTAGTCACTCAGGAAATGAATTATCCCATTTCATTCTTTTTCCTCCTGATTTTGTTTCCTCTAGGTTAGTTCGGAAACGGAAGCTCAGAAACTTTAAGTTATCAAGCAGAGAAAAGGATCAAAACCAGGGCTAGAATCTAAACCAGTCTGATCCTAAAGCTCATTTCTTAACCATGTTAAACCACATCCTTTTGGTACATCTTAATGAAATAATTTAAATGTTACCTCTCCGGCTTTAAGGGTGTAATAGTCACTTGGATTTGGTCTCCTGGATAGCAAACACACTCACCAAAGCTACCTACCCTCTGTCAAATAGAATCCGTATTTGCCGGTAGACTCAAAAGATTTATTCTGCAAACTTTCACTGAATACCTACTGTGCGCTAGAAGCCACACTAGGCGTGTGTGCAAAGACGACCTAGACTCGGTGCCTTCAAAAAGCCAGTGATAACTCGAGGAGGCAGATACGAGCGCACGTGAAACCGTTTTTACAAGGCGTGAGCGCGGCTCCCTGGCCGAACCTAGAGGCTACCGACCGGCACCAAACCTGGGAATTTACCGGGGAGAAGAGATGGGTCTGGGGGTGCTCCGAACTCCTGTTCCCAAAGGTTTCCCCAAGGAAAGGGAACTCCGTTTTCCTCAAGGGAGATGTGGAAGTACTGGGAATTTTGGGGGGTATTCGTTTGAATGTGCAAGAGGGAAACAAAATGTGCTGCTGGGATTTCACTTCCCACTTTTCCGGCCCGCAGGCTGGGCGAGAGAAAGTGCAGTTTTCCGGGGAGGGAGCTGTGATTGGCGGCGAGACTCCCGCCTCTGCGAGTGCGGGGAGGGTGTCGGAGTAGCCCGGGGGCTCAAACCTCCGAGAGTGTAGGGGCGCCCGGACGCCGCAGACCCGGAGAGTCCAGCTGCTCCGAGTCTGCGGGGGCAGACGCGGAGCTGGGCGGTGCCCGGCAGAAGGTGCGATCCGGACGGGCGCCGAGGCCGGGGAGCCTGGACAGCGAGACCTGTCGCCGGCGGGGTGCGGGCACGTGCCCGGTGCACCCTCAGGCCTGGGGGCCAGATTGGCCCTCGCTGGGCCGCGGGGCGCGGCGGTGCTGGCCCCTGGCCCCAGGTGCGCTACGCCCCCCGGAGGATTTTCCGGTCCCGTGTGCAGAGGGACGACCAGGAACTCGGGCTCAGTCTCCACCCCGAAGTGGGGCGGGTCCGCCCGGAATAAGACCCGCTGTCCGGCCCCGGCAAGGGTGTGTTCTGCGCGGCCTCAGAGGACGAGCGCTGCCCATTCTCGGCACTAGCGGTAAGGGGGCGCCAGGACGGGGGATCCTGGGCTCGGGGAAGGGGGCGCAGCAGCCTCGGGGAGCCTCGCGGGGACAGCCCTGCGCCGCGCCCAGGAGGGGGTGCCCGCCGCCGGCCTGCGGGCGGGGCTCGGCGGCCACGGGGTGGAGCTGGCGCCGCCGGGCCGGGGCTCGCTCGTGGTGGGCCAAGCGGAGGCAAACGCGGCCCACATCCACCGGTACCTTCCAGAAGGAGCAGTTTATACGGCTCAGAAAGTAGACCAGAGACCACAACAGTTATTCATTGTGCCAAGCACTGTGCTGGCTTTGGGAATTAACTAGAAAGGATTGAGTTAATACTCCCTGCAGCCGACTCCATCTCATACCTAAGTTTTCTTTTGAATTCTTTCTTTCCTCTTTTTAAGAAACTACTCCCTTTCCCTAGTTTCGTACCCTTTTCTTGTCGTGTATCTAATGCCCCCAGCATAATGTCTGGCTGGCACATGGGAATCAGTTGTTATTATGAGATACATGACTTGAGCCTGAGAGTGGCACGGTCTCACTCTTTTGTCTTGGCTTTGACTAGCGGGAGATTTGGGGCCCAAGAGGCTATTGCTTTTCAACAGTCTGCCCCACTTGAAGTGTTTCCCAGGTTGATGCAAGTCTGTGAGGTGTAACGAGTAACCCACACCTTTTGTGACAAGTGGCCGGCCATCTGCTCTCTCCCGCTGATGGTGGGAAGAATGGATAGGGTCCCCCCCTCCAAATTATCCATCCCACCTCCTCCTTACATTGCAAGTAACACGACTGATAGCCAAACCCTCGCTCTTTAGCTGCCAGGGAATTGTCAGATGACAGAGAGGCGAAAGAGCAAGCAGGAGAGGAAGAGAACAGGAACGAGAAAATGGGTACTCACAGCCACCCGAAATCTGCTTCCTTCCTTCCTTGCCAGAGCCCAGCCCTATCTGGCCAAGGCCAGATCCCTTACATTCAGCTCAGGCCAGATTTCTCTTGTTTTGGGGAAACACACGCACGCACACACACTCAAGCACATGACTATTAGATCTAGGGTGTCTATGACTTTCCCTCCCAAATATTTTTACATTTGGCTAGGGATCGTTTTTCTCTGAAAGCAAGTTAGAGAGTAACATGCACAGTCAAGTCAAACCACACCAGCCCTCAGCATCTTGAAGAGTGAGCCTTCTGGTCATCCATAGACTCATATCCTTTGGCCCATTTCTTTGCTGATGTCTGGCCACTCATTTGTTTTCCCCATCTTGATCCTCTGCTTGTAGACTAAGCCTGCTCCTCTTAGGGGGAGGAGGGGGGATGGAGGTGAGTGTCAGGCACTGCCAGGGAATACTAGAAGCTTCAGAATAAATAAGGGGGGAGGGTTCCTTGGGTGTCAACTTTACCCAGACATTTGAGGTTAAAGTACTTTTTATGCTAAAACAATCATATATTTTGGAGTAGAATTCAGAATTTGTATACTTTTTAAATATAAAACAGGAAACTTAAAAAAAATTCTTCTGCTTGGGCTTTGGGCTGTGCTTTGGCCCAAAGCTAGCCCTTGAGAGTTTCTTTTCTTTTTTCTTTTTTTTCTTGAGGGTTTATTTTCACTGCAGTTAGGGCTACAATGGCGGCAATTTGATAGGCACTGTGATGTCTTCCCTGGAGGGACTTTGAATAACAGTCATGCTTGGTTAATAATTTAATCTTCATTTCCACCTGAGGTAGGGTTAGTAACCTTGTGTTACAGATGAGGGGGCGTGGAGACACGTATTAATAATGCCCCTACATTCTTGAGGGGCTTGGCCTGCGGATGAGAGAATAAACTCACTCATTGTGGCATTGGGCAGAGCTGGGTTGGATGGTAGGTTCTGTTGAATTTAAGTTGTGGCCTTTGAAACCCCTAGGCTGGGTGGACTTGGAGACGGAGAGCTTTCTCAGCAGAGGTGTCTAGGCAGGGGCCTGGTAGCCCCTTTTGGATGGGGCTGTGAAGGGCAGTAGGTTAAACTAATATGACCTCTAAAGCCATATTTTTCACTTCAGGGTACCTCAGAATCCCTCGGGAAGCTTGCATAGCATACAGATTCTTGCCCCACTCCCCACAATTCTGATCCAGTGTAAGAGGGTTGGGTCCAGGAAAATGCATATTTAACAGGTTCCTTGGATGATTGTGATTCAGGTGTTTCTTGGACCTTGTTTTGAGAAACTAAGCTTTGGAAACACTTAAATGAATGTGCATGCCTGATAAATTGAGTAAAGCATTAACAGAAACACAGGACTTCGGGGAACTTAGCCTGTCATTGTGCTGTAAACTCTAATAATGTGGTAAAAGCTGGAATTGTCCCCATTCTCAAGGACAGCTCTTTATTATACCTATTACATCAAATCCCATAGTCTTCCAGTGCTTGACACCCCGAGACCAAATAAAGGGTCTAAACTAAAGGGGTTTTGTCTGCTTGTTTTTAAGCCTAATTGAAACTGAGATGGATTACTATATTGAGGTTATTTTCCCTAATAATTTAGGATTTCTAAGGCCCGTTGCTTGTTTAAAAAAATTTTTGTTTAATGTTTATTTATTTTTGAGACAGAGCACAAGTGGGGGAGGGGCAGAGAGAGAGGGAGACACAGAATCCCAAGTAGGCTCCAGGCTCTGAGCTGTCAGCACAGAGCCAGACGCGGGGCTCGAACTCACGGACTGTGAGATCTTGGCCTGAGCTGAAGTCGGACGCTCAACCGACTGAGCCACCCAGGCGCCCCCACCTTGCTTATTTTGAAATTAGGAGTGACATGTTAGTGTTCAGTGTTTGAATTGGACTAAGAGCTTTTGCTATGGGAACCTGAAGCACCACTTTGGAAGAATTCTTTTTAAATGTTCAAGATACTTGAGGTCAGTAAATTGCCATACTGCTTCTTGGTCTGTTTTGCTAGGCATAAGAACCCAAGTGTATGTTTGCACTAGAATGAACCATAACAGCAAGAGGGGAGAATTGCAGCTATAGGCCAGACTGTAAATTGCTTTGGAAACGCCTTCATCCACCCTACTTCCCCCTTCCCCTTTAAGACGTAGATATAACACAGCATAAGCAGGCTGACTTAGAGCAGGAGGCCCGGAGAGTGCCCTTTGTCAGGTCAATAGAAAGACCTCCCCACCCAGTCACTGTGGATTCATTCCTGGGTTGATGCACTCACCTCACTCCTCCTAAGAGGTAACATTAAATTATTACCAGAAGCTAACATAGAAGGACTGGTTTGTGAGTGGGAACAAGTTCTCCTAATTTATGTGTAATTGAGTCATCTCCCCTGGAGGAAGTCCTTACTAGATACAAGCCTGTTGGTATAATCGGTCCTCAGCATCTTCCCTCTCCTCTCCAGGGGGCTCAGAAAGTTTCTGGGTCCTGCCTAGCTTTAACTTCTGCTATTGATGCTTTTTGGTGCTATACAAGAATCTCTTGACTCAGTAATTCTTATCCTTGTTAGTTAGGACCACTTTGAGAATCTGATTAAAGCCATGAAGTTCTCTAGAGAAAAAGAAACACATATTTGACATTGTTCATACAATTTCAAGGGGTTTATAGACATCTGTCTAAACTCAATCATGGATACATAGCAGTTATGTAGGTTTACTGTTCAGAATTGCCCTAAAAGTTGTCAGTTTGTCAAAATTTAAAAAATGGTTTTGCCTTTGTTCTGGCAATTTGAATTCTGAATTTATCATAAAGGTATACTTGGATATGTATGTAGAGGCATGTGTATAAGGATATATATACTGCAGCCTTGTTTGTAGCAGCAAAAGAGTGGAAATGAGCTAAATATCTATCACCAAGGGGCTGGTTAAATTATGGAACATCCATTCAGTGCAATACCATGCAGCTATTAAAAAGTGATGCAGGTTGAGGGGCTCCTGGGTGGCTCAGTTGGTTAAGCATCCATCTCTTGATTTTGGCTCAGGTCATGATCTCGCAGTTTGTGAGCTCGAGCCCTACATTGGGCTCTGCCCTAGCAGTGTGGAGCCTGCTTAGGGTTCTCTCTCTCTCTCTCTCTCTCTCTCTCTCTCTCTCTCTCCCTCTCTCCCTCTCTCCCTCTCTCCCTCTCTCTCTCCCTCCCCCACTCTCTCTGCCCCTCCCCCCTCTCTTTTTCTTTCTCTCTCTCTCTCTCTCTGCCCCTCTCCCTGCTTGTGCTCTCTCTCTCTCTCAAAAAAAAAAAAAAAAAAAGTGATGCAGGTTGATAGGAACAGATACAGATTGATATTGAAGATACATTTTTTAAAAAGCAAAATACAGGTGTGCATTGTATGCTGTTTCTTTTGTAAGAATGATGGAAGCTATTTGTAGTCTATATGTTTGTTAATGCATTAAATATTTCCAATAGTATGCACTATAACAGTGGTTGCTATAACTAGGTAGGGGGTAAAGTTCATCCAGATTTACCCCTTTATACCTTTATATATTATTTGAATTTTTATCATATTTTTTTAAAATAGAGAGTTACAGCTATCATCTACCCATTTAACATTGTTTGTGAAGAGGGAGAATGAAGTAGAAATGAAAAGTAGGTGGGCCGGGTGACTTAGTTAGCTGAGCGTCTGACTCTTGGTTTTGGCTCAGGTTATGATCCCAGGGTCGTGGGATCAAGCCCTGCGTTAAGCTCTGTGCTGAGCATGAAACTTGCTTAAGGTTATCTCTCTCCTCTGCCCCTCTCTCCTCTCCCTCTGACCCTCTCCCCAGCTCGTGTGCTCTCTCTCTAAAAAAAAAAAAAAAAGTATATTATCAAATTTTTCCAACCTCAAAATTAATACATGATCATATACTTTCTTATTTGTATACAAAGAGCTAACATGCAATTATGCTTCATTTTCCAATGAGATGTAATAGCAATTGCTCATTCTTGTCACACATTTCAGTTGGATTAATTATTTATTTGGCTTCACTCCAGCTAGTTCCAAAAGGAATGTAAGGTGCCTTGAACTGCATGGTGGAGAAAGCTCTGATTTAAATGGTCTGATCAGTTTCATGTGTGTTTAGCTGCAGAAGCAGAGAGAGGAGGTAGATGGAATATGTCCCAGCTTGTAGACTAGATAGACCAGCTTGCAGGGCCCTAGGTCGAAGTCCTAGCAGTGATATCAGACCTTGGCACTGAGGGGCCTGGCCTTGGCTCCAGAGCCTGGACCTCGTCTTCAGCCAGATGTGTCTTAGTCAATGAGGGCTCTGCCTCTGCATGTCAGAGCCTCCGTGTCACAGATATTAATAGGTAATATTCACCAGTGTTTCCTATGAGCCTGACCCTGTGCCAAACAACTGGCATGTTATTTATTAAATTTTCATCCATATTATGGGGGTGCTACCATTATTGCCCCATTCTATAAGTGAGGAAACTGAGGCACAAAGGGGTTGAGCAATTTGCTGGAGGCCACATACTAGCAAGCCGTAGAATCAAGATTTGAATATAGCAGTCTGATTCAATATTTTGTGCTCTATCACTCTTTTATACCATATAATGGATTAAGAATGGGGAATCAGCCTGAATAGGCAGGGCTGGGACATTAAGATGAAAGTGGGGCTGGACCCTTTCAGAGGGGAAGAGGTAGAGCCTGTGTCCATACCACTTGTCCATGATGAACTCGATCCTAACCTTGTAAGTATCCAAGGGGTCCCATGTGATAGATGAGTGAGGAGTGTGACAGGCGCGGACCAAGGCAGTGTGCTGCTCTTGGTTCCATAGGCCCATCCATGTGGTAGCAACACTTGGGGCAGCATTTAAAGGTAGGAGAGATAGGTCAGCACTTTGGGGAAGGGTCGTTAGGTGCTAGGCAGGCTGTTGGCAGCCCCTGCCACATGGATAAAGTTTCACTTATTTATTATATAATGTGACAGGCACTAGAGATTCAAAGATACAGCACACAGACTCCATCCTTAGGGAGATAAACAAGCAAATCAATAATTCAAAACTCCTAGGACTGCATGATAAATGATTTGATACACTATGCACAGACTGCCATGGAACAATAGAGGAGGTGTACCTAACTCCATCCATCGTGGGTGGTCAGAGAAGGCTTCCTGGAGGTGGGTAGGAGAAGAAAAGTTTATGTACAGGCTTGAGGATGACAAAGCAAGACCATTATTCACTGGAGGTGTGGCATATTGATCGGAGCTGGTCCCAGATGGAAGAGTGAGAGGGCGCTCAGAAATTCAGGTCATTCTGTAGGCCTGCGGGAGCCGGGACCAATCAGTGTTGGGGGACAGGTCCTAGCAGGTCCAAGGATTCCATAGTTAGAACTTCTGTCCTGGATTGTAGATCCCTATTTTCTTTCACATCTGTTCTATTGCTTAGTACAGTTATCTTTTTATTTTTTATGTTTTAAATGTTTATTTTTGAGAGAGTATGCCAGCAGGGGAGGGGGAGGGGCACCGTGACAGGGAGAGGGAGAGGCAGAGAGAGGATGGGGACAGAGGATCTGAAGCAGGCTCTGTGCTGATAGCAGACTTAATCTGGGTGAGGGGCCTCTCCATGCTCCTGTCTCTCTGTGATTCTCCTATCACAGGAACGGTCACACCTTATTGTGTCTAGTTCTAGGCCTCGCCGGCCCCTCAGCTCTGAGCTCCTCTGAGGGCAAGAACTGTACAACCTCCATCTCCTGGCCTAGCATATAGTGTGTATTACTGTGTGTGCTGAGTGAGTGTATGATTTCCCATGGCCTGGAAAATTTAGTCCAGCCTCCAAGCTCACAAAACGAACCATTTGTGAAAATTCTCTCTCCGGCCTTTGTCTCCCACCACTCTCTCCATGGTCTAAAGCTCCAGCCCCACCCTGAATGAAATATTTTCCAAAGCATAGCTGAAGCTTCATTTTTACTATTCTCTCTCTGCCTGCAAAACTCTTTTGTCATTGGAATCCTATCTGTCCTTGGAAGCATAAGTCACATGAGAGCATTTGACTGGGGAGGGGGCAGGGTTGGGGTGGGGAGCTTTGTCTTCTCCCACCATGCAACTCTGATAAGTTACCACATGCCGCTCTGTCTTTGAATTGGCTATGTATCGGTTTATTTCTCATACATGCTCCTTGACAGCAAGATACTGTCTCCTCTGTCTCTGTTTCTGTCACAATGCCTGGACCTGATGGGGTAAAATCAGTATTTATGTAAGGACTATGAGTGCCTGCATGCATGGTGAGCGGCAGTTTTGGAACTGGGGTCTCACACAAGGGACCACCTGTGTGAGAAGCAGGGCCTGGAACAGGATTTGAGGGGAGTAACCAGAGGTGCTTATTGTAACTAGATTCAATAAGGGCTTTGGGCCCCACCCAAGATTTACTGACTCAAGCTCTAGAATACAGCAGCTCCCAAATCTGTATTTCTAAACACTCCCCAGGTGATTTTTGTGCTCACTAAAATTAAAGAATTTTTTCCTAGAGATCATGTTTGGTGCTTTACAGTGTGTATTATAATTAGGATCCTTTTGAAGCCATAGCTACAGATGCGGTGTCCCGACATCATCCAAGGCCAGAAGAAAGGAGGAAGGTGGCAGGCTAACTTTGTCTTTTTAGCCTGGGGGGGGGGAATCTTTCTCCAAGCCTCTTGGTAGGTTTGTTCTTATTTCTCATCGGTCAGAGTGGGTCACGTGGCCACTTGAAAACTGTTTGTTGCCGTTGGAATGGGGTTGCCTTAGACCAATCATTCTTTCTTTCCTGGTTTTCCAAGCCCAACCACTAAACCCATGAAAAGTTCTCTAATGAGGAAAGAAGGTATGATGGGGATTGACATTATTACTAATCCTCTCAGAAATCCTGCACAACAGTCACTACTATGTCAAAATTTTATTCCAGAATAGAGTAGCCGTCTTAGGTGAGGTTAAATCTGAAGGGCAGAGCAGAGACTGGAATTTGGCCCTTGTTCTGGATTCCCAGCCTGCTATGTCCAGCACAGAATGAGCTCCATTACAGCCTCTGCCAGCATGTGGGAAGAGAATTGAATTCAGAGTTTCACAGATATCATAAAATAACAGATCGGGTCTGCCAGGAGTAATACATGTTTGCAGTGAATGTTTTTGAGAACTCTACTATTTAAATAATCTTGGTCGAATACATTTCCTGAGTCATATTTATGCAGATATTTGAAAAAAATGTTAATGTTGGGTGCCTGGGTGGCTCAGTCAGTTAAGTGTCCGACTTGGGCTCAGGTAATGATCTCATGGTTTGTGAGTTCTAGTCCCTGCATGGGGCTCTCTGCTGTTGGCACAGAGCCTGCTTCAGAGCCTCTGTCTCCCTCTCTGGCCCTCCCCCTGCTCATACGTGCTCTCTCTTTTTCTATCTCCCAGAAATAAGTAAGCATTAAAAAAATGTTACTTTATGACTTTTCCCTCATCGCTATAATTTTTCCTGTTTTTACCCCCATTCCCTTTTGCTTGATGTATGATCATGAATGGGAATCTATACTTAGGAATGACCATGAAGCATTTTGAGGACCTTTCTGAGCATCAGTAGTTGGAATCTAGAATCATTACTATAGGGCAATAGTTCTCAAGTTTGAGAATGCATCAGAATCACCTGGCGGGCTTCTTCAAAACCATATTGCTGGGCCCTGCCCTCAGAGTTGTAGATTCTGTAGGTGTGGTATTGAGTCCAAGAACGTGCACTTTTAACAAGTTCACAGCTTATGGTAACATTGGTCTGGAAACCACACTTTCATAAACGCTGAGTTATATGAACTTCTTTTAGATTGAAATACTGGTCTGGTATTTATTGAAAAGATAACACAATGAGATTCTAATTGTGCACGTGGAACATTCTATTCTTTCCAGGTTCTCTTGAGCTCCCTATTATAGCTGCCCTGGGGTCTCCCCACTGAGGCTGTGATTTGGACAGACTGGACTCCCCAGATTTTCTGTGGTTTGGTGAATCTGTGGGAGGGTTATTCCTTGGAAGTGAGAGGGTGGAGTGACACCCACATGCCCTCCCTCCAGGCCAGACATGGTTGTGAAATACTCGAGACACAGCAGTGGAATATGATATGGTTCCACATATGAGATACCTAGTAGCCAAATCCAGAGACAAGAAGTAGAATGATGGCTAACAGAGGCTGAGGTAAAGGAGAAATGGGGAGTTACTATTGAATAGGTACAGAATTTTTGTTTGGGATGATGGAGAAATTCTGGAAATGGATAGTGGTGATGATTGCATGACATTGTGAATGTAATTAATACTACTGAATTATACACTTAAAATTGGCTAAAATGGTAAGTGTTGTTATGTATATTTTACCACAATTTAAAAAAATATCTTGCTTTCGTTACTGTCTCCCAGTGGTCTGCTGGAAGGTCCTTGTATTAGTCTATTAGAAGTGATTGTTAAATTGTCAGGGGTTTGTGATCTGATGGTTAAATATAGTCACTATTTAAAATTCAATTATATAAATTTAGGAGTAAATAAATTACATTAGGGGCGCCTGGGTGGCTAAGTCCGTTAAGCATCTGACTTCGGCTCAGGTCATGATCTAGCCGTCTGTGAGTTTGAGCCCTGCGTCAGGCTCTGTGCTGACAACTTGGAGCCTGCTTCAGAATCTGTGTCCCGCCTCTCTCTCTGCCCCTCCCCTGCTCGTGTTCTGTCTCACTCCCAAAAATAAATAAATAAATGTTAAAAAAAAATTTTTTTTAAGTATCTCTTTCCCCGGGCGCCTGGGTGGGTCAGTCAGTTAAGCATCCAACTTCAGCTCAGGTCATGGTCTCACGGTTCATGAGTTCGAGCCCCACAACAGGCTTCCTGCCGTCAGCACAGAGCCTGCTTTGGATCCTCTGTACACCCCTCTCACCTCTCTCTCCAATATAAAAAAATAAACATTTTTAAAAAATGAATAAAAGTATCTCTTTCCCATTGCTAGAACAATCACTTTATTTTATTTCTACTAGTTTTTCTTCCACCCTTTTCATGTTCCAATTGAGGGCACTCCTGCCCAGGATGTTAAAGTAACTCATTTACTATATGACTCATTTTGTTTCCCACCCACTCAACTTAGCCACAACCTCTTCTTTTCTATGCACCCCAAAATACCCAAAGGCACGGCTGTTTGGAAAGGGCTAGAATTCAATTTAAGAAAGTTTCCTTGGAAGATCCCAAGTAGCTGGTGCGTTATTCCTACAAACATATTCCAATCCTGCCCCACCAGAAAGATATGGTAAGGCCAGCAGTTTGCAGATAAACTGAACAGCTGGGCCTCCAAAGAAAGAAAACCCTGATTTATGGCCATTTCTTTGGCATAAATGCCAACATAACTGATTTCAAGTTACCCATGTTACGTCACTGAATTTAGAACTGGAAATAGGTAGTAGTACACCATTATATTGTGTTTCCAGACAAAATAGATATAAGTAATCACAAGAACATATATGATAATAAAAGGTAGTAAAGTAATTAGAAAGTGATGTGATTTTAAATATAACTTATCTATAAATATTTATATTTTAATTTTATTTATTTATTTATGTTTATTTTTGAGAGAGAGAAAGAGACAGAGCATGAGTAGAGGAGGGACAGAGAGAGAGGGGGAGACACAGAATCTGAAGCAGGCTCCAGGTTCTGAGCTGTCAACACAGAGCCCAATGCAGGGCTTGAACTCATGAACTGACTCAGACTCCAACCGACTGAGCCACCCAGGCACTCCAAGAGATACTTTTAAAGAAAGTTTTTATTATGGACGTTTTCCATCATATACCAGAGTGAGAGAATAGTAAAATGTATCTATTCATCACCAAGCTCAACAGTTACCAATCTTTCACCAAAAAAGAGACCTTCCAACTACTGAAGTAATAAGGGGGAGGAGTACAAAGGAAAAAAATGGCTAGATAGATTGAAAATTTTCTTCCAAGTTTTGGCTGTACTGAATTAAAAGGATGATGTTAAATTGGTAAAATACTTAATAATACATTTAGATATAAAATATTACATTTTATAACATAATAATTTCTATAAATGTTAGTAAAGAACTAAGATGCTAAAAATGGGTGAAAAATGCCAACAGATAATACACAAAGAGGGATATGAGTTGAAAAAAGAGAGAAAGATTCAGTGTTCCTATAACTAATCTAAAAAGCAAGTTAGGGGCACCTGGGTGGCTCAGTTGGTTAAGGGTCTGACTCTTGATCTCAGCTCAGGTCTTGATCTCAGGGTTGTGAGTTCAAGCCCTGTGTTGGGCTCCATGCTGGGCATGGAGCCTACTTAACAACAACAAAAAAGCAGGTTAAACCAATAATAAGGTTTAATATTACACCCAAATATTACGTTATAAACACATAAATAAAGCAAGCAAGCATATGGCTGGCTGGGCTTTGGATACCCTTGTAAATTTGGAGGACAAATGGAAATTTTCATAAATATCAGATATCATAAGAAATAGGTCAAAAGAAGAATGAAATATCTTACAAAGATAATTATAAAGATTGTAGCCTTGTTTATATGTGTGTGTGTGTGTGTGTGTGTGCATGTACTATTTTAATATATAAATATATAAAATATGCTTCAGGGGCACCTGGGTGGTTCGGTCAGTTAAGCATCCAGCTCTTGGTTTCAGCTCAGGTCATGATCGAGCCCTGAGTCAGGCTCTGCACTGAGCACAGAACCTGCTTAGGATTTTCTCTCTCTCCCTCTCTCTCCCTCTCTCTCTGTCTGCCCCTCCCTTGCTATCACATGCTCTAAATAAATAAATAAGTAAATAAATAAATAAACAAACACATCTATCTATATCTACATATATAGATATAGATAGATATAGATAGATATACACTTCCCAGCATGCATTTGTGCGAAGGTTCTTCTCATTGGTCACCTTTCCCTGCATCCATTTTGCCACGACTGTGTCCACCTAACACCTCTTTGCTCATTTGGAGGTGAATAGGGTCAGTAACAGACCCATCTCACAACTCCTCAAGTCGGATTGGTGGGCTGGGATGAGGTTTTCTGGATGGATCCCCTTATCAGACAGAGCTGATAGGGAGTTATAACCCATCTCCCCACTATCATGTACACACATACAAACACATGCACATACACACACTTACTCTCCATCTGTCTTAAATTAGTTTCTATTCCTCTTGGCTTCTGACATAATCTCATGTCAGTCCTAGGCTTTTCAGTTTTGCCAGGAGTTTCTTCCTGCGCCTCCCCATGCCTTCATCGGGTTTTTGATGAAAAATTGGGAGAGGCTACGTCAGAAATAGCAAGTTCCCTATGTGAATCAGAATCCACTGTGGAAGAATTTGAACAGTTCTGTTTTTGTATTCTTCTGCCAGAGTCAGCTTGAATTCTGGCAAGATTTGGAAATAGAACCCCGCCCTGGCCCACCGAGGGAGTGGCTGCTCCGGGGGCTGTCAGCTGCCCACAAAGCCAGAACTTGCATATTTTCAGGGCATGGGAGGTGACAGGAGAAAATGTGACATTTAAGAGAGCAGTGTTTATTCTCTGCTCACTTCCAGATCTCAGAGGCTGAGCCGCTGTAAATCTACGAAGGAAAACTCAAAGCTTTCTCTGTTCATCTGGGAAGAGAGTTTTTCTTCCCTCCTGGGCAAAAAGTGGTGGTGTTGATAAGGAAAGGATTGGGCTGCATTGTACTCTGTTTTCCTACCTACAAATAAATAAAACCAGCCAGACAACACGGAGGCTGGCTGCATGTCTGGTTTCTCACCGACTCCTTCTTTCCTGTGCTTCAGTTTCTCATTCAGATCCAGATGTCTGTTCCCTTCCTGCATCGCAAGGCTTTTGTAAAGAAAGATGGAGTGGATTTTAGTTCTCTGGGAAGGAGTGTAAGAGAAAGAGTAGATGCTAGATTCAGGGTTCTTTTTTCTGAAGAGGTCCTCCTCTTGCCTTATCTCTAAGACTCATGCTTGCTGACACAAGAAAAGATACCAAGACCTTGGAATCTGGGTCTTGGGACATGGCAGCCTGAACTATGATTCATAAGGAGAGGCCGGGGTGACTCAAGTGCAGATGGACACATGAAAACATGATGCTAGAACAGACCAGAACTGGAGATCGGTGCAGGAGCTTGTGACGAGTTGCGGTTTCTGCATCAGATTCTCACTTGCCTGGAATAGTTTATTTCTGGTATTTCTGAAGAAGGAACATGGAATAAAGTGACCATTCACTTTTCCTTGAAGTCCTCTGATTCCAAAATAACTCTGAAAATGGGTCAGTAAACATAATGTAACCTGTTGGCAAAACCTAACCACAAGGAACAGATTTTCTCTTTAAATAATTGTTATACCTGAGGAGACATGATTTTGCCCATGATGCTGTTCAAAAGCTATATGGAATTTTAGGTTCCACAGAGTGAGGTTTTGCCTTAAAAGTGGGTATTGCTAAATGAAGGGTAAGAGCAACGTGCTTGCCCTGAGAGGGTACTATCAGCATACAAAGCTGAGACCTTGGCCTCTTAAGCTGTATAGATGTATATTATTTTATTGAGGTATAATTTACATACAATAAAATGCACAGGTCTTAACTGGTTAGTTTAGTGAGTTTTTTTTTTTTAACTTTTTTTAATGTTTATTTATTTTTGAGAAAGAGAGAGATCATGAGCAGGGGAGGAGAAGAGAAAGAGGGAAACAGAATCTGAAGTGGGCTCCAGGCTCCGAGCCGTCAGCACAGAGCCCAATGTGGGGCTCAAACCCATGAACCGCGGATCATGACCTGCACTGAAGTTGGACGCTTAACCAACCGAGCCACCCAGGTGCCCCTAAGGAGGTGTTTTGTTTTTTTTTAAGAGTTCACATTTTAAAAAATTATTTTTAAAAATTTTGGTAAAATAGACATAGGGTAAAATTTACCATCTTGACCATTTTAAGTGTATATAGTTCAGTGGCATTAAGCATATTTACAGTGTTTTACAACCATCACCACTGTCTAATCACAGAACTCTTCATTTTGTTAAACTGAAACTTTGTACCTGCTAGACTATAACTTCTTATTCCTTCCTTCTTTCACCACCTGACACTGCCATTCTACTTTCTGTCTTATGAATCTGACTTCTCTAAGCACCTAAAATGAGTGGAATTATATAGTATTTATGACTTTTATTACTGGCTTATTTCACTTAACACAATGTCCTTAAGGTTTATCAATGTTGTAGCACATGCCAAATTTCCTTACTCTTTAAGGCTGAATAATACTCCACTTTGTGTACATATGTACCAGATTTTGCTTATCCATCCACCCGTCAATTGAGACATGGGTTGCATGTGGTTCCACCTTTTGGCTACTGTGAATAATGCTGTTGTGAACACAGGTATACAAATATTTCTTCAAGGTTCTGCTTTTCAGTTCTTTTGAATACCTATGTACCCAGAAGTATATATATCTAGAATATATACCCAGAAGTGGAATTCCTGGACCTTATGGTAATTATTCTATTTTTATTTTGGGAGGGGGGAACTGCCATACTGATTTTCACAGTGGCTGTACCATTTCACATTCTTTTTTTTTTTTTTTTTTTAAGTTTTTGAGAGCGTGAGCAGGGGAGGGGCAGAGAGAGAGGGGAACAGAGGATCCAAAGTGTGCTTCACACTGACAGCACCGAGCCCAGTGCAGGGCTCGAACCCATGAACCGCAAGATCATGACCAGAGCTGAAGTCGGACACTCAACTCACTGAGCCACCAAAGCACCCCTGTACCGTTTTACATTCTTACAATAGTATGCAAGTGTCCCAATTTCTCCACATCTTCACCAACACTTTTTTCTCTGTGTGCGTTTTTTATAGTTGCCATCGTAATAGGTATGAGGTGAATTCAGTAAGTTTTGACGAATGCATACAGCTGGGTACTATTGCCTCAGTCGAGATAAGGAACATTTCCATCCCCACCTAAATTTCCCTCTCTCATGCTTCTCTACAGTTAGTATGCCCTCTGCCTCATCACCACCTCCAACCCCTGGAAAGTGAGGGCCCAGGATGGAAATCTGGTGAGCAGAGTCCAGGGGGGGTGCCATCTTAGAATTCAGACAGCTGTGAGGACCATGATCTTGTCAGAGGACAGACACACACAGACTTGGTGGCCAAAGGAAACATGTGGGAAATCTGGTTTGACGTGTCGGTAGACGTGAAAGCTGAACTCTGTACCTCTCAGGTGTTTTTAATAAGGATAGAGTTAGTAACCCATACCTTACACAGCTCACTATACAGGTAATGCTAGAATATGTAGATGTGGCAGTAAAGGTTACTTGGAGAGAATAGAGTAATAAAAAGAATAGCTTACATTGTTGAGTACATAATGTGTGTACCATTCTAAATATTTCATATGATGTAATGACTTGATTAATCTTTGCAACAACCCTATAAAGTAACTATTGTTATTAATTCCATGTTGGGGCACCTGGGTGGCTCAGTCAGTTAAGCCTCCGACTTCGCTCAGGTCATGATCTCATGGTTTGTGAATTTGAGCTCAGAGCCTGGAGCCTGCTTCAGATTCTGTGTCTCTGTCTGTCTCTCTTTCTCTCTCTCTCTCTCTCTCTCTCTCTCAAAAATAAATAAACATGAAAAAAATAATTGCATGTTCCTAATGAGGAAACTGAAGTGCAGAGAAATAATAACTTGCCCCAGGTCAAATAGCTATGAGTGTGTTTAGGAGAGTTATAAACCCAAGTGGTTGGGCTCCAGGCTGCAGCCACTTTGCAATGGAGGAAATATGACATGGTCTTTGAAGGAAGAGTTCCTGCCTGTCTGAAGGCCATCATGTAAAATTAGCAGTTAGACCACGAGGCTGGCTACACCACCCTCAGTGTGGACCTTCCTGTTCTGTCTCTCATCAGAAGGATGGCATGGATTCTCCTGTCCTCGGGGGCACCCGTGCTGCCCACCTCAGGTCAGAAGAGAGAACCCAACCCATTATTACTGTGCACATCACCCAGAGGCCAGACCCACCACTTACGTGTAGACACGTAGGCTGTTTCCCATCTGCAAACTGAAGGGGTGGGCTGGGCATTCTCTGAAGTCTTGTCTACGCTGACAGTCCTACACTGTCAGGAATGAGCTCTTTCTGGAGGCAAGTGTTTCCTCCCATTTCTGCTCCTGCTTTCTTTGGGCACTTATATCTCAACCTTGAAATTACTCTCTCACCTGTGGTTTGGTGGATATTTTGACCTGAAATAGGGGAGAATCAACTCTGGAAGATCGAAAAAATACTTGTTTTGAGTCTAGAGAGTCACTGCCATAGCACATAGCATAAGTAACTGCCATCTAGGGCTTGAGAAAACATGTCATAGCTGTGCCAAACCCATCTTAGGCTTTAAATGAAAGCATGTAATGTTTTTGGTTCATAGCGTAAGCCAGAAGAGCTATTTCTGGCATTCCTTTTTTCTCTCTACTGGTATGTACTGGATAGTCTTAATATTGCTGGCATTAGGGAGGGTCTGGGTGGCTCAGTCGGTTGAGCATCCTATGTCAGGCTCTGTGCTGACAGCCCGGAGTCTGGAGCCTGCTTCAGATTCTGTGTCTCCCTCTCTCTCTCTGCCCCTCTCCCACTTGTGCTCTGTCTCTCTGTCTCTTTCAAAATTAAATAAACATTAAAAATTTTAAAAATATTGCTGGCATTAGGATACACATAACAAAATGGGGTCATTATTTCTAACCTCCTTTGATATTCAATTCAGACTACTCTAAGAGCATGATGCATCCGTCTCTGACTCTGGGGGGTGGGGAAGGTGGACACAGAAGGTGCCTGGTTGGAATCCTTATGTCTCTCCCTAGGGATGGCACCACTCTCCCTAGGGATGGCAACATCTCTCACAGCAGACACGTTATCACAGAGCCGTGTTGAGTTATTCTCACACCAGAGAGGCTGGGTGGGTGAACTGGGCAGGGGCGTGTGGGTTAGAAATGTGCTTTCTCTCCAAATAGCCAACAGTCTTGTACAACACTTTGGACTGGGGGTTGTCTGCCAAAGGGTAGCTAGTTTCCACCAGATAAGTCTAGGAGAGGAGTATTTTTCTTGTTACTTTGTTTGATTTTGTTTTGCATCCAGCTTGTTAAAGATATAAAGAACAAGAAAGCACTTAGCCCAGCAAAAATGTGACATTTCAAGTTTTTAATTCCATTGTTACTCTAAAAGCTTCTAGCATTGCCACCTGCCTATATACACATGCACACCTGTGTGCGTTTGGCATGGTATAATATAAAGGTCTCTAGAGTCAGGCAGATCTGTGAAAAAACAACTCGTACCACCTACTACTTAAGTGATCTTAGGCACTATGCTTAACTTTTCTGAACTCACGTTATCAGGCCCAGTTCACTGGACAGTGAAAGGGCAAAATGATACCATTTGGATAAAAGCACATAGGGACTCAATATAACTAAGTGGTCAATAAATATTTATCTACAAATAAAGTCTTTTTAGCTCCAATTCACAAGGTAAGGAATACACGGCTAGCTTTCCTGGTGCCGAGCCACCCGCAGTGGCAGAGCCCACCCCGTGGCAGGTGAGCCCCATGACCAGAAGAAGGATGATTAAAGGCTGGAGGTGACCATTCAGGAACCTTTTGTAGAGAGTCCCTGCAATGGGAAGCAAGTTCAATGGAATTATCTCTAGCAGCCTCCAGGATTTCTTTTTAAAAAAAAAATTTTTTTTTTTAACGTTTATTTATTTTTGAGACAGAGAGAGACAGAGCATGAATGGGGGAGGGTCAGAGAGAGGGAGACACAGAATCTGAAACAGGCTCCAGGCTCTGGGCTGTCAGCACAGAGCCCAACGCGGGGCTCGAACTCACGGACCATGAGATCATGACCTGAGCCGAAGTCGGACGCTTAACCGACCAAGCCACCCAGACGCCCCTAGGATTTCTTTTTAAATGATAGACTACTCTTGAATAGGCAGAGCATAGGGGATATTTTCTGCCTGCAGGGTATATAGGTGGAAATTAAGATATGCCTTTTAGCACCTAAAATGGTCTCTGGAATGGGGCAAGCATTCCAATAATGTTTATTGAACGAATGAATGGACAAATGTGCATGAAACATCAGTGAAACTATCATGTAAGTCCCATGATTATGAGCAATAATCAGCATTGTCAGTACATCAACTTCTTGTTGCTATGTTCACTGCCCCGAGACCAGGGGAGTTCAAACAGTTTGTTTGCAAGTAAAAGGCGTAAGAGTTAGAGAAAACAAAAAAACACTGCCACCAACAAAAGACCAGCCAGTGAGAATGCCAAAGGTCCAGTCCACAGGTGGGACTGGGAGTTGCTCAGATAACAAGAAGAAAATCACTTAGGAAAATCCGAAGCCTTTTACTATGCAGGCTAAATACACTACCCAGAGAAACAAGGCAGGGGAGCTACACATCTACAAAGTTTATCAGAATTTGCTTTGATTGTGCCCTACTCGAAGCTTGTGCCTGGGGAAACTGAGGTATTATGTGAGGTACAGAGACATTTAGCAAGGCAAGCATTGAACTAAGAGTACAGGACCCAGCCAGTCTCCCAGCCAGCGCTTAGGCCATCTCAGCTGCCTTTTTATTTTTCTAATCTTATCTCTTAATACGATATAGAACTCACCATAGGCAGCTTTCATTATTATGTCATCCAGCTGGATTGTAAAGTGGAGATAATAATCATGACTCCAGGGACACCTGGGTGGCTCAGTCAGTTACGCGTCTAACTTTGGCTCGGGTCGTGATCTCTCGGTTCAAGAGTTCGAGCCCCACATCGGGCACTGTGCTGACAGCTCAGAGCCTGGACCCTGCTTCAGATTCTATGTCTACCTCTCTCTTTGCCCCTTTCCTGCTCGCACTCTGTCTCTCTCTCAAAAATAAACAAACATTAAAAAAAAATCATGACTGCAAAAGTTACTGGGTAGATTAATTAAGATAATGTAAAGGAGTATTAATAAATGTACCTTCCCTCCTTCCCCCTGCCTTTTGGACAAAGGAATCGTTGGAGTAGAGAAAAAACTTTAATAGACTTTGGCATGATGTGGAAATGGTAGAGGAGTGGGGATGTTTTAAATTCAGTGTAAAACATGTGTTTTAAAATCATTTGCGGATTGAAATTACTATTATTGTCCCCCACAGTGCTGTGAATAAGTGGCTAAAATTTGGACAAAAGATGTCAGTAAGTTATTTGCCAGGTCCTGGGTTGGAATAGATTCTTCCTCGAGATTGCTTAGCAGACAGGTTTCCAAATTCACCTGCCTTCATTTAGCTTAACACACTTTGTTTTTGATTAAATGTTTGAAAATTCTTATTTCTCCAGACTCAAACCCCATCACGGCAACAAGACTCCCTTTAACTTTAGAAAGATCTGAGTTCCAAGGGAAAAGGGTTACATTCATTTTCCTATTTCATGGACAGTTTTGAAAGCCCTTAGTGCTTGGGCGGGGCCCAGTCACACCCTTCACAAATCCCCAGACTAGAAGTTTAATTTTGTCATCCTGTGGCATGTAAAATGAAACCACGTACCATAGAAAAATGATGAGTGACTCACTCGCATGTGATCTTCCAGGGAAGAGAGGGATTCAGTAAGAATGTGCCACAAGGACAGCAAATCCCTTCATAATGGACGTTCTGGTTGCCTGTCCTGGGACCTGGGTCAACGTCATGAATCTGAATGGAGGCGACCAAGTTAAGGTGGGGTCTCAAGGGGAGCATCCGGCACTGGGGTGAGTTCGTCACTGTGCCACATCCAGCAAGACCAGAGCAATTGCATTCATCAGCACACTAAGAAAGGGTTCAACTCTCAGGGGCAGGTTCATATTTACAGGCCCACCACACACATGCCGTCAAATGCAGACACACACATGCTGATAATTTATTTATTACATTGAGAAATATAATTGTTACTTAGAAATACCCTGTACTTTGAAGACAGGTCCACATGGGAAGCCAAACTCTAGTTTGGGGTTGCTTTGCAATCACGGAATCAGAGCAAAGGGTATTAGATCTGTAACAGAGCAGGGGGAGATACCTGATTCTGGACCATTGGTTCCTAAGGCCAAGCCACCCTTTCCTCAGTACAGGGCTTTGATGAATATTTCAGAGTAAGCCTCTCAGGATTTTTTTTTTAATACTCTATGGTTTTTTTTGTTTTTTTTTTTAAGTTTATTTGTTTTTGACAGAGACAGAGCACGAGCATGAGCTGGGGAGGGGCAGAGAGAGAGGGAGACACAGAATCTGAAGCAGGCTCCAGGCTCCAAGCTGTCAGCACAGAGCCTGACGCGGGGCTCAAACTCACGAACTGCGAGATCATGACCTGGGCCGAAGTCGGACATTTAACCGACTGAGCCACCCAGGCGCCCCAAGCCTCTCAGGATTTTGTGTGGCATTTGCATTGCCTATGGACACAGTCTTTGTTTAAAAAGGCTAATACTTTCAGCAAGCGGGCTTTAGTGCAGGAGCCATTTTTTCTCATCGAAATAAATTTGCATATCTTTGTTGTGATGGCTATTTGCTCATTTTGCTAGTCTAATGCTCAGGAAACTAATTTGCCTGTTTTCCAAATTGTGGGTGAGCGGGGAGGAATCCACCACTCTGCTGTCCCCATGAACGGCCTACTGAAATATTACATGAAATCAGAGATCCTTGTTCCATGCACCTGCATCTGCCATAAGGACATAAGAATCTGGCAGTTGATACAATAGGGCAGTTTGTGGGATGGTGTGATAATTTCCTTTCGTACTTCCAAGCAGAAAACTATATGGATCCGTTCTCGACATATCTAATTTTTCATTAGGAACCCATCATAAATTACTTCTGCAAATTTTTGTAATCTTTCCTGAAGTAAGTTGAACTCACTTACGAATTAGTGTTCCCTTATGTAACTGCCCTTGGGATAGGTCTCTTCCTTATTGTTCTTTTAACGTTTATTTGTGTTTGAGAGAGTGCGGGGGAGGGGCAGAGAGAGAGGAGAAGAGACTCTGAGGTGGGCTCTGTGCTGAGAGCAGAAAGCTCAATGGAGGGCTCAAACTCACGAGCCCTGAGATCCCAGCCTGAGCTGAATCAGACATTTAACCAACTGACCCACCCAGGCGCCCCTCCAGGGATAGGTCTCTTCTGTTTAGTTCCCAGCTTTCTTTCAGTTGCTCTAAAACGATGTCTTAAAAATTTCAGGGGCCCTATCATGAGCCCTAGTTGTAGAGTTCAGATAATTATAAAGAAATTGCAGTTTCCCACCCAGATAGTGCATGACCCTTAGATTTTTTTCAGGTATCACTAACATATGGTCCCTTCAGTCTTCATCTTTCCATCTTGAAGAGTCCTCAAGGTGGAAGGTCATTTGAGCCATGCCCCGAACCTCAGGGTTTGCCTTTTTACTAAAACTGCAGCACAGTTACCAATTATTTTGCCCCGCCTATGAGCAGCAAAGAAGCTTTTAAAACCCCAACACTAAGTCTGAGTCCTTGTGAACCTGGTGATATTATTCAGTTTATGGACTTGCAGGCTGGCCTTCAGAGAGACTGAATGAGTGAATCAAGGAAGCTGAGGCAGGAAAGGGTTCCTGTAAAGAGTCCTTGGCTCTGTGGGCTGGAGGAAAATGTGGGAGGACTTTTAGAGGTTGAGCTCGGGGAAGAAGGGCCTGGCATTCTTTGGGAGCTGATCATTTTGTGCTGTTAGGAAGAGGCCCGCAACTGTTCTGTACCAGGGGAAACTAAGTGATTCCTTCCCCTCCTTTCTGCTCCCCACCCATCCTTGTGGAGAGTTACTCACACCCCACAGGTGCCAGACATGTTAGTGAGCGTTTGTGTGGGTTCACTTTACACGTATTTTCTGATATCTAATGACAGAATCAAGGGGTACCATTTCTGCATTCATTTCTATAATCGACTGAGAAACTCGTTTGGTACTAGTGAATAATAAATATACAACAGCTGTCTCTATGTAAATGGACTTATGCTGTGTGCTGTCCAAGTTTCAAAATAGATTGTCTGGCTAAAAGTACCCTGTTTTCAAGTATGATACATTTTTTTTTCCTTTAGTAAATTATTTCTAGCTCATTGAATAATGGCTCTCAGTATTTCCATAAGGTTTTGCTCAAGCATTTTTTCCACCTCTTGCTGTGGTCAGAAGGACTGGAAGTATTTATATTAAAGGCTGGCTTTTTGGAGAGGTGTTTCCCTTCCCTGCCCCCTTCCTCACTGCAATTACAATAGTTCCCCCTTATCCACGGGGGATACATTCCAAGAACCCCAGTAGATGCCTAAAACCACAGGTAGTGTGGATCCCTATATATGCTGGTTTTTCCTATACATACAGACCCTATGATAAAGTTTAACTTATAAATTAGGCACAGTAAGAGATTAACAGCAAGAACTGATATTAAATTAAAACAATTATGTTGATATACTGTAATAAAAGTTACATGAATGTGATCTTCCTTGAAAAATATCTGGTTGTACTGTACTTACCCTTCTTCTTGTGATGATGTGAGATGATAAAGTGTCTACGTGATGAGATGAAGTGAGGTGGATGATGTAGGCAGTGAAGTAGCATTAAGCTACCACTGACGTGATGGCAGGAGGATGACCTCTGGACTGTGATTGAGCAAAACCACAGATAAGGGAGGACTACCTTAATTCCCAAACCCCATAGAAACAAAGGGAGGGCACTTGCTTCTTAAAGCTGGGTCTGCTAGGTTGTCCACAGATTAGCAGAAGCTCAATCCAACTCACATGTAAATTATACTTAATGAGAGATATGGGCACATTTTGATTATTCATAGGATATGAAACAAGACCTCCAGACAAATTTAAGGCTAAGCTTCAAAGAGCCCTGCTCATAGCTTCCCCTGGCACATTCTGGACAGACAAGAAATACCCCTTCCTGTCCCCTATAGATAGTCTTGTCTCTACTCCAACCCCATCTCATGCCACTCTGGTCCTTGTTCATGATGCTTTTGCTCATTCCTCTAACACAGTCACTTCATTGCTGCCTCAGGGCCTTTGCATTAACTGTTTATTCTGCCTGCAATAGTTCTCCTCGAGCACTTTGAATAGTGAGCCTCTTCTCCTCATTCAGGTCTTAGCTCAAGTATCATCTTCTTGAAGATGACTTCCCTGGTCACCCTGTCCAGGCTAGCTCCTTCTCAGTAACCTGATCACATTATCTTCCAACCCAGGATTCAGCAAACTTTTTCTGTGAAGGGCCAGGTATTAAATATCTTCAGCTCTATGAACCATGTAGTCTGTCACAAACTCTCACTGTAGCCTGAAAGCAGCCATAGATAATATGTAAATAAATGGGTGTGACCACGCTCCAGTAAGTATTTATGAACACTGAGATTTGAATTTTATATTATGTTCATGTGTCATGAAATATTATTCTTTTAACTTTTGTCCCCCATTGAAAATGTAAAAACCATTCTTAACCTGTAGGCCATACAAAAACCAGATTTGGCCCATGAGCTGTGGTTTGCTGATCCCTGTTCTATAGCATTGTCCCGTTGTATTTTCATCTTACTGATCTGAAATTATCCTATTTGTTTGTCATCTGTCTTTCCTTGAAAGCTCCTTGAAGTCACATTCTTTGTCTTATTCGCTATATTATCTCTGTCAACTAGAATAGTGCCTAGAATATAGAGATACTTTATGAAAGTTTGGTGATTGAATGAATAAATTCATATAGACCGTGAGCCACAAAATCCAGCACAGAATTTCTTACAAATATTTTCCATATATATCCTGTTCCAGGTGCCACACCCTGCCCAGGCCTCTAACTCTGTCTGTCTGTTCCTTAGTGCTTTCTCAAGATTTCCTGACCTTCCTCTCACTCCTGTCTACCCTGTAGAATAGAGCCTTGCTGAAGCATGCCTTTTGTTATATCATTTCTCTGCAAAAACCAAAACCTTTCCACTATTTTACTTACCATTACCTACAGATCAAGTCTGACTCCTCAGTTGGGCATAGGAGGCCTTGCCTAATCAATCCCCACCTGCTTTTCCAACCTTATCTCTGAACCTTCCCTCAAATGAGACCTCTGCTCCAGCAGCCTCATCTCTTCATTGTCCCTGAGGCCACTGCTCATTCCCTCCTCTGCACCTTTGCTCAGGCTGTGCCCCAGAAGAAGTTGGCATTCCCCTCAGGAAGGAATTGAGCCCCTATGTAGCTATAAGGGAAGTGTGCAGTGAGTGATGGGATACAAGGAAGAATGGTGCTGAGCCTCAGGAGAGCTGCAAGATAAGTGGTGAACAGACCTGACTCAATTGGTAATAAAATGGGTTAAGCAGGACTTAGTTATTCTCAGGGAATAATTGAAAAGTGCTGCTTGGTAGGGCGATCTAGGCCAATGCTTTTCAAACTACTGTGCAGACAGGTATTGGGAGAATTTTGTTAAAATGCAGATTCTGGCAGTAGGTGTGGAGTGGGGGCCTGAGACTGCTCCCAGATGATGCCCATGCTTATGGTTCCAGGATGATTCTTTTGAGGATCAGGGAGCTAACAAAATGCTTAGGAAAGAAACCTTTCCCATAGGACTCAGATATGGAAACAGGAAGTCAGTTGGCCTATCCCTCAGAGACCTGCCTATCTATCATGAGGCCAGGACTCGTAGCCTACAATCAAGGCTCTCCTTGCCTTTTGAATGACTGAGTACATGTGTGAAGATCTGAGCGACCTTGCTGAAGAGAACCAAGCACAAAGCTGCGTGTATAGGGAAGAAGCACCTGTACGTCCTGAGATAGCGGCAGGGAGAGGCCATCTGGAAATGACAAGCCTAATGTTGGCTGGGCCACTGGCCATCACACACACGCACACACACATACACACATGCACAGAGTGTGGGTTGGAGTGCGATACTTCTCCCTAATGCAATTGGATTATCTTTTCTCCAAGGAGACACCTCTTCTCCACTAGAGCTTACAGTTCAGAATCCAGGTATGGCTTGAGTACAAGTAATATACTTCATCCTAACAAACAATAGCAATCACTTCTGTAACGTGTTATCTCCAAACAGAAGAGCAGGTAGGGAAGTATTTTGTCGGAGTGATACATTTGCCTGTTTGAGCAGTTTGTCTTTAATTATTACCCTGACCTTTCTATCTTTGGCTAATCAACAGCTGGCCTTCTGATGAAAATGGATGCTATTTCCTAATTGTTTAACTTTGTGTAAACTACAAGTTACCCTGTTTAATGATTTTAATGCTACATCTCTCATCACAGTAATTTCCCCTCTGCTTTTATCACAGAGGAACTTCTGCTTGGGTGACTGAACTCTGATCCTGATCTAGAGTCACGGCCATGGTAAGTTGGGGAGTGCCTCACCCTACCTGGTGCCAGGCACAGACAGGTACAGGATGTGTGTGCAGGGACTGTTGACTTTACAGAGGATTGTTTGCTTAACAGAGGGGAGAGAGAAGGAAATGAAAAGGCAGTTTCTTTCTTTCCTTTTTTTTTTTTTAAGCACTATTTTAATTTCTTTCAGGGGTGGTGAGAAATTTGACCCTGAAAATTAATTCAAAAGATAATCCATTTAATCTGTCTGACATCCTGAGATACAGAAATAAGTTGTAGTTATATCTCTGCAGGGGTACTACATGTTCATTTTAGGAATTTTCTGCAAATAAAAAAGAAAAAGAAAAACCCCACAGGTTCTACCTTTGGGAGACAAGTGCCATTCACATTTTGGTGTAACCTCATCAGGCTTATCAAGGGTGTTTGTTAGCCATATGGTCTTGTCATCTGCCTCCTGTTTTTGGCTGTGACTGGACTCCTCAGAGTTTCATTATCTGATCTTTGGGACAGGCAGGGAATTGGATCCCTTTGAGAGTTCCACAAAGTTCAATGCTGTTGTGGAAGCTGAGCCTCCTAGCTGCAAATAGGCTCTACCTGAGGCTGGCCATCTGCTCTCCTTCTCCCACCCAAATAAGGTTATCTGAACAGGCAGGTGGTTTTGGTTCCTGGTATTCTCAGCAGAAATAATAGCAATAGAATCTTACACCTGGAGAGGCCCAGAGTTTCCACCAGCGTTAAATGGCCTCCTTTAGGAAGATAGACGTGTAAACTATCTTGAACAACTGGTAATAGACTCATAACATTGTTTTACATTAGACATTCTACAATTTTCTTCATCATCCCTGACAGTCAAAACCTTGCTCATATCTACTCCAAATCTCTATGCATTATTTTAAAATTAATTTCCTTTAGGGGTGCCTGGATGGCTCTGTCGGTTAAGCGTCTGACTTTGGCTCAGGTCATGATCTTGCCGTTGGTGGGTTCGAGCCCCGCTCTTTGCTGACTGCTCAGAGCCTGGAGCCTGCTTCAGATTCTGTGTCTTCCTACCTCTCTGCCCCTCCCCCACTTGCTCTCTATCTCTCTCTCAGAAATAAATAAACATTAAAAATTTAAAAAAAGAAAGTTTTACGGTGTCCTGACTTTGTGCCAGGTGTGGTACTTGGCTCAGGGGACTCAAAGTTAATGGGACAGTCTTTCTGTCTGCAATAAGCTCACAGGCTTCCGATATGCAAAGCCTGTAACCAAGTGACCTTTTAGTGTGCTTTCCACTCGAGGAAAATTACCTCAGTTGCTCTCATCTTTCCTCCTAGGGCCTGTTTTCCATCATCGCTGTTATTTATTGGACAGATAAAAGACATTTTTAAAGAGTAGGAAAAACACAACATAGTCACGATATTGTAATTCCCAATTGTTGTCCATCATTTTATTTTAGACCCTACTCACATGTGTAATAATTTTTCAAACAGTAGTAATAAGCATAAATAACAATTATGTATTCATTATAATCTTCACTTTGCTAACATGTTTATATTATATTTTGTGGCATATTAAAATCATTTATTCTAGATGGTGGAATTATGGCTGTTTTAATTTTCTTCTTAATTCTTTTTTTTTAATTTCCCAAATCTCTACAATGACCATATGATACATTTCTAAAAACAAAATGTTTTTGTGTTTATCTATTTTATTTTTGAGAGAGAGAGCATAAGGTGGGGAGGGGCAGAGAGAGAGAGCGAGACACAGAATCCAAAGCAGGCTTCCAAGCTCTGAGCTGTCAGTGCAGAGCCTGATGCGGGGCTAGAACCCACGAACCATGAGGTCATGACCTGAGATGAAGTTGAATGCTCAACTGACTGAGCCACCCAGGTGCTCTGAAAATATATTTTAAAAGCTACCAGGGGCGCCTGGGTGGCTCAGTCGGTTAAGCGTCCGACTTTGGCTCAGGTCATGATCTCGCGGTCCATGAGTTCGAGTCCCATGTTGGGCTCTGTGCTGACTGCTCAGAGCCTGGAGCCTGTATCAGATTCTGTGCCTCCCTCTCTCTCTGACCCTCCCCTGTTCATGCTCTGTCTCTCTCTGTCTCAAAAATAAATAAACGTTAAAAAAAAAAATTTTAAAGCTACCGTATGTTTAATTTACATATAGTGGAATGCACCACTCTTAAGGTTACTGGTAGATGAGTTTTGACAAATATATGGACCATATAACCTACTCCTCTATCAAGATAGATAGAACAGGGGCACCTGGGTGGCTCAGTTGCTTAAACATCCAACTCTTGATTTCAACTTGGGTCATGATCTCACGGTTTGTAGGACTGAACTCTGCATAGATCTGTGCTGTCAGTGCAGAGCCTGCTTGGAATTCTCTCTATCTCCCTGTCTCTCTGCCCCTCCCCTGCTCATGCCCTCCCTCCCCTCAAAATAAATAAATAAACTTTTTTTTTTAAAGAAGCTAGAACATTTCCTCACTCCAGGAAGTTCATTTATGCTCTTCTGAGTCAGTTCCCATGCTACTTCCACTCCACCCCAGAAATGTAACCTCTCTTCTGATTGTTATTACCATAGATTAGCTTCAACTGTTCTAGAGCATTCTATCAATGGCATCATAGAATATGTACTCTTTTACGTCTGGCTTCTTTTGCTGGGTGTTATATTTTTGGCAATCCATCCTTGTTGCTGTAAGTATCAGCAGTTTGTTCCTTGATTCCTTTTTTATTGCTGATTAGTATTTGTTGGGGGATCATCTTCAAAAAAGACATGACCACTGACTGACCCATAAGCTGGACCTGGCCAATCGAAGGCTCCTCACTCCTTCCCCTGCTTTTGGAATGTGGGTCCCACTTATGCTCCCAGAGGCTGCTCCAAGGATATAGCCCTGAGATGGCAATGTGTTGAAGACAGCTGCACAGTGTATGTGACTGAGCCCATTTAGGACCTCTTTATAAAGTTTTAAGATTTGGAGGATGAGTGCAGGGATCAGTTTGTCTTGCTGCAGCCCAAGACGAGCCTCATATGTAAGTTCCTTTTGCTAATGTTAAAAGGGCCACCTACAGACGTGGAGTGGCCTGCCTCTTTCTTCAGTCTCTGCCTGCTCTCTGCCTGTGGGGCTAGGTTTCAGATTATACCCAGAAAGCTCCTGAGGAGGTTGTGAACCTACAATATTCCAGTGTATGGTATTCCAGTTTTTGGCATTATTACCTTCCTGATTATTGTAATAACTGAATAATATTTCATTGATTGTGATCTAACACCTGTTTCTAGCTGCTCATTTTTGTTATTCTTTCCTACATCACCCCTGTTTCCTTTGCTGCCACAAGAATCCCTCCTGAGACTCCTTTGGCTTCCCAGAACGGATAATAGTACATTATGCCTTGGAATTTGATCAATACAGTGACTTTAGGGCTAACCAGAACAAATTTTCTCAGCTTATCTTTTTCCGGGAAGAATGAGTCACTAAGAATGTTAATTGATAAGCTGAAACATCTTTGCAAATCCCTCCATCGATTCATCTTGTTAGATATTAGTTTTAATCCCACAGTAACATCCCTCAGCAATGCAGTTTGTGTTAAAGTCGACTGCAGAGTTTGGGCACCATCCAAAATTTTTTCAATACTGAAGCTCCAAAAGAACCCTGTGGAGTATTTCACTCGGAAAGCTGTCTCATAGTGGAGCCAGCGGCTAAGTTAGGCCATGTTGGAATTTTGACAGCAAATCACCAGTTTGCTTGTTGCTACTGATACACAGTAGAAGAATTAAAGTACCTGTATTCATTTCCTAGGGCTGCCATAACAAAGTCCTACAAACTGGGTGGCTTAAAATAATAGAAATTGGATGTCTCACAGTTCTGGAGGCCAGAAACCCAAAATCAAGGTGTTGGCATGGCCAGGATCCCTCTAAAACCTGTAGGGGGCCTCTTTCTAGCTTCTGGTGGTTTGCTGGCAGTCTTAGGCATCCTTTGGCTTTCTGCTGCTTAACTCCTGTGCGTGTCGTCATGTGCCGTCTTCTTTTTTTTTTTAATCTTTTATTTTTTTTATGTCTACTTATTTTTGAGAGAGAGAGAGCGAGCATGAGTAGGCAAGGGGCAGAGAGAGAGGTAGACACAGAATCCGAAGCAGGCTCCAGGCTCTGAGCTGTCAGCACAGAGCCCAATGTGGGGCTCAAACTCACGAGCCATGAGATTATGACCTGAGCCGAAGTTGGATGCCTAACTAGCTGAGCCACCCAGGTGCCCATGGTTTTTTCTTTTTTCTCTTTCTTTCTTTCTTTCTTTCTTTCTTTCTTTCTTTCTTTCTTTCTTTCTTTCTTTCTTTCTTTCTTTCTTTCTCTTTCTTTCTTTCTTTATGCCTTCTTCTTATAAGGACACCAATCATGTTGGATTAGGGGCTCACCCTACTCCAGAATGACCTCATCTTAATTTAATTAATTACATCTGCAATGACCCTATTTCCAAATAAGGATGCATTCCGAGATACTGGGGTTAGGACTTCAACATTATCTTTTGGGGAGGTTACAATTCAGCCTGTAATAGTGCCCAAGGAAGTTAATTTCATTGATTTCTACTTCCCTCTGTCAGGTGTATAGAGGGAGGTGACTAAGTATTAGATGCTGATTATATTAGATATCTAATATATCTAGCATTTTACCTAGATATCTAGATAAATATAGTAGGTGAAAGTTTGGATTTTCAGCAGATAAGGCCCACACTCTCTGGTACCTAAGGCCTTTGGATGGACTTGATGTGAGCCACAGTGATCAAAGTCTGACTTACTAGAGAACCACCCTAAGGGCATAAAAATCTTTTATTCCTTTATTTTTTTTTTAATTTTTTTAATGTTTATTCATTTTTTTTTTGCCAGAGACAGAGCACAGTGGGGGAGAGGCAGAGAGAGAGGGAGACACAGAATCCAAAGCAGGCTCTAGGCTTTGAGCTGTCAGCATAGAGCTGGATGAAGGGCTTGAACTCACGACTGTGAGATCATGACCTGAGCTGAAGTCGAACACTTAACTGACTGAGCCACCCAGGCACCGCCTCTATCCTTTTAGATGGTCGATGTTGTATCTTTGGATCGAGTTAAATCATCAGAGAGCCTTAGATATATTCTACACTGTTTTTGCTACCTGTACATATGCTCGATTCTGGATTTTGCTTTGGCATCATTGCCACATAAGCTTACGTTAAGAGATATTGTCAGAAATAGAAGAATCTCACTCTTCTATTTACTGTAGAGATGTTGTTGAAGTCATATTATTTTTAACGTTTATTTATTTTTGAGACAGAGAGAGACAGAGCATGAACGGGGGAGGGTCAGAGAGAGGGAGACACAGAATCTGAAACAGGCTCCAGGCTCCGAGCTGTCAGCACAGAGCCCGATGCGGGGCTCGAACTCACAGACCGCGAGATCATGACCTGAGCCCAAGTCGGCCGCTTAACCGACTGAGCCACCCAGGCGCCCCTAAGTCATATTTAATAATAGTGGTGATGATGATAGCCATGAGTGAGTTTTTGTTTTAGGGTGTTCTGTTTGCTGGACTCTGTGCTAAGTGCTTTGTTATATTATTCTGCTTCATTATTACAACAACTGTGTGAGTGGGTATCATTATTCTTAATGTACAGGTGAGAAAAATAAAACTTCCCCTATAGACAACATAGCTAGAAGGGGTTGAAGCCAAGACTCAAAGCCAGGTCTATCCCCACTCCGATGTCTGTGTCCCCTCCTACTAAGCTTTACTACCTCTCACTGTAGCCCACGGTGTCCCCTTTGCAAAGTACCCGCAAATGAAATCTCCCCCAATATTAGAATTCCCTTTATAGTGTTTGTGACCCCCAGAGTGATGTAGAAGAGACAGAACTGTCTCCATGAATCTTAGATTTTACTGGATCATGGGCACAAGGCTATGGGTACATTTTAACCAAGGCTATGTGAGATGTAATACCCTTCTCCCTTTGCAGTAATTCATATCATCTCCCTGTTCTGTTGCCTCCCATCACCATAACATCCTACCACCTTTTCACAAAAGGGGCATTATCAGAAAAGTCAGGAAAACTAGACTTACTATGTGACCTGAGCCCTAAATTTAGCCTTGGCTATCTCTTCTTACCCTCAGCTTGTGAGCTCTTAGCATCTTAAAAGCACATAGCACCAGCTAAGGACAAAGGAAGGTATTTATCTCAGTGTAAACTCTATTGACATCTGGGCACCAAGAATATCACTTAGTGGTGCCTGGGTGGCTCATTCCGTTGAGAGGCTGACTCTTGGGTTTGGCTCAGGTCATGATCTCATGGTTCATGAGATAGAGCCCCACGTCCTGCTTGGGATTCTTTTTATCTTTTCCTCTTTCTCTGCCCCTCCCCTGCTTGCATGCATGCTTTCTCTCTCAAAATAAATAAATATACATTTTTTAATAAAAAGAAAAAGAAATCACTTAGATCCTTCTTCATTGCAATCTAAGCCAATCAAATGCACACCATAATGGCAGACACCTGACAGATTAACTAAAGGAATGGAGATGAGGCAGAACAATTTTAGTGCTGTTATGAGTAATTAGGTCATTTAAAAATTATTGCATTTATTTATTTTGAGAGAGAGAGCAAGTGGGAGAGTAGCAGAGAGACTGGAAGAGAGAATATCTGAAGCAGGCTCTGCACCATCAGCACGGAGTCTGATGCAGGACCCGAACCCACAAACTATGAGATCATGACCTGAGCCGAAACCAAGAGTCAGACATTTAACCAGCTGAGCCACCGAGGCACCCTAATTAGGTCATTTTTAAAGAAAAGAAAACAGAATTCAGAATATCAAAACATAGGTTGCTAAAGGCCTTTATAATGCTTAGTGTCAGACACAGAGGGAAAGATATATTTAAAACCAAAGCTAGTTTGATTCTACCCCCTACTGCTAAATCAGGGAGCCCAGAGAGCTCTAGTAATGCAGATGTCCTCTCTGTAAACTCAGTACAAGGAGAAGCTGGGCGTTTCTTGGACAACTGGTCTCTTTTCCTTTTATAGACCCAGTGAGTCTCATTGCCGATTACAATTCCCTCTTACTTTGGCTTCTGTGCAGAAAAATCTGTGGCTTCCCTCTAACAACTACACAGGCTCTTAAGGTTTGCATTGTTTTCCTTCCCACCTCCCTAGTTTTACCTTAGTTTTCTGTGTTTTATACCCTGTCACTGAATTTCCACAACTACTTATTTATTTTTTATATTTAGTTATATGTATTTCTTTACACTACCTTCCACCACATAAATCACATATAAATACATCAGTAAATACATTCACAATATCCAGGGCACCTTGATCTTAATCAGTAAATTATCTCTAAATCATAATCCAACTGAGATGGTCCCTACTGGTCATTAGCCTATGTTTTGTTTGCTGATGTTTTTAGTTTTTCATTTTTATTTGAAGAGGGTCAGGCTAACTAATTTTTATTTTTTATGTATTTATTTTAAAAAATCCCAGTATAATTAACATACAGTGTTACATTTGTTTCAGGTGTACAATATAGTGATTCAACAATTCTTTACTCAGTACTCATAATAATAAGAGTACTTTTAATCCCCTTCACCTATTTCCCCCATCCTCCCCCCTCCCCTTTGGTAACCATCAGTTTGTTCTCTAGAGTTAAGATTCTGTTTTTTTGTTCATTCGTTTTGTTTCTTAAATTCCACATGTGAGTGGCATCTATAGTATTTGTCTTTTCTCTGACTGACTTACTTAACATAATACTGTCTAGATCCATGCTGCAAATGGCAAGATTTCATTCCTTTTTTATAGCTGAGTAACATTCCATTGCATCATATATACCACATCTTTTTTATCCATTCGTCTATATGGATGGACACTTGGGTTGATTCCATATCTTGGCTATTGTAAATAATGCTGCAGTAAACATAGGGTGCATATATCTTTTTCAATTAATATTCTCAGTCTTTGGATAAATACCAGTAGTGGAATTACTGGATCATATGGTAGTTATATTTTTACTTTTTTGAAGAACCTCCAAACTATCTTCCACAGGGGCTGCACCAGTTTGCATTTCCACCAGCAGCAATGAGGGTTCCTTTTTCTCTACATCCTCACTAACACTTGTTGTTTCTTGTGTTCTTAATTTTAGCCATTCTGATAGGTGTGAGGTGATAGCTTGTTTTGGTTTTGATTTGCATTTCCCTAATGATGAGTGATGTTGAGCATCTTTTCTTGTGTTTGTTGGCCATACATATGTCTTATTTGGGAAAATGTCTATTCATGTCTTCTGCCCATTTTTAATTGGATTTATTGGTGTTCTGTTTTTGTTTTTTGTTTTTTTGGGGTTTTTTTTGGTGTTGAGTTGAATAAACAATGTATATTTTTTGGATATTAACCTCTTAATAGACATATCATTTGCAAATATCTTCTCCCATTCAGTGGGTTGTGGCTTTGTTTTATTGGTGGTTTCTTTCACTGTGCAAAAGCTTTTTATTTCGGTGCAGTCCCAGTAGTTTAATTTTGCTTCATCTCTCACGCTCACTGCCATATCCCCAGCAGCTAGAATAGTGTCTGACCCATGGTAGGTGCTCAGCAGGTGTGTGCTGAATGAGATGATGGCTCTCAGTCACATCTTTCTCTGTGTGCTCAGGCATCCAAAGGAGGCACCGTCAAAGCTGCTTCAGGATTCAGTGCCACTGAAGATGCCCAAACCCTGAGGAAGGCCATGAAGGGGCTTGGTAAGTGTCCCATGGGGGTAAACACTCTCTTGTGTGTTGTATATCACAGAGTCACACAAAGGGTGCTGTGTCCACTGGCAAAAAAAATGAGGAGGTCTCTAAGAAAATACAGTGGGAACAAGTTGGCTTTTCAAGACAAATGGGACAGGAGGACATTAATTACTTATATTACAGAATTTAACATTTAAGGCACTCATTCTGGATTGCCCCAATTATTTAAATCTGTTTTGCATTACAACCATATAAATCTATATGTAAAACTTCAGAAATGTATTTGTTTTCCAATTAGTGCCGTATATGTACAGTGTTGTAAGGTTTACAAAGCACTTTCACAAATATTATTTCAATGGGTATACACAACAACCCAGTAATTTAGTGAAAGCGGCTATTGCTATTGTTATTTTCACCCCATTTCACAGATGTAAAACTGAGACCCAGAGAAATTAAGTCGCCTAAGAAGTGGAACGAAGCCACAGCAGGCAGAGGCCTCTGGTGGGTGTAGTCATGTGGGCATACCGCAGGCTGCGCTGGGTTAGCCTCTTGCCTGGGTGGACATTTGGCCAGAGAAGTGCCCATGGTTTGTAGCTGCTATTATAATCTCCTTGAGATATTTGGATAAAAACATTTGGTCACACAACTTTATTTCCCAATTTTTCTCCTCCCAAAGAGCTCATTTTAGTTAGCCCCAGTGTTACTAACAGCAACAGCGACAACAACAATAATAGAGAATGTTTATTAAATTCTACTATGCATCAGACACAATGCATTACATAGATTATCTACAAACACATTATGGGGATTATAACAATCAACAGTTTGTTTTACTGACGGGAAGTTGAGAGTTAGAGAGGTTAGGTAATGAGGTTAGCTAATGTGCCCAACATCTCGGAGCTAGTAAGTGTTAGAGTCAGGATTCTAGGCAATTCCAGGCAGTCAGACCTAGGCAGTCTGACTCCAGAGCTGTAGTTTACGTCACTATACTATCCTGTTGCCCACCTCTGAACACATTGTTGTTCTGAATCTAACGTCCTTTTCATTTTCCCTTCTTCATAAATAAGATGGAAAGTGTCCATGGCCCATCCTTTTTCCATGTTATCCTGCTTCTTTGGTATATAGCAAGAACCCTATAGTTCATAATGTGGACCACATGGCATTCAGAATTCTCAAAATAAAAGTCAGGAGAATTTGATAGCCAATTCTTGTCAGTGTCTGCTGTGTGGACCAATGCAAGGCAGACAGTTGGAGGAGACAAGCATTTTAAAACCTAGTCCAGGGGTGCCTGGGTGGCTCAGTCAGTTAAGCCTCTTACTTCAGCTCAGGTCATGATCTCAGTTAGTGGGTTGAGCCCCGCATCAGACTCTCTGCTGTCAGCACAGAGCCCCTTCAGTCCCCCTCTCACTCTGTCCCTCCCCCACTCATTCCCTCCTGCTCTCTCTCTCTCAAACAAGTAAATAAAAACTTAAAAAAAAAAAAAAAAGAACCTAGTCAGCTAGTCCATGGATGCTAGATGGTAAGGCATGCATGGAAACAACTATAATAATATGATAATAGCTATCACAATATGATAGTGATAGGAGGGGTGCAAATAAGATCCCATTAGGTTCAGAAAGGAGATCGCATTTAATTTGGGAGCATCAGGCAAAACTTCTTGGAGGATGCAGAATTTGAGAGGGACTTTGGGAGATAAGTTGTTTCAGTAGAGATAAGAGAGAATGTGTTTCGGGTGAGTGGAATAGCATAAGCAAAGGGCATGGGGTGAGTGTGAGCACTGTCCCATTTTCCAGTTTAGCGGAGGCTTAGGGGGAGTCACAGTAAATACACAGAAAGGTGGCTTGTGGCAGGAGGTACTTGCAAAGCAGAAGGTGGCTGCTACCAAAGGGAGGTCCTGGGGTTGCTACTGAGAAGACCATCTGTAGAATCATAGGCATGGGGGGGATGGCCCAAAGGCACTGGCCAGGAAACCAGTGCCACAATCATGGCACTACGTGGAACAATTAGGGAGACATACAAACCAGTAGACTGAGAATGAAGGAGGTCAGGAGAAAGGAATGTAGTACAGTTGGATCAAGTATAATAATTGAAGAGCTAAGTCTGTGAATTTGGCTGCCTGGTATCCTTTCGTGTGGATAGTTACAATAGCGAATGGGATATTGCAGAAAGTCTCAAATGCCAGACTGCCATTCCTGTAGTAAATCCAGCAGACAGTGGGGGGCCCTTGTGTATTCCTGAGCAGGGGAGAGACAGCATCAGAGTTTTTCTTTATAGGAAAATGAATCTGACAAGACTTTGGAAAGACCAATTAGGAGGGAGGTAAGAATACCAGTTAGCAGACTTTGCAGTTGTCTAAGACCCTAAAATCCTGAATTGGAGTGGTAGTGGTAGGAATCAAAGAGGGGACAGATGCAAAAAAGATTTTAGAGTTAGATTTTGTATGTCTTGGCAAGAAATTTGAATGTGGAGGATGAGAGGGCAGTAAAAAAAAAAAAAAAAAAAAAAGCTATGGGGCGCCTGGGTGGCTGACTCTTGATTTCATTTCTGCTTAGGTCATGATTTCACAGTTCATGGGGTTGAGCCCCACCTCAGGCTCGGTCCTGAGCATGGAATCTGCTTGAGATTCTCTCTCTCTGCCTCTGCCCTTCTCTCCTGCTTGTGCACTTGCTCCTTTCTCTCCCTCTCAAAATTAAAAAAAATTAAAAAAAAAAAAGTCAAAGCTGTTTTGAGGGTTCAAACTTGACTGACTGAAAGAAGAAAAATAGTGTTTTTTACAAAAACGGGCGGGCATAAAATGGACCTTTTCCCGCTGAAAGTTCTGAAGGAGACAGGATGGTTGTATGTACTATACCTCTTCTCCTTCTTCTTCTTCTCCTCCTCCTCCTCCCCCTCCTCCTCTGCCGCCACCACCTTCTTCTTCTTCCTTCTTCTTCTTCTTCCTTCTTCTTCTTTTTAAGAGAACAGAAAGTAGGTCCCTAAGATGTGTAAACAAAGTTTTACAGCTTCCTCCCTATAGCTTGCACTTTTCTGGATCTCTAAGCTTGCAAAGAATGACTCTGGTAAATCTATATTTTTTCATTTCTCTCTGAAATATCCCAATAGAAGTTCTCTAGTCCATCACAACTCCCCATACAGGATGAACCATGGGGAAGCAGAAAACTCACCCAACATACATGAACATCTAGCTGTTACTAAGATGAGGCACCAGTTTTGAAAAATCAGAATAAAGCACCCCCCCCCGACTCCCCTGGTAAAAGCTGCTTCAAGAAACAGGCAGGCAAAATTTAAGCCATTGAAAACTTGTAATTCTCATTATAAAGTTTTGGTAGGATATTGCGTGGTGGTAACTCATAAGCAGTTATAAAAAGGGAACCATCTGAGGTCAGGAAAGAGAGCTTTGAAATGAAAAACACATTTATGGATCTCTAAGTACAGTGCATGCAATGAGCGACCCATAAAACCCTGCACGTGCCAGGTGAAATAGGTGAAGGGGATTAAGAGTGCACTAGTGATGAGCACTCACTGATGTATGGAAGTGTTGAATCACTATATTGTACACCTGAAACTAATGTCATACTATATGCTAATTATACTGAAATTAAAAAAAAACAAAACTGCAAAGTGCTGAGTGAGAGTCTGAATTGTTTCCAAACTCAGAGGAAATGATAACAAGATTAAAAATAAGGAGAGAAGGGGCAACTGGGTGACTCAGTCACTTAAGCTTCCAAGCCCAACTCAGGATATGATCTTTTGGTTCGTGAGTTCAAGCCCCTTGTCTGGCTGTGCACTGACAATGTGGAGCCTACTTGGGATTCTCTTTCCCTCTCTCTCTGCCCCTCCCCCACTTGCACATGCATGCGCTCGCTCTCTCAAAATAAATAAACTTTTTTAAAAAATGAGGAGAGAAAAGGCAAGAACATAGAAGATCCAGGAGAACCAAAGACATGAAGAGAATTGCAGAGGAGGGGGAAAAGCCCGATGCCAGTCAGCATTTAGTGAATATTTAGTAACTGTGGGGCATTGTGCTAAGGAAGTCACGTGCTTGTTTTATTGACCGCTTGCAGCAGCTCTGTAAGGGAAAGTGCTATGATCACTTACATTTACGGGTAAGGAAACTAATGCTCAGACAAGTTAGCTTCTTTGTTCACTGGTAAAAAGTTGATTAAAGGAGGGCTAAGACTCACATCTAGTGTCTGGTTCCCCCAAAAAATAGACAAACCTACCGAACAAGGACCTCTTTTGTTAAAAAGGTGTAAGTTTGGGTAAAGCCAGTGTCCTCGCAGGAACCTGTTTTCTCATTCCTCTCTCAAAGCACCTCACTCACTGTCCCCACTCTCTGCCAGGCACCGACGAAGATGCCATCATCAGCGTCCTTGCCTACCGCAGCACGGCCCAGCGCCAGGAAATCAGGACGGCCTATAAGACCACCATCGGCAGGGTAGGCCGCAGCCTTTCCGGGTCTCTTCCCGATCTAGACTCTGGAAGTGGCCTTGTGTTTTCAAAAGGTGGACCCTTGCCTCATTTAAAGATGTTCTTAAGAAAAAACAGTTTCAGCATGTTACCTCCACTGTCCTTAGCCAGGAGTGATTTCTGGGAGCCCTTGGTTCCCAGAGCTCAAGCCAACCTTGGTGTCTTCCCACCCAGCCTCTTGTAGGGACTTGGTTGCTCAGTGGATTCCACCACCGCCCTTGTGAGCCAGGCAGGGCTGAGCCTCCAGCGTTGCTTTCCTGATCCTGGTCAGCCTTCTTTTAGGCCACGGTGGATAAAGCAGTATTTAAATCTAGTTTGTTTTGAATAGGCTCTCCTAGGATTTAGTCTATTTTGACTCTTCCACATAAACCCATCATTCCTTTGATGATTCTCAGTTGGGGGACACCCCCTCAAATTCTAGAATGGGGTTGTGACTATGTATATAATTTGTTAGCTTATGGATTCACAGGGTGTTCACTCACCCCTTCTGGTTTGAATCCTGCACCCCCGGGGGACCCTATTTCAAACTCTTGTTTTCAATAATTCACTCACCAGAGCCATTCCACCCAATCTTTCCTCATCACTGAAAACCTGTCTGTGTGGTGAATCTTTTTACTGAGTGAGGAAATGTTATCAATGAGTGTTCTAGGTCTCAGAGTACAGTAACTCTGATAAAAATGTCTATCCTGGAGAACCTTACAGCCAGTCAGACTGCAGCTGTTTCTCGAAGACTGGCCCTAAGCTCCTGGCTGGGACAGAGCTGGCTCAGCATTCCCCAGCACATCTGCAAGCAAACCTTGGCTGGGACCCCAGTAGGGAGTGGGATTATTCATAGCTCAGACTATATTTTGAACATTTGAAACTCTTCTCCATCCCAGAGTCCTTTAATGAGCATAAACGAGTGTGAACATGCATGTAATGCGTGAACTGGAATAGTTAGCCTCAGAACTAAGCTAATCTGATGACAATTTGTTAAGATGACCAACATTAATGAGTTGAGCCCTAATTTGTTTGTTCATTCATTCATTCATTCATTCACTATGTGTGGATGTGACCTAAAAATATGCACAAGAGATTGAAATATAGGGAGGGCTGTGCAGTCAGGTTTGTGAGAATCAGAGATCTGACTTAAACGGTATCTCAGCTCCTTATTTTGGTTGATCTTGAGCAGGGTCTTAAACTCTCTGACCTGTTCTAGGAGGAAATGTAAATGCACATCTTTAGAATTTGGTCCTTTGTCCAAAGAATTACATTTCTTTTTAGGAATTGAATCTTAAGAAATAATCATGAATGATCCCAAAGATATAGCTAAATGCGTGTGTACATAATGGCACAAAAATAGAAACAAGGGACTGATTAAATAAATTATATTGCACCTACATATAGAAATTTCAGCAGCTGTTAAAAATGCCATACGTGATTATTGACTTGGAAATATATTCAAAGTATATTGCTAAGTGAGTGAATACATTTAAGTCAGTGTCTACAAACTTTTTGATCTCAAGACCCTTCTACACTCTTATTGAGGACTTTTTTTGTTTTTGTGGAATATATCTATTGATATTTACCATACTAAAAATTAAAACTGAGGCATTAAAATATGTATTCGTTAATTTATTTAAAAAAACAATACATATATTACATATTAATATAAATAACATTTTAATGAAAAATAGCTATATATTCCAAAGCATTAACATTTAGTGAGCAAATTGGCATTCTTTTACATTTTGCAAAGTTCTTTAACGCCTGCTTTGATGGAAGACAGCTGGATTCTCATATATGCTTCTGCATCGTTTGTTGTGATACGTGGTTTTGGTTGAAGTATAGGAAGAAAATCTGGTCTTGTACAGATATGTACTTGGAAAAGGGCATTTTAATAGCCTTTCAACAGAATTGTAGAAATGTAGGTATGTCAAGTAGCCTTTGCAAAACTCCTCTGTAAAAATGGGAGAGAATGACAATGAAAAGGCAAATAATGTCTTAGTGTTATCATGAGGAGAGCTCTGACCTTGCAGGCCTCCTGAAGGAGTCTGGAGACCCCAGGCATCCCGGACCACACTCTGAGAGCGGCCAGGCTGGTTTAAGTTAGCATGGCAGTTAAACAGAGCCACTTGCTTGCCTTGCAGGACCTGATAGATGACTTGAAGTCGGAACTGAGTGGCAACTTTGAGCGGGTGATCGTGGGAATGATGACGCCCACCGTGTTGTATGATGTGCAGGAGCTGCGACGGGCCATGAAGGTGTGTGTCCCTCTTCTTCTGCAGCCACGGACCAGCTTCCTCAAGAAAGTGACAAAAACCCTGTGGGAGAGGGGAGGGAGAAGTTCAGGAGAAAGATTTTCCTTCACTGATGACAACTCGAAAACATGACATTACATTATAGCAATTGTAAACTTCAAAGCTGTTCTCCATAAAGTTATGCAATCATTTGCTCTTTCCTGTGGCTCCACGGGGAGTGGTTAGAGTTGTGCTTGTGGTGCAGCTTCAGGACCGTTCTTGTCATGTTAGCTGCTTTTGAGACACGAAACTTCATGGCTGACACAGTGGAGCCTCTGGGGCTGCCAGAGACTTACTACTGGCAGAAAGGGTTCTCAGCCTCCCTCAGTGCTAGATCCACTGTGCCTTAGCCCTAGGCTGACTGTTTTTAATGACCAACTACAAAATTCAAATACAGTTACCCTCCTCCCCGAACATGCCAGTAAATAGCCTTGTGGAAGGTTCTCGGCTAGGCTCTGGGAAAGCAAAGAGGTAACAGTCTTTGCCAGAAGATTCTGCCTTTCAAAGGAAAAGTACGGGGATGGGGGAGGCAGGCAACTGGGGGGCTTAGTCAGACTCTTTTTAAATTTTTTAATGTTTACTTTTGAGCGAGAGAGAGAATGAGCTGGGGAGGGGTGGAGAGAGAGAGAGAGAGAGAGAGAGAGAGAGAGAATCCCAAGCAGGCTCCACGCTGTCAGCACAGAGCCGCATGTGGGGCTCGATCTCACTAACCATAAGATGATGACCTGAGCAAAAATCAAGAGTCAGATGCATAACAGACTGAGCCACCCATGTGCCCCAAGCATTGGACTCTTGATATCATCTCAGGTTGTGAGATTGAGCCCTGTGTCAGGCATGGAGCCTGCTTGGGATTCTCTCTCTCCCTCTCTCTCTGCCCCTCCCCTGCATGTACATCTGCACGGTCTCTCTCTCAAAACAAATAAATTAAAAAAAAAAAAAGTACAGGGGAAGTCAAGGAAAGATGAAGCCTTTAGAGGGCAGACACTGCCCATAACCTGGCAAGATAATCAGCTGATAGAAACAGCCCGTAAATGTTTTTATTATTAAAAACAATTATGGTAAACATTGGAATTTGGGCAGGACAACTTAAAAATTAGCAAATCCTGTTGCTAGAACCCAATAGGTTGCTTTTTTCTCTGCAGATTCCTGGTTATATGCCTCTGTGTCTGGGATTCAACATTATAAACTGACTCATAACTCCCTCTTCTCTGGGTTTCGTGTTTAGGGAGCTGGCACGGATGAGGGCTGCCTGATTGAGATCCTGGCCTCCCGAACACCTGAGGAGATCCGACGTATAAACCAGACCTACCAGCTTCGTATGTAGCATTCTCAGGGGCCCCACTGAGGTTTCACTGTGATCTGAAAAGTAAACTAGCAGTGGGTAGTTACCTACTGATTAAACTTTCTTCTTAGAGGGGCACCTGGGTGGCTCAAGTCAGTTAAGCATCTGACTTCAACTCAGGTCCTGATCTCGTGGTCTGTAGTCCATGGGTTCAAGCCCCATGTCAGGCTCTGTGTTGACAGCCTGGAGCCTGCCTCAGATTCTGTGTCTCTCTCTCTTCCCCTTCCCCACTACACTCTGCCTCTCTCTCTCTCTGCACTCTCTCTCAAAATGATACATAAACATTAAAAATTTTTTTTTTAAATACTTTATTCTTACAAACACTGACCATGAGGGATCCTTAGTTCCAAGCTCCACTTTTAGGCAGTTTCCTGTCTAGGCAAATGACAATCTGTTTGCTTCTCAAGACTTCTTAGGTGAAGATGCCACTCCCAGTGCAGTGTTTTATTACCCTGAAAGTTGTTCCTTATTATGAAGCAGAGAATCAAACATGTTTGTTCAAAAGTGGTGGCACCAATGAATCTTAGCATTTCAGGGAATGCCCTGGAGGGGCTCTCTCGCCCAACTTCTTACCTCCACACTGGACTGTATACCCTCCAGCCACCTAAGAAAGATAGCCATTTATTCCCCTCTTAAAAATCTCCAGAGGATGATGTTTATGAAGAGTCTTTAAAAGATAATATGCCTTTTTGCCCTAAGAATGTAATTTAAAAAAAAACAAAACTGCTCAAAGGTTTAGATCCTTTGGTGCTTGTTTGGTATTGTTTATATTAGCTAAATATGTCCATCAGTAGCAGATTGACTAAACAAAATATGGTGCACCCACACAATGGAGTATTATGTAGTCATCAAAATGTATATTGAAGGATATTATTAAATTCTGTTAAATGGTATGGTATATGGATAAGTGAAAAAGACAAATCATAAAATAGCGTGCTATGATGCCATTTTTTTAAAAAAGAAAAATAACAGGGGCACCTGGGTGGCTTAGTCAGTTAAGCATCCTATTCTTGATTTCAGCTCAGGTCACGATCTTGTGGTTCATGAGTTCAAACCCTTCATCAGTCTCTGCACTGACAGCGTGGAGCCTACTCGGGATTCTCTTTCTCTTCCTCACTCTCTGCCCCTCCCCCGCTCATGCTGTCTTCCCTCACCCCAATAAATAAACTTAAAAAAAAAGAATAAAAGAAAAATAACATACGTATATAAGGAAAAATGAGGAAGGAGACTCACCAAGGTGGTATCAATGATTATTTCTGGGTGATTAGATTATGGTGGAGTTTTGTGGAGTCTTTTTCCCTCCATTTTACTTATTTGTTTTTCCCTGAGTTTTCCATGTACTACTCTGGTAGAAAGGAAACAAAACAGTAAGAGTTTTGGTAAGTGTTCAGGGCAGGAGATACTAAACCTTGGGAGCTTCGTTCGAACACTCCAATCCCCATGTCTGCCGAATGGATCTTCTACCCAAGGGCTGTGAAGGGCTGCAACTTCTCTGGGGAAGCTCTTGGTGGGAAGCTGCTAGAATTTGGGTCTGACAGCCCCCTGCATGTCCCCAAACACAGGCTCAGAAACTCTGCTCTGTTTGCCTTTCCATGTGCCAGTCAACAGTCACCGTTCCTTCCATCACTGAGAACCACGGTGGGGGCAGACTCCTGGACAGTAGTAACTGCAGGAGGAGGAGTACAGCCCCAGCCCTCTTGACCTTTCATTTTAAGGACCAGGAACATATTGTTTCTACTATAATGACAAGCTAAACTTGCCTTGACCATTTTACAAGAGTTCATTTTTGAAAAAACTGTGTGTGGGGTTGAAAACCCTCATAACAAACTGCTTCGGTAAACCGGCTGATCCTGGGGAGGACAGATGGTTCTGGAGCATGACGCAGCGCTGGACAGGACTCTACTCTGATGCAGCTAACTTTGCTCTCTTGCCAGAATATGGGAAGAGCCTTGAAGATGACATTCGCTCTGACACTTCATTCATGTTCCAGAGGGTGCTGGTGTCTCTGTCTGCTGTGAGTCGCGCCCTCAGTGGGCTGCTCCTGATGGGGGTTGAGTTCTATCGGGATGCTTGCTCCAAATCCCCTTTTCCAGCCTTGCTCATCCTTTCATCCTGCCAGATGTGAATATTCCCCAAGTGTTGTTCGTGGGCCTCTCTGCTGTTTTAATCCTCTCTCTTTTAGAGACTCTAGCTACTCACGCATGCCCATTTATTCAAATTTATATATATAAGTACCTAATACATGCCAGGTACCCTTGCTACTCAGTGCATTGAGACAACTTCTAGGCTTTAAAAGTTTATGTTGTCATAAAGGAATATATCAGGTACACAGATTGCTATAATAAAGGCATGAAAAGTGCCAAAGGAGGAGCACAGGGTAAAAGGAAGTTTCAAGGAGAGAGTCTGGTTGCAGAAACAAAGAGCAGCCTTCATGACAGAGGTGCTGGTTCAGAGAGGACTTGGAGGGTCGCTAGGATTTCAAGAGGCACAGATATAGGTGAGTGCGTTACAGGCAGGAAGAACAGCCAGAAAGAGGCAAGGAGGCAGGGACATGGGGTGTGGGGTGTGTTCAAGGAATTGTTGGCTGAGCAGTTGGTTGGTGATTCTAGGAACAAGGTGGAAAGATGAACTGAGATCCCTTGTTGGGAGAGCAGTAGGGAGCTGCTAAAGGTTTGGGATCGCTGGAGTGAACTGCATTTTTAGAAGAGTAATGTAACAGTGATGTGTAAGATCAGTTGAACTGGAGGCTGGGAGGCCTGGTAGGAAGTTACCTCAATATTCCAGATGAGAAGTAAAGCAGGACTGGGCTAGTGTGGGAGGAGGGGTACCAGAAAATAGAAGATGCATACATGTGACATCTCACATGACTTCCCAATTTTGTCTTTATCCTGACGTCCTTCCTGAGTGTAGGACTCTCATTTCTCACTGCTTTTTAAGGTGTTTCCTTATAGTCTACAATCACCTCAAATCAGTCCTCCTAAACTAAACCTGAACTCATCTCCCCCCCAAACCAGCTCATCTTCCTGACTTCCTGTTTCTGTTAATATTGTAAAACAATAATATTGTTTCTGTTAATATTAACAAGGCAGGACCCCGGAAATCATCTCCAACCCCACCACACTCTGCCTGTGATATTTACTTAATAATGCTGACCTGCTTTACTTGTTTCCTTATTTTTTCCTCACTCCTTATTTCTTAGCATTTCTTAGCATTTCTTAACCCATTTTGTTCTTTGCCTTTCAGATTTAGCACTCTGCCAAGCCATGCCTAGGCCATAGAATATTGAGACAGCATAGCAATAGAAGTAGTCTAACAAGGGGTGCCTGGGTGGCTCAGTTGGTTAAGCATCCAACTCTTGATTTCAGCTCAGGTCATGATCTCACAGTTTATGAGTTTGAGCCCTACATTGGCCTCTGCACTGACAGCTCAGAGCCTGCTAGGGATTTTGTCTCCCTCTCTCTCTGCCATTCCCCGTGCTCTCTCTCTTTTCTCTCTCTCTCTCTCTCTCTCTCTCTCTCTCTGTCTCTCTCTCTCAAAAATAAATAAATAATCATTAAAAAAAATAGTCTAACAATCCAGAGGAAAGTAGCCTGTTACTCCTTACCATTCCTCCCAGGCTTCAACCCTGCCCTTCCCATGAGCTGATGTTGGTGAGGGGTGAGGCGTTTTCACATGCTCCTTAAGCCCCACTGCTGGTCCTAGACTCTTGATTCTCCTTTGTTCCAAGCCCTTATTTGGCAGAATTGATCAATGTAGATTTGCCGGCTAGGGAGGCCTTGAGTCAGCTGGGAAGACATAGGAGTGAGGTGAGCTGGCAAAGGGAGGAGACAGCAGTGGAGGGAGCAGTCAGCAGGCAGTGTTTCTCTGCTTCCCCTTCTGCTGGCAGAGACTGCCCAGGCAGCATGAAGGAGCCGCTGGCTCTGGTTGGTCATGTTCTCTAGGCACAGACCAGAGCCACAGGAATAATGCAAACACATTCAGAGGACATCTGCCCTCTCTCCCTAGGCTGGAAGGGTGACCTCTGTGGGCATTCTAATTACCATGTCCTTGGGTTCCCAGACATTCTGTCCTAACAGTGTGCCCCACCACCATCTTCATGGATACTCTCTCATTCTCTGTTTTGTTTTTCTCAGGGTGGCAGGGATGAAGGAAATTATCTGGATGATGCTCTCATGAGACAGGATGCTCAGGTTAGTAGACCTGAAATTTCTTTCTTTTCTTTGGCCAGTAAGACATGCCTTAGTTGGTGGATCCCCTCTTATATTTCAGTGTATATTGCCTGGCTGGGATATATTAAAAAAAAAAAAAAAAGGTTCCCATAGATAACCTTTAATGCAGAAATTTCTTGCAGAGATACTTGGGGCTTGGGGGTGATACAGGGCATCATTATATAAGCCCCCCTGTGTTCTTGACATTGGGACCATGGTACGGCCACCCCAGAGAACCATGGACCATCTTTGGAATCACTTGAAGGTGAAGGGACCTGCCTTTGCTTTATTTACCTTGCATTTTTACTTCCCCAGAGAGAACATTTGACAGCACCTGTGTTAAACAGCTTGGCGCAGTGTGTACCCCATTGGGGTAAAATTAATATCAACCCCCAAGAGGCAGTTGTTTCCCTGGTGCCCAGCCCACTGATGCTGCCCTGGCACTGATGCCTGATCTATTTACTGCAGCCAGGTAACACTGACAATAAGAACTAATAAAAAGTGGGTCCTTACCAAGTGCCAAACACTGTTGAGCTCTTGATACAAAGTATGTCATTGAATCCTTGCAATAACCCTGTGAACCAAGTATTGCTATCCCCGTTATATGGACAAGAAAATTGAGGCTTACAGAAGTCCAGTTCCTTGCTCAAGTTCACAGATAATACATGGCAGAACTGGGATTTGAACCTAGGATCTAGATTTGGATCTAGATCCTGTACTCTCAACCAATATACAACCATGGGGAAGAACTGTTCCCATTCATTATGCAAGGTATGAACCACTATGGATTCTGCAGGAAAGAACCCGTTGCTTTCACCAAGAGGGAGAGGGGTATGTGTGTGATAAGAGTTCTGAGGATGCAGGGAGGCCCATCCCATACTAGAGAAATAGGAAATTGCCTCTAAAACAAAAGCTTTGAGGAGGGAGAAGGTATTGAAAACGCTGAACTCCTGGTTGCTTACATGAATTTCAGCTACCTCAAAGACAACATTTTTGGGTATGTTGGAAGGAGTCTCCGTAGTACAGGTGTATCTCAAACTAAATGAAGAGTTAGCAAGCAATTTATTCCTGAGACATTATAGCCACTGTCAATTGTTGGTGCGTTTCTTAGATGCCAGGCATTGCATGAACTGCTTTGCGCTTTTTCCTCATAACACATCTGTGAAGTAGATATTTTTACTTCTGCTTTAGAGATTAAGAAACTGATGTGAAGATTTAAATAACTTATCCAAAAAAATCATTCCTAACTACGGTAAATGATAAATAAATAAATAAATAACTTGTCCAAGATCTCCTAGCTGGTAGAATTGGGCTCCTTGAATCCAGGTCTGTCTGATTTTTTTAAACAAATGCAGTTCAATCAACTGTTTTGAGGGCTCTTCAAGGAGCCTCTTGGAAGTGATCAGCTGAAAGGGGTTTCCTACCAAGTTTGGGCTGGGAAAGTTGGACAGAGGAAGTAGAACTCAGAGTAGGTTTTTCTGGATCCTTCGCCAAGAGGATCCTTCGCCCACTGATATTTCAGCTCTTGTAGGATAAGACAGTAGGAAAACCTTGTCAGCCTTTGCTGTGGCTTGTATCAGCAGTAGGGGGAGTGGTTGCAACCACTAGGTGTTATAGCTGGATTTTGAGGAAAGTGAATGAGTTTGAGATGAGAAGAATGATCAGGGCAGGTGGAATCAGGTCATGGTAACTTACAAAAGGTAGAAATCTTAAAATTTAAAAAGGCTGTTATCCAACGAATCCAATTTCATCTGTTCTTGGGATGAAACTTGCACTGAAGGACATCATAGGGAGTGCTCAAAATTCCTACTTTAAAAAGAAACTCATGATATATTAAAACTACCCTAGGGGCACCTGGGTGGCTCAGTCGGTCAAGTGTCCAGCTTCGGCTTAGATGGTGATCTCAAGATTCGTGAGTTTGAGCCCCACGTCAGGCTCTGTGCTGACAGCTCAGAGCCTGGAGCCTGCTTCAGATTCTGTGTCTCCCTCTCTCTCTGCCCCTCCCCTGCTTGGGCTCGGTCTCTCTTTCTCTCTCAAAAATAAACATAAAAAAAGTTTTTAAACTACAGTAAAAATGCCCTTCAGAGCTTTGGCTGGATGACACATTTTGGTTCTCTTCTCCTGAAAAACAAACAAACCAGCAAATCTAAAAAAGGGAAAATCTGCATCAACACTGGAAACCATGGAGGAGGGCCGTTAAAATGCCAGATGGGCAGCAAACCTGGGCCAAGGATGCAGGAAGGACATTTCTGCCACAGAAAAGAGGCCAATGCCCCCAACCTCAAAGCACAGTGACTTTGTGCGAACAGGAAGAAATTCCTCAGGGAACTCCTGTGTCTCAGCAGCCCTCCGTGGACTAGCAACTGGTGCTCCTGCTGGAACTCCATCCATATAAAAAGTGAGGAGCTCCGAGAAGAATCCCCTCACCTTGTTCTGGAGGAAAAGAACAGATCTGGATAGACTGCTCATCACTTAAAAATGAAAAAGCATGACAGTCAGCAAATCCTCAGATCAGACACTATGTGGCCTGTGAACAAACAGAAGCAGCAAGGGAGGCAAACAGGGCCACACTGTCAGGAAGAGGCAGATTTCACATGGCTTTGGACCCTAAAATACACAAGAGAAAAACAGGTTTCAGTGAAACAAGAGCTAAATAAAAAGGCAGTGAGAAAAGAACAGAGATGAAAACGGAGCCAGATGAAGGGCAAGAAAAGATAAAGGAGCTAGATGAGCCGACAAGAAGTGATCTTAGACAAAACAGGAAAATCTGAATTTTAAAGCTTATTACTTTATTACTTAGATGAACTCTTCGTGCCCTCTGAGCTTTAAAATTCCATGGTTCTGTGAATTGACTCTAAAGCAGTGAGGAAATTAGACAAAGAAGTGAAAGAATAGGTGAGTAGATGGAGGGAAGCCCAATGAGTGACAAAAATGTGTCAGTTAAGGGCATTTTGAGAAACTTAACAAGCCAGCTGCTGATTATAAATAAACAGTAGGGTTTTAAATTAAAAAAATTTTTTAAATTTTTTAATAAATGTTTATTTTTGAGAGAGAGAGAGAGACAGAGTGTGAGTGGGGAGAGGCAGAGAGAGAGGGAGACACAGAATCTGAAGCAGGCTCCAGGCTCTGAGCTGTCAGCACAGAGTCCGACAAAGGGCTTGAACCCACGAGCTGTGAGATCACGACCTGAGCCGAAGTCAGACACTTAACGGACTGAGCCACCCAGGTGCTCCAAAAACATTTTTAAAATACAACACACATAACATAAAATTTGCCATCTTACCCATTTTTAAGTTCAGTAATGTTGGGGCGCCTGGGTGGCGCAGTCGGTTAAGCGTCCGACTTCAGCCAGGTCACGATCTTGCGGTCCGTGAGTTCGAGCCCCGTGTCAGGCTCTGGGCTGATGGCTCAGAGCCTGGAGCCTGTTTCCGATTCTGTGTCTTCCTCTCTCTCTGCCCCTCCCCCGTTCATGCTCTGTCTCTCTCTGTCCCAAAAATAAATAAACGTTGAAAAAAAAAATTTTTTTTTAAGTTCAGTAATGTTAACTATGTGCATATTCCTGTGCAAACAATCTCCATAGCTTTCTCACCTTGCAAAACTGAAACTCTGTACCATTAAACAACTCCTCATTTCCCCCTCCTCCCAGCCAGTGACAACCACTCTCTGGCTTTCTGTTTCTATGAGTTTGACTAGACACCTCATACAAGGTAATCGCACAGTACTTGTGTTTGTGTAACTGGCTTATTTCACTTAGCATAATGTCCTCAGGGCTCATCCAGGTTGTAGCATGTGCCAGAATTTCCTTCCTTTTTAAGGCTGGATCATATTCCAATGTTTGTATAGCCCACATTTTGTTTATCCATTCATCTGTCTGTCGATGGACAGTTGAGTTGCTTCTAACTTTTGGCTGTTGTGAATAATGCTCTGTGAATATGGATATACAGATATTTCCGTAAGATCTGCTTTCCATTCTTTTGGCTATATACTCAGAAGTAGTATTGTTGGATCATATGGTAATTCCATTTTTAATTTCTTGAAGCATAGCCATACCGTTTTCTATAGAGGCTGCGTTATTCTACGTTCTCATCAACAGTGCACAGGGTTCCAGTTTCTCGACATCCTCGCCAACAGTTGCTATTTTCCTGTTGTTTTTTTAAAATAGCAGGGAGGTAATATGAATAGTAGTTTTGATTTATTAGTAATATAGTTAAAGTGGCCAGAGTCAAATTCTTATAGTCCTACCTGTTTGGAATATAAACAATTACTAATGGGGTCCTGGTTCTACTGTGACACCTTGTGTAGCCTTCGGCAAATCACAGATCATTCTACAGTAGTGTTGTCCAGTAGAATTTTCTGCGATGCTGAAAATGTTCTACATTGGCACTGTCTCGTATGGGTGTCCACTGGCTAATTTTAATTAACTAAAATTAAATGAAATTTAAAAGTCAACTCCTCAGCCAGAGTAGCCACAAATGGCCACAGAGCACCTGAAATGTGTCTAGTCTGACTGAGGAGGTGACTTGTAAATTTTCATGAATGAAAATGTAAGTAGTCACATATGGTTAGTGACTTCTGTATGGTAAGCCTAGTCTAGGGCATTCCTTTCAGCTCTGATGATAGAACCATGTAGTCTGTATATAAGGAGCCGCTGCTGGTGCTTGCCCTCTCAAGGAGATAGTAAAAGGTCCTATTAGTCATATACCTAAGGAAAAGTCTTGAGTCATTGTTTGCCACTCACCAACACCACTTCCACCCTCATCACCAACAAAATAAAACGCAGCCAGCTCAGCTCCTTGAAGTTCTGGAAATATTTATATATTTCCTGGCACCTTCTCTGTGATGTTTTAAACTTGTGCTTTGTTTGGCTTCAGGACCTGTATGAGGCTGGAGAGAAGAAATGGGGGACAGATGAGGTGAAATTTCTAACTGTTCTCTGTTCCCGGAACCGCAATCATCTGTTGCATGGTAAGGCACTTGCCTCATCTTCCAAAGAAACTGTTTGAAGGACGGTGAAAACTATATTGTCCATAATTAATTTAGAACCTTTACCCCTTTACTTGGTACAAAGAACTGATTGCACTGAACTGTCTTAGATATCTTACCTTGGAAATGTAGGAGTGCAACAGTGTGCATGAGAGCCAATTTCTGAAATGTTAATGATGAATAATTAGTGGATATACAATGTATTCATAGGGGTTTGGCATTCCTGTTTGTAGGAAACCAACGTTCGCGGTCAGTCCTTTTTCTAAAGCAGCCCCATTTAATTAAAAAAAATTTTTTTTAAGTTTACTTATTTATTTTGAGAGAGAGAGAGAGAAAATGAGTGGGGTAGGGGCAGAGAGAGAGGGAGAGAGAACTCCAAGCAGGCTCTGCACTATGAGTGCTCGAACTCACGAACTGCAAGATCGTGATCTGAGCCGAGATCACGAGTCGGACACTAAACCGACTGAACCACCCAGGCACCTGCCCCATTTAATTTTACTTACATAAGAAAAAATCTTCAGTACATCAGTGAGTAATGAAGTAGAATTGTTGGTTGATATTTATTCCTATTTAATATCCAAGTTGTAAAGCTAATAGAAATGATTTCTTTAGGGAGTATGTGGCATAAGATAAATAGTGGATAGTTTCACATTTTATTTCCTATGTGTAATGTTTTTAATTTGCTTCTGGTAATGCTAGTCTTTGTAATGTGCTTTTAAACTTCTTTGGGAAAAAAATTGTGGAACATTTGTCGTCAGGTTTATTTTCTTGTAAACAGCAATAAGGATTAAATAGGATATTTCGTCTTTTATATAAGCTCTTTAGGTCTTTATGTTGCAGTACAATTTTATAAACCCACCGTGCTGTATAATCACACACAATTTACAAAACCTATGGGAAATTTGAGGATGAGTTCGCTAAATTGAAAACATAAAGTAATTGAAAATTACAACACATTTGGAAGTTGCAGTGATTTCAGATATTCCACAGTGCCTAAAAATAGGTAATTACACCTGTTAATAAATGTCACGGGCTACCATCAGATGCACCAACTTCTGACTCAGCTCCTTATTTCTTCCCCTTGCCAGATTACTAATTACATAAATCTCCACCTGGTGGTATTTCCCAAGAACTGCAGGTCTGCTAAAGACCATGCAAATACCTTTGTAACAATTTTCACTTCTCAGCACAATTGTCGGGAAGTTATAAAATATCTGCTTGTAAACGACTGGAAGAAAATCTAAGCACTATTTGGATAAAGAAAACTTCATAATTTTCTTACCAACAAACAATAATAGTGAGGATTCAAATAACTAGGGTTTTATTAATTATCTTCCCAGTGCAGTGCTAAGCATATGATAAGCATTGTTTGTTGCAATATCCCATTGGAGCAGCCATTATTTCCCCCATTTTACAGTGGAGAAAACTGGGACTTTGAAAATGTTCAATGAGATCTTTCGATTCCAAGCAATAGACACTGACTCCAACTTAAGTAAGAAGGAGAAATAATACAGAATGGGACAAGAGGGAAAATGGAAAAAACTGGTGGCTCATAGAATCGAAGGAAGAGCTGAACAATTCCAGGAAGAACAGAAATCAAGGCAGTTCTGGGGATCACAGTGGAAGGGAGTCACATATTTTACTTGTAAGGCAGAGTTTCTCAGTCTGGTCTTCGTTGAAAATGCTGGTTCTTGAACCCCTACTTCAGACTGGCTGATTTAGAATCCCTGAAAGTGACATCCAGGATGTTTCCCAGGTTCCCCAGTTAATTCGTCTGTTCTCTGAGGTTAAAGCTGACTCGGTGCTTTTGGCCATTCCCATTATCTGCTCATTTATAAAACCCCCAGGAGGGGGAAAGCCTGGGTGGCTCAGTCAGGCATCAGACTCTTGATTTCAGCTTAGGCCATGATCTGATGGTTGTGAGATCGAGCCCCACATCCCACTCCGTGCTGGATGTGGAGCCTACTTAAGACTCTATCTTTTTCTCTCTCTTTAAAAATTAATTAGTTAATTAATTAATTAAATTTAAAAAGTCCCCAGGAGGGTAAGACTGGCTGTGGTCCGATGAACTGCCCACTGATTTGGTAGAGCTTATGGTGTATGTTGGGGGGCAGGGGTGTCTGTGGGTTGACAGCCCTGTGAAAATCACACTGATGGGGCCTGGGGCAATACCCCAAGGAGAGCAATGTTAAGAAGAAAAAACAGATATCCACTCTAAGAAGGCTCCAGAAGGAGACAGCGAGAGGAAAATAGGTTCATCACATTTGAAAATACTTGGCAAAAAGTGAAAGAAAAACTAATTATGTTACAGTCTATTAAAAGAGGCAACCATTTGTGTCAAATGTGACTCAGTATTCAAGGGGTTGACTTACTCTAGTTTTAAGCCAAAAGGAATACACAGGTGATTGCCAAGGCCAGAATTACAAAAAGACATGTTCTGCTCATTAAGAGAACAATGAGAAAAGAAAGCACATCTCTCTAGATGTTATGTTCATTTTATGTGTGAGAAAACAGGGTCCCAAATAAGGGAAAGGACTCACCTGATCTCCTCCGAGAGTCAAAACATTCCTTCATCCTCCCCTCGCACCCATTCCACTTGCCTGTGCCTCCTGGGTTCTCACTGACACTGCTAATTACTTTCTTCCTGAGGTGTGCCAAAGAATAAATAGTGACTGCTTTGGATTCCGTGTCTCACTCTGTCTCACTCACACTCTGTCTCTGTCTCTCAAAAATGAATAAACGTTAAAAAAATTTTTTTTTTCGGGGCACCTGTGTGGTTCAGTCGCTTAAGCATCTGGCTTTGGCTCAGGTCATGATCCCACGGTTTGTGGGTTTGAGCCCCACGTCAGGCTCTGTGCTGACAGCTCAGAACCTGCAGCCTGCTTCAGATTCTGTGTCTCCCTCTCTTTCTGCCCATCCCCCACTTGTGTTCTGTCTCTCTCAAAAACAAACATTAAAAAAAATTTTTTAATTAAAATAAAAAATGGGGGTGTCTCTAATGTCCATTGATGGATGAATGGATAAAGAAGATGTGGTATACATATACAATGAAGTATTACTTGGCAATCAAAAAGAATGAAATCTGGCCATTTGCAACTACGTAGATGGAACTGGAGAGTATTATGCTAAGTGAAATTAGTCAGAGAAAGACAAATGTCATATGACTTCACTCATATGAACACTTTAAGATACAAAACAGATGGACATAAGGGAAGGGAAGCAAACAGGGAGGGGGGCAAAAACATAAGAGATTCTTAAATATGGAGAACAAACAGAGGGTTACTGGAGGGGTTATGGGAAGGGGGATGGGCTAAAAGGGTAAGGGGCATTAAGGAATCTATTCCTGAAATCATTGTTGCACTATATGCTACCTAACTTGGATATAAATTAAAAAATTAAATTAAATTAAAATTTTTAAAAATACTTGTAAAAAAAAAATGGGGACACCTGGGTGGCTCAGTCGGTTGAACGTCCAACTTCAGCTCAGGTCACGATCTCCCAGTCCACGAGTGCCAGCCCCACATCAGGCTCTGTCATGACAGCTCAGAGCCTGGGGCCTGCTTTGGATTCTGTGTCTCCCTTTCCCTCTGCCTCTCCCCCACTCACACTCTGTCTCTGTCTCTCAAAAATGAATAAATGTTAAAAAAAATTTTTTTAAATAAACAGTGATCTCTAGGATGATGCTCATTCTCTCCATAAATTTCAGTTTCCTCTATTCTTTTTATTATTTATGATTCCATTTTGTTATTGTTTGTAGTGTTTGATGAATACAAAAGGATATCACAGAAGGATATTGAGCAGAGTATTAAATCTGAAACATCTGGTAGCTTTGAAGATGCTCTGCTGGCCATAGGTAAGTTGGTAGAGGGTGGGAAGTAGAGAAACAAATGTTTACCAACTTTTCTCCTTACTAGTTTGTTGTCATGGTGATATAGGTGTTTTCAGGGATTTAAAAAAAAGTTTCAGTCCCTCATAATGGGACGCAGAATTTTAGACAAGAAGTATTATATATGATCTGATCATTATTATATTATGTAGCTTTATATATTTTATATCCTCTGTGCCTTTATATCTGAATATACCGGAGAGATAATCCTATATTAGCTGCCTCTTGTAAGTCTATGGATGGTTAGAACTAATAACTGTTTCATATGGTAGACATAGTAATCATTTTGAAACTATATGCTGCCTTTTGCTTTAATTGCCTTTATTAATTATTTCTCCATGGTCTATGTTCATAAAACATAGACCTTGGCTAAAATTCTTCTGACAAAGCAATCAAGAGAATACTACTTCATACCTTGTAGAAACAGAGGGAACAATTGCCACTTTTTTCTCATAGCTTTTATAATTTTTTTATTTTTTTTTATCTCTTAACAGTAAAGTGCATGAGGAACAAATCTGCATATTTTGCTGAAAGGCTTTATAAATCTATGAAGGTAAATGGCTCATTTTTAGCATCTCAATGACTCCAACATGTCTTATGTCCACCTTCATGTTTACTTCTGTTTCCCATACAAATTAACCAAAATCAGCTTGAGATACTCAGTTCAACTCATCAAATACTTCACCGAGTGCCTGCTAATGATAATACTAGGTAATACTTATTGAGTACTTATAACATGTGATCACCATTCCTAATGCCGTATACATATGGATTAATTTTATCCCTACAACAGCTCTAAGGGGAAGGTCCTATTATTAACCCCCATTTTACAGATGAGAAAACTGAGACATAGGGAGGATGTGCAGTTTGTCCAAGGTCCTCAGTGAGGAAGTAATGGAGCAAGGATGCAAATATTGGCAGTTTGGCTTCAGAGCCCAAGCGCCTAACCATGCATCATACTCTGTGCAGAGACCGCTGCTGGGAACCATGAGAGGTACAGGAGAGATCAGAAGGTAGGAAGGGGAAGACACATGTGTGCAAAATACCAGTAAGGACAAAATAGAATATAAGACAGTAGTTGAGGATCCAAATATATAGGAACACAGAAAGAAGAGTATCTTCCAGTATTTGTTTAGGGGGTGAAGATCAGAGAAGAATATTTAAAGAAGTTGGTATATTTCAGCAGGACCTTAAAGGAAATTTTACAGGGGCACCTGGGTGTATCAGTCAGTTGAGCGTCCGAATTCGGCTCAGGTATGATCTCACAGTTTTGTGAGTTCAAGTGCTGCGTTGGGCTCTACGCTGACACTTCAGAGCCTGGAGCCTGTGTCACATTCTGTGTGTATCTCTTGGCCTCTTCCCCACTTGTGCAGGCCCTCGCTCTCTCAAAAGTAAGCAAGTAAACGTTAAAAAAATAGATAAAGGGAGTTTTACGTTGGAGGATTTCATCTGGTAGGAAGGATGGTAAGGCTGGGGAAGGAAGGATGACATTCAGTGGGGAGGAATCATTGCAGGTGAGGCAGGCAGTCTGAGAACAGCAGAGTATGTGTCTCGAATGGCAGAGAGCAGTCTCCTCTGGTCTGAACACAGAGTGTTGGAAAGGTAAGTTGTGGAAAGCCCTGAACACCATGGTGAGGAACAGTATTCCACAGGCTTCTACAGGCTTTGTGGTGCAAAAGACGTCATCAGGAGAGCCATGCATAGGCTTGCCTTGATAGGCTAAAGAAGAGCACTGAGAACCAGCATGGATCTTGTTTTCTTCCCTAGGGCTTGGGCACCGATGATGACACCCTTATCAGAGTTATGGTTTCTCGAGCAGAAATTGATATGATGGACATCCGGGAAAACTTCAAGAGGCTTTATGGGAAGTCTCTGTATTCCTTCATCAAGGTAGGTCATGAGAGCCCGGCCTTGGCCCAGGGGAAAGCTCTGAGAAAAGAAATGGGGTTCTGACCTAGGTATTCAGACACTTCTTATCTGTTCCCTGGCAGATAGCACCACTTTTAAAGATCTTACTCTAATTCAGGTATTTCCAGTTTCTTTCCTTTCACACAGATGTTTAAATCTCTGCTAGGTTAGAAGCTGGAAATGTTTGCCTTCTAAATACAGTAATTATGTTGACCCCAGACAGAGAAAGAGTATATTGTAATGAATACTTTTAAAAGTGTCATTTCCTTGCCTGCCTGCTTACAGTGGAAGATAAGCAACAAAGTCAGTCATCCAGAACCCTACCCAGGGCCAGCTAAGATCTACAGTGGGAAAGCCTGTTAGTTACCCTGGATTTCTGCCTTTGTTTACCTGGCAGCAGACTTCCCGGAGTCCTAACTGGGCATGAGAATGACAAGAAATGATTCACATCCAGGGGCGCCTGGGTGTCTCAGTCGGTTAAGTGTCTCACTTCGGCTCAGGTCATGATCTCACAGTTCGAACCCCATATTGGGGGCTTCAGGCTGACCGTGGGGAGTCTGCTTGGGATTCTCTGTCTCCTTCTCTCTGTGCCCCTCCCCTGCTTGCGCGTTCTCTCTCTTTCAAAAGTAAATATTTTTTTAAAAAAGCAAAAATGACAAAAGTAAGAAAAATGTAAGTTATACTTATAAGGAACAACTAGAATACAGTGACATGTAAGCAGCTGTAAAAAAGAGGCCAGGGAAGAGAACATTATGCTATAAGGAAAAAGGGATTATGCTATAAGGAAAAAGAATTTAAGGAGAAAACACATTAAATAGGAAAAAAGTGATCACTTTATATTAATAAAGGCAACTATTCACAACAAAGATTAAGTCATGAAATTTTTAAGTGCCAAATAAGTGTTGCATTCAAATCTATAAATAAGAAATTTGAAGCTCCAAAAGAAGACATTGATGGAAAAATATGCCAGATAGAATTTAACACATCCTTATTCTTTGGCAGATTGATGAGACAAAACATAAAGATATATTAAGATTTAATTTAAGAGATATATATTAAACTTTGAATCCAATAGACAGAGATTCCCTCTTTTCTAGTGCCCATGAAGCACAAACAAAAATTGATCTAATAATTAGACCATAAAACATTATATGTAGAAATTATAGCACCTTTCTGGAAGGCTATTTTGCAACATGTACCAAAAGGCTTAAGAAAATGCACAATCATTGGGGCACCTGGGTGGCTCAGTCAGTTGAGCACCCGGCGGCTTTGGCTCAGGTCATGATCTTGTGGTTCCTGGGTTTGAGCTCCACATCGGGCTCTGTGCTGATATGACAGAGCCTGGAGCCTGCTTCGGATTCTGTGTCTCCCTCTCTCTCTGCCCCTTCCCCACTTGCATTCTGTCTCCATCTCTCTCTCTCTCTCTCTCTCTCTCTCTCTCTCTCTCTCTTTCTTTCTCTCTCTCAAAAATAAACATTAAAAAAAATGTTCTTTAAGAAAAGGCACCATCATTAATCTGGTAATTCTCATTTTATGAAAATCTATCCTGAGTAAATCATCAAGAAAATGCACAAAAATTTAACTACAATTGCTTATTATAACAGTATTTATAATAGTGAAAAATTAGAAAAGATAGAAATATCTAACAGTGGGGGAGGGTAAGCAAATTATTTTACCTATATAAAATGGAATACTATTTAACCATTAAAGAATGATGTTGTAGAAGAACATTTAATAAATTAAAATAGGGAAATAATCTCTATTATGTAAAAAAGCAGAATACAGAATATTGTACCCCCTCACATAGGAATCTATACACATAGAAAAAGGTCTGGAAGGGTATTGCACACACCAAAATACTAAGAATATCTCTAGATGGTGGAATTAGGGTTTTTATGTTCTTTTATGTCTTTATTTCCTATATTGAACAGGTATTACTTTTGCAATAAAAAAATACCTCTCTGAGAAAAAGCCAGAGAAGACTGAAAAAGTTAACATGGTTGACTCCGATCTGTGTATTCCTTTTGAAAACCCACTTATCAGATTGTTCCTTTGCTTCCCTTGCCCCCAGGGTGACACATCTGGAGACTACAGGAAAGTACTGCTCATTCTCTGTGGAGGAGACGATTAAAATAAAATCCAGGAAGGATAGGAGGATTCCCAACACTTTGAATTTTTTTTTCACTTCATTTTTCCACACTGCTATTAGTATTATCTCAGAATGCTTATTTCCAATTAAAACGCCTACAGATGCTCCTTAGGATATAGACTGTATTATTATTCATCTATAATTACTCATTATGATGCTTTAAAGCTGTACTTGCATTTCAAAGCTTATACAACTTGAAAGGAGATTTTAAATTAGAAATAAAAATGTACTCCATGGTTTTAACAGATTTCTTCCTTGTTTGTGTTTCACAGAAATTGGAATGTATTAAATTTATTTCATGGTTTTGGTGAAAAACTATTAAAGCAGAAGACTCAAAGACTGCTGTAAAATCACTTTGCTTCCCTAATTCTGTTTTCAAAGTGGCTAGTAATTTCTTTATTTGAAATTGTGAGCATGTAGTTCTTAAGAATATCAGTTCGATTAGCTGTTTTACATGGTCATACTTTGAAAACATCCACTAATCTCCTTTGTTTAGATTTTGTCTATACTGTTAGTTGATCTCTACAAAAGTTTGCATGGGAGACTTCCTTTCTCACATCTTATATTAAGATTACTTACTCTCTCCAGGTTGAAGTATACCAAAATCACCAACTCGTCTGAGCAAATTAAATTCTAAGTGTGGTTATACAGGTCATATATGTCTGGTTAGCAAACATAAATGCTGAACATTCCACAATATTATGGTTAATGTCTTAATCCAGCTGGAACATGAATGGAAAAAAACTAAGTGTCCAACCAGGTATTATACTGATGATGGTGTAATGTTCTGAATTTACTTTTATTTACAGGAATTTTTTTGTGCTAAAAGTAATTTTTTAAATATTTTTCAATTTTGTTGATTTGTAGTAATTTACATTTGCACTGTGCCTTTCAACTCTAGAATTATTCTGAAGTTGTACTTGATTTTATTCAAAGGTTCAGTTTATATACGACGTGGAAAAAATAATTTTAATAAAACATGGTGTCTTTAAAATGTCTTTAAAATATTCTTTCTCTAATTGACTTTTCCACTTCGGAGATTTTTCACCCTGGCCCCGAAAGAAGATATCTTTAAAAAACTTGTGTTAGTCAGTTTCTGTTAGAAATTACAACCTAAAGAATACATCCAGATGGCCAACAGGCACATGAAAAGATGCTCAACGTCGCTCCTCATCAGGGAAATACAAATCAAAACCACACTCAGATATCACCTCACCCCAGTCAGAGTGGCCAAAATGAACAAATCAGGAGACTATAGATGCTGGAGAGGATGTGGAGAAACAGGAACCCTCTTGCACTGTTGGTGGGAATGCAAACTGGTGCAGCCGCTCTGGAAAGCAGTGTGGAGGTTCCTCAGAAAATTAAAAATAGACCTACCCTATGACCCAGCAGTAGCACTGCTAGGAATTTACCCAAGGGATACAGGAGTACTGATGCATAGGGGCACTTGTACCCCAGTGTTTATAGCAGCACTCTCAACAATAGCCAAATTATGGAAAGAGCCTAAATGTCCATCAACTGATGAATGGATAAAGAAATTGTGGTTTATATACACAATGGAGTACTACATGGCAATGAGAAAGAATGAAATATGGCCCTTTGTAGCAACATGGATGGAACTGGAGAGTGTGATGCTAAGTGAAATAAGCCATACAGAGAAAGATACCATATGTTTTCACTCTTATGTGGATCCTGAGAAACTTAACAGAAACCCATGGGGGAGGGGAAGGAAAAAAAAAAAAAAAGAGGTTAGAGTGGGAGAGAGCCAAAGCATAAGAGACTCTTAAAAACTGAGAACAAACTGAGGGTTGATGGGGGGGTGGGAGGGAGGGGCGGGTGGGTGATGGGTATTGAGGAGGGCACCTTTTGGGATGAGCACTGGGTGTTGTATGGAAACCAATTTGACAATAAATTTCATATATTGAAAAAAAAAAAGAAACTACAACACTTGATTTCTGCTCGGTCATGATTTAATGGTTCATGTATTCAAGCCCTGCATGGGGCTCTGAGCTGAGTATGGGGCCTGCGTGGAATTCTCTCCCTCCCTCTCTGCCCATCTCCCCCCCCCGAAATAAATAAACATTTTTTAAAAAGAAACTACAACATTAAGAAAAAATAACATATTTAATCTTATGTGCAGTCACTGCTATAAAACTAATGTTTACATATACCAAACACTACTTAATAATATAAAATAATGTATTTAATTTATTCTCTGGAAATAAGTGATGCTCTCTTATAAGTGGAACATTTGTATTAAATAAGACTACTTGCCTTCTGGGGCACCTGGGTGGCTCAGTCAGTTAAGCATCTGACTTTATCTCAGGTCATGATTTCATGGTTTGTGAGTTCGAGCCCCACATCAGGCTCTGTGCTGACAGCTCAGAGCCTGGAGTCTGCTTTGGATTCTGTGTCTTCCTCTCTCCCTGCCCCACCCCAGCTTGCACTCGCTGTCTCTTCCTCAAAAATAAACATTAAAAAAATTAAGAAAAAGAATAGTTGCCTTCTTTTTTCCTTCTATAATATCTATTGTATTTTGATAGATGAAATACAAAGATTTTTTTTTCAATTTGTTTTTACTTGCCCATTATAAGTGCTTGAGCTAATGGTGAAGGCTATTTGTACAAATACTTAGTCATTCCAATTAATTACAGGAAATAGTACTGCTGCTTTCATATGTACCTAGAAGAGTATGGAATCTCCAACTTTATTTGGCTTTGGAAGCATTACAAAATTTTAGTAGTTTTAGCTTTAAATTATATATGATTTAACCAAATTTTTTAAAACAAATTGCATATGGTGACTGGATATTAACATTTGTTGACTGGAAGCAGGATAAAGCCACCTTGGAGGAATGTTTGTTTATTGTGAAGAACAAGCATGACTTTGGAATATAATTATGAGGCAACTTTGTTCTTCTGTCCCACTGTTTATTTACATTTATTCATGAGTCTACTTCTCCTGTCATTAGATGAAAATTCTGATAGTGCTGGAACTTTTCTGGTCACCCTTAGGTTTTAAAAAGTCCTACTGTGCAGTCCCTTATGGTCATTTTAGTAATTAATATGTCCAGTCAAAATTCCAAACTTGATTTATAATTGAGGCTTCTTCAGTTCTGGCCTATTGTTCAGCTCTGGACTATTGCCAGCAGGAGTAAGGAATATGGTGGGTTTCTCTTCTTTCTCCACTTTGGTTTCCTTCCCCACACCCATCCCTCCACCACAGCCCAAACTTAGCCAAAAGAGTAAAGGGGAGCAGGAAAGTTCTTACCCGACGGTTCTTGCTGTGGTGATAGAGGATCAGTACTGTGAAACAGCGGCAGATATTTAAAGCTGAATCTTAGGGACATTCTCCTGGGTGCCTTTATCAATTCCTTTCTCAGCCCCTAAGAATCTGATAATACTTTCAGGTTCTTGGCTGAAGCCAGTTTGACATTCCACCCAGGCCTCTGGGACAGAATCTAAGATGATCCCATGCTGGCTCTCTTATGGTGGCCCACACTTGCTCCATGGGAAACACGTGCGCGCACATCCCTTGTGCTGACAAATTCTAGGCATGAAGACTGATCCCCTTGCTGCCACCATTGTCTGCTCCCCCCCCTCCTGCCCCCACCCCACCCCCTACCAAATTGCCTCAGCCAGCTTCTCCTGATTCAAATTTCTCAGGCATGAGTCAGACACTAGTCCACTCAGGCCCCCAAACTACATGTGGTGCTGATGAGAGTATAAATTGGTTTAATCATTCCAGAGAACTTGGCAATAGCTAATAGAGGTGGAAAGTTCCCAGGAAATCTACTTCTAGGAATCTATTTGGTGAATCTTTGTACACGGTGTTCATTGCTACTCTATAAGAACATTAAAGTAGAAACAACCTAACTCCCTCAAAAGATAAACAAATTGTGGATTAGTGACACAATGAGCAATGAAAATTAACTGGAGATTAACTAGATAAGTCTTAAAAGTAAAATTTTGAGAAAGAAGAAAGGTGCAGAATGATAGATACAATATGATTCCATTTAATTACATGCCTAAATGTGCTAAAGAACATACAGTGCTTATGGGTATATGTTTAAGAACATGCATGGGAAAACGATAAACACTATTCTCAGGATAGTGGTCACCACAGTGGAGGGAGAGACAGAGATGGAGAGGGGCTCCGGGCTCTGAGCTGTCAGCACAGAGCCTGATGCGGGGCTCGAACTCATGGACCGTGAGATCATGACCTGAGCCGAAGTCGGACGCTTAACCGACCGAGCCACCCAGGCGCCCCAAAGCTATTTTAATTTTAAATTATCATACGTGTGGTGGGACCATAGGTGTTTACCGTATTACTCTGAGTAATTCATTGTAAACACTTTATTTAAAAAGTAGCAGAATGGTGTCAGGGAATGAAAGCTGGCTGTCCAAGGCAGACAGCTGTAAATTTTGCTCCGGCCTCCAGAAGGCACTGTAAGCCCTGCCAGTACTGGTACAGACCCTACTCAGACGTTTCACTGCAGCTAGAAGGGAAGCTGGGAATTGCAGGGAACCTTTGCCATAACCCGTCTAGGGCGGCAGAAGGCCGATGTTTAAGAAACACAAAGGCCTAACGAAACTCCACATAGTAGGTCCTCCTCCCCGAGGAAGCCTTGCCAAATGCCCGCAAGGCGTGATCCCAACTAGTGGTGAGCTCCTCTAAGGAAAAGCCCAAACAGCACCATCTTTTTTGCCCCTACTTAGCACAGAGCCTACTAGGTATCCGGAACTCAAGGAACTTTTGCAGAAACAATCAATAAGCTGGAACTCCCGGTCGGGCTAATACAAAGGGGTGTGTGAAGTAACGCTAAAATCCAGATTGGCCCCAAATCTCATGGTAGCGCGAGACCCAAGCGGAGAGCAGGCCGCTAGCCGCCTACGCGCCGGGAAGCTCCCCGGCTCCAACCCCCTTTACCTTTCAGCGCAGGCCCCACCCACCACGCACACTCGCCTTCCCCCGCCCCTTCCGGAGGCTCGCCGCGCGCACGCGCCTTCCGGTCCGCGCTTTGTTGCGATAGCGAGGGGGCGAGGTTCTGCGGTCCCGGCGCGCCGCGCGGCTGGACGCGGCGGGCGGGGCCGAGGATGGAGGCGGTAGCGTCCGCTGCGACGGTTGGGGCTGCGCGTGAGAAGGTGGCCGTGTAGGCACCTGGGCTGGGTGGAGGCGGGCGGCGGCCGGGCCATGGCGGGAGACCGCCTCCGCTGGGCTCCCTGAGGTGCGCTCCCTGAAGTCCTGGGGAGCCGTGGTCCATGGGCTCCCTGAGCAGCCGAGTGCTACGCCACCCGGGGCGAGCCCGAGCCCAGCAGGAGCCGGGTTCTGGGGCGGGGGGCTCGACCCGCAGGCCGGAGTCTGGCGGCGACGCAGCGGGCCACGGCTTCTGTTACTGCCCAGGCAGCCGCAAGCGCAAGAGGAGCAGTGGGGCCTTCTGCTACTGTCACCCCGACTCCGAGACAGACGAGGATGAGGAGGAAGGGGACGAGCAGCAGCGACTCTTCAACACCCCGCGCAGGTACGTGGAGGGACGCGCCCGCACCTGTTGGGCAGCTCCAGGGCCCCGCCTGGGGACAAGCCCGGCGCCGGGTGCGCTTGGGGGTGCGGCGCTCCCCAGCGGGTGAGGAGCGGACGTGCCCTTGACCGGGAAACGTGGGAGCCAGCCTGATGCGGGGCGGATGGGGATCGCCTTGGGAGGCGCCTGGTGTTCTGGATTATAAACCACAGACGCTGCCCGAGTGGTGTTACAGCCCCAAGATGAGACTGGCAAACGCCAAGCCAGAGCTCACGCCTCATTAAAGCTTAGGCTCCAAAGGCTGGCTGGCCTTCCGTAATACACCTTTGTCCTCCTCTCTGAGTGGGTGGCAGGAGAAGTTGTTTTGCATCCGGTTACCTTAAGGGGCACGTCCATCAGTGTAAAGGGAAGTTATTACACACACGAGAGTTCTCTTTAACTGTAAAGGTGAAATTTATCATTAGTGTGCATTTGTTCCTTATTGGGAACAAAGTTAGAGCCTCTAGTACTTGAACGTTGACCGTGGATATGTGTAAGTCATTGCTGCAGCTTGCTTAACCTTTTTTCAGAGTTGAAACACAGGATGTTTACTTGTGAATTAGAAAATTAGAACGTAGTTTATGCATAGAATACGTTTCCACATAAAGCAATCTGATTGCCTTTTTTTTTAAGATCAGTGGGATAAATGCAGTATTTTAAATGAAACTTCAAAAAAAAAAGATTGAAAAACTTTGCTACACAAATGTAACATATTTATTGTGAAATGAAAGTATCATGGATAGCCTCTGTTAATAGTGTGTTATCTAAAAATCTTTCATAGAGTTTTATGTATGAATGCTTGTTGTTTATTTACAGAAATGACCACCACCCACCCCCACCCCTGTCAAATTCTTCAGTTACCTTTTTGAAGAGTCAGTATAGTATAAAGAGCTCAGATTCTGAGCTTAATAGCCTTTTTTCCTCTTAAGTAAAATGGAGAAATTAATACTTGCCTTTTTTTAAGTTTGTTTATTTTTTGTTTATTTGTTTACATATTTAGAGAGTGTGAGCAAGAGGGGGATGGGGGGCAGAGAGAGGGGGAGAGAGAATCCCAAGCAGGCTCAGTGCTGTCAGCACAGAGTCTGAGGTGGAGCTTGAACTCACAAACCATGAGATCATGACCTGAGCCCAAACCAAGAGTCAGATGCTTAACCAACTGAGCCACCCAGGCACCCCAATACTTGCCTTTTAGGGTCCATATAATGCACAGGGCCTGGTATTGAAGTGCTCTGTAAATATTATGTCTCCTTGATAAATTGACCTCCTTTAACATTACAAAATGTCTCTCTTTATCCCTGGTAATATTTCCACTACTACTTTCCACTACTACTGGGTGTTTAAAATGTATATCTTTTCCATTGTTTTCTTTTTTACCTGTATCTTTATATTTAAAATAGGTATCTTGTAGAAAGCATATAGTTGGGTCTAGCATCTTTTTTAATCCATTAGGATAATCTCTGTCTTTTAATTAGTATTTAGACCACTTGTATTTAATGTCATTGAAATATATATGTCAGGATCCATTCAAAAGAGAAATCATGCAGCAATTTGAAAAAGGAAAATGTAATATAACCATTAACAAGGAAAGGGGAATTAATTACTGAAGGTAAACTACTAAGGTAAAGAGATTTCTAAAAATGTATAGGAATAGAAGATGGAGCAATTCACCACTTCTCAGACTGAGAACATCCAAGGAAGGAACAAATTTTGAATAGAGCCATCTTTCCCAGAGTGAGATTCAGATATTGGAGGAGGTAAGGCTGTAGCCCACTAGATGGTAGAGAAGCTGAGATGTGGTCGGCTAAGGCTGGTAAGCAGGCAGCTGCTCACTGGGATGCCAACAAATTTGCTTAGAGTCTGTCTGGCCCACAAAGCTGAAAATATTTACTGTCCAGACCTTTACATAAAAGGTTTGCCAACCCCTGAACTACATGAGTGGACTAGAATGGAAAGTCTTTAAAGCAAACCTTTATTAGAAAATACATGCAGAATTTAGGGGTGCTTAGATGGTTGAGCATCCAACTCTTCATTTCAGCTCAGGTCATGATCTCACGGTTTGAGGGTTTGAGCTTTGAGTTGGGCTCTGAGCTGACAATGTGGAACCTGCTTGAGATTCTCTCTCCCTCTCTCTCTCTCTGGCCCTTGTGTCAACATGGTCACATGGTGTCTCTCTCTCTCTCTCTCTCTCTCTCAAAATAAATAAATTTTTAAAAATTATTTAAAAAGAAAAGGAAATACATCCAGAATTTAGTATGTTTTATATCAGTGGAAGAGGCCTGGCTATTCAGCCCAGTGTGGTTGAAGTGTGTAAAAAGATACTAAGACCCGGAAATTTGTGTGTTGACACTAATTATGCTCCCTGAGGTTGTTCTGAGCACTCTCCCACCTCAACCAGCTACTCCATGAAAAGTTTTGGCTACCAAGCCCACCTTCCATTTCATTCATACCTTTTGACAATTGCATATTTTACTTTTACATTAACATGACTGTTGAAACTCAGCTGTTCTGCAACCAGATCTTGGTTGTTTGCTGTGCCTTGGTTGTAAAATTTGAAACCTAGTAAACAGTATTTGTTATTATAACTATGTAAATATTGTTCACTACAAAGTCAAGTAGTGTGCTAGGATTATAAACCATACTTCCTGGATCCAGTGTCACAACGCTTTGTTTTTCTATTGGAGAAATTTTCTAACCTTGTAGTTAAATGGAATCTTTTTTCTACATTCCATCAAGTTTTCAAAGTCAGACCCTGTTTTCATTTGTATCTTTTTATGATAGTTGGTTTGTTGTTGTTTTTGTATTGCTTTTTAATTTTCCTAGAATTTCTAACTGCCCCCCACCACCATTGACAAAAGAATAATATCCCTTCATTATATATTCACGTTTTCCTATCTTTCTAAACACGCTTGCATGGTGTCCTCCTCTAAACCCAAGACCCCCCTCTTGGGTCCCTTCACCCTCCTGTTCCATTCTGGAACCATTGCTTTCTGGGTCTGTGCTTATCCTGGGGCTTACTTTCATCCCATCTCTAGGATTGGATCTACTGTTTTCTGTAGCTTTTATCTTTTTCTTTCTCACCCATTTTGGAGAACTGTATCCTCATGTATTTTACTCAGAAGGGATGCAAAAGGAGGTAATTTGTGCTTATCTGAATGTAAATTTAGTCTCTAACTTTATTCATCCTTTGAGTATGGAAATCTAATCTAAAATAACTTCATATCCTTTATGATATTACTTCGTTGTTTTCTCGCCTACAGTGTTGATGAGAAGTATGATGCTGGTCTAACTTTCTTTTTAGGTGGCCTTTTTTTTTTCCTCTGGAAATTTTGGAATTTTTTCATCGGTGTTTTGGAATTTAACTAGAATGTGCTTAAGTATGGGTTTTTTAATGGCCGCAGTACTTGGTTGATTCTTACAATCTGGAGACTAGTTTGGAAAAATTTCCTTCCATTAATTTCTCCATAATTTCCTTTTTCCTGTTATCTTTGTTTTCTCTTTCTTGGACTCCTCTTAAACCAGATTTTGGATTTCTTGGATTGTACCTCTTTCTCTTTTCTTTTTGTCCTTTCTAGGTCTTTTTTGCTTTATGTTCTAGGAAATTTCCTTAACTTTCTCAGTATCCTCTCTTTTGGCTTATTAATTTTAGCAACCATGTTTTTAATCTCGAAGAGCTCTTTTCTTTCTTGTTTCCTTTATCATAGTATCCTGTTGTTTTATAAATGTAATAATCTCAGATATCTATATCTAGATGTGCTAATTTTAGAGTGTTTTAAGTTCTCTTTTCCCTGAATTAATGTATTTCCTCTGGGGCCGGTTTGTCTTTTTAATGGTCTTGAATACTCCAGATTCTCCTCATGTTGGGTGATCCTTGGTATTTATTTATTTATTTTTTTCAACGTTTATTTATTTTTGGGACAGAGAGAGACAGAGCATGAATGGGGGAGGGGCAGAGAGAGAGGGAGACACAGAATCGGAAACAGGCTCCAGGCTCTGAGCCATCAGCCCAGAGCCTGACGCGGGGCTCGAACTCACAGACCGCGAGATCGTGACCTGGCTGAAGTCGGACCTGGCTTAACCGACTGCGCCACCCAGGCGCCCCAGTTGGTATTTAGAATGAGTAACACGTGCGTGTGTGTGTGTGTGTGTGTGTGTGTGTGTGTGTGTGTGTGTGTGTTAATTGAGTAAATTAAACTAAGCCTTCCCTTTAAGTAGAAAGACTGATTACTAAATTGGATATGAGTGGGGCATGCTTCATTTTAGAGCAGAAATTCCCAAATTTTTTTTGTTCACAGCACCCTGAGAGTCTCAGTAGTTTTTTAAATGGTACCTCTGGTCCTAAAGAAATATCTCATAGTTAGTATGACTATGATAGTAGTAGGTAACATGGTATCTCAAAGATCTTGCTGTGTTTCCTTCAAATATAAAATATTCCACACACTTCCCTGAGTTTGGTGTGGTGCTCTAGGTGCTTTAACACATAGTTTGGGGACCATGATTCAGGGTGAATGGGTTAAGAGCTAACAGGCTACAGATTCCCCAAATGTCAGAATAAGGATTGCTTTGTGTGGGGTGCCACCACCTATACTAAAGTCTCAGCTTCTCCTGATAGATTTGTCCTCTCTCTCCTTTCTAGAAGAGCATTGGAATCTTTATGCCTGAGTTGTCTGTGCTCTGGTTATCTGTACTCTGTGTTCATACATTGTGGAGGAGGCTATTAAAGGAACACATTTCCCCACTTTGTGCCTTACTTCTGCCTTTTATTACCCCTGAGATCTCTCCTAACCCACACACACTTCTGAAGGGCAGATGGCCTTCAGCCTTCATCCTAGACCTTCAGAATATATTCTGGTCTCTTATCAGATGATAAACCCACCTTCCTTTTTGCTACTGTGGGCTTATTCCTTTCTGTACTTTTTTTTTTTAATTTTTTTTCAACGTTTATTTATTTTTGGGACAGAGAGAGACAGAGCATGAACGGGGGAGGGCCAGAGAGAGAGGGAGACACAGAATTGGAAACAGGCTCCAGGCTCTGAGCCATCAGCCCAGAGCCCGACGCGGGGCTCGAACTCACGGACCGCGAGATCGTGACCTGAGCTGAAGTCGGACGTTTAACCGACTGCGCCACCCAGGCACCCCCCTTTCTGTACTTTTAATGCAATCTGGGGATGGTGCTGTCAGGAACTAAAAACTATATTGTCTCATTTGTTTCTCATAGTAACCCAATAAAGTGCTTACTATTAATTTTTCTTTGCATCTGGAGTAACTGAGCTGTGGTGGAGCTGGGACTCAAACCCAAGCCTCTACTACCAAAGCATGTGCTGTTTTTACTGTCTGTTGGGAAGACATGTCAAACACATTGGTTCAAGACATCATCTGAAACAGTTACTTCATTTTTAAAAAGACTAAAAATTTTGGGGTGCCTGGGTGGCTCAGCTGGTTAAGTGTCCCACTTCCGCTCAGGTCATGGTCTCGCAGTTCAAGCCCCACATCGGGCTCTGTGCTGACAGCTCAGAGCCTGGAGCCTGCTTTGGATTCTGTGTCTCCCTCTCTCTGTGCCCCTTCCCTGCTCGGGCTCTGTCTCTCTCTCTCTCTCTCTTTTTCTCAAAAATAAACATTAAAAATATTTTTAATTAAAAAAAAAAGACTAAGAATTTTTAACTACTAAGAAAGCTTGTCAGGATTGGCCAGGAACACAAAAAGGTATTTATCGGCCTCTGCCTAGGGCTTTTCTTATTCATTGGACCATCTTGAGCAATGATTATCAAATTAAAATTATATATATGTATATGTATATGTGTGTGTGTATGTTGTGTGTATATACACATATATATACACACACATATATATACACACACACATATATATATAGTTATCTTTTAAATGAAATTTTATGCAGAAATCCTCAAAATGTGATGCTGCCCTAGTTGAAGTTAGTGAGGATGTTCAGAGTTCACTCCTCAGCTATCCCTGGTGGCTCCTAAGACGTTTCTCCATTGAGCAAAGTTTTGAAAACCTTTGATCTAAGGCTGCAAACCATTTGACCAATGAGGGTGAAAATGCTTTTAATGAGTTTAGGAATAGTTTGATACCAAAATAAGATTAGATATAAATTATTCTCAAAATTACTTGGATAGGTAAAATTTTTATTCTTGTTCTGCACTTTGTAGTTGCATAGCAGTAGCATTGAAGTTGTACTGAGATCCTCCATAGTACTCTTTTCTAAATGAGGAAATAAGCAAAAATCACGTGCTGACCTACAAGTAATTCACTTAGTTCGACAAACACATATTGTAAGAGTGTACAGTGAAAGGTCACCTGTACATGCTATCCCATCTAGCTGGCCACTATTAACCCTCTTGGCAATAGAGTACCCTAGAGATTACTACTATCATTAGTTTCTTACGTACTAATGCAAATTTGAATATATAATATCCCTCTTTCCTTTTACACAATGAATAACTTGGCTCTATTTAATAGAAATTGAACAAAAGGAATATTTTGAGTTTTATGCAAAATCAGTAAAACACTCAGTTTTACACATATGTAACATTTGCATTTCTTTTAACAGGAAAAAATTAAAGAGTACATCCAAATATATTTATCAAACCTTATTTTTGAATGGAGAAAATAGTGACATTAAGATATGTGCTCTAGGAGAAGAGTGGAACTTACACAAAATATATTTATGTCAAGTAAGTATTTTATTTTTCTATTTGAGTAAGCAAGGTAGTCACTTAAAAATAGCTCAAACTCTTTCAAGTCCTGTTCTTTCTTATTGCATTTCATAGTAATTGTTTTGCATGAATAGTGGTTGTCTAAATCCTGTCATCTTACAGAGTCTTGTTTTATCAAAATATGGCACACTCTGTTAGTGGAAACTTAGTTTAGTCTAGAAAACAGATTTTGAATTTTCATTGTCATACCAGCCTAGCAAATACCTTTTTGTCATTACTTCAATAAGGTTCTTATTTTAGTGCCCTCTGCTGACAAGAGGGAAAGGGGGGGGGGGGGAATGCCTAAAATTAAGATTGTTGAATTTGTTTATTTTGTATGTAGTTATTTAAATTGAATAAATTTAGCTGAAATGTTCCTTTGTAGTTACGGTTGAATGGAAAATGCAGTTAACTTAAAGACAAGACCCAACAAATATAGACCAACTTATTTAGCTGATATACCTATTTGGTTTGTGTGCTGAAAATATTACTATCTGCCATCCTATTGTAAAGATTCAAAACTCTCAAAAGGAAAAAAAAATGTTGCTCTAATGGCTCAAATATTTTACTCATTCTTTCATCAAATCTATCTATTCTTTCTTCAAATCATTGTTCTAGGCATTGGGAATAGAACAGGGAACAATTCAGTTTTTATCCTATGGAGTTTATATTTTCTGTCTTCTTCACTATTTGACAATAATTACTGGTAAGACAGTATAGTATAAGATTTTCCAGTAGAAGTATTTTAAGGGAACTTTTTCTATAACATTTTAATCATAATCATTATCATAATAGTCAAGTTTAATTTGGCCAGAGGTATATAGCCCAGGGAATATATCAGAATATTGCTCTCAACTTGACAATAGGGTCCTTTCTGTTTTTAATCTCAGAGAGCACTTTTGTGAATTTAAGGATGAGAATGCCTCTGTGTAGGCTTTCACTCTCAAGAGAAACTGTACTGATTATAGGACAAACTACATGCTACAGTCTAATAAGCCCCCTGAGGACAGAAACAGTGTCTGTTTTGTTAACTGCTATATTCACAGTGCCTTATACATACTAAGTATTCAGTAAAATTGTTAATATTTGATCTATTCCAAAGTAATTCTAGTTATGAGAGGTGCTATCTAGAAGGTAACTAAAGACTTCATCCATTCTGGTACCTTTCCAAGAATCAGGTTCATTCTGGAATTTTCTGATTAGATAAAACTAGACTTTAGATTTATCCTGATATCTGGGGATCATCCCATTAATGCTGACTTCGGACTGGCTTGGACCCTTTACAGCCCGTAATACAGTAAGGATTCAACAGTATGAAGGTTCTTAGCCTTCTGTCTTCCCCAGTACATGATTGTGTATTCACCTTGTGTGTTGTCATATGTTCATGAGAGACTTAAATATATATTTTCTAAGCTTGAATTTAGAATGCCATTGAGAAGGAAAACATACCTGTAATAGACTCAGAAATTGTTTTAACTAAGTAAAAAGCTAATGGGAGGCTCAAATAGTAATACAGGAATTCAGATAGTAATATGAGAATTTGGTTTTGTTTTCATTAAACTAATACTAAACTGAAAGTATTTTGACATACTTAAAAGTGTCCTTATCTTAATTTCATTTTTCCTGTAGACATATTTAGCAATTCTTTTTCTCCCAAAATAATATGGGTTCATTTTGATAGAACAGTTGTTTGGAATTAGAAATGGGAAAATAATTCAGAAGACCCAGAAAGTACTGGATAATCATTTTGTTTTGTTTTGTTTTGTTTTTTCAAGTCTGGCTACTTTTCTAGTATGTTCAGTGGTTCTTGGAAAGAATCCAGCATGAACATAATTGAACTGGAGATTCCTGACCAGAATATTGATATAGAAGGTAACCACCACTATAATTACTACTATGCAAAAATTATAACATATCCTTTTTATTCTTTTGGTAGAAAATAAATATTTTCTTCTAACTTTGCAGGCTAGATAAAAGCTCCACTTAACACCCCAGCGTGACAGCTTTGTACTGATTTGCTCCATAGTTCTATCAATTCTATTCTTTTTTTTTTTTTCTTTTTAACGTTTATTTATTTTTGAGAGAAAGACAGAGCACAGGCAGGGGAGGGGCAGAGAGACAGGGAGACACAGAATCTGAAGCAGGCTCCAGGCTCTGAGCTCTGAGCTGTCAGCACAGAGCTCAATGCGGGGCTTGAACCCACGACCCATGAGATCATGACCTGAGCTGAAGTTGGACGTTTAACTGACTGAGCCACCCAGGCGCCCCTTATCAATTTTGCTCTACCTATCCTTAATCTACTTAGTCATATGGGCCTTATCAGTCTGTTTATTTATTGTTGTAAATATATCCGCCTGGGGTATTGAGGATGTAGGGTGAAGGAAGGAAGAGTGTGACTGTTTTTTAAAATTACATAGTTAAATGTAATGGTTTAAAAAAAGAAAAAGAAAAGTGGGTAAATAGTGTTTATTGATTATTCCCCATGTATGAAGACTTTCTCTGGGAACAATAGGGTATGAATCACGTAATCAATGTTGTTTTAGAGCTATGAGTTCTTAGATGAGGAAGCTGAGGCCCAGAGGATTTAAGGGGCTTACATTCATCAGTCAGCCTGTACTCCTAATTTCTGTTCCAGTGCTCATTTTCTGTTTCCCTGTTTGATAACCCAAGTGGAAATAACCAGTACTCACCACATAGGCAAAGAGAAAAGTTAAGAATATTTAAAAACACAAGTGTGGCAGTGGAGAGAAGGAAGGGCAGGCTTAGATAGCTGGGGTGACTGGGGGAGCATGTGGCGTGGATAGGAGCCAAGAGCTATTCCCCACTCCCCAGCAGTGAAGCACTGGAAGCACCAGGGTTAAGATATCATGGGGTCTGTGTACTTACTGATTAGTCTACGCAGAGGTATCTTTATAAAACTTTTTCCAAGAGTGTCTTAACTCTAACCACCAACTAGTATCAAGATTAGATGTAGAAGAATCCAGCTCTTTTATTTAGCTAGAATAAATGGAAATTTATAACATTGTTATTAAACTAGCTCCATTAATCAGTAACCATTACTAACATTTTAATTAGCGTATTTCCCTTCTCCTGTTATGTACATCCTAAATTCAGATGCATGCCTGAATTTAGGCATACATCTGAAGAGTGGGAAGATGGTCATTGTTATTTTTGTAATAATTTATAGATAACATTGTATTTCATTCCATGCCTGTACTTTTGCTTTCAGCACTGCAGGTTGCATTTGGGTCACTGTATCGAGATGATGTCTTAATTAAGCCCAGTCGAGTTATTGCCATTTTAGCAGCAGCTTGTATGTTGCAGTTGGTGAGTATGTACCTTATTCAAAGAAAGGATCACAGTTGGACCTTTGGTTCAAAGTATCTATTGCAAAAACAAGAAAAAGCTTAGCTCTTTACAGCTTTTAAAATAAAAATGAAATATGTAAACATGTCACTTGTGATAAGTCATTTAAAAAGCTTAACCAAAAAAATACTAATAAAATAAAATTTATTTTTTTTCATTTTTTATTTTTTTAAATATATGAAATTCATTGTCAAATTGGTTTCCATACAACACCCAGTGCTCATCCCAAAAGATGCCCTCTTCAATACCCATTACCCACCCTCCCCTCCCTCCCACCCCCCCATCAGCCCTCAATAAAATAAAATTTAAAAGCAATTTATTATAGCTGAGGGGATCATCATGTCTGTGTAGCATGAATGCAAGGTATTTGGATGTAGATACTGTAGAATTACTATAGTGTGGTAAGAATTTTTTTGTCTAGGTCCATTTACAGATTTCAGTTCATTAATGGTTTATCTTGACTGTTAATAAGCAGATTGCTTTGATTACTAATTCATTTAGTTCATGGGTTTGAAAAACATTGAGTGCTTACTTTGTCAACTTTTTCTTAATTATGAAATAGTTGTGGTAAACCACATGAATATATATAATCTGTTGGTAGATTGACAGATTTGTTCATTCAACAGAAGTATATTGAGCAACATGTTAAACTTGCAATAGAGATCCAAAGGTAAACGAAGATATAGTCTGCTTCAAGGAACTCATAATATAATGTGTGTGGAATGGGGGAAGGGAGGGTTGATACACAGACCCAGAGATAAAGTAAGAACTGACCAGTGTACCATGAGTATGATAATAAACATCCCGTAGGATTTAGCAGATGAACAAAGGAGGGAGTGGTCAGTTCAACCTGGTGGTGCAAAGAAGGAAGTTGAGTCTTGAAAACTGGAAATGTATTTATGTTGCAAAGAAAGAAGGAAGCTTTTTATATGAGCAAATTAAGACCTGGAGATGTGTGACATGGAGGCCTAGAGAATCTGAGTGGAACATGACGCTAGCACAGAAAAGAAAAAGGGTTGGAGAGAAGGAGGCAGAGTCCAGATCATGAAAATCCCTCTGTACCTTTTAAGAAGTTTAGATTCAAATGTAGGTACTTTTGAAAGATTTTAATCAGAAGAAAGACAGTTATGTTTTAGAAAGAATACTTTGGAAATAATGTAAAGGATGTATTGAAGGAAAGAGGAGTACATTAGAGACAAAAGCTTACTGCAGTAGTCCCAAATCAGAGTCTGAAGTAGGGCAGTAGCAGTAAGAATGGAGAGGAGAAACTGGATCACAGAAAGATTAAGCAGGGATAATCCACTGGACAGATAAGATGTTAAGAGGAAGGTAGAGGGGGCAGGAGATGGGTAGTCTCCAGTGACTTCCAGGTAAGTTTAAAATCCTAATGGAGTCAGTGTTTTATTTTGATCTTTAAAAAATGTTAATAAAGTTTCTTTTTATGTGACATTTGTATACTGATTTATTTGAAGTATTAGTTAATAGCTTGCTCAGTATACATGGCTGAGATCATTTGGTTTTTTTAAATGTTGTGATCCTTTCAATACTTACTTCCAACAAGTACACTTTGTTTTCTAACTTTAGTCCTTTTGGTTTTGTCCTAAATCCCATTTTCTGCATTACCTTTATGACTTAACTAACTAATTTAATAATATACTTGCATGATGAATATATTTCAGAAATTTAAGTAAAAAGTGACATTCTTCCCATATATTGAATAAAGTTCATTTGAAATCTTACATATAAACATTTTAGATTAATATTGCAGTGTAAGTTTAAAATAATGTGTTTTAGGTGCACCTCTTAGAAATTGATGAGTGTTTTATACTTTAATAAACACTTTATGATGATTCATACTGTTTACTTGCCTAGCTCCATCACATAGTCAACTGAGTATGTTAAGAGATCTTAATTTAATGTTTTATTTATTTTTGAGACAGAGAGACAGAGCATGAACGGGGGAGGGGCAGAGAGAGAGGGAGACACAGAATGGAAGCAGGCTCCAGGCTCTGTGAGCCATCAGCCCAGAGCCCAACGCGGGGCTCGAACTCACGGACCTCGAGATCGTGACCTGAGCTGAAGTCGGACGCTCAACCGACTGAGCCACCCAGGCGCCCCAAGAGATCTTAATTTAAAAAGAACAGGCAAAACAGAATGCCGCTTAAATTTGCAAAGGTCCCAGAGTGTGGAAGAATAGAAAAGAAAGAGAAAAGCAATATTCATCTCTACATTACTACCTTACTGCTTTTACCCCTTGCCCCCTTCCATTTTTAATTCCAAGTATTCAGTTGAATACTTGCTGGATTTTTTTTTTTTTTCAGTATTTTTACTGGACTTAAAAATTTAGGCTTGCTGCACTTAATGAGTTTTCTTTCTTTCCTTCTTTCTTCCTTTTTTTTTTTTTTTTACTTTTTAATGTAAAAGCACATATTCAGAACTAATTTTTCCCATGTGAGATGGGCCTTTCCAGTGCTTATTTATATTTACAGGATGGTTTAATACAGCAATGTGGTGAGACAATGAAGGAAACAATTAATGTGAAAACTGTATGTGGCTATTACACATCAGCAGGGACCTATGGATTAGATTCTGTAAAGAAAAAGTGAGTTACCTTTTTTATTTTTCCTCCCATCCCACTTTTTGGAATTTGGCTGCTTTGGTTTCTTAAGAGAATGTATAGCTATAAGAAAGAAAGGGGGGAAAAAAAGATAGGGGACTAGAATTTTGTTCTAAAAAGTCCCTTTTTACATTTGGATGAATTAGTAAATTCCTTGAAGGTGTTGTCTTTATAAGTGACCATGAGTGGGTTATACATGTTTATATGTGGCTTATAAAAACTATGGCCATTCTTTACAGGGAATTTTCTATTAATTTTTTTTAAGTAGTAGGCATCATAGACATTGTATCAGTACAGTTACTGGCAATGTTTTTAACTCTTGAGAATTGCAGGACCTGTTTTCAAATTATAAAGAAGGTAATAGAAGTTTGTAAGCCCCTTCCTAAATGATTTAACATGAACTTGAAATGAGGTTTTCTTAATTAGAAATGCTCTTATTAATATAAAAGAAATATTTCCTTAATAACTGCTGACAAAAATAATACTAAATTTTCAGTTGTTAAATTTAAAACTTTGAGCATGTTCTAGCAAGACTAATATTCTGTTTTTATTTTAACTGTAAGTCCTACTAAGTAAGTCATAAATGCATATTTATGTATCATGTGATAAATAATTCCATGTTTTTAATTTCAGGTGCCTTGAATGGCTCCTGAACAATTTGATGACTCACCAGAATGTTGAACTTTTTAAGGAACTCAGGTATTTTAATTTTAAATAACTTTGCAATTAATTATCCTAAAGTAATATTTATTTGTTAAAGTGTTTATTTGTTTCATACAAAAACATATTCCTTATGAAAAAGTCAACAATTTAATGAAAGGTATCTTGACTGTATCTATGAACTAAAGAAATGCTTCAAAATTTCTTTGTCATAAATAACGTATATTATGTCTAGTATTTGAGCTAATTTCTATAGAAAAATTCACTGCTACTATAAAACCATAGAAGAAATCTCAAGTGTTGCTTCATTTTTGCTGGGCTCTTAGAGAATGTACAAGTTTTATTTTAAAAATTATCTTTACCATTCATTGTAAAAGTAAGTTTGAGGAAGTTGTTTTAAACTTTTTGCGAAGCCTAATGAAATTAAATTCATAATCAGGTTGGCCTTTTGAATTACCTTTGCTTGTCTTTCCTTCCTTCCTTCCTTCCTTCCTTCCTTCCTTCCTTCCTTCCTTCCTTCCATAAACACTTCCTGAATGTCCACTGTATATAACAGTACTCTGTCAGGGGCTGTGAAGGATGCAGAGGTGATTATGTCATGGTCTCTGCCCTTAAAGGGATCATTCCTGTGATGTCAATTTTACTAATTTTTTATTTATTTATTTTTTGTCAGGCGTGGGTGGGGAAAAAGATAAACATTTTTATGTTTAAATACAGTATGGAATATAGAGAATTCTGGAATATAGAGAATTCAAGTTTCTTTGAACCTTAAAGATGAAATACAAGAAGTAGTAGAAATGTTATTTTTATGGCTAGACCATCTCCTGGATTCTTGGATCCATTCCTTTCCTCTGCCTTTAAGAGGTCCTTTGGCAGAAAAGTTTGAGAAGCATTATTCTACACAGAAAAAAAAAAAATCATTTCCTAGTGCTATCAAGGTATAAATGAAGTTCTACATTATATTTGGTTTGGAAATCATTAGAAATCATTTTTCTCTTTTATAATTTCTCATTGAGCTTTTTCAAAAAGAAGATAAATTATAGTGGTCTTCCTAAAATCCTAGATGTTCTTCTGGCTTTTTATGGCTTAAAGGAAGGGGTGAAAAAGCTACTGGTGATATCATTTCCACTCAATCTAAGTTTAAACTAATATATACTTCTTGATCTTACTGTCTTTAATAGTAATAAAAACATAATTTATGATTAAGCAGTTCTCTTAAGCCTCAATGTTAAAGGTTATTTTGAAGATATAGATGATTCACTGAAATTTGACATTTTTTTTTTTTAACCAATGAATGAGTAGGAAAGGCAAAAGAGGAACACTGCCACTTTATCAGAGCATACTAAAAGTTACCTTCTTCAGGGCCACCTGGGTGGCTCAGTCGTTTAAGCATCTGACTCTTGATTTCAGTTCAGGCCATCATCTCACAGTTTGTAAGATCGAGCCCTGTGTGGGCTCTGTGCTGACAGTGGAACCTGTTTGGGATTCTCTCTCCCTCTCTCTCTCTTGCCCCTCCCCCACTCATGCTCACTCTTTATCAAAATAAATAAATATTTATAAATAGATAAAAGTTATCTTATTGAGTCCTTGTTTTAACTTTGATTACTAGCAGATCAGTGCTCTTTGTTTTCCTATGAATTCAAAGAAAGACCTTTCATAGTATACTATCTGAATTAAAAGTGTTCAGATAGGTTATTTCTAAGATTCTTTGTCTTGAGCAAAAAGACTGAGGTAATTTTAAATTCCACATTTGTTTTTCATAAGAAAGACTTAGATTTTTTAATTCTACCAGGGTGGTTTAGCCTGTGCATGAGGAAAACTCACTACTTCTATTTTATCTTTTCTAGTATAAATGTCATGAAACAGCTCATTGGTTCATCTAACTTATTTGTGATGCAAGTGGAGATGGATGTTTACACAGCTCTTAAAAAGGTATTGGCATAATATGTATGTAAGGGTATCACCTCAGCATTTCTTATAATAGTGAAAAGCTGGAAGCAGCTAGTGTCCATTGATAAAGGAATAGTGTAAAAGTAAGAAAAGTAAAAGGAAATAGGCCAAAATATTAAAAAGTCTTTGTTTAGAGATTTGCTATCCTGAGTGATTTTAATTGCATTCTTTATACTTGTCAACTTTAAAAGTAGAGCCAGTTATTTTACCAACAAAATGGATTTATTTGTGAATAGCAGAGGAATTGTAATTTGGGACATGTAAGCTATGGCAAACCATAAGCAAGTCCAGATCTCAAAGGAGAGGAACATTACTTTGTAGAGAAAAGGAGGAAGTCGGGAGGGGCTGCTTTGAATGAAAGTTGGTTGGAGGAAAGTGAGTTCCTTGTTGTCTGAGTTGTGGTATTTTCTTGTTGGCTGATCTTACAGCTAAACTGGGAAAAATTCTTTCTCTTGCTAGACTAGTAAAGTAGGCCTCTTCCGGTTGGGAATGTAAGATACCTCTCTTCCTGTTGGGGTCTACACTTGAGAACAAGTGGTGGGCCATGAGAGCTCCCATCCTGTTCCTTTATTTGGTTTCACATACTTTTCTATCCTAGGAATGTGGTTGTTTTTTTTTTCCCAGATTCTTTTCAACAACAAACATGTTATTATTATTTACATGCAAATGTTAAATATTTTATATGGTTTTCAGAAATGTTTTCAAAGTTGAGCTTTAGTTGAATTAATGACTTTATGAGGAAATTTTCACACTTTTTCTAGAAAATGTTAACATTCTAGGACACCTGGGTAGTTCAGTCGGTTAAGCATCCGACTCTTGATTTCTGCTCAGGTCATGATCTCATGGTTCATGGGTTCCAGCCCTGCATCAGGCTCTGTGCGGACAGTGCGGGGCCTGCTTGGAATCCTCTCTCACCCTCGCTCCCTGCCCCTCTCCTGCTTCACGCTGTCTCTCTCTCTCTCAAAATAAATAAATAAACTTAAAGGAAAAAAATGTCGACATTCCTTGAAGACCTTATTTGCACTTCAGGTATATGTTTCACTTCATACTTTTGAAAAGTTTTAACATTTTTAATGTAGTTTTATTTTCACAACTCTGAAGAGACAAATTGGCTATCATTCTTGTTCTATAGATGATAAGACTTAGAATTCTTATAGCTTTTAAGTGGCAGACTTGAGGCAGAACCCACGTCTTGTGAGTCCTACTCTTACTGCTTTTCCCACTTAATAATTTTGCCTTTAACCCTTTGTCCCCAGCAGCAAAGTCTGCATTTAACACAGCTTTGAAATCTGGGAATGGGACACTGTCTAAGTTGTATCATGGCGATTGTTTGGTTTTGCGGTAGGAATAAGATTCTGTTACTGTTTTGTTTTGTTTTGTTTTTTCAAGGAAGTGTAGTAACTAAGTTACGCAATCATTAAAGAAAGAGTAGACAGCCCATATCTATCTCTGAGCCACTGGTAGGATTCATTGTTTCCTGTTGTAATTGCTTTTATGCCAGTAATGATAAGTGCTTACTATGTGCCAGGCACTATTCAAAACATGTTACACTTGTTTTGTGTAACAAATTCTTTCAGTGCCCTATGAAGTTTCATGCTCATTTTACAAATGAAGAAATTAAGACCCAGAGAAATTGGGTAATTGGCCCAGCTGTTGATTGGCAGGTCCAGGATTTAAAAGTCCATGCTCCTAACTACTCTGCATACTGTCTCAAGAGTGAGAAGACAATAATGAGACAATATGAAACTTTTTTTCCCTTGTTTAGTTTATTTTTATAATCTTATACAATATTTAGCAAAATTTAGTTAATTAGTAGAATAAATTAGTGTAAAATTACTAATGTAATATGTATATTAAACCTTTTGATTGTATGAGTGTACTGTTTGATGCCTTAAATACTTTTCAGGAATTAGTTTGTTCCTTCTCACACACTTTTAGTTCAATCATTAATCATTGGACCATGATTAATGCCATGATGAATTTAAAGCTTGTAAGTGTATCATATGATAGTTCTACTTCTGTCAGTTGCATGTACTGGAAATTAAACTTTTTAGATATTATTTTTTAAGGTGGAAGCAGTTTGAATAAAAAATCATAACCTGGTGAAATCTTGTAATTTTTTCTTAAATTTACTTTTTCAACCTAGTGGATGTTCCTTCAACTTGTGCCTTCATGGAATGGATCTTTAAAACAGCTTTTGACTGAAACAGATGTCTGGTTTTCTAAGAGGAGAAAAGGTATGCCTGAAAACTTTATTTAGAACTTGTTTTAGGGGCCTTTTTAAATTGAAATTTATTAAAATCATGTCCTAACTTATTTGTAGACCTAGAGAATTTTAGGTCTGGAGAGGACTTTAAGCAGTTATCTAATTCAGCCCCTAATTTACACTGAGAAAATTAAAGCTGGATAAGAAAAATGCTTTGCCAAATATTAACTGAATTATTACTCCTTGAACTACCACCATAGTTTGATCCCCCAAACTATTATTTTTCCCATTTTATCACCAACATGTCTTGTGATTAGTTTACAGTAGCAGTTCTCAACTTTTTTCTCCTATCCTAAATAGCAACAGGACTGAGTATGCTCCCATGCATATACCTTGTTTAATAGAAAACAGGCTAGAGCTTATGCACAAGTTCCTGTTTGATAGTAGTAACTCTAGACCTTTCCTTTGCACTCATGAAAGCACATTGGAATGCAACTGAGAGTAACTATTTTTCTAGAAATATCCTTAAATTCTCCCTAAAAGAAAAAAATTCATGTACTTCATAAATGTGAATTCCTTTAATAATAAACACTACCCATGTGTTGCAAATCAGTGGCTGCAGTGTCTTTGTATATTCTAGTTTGAGGAGGGTGAATGTGTTAACTAATGGTGTTCATCTCATGTAGCTAAAGTATAAATTAGATGAATCCCAAGAGACAAATCCATGTCCTGTGTATCTTATGAAGACCCTTCAGGTTGGCATTTGAGCTCTGGAGTTCCCAGTGGAGTGCTCAGTCCCTAGGAGAGGGGATTCTGGAGAGATACCATAACCCAAACTACTATTCTCCAGCCTTCTTTCCCACCTGGCTGCACTGTAAGCTCCAAACCCCAGAAATAAGGTGCACAACTGAAGTCTCAGTCCAAGGGTCACTTGGGACCAAAGTTAATTTCCTGGAGCTACTTCCTAAATCTCCCTACGTTTTTATCCATACACCTCAAGTTTATATAATCTTTGAAAACTAGCTTATTTATTTTCTAATAGATGTGTGTGTGTGTATTAAAAACATTTAAGGATAAAATAAATAGATTTGAAAAGAATGCCTATTTAAATTGTTTTTTGTAGATTTTGAAGGTATGGCCTTCCTGGAAACTGAGCAGGGAAAACCATTTCTGTCAGTATTCAGGCATTTAAGGTTACAGTATATTATCAGTGATTTGGCCTCTGCAAGAATTATTGAACAAGATTCTCTAGTACCTTCAGGTAAGAGAACATGATGGAATTATGATTTTAAGTGACATCTTTCTGATTGTAATCGTACTCTACGTCATTGAAAAGAATAATAAATAGAAATTATCAGGGTGCCTGGGTGGTTCAGTAGGTTAAGTGTCCAACTCTCAATTTTGGTTCAGGTCATGGTCTCACGGTTCCTGAGTTCTAGCCCCTCATTGGGCTCCATGCTGGCAGGGCAGAGCCTGCTTGGGATTCTCTCTCTCTTCCTCTTTCTCTGCCCCTTTCCCCACTCCTGCTGTCTCTCTCTCTCTCTCTCATCTCTCTCTCTCAAAATAAATAAACTTAAAAAAAATAACAATATAATGATGAACCTGTTTTATTTACTTTCATCCCATATTTCTCAAACTCACTTTAGCAGGGATTCTTTTTTCTCAACATTGCATTTGAACCGTGTTCTGTGGACTTCCTTTTGGGCTGCTGGATGAACTACCAGTGACTAGAAAGATTTCCAGTTCAGCTTTTTACTCATTTAGATTAAGGCAAGAAAAGGGAGACAAAACTACGTACCCATTTTTTTAACTTGTTGAAGTGCTTTTAGTTCTAAAGGAGATTATTCAAAGGTTGTGAGAATCTTAAATTTTAAAATTAAATTAAAAAAATTTTGTAATGTTTATTTTTGAGACACACACACACACACACACACACACACACACACACACAGTGCGGGCCAGGGGGAGGGGCAGAGAGAGAGGGAGACACAGAATCTGAAGCAGGCTCCAGGCTCTGAGCTGTCAGCACAGAGCCCAACGTGGGGCTTGAACTCATGAACCATGAGATCATAACCTAAGCCAAAGTTGGATGCTTAACCGACTGAGCAGCCACCCCTAAAATTAAATTTTAAGACATTTTCATGGGCTATATCTTACATGATATTTGAGAATATATATGTATAACCCTTTCATTCCAATTTTATAAATGGATCATGAAAAACATATTGTTTCTCTAGATCAATGCATTTTAAACTATAGGCATAACCATTAGTGAGTTGAGAAATCTATTTTAATGAGAAAGGATCAGCTCTTCTTTTTTTTATAAAATACATTAGAAAAGAATTTAAAAATCAGAATGTATTCCAGCAAGATACAGAGTATGCATATGTGTATACTGACTCACATAAACTTTACTTCTAGTCTTTACCTACTGAAGACAAATGATCTGTAGCCTAGATATTTAGCAGTTTTCTGCATAATAGCAAGGATATTTTGAGAGAAACATTCAAAGTGTGTTTTCTAGAAAAGTTTAAAGAGAGATACTAATAATTCAGTGCAAATCGTCTGGATACCTTTTTTGAGTAGAGATTTAGGAAGTGAAAATCCAGATTTTAGTCACACTAGGGTTTGCCTTCTTCCTTCATGTAGAGATTGAGAAATCATTTAACTTAAAAAAGTAGAAAAACTGTTCATTTGGTTGGGATTAAATAAGAACAGAAAACCAAATATGGTACTAAGCCAATTCTACCTATATTTTTAACAATTTTTTTTAAGTTTTTTTTGTTGTTTATTTATTTCTTTTGAGAGAGGCAGAGAAAGAGAGAATCCCAAGCAGGCTCCACATTCAGCATGGAGCCTGATGCGGAGCTTAAACCCACGAGCTGTGATATCATGACCTGAGCTGCCATCAGGAGTCAGGGGCTTAACTGACTGAGTCACCCAGGCGCCCCTTTAGTAAATTTTTTAAAATAAGATTTCAGTTTACCAAGACTTACGGAAAAAAATTGTATGCTCGTTAAAGGAAAAATATAACTTTTATTCCATTTATAATAACTTAAAATGTCTTTTTAATGAGTTACCTAAATCTGATATGCCAAAATTACTTTTGACTATGCATGATTGATCTGATAATTCAGAGATGGTTTATCTCCCATTAATTAGCAATTATTTTTAGGTAATTTAATAAAGATACAATTTAATAGCTTTCTTCTATTAAAAGTTATATAAAAACAAAATACTACTTTAGATATGTTTCTCATAAAAATTAATATGAGCTATGAAAAAGAAACTATTAAATGCAAGAATCTACTTTCTTTAATCTACTTTAAATCTACTAAAGATTTAAATTCTAATTTAAATGCATGTAATCTAAGCAAAGTCCATCTTAAAGCAAAGCAAAATAATATTTACCACTCTAAAAATCATTAAGCCATATTGTTATAGCATATTTGTAGAATATAAACTACCAGCTTTATTGCTTTCTATTTTAAACTTGACTTTAGAAGTGGTAACAATTTTATCAACTTCTTAAAATTTTTAAATGCTTTATGTTCTTCCACATTTACCATTCTTCTTTTATCTTTGTTTATTTTTGTATCTTAGAATGGCTATCTTCTGTGTACAAACAGCAGTGGCTTGCTATGCTTCGGGCAGAACAAGACAGTGAGGTGGGGTAAGTATATTAGATGATATCATTGTTCATTAAAAAAAAAAAAACTTCTATGAATTTTTAAATGCATTTATTGTATTGAAAAATCAAGAGGTGTTAAAGTAGAGAAAAGATTATTAATCAACTTTTATTCTTACATCTCTATAACATTATCCATATTATTAATATCTTTCTGATCAATTAATGGAATGTTTGAATAGTCATTTGCTATATTTGTAAAAATTGAATAATTCATATACTTTGTTTCACCTAGTGTTATGATTTTCTTTCAACATACTTAAATATTGCTTAGAATAATGCTTTCACAAAGCATGATTTTCATATTTGTATAATAGGTAAAGCTAATTTCCTTATTTTGTGGTAGTGGGAAATTCTGATTAATTTTTATTAACTACTAGGTGTTTTTGAAGACCTTTGAGTCTGAAATGAATTAACATAATCCATTTACAAGGCCTCTGTAACCGTAACCCCAAAAGCATATGACACACAAAATATTTCTGTTTTCTTCATTTTAAGGGAAAGCAGATTATCTGTTCTTTGAATGTGCTTTGCAGTTCATAGAAGTACTTCCACATTTATTATTTGATCTTTATACTAGCTCTCTGGTGTAGGCTGTGTGAGGAGACAATCCATCCATGAGTGTATATGGAAGAGGCCTTAAGTTTGGCCTTTTGGGGTGCCTGAGTGGCTCATTTAGTTAAGCGACCAACTCTGAATTTTGGCTCAAGTCATTCAAGCTCCACTGCTGTGTGCTCATTGCACGGAGCCTGCTTCAGATCCTCTGTCTGCTCTCTGGCCCTCTCCCACTCGTGCTTTCTCTCTCTCTCTTTCCCAAAAATAAATAAACGTTAAAAAAAAAAAGTTTGACCTTTTTTGCTCCTGACTTCTTTTAAAACATTTTTTTTAATGTTTGTTTATTTATTTATTTATTTATTTATTTATTTATTTATTTATTTTTGAGAGAGAGATAACTAGAGCAGGGGAGGGGCAGAGAGAGGGAGAGAGAGAGAGAATCCCAAGCAGGCCCGTCACTGTCAGTGCAGAGCCCTGTGCAGGGCTCGAACCCACAAACCATGAGATCATGACCTGAGCCAAAATCAAGAGTCTGACGCTCAACCAACTGAGCCACCCAGGTGCCCCTGTTTTAGCTAATTTTTATACACCAAAAAACTTTCTAAAATATATGACCTAGTTATGTTTATATTCAAACAGTGAGTATATGAAAGTGTTACACAAACTCATGGTAATGATTATGAGGTTGTTATCCAGGACTCTTAGTTTCTATTTTATTTATAATTTCTATTCCATCTTTCTCCATATATAGTCACAGCATACTTATCCTGCACAAATAAAGTCAGATTGTTGAAATAGAAATAACAAAAAAGGAAGTTAACTATTTAATGGAATTCAGATTCAAAGCATTTTATAATGTATGAAGTATTTTCAAAATCATCCTACTTCTTTTGTATCCAGTTTTGAAATGTTGAGTGTTCTTATTTTTCAAGATTTTCCTCATCTGTATCTTTACTGAGTTCAACATAGAGTCTGACCTAAGAGACTGAGCTGAGAAAAGTGGGTTTCCTCCCCTCAGAAGTGTATGTATGCTTGTAGTAACCCAATGATTTGCTCTGTTTCACAGATACAGAGCATCTGCTCACTGCTGCAGGGCTACTAACGTGAGGAAGACAGTGTATTTTCTGGATGTTAGGTTCTAATCTAATAAAGTCTGTCTCCAGGGTTCTCCTCTTCCATACTCTTCCACATTTCTAACAGGTTATCTTTCTGAAGCAGAAATACAATTGTGTCACTTCCCTGCTTAAATATGTCCAGAGATTTGATGACAGGGACAATTGTTATTCTTTGTGTGTGATATATATTATGTTAACGTATTTTAAAAGTCCCCATCTTTAAGAAGTACATTCTGAGGGGCGCCTCGGTAGCTCAGTGGGTTAAGCCCACAGCTTCAGCTCGGGTCATGATCTTACAGTTTGTGGGTTCAAGCTTTACATAGGGCTGTGTGCTGACAGCTGAGCTTGGAGCCTGCTTCGGATTCTGTGTCTCCCTCTCTCTCTCTGCCCTTACCCGGCGTGTTCGTTCTCTCTCTCTCTCTCTCTCTCTCTCAAAAATAAACATTTGAAAAAAAAATACATTCTGAACTATTTACAGATTAAAGGATGTGATGTCTGGAGGATTAGCCTCAAAATGATCAGTCAGGAGGGATGTGGGGAGTAGTGGGCTTGGAGTAAAATTGAAACAAGAGTACTGAAGCTAGATGGTGAGAAAATGTGGCTCATTATACTATTTTATTTATCTTTTTGTTTGAAATTTTTCCTCATAAAATATAAAAATAACCCAAATATCTTTTACTTCGTTTCCTCTTATGCTCATCTTAGGCTCTGGTTCATACATTTGGTATTCTTTTATGCTCCACATTCTTTTTACCTACTATTCCTTCTACCTGGGATGCCCTTCCCCTGCATAGAATCCACTTCTGATCTCTATGCCAACAAACTCTCTTCTCTGTGAAGATCTCCCCTCTAATCCCAGACAGTAAATCTGTGCTTTCTTCATGCTCCTAACATCACAACTCTCTCCGCATTATTGTAATTATTACTTATGCCTTTAGTTCTCTACTAGACTGAACTCTTGGGTGTTGAGGATGTGTTTTATTAGTTTTTTTTTTTTTTACATTTATTTTTTATGTATTTGTTTCAGTATTTTAATTTGATGAAGTTTCTAAGCACTTAATAAATGTTGCCTATGATGAATATATTGTATTTTATCATTTGGAACTCCAAGCTAATAATAATGGCCTTTTCTTATCATAACTTGAAATACCAAGTTTCTCTTAGTTGATTAAGGGTTTTAAAGTAGGGAACCAAGTAAAGATCAATTGATAAAATTCTACAGCTGTTAATATTAAATACTGAATTTGCATGGTTATACTGCCTAAAAGATGGCTTGGATGTGAAACAGTAATGTCCAATGGTAATTAATACCAAGTCACATCTTAAATAATAGATTTTAACTTATTTTGCTTAATAGTTAGACTTTTAAGTGTTTTATTTTCTTGATGAGCACAATTTCTTATAGATTCGCCCCCCCCCCCTTTATAGATTTCCCCCCCTTCCCTGGTTTAGCTGAGCCTAATAAAAGTATTCTAGAAGTCAGGGCAATAAATGAAACATTAAAGTTTAATTTCTTTTTTTTTTATTTAGCAAAGGCAATGGACTAAATTTAATCAGTATATTCTAATTTTATACCACAAAAAGGTATTTTTATATCTGTTAGCAAGTTTTTCTCTTCTTTTAATCTTATTCTTTATTTAAACTATTGCCTATTTTTGTGAGATTTCACATCTTATGTGTATTTCTAGGCCTCAAGAAATCAATAAAGAAGAATTAGAGGGAAATAGCATGAGGTGTGGTAGAAAGCTTGCCAAAGATGGTGAGGTAAGCATGGGCTAAGACTCTTAATATTTTCATGAAAATTGTACTATTAGTGCAAAATACACTTTTCAGTAACAATCATGACATCTGCCATACCTCAGAGCTTTTTGGTACAGTTTCTATACCATGATCTCCTAGGCAAGGAGTTAGGTGCTCAGTGGTAATTGATTAGTCAGCCCTGCATGAGAATGTTGAGCTTTCTGTGTCCAGCTAAGAGGCCTAGAGAATCCCTCAGCAATCCAGAAATTACGATAAATAAGAAATTATATGGAAGCTTTTATGTAATCTTAAAAGTCCATTCTTTGTATAAGTACCCTAAATCAATGACATTCGATGAGCACTGGGTGTTGTATGTAAGCGATGAATCAATCATGGGAATCTACCCCCAAAACCAAGAGCACACTGTATACACTGTATGTTAGGCAACTTGACAATAAATTGTATTAAACAAAAATAAAAACAAACAAAAAAAGACACTCAAACCCTTTGATTGCTACCCACATTTAGACTTTTTCATTTTTTTTTCATTTTTTTTCGTTTTTTCATATTTTTCATTACCATATGTAAGTGTATATAAATGAAACAAAAGTATTATGAAACAGTATCTACTGCTGCTGTGTCCAAAGATCCTATTTTGTATTTAACTTTTTAAAAAGCTAACTGTGACTCATTAAATTGATTTTAATAGGACATGAACTACATTTTTTAAAAATCCCACTCTAATTATAATTGTCATCTTAAGAAATCATTCAGCCTGGGGCACCTGGGTGGCTCAGTCGGTTAAATGTCTGACTGAAGCTCAGGTCATGATCTCACAGTCCATGAGTTCGAGCCCCGCATTGGGCTCTGTGCTGACAGCTCAGAGCCTGGAGCCTGCTTCGGTTTCTGTGTCTCCCTCTCTTTCTGCTCTCTCATCTGCTATCTCTCTCTCTCTCAAAAAATAAACACTAAAAACATGTTTAAAAAAAGCATTCAGCCTAATTTAGGTAACCATTCAGTTATTTTTCTCCCAGATTTTCCCTCATTTTAACTTTTTTGTTTTTAGAAGTTAATTGTTTTATGTTTGCATTCATAATTGTGATGTGTGAACAGCATATGAAAGGGGAATAGGTAGGTGTCTTCTTTATTCCTTAGTCTTCCTTGTTGCCTCTTCCAGACCTTGTGCCTCCCTCATGCCTAATTGAACCACAGCTCCTTTGAAGCATGCGCTCTCTACCACACTACTCACTACTTACTATAGCCATCATGCACTGGGCTATCTGCGTTTATCCCTGTTCTTGTTGTCAGTCTTGGTGACTTTTGACCATCTTCCCCACTGTGATCTTATGCTCTACCCTACCTCAGGCACCCATTTCCTGGGAGCATATCCTCAGTTTTTGCATTACTAAATAATACACCCCCTTCAAAATCACCTTTTCAAGTATACCATTTTTAGACTCCACCTCCTTTTACCTTTCTAACACTCTCTAGTACCTGGACTCCCAGCAATTGTTGAACTCCACAGGGATGTACAACACATTGTTCTTACTCCTTTTTTCCCATTATCCTCTCACCCCATCCCTACTTTCTTTACTTACGTTTTATGTTCCATCTTAAAATTGGTCCCTAGCTAATAGTCTTAACTTCCCTTTTTACTCTGTCAAACTTAGCTGGCTAAACCCCAATTCTTGTTAAATCCTAACTTTCTTGCTTCCAGACAGATAAATACGCTTAAAGAAAAACAGCGTACCCCACAGGTTTCACTTGAATGGTTGTAACTGTAAACTTGAAACAGGTCTTTAGTGCTGCATGGTGATCTTCATTTCCCTAGTGAATTTATCTTGCCATTCTTTGAGTACCTCTTAGACCTTCTCAGAAGGGGCAGTGCTACCTGCCTTATTCTTAATCTGATGACCTTGTTTCTTTCATCACTCAGAAAATAATAGCAATAGGAAGAGAACCTATCCATCCACCTACCAAACAGTTCTGCCAGTCTACCTGCAGCTGTACCTGTGTGCTATGCTTTTCCTCCTATCAGAATGGATGAACCATCCATCCCCTCCCCTCGTTACAAACTCCATCCCTTTTCACCTATTCAGAACCTTTCAGTTTTTCTCTTCTACTGTGTCATTCTCACTTAGCATATAACATACTCTACCACCACCCATCTGGGACCACACCCTGACCCCACATTCTTTCCCCCCACCCCACCCCAGCGCTCCATATCTCTGCATCTCTTTTAAGCAAAAAACTCATTTAAAAATGTGGCCCATTGGGGTGCCTGGGTGGCGCAGTCGGTTAAGCGTCCGACTTCAGCCAGGTCACGATCTCGCGGTCCGTGAGTTCGAGCCCCGCGTCAGGCTCTGGGCTGATGGCTCGGAGCCTGGAGTCTGTTTCCGATTCTGTGTCTCCCTCTCTCTCTCTGCCCCTCCCCCGTTCATGCTCTGTCTCTCTCTGTCCCAAAAATAAATAAACGTTGAAAAAAAAAATTAAAAAAAAAAATGTGGCCCATATTTGTCTATACTTCCTGTTTTTTGATGCTCTCTTGAATTCACTCCAATTCATTTATCCCAGTAAATTCCAGTGAAACTGCCATGCTATTTGTTGTCAGTTATTTCCACATTGCCAAATAAGCAGTTTTAAAAGCTTTTTCCAAAAGCTCTGGGCAACATGACATATCTGCACTCACTCTTGGGGTTTTTCTCTTATTTGACTTTCAGGACAGTGTGTTCTGCTGGTTTTCTTCCCAATTCATTGGTTGCTCCTTCTAAGTCTTTCAAGCCTTCGCCTGCATCCTTCTCTTTCTCAACAGATGTTGGCATGACTTGAGGCTGGGTACTTGGACTTCTTCTCTGTCTGTGCTCACTCTGAAGTGATCTCATCTACTTCCTATGACTTTACACTGATGACTTCATATAGCAGCTACCCACTTGACAACTTTCTCAGAATCCTTATAGCATCTTGAGTATAATAGTCCCAAGCTGAACTCTTTGATTTTCACCCCCAAACTTTCTCCTTCCCAAGTAATTCTCTAACCCACAAATGGCCCCTCTGTTAATCCATTGAATAAGCAAGCTCCAAACTTTGGATTCTTCTCTCTTAAATACCACACCTGGTGTTCATAAAAAGTTCCTCCAGACTCTACTTTTGAAATACATTCTAAGCATGTCTACCACTACCACCCAAGTCCAAGTCCAAGTCTCTTGCCTGAACTATTGTAGTAGCCTCACAACTGCTCTCCCTGTTTTTACTCTTGCCCTTCTACGTTCTATTATCCTTACAACAGCCAAAGTCATCTTTTGTAAATGTAAGTTAGATGGTGTTACGTCCTTCCCCAAAACTTTCCATGAGCCTCTTACTGCACTCAGAAGAAATCCATGTCCTTACTGTGGACTACTAAGCCCTACGTTTTCTGGCCCCCAGCTGACTCTCTGAACTCATCCCCATCTTCTGTCTACCTAAGTGATTGCCCTAGTCACATAGCCCTTTTTGCTTTTCTTCAGATATGTCAAGCATGTTTTTATCTCCAGAGCTTTGTACTTGCGGTTCTCTTTGCCTAAGTCACTCTTTCCCCAGATAGTTACTGATCTGCTCCTTAGTTGACTCAGGGCCTTGCTCACCTAGTATCACCTTAGACTTTCTCTGACCACCTGTCTGAACCAGTAGGCTCCCCAGCTACAGGCTCCCCTTCTCTGTGTCACTCTCTCCTGACAGTCTATTCTGTTTTGTTCTCTTCCATTCCATTCCATCAATTCCTTCCACACAAACATATACACATATTAAAATACACATTTCCCAGGACAGAAACTTACTGCTATTCAGCCTAGAGCAGTACTTGGCACAGGATATGTGCTCAGTAAATATCTGTGAACTGTTGAATTAATGTTGTAATTCAGAGTGTCAACCAAATACTTGAAGCCCTAACTTTCCTTTGCTATACCATAACACATCACTTCATAGTCTCTCATTAACTATTAGGTGATAGATTAAACAAACAAACTTGTGAACCTCATGATGGTATTTAAAATAACTCAGTTGTGGGGTGCCTGGCTGGCTCAGTCGGAAGAGCATGCAACTCTTGATCTCTGGGTCATGAGTTCAAGCCCCACGTTGGGTGCAGAAATTCCTAAATAAACTTAAAAAAATAAATAACTCAGTCATGGCTCTGTTGGTTAGATATTTAAGAAATTTAGCGTGTTTTTAAAGGTAGATTTTAATGGGTTCTTATTACCTCCATTAACCTCCCAGCCCCCTAAGCTATACCTACTTAGAGTTGCAGTGAAAAGTCATATTTCTTTCTTTTTTTAATTTTTTGTTTATTTATCTTTGAGAGAGATAGCAAGCAGGGTAAGGGCAGAGAGAGAGAGAGAGAGAGAGAGAGAGAGAGAGAGAGAGAATCCCAAGCAGGCTCTGCACTGTCAGCACAGAGCCTGATGTGGGGCTCGAACTCATGAACCGTGAGATTATGACCTGAGCTGAAATCAAAAGTCAAACACTTAACCAGCTGAGCCACCCAAGCACCCCAAAAAGCTATATTTCTTATGATAGAATTACAGTGTGGAGAGAGAACGAAACAGATCATGAAGAGGTGATATTAGGAAAGTCCCTTAAAGAATGATGACCATAGAGCCTGCTTTTCTGGCTTTGAAATATTCTTTGCCTGTGTGATAAGCCTTTATATATCTTCACAGATATATTCTGTGTGGTAAGCTTTAAGGGAAAGGGACCCATGAGAGAAATATTTGGAATGAGGCAGAGAAAGAAAAGACATTTTGAACTTCTAATTTGTGACTTGCTAGTATGATGAACTGAAGTAAATCTTTCTCTTTTATATTTCTTAGTACTGCTGGCGGTGGACAGGTTTTAACTTCGGCTTTGACCTGCTTGTAACCTACACCAATCGATACATCATTTTCAAACGTAATACACTGAATCAGCCGTGTAGTGGATCTGTCAGTTTACAACCTCGAAGGAGCATAGCATTTCGGTAGGATGAAATTTCCCTGCCACACTCGTCCTCTAGGGGGGAAAAAAATGAAATAAAACCTGACAATTTACACCACAATAGTAGAGTTTTGGTAATACAATATATATGAATGTGCAAGGAAATAATAAAGCTCCATTCCTGTGAGGTGTTAGTAATAATCAAAATCGAAAAGTCTGGATCGAGTATGTCAGAAAGAATAGGCTGGAATATGAATGATATGGGATTGATAACTAGACTTAAAGCTGTTACCTTGCTGCTGTTCTTGCAAATAAAAGGTCCAAACTGGAAATTCAGCACGGTATTTTTCCAGGAAAACATGTCTGGTATTGTCCTTCACCCTATGGGATTTCAAATGTCCAACTTTGCTAGTTGAGCTGGCTGTCTTTCTGGAGAGGATGCTGACAAATTCAAAAATAGCTTAATGAACAGATTTTTTAAAGTCATATATTTATGCTTACCTTAACTCAAAATGGATCAAAGACCTAAACATAAGAGATAAACTAAAACTCTTGGAAGAAAACATAGGGGGAAAGCTTGTTGACATTGAATTTGGCATTGATTTCTTCAACATGACACTGAAGCACAGGCCACAAAAGAAAAAAATAAATTGGACTTCATCAAAATTAAAAGCTCTTGTATATCAAAAGACACTGTCGCCAGAGTAAAAAGGCAACCCATGAAATGGGAGAAAATATTTGTTAACCATGTGTCTGATAAGGAGTTAATATTCAGAATATCTAGAGAACTCCTGAAACTCCACAACAAAAAAATAAACAACCCCATTCAAACATGGACAGGACTTACATAAACATTTCTCCAAAGAATATATACAGATGGCCAATGTGCATTGTTTCATCTTTGAAAGATCACTAATCAGAGAAATACAAATCAAAGCCACAATTAGATACTTCCAGACCCATTAGGATGGCTGTTACCAAAAACAAAGCAAAACAAGTGTTGATGAGGATGTGAAGAAATTGAACCTTTGTGCCTTGTTAGTGGAAACGTAAAATGGTGTATGCTTTATGGAAAATGAAATGACATTTCCTCAAAAAATTAAACAGAATTACCATATGATCCAGCAATTTCTCTTCTGGGTATTTACCCAAAAGCAGGGACTGGGACAGATCATCTTCATACATTCATCATGAACCTGGTACATTCATCTTCATAGCAGCATTATTCACAATGGCCAAAAGTTGGAAGCAACCAAAGTGCCAATCAACAGATACCTGTGTAGATACTGTCCATACCTACAATGGAATATTATTCAGCCTTGAAATGGAAGGAAATTCTTAAACATGCTACAACATGAACCTTGGTGACCTTGTGTTAAGTGAAATAAACCAGTCACAAAAGAACAAATGTTATATGATTCCACTCATGGTACCTAGAATAGACAGGTTCACAGAGCAAGTACGATGGTGGTTGTTAGGGGCTGAGGTAAGGGAAATGGGGAATTCGTGTTTACTGGGTACAGAGTTTCAGGTGGGAAGATGAAAAGGTTCTGGAGATGGATGGCAGTGATGATTGCAAAACACTGGGGATGTATTTAATGCTGAGAACTATCCACTTAAAAATGGTTAAAATGGTAAATTTTATGTATATTTACAATAAAGGATCAGTTTAGAATGTGGAAAGACTTAAAAATCTTTTATCATATAAAAGAATATGGAAGATAAAAGTAAATATTAAAGTGAGGGGGAGGGCTTGTTAAAATTAATCTGTGGTTTTAAAAATCATGTTTAAGGGCACCTGGCTGGCTCAGTTGGTGGGGCATGCAACTCTTGATCTCGAGGTTGTGGGTTTGAGCCCTACACTGGGTGTAGAGATTACTTAAAACTAAAATCCTAAAAAAATCGTATGTTTATTTTTTTATTTGTGTTGTTTTTTTTAAATCCTAGATTACGCTTAGCCTCTTTTGATAGTAGTGGAAAACTAATCTGTAGTAGAACAACTGGCTATCAAATACTTACACTTGAGAAAGATCAGGTATGTCTGATTACTTTTCTGTTGTTTGGTTATAGTATTTGTCTTTTGAATCCTCTTTTGAAAATTCTTAAAGAATTAACATTTGATTTAAAAATCAGTTTACAGTTTTTTTGAAGGTAGAGATGGAAGCACCATGTTCACTTAAGCATAATTTACTCCCATATTATTAGAAGTGTAACTAAGACTTGTAACTAAGTGTAAAAAAGAAAACTCAGTTTGATTTGAGGGGCAGGGGAAAGCTGATAATAGAGAAATAATTGTTTACCCTGAATATCTTCCCCCAAAAGTTATGAATTTTAATTGCTTTATCCATTTGTGCATAAATGCATTTATTTATACATTAATAGCAAACACCATGAAGGTAACCCAGTGTGTCTCCATAGCTCCTGTATGTTAAGAGAACATTATCCTCTAGCGCAATAGGTTTCTAAAGTAGCATCTGTAATTCTAAGTAGCATTCCAAAATTCTCTCTGAAGCCATTTGTTCCTTTATATATCACATGCATGTAGAAGTTTCAAAATGTCATGATGAGAAAGTAAGCCATTTTCGAAAAGTTACATGAGAGCTGTTAAAATATTAAGGAAGTTTACTTCTATTAAAACTAACCACTGTGGGGCACCTGGGTGACTTAGTCAGGTGAGCATCCGACTCTTGATTTTGGCTCAGGTCATGATCCCAGGGTTGTGGGATCGAGCCATGCTTAGGGCTCTGCACTGAGCCTACTTGAGATTCATATTCTCTCTCTCTCTCTCTCTCTCTCTCTCTCTCTCTCTCCCTCTCTCTCTCTCTCCCCTCCCCCCCCCCCCGCACCTCCCCTTTCTCTGCCCCACTCCCCCACTCTTGCATGTGTGCACTCTCTCTCTCTCTCTCTCAAGTAATAAAAATTAACCACCATTCCAAGGGACATACTGTTTTAATAAAGGGTTCAGAGCCCATAGTTCACATAAATTATTAGAAGTTAGCAGTTTTCCTCACACAGAAGAGACTTATAGAACATTAGAATTTAGCATTGCAAGGAACCTTGGAGTGATCATTCTGGCCTCACATACCCTGTATGAGAACTCCTTTAACAGCATTCTTAATGGGATCCTCCACTAGTTGTTGCAATTCAGGCAACAGGGAGTTCTCTCACATAGTAGGTAATATTTGAGAAGGTAGATATATAATAAGAATGTTCAGATCTGCCTTCAGTAGGTCCCTCTGTTGGTCCCTCTGGTGCCCTCTGGAACTGCATGAACAATGGCTATCTTTACCTTCTACCTGGAACATCATAAAAAAATACTGTCATGGCTCAAAGCCAGAGACTTTTTTAAAAAGCACCAGGCCAAGATAATAGTTGTATTCCAGGTGTTCCTTGAGTTGTTTATTCAGCGAACATTTGAGTCCCTACTGCATGCTAGGTTCTGTACTAGGAGTTGGGGAAATAAAGAGGAGCTTATGTTATATAGCTTAGGATAAGTTGCATGGTGGAGATGAGCTCAGAGTAGTGTGTAAAGTTGAAGAAGTCTCTAATCCTTACTGTGGGATTGGGGGCAGGTGTGGTCGTTGGGAGAGGAAGAGAAGGGACAACAGCTCATGGAAAATTCCCTCTCCTGGAAAAGTTGAAAAGTAAATGGATACCTGAATCAAGCTTCAGATGATGAGTAAGAAGCAAGGGAGCACAAGAGTCAAAGAACTGAAAGAGATTTGTAAGAGTTCAATGGGACTAGAGCAAGGGCATGATGGGCTGTGGATGGAGTTTGGACCTTTTCCCAAGATTCTAGTGATCTGTAGAGAAAAATTGCAGTGGGGAGTTGTATATGTGTTTTTTACATAGGTTATAGATATTTGTTATAGAAAAAATAGAAAATATAAATAAGCAGAAAGGAAAATCATATGTATCCCTCTTACAGACGACACCAAAATTAGATGTGTAGAGAATCTGACAGGACAGAAACCTAGGGGTGGGCCAGAAAAGGTAACCTGGTGAGACTTTCAAGAGCTGGGATGGGGAGTCAAAGCCAAATTGCAAGAGTGAATGTATAGATAGCCTATAAAAAAGGAAAGAAGAGGTAGAAGCCAGTAGCTGATGGTTTGAATTTGAGTTGCTTTATATCCAAGTGAGGATTTCCAGTAGACAGTTAGATTTATAGATCCTGGAATTTAGACCTGTATGGTAGAATGGGGGGGAATAAGAGAACTATAGTACAGACTAGTGGTGTGAGCCTCAGAGAAGCAGGGATTGGTAAATGAAGATGGAGAAATAATGGCCTGGAAGTAGAAATGGACGTAGAAAGATGCCACCGCTGTCTGGTGCTGTGATATGTGGGCTCCTCAGCTTCCACTCTGTAGTGGAAGAAAGAAAATGGAACTTCATGGTGCTTCAATGCAAACATGGAGGTAAAGTGAGCCCTCAGGTGGAGTTAAAAGTTTAGTAAAGCTAGGATTAGATCTGTCTAGTTTGGGGACTGAGATTGGGAATTAATACAGTCTAATATTCAGAAATCTGTGTGTCCTTTTAGCTCTCAAGTGATGTCCACCTGGCACCCCTCTTTTCCCCAAGTTGGGAAAAGAACTACCCCCACCCCAGCCTTAACTATATTCAAATACTAGAATCTTCCTTGGAGTCTTTGTTTTGTTGTGGCACTGAATCTTGGTTTTTATCATCAAATATACCTATTGTCAAAGCATATGTCCTCAACAAATTTAGTAAGTGTGCCTTCACCTGGGTTATTGCTACAAACTTCGTCTATGCCAGGGTGACTCAACATCTAAAGACCAACTATGTTTGATATCATTCCTCTCTACTAACCCTGTTAGTGCCATCAGCCCAGGTGATCACCTCACTTGACTCATCTCATCCATCTTGTTCACTAACATTTTTTTTAAGAAACACTATTTTCCCTGTTTGGGGGTATATAGAGATAATGTGTGTGTGGAGGGGTCACATTTGTATTCCATACCTTCTTTATCCAGTTTATCTGCTTCTCCCCCAGCACACAAGCTGTGTCTAGTTAAACCTACATCAGTCATTTAAATGTTCCAGTATGTTAGTTGCTCTTCATCGCAGGAGCATTTTCCTCGTGAAAAAAACAAAAACTCTAGGTTTAAACGGTGTTTAATAGTATGTTCTTCAAAATGTATAAAATAAGGCAAAGCTGATATATATTACTGCAGAGAATGTATCCCAGTATTTAAAAAATGTATCCCCATTTCATTTAAAAAGTAGAAGTTCCAGGGGCGCCTGGGTGGCTCAGTTAATTAAGTTTCTGACTTTGATTTCCAGCTCAGGTCATGATGTCACAGTGTGTGGGTTCGAGCCCCACATCAGGCTCTGCACTGACATCATGGAGCTTGCTTGGGATTCTCTCTCTCCCCCCCTCTCTCTGCCCCTCCCCTGCTCATGCTTTCTCTCTCTCTCTCAAAAATGAGTAAACTTAGGGGAAAAAAAGTAGAAGTTCCAGTGCTGTTCGTTTTAGTCTGAAGACTTACTCTGTTCACCTAATGCTGTTCATACATGGTTCCAAATAGAGATCTGTAGAATCAGAGATGGCTACATCTGTGTCTGTCAAGTATAGGATCAACTCCTATCTCTGAGATTTCAAGGCATTCTCATGTGTACTGATATAACTGAACCTGGAATTGATTTTACATGATAATATATTTTATATTCCAAGAGACAAATAATATATTTACATTAGAGACAGTGGAAGATGTAGACAAGAGTAAGAACCATGCTTGTAGGTGCTAATAGTGACTTCCACCTTCTTCTCAACCATTTGCTATATCTAAGGGCCATCAGGAAATGAAGCCAAATGAGAAGTCTATATTTCTGGACTATATCTGTTCATAAGATATGTAGGTACTTGATAGAAATTTTTCAGTAACGAAAATAACTACCATTATTGAGTACTTCATACATGGCTGGCTTTGCTGAGCCCTCTATGTGCCTTTTCTCATTTAATCCTCACTATAATCATATGAGGCGGGTATTTTTACTCCTTTTACAATAAGGAAGCTGCAGTTGACAAGTCACTGACTTGCCCAAGGTCACAGCTAGTGGATTGGAGTTTTGAGATTTGAGCGGTGACTTTGAGACTTCAGATACAAGCTCTCTTAACCACCATGTGATCTCCTTCAGTTCACTCAATTCAATAGTTTGGTTTTCTGTTTTTTTGTCTTGTCATTAAAGCTACAAATTTGTTTTATAGGAACAAGTAGTGATGAACTTGGACAGCAGGCTTCTGATCTTCCCTTTATACATCTGCTGTAACTTCCTGTATATATCACCAGAAAAAAGAACTGAAAATAATCGTCATCCAGAAAATCCCGAAAACTGAGGATCTTATCAGTTGGAAACAGTAGCACTTTGAAAACTTTATCGGCCAGCTTTAATTTAATGGCCCTACTGATATTCACATCTAAGGTGACTAACAATGACAAAGGCCTTATGAACTGTACAGATGATACAGAAGACTTTTCTTATGCTCATTACATTTCTATGCATATATGAAAAACCATTTTGAAGCCAAGAAAATATCTGTCAAACCATTTCTGTGATAAAGATTTTGACTCATGCTTTTAATTTAGCATCAGTAGAAAATTGCTGTAGGTAAATTTCACATTTCTCTGCAACCCAATATAGATTTAATTTTTAGTTTAAACTTTGATCTTACCTGATGTTAATGAACCTCAGTTATCTATCTATAAACTTATTTTTATTTGGCTAAGACAATGCTGAAGGAACAACTTGGCCAGTTATAAATGCTCTTTCAGTTGGTGCATTTAAAGCTGTCCTTTAATGTTTTCATCTGCTCTTTATGATTTCTCCTCATATTCTGATAATGCCTCCAAGCTATGCTTGTTTTTAATCATTAAATACTTTTTTGTGGTTTTGGAGACTAAGCTGGGGAACTTTTTATTTAATGTGAGCATTTTCATGCTATTTTATTTTGCTTTTAATTTAGCTTTGTTAGGATTTTTAACAAAATCAGCTTCAGACTTTCAAATGAACTTGAATGGGAGAGAAAATCCATTTGAATCTGAGGATATTCCTTTGCCTTACATGGTCATTTCTTTGACATTCTATACAACTTTATTCTTAGGTCATGGATTATTTATGTACCAAATATTACACTTTAAACATTTTCATTTTCTCTGGTCTTCGGAGTTATTTATGTTCAAATTTTGGTTGGGAATCCTATTTCCTACTTAAGCTCAGGACCTTATAACCTCTGAATTGAGTGCCTTTGAGTTATACATGCTAATAGAAATTTCATGGTAAATGTAAATAAAGTCGGAGGATCTCATATAGAAGCTTATAATAAAGCATTAATGTAAAAATTGAACTTATTTTTGTCAAAAATGAGATGTATGGTTGTCATGATTTATATATGTTTGCTCCTTGTGTTTACTGCTATTTTGCAAATAGCCATGCACATCTTCTTTCCAGTCAGAGTAAGTGCTATTTGTGATTAATGTATATTTTTAGTATGTTTTAAAGAATGGGAATCATTTTTATGTATCTGTATAAATAAATACCCATTTGGAAAAAGAATAAATAAGTTCTTATATAAAATGGACAAAAACATTTAGTTGAAAACAGAATTTTTTTTTTCTTTCTAGTTAGATTTTTTTTCCAATTAGATTTAACTTTTGGAATTTGATAGTTTTCTTCCCCAGTAATATGTCCACAGGTTCATAAATTGCTTTTGTCCTTTCAAAATTCATCCCCTTTGACTTAAAGGAACCTTTTAAATGCCCCCCTCCCCCACTCCCTAAGCTGTAGTTTAAATGTTTCAAATACAATAATGTAGCTATATCAAGAGGCCAATTTTTTTTTAAGTTTATGTATTTTGAGATCACATGTGGATGCACTTGCACGAGCTGGGGGAGGAGCAAAGAGGAGAGAGAGAGAGAGAGAGAGAGAGAGAGAGAGAGAGAGAGAATCTCAAGCAGGCTCTGCACTCTCAGCGCAGAGCCAGACACAGGGCTTGAACTCATCATCCGTGAGATCATGACCTGGGCCAAATCAAGAGTCAGATGCTTAACCAGGTGAGCCATCTGGCACCCCAAAGGGCTACATTTCTCAGTTTTATATTTGACTATAATTATATCTTTCATGAGATGCTTTTTTTTCTCTTATTCTAGCATCAGAGGTTCCTTGCTAAAAAATATAAGTAATAATTTGAATTATGTGATTAATTGAATTTTTAGAAATATTGGGAGAAAGAGAAAGTTTGAATATATTAGTAAAATTAACTATTTCATTTTATAAATTAACCAAATTGGAATTCTGTATGGTTCTTGTCCATTGGTTCTTTCCTAGCCAAATTGCTTACATCATCCGCAAACAATAACTACTTCTTCAATCACAAGTAGGTTGTGTTCTAATCTGAAAAACTGGTAATTGTCAACTAGTGGTAGTAAAGATCTGCTTTTGTTTTTGTTTTCTTGGCAACTTTTCATTCTTTCCAATAGGAATATTTTCATTGAACTATTAATAGTGTCAGCTGAAGGTATCATATAAACCATTATATACAAAAGCTTTTGTGTTTGTCTGCCTTTGCCTTATAGCCTTTGCCAAGCCTTTTTTTTAAGCTGCCAAGGCCATAAAACAATATTTACCCATTAATAATTATTATCTAACTTGGTTATTAGAATCGATTAACTGGATTATCAGTAAAGAAGAGGTCTCTAAGAAAATATTCTAGAGTCTCATGCTAAATTATTTTTTTAAGTTTATTTATTTTGAGAGAGAGAAAGCACGAGCAGGGAAGGGGTAGAGACAGAGAGGGGGAAAGAGAATCCCAAGCAGGCTTCTCACTGTCATTGCAGAGCAAGACGGCAGGCTCAAATCCACGAACAGTGAGATCCATGACCTGAGTCAAAATCAAGAGTCTGCCGCTTAACCAACTGAGCCACCCAGGTGCTCCTCTCATGCTACATTATTAGAGGACTATAAACGTACCCTTTTTAAAAAAATGGATTTGCCTTGGGGCGCCTGGGTGGCTCAGTGGGTTAAGTGTCTGACTTTGGCTCAGGTTGTGATCTCACAGTTCATGGGTTCAAGCCCTGCATCGGGCTCTGTGGGGACAGCTTGGAGCCTGGAGCCTGCTTTGGATTGTGTGTCTCCTCTCTCTGCCCCTCCCCTGCTCATGCTCTGTCTCACTCTCAAAAATAAATGTAATAAATTTTTTTTTAAAAATGGATTTGACTTGAAACTTAGCAAGATATAGGCAAAATTAAAAGAACAGTGGTAGTCAGTAGCTTTATTTATTGAGTGTTCAGTGGCTGACACTCTATCACATTTTAAGTCTTTCAATGGGATTGCCATTATATAAAGATAATTTTCAATATCAAGTGCAAAAGGTTACCAAGAGTCACTGTGGCTATTTAAATTTAAGTTAATTAAAATTAAATAAAAGTTAAAATTTACTTCCTCAGTCACACTAGGCACACTGTGACTAGTAACCACAGGTAACTAGTGGCTACAATATTTCCACTGGTGGCTGCTAGTGGAAATATAGAATATCTCCCATCTAGTTGCAGAAAGTTCTATTGGCCCAGAATATTGGTCTATTACAATATTTGTATTTAACGTGTTAATTATAAGTTAATATTGGACTATTTATGTTGCAACTGTATCAGTTATAGTCCCTTAAAGATGACCCATGTAAATAATAGAAAAGATAACAGAGCCAGGGGTGCAAATGATAGATAACTTGTCAGTCACCTGAAATGATATGTTGAGTCATGATTTCAAGCAATGTGGACCTAAAAAACAAAAGGCATAGTACATTTCCTCCCCAGCCAGAGAGTTTGACATTTTTCCCAAGGTCCAGGCATAAGAGTATAAAAGCAAAAAGCCTCAAACATCATCAGTCACTGTTAACTAGTGGCCAGACTGCATCTAATTAGGGAAGAGTTAGGGGCGCCTGGGTGGCGCAGTCGGTTAAGCGTCCGACTTCAGCCAGGTCACGATCTCGCGGTCCGTGAGTTCGAGCCCCGCGTCAGGCTCTGGGCTGATGGCTCGGAGCCTGGAGCCTGTTTCCGATTCTGTGTCTCCCTCTCTCTGCCCCTCCCCCGTTCATGCTCTGTCTCTCTCTGTCCCAAAAATAAACGTTGAGAAAAAAAATTTAATTAGGGAAGAGTTAGATGACTTAATCAACAGCATGCATCCACATGTAATGATAAAGTAGGATATTTTTGTAAAAGCTGATGATTTCTTGTTAAATAAGATTAGCAATGCAAAACAAAATTCAACCAAGGCTAGAAAATAGTACATTTGAGACAATCACAGATTGTTAACGGTTCTAATGTAAGGGACATGTGTGCTTTAAATACAGTTTATTGAAAACTGTCTGGTTGGGGAGGGAACTTAAAAGTGTGATCACAGGTGTTGACCTGACCCCACTGAAATTCCATTAAAATGGAATGGGGGAACATCAAACTATCAAAAATATAGAGGATTTTCTTCCAGATACTGTGCTGAAAGAGACACAGTGCTCAATAATCTACATCCTGAGAGAAGGCAACTTGATCAGTAAGGAAGCCCTGCTGAACCCAATTTCTGTCCCACATATTAAAGGGGAAGGAGCCTTTTGGAGACACCATCTCTTTTCCCACATAAGGTTTAGTCTCAGGACTGTCCCTTTAGGGAACTTATTTCTTTGGTTTTTTCCTTTTCTGTATCTTTACTTTTTTTTTCTCTCTCTCTATACTAACTCACTCACATGAATACTTAAATGCGCTTAAATTTCTCCCATCTTTGAAAAAAACTTCATTTACTTCCACCCACTGCCATTATTTTACTTGCATCAGCTAAACTCAAAGGGTTCTTCAAATTTCCATCTCCACTTCAAAAGCCATTCACAAACACTGAGTCAACAACTTTGTTGCTAAATTTTATGTTAGATGTGGTTTTTTTGTCTTTTTTTTTTTTAACACTTAAAATTTACCACTTTTTGGGCACCTGGGTGGCCCAGTCAGTTAAGTGTCCAACTTCAGTCATGATCTTGCAGTTCGTGGGTTTAAACCCTGCGTCCGGCTCTGTGCTGACAGCTCAGAGCCTGGAGCCTGCTTCGGATTCTGTGTCTCCCTCTCTCTCTCCCCCTTCCCTGCTTATCCTCTGTCTCTGTCTCAAAAATAAACATTTTTTTTTTTAATTTACCATTTTGTCCTTAAAAAGAAGCCTTTTTTTAAACTTCTCTGACATCACACCCAGTTTTCATTCCGTTTCTCTGGCCACTCCTTAGTCTCCTTTTGATGACTTGTCTTAGTCACCTCTGGCTGTCTCTAGGCCCTTTTCTGTCCTGAGCCTGCACCAGGTGATTTCATGCACTCTTATGGCTTCAAATGAACCTCTATATTCTGATGATTTATTTTTCTGTAGTTCCAGGCTGGATTTCTCTTCCGAGCTTCAGATACACATCTAGTTGGCATCTCCTCTTGTGTGTTCAAAATGGCACCTTAAATTAGCTTGTCCGTATCTGAACATCCTCTTTCTCCAGAATTTATCATATATGCCTTATCTTAGCAAGTGATGCTACCGTCTATCTACCCAGTTTCACAAGCCAGAAACCTGGATGTCATTGTTGAATCTTCTAATTGGCTCATCCACTGTAGCCAAAATCATCAAATTTGTCCAGTTGTAGCAACTATTTCTCAAATTCGGCCACTTTCCACCTTACCTACTGATACCATTCAAGTACATGCCACTGTAATTTCTGATCTAGATTATTTTGCCAGCCTCCTAATATATTCTGCCTCTAGTCAAGTATCCATTATCAAGTGTTCTCTGAATACTCAAATCTGATTCTCTCCCATCCTTACAACCCTTCGAAGATTCCCTATTTCCTTTGCCTCAGGATAACACTTTACCATAGATTATGAGCCTATTCTAGCCTCACTTGCCTCTCCCTTGCCCCTTATCCTTGCACATTCAGTGTCCTCTGCCTGAACAATCTCTTCCATTTCTCCACACAAATGTCACCCCATTTCCCCTGGCTAATTTCTACTTATTTTTAAGGTCTTGTTTGGACATTATTTCTTCTTGGAAACTTCTTGACAACCCTCCCCCTCAAAACCAGTTAGGGATCTGTCTCGTGTGTCCTCACAATATCTTGTTTTTCCCCTATCAATGCACTGTTTACACTGTTTACTTGTTTGTATCCCTCACTGGACTGCAAGCAGCTCAAGAGCAGACTTCTGTCTTTTCACTGATCAATCCTCTGCTATATAGCTGTGCAATAAATGTTTGGGTGAAAGCTGTATTTGCCTTTTTATTTCTTTTTTGATGTTTTGCCATCTGGGGCCCTGCTGAGACTGCCCTTCTCAGGGCTAACTGTTCCTGGAGATAGCAAATGTCTCTTCTTCTAGCCAATAAAAGCCCAAACACTCTGACCACCTTCTTTATCAAACTTTCACAAGCGAAGGCAATATGGCTCTGCCCCAGTGACCTCAGAGCCAGGTACCAAACAACTCCAGATAGCCCCAACATCTCAAGGCTGGCTGAAATTTTTCTAACCAATCTCAAACCTCTTAGTCAACTTACCGTGTCTCTGCTATTCCTGCCTGCAAAAACCACAATAAAGTCTCTCATCCATGCCTGGCCCTTGCCCCTTCTGGTTCCTGCCCCACTCTAGCGCTTGCTTGTGTGGACTCAAACTTTGCATATGTTATGTTTAGAATTGGTTTCATATAAAATGTTTTATGCATGTCGGGGCGCCTGCATGGCTCAGTCAGTTAAGCCTTAGACTCTTCATTTTTCCGCTCAGGACATGATCTCACGGTTTGTTAGATGGAGCCCGGAATCTGGCTCCACAGTGCCAAGCTTACTTGCCATTCTCTCTCTACCCCTCCCCTGCTCATGGCACTCTTCTCTCTCTCGAAATAAATAAACTTAAAAAAAAAAATGTTTTATGCATGTGGACAAGAACTGGGAAGAAAAATGGGGGTGGGAGGAATAAGAACTGTATCGGGTGTAGGGTATTCAGCTTTACCAGGCCTTTCCATGGTATCTAGCACATTTTAACACCCGTCGTGGACACAGAAGATGGGGAAGCCACTGGGAAAGTGTGGCTGGAGCAGCGGAGAGGACAATTCTCTTCTCACCAAAATCTTGTTACCAAAGTGGCAGGGCTTTTTTTTTTTTTTCTTTTCTTTACTACTCAATACCGTTTGCCAAATAACCAAACATATTTGACGGCAAGCAAGTAATTTATTCAGTGGCCAGAGAATAGAGAAGGGGAGCTCATGCTCCAAAGTCACTTTTTCCCCATTTGGTCTGATGGTCAGGGTTTTATGGGGTTGGAGTAATTACGGGGCTGGTAAACAGTTGACCTGGAGGTTTTGAGGGGAAGGGAGAAGAGTCCTCTCAGAACCAGAGTGCCAACTCTTTTCTTCCCCAGAATGGTGCCCTCGAATCCATCAAGGCACTGCTAGCTGTGCTTTTTGTTGTTACGATTAGATGGTAATGATCCCGAGGCCATCTGGAAGGTTCCCAGGTAGGCTGCCCTGAATCAAATCGGTGGGTGGGTCACGGGGCGGGGGCAGGAGGCTTGTTTGTGGAGTTTGTGGCTTCCGGCATTTGGCCTCAGTTTCTGGTGGCAAGCAGCACCTGTAAGCGGGGCTCAAAAACTGGGCTTGTTTGGAACTTGTTAGCGAGTCCCTAGTGACAACGTCTGGGCTCAGGAGCCGTGGAATCCGGGCAGGCCGCTTGATTTCTGGGCAGGCCCAGCGCAGCCTGCCTTCTTCAGACGCCGGAACCTTCCAGAGAGACCTTTCTACGTTTTCCAGTCGGCGGTGAAAGCTCAGCGCCCGGCGCTCCCGGAAGTTGTTGCGCAATCATTTCCGGGGCAGGGTGAGGTGGAGGAAGGTTCCCAATGGGTCGTAGCCGCAGCCGTTCTCCACGGAGGGGTGAGTCCAGAAGGACTTGGGCTGGTCTGGGGCTTGGTCGGAGACGTGTCCTCCCTCTTTCCCTCTGCAAGTACGAACGCAACGTGGAGAAGGGCCCTTTTCTCCCGAGAAGAGTGAGAGTGGACAGGGGAACGAGGACCTAAGCCTTATACTCCAGCGGTTTGAAGGCAGTTCCTCCCCAGCCCCTAAGTTAGAGTTCGTGGACACCTTGTCATCCTCCTACAGTAACTTGTTATATTTGTGACTGAGGGATTTGAGTCAGACCACGATTCGCTCAATTTCTGGTGGCATTGTGCAAGTCATCCATCCTTTCTGTGTCCGAATTCCCGTAATTGGACATTGGGGGTGGGGGGTGGGGGTGATACTACCCATCTTTGAAAACTGACTTGAGAATTAATGTCGCATGCCATAACACTCAGCACGTGATAATGCCTGGTTCTTGAATGTTCAATGTTAGTTTCCTTCCCAGTTTATATAATAGGAAAATCGACATTTAGAATTTTGCGTTCAAGGAGCTCACCTCGTAATATCTTCTGGCTCCCACCCCCATAAATGAAGCAGTGGGATGTAAAGAACCCAGGACTTCGATCAGGAGATCTGACTTAAACCCTTGATTCTCCCCCTTCTGGTTAGTTTTTATCACCTTCAACTAGTCAAGACTTGATTTTTTAAAAAGTTAATGAGGCCGCGATGCACATACGGCTATTGAGCACTTAAAATGTGCTCAATCCGAATTAAGAAGTGCTTTTTAAGTGTAGAATACACTCCAGATTTCCTATTTAATACGGAAATAAATGTAATATCTCAATTTTTAATATTGAGTACATGTCGAAATCATAGTTGGGATATATTTGGGTAAATGACATAGTGTTAAAATTAATTCTACCTGTGTTTTTTTAATTTGACTATTAGAAATGGCTGGCATTATATTAATATTGATGGCACAGCTCTAGATATTTGAGGTAATATTTTGACTCTGCAAAAAGATTTTGTGTGTTTGTATTAAGAGCGCAGGCGGTCCCGGTCCACGTCTCGTGAGAGAGAACGCAGGCGCCGAGAAAGGTCCAGGTCTCGGGAGAGAGATCGTCGAAGGAGCCGCTCTCGATCTCCGCACAGAAGACGCTCCAGGTGAATGCAGAAAATAACCAGAAGTTTTACCACAAGTCCCAAAGAAACTAGTCGCTGCCCTTAATTTTGTTTTTTTATCACTAATAAGGCATTTACAGTTTCATGAAATGAGGAGAACTTAAGCCCACCTTATTTTATTTTATTTATTTTTAATTTTTTTAACGTTTATTTATTATTGAGAGACAGAGAGTGAACCGGGGAGGGGCAGAGAGAGAGGGAGACAGAATCGGAAGCAGGCTCCAGGCTCTGAGCTGTCAGCACAGAGCGGATGTGGGGCTGGAACCCATGAGCCACCATGACCTGAGCCGAAGTCCGACGCTTAACCGACTGAGCCACCCAGGCGCCCCTTATTTTATTTATTTTAAATAATTTATTTATTGTTTAATTTACATCCAAGTTAGCATATAGTGCAGCTATGATTTCAGGAGTAGATTCCCTAATGCCCCTTACCCATTTAGCCCATCCCCCCTCCCACAACCCCTCCAGTAACCCTGTTTATTCTCCATATTTAAGAGTCTCTTACGTTTTTGTCCAACTCCTTGTTTTTATATTATTTTTGCTTCCCTTCCCTTATGTTCATCTGTTCTGTATCTTAAAGTCCTCATATGAATGAATTCATATGATATTTGTCTTTCTCTGACTAATTTCACTTAACCTAATATCCTCCAGTTCCATCCGCTAGTTGCAAATGTCAAGATTTCATTCTTTTTGATTGCAAAGTAATACTCCATTATATATGTAGATCTAGATAGATCTATAGATATATATATATATCACATCTTCTTTATCCATTCATCCATCGATGGACATTTGAAGCCCACCTTATTTTAAACCCAACATTTCCATTGGTAAAATTGGGTTAATAACACCCTGACCTAGAGTTGCCTTGAGGAGTAAATAAGAAATAGTACATGAAAAACATTAGCATTGGGCTTGGCAGCAGTAAGAAATAAGCGTATTGTATATTGGGGGGTTTCTTTTTTAATTTTTTTTTTAAAGTAATCTCTACACCCAATGTGAGGTTTGAACTCATAACCCCAAGATCAAGAGTCACATGCTCCACTGACTGGGCCAGCCAGGGGCCCCTGTTTTGTTTTTACTGACTTTTGGGTATTAAGAGTTTATTCAAGTATATAGCCAAGAATGTGAGATCTTGAAAGAACCTTAGAAATTGACTCTTGATTCTTAATAAGTGTCAGTTGCTGTTTTAGTCAACTTTTTGTGTGTTTGTAATTATTAGAAACTTAGTTACATTTTCTGCCTTAAAAAATTTTTTTTTTAGCCCTAGCTGATGATTAAAGCAGTAAACTATATTTTTGGGTTTTGGTTAACAATCACAGGGCCTAGGCAGAACCTTCTTCCTTATTCTGCTATGGGGAATGGACTCCTCATTCTCCGGAGCCTGGCTTTTTGTTCAGCCTTTACCTTTTAGGAGCTCATGTATATCATTGCCAGTCAACACAAGTCACCAGGTATATCTCTGCTTCTGACATCTTTACTTCTTCAATATTAGATCCCCAAGACGGCATAGATCCACATCTCCTTCCCCTTCTCGACTAAAAGAAAGAAGAGATGAGGAAAAGAAAGAAACAAAAGAAACAAAGAGCAAAGAACGTCAGATTACTGGTAATGTTATTAGATAAATAACTGTAGGAAAAGTACAGCCTTGTTTAGATAACTTTAGTCATGATAAAATTATATAAGTATAATTTGAGCACATTTTAATATTAAATTTTTTATACTGTTCATTGCATATGGTTTTGAGATTTTGTTATCATTTGTACCTTAGTGAATTCGTATTTAGCTGTGGTGCTCCTGAGATAGGAAGGACAGTTAAAAACATGAGAATATTCTATTTTGGAAGTACCTTTAAAACTAGTGTCAAATCTGGTATTAAAGGCTCCAAATATCTCCTTTTAAATCAGACCTCTCTGGTGGAGGATAGAGAGCACATTCCTTCTTAGCATCTTAAGTTATATTGTGTCCAGACTGAAGAAGAATTTTTTCCATTAGACCCAAGTCTTTAGCTAATTGTTTTGTGTATTCTCTGCTGCTGAGGTGGAATGACTATTAACCTATTGCTACCTTTTTATACAGATGTCCCCCTCCCCCCATACAAAAGTCAAGCATTCCTATGAAACCTTACTTAAGCCGAAATGGCATAAAGCAAAGAGTATCCCTTACCTTCTGAAAGTTTGTGATATGCCAGTTTGCTTTTACAAAAGACCTACATTAGCACAGTAATTGCTTTTTTCTTAAAATTAAAAATCCTCTTTGGGTGTCTTTTGGTTAGCGAAAATAAGTACTAATGTAGGTCTTTCATAAAAGTAAAGTGTTGTATCACAAACATTAGGAAGGCAAGATACCTATATATAACGATGATAGAGTTTTCAAAAATATTTTATTTCTCTGTTATTTTTGCAGAGGAAGACTTAGAGGGCAAAACAGAGGAAGAAATCGAAATGATGAAGTTAATGGGATTTGCCTCTTTTGACTCCACAAAAGTAAGTAAAACATGCAGCCAGTTAAACATTCTGATTTGAATTAATCTATTATGATTATCACATTTTCCTATATTCTTTTGCTGTTGCTTGTAATGTCTTCCATTGATATGAGTCTTGTCTTTAGAAGACATTAAGTATCTATGTGAAGAGCATTGAGAACACAAAGAAGGAAGCAATGAACTGCCATTAGAATTCAGGGACTGTTTGCCTGATATTTGATTTTGATCTTAAAGGTGATCAGATGAAGAGGAGGAAGATCATTTCAAGTAGAGGGAAGAGCTCCTAAAAATGCCATGTAGGCATGAAGAAGCATAGTATATTGCAGGAATTTCAAATTCAGTGACTGGTAAAAGGGTGCTGATGGGATAGTGGCTGTGAATGAAGCTAGAAAGAGGGATGAGGGGTGCCTGGGTGGTTCAGTCGATTCAGCATCTGACTTCTGTTCAGGTCATGATCTCACAGTTTGTGGGTTCATGCCCCATATAGAGCTCTCTGCTGTCACCGTGGAGCCCATTTCGAATCCTCTGTCTCCCTCTCTCTCTGCCCCTTCCCTGCTCGCTCGCTTGCTCTCTCAGTCTCAAAAATAAACATTAAAAAATATCTTTAAAAAAAAGAAAAGGATAGGAAGCAAATCGTGGAAGGCTTTTGATACTCTTAGCCATGCTAAGGAATTTAGAGTTGATTCTTTAGGTGTTGAGGAGAGGAAGCAATGATTTTTAAGCAGGATTGCATGTGTGTTTAGTTTATTTTTTTTTTCAAAGTTATTTTCTTTAATGTTTATTTATTTTTGAGAGAGACAGAGCATGAGTGGGGAAGGGCCAGAGAGAAGGGACACACCATCTGAAGCAGGCTCCAGGCTCTGAGCTGTCAGCCCAAGCCCAACGTGGGGCTCAAACCCATGAGCGGTGAGATGACCTGAGCCTAAGTTGGACACTCAAACAACTGAGCCACCCAGGTGCCCCTATATGTGTGTTTAGAAAGATGAGCCAGGAGGGGCACCTGGGTGGCTGAGTCAGTTAAGCATCCAACTCTTAATCTCAGGGTCATGAGTTTAAGCCTTGTGTTGGGCTCCGAGCTGCGTGTGAAGCCTACTTTGGGAGAAAAAAGAAAGAAAGAAAGATGAGCTAGGACAACATGGAGGACAAATGGGAGACAGACGGTTTAGATTGGAGGCAGGGAGAACTGCTGGGTCATGCAAGTGAAAGATGATGAAGGTGTGAACAGAGACCAGAATATTGAGTCCCAGTCAGGAAGCAGAGTTGGTGGTGGTGTGGGGGGGGTGGGGAGTGGAGTGGGTATGAGAGTGAGTAGTCATTGATGACTCTCAAGTGACAGGCTGAGAGACTGGGGGATAGGCTTAACCAAGAAAGGTCCTAGGAAGGGGAAGTGTTGTTAAGAATTAAATTTAGCTGTAGAGAAAGATGCCATTGGGTAGCTGCATGCATATCTCCTATCTCAGAAGAGAGGAAGATTAGAGAGTGAATGCTGTCTAGCCTTGATCATAACACTGGAGAGAATAAGGAAGTGGGGGAGGAAAAAGAAAGAAGGTTTGTGGAGAAGAAGATGAAGAGGGATAATAGGGAGGGACAGGGGAAATGGAGAGAGGATGTAGAAAGGAGAGAAGGGATAGAGAGAGGGAGCTAGTAAGAATAAACAGGGAGAGGGCTGCCTGGGTGGCTCAGTTATTTAAGCATCTGACTTTGGCTCAGGTCATGATCTCACTGTTTGTGGGTCCGAGCCCTGCGCTGGGCTCTGTGCTGACAGCTTGGAACCTGGAACCTGCTCTGGATTCTGTGTCTCCCTCCCTCTCTGCCCCTCCTCCGCTTACACTCAGTCTCTCTCTTTCTCTCAAAAATAAACATAAAAAAAAATTTTTAAATAAAATAGGTGAGAATTCATAGATCCCATAAAAATTAAGGAATACCATGAAGACAAATGATATCAGTTATTTTTGTAAGGACATCTACAAGGATGTTAATTTAGTTTGTATGCAGTTGCCTTTATGGCTGTCATCTATAAAGTCTGCTCCTTTGTGTTTTTCAGTAATGTTTTTTGTGACATTTCATCATTGATCTATGGTGATACCTTTTCATATGCCAATGTATTCTCTTATTTTCCCTTTTATTTTCACATTCTGGAAAGCTTCAAAGTTTGGTTATGTTTATTAAATGATAATTTTCTATTTCAGCATGTAAATCAAAACAGGCTAATAATATACAACTCTGCAAATAGTTTTCAAAAGTCAGTAAGCCTTTAGGAAATGAACTTAGTAAAAAGGTTAGCATCGTTTACTTTTTTCTAAGCCAGTCTTTCCAAGTCATGCCTATTACCTATTCTTGGGAAGGCAAAATTATATACCTCAAGTAATTTCTCCCTCTCCCCGCCTCCCCCCCGCCTCCACACACAATATAATGAAAACAGGAATAGAAAAATAAGACCAAGGGGTGCTGGGTGGCTCAGTTGGTTAAGCATCCAATTCTTGTTTTCAACTCAGGTCATGATCTCATGGTTCATGGGTTCAAGCCCCACATTGGGCTCTGTGCTGACAGCATGGAGCCTGCTTGGGATTCTCTCTCCCTCTCTCTCTACCCCGCCCCTGCTCACTCTCTATCTCTCTCTCAAAAATAAATAAACATTAAAAAAATTAAAGAAAAGTAAGACCAAATATATTCATTTTTAGCTCCACCTCAAATATGTAGCTTACCTGTGCGTGCCTTTAGGCTAGTGGATAAAAATCCTGTTTAACCTAACACAGATACCTGGTAAGTGTGCTACACAGAAAGGGTATACTCTCATGAGCAGTAATGGGGGAGGGAGGGAGTTGGAGGTCGCATGTGTTTATGCATGCATGTATGTGTGTGTGTGTGAGATGGCATTACCCAGTGATGTTCATATATTTAATAGTCATTGTCTGAGCACCTGCAAGTACAGTGGCCTAGGATGTGAGAATGCAAAGGTGACCCACATCCATATCCCTCCATCAAGGAGCTTTCAGTCTCATAGGGGAAGTAACATCATGTATATATGCATCATGATAATTCAAGGTAGAAATGGAGGGTATTGTGAGGGAAGCACAGTTAACATTCTGCGGAAGGGTAGAGTGCGCTTTCTGGCAGCTGAATCATTTGAACTGGGCCTTGAATGATGGATAAGAACCAGATGGTTGGGGTTCTTGGATGGGGGTTGAGAAGGCAATTCAGGCATGAAGAACAGCAAATAGTAAGTTAACTTGGCTAAATCAGAAGACCCATAAAGGAATTAGTGAAAAAGAGGGTAGATGCCACCTAAGAAAGGCCAAGATGTAAAGTGACACTCAACAGCCTCTGTTACTCTATATTCTGATTCTTTTTATTTTTTATTTTATTTATTAATGTTTCTTTAAAAAATTTTTTAATGTTTATTTATTGTTGAGAGACAGCGCATGAGTTGGGGAGGGGCAGAGAGAGAGGGAGACACAGAATCCAAAGCAGGCTCCAGGCTCCAAGCTGTCCCCACAGAGCCCGATGCAAGGCCCGAACTCACGAACCGTGAGATCATGAACTGAATCAAAGTTGGACAGTTAACCGACTGAGCCACACAGACGCCCCTAATGTTTATTTTTTGAGAGGGAGCATGAGCAGGGGAGAGGCAGAGAGAGAGAGAGAGGGAGACACAGAATCTGAAGCAGGCTCCAGTCTCTGAGTTGTCAGCACAGAGTCCAACATGGGGCTTGGACTCGGGAACGGTGAGATCATGACCTAAGCCAAAGTCGCACGGTTAACCAACTGAGCCACCCAGGTGCCCCTCTGATTCTTTTCAAAAATCAAAATTTGGGGGCACCTGGGTGGTTCAGTTGGTTGAGCGTTTGACTCTTGATTTTGGCTCAGATCATGATCTCACTGTTCACGAGTTCGAGTCCCACATTGGGCTCTGTGCTGACAGCATGGAGCCTGCTTGATTTTCTCTCTCTCTCTCTCTCTCTCTCTCTCTCTCTCTCTCTCTCTGTCTCTCTCTCTCTCTCTGTCTCTCTCTCTCTCTCCCTCTCTCTGTCTCTCTCTCTCTCTCCCTCCCCCTCTCTGCCCCTCCCCTGCTCGCACTTTCTCTATCTCAAAAATAAATAATACATAAAAAACTTAAAAATCAAAATTCCAAGGCTATTCAAGAAATGGGATCTCAATGAATGGTGGCTATTCCAGCTGTGATTTGAGAATGCTATGAGCTAAAGTCGTAAGTTAAATTTTACGTGAATATGAATTTTCCTAGAGAAAATCTATAACTGGTATTTGGTTTCAAAGAATTCTTTGACCAAAAAAGGTTAGGATTGGGGCACCTGGGTGGCTCAGTCAGTTAAGCTTCTGACTCTTGATTTCCGCTCAGGTCATGATCTCATGGTTCATGAGTTTGAGCCCCTTGTAGGGCTCTGGTTGACAGTGTGGAGCCTTCTTGGGATATTCTTTCTCTCCGTCTCTTTTTCTCTCTCTCTCCCTCCCCCTCTCCCTCTGTCTTCCCTCCCCCCTTCCTCTGCCCCTCTCCTGTTTGCTCACTATCTCTCAAAAATAAACATTTAAAAAAAAAAGGTTAGGATCTGTTACCCTATTTCTCTGCATGCCTTGCACATAATCTATACATCATGAATGTTTGTTGGCTTGAATATTTGAATATGTTGCATTATGTAACTAAAATTGTGAACAGAGTTGTAACACTTGAGAATTCATGGAATATCATCAGGATTTGAAAATTCTCACTACCTTATTCATAAATTTTGCCATGTAAGCATGTCTATAGGATCTAGCTCTTTGAAGCACTTAATATATCCTTTCCATTTTTTATATTTGTTTATTGCTTTTCTCCAGGGGAAAAAGGTGGACGGCTCTGTAAATGCCTATGCCATAAATGTGTCTCAGAAGAGGAAGTACAGGTAGGCTTAGCCCCCATTATTACATTTGAACTAATGATACAAATTATGTGCTTGAGAAAGAATTTATTTATGGGATAATCATGTTTGTAGGAAATGTACCAGTTTCCATATAGTCCTTTGTTTTAATATTCTTTGCTTCTATTCTGATGTGTTAAAACAGTTTCCAATTTATATGTGAACTAATTAACTATTATGGGGAAGGATAGTTAGCTTAAATGTTTTAAAGCTCTGCATAGTTCTTCAAAACAGCATAATCTCAATTCTTTAAGCTTTAATTTCATTATAATTATAGGTTTAAAATAGATCCATCCTGAGTTATTTACCTAGATTGATTGTTTAAGGATTTCAACTGTAAATATATTTTTCTGTTAAGTATAGGCATATTTTATTAATGCCACAGAACGAGTCCATATGTGAAATCTCACAGAATTCCTAATGAATTGAAAAGTTAAGACATTATCAAACATTGCCTTTCTCTTCTACCTTTACCATGGATAAAAGACTAATATTCTGATTAATTTAGAATATGAATAATGTAATCTGAGGATGCTGTGAGTTAAAGTGACGACCAGAATCATCATTAACTGTTCCTTGTAAAATTATCTTCAAATAGAGTCTTATGAGGAGAACTAGTACAATATGCAGTTGAATTTACTTGATGGATACCTATTTTGGAGCACTTCTTCATTTCTTAAAACTAGGTGTTTATAGGTAACAACCTATAAATATAGGTAACAACCTATACATACGGATTTTTTTCAGTCTGTAAAATCTTTCCAAATAATTTTGAAAGTATGTTTCCATACTTCTATTTGGATTTTAAAGAAATCTGAAAGGCTTTAGATTATTTTGAAAGTGAAATAATATCCTTAATTTGAATTAAATAACCATGAATACTTTTTACCCTAGACTTTGCTATTTTAAAGATTATTTATGTTACTATTTTTTTTATAAGAGGAGTTCAGAATTTTTTTTAAATAAACAATGAGTTTTCTCTTCTCATCATAGGCAGTATATGAATCGAAAAGGCGGATTCAACAGACCTTTGGATTTCATTGCATGAGAACTAAAATGTTAAAGAATGGGTTTTTTTCCTCATCTTGCTCAGAAGAGTGGATTTTGTATTTCGTATTTAATATTCATAAAAAAACATGATCACAGTCTTTACTCCCTGTAAAAGTAAGAAAATGTTATTTATGATGTGTGCATTTCACTTACCCTGACTCAAAAAAAGAAAGGTTAATATTTTTTCCTTTTAGGAAATGTCATTTGGGGCAATCATCAACCCCAGTTTTTTGTTTTTATTGTTGTGGAAGCTGTGTATGTTTTCTTCTTGGATGCTCGTTAGGACTTTTGAAAACACATAAAAGTAATTTGGATGTAAGTTTCTCAAATAAAGCAATATTTCTACCCTTTTGTATTTGATAAATATTTTTATTACTAAATAAAATTATCCCCCTACACATTTTCTTTTTTCCTACATAGATATATATTTCATTAGTAATTTTAAAATAACTAGATTTTTGTATCTTCTGTGGTTCTTTCCCCAACTATTTACCCCATTTATTACCTTTCCCCCAGTTATTATTTCCCTCATTTATTTTTTCCCCTTTTCAAAAGCAGTACATGCTTATTGTATAAAAACTTAGAAGAAACCAAAAACTAAACAGAAAGGCAAAAATCGCCTATAATCTACCCCCAGAAAAATCAATATTTTGGTATATGTCTTTCCAGCCTCTATGGTGTATATTTATTGACACCACCCATGATAGTGGAATTTATATGCTGTTCTCTTGCTAATCTTTTTTTCTCCCATGTACTGTGAACATTTTTTAATATTCTTAGATGTTCTTTAGAAACTTTTAGTAGCTACTTGGTTGTATAATAATTTATTAACTAATCTTTTATTAGTAAACATTGGCTTCCCTCCCATGACTTGCTGTTTTAATTAAAACTGAGTAGTATCCCTGTTACATATATCTTTTTGTGCTTGTTGCATTATTTCCTTAGGTTCATTTCTTAGAAGTGGCATTGCTGGGTGAGAACAGGGGTGTATGTGCATGTTTTAGGACTTTTGAGATATATATATATATATATATATAGTTAGAAAGGTAACAACCAACTCTCACCAGTAAAATATGAGCATTCCCATTTCATATATGTACACCAATATTGGGTGTAATAATTTTTTTTTTTAATTTCCAACCTGGTGGGTAAAATAATACTTGGTTTAATTTGCTCAGTTTCTAAGGAGGATGAACATTTAAAAAATGCGTTAGCCATATATATATTTTTGTGGAATGCTAATTCCGAATCTTGGATCCACTTGTCTTGTGTCAAGACTTTCTTTTTCTCATTTGAAGGAAGCCCTTTTTATATTGAAGATAATAGCCACTACTCATTCTGTTTCATATCTTGCTGATATTTGAGGCTCTGTGGTTAGATTTTATTTTATTTTGAGTAAATAATACAAACACATGGAACACAATTCAGATAGAAGAAACGGTATATAGTGATGAGCTAATTGTGTATCCTTTCAGAGATATTCCATATATATACAAACGTGTATATATCTTATTCAAATGTAAGCAGACTCTACACCCTTTTGCATCTCACCTTTTTTTAACTTACTAGTACATCTTAAGATAGTTTCTTATCAGTACATATAATACCACCTCTTTATTAAGGGCAAGAGTTCTAGTTCATTATAGGATGGACTATAATAGTCCCCATTGATGAGCATTCATTTTTTTTTAATCTTTTACTATTTTTTTTAAGTTTATTTATTTTGAGAGAGAGAAAGAGCACAAGCAGAAGAGGGCAGAGAGGGAGAGAGAATCCCCAGCAGGCTCCGCACTGTCAGCACAGAGCCTGATGGGGCTTGAACCCACAAAACCGTGAGATCATGACTTAAGCTGAAATTAAGTCAGATGCTTAACCAGCTGAGCCACCCAGGTGCCTCCTTTTACTATTTTTAAAAATTCTAAATAAACCTTTTTTTAAAATTCTATAATCACTATCATATGTAAATTATTTTACAAGACTTTTTAGCTGGTTTTTTAAATCCTTATTGCATCTGAAATTTGACCGCTTACTGTAGTTCTTCAAAAACTTTCCTGACAAGTTCATTTCCTGTAAAGAAAATAGTAGTACAGAGGCTCCTGGGTGGCTCAGTTGGTTAAGCATCTGACTGGCTTAGGTCATGATCAAATGGTTTGTGGGTTCAAGCCCCACATCAGGTTCTATGTGACAGCTCAGAGCCTGGAGCCTGCTTCAGATTCTGTGTCTCCCTCTCCCTATTTGTGCTCTCTCTCAAAAAAATAAGCATTTAAAATTAAAAAAAAAAGAATAGTATGACTACATTACATAATATAGTGTACAAAGCACCTTGGTTTATATAATCCTTATAAGATAGAGCAGGTACCATGATCTCCATTTCCCAGATGAGAAGGCTGAGGCTTTCAGACCAGATATTCAGACTATAAAGCCCAAAATATTGGCATTTATGCTACATAATGCCTTCAGTGCTTAAATATTTGAATGTGTTACATTAGTTGCACAACTTTTAGTGCCCATTGCACAAGTGTCACTGTCCCAGGTGGTTAGATTATTTTGCTTGGAATTTTTGCCAACTGAGCTAAATAATTACTACCCTACCCCTACTTACCAAAAAAGCTGTCTATCTCTAAATTATCCATGATAAAGACTATTTCTGACCACATTTGTGTACACTTAAGGAAGGCAAATCCAACTGTGGTTTTAATAAGAAAGCTAAAACTTCTGAGATAAAATAATATACCCAAAACCAAATTACAAGTTTTTGGATTGTCATCTTAGTGGGGTGTTCATAGGGATTTGACTTGAGATCCTCAAAGCAGCATACTTTGTGAAGTATGTGAGGGTTGCCTGGGTGGCTCAGTCAGTTAAGCATAGGACTTGGCTCAGGTCATGATCTTACAGTTTGTGAGTTCAAGCCCCTCACTGGGTTGTCTGCTGTCAGCACAGAGCCTGCTTCAGATCCTCAGTTTCCCTCTCTCTCTGCCCCTACCCTACTTGCATGTACACTCTCTCTCAAAAATAAACAAACCGGGGCGCCTGGGTGTCGCAGTCGGTTAAGCGTCCGACTTCAGCCAGGTCACGATCTTGCGGTCCGTGAGTTCGAGCCCCGCCTCAGGCTCTGGGCTGATGGCTCAGAGCCTGGAGCCTGTTTCCGATTCTGTGTGTCTCTCTCTCTCTGCCCCTCCCCCGTTCATGCTCTGTCTCTCTCTGTCCCAAAAAATAAATAAGCGTTGAAAAAAAAAAATTTTTTTTAATAAACAAACCTTTTTTTTTTTTAATTGAAAAAAGAAAGAATGTGAGAATACATGGTAGGTGAGTAGGTTTGCTGTCCATAGCTAACACCAAGAAATGTAAGAGGAGGGCATCTTTGAACATCCAGAGATAAGACACCTATGATCCTAAGGGAAGTCCTGGTTTAAAGGAACTTTTATCCATCAGATCATCTGATTCTGTAAGAATAACAAATAAGGAGCATCTTTGTCTTCCTATAACAAGTTGCTACCTCTCTGAGACATAAATTGTGCCATATCTTCTGTTTCCAAGTATCTAAATATTGAAATTCTCTGGGACTCAATTCCTGGACTCTCCATTCTCTCCTTTAGTGAGTCTTCAGTGTGCCTTCAGATGTCTTCTGTCATGGCTCTCAAATTTGTACTTCCAGCCTGGCCATTTTACTGAATTACAGGCTTGTATGTGCACCTAGATTATTAGGCACCTCAAAGTTAAGGTTAACTGAATTCTCATTTCCCTGCACAGCCTTCTCTGATGCTTCCCCAACGCAGTAAATGGCCCATCCATTCACTCCGTGGCTCAGACCAAAATCCTTAGGGTCATCTTTGATTTCTCTTTTTCCCATGCCCTACATTTGGCTCATTAACAAACTTTTTGGCTCCAACCTCAGAGTATATATTTTGAATCCAACCACTTTTTTCCCCCCAATTTATTGAGGTATTATTGACATATAAAATTTTAAGAAATGTAAGTATCCCATCACAGTGATTTGGTAGGCATTGAATCCAACCATTTACTACCTATACTAACGTAAGCCATCTCTCTTGCTCGGACTACTGCAATAGCCTTCTAACAGCCTTCCTTCTTTTACCGCCTTGGTTTATTTGTATTCTCCACCTAGCAGCAGAAGCGAACCTTTTAAAATGTGCATCAGGTCACGTTGCTCCTGGCTCCAGTGGTTTTCTGTCATTTAAAGCCAGTCCTTACTGTAGTGTACAAGCCTATACAGTCTGGACCCTGGCTTCCCACAGCCTCATGCCCTTGCTATTGCCCTTGGCCATCCTGCTGACCTTGCTGTTCCTTGAGAACAAGTGTGAGTCTACCTCAAGAGTCTTCCCACTTGCTCTTCCTCCTGGAATGTTCCTTTCTGCTCCCCCACCTCCACCCTAATTTGTGTTTGTAGCTTCTTTAGGTCTCTGCCCCAAATAAGGTCATTCCTGACCACCCTATCCAGAACAGCGACCCCCTTCCCTCTCTGCCTTTTTTTTTTTTACTCTGTTTTACTTACATTTAAAAATTACATTTAAAAAAGTTGAGATATACACATACCATAGAATTCATCCTTTTACAGCAGTCCCATTTCAGTGGTTTTTAGTATATTCAGAGTTCTGTATCACCACTGTCTCATTCCAAAATATTTCATCACCCCAAAAAGAGACCCAATACTCAATTAACAGTCACTCTTCAGCACCTGGCCTTAAACAGGTCTATTGATTCCTTCCTCAGGAATTTTGAAACTGGAACTGAGTGGAACACATCCTCTCTCTGTAAGTGGCTACACTATAAATGTTAACTTGGACACCTTCATCCCCCACCCCAGAAATCGCTAATGTACTTTTTGTCTCTAAAGATGTGCCTTTTCTGGACATTTCGTATGAATGGAATCATACAGTGCATGGCCTTTTATATCTGGTTTCTTTTACTTAATATTTTCTAGCTTTGCTCATATTGTGTCACTACTTCATATCTGTTTATGGTCAAATATTCTGGGAAAATACCATATTTTTATAATTCATCAGTTGATGAGCATTTGTATTTCACTTTCTGGTTTTTATAAATAATAATGCTGTTGGGGTGCCTGGGTGGCTCAGTCAGTTGAGCATCCAGCTTCGGCTCAGGTCATGATCTCACAGCTCGTGAGTTCGAGCCCCGCGTCAGGCTGCGGCTCGGAGCCTGGAGTCTGCTTCAGATTCTGTGTCTCCCTCTCTCTGCCCCTAACCCACTTGCATTCTGTCTCTGTCTCTCAAAAATAGAAAAACATTAAAAAAATTTTTTATAGTAAAATAAATAATGATGCTATGAACATTAGTATGTCTTTGTATGAACATGTTTTCAGTTCTCTGGGGTATAGAACTAACAATGGAATTTCTGGGTCAGGTATGGTTTGGCTTTTTGAGGCATAAACCGTTTTCCAAAGCAGCTGCACTGATTTTCCATTCCCACCAGCCTGTGTGAAGGTTCCAGTTTCTTCACATGCTGTGCGAGGTTTCCTTTTCCTTAGAGTACTTATCATTCACTGCCCGACACACTGTATTCATTTATTACAGTCTGGTTCTTACACTAAACATCCAGCTCTGAGGATTGGGACTTTTATCTTGTTTGCTGCTGTAGTCCCAGCACCACACAGTGCCTGGCACCAGGTAAAGCACCCGATAAATATTTGCTCAATCCATGAAGATAGTTCAGTAATCTTTTTTTCTCTTAACCACTTCCTTTGATTTTTATGTTAACCCAAGTAATAAATGGACACATTTTTCCTAGAAAAAGTTTAAAACATGATGACAACGCTGAATCCCTTTTAACAGTACCCATAAGTCCTGGTCCTTTTGCCACATCTTCACTATGAATCCTTTGCGGTGAATCCAGACCTTTGTCTATGCAGCTATGTATGTAACAAAGTTGCAGGTAAGGAAAATGCATAGTTTGGACTTTTTTTTTTTTTTTACATAAATAATATACTGTAGGAATGTTTTGCAGCTTATTTACTCAACACCGTCTTGGAGGTCTTCCCATGCCAATATATATCTCTACTGTTTTAAACTGCTACAGTAGTGTTTTGTGTAATGTACCAGCACTGTTTAGCTATTGCTCTGTTTTTAAAATCACAAATATATGTGGAGCAACCAATTTTTGGAAAGCAGAATTTTAGCTTTTTTTTCTTTTATATTTATTCAATTTTTGAAAGAATACAAACAGGGGAGGGGCAGACAGAGAGGGAGACACACAATCTGAAGCAGGCTCCGGGCCCTGAGCTGTCATCACAGAGCCCGAGGCGCCCCAGAATTTTATAGGTTTTTAAAGCTTAACATCATGATACTAGATCATCCAATAATATCACATGGGAGCATCCAAAGTAGCCACAAAAAGGGAATTACTATTATGAAAGTCGCAAATTTTGGTCCTGATTTTTACATGTCAAAGAATAAAATCAATTCCTCAGAAACGTATAAAACAAAATTCGCTATTTAATGTTTATTTTATTTTATTTTATTTTATTTTATTTTATTTTATTTTATTTTATTTTATTTTATTCTATTTTATTTTTAAGAGAGAGCAAGACAGAGCGCAAGCCATGGAGGGACAGAGAGAGAGGGAGACTGAATCAGAAGCAGGCTCCAGGTTCTGAGCTGTCGGCACAGAGCCCGACATTGGGCCCACAGACAGCGAGATCATGACCTGAGCCTAAGTCGGACACTGAACCCACTGAGCCACCCAGGCGCCCCTAAAACAAAATTCGTTTTAATGTCATAGTGGTTAGGTGTCAAACTCAGTTATAAATAGAGTTTTTTGAATTCCCACAGTTTGGGAACTTTTTAGACATTTTGGGATTATAATACAACAGTTGTCTTCCCTGCCACCCTGAGGTACTCACTGAAGAGCCAGCTCAGCGTCACAATCCCCGTAGCATTTTTAATGGACCTGCCACTGGCACTGGCATTTACATACTATCCTATGCTTACCTGGAATATAAGCCCCTCAAAAGAAGGAGGCTGGGTCTTAGCCTCCTAGAAGATGCAGTAAAGGTTATCTAACAAGTATATCTTCTGTGTTCATGCTTCCCCATTTTCAACATTTTCTTTTTCCTTCCCAATTCTATTAGTTTATCTTGATGGCTGCTTGAAAATGTGAACTATTGTTGGACAGCCCATGTTTATGCATAACTTTTTAAAAATATTTTTTATTTATTTTTGAGAGAGTGCAGGCAAAAGAGGGACAGAGAGAGAGAGAGAGGGACAGAGGATCTGAAGCTGGCTCTGTGGGCTCTGCACTGAGCAGTGAGCCCGATGTGGGGCTTGAACTCACGAACCTCCAGATTGTGACCTGAGCCGAAGTCAGACACTCAACCAACTGAGCCACCCAGGTACCCCTATGCATAACTTTTTATTTAAAATTCTGGTCACAAAATGTAGGTTCAAACATTCTGGAATTCCCATTTTTTATTTTTGGGTTTGTGTCTCTTGGTCAATGCTTTTGTAATACCTTTGAGGCTGTGTGTACTGGGGGCCACCACTTATACTTTGTCTTAGGATTTTCACTTCTTTCTTCAAAATTTGTACTTTTGGAGCGCCTCAGTTGGTTCAGCATCCACCTTCGGCTCGGGTCATGATCTCTCGGTTCGTGAGTTTGATCCCCACGTCAGGCTCTGTGCTGACAGCTCAGAGAGTGGAGCCTGCTTTGGATTCTGTGTTTCCCATTCTCTCTGCCCCTCCCCTGCTCATGCTCTGTCTCTCTGTCTCTCTCAAAAATAAACAAACATTAAAAAAGAAAACTTGTACTTTTAGATGATCTTAACTGCATTGTATACATCTGTGTAAGATAATTTCTAGAATAAGTCTTTGTTTTATAACTTACTACTTGATGTCCAGTAGATGGCACTAAATCCCTTTGAAATTTATGACACTAATTCCTAGTAGGTGTTACTGGCTAATGGATAATTCCACCACAGCCAGGGAACAGAAAGGGTCCATTCTTTCATCTAATTCTGTGATTGTTATATAACTTAGTATTTTTGTTCACAGTTTAAGATAAACCTGGTGATGGGCACCTGTTGGGCTCAGTTGGTAGAACATGCATGTCTGGATCTCAGGGTTATAAATTCAAGCCCCACGTTGGGGGTAGAAATTACTTAAGAATAAAATCTTAAAAAAAAAAAACGTGTTGGTATTTAAGTTATTAATTTACTATTTCTGACTCATATTTCAACCTTTTTTCCTTTTTATGTGTGGTTTTCAATCAAGTTGATTCAAGGAGAAGGATCATAGTATTGAAATAAGACTGGGCTAAAGGAGTTGAGGATAAGAGAGAGGATAAAGAAATATACTGAATATTCATGATAAAATCACAGAGAAAATATAAAAGTATACACAATCCAAATTTAAGATAATGAAATCCAAGTGTTTTCCTATTGTCAGTTTTGGTACTTTAGTAAAATTGTATTCGTTTCATTATGATTTTCAAATTTGTTTTACAAATAATTTGCAGTTAAAAAATACTCATTAAGGGCCGCCTGGGTGACTCAGTTGGTTAAGCGTCTAACTCTTGATTTTGGCACAGGCCATGATCTTCTGGTCCTGAAATCGAACCCCACATAGGGCTCTGTGCTGTCAGCATGCAGCCTGCTTGGAATCCTCTCTCTGTCTCTCTCTCTCTCTCTCTCTGTCCCTTCCCCACTCATGCTCGTTTAAGTAAACATTTAAAAAATATATAAAATGGCCAGTTAAACTTGAATTTCACATAACAACAAAAATACTTGTAAAAAATGTTATATCTCCATTCTCATTTCTAGTTCTTTGTGCTTTCTTGAAAACCTTTATCTTCACTGTGTTCATTAGCTTTCATCAAGAATAACCTTTTAGATTCAATTAACCATTAAAACCAGAAAATGTTTCCTATGTGTCAGGCATGATTTACTACATTTATTCTACTTGTTAATTCTATCGAGTTCATTTAATTTTAATGGATTTGTCAAACATTAAAAAAAACACGTTTAAAAAAATTCCCATCATGCCTACATGTGCATGTTTTTCGCCCCGCCCCGCCCCAGCATTTGAGTGTCAGTGTTCTGTAACTCGCTCTGGAAACCTATTTCTTAACTCTTGTTTTTAGAACAACTACCAACCGAAGCATTGGTAGCATGGCCTCTAGGCGAAACAGACCTAGGTCCAGTCTCCATCTTTGGCAGAATGGATGACAAGGAAAGCCATTTAGCTTCTCTGGGCCTCAGTTTCCTTGTTTGCAAAATGTAGATAATTAACCTAATGGGGTTATTTGGAGGATTAGCTATAATGTAGGTGACACATAGTAAGCTATTATTTTCATGTATTAGCAACAAACTTTTTAAAAAAGCTTTATGAAATATGTTCAAGCTTACCAATACATTTCTTTTTAAAATGGTGATGTCCATATATTAATGTAACTTGGGTCTCAAGATAGTTTTCATCTCAAAAATCTTGATAGGCTTAGGGAATAATACTTAAATTTCTTAGTCACGGGGGGGGGGGGGGGGGAGAGGGTGGGGAGGCTCCATGCCCAATGTGGGCTTGAACTCACCACCCTGAGGTCAAGAGGCGCATGCTTTACTGACTGAGCCAGCCAGGAGCCCCAGTTCTGTATTTTTATATTGGTACCATAATTTATAGTCTTGAACAGAGGAAGTTTTTTTTGTTTTGTTTTGTTTTGTTAATCTTTTCATCCAGAATTAGAAGGTAAGAAATGACCCTGAACGAGATTTAGGTCAAAGAACCTCGGGATTCTATGCCACTCCGCAGGTACAGTAAGTTTTTGAGCTTTAAAGCCCCCTCGTGTAAGGGAGTGATTATGCCTGCACTTGGGGGTAGGGGTAGGGGGTGCCATTGAAGAGACGCACAGGACTGTATACAGCCGCCCGCGATTCCACTTTATAGGGAGAGAAAAAACGCTGCGCGGCGAGCATTCAACGAAAGCCAAGCTTTTCCCTCCTCAATCCCAGCAGCCACGTGGCGCCCGAGGGATCTCCAGGCCCACCAGCTTGCAGGCGTCGCTCTCCCTTAAGGGGGATTCGCCGCGGGGCCCACCACTGCCTAGGTCCGGGGAAGCCTGGAACCTCTGGGACCGTGGCCGCCACACGACGGGCTACAGCCCGGAACCCGATTGGGACAGAGCGTCCGGCGACGCGCGGTACCAGCCTTCAACTCTAGAGATACACGACAAGCCCTCGGAACTTTTCCCCGGGGACAGGTCCCGGCAACAGGTCCGAGGCGGGGCCGGGCTGGGCCAGATAGACCATAGCTCCGCGGCGGCCGGTGAATCAGCGCCGGCGCCCAGGTCAGCCCTCCCCAGCCAGTGCCAGATCTGGGGAGGAGTAGCGGCGCCGCGGATCACGGGCCACTTAAGGCTCGCCGGGACTGGAGAAAGGTGACGTCACCGTAGCTGGGTGGGGGGGTGGTGCTCAGCCGGCTCCACCAATGGGAAACAAGCAAAGTGGCTTGCTTTCTGTAGCTCTGAGCCAATACTAACAAAGCAAAAGGGGGTTGTCGGTATAGAACCAATGGAAAACAGGGAAGGAGCACGAGGCGGAGTTGCGAATCCTGTCACCAATTGGAAAGAGGGGGTGGAGCCCGGGCCTTGTCAAGCGCAGCCAACCAGAGAGAGGAGCGGACTCTAGGGGGAGGGGCCGTAATGTTTTTCCCCAATCGGACAAGGCCAGGGGCGGGGCATTCTCTAGGGTGCCCAATGAGGAACGCAGCCGAAGCGGGCCTGTCAAGAGAAGGGGCTGGGGGCGGGGGGATGGTGAGTCGGAGATAAACACTCCGCGGCGGTGGCGGCTGCTGCTCTTCTTCGGGTTCTGTCACGGTGTTGGCGGTGCCCAGCTCACCGGCCCCCCTCCCCCTTCCGGCGAGCGCGGTCGCCAAAGAGGCTTTCTCAACCCTGCTCTGCGGGGTCCACAGCAGGGTGCGGGTGTCCGGCGGCGGCGGCGAGCCCGTGGGCAGTGGGGGTTGGTCCCGCGGCTCCGGCCCCCGGTGCAGAATGGCGGCGGCGGTTCGGATGAACATCCAGATGCTGCTAGAGGCGGCCGACTACCTGGAGCGGCGGGAGAGAGGTGCACGGGGATGGGAGGGGTCCGTCCCGAGCCGGGGCCGGGGGCTTTGAGGGGCCCCGCCGCGGGTAGGGGCTCCCAGCCGCTCTGGGGGTGGTTGGAAGCGCGGAGAGCGCGACCGCGAGCGCTCCCAACCCCTCCAGCTCTCCCCACGCGCGGTCCGAAGGGAGGCCACTGCTGCCCCAAAGGCGATGAATGGAGGTGGAAAAGGGGCCGCTGCCCCCCGGGGTCCCGAGCTCCGTCCCCACCCCGAAGCGAATGGGGTGCCCGGGGTCCCCTCGGCCAGGCCCTTGGTTTACCTCACCGGGGCTCGTCCCGACCGGCCCCCGAGTGGGCCTGGCGTCCCGTCCCCCAGCCGGAGGAGCAGAGCCTGCCTTACGCGCCCCCTTCCCCGCCCTCTGGGCTCCGGGTGTTTGCCCTGCACCTTCGCCTGAGGCTGGTCCCACTTAAAACACACCAACCTGCTGGACTTTGCCAGTGGGAAACCCAGGCACCACGAGCTTAGCGACTTGCCGTGTCTTCCTCAACAATGAGCAGCTGGAATGCTCCTTACACCTGCTCCGAACTGAGGGTATTCACACAATTTTAAAAAAACAATCATTGTTCTAAGAATTCCACTTTGCTTCGTTTATTTCTTTCCACGATATTCTTGTATTGAAAAATAAAATTTAAAAAGGAAATGCTGTGGAGGGGAGAGAGTATTGAATGTTCTAGGCTCATTCATTAACTGGATCCTTCGGTTTTCTAGAAGCTGAACATGGTTATGCCTCCATGTTACCATACAATAACAAGGACAGAGATGCCTTAAAACGGAGGAACAAATCCAAGAAGAATAACAGCAGTAGCAGGTAATTTGGTAAATATTTCTGTTTCTCTTTTAGATTATACTGCAGGTGACACAAACTGCAGAATGGAAGTTGCCTGTTGTGATTATAACTCTGTAAATACATTAAGTAGCAATCATGATTCAGTAAGGCACACATGGTCTTAAGCCATTGGAGGAAGCAGCCCTTCTGTTTGGGTTGAGCGGACTGAAAAGAGTAATGGAAATGTTTTACATTTCTTTATGAACTTTTAAAATTAATTTTGCTTTTCTTCCCTTTTGGAACAAACATTTTTGGAAACTTCCAGTGGGATTAGTTAACGGTAACCGTATTTTGCCTTCAGAAGTTGCAGATTCAGGGCAAGTTTTCTGTAATTGAAAATGCTGGATATTATCCATTTCTTTTACTTTTCATAGTGAAGATTTTATAAACATGTTAAAGTATCTGATTTATCATAGGTGGTAGGATTTCATATTCAACATGTAAATTAAATGCAGTTATTTGTCTGATAATCTGTCAACATCTATTTATAATGGCAAAGAGGAATGGTTGACGTTGGAGCCTGCCTTTTTGGTGATGGAAGAACGAATAATATTAAAATATTAATATGCCACAGTCCTTTTAGGTTAGCCTTATAGTTCTTAAAAAAAATCTGTGAATCTCTCTGGGGAGTATGTGGTTAATGTCCAGTGAAGTCACATTAAAGCCCTGAATATAGTTTTTCTTATTAATGATACTGCCCCCTTTTTTCCTCTCTTTCCCCTTAAAATATGTTAGCTAGGAAATCTTCTAGATCTGTTTAATTACACTTTTCATTCCAGTAAATTAAGTCATTCACATCTTCATCACTGATTTAGAATCCTTATTCCTCTCCCGTTGTCATGAATAACTCCCTGCAAGTAACTGTATTTGATTAGCCTCTGTGGCATAATACAGACCACTTAAACCTAAAACTTGTTCTTGCTGTTGCTTCTGTCCTTGATTCACCCCATTGTTGGTAAAAACACAGGATGCGAGCAGCATACATGTGCTGAGCTCCTGAATAGGAAGGCAGGTGAAGGATGCACCTGGTAATTAACTACCCCTATGGTTTTTCCTTTCCCTCCCATCTTTCACATTACCTGAAGGTGGTGCCCAGTAGATCTGCATGTGGGTCCTAAGGGCTTTTAAGAAGAATGTTAATACTGATTTGTATTGTGCAGCGGTATAAAACAATTCAGCTGTCTTGCATTTTGTTACATTATTTTTAAACTTTTGGAAGAACTTTGAAGGCTTTTGGTTTGTTTTTCTTCAAAAATGTAGTCCATTTGTTGCTTTTATGCTTATCCACCGGTAATTTGGGAGGATGTCCACACTAATAGTCAAGGTTTAATCCTTAGCACTTTCTTTTTCCCTAAGTTTCACAGGAAAGTTGGAGGAGGTTCAGTGGTGGGGAGAGGAATATGATGTTGTTGAAAGAGAAGGAGGCCGGTCCCAAAAGGTGATTAAGAAAGAAAAATGATAGTTAAGAATTGCAAGCCAAGAAACAGATTCGTTCTCTTTAATATCCAGCGTTATTATTGAAGAAATAGCTGTAACTTCTGTTTTGGAAAAGCTCTTTTCTTTTAATGAGCTTGGTTTGCTTTCCATGGTTATCACATGTTTCCCATATTCTTGACTAATCATGAATTAGTGTAATACCCTCAGTGGTGCAGGGATCTCTGAGAAACCATGATTAAACCTGGAGATGGCACCAAGCAGATGTGAAGCAAGAGCAGGTTGTTTTAAATGTGATCACTTCCTTCATGCCCTGTTTAGAATGACCCTTCCTGAGCAGTGAGACATCTCCCCAGAGAATGCAGTTTGACCCCTTGATTTGAATTCGACTTCTATCCAAGGCCATGTATGGTCAGGATTTTGAACTGAGGTGAGGGCTATGGAGAGATTACTTCTGGTTTACATAACCACTGGATAACAGTGTATTCTTGTTAATTCAGGTTGAAATGTTGTGCTCGTTGCTTGTAGAGTCAGGGGGCTACTTTTTTCTAGGACAATTAAAAAAAAAAAAAAGATTTAGCCACATATCCAGCTTCTTGGGAACTGAAAATGCATATCTTAATCCAGTTTCTCTAGTTGCTTGTTTAAAAAACAAAACCAAATGGGGCGCCTGGGTGGCTCAGTTGGTTAAGTGTCCGACTTCAGCTCAGGTCATGATCTCACAGTTTGTGAGTTCAAGCCTCGCATCGGGCTCTGTGCCGACAGCTCAGAGCCTGAAGCCTGCTTTGGATTCTGTGTCTCCCTCTCTCTGTTCCTCCCCCACTTACTCTCTCTCTCTCTCTCTCTCTCTCTCTCTCAAAAATAAAGATTAAAAAAAACTTTAATGAAATAAAACCAAATGAAATTTTGAAATTTTGAATATTGATTGTTTCAGAATCATCCAGAGAACTACTGGAATATAGGGAGGTGGAATCTTTTTCTTTTTTTTTTTTTTCTTTCCTACTGATTTTTGAAATGAGTTACTAATTATTTAGAATTGAAATCCAGAGTTTTTAAAGGTATATTTTGTTAAATTGGTCAAGCAGGCTTTGGCATTCATGTGAAAGAGGAAGTTCACACCTGCCACCTAGCTCTTTTACGCAACCATGGCCATATAGCTGAGCTGATGTGGAGTCTTTGAACCCAAGGACTTTTTCCTATTCTCATACACTCTGTAGTCTGGCTTAGTTATCTTTTTGTTAGAATATATTTTTAATGGTGACATTTGACCTTTACCAGTGATTTCAGAGTTATCAAACATCTTCAATAATCACATGAAAAATAATCTTGACGCAAGGTATCTATGTGTTCTTATAATGCTTTAATTAAAAATGTTTACCCATTAACAGAGTTGGCAAGCAATCTCTGGACTGAGGATTTTTGAAAGGCTTACTTTTATTAAAGACACTCCGTTCCAGTCACCCAAATGCACTTCAGTATTGCTGTAGCCATTAAATAGAAGTCCCCTTGTAAAAACCATGATGCGTTCAATACTCTTAAGTAATCGAATAAGATCTGTAGTTTCAAAAACTGTTCAAAGTTTGGAAGGAGTTGTACTTCCTATGGAATTTGTTAAAAAGTTTCTCTTGGGGGATTCAGAATTTTTCTTATTTGTATCTTCAAAAAATCCAGAAATTTTTGGTAAGAGTGCCCTGTGTGCTATTTTCTGTAATCAGAGATTCTATTTTCAAATATTCACCCTTCTCTACCACTGTCCTGGGATGGTCCTTGTCTATAGTTAAACAGGGAAATCCTGACCAGCTGCTGTTATATACTTTAAAAAATCTGTCAGACTTTGAACTTGTTATTCCCTGTTAAAACTAAAATGCCACGTGCTTTAAAGCCAAAGGTTTGAGGTGCAGGCCTGACTCTTGTTAACTATGATATCCTGCTGGCCGTTGCAGGAAGTAAACCTTCAGAAAAATGTAACTGAAGAAGGCAGAGGGAAAACCAGGTGAATCAGTGTAAATCTTTTAAGGCAACTAATTGTGAGGTCCTTTATCTAGAAAACAAATATTCTAAAACTTAAAATGTTGTCGTTATTTTCTTGGTTTTCTTCGTGAATAAAAATTGGTGTCCCAGATCCTTGTGGAAGAGAAGTTTTAGTGCTAGATTGAAAATTTCTCTTCCCAAGGCTGCAAACCCACATGTACACCCTGCTCCCCTTCTCTGGTGTGAATGAACTTGGTGGTGGTTGCCCACCTGATACAAATGAGTGGCTGAGTATTCGTGGAGGTCCTGTTTCTCCGTGATTACTGTGAGAAGTTCTCTGTAGGCCCAGTAAGGTTCTGATTGTGGCCACATAGAATTCATGTCCTGAGCCAGGGTGTTATCTCCTGAACTGGTTAGATTCCAGAGAGTTTCCATTAAGAAAGGTCAAGATTCAGCTCCTTTATAATGCTGGGAGGTTCCTCAAGCTTATGATTAGTTAGGGAGGAGTTGTGTAAGGATAACACTGAAGTGGCCATGTTGACTGGCTTCTCGGGATTTCTGTGTAAACCTGTCCATAAATTCTTAGACCAGACCTTATATTCAAGGTCAGCTATAAACACATTAATAATGGTATTTCACATTCACCACAGCTTTCGTCCAAAGCTCTCTAATCACTTTTACAGTTGCTACCTCATTGATCCATGCATGTTCAGTAGATAATTGACAGTAATTTTTACTCCCATTTTACAGAAGGGTTAACCAAGGACAAGATAGTAAAGAATGTTATTTCTTCTACAGTACTGGTCAGTGACAAAACTGGACTTCAGATTTCACCCTAACTGTTGCTTTAACCAGTCTGTGCCATCTTTATGTTGAGCTGAGTTTTAGAAGCCCCTTCCTGAAATCATTTGGTAGCTAGTCATCAGTAGCGTTTGTTGGGTTGTACGTGATCAAATAATTACGTCAGGGAGTAGAAAGGTTGAGGGAAGAGGTACTATTTTTATCCATTTAAAATTGTGTCCTCTTGTCAAACAACTTAGCATGAAGTTTTGGCGTATATACCCCACCTAGGAAAAACTGCAGGACTAGGAGGGGGCTCCACCTCCAATGTTGTAACTGCAGCCTGAAAGCTTCGGGTGTTCTATAACTCGAATTCGTATTCCATTGGGCAACTGCTTTCCTCTTTGTACGTAGAGACTCCTGTTATTTCCACCAGGGATTGCACACCTCTTAAGTTTGTCCCTTCTCCTTGAACTCTATTTTAGATATTTACATTTAACCCCTCAGAGGGACTAATTTCTTTAGCAGAGCCCACCGAGTTTTTCTCCCTTTGTCAGTTTTCTCTACTACCAACTTTGGAGAGAAAGAAATTAAAGAATTGTTCTGGTGTTGAAGTAGTCCTTTAAGACAGGAAGAATCTTACTCTTTTCTTCTTGTTCCCTCTTTCAGATCAACTCACAATGAAATGGAGAAGAATAGGTGAGTTGGGGATTTTGCGGGTGGGATAGGGGCCATTTTGATGTATACTCTGTTCGTTGAGACTTGGTTGCTTTTCTTGTCTTTTCCCACAAATAGCACCTGATACGAGAGTTTACTCAGGCCGTCTAAGCAGCACTGCCCATAAATCACTTAGGTAGATGAAGGGCTTGCAGGTTCCAATAGACCACACCCCACCCCCTCACTCCTGCAACCTGCTTCTCCTGAGGAGTGCCTTTCCTGGTGACTGTTTCACAGGCCAAAGCATTTTAGGTCATGAGCAGTGTTTCACAAATAGTGTTTTTAAAAAAATTACATGCTACTGAATATAATTGGTAGTTCTGTCTTTAATCATGTACACACCCAGATATATATAAATACACATACATATGTGTGTGTGTATTTACAGTTGTGAATAAAGATTCCAAAATTCAGGCAAATCTATGCATAGCACAAAATGGTGATTCACTAGAGGAGGCCTGCCACCCTCACTGGGATCCATCTGGCTGAGCCTGAGTTGATCTCTCTCACCTGGATTGCCTCTTTGCTATTTGTTTAAATCTTTATTTTCTAAATCAGCTTTGCCCCACCTTCAATAATGTAGCCTACTGGTTCTTGACTCTGGTCGTACATTAGAGTCGTTTGCAAAGTTTTTATTTTAATGTTTTTCTAAAAATATTTTTGGGGCGCCTGGGTGGCTCGGTTGGTTAAGCGTCTGCCTTTGTTTCGGATCATGATCTCGCAATTTGTGAGTTCAAGCCCCACAGCATGCTCTTTGCTGTCCATGCAGAGCCCGCTTCAGATTCATTCTCATTCTCTCTTTCTCTCGAATAAATTAATTAAATAAATAACTTAGGGACGCCTGGGTGGCTCAGTCATTTAAATGTCCGACGTCAGCTCAGGTCATGATCACACAGTCCATGGGTTCAAGCCCCACATCAGGCTCTGTGCTAACAGCTCAGAGCCTGGAGCCTGCTTTGGATTCTGTGTCTCCCTCTTTCTCTGCCCCTCCCCTGGCATGCTCTGTCTCTGTCAATAATATTTAAAACATTTTTTTAATTAAAAAATAACTTAAAAGTATTTTATGTTAAATACATTATATATGCATTTATATATTTGGGGAGAAAAATTTTATTTCTGCTGATTTTATAAAATAACTTAGAGAAATTTTCAGACACATGAGAATGAATAATGTAATCAAGTCCTATGTGTCCATCACTCAACTTGAACAATTACCAACATTTTGTAAATCTTATATAATCAAAACCACCCCTCTCCATGGAGTATTTTAAAGCAAATCTTTTATCTCTAATAAAGACTTTACAAAAAAAAAAAGTAACCACTTGCTTTTACCATGCTGGGGGTGGAGGAATTAATGGTAATTCTTTGTAGAGCTTTTAAAAGAAAGAGAGAAACCAATGCCCAGACCTCACCCCTAGCAATTCTGATTTAATTGGTTTGTGTTGAGACTCTGCTCTAGTATTTTTAAAAGCTCCCCAGGTGATTCTCATATGCTGCCAGGGCTGAGAACCATTGAGCAAGCCTCATTCTGGTCTCTGAGCGCCCATCAATTTGAAATACAGGCTACCCGTTCAGACTGAGTGGCTTTCTCAATGCTCTGCATGAACAAGATGATGATGTGTAATAATGGCTCTGTAAATACATATGGTTATTTCATGCAAACCTTCTATGAAGAGGGGGTCTGACTCTGAAAGTCAGGATCTGAATGACCTGTTTCGTCAGTGAAAGGACAGACCAGACTTACTAGGAAAGAGAATCTTGGAACAGAGTGAACATTTAGCATTCTTCCACTGAGGAATTTTGTGTGTGCACATGCATGGGGTTGAGGGGTTGAGGGGTTGCATGTGCCTCACCGCACATTTGCCTCTCCTCAGCCCTCTTCTTCCCTTTTAATTTCTCTGTGATTATGACTGACTGTTGTAAGTCAGAGCTTCCTTTATGCTTTAGGGATTTACATATCCTGAATTGGGAACTCAAAAGTATCTTTTAAGGTGGAAAAGTAGTCAAATGTGGCTTCTCTTTCTCCTCTTTAGATTTTCTCTCAACTTTATGCCTTTGGGTGAACTGGGGACACTGGGACTCTTTGTGCTGAAAAGTCTTCCAGTTCTCCTCCCCCATTCCCGACCTCTTAGGCATTTATTTTTTTATATTTCCATTAGCCACTTATTTTTATTATTACTAAGATTTTAACCCTTCGGATCAGGGCTCTTACACTTACTACAACTCTATGCCTTTTACCTCTGCAAGAATGTCACACGATGTCAGTCATAAATAAAGGTCATTTGGACCTTTTATTTTAGCAGTTCAGGGATATTTCTTTTTTGCCTACAGTGTCTCAAGAACTTGTGCTCCATACTAGGTACTAAATGAGGTCATGCTGGGGTATTAAATCAGCATGGTCCCCATCCTAGAGAAATGTAGTTTGTCTAACGAGAAAGACACAGAGACCGTTTCAGTGAGTATACTATGTGCTAAGATGGAGGTATGCACAAGAGGCTCTGGAGGCAAAGAATCTGGAAAACTGGAGTGGAAGTCACCACTGGGCAAGCTGCTTTTAATTCAGACTGCTTCTGTATGACCAGTCAACTTTTGCTTGTTGAAGGGTTAGATATCTGGTTTCCATATTGTCCTTTCTGTTCTGGAATTTGGTCTTTTAAAGTCTTGACAATTCCTTCTCTAGTCTAGAGCACATGAACAGAAAAGAAGGAAGTAAAGACTCAAATTTCTTTAACCAAGCATTGGTTGCTGCAGTCCAAGTGAAGAACAAAGTTATCAGGCTCTTCTCCCCTTATTAGTGTAGATGCTTAAGAATCTTCCGGTTTTGAAGTCAGTTGAATAGTTGCTCTTGTAGTCTCCCTGGTTTTAGTGGTTGATTCCTGTAAAAGACTCCTACCTAGCTTCATGCGTATACACTTTAGCCATTCTTTACCTTAAAACGTCACATAAAAAAATTGACCTGTCTCTCAAAACCTTAGGAAAAGAACTTCTAACGATGGGAATTATTTTTCTCTTTGATATTGCAGAGTTGATTATACTTGGGTTAGATTTTTAAACAGAAACCTTTTCTGTGACACTTCAGAGATTCTGAATAATTATATTTGGTGTTCCTTTGGACTCTACTATGAGACTATTAGACTCAGCACCACGATATTGATAACCTTTGCATTGGTGAGAAGATAAAAGCCTTCTAGAATGGTGGAGGTGGGGGTGTTTTCCATTCACTAGATTAGAAGGTGTTAGAAGAAGCTGTGTACTAGGTGCTGGGAACACAGAACCGGGTGAAGACGAAACCCCTGGGGCGGAGGGTTCAGTAATATCACTATAGGTATGAGTGCCTGTCCCTTAGCCTGTGTTTCTCTTAACCGTAACGAATTTTGTGGCTCTGGCCTCCTAAGGAAACACCCTTGAGTGTGTGGTGTTTTTCTTTGTAAAACTAATCTTCTAGAAAATTTTGAGAAATATAGAAAGTCTTTCTAAAAGCAATTTATATCCTCCATAATTCTATCAGCCAGAGGAAACCAGTGAACTTTGAAGTGTATCTCAACAGTTGTTTTGGAAGATATAAAAATCACCTGTAATAGATCTTGGGACAGTTGACGGCTGCTGACACTCCTGCTAAGTTCCATATCCATCTAGACTTTTGTGTATACTTTTTTTCATCAACATGGGATCATATAGTAAATATTTTGTATCTTCTTTTCAAGCTACATTATGAATATTTTCCAGTGTCCTTAAGTCTCCTTTTCTAACATTACTTTTAGCAAAGGCCAGTATTTACCTCAGACGGATGTGCCATAACTCGTATAACCAATCCCCTGTTTATGTTCTTCCCAGTATTTTGCTAATACGAAAAGCACTTCCTTAAACCACCTTGTAGATAAATCTCTGTCCAATATCATAATTATTTCCTTAGGGTAAATTTATAGTTGTGAAATTAACAATAATATACATTGTTCTAATTTTTAGTGTTGACAGCTGGATTGTCCACCAGGCAAGTTATAGGCTGTATTTTCTGTATACTTTCACAAGGTGATACTCTAAGACCTTTATGAATTTGGTAAATAAAAAACAAAAACGGACAACTTGTTTTAGTTTGCATTTCTTACATTATTAGCATAGTCAAATAATTTTCGTGTGTGTGTGTGTGTGTATCACCTGTTAAATAACATTTGCCCAATTTTCTACTCTGACGTTTTTTTCCTTCTTATGAAGAGATTATATAATGTAAACGATATATATGAAAGAGATTGCCCCTTTGCATATCACATAATTTTCTAATTTATCATTTCCCTTAACAGAATATTTTCTCACTGTTTTCTCTCACTGTTTGAAGTTGCTGCCTCTATTGTATATTAAATTCTTGTTTACTGCTGAGTCTGTTTCTAGACGACTACTTCTGTTCCACTGGCCATCTGCTCTTCCTGTGCCAGTGTCCATTGTTTTAGTCACTGAGGTTTTGCCATGCACTTCAAGATCTGGTAAAGCAAATCCCTACTCTTCCCTCCTTCTTTTTTGATTTTACCATGATCTTAGCTATTTTCACTAGTTTGTTTTTTGTTTTTGTTTTTTTTTCCTGATGAATTTTATAGTCCATCCATCTCCCCATCCTTCAAATTCTTTGGGGATTTTCAAAATAAATAAAAAATTTAATAATTTCAATATAAATTAACTTTAAAAGTTCACGTCCACATATTAGCTCTTTCCATCCAGGATGTGATGTGTGTCTTCATTTAGATCCGTTTTCTGTCTCTAATGTTTTATGGTGTTTCCCCATAGATCTTGCATATTTCTTTTTTTTTTTCTTTAATTTTTTTAATGTTTATTTATTTTTGAGGAAGAGAGACAGCATGAGCAGGGGAGGGGCAGAGAGAGTGAGGGAGACACAGAATCTGAAGCAGGCTCAGGCTCTGAGCTTATCCGCACAGAGCTCAACATGGGGCTCGAACCCACAAACTGTGAGATCATGACCTGAGCCCAAGTCGGACACTTAACTGACTGAGCCACCCGGGCGCCCCTTGCATATTTCTTGTAAAAGGTATTACTGCATTTATGTTTTTTAACTTTTATTTATTTATTTTGAGAGAGCGAGCCTGTGTGTGAGTGAGGGAGGGGCAGAGAGGGAGAGGGGAGAGAATCCCAAGCAGGCTCCACACTCTCAGCAAAGAACCCAATATGGGGCTCGATCTCACGAACCACGAGATCATCATCTGAGCCAAAATCCAGAGTCAAATGCTTAACAGACTGAGCCACCCTGAAGCCCCTACACATTTTTAGATCACTACTGGATTCCCAATGTAATTGCTAATTAATTCTTGTTGGAATATAGGAAATCTTTGAATCTTTCGTTGTTATTATTTGGCTTTGTTGATGATAATTGTATTTCCTTCTCTTAGCTGGGAATTCCTCTAGTCTGAATGCCTTTCAGTAGCATTTCAGCAAATGGAAACTGAGGGAATGTATATAAGCTGCAGCCAGTGGGTCAGGAGTCAGGTGCTAGAATGGACTCCCCCCTTCCCCCACCCAAAGAAGGCTCTGGTATCTTCTTTAATAATAGACACTCATTTTTCTGGAATGGTACGTATGCAGGCCTTGCTGGAATTAGGCAGCTGGTCTAGAGAGATTACCTCTGCTAGAGTCTTCTGAGCCCATGACAAAAGATTTTTGTGTGTGCTCTGTGGGGAGGACTCAGCAGCCTGATCTAAGCTATTATTTTCATTTGGTCTAACAGTATTTCAGTGGCATCTGGTCTGGCATGAGAAACCATTGCAATCAGGTCTCTTCTGGCAGGATATTGTAATTGATTGCAGATCCCTATAGTTATTTCTTTTGGGTTTTGGCTTTGCAAATGGCCAAGCTCCTTATATCAGAAGAGGGTAGGGGCGTAGCTTTTGCATCGGGTCCAAAGTTGTGGTAGGCATTGCACCATTCTTACTGCTTCTGAACTTTCTTGACCACATTCAGATTGCACTCTAGGGTGTTGTAACAAATCCACATTGCTTTGTTGCCACATGGGGCTAAGGGCATGGCCCGGTTATTACAAAGAAGGGATGTAGTTATCAGTGTACAAATCTGGTCTGTGTTGATGGTGTGGAGGAGCCCCCAGATTTGTACCACTAGAATCTTTCTTTCTTGGACTATACCTCTTGAATAGATGGCATCTGCCCTTGGAAGAACTTGGGCGAAGAGACGTATGCTGATTATTCAGTGCCTACTGGAGTACTGGCAGTATTCACTGACCTTTTTGTCATAGTCATTAATAGTCAAAGGGTAAGAGAGCTATAGCAAGTACTGACTATAATATGTACTTGGATGTTTTTAAAATTGGGCTCCAGAAAGGAAATATTAATGAATATACTTATGTATTTCATACTTTTAGTAGAGAAATGATTTTATAGCTTTAAAATGTAACCGCCATGCTCCCATATAGCTATAGCACATATAACTACCTTTGTGTTTTTAACAAGGATTACTTTCACAATTATGAGAAAACTTCAAAACCTTCTAAGGCTCCAGTTAAGTTGGTAATAATGATGCTTTGGGCAATTATTTATAAAGGGATCAGTTTAGGGAAAGAAGGCGAATACTTTTTTACCTTAAAGCATGACCTGTGGTCTTCACGTGGACTTTTCGTTTAACCTGGCGAGGTTCTTTCTCAACCCCAAACCTGGAGAAAGTTAGTATCTCTTGTGACATAGAATCACTTTTAGGGTCTAATTTTTGACCCCTTAAGATTATTTGTTTCTTCTTACTCTATACTAAACCTGTTTTTGTCACTATATAGCTTATATGTACCATCTCTGAAATTTTTATTCAACCCCCAATTATCCTGTAGGATTTATGAAGCTATTTAATTGGCTGGATCTGTACCTACACAAAGATAGGAAATAAGATGGTGAAATTTCAGCGTTAAATAGGCTATTGTTTATCGTTTGGTGTATTTTTTCTTCTTCTTCGGTTAAGAATCTGAAGCCCAGGGGCGCTTGGGTGGCTCAGTCACAGTTACGCATCCAACTCTTGATTTCAGCGCAGGTCATGATCTCACAGTTCATGAGTTCGAGCCCCACGTCGGGCTCCATGCTGATGGTGCAGAGCCTGCTTAAGATTCTGTCTCCCTTGCTCTCTGCCCCTCTCCTGCTTGCACGCCTGCACGCTCTCTCTCTCAAAATAAATAAACCTTAAAAAAAATCCAGTCCAATTTTGATGAAAAGTAGTCCTCATTGAGGTCCAGTGTATTGTGTTTAAGTGGGGTTTTTCTCAAAGAGAAGGGGCATGAATTGCCTAAGATACCAGTTTCTACTCTTGGATCAGCACCTGCAGATGCATTGTTATTTCTAGGCTCCAGTGGGTTAACAGGAGATAAAGTCTTGGTCTTTTCCATTATTTGATAATGAAAGAATAGTCAGATACATAGGAGGACTGCAGTGTAAGAATGAGTGAAGAAATGAAGGTGATCAATTTGGAAAGGGGAAGACAGGGGATGATAGTCTATGAAAGCTTGACAACCTTTGCGAAGAAGTTAAGTCAAACAAGATATGGGTGAGGGCAAAGAATAGGTTTGGTAGAGGGCCAAGAGGACCCTGTTCTAGAACTTTCAGTGGGAGCTGCTATTTGTCATGGTCTGAAGGTAGCTCAGATCAATAATTCTGCAATAATATGTTTACGTGTTTGATCCCCAACTAAATTTTAAGCAGCTTCAAAGGCCAGGACTTGGTCTAACTCGACATCATATCCCAGCACCAAGTAGCAGTGCATAGTAATCCTTTGGAAACGCTGTTGGAGTAAATGAATGAGAGAGCCAGGTGCGTGTCTCTAGATTTCCACCAATGAACTTATTTACTTATCTACCCTTTTCACTGGCTGCCTAGCCGTACACTCTGCTCTGACCTAAGTCATCTTTGTTTTCTGCGCTTTACTGTGAAAGGAGAGTGTTCAGTTATACCTTCAGTTAAAAAAGTAATCTCTGATAACCGTGCCTCCCTCACAACACAGACATGTGCCTGATTTGATACCATTCCCAATCGTGATCACATTCAAGTCAGGAAGGACTTTTGGGATAACAGCAAATTTAGGAGCACTGTCTGCAGATAGCACAGTCCACCTATAGTCTTAGTCTTTTCTCATTTATTCCCCAGTTTACAAATCTGCTGGCCCGAGAGGGAGAGAGACCCGGATAGAATTGAGGAAGCTGAAGTCTGGAGGCAGAAATAAAAAGAGCTGCATTCAGAGCTAAGGGCACACCACCTAGCCCAGATGCCCTCTGTCTGTGCCAAAGCTCCAGTAGGAGGTAGTGCCTCTTCGTTAATGACTTCTTTTCACTTGGATATTTAGTTTCCCATAAGTCATGGCCGAACAGAGTTAAGGAAAACTGACAACAGAAATTGTGGTATCCAAATATATTTTATTTATTTATTAAAAAAAAATTTTTTTTAACGTTTATTCATTTTTTGATAGAGGCAGAGCGTGAGTGAGGGAGAGGGAGACTCGGAATCTGAAGCAGGCTCCAGGCTCTGAACTGACAGCACAGAACCCGATGCGGGGCTTGAACTCACGGACTATGAGATCATGACCTGAGCTGAAGTCGGATGTTTAACCGACTGAGCCACCCAGGCGCCCCGACCAAATATATTTTGTATTTAAATCTTTAATATATTTGGAATGGATTTTGATGTTAATCTCCCCACTCTCCTATTTTCTGAATAATCCATTCTTTTCCCAAGGACCTGCACTGTTCTCTCTGTTATAGGTTCAATTCATACCTATTCTTAGGTTTATTTCTGGGAATTTTTTACTCTGTGCACTTGATTTGTATATCTATTCCTGTTTTAGTGTATACTGTGTTTTTTTTTTTTAATTATTGAAGCTTTATAATACAGTTTAAGATCTGGTACAGCACATCCCTCCTCATTCTTCTTCTTTTTCAAAAAGTTGGTAATCCCTCACACATTTATTCTTCTAGATAAAGTTTAATTTCCCAGCATTAAGAACACTGTTGGGATTTTTTTTTTCTTGGAATTATGTTAAATTTGTAGACAAACTGGGTAACATTGACATTTTTACTTTTAGGTTTCGTATCTGGAAATGTGCTTTTTTCCATTTAGATTTTCTTAGATCTCTCAGCAAAGTTTCATGGTTTCCTTCCTAGACCTCCTTCTGAAGCTGTTTTAAGTTTATTCCTAAATATGCTATCCTTTCTTCTTGCTATTGTATGGGAGATATTTTAGGTTCTTTGAATGTAGATAGCACATTCAGAGATGTGCTTGCATTTCCAAGGTCAGTATTTGCCCCTGTATTTTCCTTTGGCTGTTGCGGTGCTGCTGTAGCTGGGAGAGGAGTGGGTACGCTTCAGACACTTCCCTCCCAACCTTTGGGTCCCTTCTATCCAGGCCTCTACATGATGTGTGGCCATGAAAGAGTCTTTCCTTTCACATGAATTAGCTTTATAAGATCCTTGCTTATTTTTATTTTTATTCCAGCATAGTTAACATACAGTGTTATATTAGTTTCAGGTGTGTAATATAGTGATTCAACAATTCTTTACTCAGTGCTCATCATAAGTGCCCTCTTTAATCCCCTTCACCTGTTTCACCCATCCCCCAATCCACCTCTCCTCTGGTAACCACAACTTTGTTTCTAGAGTTCAGAGCCTGGTTCTTGGTTTGTCTCTTCTTCTTCTTTTTGTTTTTTTTTTTCTTCACGCGTTTGTTTTGTTTCAAATTCCACATGTGAATGAGATCATATGGTATTTGTCTTTCTCTGACTTATTTCACTTAGGATAATACTCTCTAGCCCCATCTGTGTCATCGAAAATGACAAGATTTCATTCTTTTCTATGGCTGAATAATACTGTGTATGTGTGTGTGTGTATATGTATATATATATATACACACACACACACACACACCACGTTTTCTTTATCCATTCATCTCTTGATGGCCACTTGGGCTGCTTCTATCATTTGGCTATTGTAAATAATGCTGCTGTAAACATAGGGATGTGTCCATCCCTTTGAATTCGTGTTTATTTTGGGGGTAAATATCCAGTAGTGCGACTACTGGACCATAGGGCAGTTCTATTTTTAACTTTTTGAGGAAGCTCCATACTGTTTTCCACAGTGGCTGCACCAGATTGCATTCCACCAACAGCGTAATAGGGTTTCTTTTTCTCCACACCCTTGTCAACACTTGTTTCTGTTTATTTTAGCTATTCTGACAGGTGTGAGGTGACCTCTCCTTGTGGTTTTGATTTGCATTTCCCTGATGATGAGTGATGTTGAGCATCTTTTCATATGTCTGTCAGCCATCTGTATGTCTTCTTTGGAGAAATGTCCATGTCTTCTGCCCACTTTTAATTGGATTATTTATTTTTGGCGTGTTGTATCAGTTCTTTATATATTTTGGATACTAAGCCTTTATCAGATATGGTATTTGCAAATATCTTCCATTTTCTGTAGGTTGCCTTTAAGATTTGTTGATGGTTTCCTTCTCTGTCCTTGCTGATTTTTTAAATGTAAAAAATAGTACCTTTAGCATAAGCAAGCTCTGTATTTCCATAGAAAATAGGTTAACATTTTCCATTAAATTTCTTTAATGACAAAAGATAGCTTTTCTTTAAGGAAGAATTGGATTTTACCAGATAGCCTCTATCTACCTAGTGAGACACTTTGAGTTAACTATTGATTTTAAAAGGAATTATAGTGCTATAAGTATCTGTTTGTTCCTGGTAATTATCAGTCTACAGAGGAAGCTAGGATTGAAAGAATAACTGCTACCAGCTAGAGAGCACTCCTGTCAGACCCTGGCCAGGGGCTTCCATACCTTGTCTCCATTAATACACTGGCCCTCTCAGGTGTGGCCATCCTCTATCTGCTGCTGAGGAAAGTTGTTATCTGCTGAAGGTCACACAGGGAGTGAGTGAAAAAGCCGGGATCCTAAACCCTTACTCTTACATATGACACTAACACTCGGTTGTGTAGTGACTGATCTATTCAGAATACTAAAATAACTAAAAACAAAAACGGAAATTGAGATCCTTTTCAAAACCTTACTGAAGAAAAGCTATAATTTGATCTAACTTAGTTATCCCTAGTTATAGGGCACACTTGATTCTGAGCTTTAGTGATTATAGCTCAGATCAAAGATTGGCCTCTTTATGCTACCATAGACCAAAGGTATATCAGTCCATTCAGAGTAATTAAAGCGATATTTCTGAAGAGTCAGCACATGAAGTTTGTCAAAGTTCGTGACCTAGGTACAAAGCAGTTGGATCAACGTAAACAGAAGAGGCAGCTGGGAGCAGGAGGGAGCCAGGACCTGGCACAGCCCTCTTGTGCTGGGGTGGGAGGCTGGTAGGCAGCTCTTGGCAACAGGAGGAGGACTGGCTGAAGAAGATGGGATGAGAGAAGGTCTAAGTAGGGATCAGACAGGAGTATCGAGTGGCTTCCTGTTAAGTCCATGTGGCAGAACCTCTACTGGTTCCCCAAAGGGGAGTTAGACCAGGTCCAGAGCAGGACATTAAGCCCCTCCTGGAGGACCAGAGTCCCGGGCAGGGGAACAGTCAGGATTGGGGAGGAGAGCTGAGACGGGTGTTTGTGTTACTTGCTTTGGATCTCGTGCTTCATGGGTACTGTCAGACTTGGCTGAGGGATTCCAGATCCCAGGGTGCGCGTGTGCGTCTCAGGGTCAAGGAGCCGCAGAGGGGCTATTTGCTTGCTTATCTGGTTCAGGAATTGACTTTCACGACTATGTGATAGAATTGAGACCGCCCCCGTAGACCTCACCCCTTCCCTGCATTGGCCTAGGTTCCAGCCTGTGGATGTCTGCAGGCAGGTGGCAGGTGGGCAGGGCAGCCATCGGGCTGGAGCAGCGAGGCGGCGCCGGAGGAGGCCAAGGCAGGCACTGCCAAAGACAGAAGTTGGCTCTGGATCGGGACAAAAATCCAGAAAAGGCTCTGGTCTTATTTTCATAGAACCAGGCCAGAGAACACTGAATGAACATGTATTACCCTTAGCTTGAATTATCAGATGGCTTATTTCTAGTTTCACAACTGGAAGCGTTCTTTGGAAAACCCACATTTGGGTAGTGAAAATTACACTTCCTGGGCCAGACTCCTTGTGTAACTAGAAATGACGATGCATGGAAAGATGACTTTATTATTTTATTTTTATCAGTAGACAAACTTCCTAAAAAATTTACATACTCATATTTGTAGATAAACCCACATCATAAAATGACTAATAGGACCCTGTTCTGAATCATGAAGTCTTTGCAGATAACAAGCAAGCTGAAAAATGTCTAAATCTAATTTTAATTTTTAAACTTTTTTCCTAACTTGACAATTAGTCTATAAACTTTGGGAGAAATAAGTTGGGTAATTGTGTAAGTGACTAGTTCTACTTTCTCATGGTGTTTCTAATATGACCTGTTTTCATGGCTCTTTTTGAGGAAGATATCATTCAAGGTGAACACGGACATTTTGCACACAGGTTCTGCTTTTTTCCCCTCATGTAGTAGAGGGAGGAGCAAACCTCTCATGTGAGTCTTTGCTTGTGGCCATTCCACATGGACAGGTTTTTGGGGCAAGTGGAAATCTTCTAAAATAGTCAGGCATTTTTGTCCCATTAAATCTTCTAGCTCAGGAGTGAAGGCTGTACTCCAGTTTGTTTAGGCTGAGCGGGCCCTTGGAGCATCTAGGACAGCTCCTTCGAGAGCTAGACAAGGAAGGAGGCTTGGAAGCAGATGAGGCTGGGGGCAGAAAAGGATGTCTGATGCATCACTCGTTAGATCTACCTGGGGGGAACATCCTGAAGTCTTGATGAGAAGGGTGAGAATTGCCTTCCTTGGTCATTTTCATGTGTATTGAGCTCTTAGAGCTTTCTGAAGCACTTTTCGTCTTTTAGTCTGCATTCCCAACTTTCACTAATAGGTTCAAAAATGTTAAGGAGGGGGAGGGGGAGGGCAAATTAAGCTTTAAGATTGTCTCCCAGTTCCACTGGAGGGTAGCCTCGCAGGCTCCCAAGAGCCCTGGTCCAAGTGGTCGTGTATGGGCAGTGGGCATGTATTTAAAACCCCAGGAGCCTAAGCACTGTTGGTGGTGCAGGTGTAGAGACAGACCCTGTCCTCGAGGAGCTTACAGCCTAGTTGAATAGGTGACATGAGCCATTCCGCAAACATTTATTAAGCAGGTGGGAGGGAGAGGCCCTGTGGTAACTCAGCAATGATTAAGTGGAAGTCCAACTTTCTGAGGAGTTTCTAATGAATGGTTAAGTACCAAATACCAAACAATTCAGGCAGAACAGTGAACTTCCTGATGAGTAGTATAAACAAGTGCTCAGAAAGCGGAGGAATCAACTGTGGGTTGGAATGGTCTGTGAAGGCTTTAAGGACCCAGTAGGCTGAAGCAAAAGCTCTGAATTTTGGCCGTTTCTCCCATTCTTGGGATCTGCTAGGTTCTAAAAGCGCAAAGAAGGGTTTCAATGAAGTGTTAATTTCTAAAACTGGAGGGACTCTTGTGCTCCTGGCCAGCTTGCAGTAAAGGTTCTCTCTGGTGGCTTACTGCGGTTCCTGCTTCATGTGGCCTTGCTTTCTCCCCTCTGTCCCGCTGCACCATTTCGCCCACTCCAAGACCTGTGTGTGGTTGTCTCTAGCCGTTCTGTGTGCCTGTTAGTGTAGCAATGCCAGTGATGTGCATTTTCCTTATCTAAAAAAAAAAAAAAAAGTAACTTTTTGAATAGCAGTTTACATAGTTGAAAAACCAGAAAATATATTCAGGAAAAATCCACTCCCTTGTCCCTGCCTATTCCCTGACTTCTCTCTCCCTGCCACTAAGTTTCTTATTGATCACTCCAGACTTTATGTTCACATAAGAGAACAAAAATATATTTTTCTTCCATTTTACCAATATACAGATGGCATATTGGATGCATGGTTTGATATCGTTCTTTTCCCAATATATCTGAGAGTTCTTTCCTCATAGTAAATAGAAAACCTTCTGCTGCTTTTCATAGCTACATCATATCCCACTGTCTAGACCTACCATAATTTAACCAGCTCCCTATTGATGGCGAGTTGGGTTGTTTTGTTCTTTGCATAAAGCAAGCTGTGATGAATAACCATATGTGTCATTCACATGTATAAATACTCCATATAGCAGTGCTAGAGTTCTAGTGATCCTGAGTGGGAAAAGAGGAAATATGGGTTGAAAGGATTCTCACCTTGGCGTGTTCTGTCAGGTCACATCATAACCCAGAAAACTGGAACTAACCTGGTAAATGTGCCTCATAAGAGTAGACAGGAGTCCCTGCCCTAACACTTGTACTATAGAGACATTTTTACAAAACCCGAGTTTTTGCTTCTTTGTGGCTTTCACCAGAGTTATCCAATTTCCAAACATGTTTGGCCAGAGATTTTTGGTGGCATTTGCCATTACTGGGTCTGGGCAACCTCATACTCTTTTAAAAAAATTTTTTTTTGTTTATTTTGCGAGAGGGGGAGAGGGAGGCAGGCAGAGCAGGAAAGGGGGACACAGAATCTGAAGCCGGTTCCAGGCTCTGAGCTGTTAGCACAGAGCCTGATGCGGGGCTTGAACTCACAAGCCACGCGATCATGACCTGAGCCAAAGTTGGACGCTCAATCTTAGTGCTACCGTGACCTTGTTTTCCTAGGCGGGCCCATCTTCGCTTGTGCCTGGAGAAGTTGAAGGGGCTAGTGCCACTTGGACCTGAATCGAACCGACACACTACGTTGAGTTTATTGACAAAAGCCAAATTACACATAAAGGTAGGTATATCCTTGGGATTCCTTTCAGCTTAACCTTCAGTAAAGGTTTGCCTGTTGATGCAGGATAGCAAACGTGTATCTCTAGGACAGTCCTTTCCCCTGAACTCCTCCACCTTGCCTCTTAGATGAATCCCAGGCATCCCAAACCCAACATGTCCAAGACCCCAACTGTTTCTCACTCCTATGTAGCAGAAATTAAATGGCCCATCCAGTTGTCCATTTGATTAAGCCAGGGTCACCCTTGCTAGCTCTTGCTGTGTAGCCACGGTGTCTAAGTCACCTCTAAGACCTAAACATTTCATGGGCTCGTTTACTTCCGTTTCACCCTGCCATCATCTACTGTGGTAAACTCCAGAGAAGCTTCCCTGTATCCCTCTGGCCACTGCTGAGCTAAGCTCCATGTTTCCCAAGAAGAATCCTTCGAAAGATCAAATCAACATGTCCCCCTTTTTCAGATTCTTCAGTGGCTCAGGACATACTCTGCAGCAGGCCCGCCCCAGGCTGTCCGACCTGGTCCTTACCTGCCTGTACAGCGTCTTGTGCCATAGGCCTTTTCAGCCCTTTGCACTTGTGCTGTCCTACACAGGGCCTTTGTATGTGCTGTTCCCTCTGCTTGCTAGGCTTTCCCCTCCCTTCTTCACCCAGTTCACTTCTTGTCATCCTTCAGACCTTAACATAGGTATCACTAGCTCAGGGAAACTTCTGCCCTGCTTACAGGCTTCCTGCCCCAGATGGACCTATCGTTGGAGAGTGTACTCTCTCAGCGCTGGTCACAGCTGACATCTGACCATGATTTGTATGACACTTTGGTGGTGGTCTCTGTTGTTAGAGGGAGGGGACCAGGTCTTTATGCTCACCTGCCAGAGGGTCTGAAACAGAGTCCTTGCTTGGTAGGAGCTTGAATAGCGGAGGGGAGGGGTATTCAAACTCCTGAGAGCCACAGCCAAACTCACTGTTTAGCATGTTTTTGTAATCCTTTAGTCACTATTGGACAAATGTCACTTTGGTTGTGGTTAGAGGCCTGTATACATGACAATTGTGGGGGGCGGGGAAGAACCTCTATTCAGAGCAAAATAACTACAGTTAAACAGACTTGTAAAAACAAGTGGTCTACAGAAACGTGTTTAAGCTCTTACGTTGGACCGTTTGGAATCAGGACACAAACAGAAGTTAATTGGGATTTGGCACGACTCAAAGTGTTTCTCTAATCGGAATGTGTAGCTGAATACCCGTACTTGTAAATGGCAGCGCCTCACGGCTGCCGCTGCACGCAGCGCCCCAGCTCAGAGAGGCGGTCAGGGCATCCCCCCAGCCAAGGGGGGGGGGGCTGCCGGCCGTGCCCATCCCCAGGGCCCCGACAGTGCAGGTACCCGCGGCTGAGTCAATACGGAAGAGGTTAGACGAAGGCAGGAGTCACTGGCCAGTTTCCTGCCCTGTGAGAAGCTAGATAAGTGACCCCAAATGGCTTTGGGGAAAGGCTGACACACAGCTCAGTGCGAGAGGGGAAGATGCGGAGTCATTGCCAATTTTGAAATCTGCCCATGAGCTCCAACAGCTACCCCTTTGGCTTGCAGAAACTTGAAGATTGTGACAGAAAAGCCATTCACCAAATAGACCAGCTTCAGCGAGAACAGCGACACCTGAAGCGGCAGCTGGAGAAGCTGGGCATCGAGAGGATACGGATGGACAGCATCGGCTCCACTGTCTCCTCTGAGCGCTCAGACTCCGACAGGGGTGAGCCCCCCACCCTGCGTGTCCCCCGACCCGGCCCAGGCAGCGCAGGGGAGGAACTCGGAGCCCACGGGTGACTTAGACTCGTTGAGTAACGTGACATCCGGTAACAAGTCCCTCTTTCCTGTTTGCACTTAGGCACCAGGTCCAGAGAAGGGCCTGGCGGGGCTGGCTCGGATTTCTGGCCTGAGCTTTCAGAAGCATGGCTTCACCAGTGTCTCTTGTCCTCCCCACAGAAGAAATCGACGTGGACGTTGAAAGCACAGACTATCTCACGGGGGACCTGGACTGGAGCAGCAGCAGCGTGAGCGATTCCGACGAGCGGGGAAGCATGCAGAGCCTCGGCAGTGACGAGGGCTACTCCAGCTCCAGCATGAAGAGGATAAAGCTCCAGGACAATCACAAGACGTGTCTGGGCCTCTAAGAGAGCGTGGTCTCCTCGGCTGCCTCCCGATGGTTCTCTCGGCGGACGGGCTTAGGTAGTGTATTGGACCCGCCCACAGCCCCCCTGCACGTAAGCTTCCGTGTACCACCTCTACCAAACTCAGCTTTGTAAACGTTCTCGCGGAAGTGCTTAGGATTGTGGGTTTCTGATTGCATCCACTAGCTTCTCTCTCTGTCCCTAAAAATTCATCCGAGAGACTGTACATTCCAATCAATTTGAAGCACCCAAGAATTCTTAGACCGAATAAGCAACTTTCACATCTCAGCAGTTTCCCCCTCTTCCTTACCATCCCCGTGTAGTCTAGCAAACCTTTCTTAGAGTTTTCTGGCTATGTTACTCACCTAGCAGAAATGTCCGAATGTGTCTTGTGCTTAGGAACCTGAAGGAAACAAACTTTTAAAGTCGAGATCCTGATCTCAGAACTCCAAAGCAAGCTTTGAAAGCGGCGTTTAAGAGCACTTAACTGTGGACCTCACCCCCCGTGAGGAGTCAGGAATACCTCCAGAAAACACCCCCTCACACACACCCTGCGCTGCTTCCCCGACCCGCGACCCGTGACCCGCGTGTGGATGGGAGCAGTACTTCTCACTTTAGAATGGACATCTTGATGGCAGGTCTCTGGGGCTGCACAGCTTTATCAGAGCTCCAGCGGCGCTCGTTCCCACCCACCAGACGGTACAATCTCTGCGATGTGCTCTGGGCCGCGCCGTCCACTGCTGTCCCAAGACCCGTTTTCCCCTCCAAGTTTGTTATGCTACTTGTCTCTGGAACATTTTTTTTTCCTACCTCAGAGATAAATGAGATCTCCATTTCCCACTTAACACAAAGCGATTATGCCTTTTTTTCACCCCCAAATAAGTGACACTTGGTCCAATTCTAATCTATTTTCCTATCTAACTTTCAGCAATAACTGAGCTTTGGCACTAGCTGAGCTAGTGTCCATCATCAGTGAAAGGAAAAGTCCACATTTCTACTCTGTTGCAGGTGAACAGGAGGGGAGGGTACAGTGTTATTAGAATTCCTCTCCTTATTTTTGGATACGCCCAGAATCTTCTTAATGGAGGCTTTTGGGTTGCTAGTTTAAAAGGCTGATCTTTCTTTTTGGTTATGATTTCCCCCTTAAGTGGTCTCCCACTTTGTAGCATTTTTATTTAAGCTAAAACAGAGCACATGTATATGTACATAAGACACATTAAATCTATAAATACTATTTATTCATTTTATATAAACTAATGTAATGGAAAACAAATTCTTATGACTTTGTGCTTTTATAGATGTTCTAGAAACTTTGTATGTAGGTATCTACAAAATTGGTTCGTTCCCCTTAATATTTTTGCATTCATATTTTTGACGTCGAGGTTTTCCACCTCTGACGAGTCTTTTTCATTGAATTTGAACCATTTGTAAACCCTGTGACGCTGAAACAGAGTGTGTGTCACAAAGTGACGAGAACATTCCTAAAATCCACAGACGCACTGCAACCTAAGGGCTCCAAGGCTGCACCAGCCGGCGGAGGGGTGGGGGGGGCGGGCAGCCGCCCAGCGCTCCCCGCCGCCTGCGGTCTCTGGCCCCCTCCCAGCCTCACCATGCCTCCAGCGCCTCCGCCTTCCACACAACTCAGAGTTCAAACGTGCTCCACAAGGAAGCTCATTCTGCACGTGAAGAGCGGGCCAAACAAAGATTACTTTTGTTTTTTCATTTTAATGATTCTCTATTAAAAAAATTTTAATCGGAAGTAGTCGATTCCTAAATGCTTCCAAACTCATCTGTCATTCTTTTTTTGTTTTCTGTTTGTTTTTTTTTTCATTTCAGCTTTGGGTGGGGGGAGGGGCAGGTGACACAAAGGATTTTTTTTTTAATTGGAATCTTTTCCAATGACCAGCTGAAGATTTGCACTGAAATACAACTTGTATGCCTTTTGCATTTTTAAAGCCTGCTTCCTGAATTTAAGCAGAGTGATAGTGTTGAAAGAGCCAGCTCAGCCTGTAACATGTTTGAAAAGATGTATCTGCACTTTGAGGTCCCTTTCGAATGCCATTCACGAGACCTCTCAAGCATTTTAATTGCTACATTCAAGCGCCTCACAAGTCCAAGATGCCAGATGCCTTAAGGCATCGAAAACTCAAGACTTTGGGCAAAGCTTGTGGGCTTGCATCGGGGGAGGGAGGGGAACAGAATTTGTGTATTTGTTTGATTTCAAAATAAGGCATCTGAGAGATGCCATTATTTTCTGTGTTTAAGTTAAACTGCATTTTTGTCTTTTGGTTGAAATGTACTGTCCCAATATAAAACAGTAATTATTTGACCTTTGCACTGTCTGGTCCTTTTCAATTTGATTGCATATAGAAATGTGGAATTTGATCTATTTTTAATGCACTTGTGATAAACTGACACCAGGGTTAGACATTACTTTTCAAAGCTTGAGGTAGACCGAATCGGCGTGCCAGATAGGCCTCTAACCAAAACTGTAAATTCAGGACCAGCAAACTCAGCCCAAGGCAGCTAATCCTCTTCCCTACGCGGGTGATCGGCAGCCCTCATTTGCCAACCTACCCTCTCATTCACTGATCCACCAGCGTGACTGTTAAGAGCTATAAAGTCTTTTTGGTTGTTTTGGTTTTTTTAAGCAAAATGAAAAACCTTTCTATTAGGGTTGTTGGGGGGAGGGGAATGGGCAAAGATATAAACCCCAGCCTTTAAAACTTTGACAATTGTACGTAAATATAGATGTGTGTAAATATAGGCACATGCATATTTTTATGTAAAATTGATTTTTAAAAACTGAAAAGAAATCTATACTCTTACTGACACCATCGCAATGCAGATGGGAAGGTAAGAGTACGTAGTCCAATTTCACGCAGTGAGAAAATACCGGTGCGTGCTGTTAACATCCCAGAACACAGCTTTCCACGCCTGTTGGCTTAGAATGGCAGGTGAAGCACCCAGGGTATTTTGTTTGGGTTTCTTCTGCTAAGCAAAGATCTTGAATTCTCCAAGGTGCTGATAGTGACTGCTGACTCCTTTCTCTAGTCACAGACCTAATGTTAGTTTGTGATGCTCTTTGAATCACTTTTTTGAGCAGGACCTAAATTCTCCTCCCAATAAACCCAAGACTCCAATAATGCCCAGGACGATTCAAAATTGAGCACTGCAATAGGCCCCTGACCCTGCAGTTGGCCACTTGAGTGGTTTTAGTTTTTAAAGGAAGCATTTTCTTTTCGCCTCTAAAAAAAAAAAAAAAAAAAAAAGGAAAAAGAAAAAAAGAAACAGAGTCCTTACCTGGGTTTCCTATGGGCCTTTCTGATCCATCCCTTAAGTGGCCAAGAGCAAATGCTGGGGTGCAGGGGGAAAAATTGTCAACCTAGGATGGTGATGCTCAAGTAATGGTCAAGTGGAGTCTTGGGGCTCACTATGGGTATTATGGGCTTTTTTTCTTCTTGCCTCTGCCCCATCCTTTAAAGAAAAAAACTATTTTTAGACAGCATATACACATTATTTAGGCTTTTATACCATGCCATATTGGCAAGAATACCACTTTCATTATGCTTTATGACGTATTCCTGAATCTGTCTTCTCTTCCTCCTCCACTTGCTCCTCAAGCTTCCTCCTTTACCTGCCCTGAGTGTTGAACCCCAGGAAGTCCATGGCTGCAAGGTGATTTCCTGCAGGTCAATCTGTTTTTTGTGTGTGTATGTCTAACTCTTGGATGCAGTATGCTTAGGTAGCTGGCTACTGAGTTTTAAAATCCTTTCTGGGAGAAGATGACCCAAAGACCCTTTTGGGGGGGGGGGGTGGCTTTTCTCATTCAGATCTCTGTGACTATGGGATATTTTGTTTGCAAAGATATCTGGGGGTGGGGAGGGGTGTGTGTACTATATGTGACTTATCATGATTTCTTCATTAATATTTATTACATGGATGATTTTCTTATACTACATTCTTCTGAAAGAAGACGACACTGCCTGGCACTGCCTGAGTCAGCTATTAAATGGCTGAAGAAATTGAGTATCTTGGTCTTCTCTCAAAATCATAAAATGAGAATTAGTAAGGCACCCAATTCCAAGATTTATCCACATTTTTAAGTTTGATTTCTTACTCTATGGGGGGTGGTGACTTAATGGGGCATTCTTCAGTTTAGCTTTTACCTGAGAACCAAACTTGCCTTTACCCCCCGTCCCTAGAATTGGTGCTCTGGGAATATTGCTGTTAACCATCAGTGTTGGGGGCCATCTTCCTAATGGTAAACACAGCCTACAGAGGGGAGCAGCAGATGAGAGAGTATGGAATTCTGTTTCCAGATGTTTATTTCTTTATGTAAATATGACGCCAATGTAAATCCTGTGTCAAGATCTAGAGAATGGTGCTTTTTACTACAGTTAGCACATGCATTTTTAGAACTACTACATGTTTTAGAGAATCTTTGCTGTGTATATGTAAACTTCTGTATCGTTCCACCGTTCACAAATAAATTATTTCATTATTAAAGAAATTTGGGTCTTCCTGTTATTTTGTGCCCTTTTGGGGTTTCTTTCTACTTCCAGAAATGTGTTAATCAGACTTTTTAATTTCATGGAAAATTCACTGGCCAAAAGTTTTGAGCACTTAGGCTCTGTGAGAAGACTTCAGATTGTGTGGCTCGGGCTGACCTCATGTGTTGATCGGAACCGATGCTGGTGTAGCTGCCCCTCTTACCTGTTTCCTGTTCCACACTTGCCCTTGGGTCACTGGTTACCACGCAGTCACCTCTGCTGATGTGGGCGACCAAGATGGCACCCGGTCTCTCCAGCCCACGCTCTGCTGGGAAAGACGGAGATGGGAGTCACAATTTAATACCACATAGTTGTGGAATAAAGTTGGGCAGGGACAGTGCCATGAGAAGTCACAGAGGTGGTGCCATTCAAGTTGGGCCCTGGAGAAAGTAGGTGTCAGCGAGGATAGGAGCCTAGAGCAAAGGCAGGCCCGCAGGGCTGGGGTGTGGCCTGGAGGCCAGAGCACGTGGCGAGCGATGGGACACATGCAGGGAGGACAGACTGTGAAGGACACATGAGATTTACTGAGAGGAGAGAAGGCACCTGCTTTAGGGCATTAATTTACATTCATTCATTCATTCAACATACAGGGGTTGAGCACCCTCTCTGAGCTGGGCTCTGTCGTAGAGCTGAGGACACATCTGTGGACAAAACACAAAACCTGACCTCTGGTAACACCTTCTAGTGTCACTGGCTCTGGACCTCAAGTCCCACCCAGCTAGCCTGATTCTTCTTGCTCCCTCAAGAAAGCACTTGTTCAGAGTCGAGTGGAAAGAAAAAAGTGGCTTTCTCCTTCTTTACTAGGGACCTCCTCTTCTTCAAACCACCTAAAAATTCCAGAAGGTTTCTGTGGGGCCCTGGAAGTTATCCATGATGGCGTACACTCTGCAGGGCTTATAAAAAAAGGATCTTTCTGGTGTTTCTACTTGGGAGAAGTAGCCTTTCTCTTCCGCTTTCTCCAAAAAGCATGGGCCGTGCACTGGGCCGGTCTAGGATGTGAGATTCTAGAATCCACCTCTGTGGACAGACTCCAAACTGAACCCACCAGGCAGTGAACTGTCAGCAAATGGACAAAAGCTGCGCTGGCCCACAGCACCAGGCCCCTGCTCACTGTGGCTGAGGGAGAGGAAGCTCTGGGCCGCAGATAATCACGGAGGCAGCTCTCACATAAAGAGCAGCCCCCACAAGATGACAAATCTTATTCCCAGGGTTTCCTGACTTTGCTCGCTCACAGCAGCCTGGTGAGGTGTCCTTCTTTCTGCCGTATGGGTCCACATCACCAAAATGGTCAACTCACGGGTCCTGAGGGCTCTGCCTCCGAGCCTCGGGGAGCTCCGACACCAGCTCTGCTGGTGACTGCGGCCACTGTCCCCGTCTCTCAGAAGAGGATGCAGGCAGAGGGAGGGGAGGCATTTGGCCCCGAGTCCACAGAGCTGGGGGGCTCGAACACCAGAGCCCACCTTCCTTTGCCTCAATTGTTGCAAGAGCGGTGTCAAACTCTAATCAGTTTTCCATACATCGCATTTTCTTTTTTAAGCCTTTGGATGCGGCCGTTTTCCGAGAAGGGGCCTTAGGCCCCAGTTAATGAGGCAGAAACTGGGAACGCACAGGGCAAGTGTGGATCGCCACTGCTAAGTCATCATCCTCACCTCCATCTTAACATCCCTCTCTGCCTCTTGTGAGGAATAACCCCTGACCCTTGAAACTCATGGGGGTCTTGTGACAATAACCCAGCATGCTCCTAGAGGAGGACATTCTGTATAGGACTCGAAGACATTCTTTCTACACCAAGTCTTCTTGGTTGTAGACCCTGTGACATCACTTCATTCAACTGTTATTTACTTAACACACTTCCACGTAGGCCTTGGAGTTCCCCTTAATCAAGTGCCACTTTGGTCCACCTCTTAGATGTCACCATGACCTAGATGAGGAGGAACACGGCAACCCTCTCTGTAAAGAGACTCTGGAGTAGCAGCCTCTTGTTCCCATCGCCCACTTGGGCCTTCCCATTAATTAAGGGCATTGGGCTTCCCATGGCTGGGGGCTCCAGAGGCAGGAACCCTGTAGGAAAGCACTGTTCAGGGCTTGACACGGACTAGGTGGCAAGTCGGCCCTCTGCCCACACTGTCCCATGTGGAATTCAGGGGACGTCCTTGTGGGGACCACACAAAGCAGATGGGGCTGCTCACTGACTAGGGGTGAACGCTCGCCCAGAGGAACAGGAAGCTGCATGCTGGAGGAGAGTCACTGACCCCCTTTCAGCAGACAGGGGGGCAGGCTATGCCAGGCCACAGCTTCCGGGACCCTCCCTCAATGTGCACAAAGGCAGCATCTCTGGTGAAGACAAGCTCAGGATTTAGTGGGACAACTGGGGCAAGAGCCGGGACAGAGCAAAGGGTATAGCCCCAAGGCCAGGACGGGGCTGGTGGACTGCGGACTCAAGGGCTGGAGAGGTTCACTGAGGCGCTGAGGGAAGAGAGAGGAGTCTTTTATCAGATGCTCTCGGCCTGACCTGGGGCAGAGGTGAGCGATGACAATCACGGTAGGGAGCTCTGTGTCAGAAATAGGTCTACCTTTAAGGAAACCATGGGCCTGGGAGAGAAGACACGTGGGAGGGCCTAGAGGACAGAGGAAAGGGAGAAACAGTAGCCCAACCAAACTTGCTGGCCAGGCTGGATAACACCCAGCAGCAGTCCCCAGCCCTGCCCCAGAAGGTCTGGGAGACCCAAACCATCTCCTGGAAAGGTCACTTAGTTAAAAATGTCTGAGAAATTCTTGCCTTGCCTTACTGATATTCCCATCGCCCAGAAGGGATAGGATGCTGTTATCATGGAGCACTGGAGTGAATTCTGATCAGCAGTGGAATGAGAGATCGTCTGGGGGAATACGATGTCCTTTAGATACCCTGGATGGGGGGGGGGTGGTCAAGCACACGGACTCTGGTCAGATGGATCCAAGGGCCAATGCCTGGGGCAATTGTCCTGGGCTCTATGTTCCCGTTCCGTAAAGTAAGGATAATAATAGTATTTATTTCCTGTGGCTGTTGGGGGGATTATGTGAGACAGGGTATGGAAAGAACCTAGCCCCATGCCTGACTTTCAGGAGCATTCAGCACATGGGAGCAATCAGGATAATTTTACCAGCAAGGAGAGAAACCCCGCACTGTCAGAGACATAACTAAGGCTTTCAGAAGACAAAATTCTAACATTCAGAAAAGAAATCAGCCTGGAAGGGAAAATTACATGAGATGGCAGGGAAGTGTTCAAATATGTTGTTCTGACTGTGCTATTTAGACAACAAACAGCAGGCAGGAAGTGGCTAAACTGACAGGAGAGAGAGGAGAGTGACTCAGGGATAGAATATGGCCAAAGGTGGGGAAAGGGGCGTTTTTTTCAGGTTGTACCTCACCTAGATGCTGTTCAAAAAGTCAAAACAAATCCTAAAACCCCTCTAGCTCTGCAAGGCGGCTCAGAGACTCTCAAGGAGAGACCAGGAAGTACAGGACTGGTTAAACCAGAGACACCCTTGCTAAAATGCTTACATTTTGCAGGCACCTAATCAGAAGAGTGGGAGGCGCCTTAGAGACTAGGTCTGCAGGTGTCTTTCCAAAAGCAAATTTAGAACAATAGTAGTTAGAGTGCTAGCCAGTCAACAAAGACTCCACATTTCAACTGTGAACTCTGCAACTGCCAGGGCTGTGACAGTTCTCCACAACTTGGCAATTAAAAGCTTTGGTCAAAGCAGCTGCAGGGCAAGCACAGACCAGCACAGGACACGGAACAGCATGGAGCCTAGAAGAGGCAATAGTGGAAACAGATGGCCAAGAGAGGACTTGGGTGAGGCACTGCTTTCTCTTTCCCACACTTAGATCCCTCAATGATGGGTGAAACCACTTTTCAGAACTCAGAGCAGGAATCTAATTGCTTTTCCTGAAGAATGGGTATGTGTTTCCTCAGGGAAAAGGTGAATCATTAAATGGATCACCTTTCTCTTATTGCTTAGGCTGCCAGGAAGCTCAGAGCCAAATTCACACCTTGCCTTTAGTAATTATGTGAGACCTTGAGATTTGTATATCTAAATTCCCTCTAGTCTTTTCCCTGACCTTGATTTTTATTTAAAATTTCTTTTATTTTAATATATGTAATTTTGGAAGTCATTTAAGTTCACCTTTGCAGAGAATAGGGAAGACACAGTTGTATAAGAGTGCTACCTATGTATGATAATAATTTTTTAAAAATGTTCTGTTCCTCTCTTCAGCAAGCAGAGAGAAGGGAGGTTGACTAAGCAAAGGGTAAGGTTATTGGGGTCCAGAGTGCGGAGAGGGAAGGTTAGTATGGGTTTTTGTTTTTGTTTTTTTTTTAAGCAATGGAAATAAACTTGCCAAAGGCTAGTAGGGAGCTGCATCAAGGCTGAAAGCAATCCTTACTTGTCTGTAGGAACTGGGGCTCCTCTGGGGGTTTCCACAGAGGCTGGAGGCAGCGTTGGCCTGGGTCTGAGTCACCTGTCAGAAGCAGAAGGAACACCACCCTTTCTCCCCAACTCAAGAAAGTTCATTGAATTGCAAGTAAATGAGAAAATTGTTTTCACCCCACTAGCCTGGAATCTGCTCTGTTGTGTATTTCCAAAGAGAAAATCAGTATTCAGTAAATTTCAGTATTAAAAAACTCCTTGTGGTCCCACGGAGATTAAATTAGTGGATGCAGGTCTATCTACAAGAAGGCATCCAGTGGCATGAATGGAACATGTTCCCCAACCCTGTCCCATTCAACATGAACACAATAATTTGGACTCAGGTATGGATGACACATTCTCCACATCGGAGGATGACCCCAAGGTGGCAAGATGGCACTCAGATTGCCTAACAGAAGCAGGATCCAAAACTTCTTGAGCACTAACGTGAGGGGGCATCTCAGATAAGTGCATTTGAAGAGATTAAGTGCAGTCCCCACCCCATCCTTGGCTGTGGACATGCCAGTCCCAGAGGGGAGTGCTACCTACTGCCTCGGGTCAGAGAGGAAAGGGGTCTCAGTGGCCAGTGTCTAAAAGTGAAGGGGCCACAACAGAGTGAAGCCATGGGGAGGTCACTGGGAAGCTGGTCTCCCCCTGTCTGCCCCCAGGATCTCCAACAAACACCATTATCCTTTTAAAACAAACCTCAGATCCCAGCCTTCCTCAGTGCAAAAGGCAGCTGTGGAACTCTCTCAGTGGAACATTAGAGCCTCCTCAGTGGCAAGTACCCACCTGACCTGGCCTTGGCCACCCTCCTTGACCTCAGGTCCTGCCGCCCTGCCCCATGGGCTGTTCCCTAAACACCCCTGGCCTTTGCACTTGCTACTCCTTCTGCCCAGAATTCCTTCCCCCGACACCTCCGTGGCTTTCCCCTTCCTTCACTCCTGTCTTTGCACAGAGGTCACCTTATCCATGAGGCCCCTGACCCCCTCTGTATAAAACTACACATCCCTCCTCACTTTCTACCCACTATCCCTGTCATCCAGACTCATCTTTTCGTACCACAGGACAATTGTTTTGTCTGATATTAAAATGGGATTCTACAAGAGCAAAGACACAGCTCTCCACACCGGTGGCGCCCCGGTACCTACACCCATGCCTGGCACACGGCACGTTCAGGTGTCCACATTTGCACACAGATGGACAAGGAAGTGAATAGGAGCAAGAGACAGACTTCAAGCTCACAGCTGAGGCAGGATGAGAGTCTCTGGGGCCATGTGGCCCAGAGGGCAGATGGTGAAACACGGTGAGTGAGGGGTTCACTACAAATAAAGGACTTTATCACGGGCAGGGTCGGACGAAGGAGGGCAGAGTGCCACGGAAAGTACCTGTGCTTTAGAATAATCCACACGACTTGGTCAAAAACAAAAGCAATTTGATAGAAAACAATCTGGTTTGAGAACAAGTTGGTAGGAGTGCGGGGAACAATTCAGCCCAAAGGACAATTCGGTGGAAAAAGATAGTCCACATCATTTTTCAAAAATTGGGATTTGGGGGTGCCTGGGTGGCTCAGTCAGTTAAGCATCTGACTTGGTTCAGATCATGATCTCACAGTTCATGAGTCTGAACCCATCACTGGGTGACCATGAGCCCCACTTTGGGTGAGCCCCACTTATCTCTCTCTCTCTCTCTGCCCCTTGCTCACTTGCACCTGCTCTAAATAAATACACTAGTTAATTAAATAAAAAGCTTAAGATTAACTTTTTTAAAATGGGATTTTGATGTAGAATGGAGGTGGCATGCATCATTTTGTACCATCTCAAGTATTTTGCCTTACATTTCTAGTTAATATTCTAGCAGCCTGTCTTAATACTGTTCATTTTTAAAAATGTATTGTGAGGCATTCCTGGGTGGCTCAGTCAGCTAAGCATTGACTCGTGACTTCAGCTCAGGTCACGTTCTCAAGGTTTGGGAGTTCGAGCCCCACATAGGGCTCTGTGCTAACAGCACAGAGCCTGCTTGGGATTCTGTGTCTCTTCCTCTCTCTCTGCCCCTCCCCACTCTCTCTCAATAAACATTTTTTTTAAATGTATTGTGAAAGGCCATGCACATAAAGGTGCAGAGAACATAAATGTTCTGATTAGTGAATTATTGTAAAGTAAATGCCCACATAAACCCCATCCACTCAAGAATCAAGACACTGCTGGCCCCCAGATGTCCCCAGATGCCCTTCCCGACACATCATCACAGCCACCCTGCTTCTGTCGTAAGTATATACTTTCTCTTGCCTTTAGAAGTCTGCCTCAGTGTGTATCTCTACACACCGTGGCTTCATTTGGCCTATTTGTTTTGGATTATTATCTAAATGGAATCACACTGCACATGTTGGTGTCTGGCTTCTTCCACTTACCATTATGGCTGTGAGGTTTGTGTGTTCTGTGTGGCTGCTTTACATTCCAGTTCCTCACTGTGTTGTGAGGTTTGTAATGGCAAAATGTTGAAAACAATCTGAATGTCCAAGATAGGGGATTAGTTACATAAAGTATGGAGAAAATACTATGTCATCCTATTTTTGCTAAAAAGGAAGAAAGAAAAAATAACAGAGTAGAAGAATGAAGGAAAACGCATCCCTGTAAATGTCCATAATAGAGAAAGGTCTGGAAGAATAGGTCACGTCTGACCTTGGGAGGGGGGTGGCAAGTGGAGTTTCTTTGTAGATTTCTGGATTGACCTAATTTTCTGGTTTTCCCATAATGAACACTCACTCCTTTTGTAAAAACACCAAAAACAAATTACTAAAAGGAATTTAAACAATGAAAAAAATTAACCAAACAAGTAACAAAAGGATCCGAAATTTGGGGGGGGGGGGCGTTTAGGGGAGTTCTTTCTCCCAGTTTATTCTCAGCCAATGATGTCTCTTCTACTTGTTTGGTAATTTTTATAAATTTTTACAAATTGGCAAAACAACAACAAAAAAAGTTTTCCAACCACAGTGAACATGTTCGGAAGTTTCACAAATACCTTACATACTGTTTAGTTAACCAAGACCTATTTATTGAACATTTCAGCTTTTCACATTCGTTTCCTCCCACTTTGTCTTTCCTTGCTCTATTTATAATAGATGAAAACAAATTCGTTTTTACCAAGTCTTTGTGTGGACTGCCCCAGCAGAATGAATTGAACATTCTGGAGTAAGAGGGGCTTAAACTCTAACTCAGCTCAGCTATTTACCATTTGAGCAATGTTGAGCCAACTAACCTCCCCCAATGTCAATTTTCCCATCTGTCAAATGGAGATAAAACCTACATTCCGGGGGGGGGGGGGGTGGTTTGTAAGACTTAGAAAGAAACTGCCAAATCAGCAAACTGTGAGTTACCTCAGGCCAGTTTCTCAGCCTTGGCACTGCTGTTGACATCCAGGCCTAGAGGATTCCACACTGGGGGACCACTCTGTGCACTGTGGGAGGCTTAGCAGCAGCCCTGGCCTCTATCCACAAGATGCCAGTGGCACTGCCCCCCACACCTCTCTGAAGTGACAACCCAAGAGGTCTTCAGACATTGTCAAATGTTCCCTGAGGGGCAAAACCACCCCTATTACCTCAGAAATTGGTCCCCCTTCCCCACTGACCCTGCTTATTAGCCTCTTCACCCTGTACCTGGGCCATTGCTGTCTCCCCAACAGACAACCCCTTCCATCCGGTCTTATGCCTGTGCCCCTTCCACAGGATGCCGGAATGCACATCAGAGCAGGACATGAAAACAACAGTGTGTGCTTTTGCTCCAGGTTCTTCTCCTGACTCTTCCATCTCAGGCAAGTAGCCTGGCCTTTTAGGGTTTGCTTATGTTCCTGGGCTAAAAGCCAGTGTTACCTGTAAGATATGGTACTTTTCCTCCCCAACTTTTGTATCTGCCTAAACCCATGGATGAGAATCTGTCCGAGCTCCCTGGACAGGGAGGTGTGGGATGGGCTCAGGTGCATATGAGATGAGGAAGACAGATGTGCCACAAGGGATGGATGGCGGTCAGTCTTGGAGTGAACAGGCACCCATATGTCACTTAGTGGCCTCACCCTAAAGAAGTGGCAGGACATCACAGGGAGGGGCTGCCTGGTGTCCCTAGGAATGCAAGACCTGAGACCCAGGCTGCTAGTACCCCTGAGCCTAGCACAGAAAACAGCACAGCCACGTGGCCTAAAGGGATCACGTGAACAGGACATGGGCATCTCCATGATAACAGCATACCAGGTGTCCATGACTAGCCTCCTCTCTCCCCACAAGGCTTCAATGCTGCATAAGGTTCTGAGAAGGCCCCCAAAATGACTGAGACTTCTCAATAGTCCAGATGTAGTCAGCTTTAATTTTGGAAAAACATTTTAAACTGTCATTTCCCACACATCTCTGCGTTTGTGAATTGGGGCTCAGATGCATCAATCATGGAGATGTCATGTTAACTGCCTCCCTATAACACTTCCACAGCTCCCCACTACCTAAGGATGAACACCCTGATTGCACACAGTAGAGGAATCAGGTGCTCACTCTCCACGCTGGCTCCCAGCGTGTTCTGTCCCAGAACAGACATCACTAATTGATCACAGCATCTTTCTGGCTGTGTCTGAACACAGGCAGGACCAGGATGCTTTGCAGCACCACCCACCCAGAGAGCTGCACGGAGCTGGTTTGTACTAGAGATGAAATCAAGTATTTTCTCTACTTTAGACCTACATCCACCACCACCTCTCTCTCTCTCTCTCCCTCTTTCACACACACACACACACACACACACACACACACACACACACACTTTACTGCTTCTTGAATTGGGATATACCATTGGCACATACATTTATGTTTTTTTCCAAAAATAATTATTATATTTATAATGTACTTCTTAACTGAGTGCATCTTAAAGCTGAAGGAATCCATCATCAATTATCCCTGGCCTTCTGGAGCCACCTCAAAAGTCATACAAGACCCTCCACGCCTGGTTCTCTGTCTTCCCATCCCCAATCACTCGGTTAGCCAGCCCAGCCCCAGCGCCACTGGTCCTTGCTCCCTTTCCTCACCCTCCTCCCTCCACCCCACTTCTTCTTGGGAACAGCCACTTGTCTTCAGCTTATAGATCTCCTCTGTGAAGCCCTTCCTGATCCCCACCATGTGACCTTGTGCTCCCAGCCCTGCACAGATGGGAGTGGGGAGGGGACACAGCATGGAGCCCCTCTGAGGCCTGGGGTTCCTTTACAGAGCTGCCTCCTTCCTCAGACTATAAATCCCCGGAGCTCAGGGCTCACTTCGCACACTTCCTAGGGTAGGAAGATGCTCTAATAGGAGCCCAGAGAAGCGGGGCGAGGGGAGGCAAGGCTGGCTGAGGACAAGCCTCACAGACAGCATGTGCTTTGGAGAACTGCCCCACTCCAGGCTGAGGGGAGGCTGGCCCACAGTATGTGAGCAGGCAGAACTTGAGAGCCAATGTGTGAACTCACACGGAAGAACACAGCAGCTAGTTGGAAGAGGTGGGAAGTGTGGCCTGACCAGAGTTTGCCCTCCTTACAGCCCAGCCAGGGAAGCCACATTCATTACCTGGATTGCTTGGCAACAGGGGACTCTGGATAGGACAGTGACTGATGGAACTAGAGCGTGTGGTGGCATCAGCTGACAGCTGCCTCAGTAGCTCTTCAGTGGCTGGGGACCAGGTGGGCAGGCCAGGTGACTCCTCTGGGGCATGGAGGCCAGCTACTCCCTCAGCACTGCCACAAGACGTATGGCCTCCAGTCTCTAACTCCAGCTGCCCTAACAAACACCTTGCGTCCTCAAGACAAACTAATACCTTCAGGCTGACACATAGGGCCTCACACACCTGGGAGCCTTAGGTCTCCTTAAGATGACTGCAGTCTGATTTCATAATTTATTTTTCTTATTTGCTGCCAAGGACCACCCACACCTGAGTAGGTGATTAATAAGTGGTTGCTTGTAGGTTTGTTTTTCACAGTCATATGGGCTAACGATTCTGAAACTACTTTCTGGGTATTCTAACACTAAGAAAGTAGGTCACTTGGAGTCAGATTTCTCATTGGAGAAAGAAGTTGCAAATGTGGAAAGGGAGAAGGTTAGAATAAGCCCTATGGTTCTGGGTTGAAATTGGAGGTATCAGTATGAACTCATTTTTAATACAGAGATAGAAACACAGAGATATACTGTTGGTTTTTTTTTTTTTTTCTTTCCCTTAGATCTGACCACCCCAGTAGCAATGTAATAGGAGGGTATCCCGGTAACAAGGAACACACCTAGCATCCAGATCCTGGTTTCTGAATATCAGACTCCACCAAAAGGAACAAGGGCTCCTTGGAGAAATGGCCTATTCCAAGGCTGGTACAGTGAAGATAGAAAATGAACCTGGAATATCTCATTACAGAAAAGAAGTAAGGGCCCAGATTATGATGGGGATATGGCCCAAGAAGACAGAAGCCAATTTGAAGAGGTTCCCAAGGCCAAATCTAAAATAATTTGAGGGCCAAAATAATGGTAGTAACCGACCATAACTCATGGAATAAAATAAGAGTCTGAGTCTACGATGACATGAATAATAGACAGTGAGGGAAAACTCAGAGTTGAAGGACTGCATATAAATGTAGGGAGCAGAATTGGAAACATCATCGGCAGACGAAGATCATCCGTGGATCTAGTGGTTAAGTCTGACAAGACAAGAAACAAGCTATTTGTATAGTCTCACAGGATCAACCAAGAAAACATTAATTATACACAACAAAATAGTCTACAGTGGATAAACCTGGGCACTTTGACCAATGGATTTAAGTCATCACCAGTAATGAACCAACAGGCACCTCGAGGCTCCCGATGTGCACTGGGAAGGACACATCATCACTTGTCTGGGCATTCCCACCAAAAATGCATGACCCGAATCCAAGCCCAAGAAAGCATCAGTCCGCCAAAGGTAGATTCATGTTCTACAAAATAACTGACTGGCCTCTTCATAAATGTCAAGGGCATGAAAGACAGACTGAGGACTCATTCAGGTTAAGGAGGCCAAAGAGGCATGGCAACAAATGCAGTGTGTGGCTGGACTGAGTCCTGGACCAGGAAACAGTGGTTTTCTTTTGCTATAAAGGTCACTATTGGGATAATTGGAAAAATGTAATAAGGTCTGCAGATCAGGTAAAAACAGTGGTATACCAATGTTAGTTTCCTGATTTTGATCACTGTATTGTGGTTATGTAAGAGAATCCCTTGTTTTTTAGGAAATAGACACTAAAATCTTTAGAAGTAAATGCATATCATATTTGCAATCTTCAAACAGTTTATACACATCGATACAGACAAGGAGAGAATGAGAAGATAAGATTAATTGGTAAAATGTTACTATTTGGGGAAACTAGGTGAAATGGATGGAAATTTTTTGTACTGCTTTTGCAGCTTTTCTGAAAGTCTGAAATTATTTCAAAACCAAAGTTTAAAAGTAGAATAAATGTTTGCTGGATAAGGCATGAGGAATTATGTAGCATAGTGTGGGGAATTAGTAGCCATTTAGGATGTGGTGGTCATTATTTGAGAAGTGGGTACCTTGCAGGAGCCATGAGTTGCCCCTTAACTAGATTGTTCTTGGCCAGAGCTTTTCAAACATTCCTGTGCATGAGAATCACCTGGCAAGCTTGTTCAGTGGAGGCTCAGGTGCAGGTCTGGGGGGATGGGTAGAGATCCTGCATTTCTAACATGGTCCGGGGGCCACTGATGCTGCTTTTCTGCTGGCCCGGGTGTCACCCTTTGGGTCACAAGGGGGCACAGACAGGTGGGATGTAGACCACAAATTCTGCAGCCTGGCTGCCCGGTAGGACCCTGAAGAACCAGCTTTAATTGATCCTCCCAGGTGATCCTAATGTGCAGCCAGTATTAAACCTTTACAACCTTCCCTGTCTCCTTCCCATCATCTCAAATTCAGACCCTAAGTCTGAATAGTACCCTAGCTTCCAGAGCTACACTCGCCGCTGCTGCTGTACTCCCATCACACACTCAGAAGCTGGAAGGGTCTTTCTGATCCTCCACGGTTTAAATGTTTGTGTGCAGGTTACGCACAAACTCCTCACAGGCACAAAGCCCTCTGCGATGTGCCCACAACCTACTTTTCCTAGCTGCTCTCCAGGGCTCCCCCCTTGATGCTCTTCTCCCAGAGGCTCAAGTCACCGTCTTGCAGCTCAGGCTCCACCTTCACGTATTTGCATTTGTAACCACACACACACAGCATTTGTCTCAGGTCTCTGGCCCCCAATCCCCGTCCCAGGTTAAGAGCCACCGCTTAGTTCCTTCCTCCATGGGAGCCTGTGCTTCAGAAGTCACCAATTTCCCCTCTGGCTGGACCCACCTTGGGGCTCATTTTTCTCCATGGGAGAGAGCTGGTGGCTCAGACCGGCTCCCCTCACTCAGAACAGGGGAGCAAGCATCTCTGCAGCTGAGATACAGGTTACCCTGTTCCTGTTCACATAGGACAGGGCTCAGCAGCTGCTATACCTGGGGAAGGGCAGAGCAGGGACAACCTGGGTGTTGGCCGGGAGTTCCAACCTGGCACCCAACTCCCCATCCCCTGTCCACCTCCCTACCCTCCCACGGCTCACCCTCCCTCCAGCCCCGCACATGCCTCGGATCTGAAGGACCTGAAGGAAAATAGGTCACAGGGAGGTGCCACCTGGGTTGTCCCCTGAGGGGAGGGCTTGGCCTAGGAGAGAAGCCACATTTGTTAGGAGCTGAAAACCAAACTTGAGAAAGGGACCTGGGAGGCACAAGGAGACCATCCCCTTCCCCAGTCTTCCTACCTCCTTCTGGAGTTCTCCCACCTCCACAGCCAGGCCTCTCACAGGGCACCCCCCCTCCAGGCCTCACTTCACCGGAAAAAGACTTCCTTCTGATCCAGCACCGCCCACCGCCTCACGTGCCCTGAGCCTGGAGCCAATTCCTTTTAATACGCTTGGCTGCGCAGGGATGGGCTGCAGTAATCGTGAGGATTAGGGCTGCACCTGGGCCTCAGTTTCCAGGAGAATCACAGCTGGACTCTGAGAAGGAAGCAAGCACCCCTGGCTCAGAGCAGCTTCAGGAGGGCCAGGGTCAAGTCCCCAGGGGCTTCTGAGAAAAAAGACTCATCCCTGCCTCTGGCTCCTGCTTAGCTATTTGTCTCTCCCCTGGGGACGGATGTCTGGGTGGAAACTTCCAGGAGAGGCTCATCCCACCCTCATGAAGGGAAGATGGCCTTCATCTTCAACAGCTCTTGACGCTTTGCACCCTTGGTCTCCCTGCAGATCTTTTCGCCTGGGTGTTTCCAAATTTCCAACCCTACTGAGTTCCAAAGAGAGAGGCAGAAACCTGGGAGCAGATATGAGGTAGAGCCCTAAAAGAGATGAACACCCCATTCCCAGATCTAGGAATGTCCTCCCCACTTCATCCCATCTCTCTCGTTTCGGGCCCCAAGTCCCTCCAGGAAGGAGCTGTCCTCCTGATGCCAGAGCCCCCACTGCTACCTGCTTCTCTGTCCTCCAGACTCCCTTGGGCTGCCCCGTGCAGGTCAACACTTGTCCCCTCACCTTTCTGCCTCCAAGGCCGCCTCTGTTTCCCCGGTGGCTGTAAGAACTATTTGCCAGGCAGGTACTTGCCCACTTGTTTACAATAACCATAATCTTCCTATCTCCAATCAGCACCTCACAAATAACTTTAGGGTCACTCTTGGGGATAACAGGCAATTTGGATGCAAACATATTGGAGTTTGAAATAATTAGAGGAATTATGGAAGAAATAAGTAAAAATATTTGAAACTGAGGCTATCTTAGAAAATCCAAAACATATATACAGTCACGGTGTATATATTCTCTTACATCTCCAGGCTAGTCACTCACTGACTAGATCTTCCTTCTCTTTGACATTTTCTCCCTGTTGTACCCAGCCTCTCACATCCATTCCATTCATCCCCAGTCAACACATTATGTGGTTTTTCCATGAGTCAATTTTTATTGGTTTTTGAAGTAATGAATTATTGGCATAAGGCTCGATGGGTTTCAAAGCAATGACAGAAGGAAACTACATCATACAGGTAGGTGGGAAGACCCAACAGAGAAGAATCCCAGAGCAGCTGTGACCCTCATCCGCAAGCACTGGGTCTTGCCTGTGAGCATCTTGCAGCCAGGACCCAGCCCAGCTGAAATAAACTGCATGCACCTCAAGGTGACTGAGCCATAACTCAGGGGATCGATCTGACGGGGTGCCCCAGTTCTCTCTCCAAGACAATCACTTCTAGCCTTCTTGGAACCTTCTTCCAGCCTTAAATCTTTGGCAGCAATAACCGCTTGACCACCACGAGGACTCTCCCTCCCACTGAGATGGACAGCCTGTTCTCCCTCACCTGTGCCTTTTCAGATAGAAGCCTCCCCCACCAGCTGCAGCTTAAGGCCCCTGCAAAGAGGAGGAGGCAAAACCCAGAGGGCTGGCAAAACCCAGTGACCCCAGTGAGGATATCTGCCCCTCCCCTCCATTGTGGTGGGTCTTCCAACCAATGTTTGAGGGGTAAAGAAAAGGGGGCTTCTCAGTAGGAGAGCTGCTGTCCCCCCTCCCCTGAGGAGGGCTCCTCCTCTATGAGCTCCAGGTCGAACTCATCTTCCAGGGACCCTCCAACAGGCAGGAGCCGGAACTTCTTCCCCTTCAGGGTGCACGTGCGATGCTCGAAGTCCAGGACGGCATTGTGGTCCTGGAGCACATCGGTACCAATGATGGCTTCTTCAGCACTTGCATTGGCCACTAGGAACTCTGCCTTCAGCTTCAGCTTGCCCAGGGACACCACTGTATCCCAAATGCCCAGGATCTTCATTTCAGCCCCATTGGCCACTTTTACCACATTCTCAAAGGGCCGCAGAGTGTCCAAGTCACCATCTGTGACCTCCTCCCACAAGTTGGGGTGGACCACAGAGACCTGGGCCCCCGAGTCCACCAGGAACCTCACGGGCACTTTGCCAATTTTCCCCTTGAGGTAGTAGCCCTTACCCATGCTGTTGGCAAAGACGATCTCCTTGGGCAGCTGGCTGTGGGTGGCCTCGGGCCCCCCGAAGGCCTTCAGGAGGGTCTCTTTCACAGCCCCATAGTCTTCCTGGTCCTTGGGGCTGAGTCCACTGTAGACCTCCAGGGCATCTCCCCTGAGGGACTCTTTCAGGAACCTTAGTTTGGTGACATGGTCCCAATGGTTGAGGTCATTGATGGCCTCGAAGCGGTGCAGCCAGAGGTGTGGGGCTACGTTGGCTCCATCAAAGGGCTCCGGGATGAAGGCATGCTCCCGACGGCCCTCCCGGCTCCTGGCTCCACTCTCAGCCATCCCTCTGCCCTCCTCTGGAACTGCAGCAGCAACCCACACCAAGTAGAGAAAACCACAGAGCAGTGTCGGCGCAATCACGCTGGAGAACAAGGCCTCTCTAAGCAGAGTGTTGTTTGGTGCCCGTCTGGGGCAGGCAGAAGGGACCGGCGCAAGCTGGCTGACTGACTGCTGGACACAGAGGCAGGCAGCTGCGATAGCCTGCTCACTCTGCAGAGCCTTTTTGATGCCTAGCCTGGGCCCCCAGGGCTCCCCATTCTCCTTTGTTCTGGAAGCCCCGCCCTTGCTCATCCCCGCCCTCCTGCCAGCATCCTGCCCAACGAGCAGGATCAGTGCCTCACCCTTCTGCATCCATCCTGGGACTGGTACAGGGCAGCCCATGGTGCAAGAAAGTCCATCCTCAGTCAGAGGGGACCTACTCAGGTACCCTCCCCAGCCTGTGTCCCAGAATATACAGATGAGGACACGGAGTATGTTATGACATCCAGGTATCTGTCCTCAGCTGGAAAGGGAAGAAGGAGGGGAGGCAGGGACCAAAGGCCCATCAGCTTCTAGGCTGGGGAAGCCCCTTTTCCCTCAACCCCAAGTGACCACTTTGAATGGCTAAAGAAAAGGCACATGCATTCACTAGGCTCCTACTTTGTGCACAGCACGGGGTGGGTAGGTGTTTTTCCTACATTCTAAACCAAGCTTGCAATCCCATAAAATTCTCCAGAGAGGCAGAGAGAGGACAGTCCCAGAATCAACAATGCACAGAGATTGTTTTTTAAATGAGGGGACACACACACAAGCATTTGCCATGAACTCAATTGCTACAGTCATTTTCCCTCATTCATCACATCCGATCCAGAGTCAGCACTTTGTGGGGGACCAGACCTCAGCCGGAGCAACCTTGTTAAGGCCCTAAAGTGGGTTGGTGCCAACCCTGAACTTCTGGGAGGGTACACTGGGATCCAGATGGGCTCCAGCTCTGGGCAGACCCCATCCTCTATGCCACTAGTATTGTCTCTTCCCCTCCTGTTCCCTCTCACCTTCCAGGAACTTTCTAAGAGAGCCCCTTCCCCAAGTGCTACAGCCCTCCTTCTCCCCCCTCACCTGCTCACTCATGGAAAGAGCAGCCAGAGAATCTCACTCCCTTATGTTCTGAGAAGGGGAAATGTCCACCATGTTGGCAAAGCCAGTGGTGAGGTTCTGGAAGGCTTTGGATGGAGGAAGTTGGCTGTGTGATCTCTTGCTGAGGAGGACAGGCTGCCTTGGGCCACCCCAGGGATTCCCAGAAGGCAGATCTGTGAGTCCTAGGGTTGGGGCCAGTCTGTGCAGAGAGACTGGGGCTATGGAAGTGGGGGGGGGGACCCACTTTCATGACCCCACTCAAATGGTCAAGGGGTCAAATGACCCCTCCATGGAGTCTTCTACTCTGCCTCTCACATGTGTGCCCACTCCCGGCCAAGCATGTGTTGCCGTGCGGTGTGCTGGGTCATTCGTAACTCTGTCTCCTGCAATGACGTGGAGTGTGACGTTCACAGAAACCAGACACATGTGACCATCTCCATCCCCCATAGAAATTTACTCTCAGGTCAGCAGGTGTTCCCTGCTGGTCTCCAGGCCTGGCTGAGTGCTGTCACCAAACAGAAGGGATTAAGACAGGAAAGGAGCAGGAACAGCAGAACACCTGTAGCTCTGGGCTGTTTTTCCTGGCCCAGAGCCTGTTTCTCATCGGCTCCCTGTACCATTCATCACCCAGTGTCTGGCTGACTCCCAGAGGACCCTGGCCCCAGTCCTGCCTCTGGACAGTCCCAGGGTCCCTGGCCATACAGAAAGATATGGCCCTGCTGCTCTCTCAGCCCCTTCCACCTGACACAGTGAGCTAGCAGAGAGGCAGCTGGGTCAGCACCTCTCATCACAGCTGCCTGGCTAAGTAAGGTGGGGCCCTTGTACCATTCCAGAAGCCCAGAGGAGGGAGAGATGGAGTCACTGGGAAGGAGTCAAGTACAGGTGGGTCTCTGAGAAGATTGCACAATGAAAAACCTGCACCCAGAGAAATGGCCTGGCCACAATACCAGGAAGCCCCTTCTACAAGTGGACTTTTGTGGATAGATTCCCAACCCCTGGGATGGGTGTTGTGTTGTTCTGTGGTTCAGGGAACTGACCTAGTGGCTTCCTGGCTACCTGGTGTTCATCACCCTGCACACCTGGTCTCCTGGAAGTGGGAGTGTGTGAGGCAGCTGCATGTGACTGAGGGAGGGGAGAGGCAGGGTGGCTTGTCAGATGGCAAACTGCTAGATGCTCCAAACTAGGGCTTGTCAAACCATTGTGGTTGGCATGGAGTCAGACTTCCCCACTGCTCCAGATTAGAAATAGGTAGTCCCTGGGCATTGGGCTGTGGCACTTCACTTGACTAGGTTTGCTGTTCACTTTGGCAAAGTCATTTCACATCCATCACCTCAGCAGCATCATGGTAAGCCGCAAGGCTGACCAGCCCGCCTTCCCCCAGGACTGAAGCACAAGGAGCATGAAGGGCTAAATGGCCTGTCTCAAGCCTGGGCTCATGCACTGTCCAGTGCGTACATAACATTTTGCAATACAGCCAGGGAAGTGGGAGTCTAGGCTCAGAGAGGCATGCGGATGGGTCCTGGGGGCTTGTGTTGTTGACGGCCTCTGGTGGGGACAGTGAGCTAATGGGAAGTGAGTGAGAGCTGGCTGTTCAATATTCAAGAATTCTGTAAGTCAGTTGTTAAACCAGTGGCAGCTTGAAATTGGACTTGGTGGGAGTATTTACACCACAGACATTGGAAGATTCTTAACAAGGACTTTTTTTTTTTTCCTGGAAAGCCAGCTGGTCATCACACCCCTGCATGGGGGCCTTTGTCACTCCCTCTCTCTGGGGCAGGTCAAACCCCACGGCCAGTGATTAACAACTTTATCGAAATCTCTACTCCTGCTCAATCTCTTGGGCCGGAATCCCCTTTCTTGCCTACCTTGCCCTGTACACTTGCCCAAACAACCTTTACACTCCTGGGTCCTTTGGCTTAAGGCCATTGGCCTTCCTCAGGGAGGCCCTCCAGGCATTCTGTTTACACAGTCCCATCTGGAATCCCCAGGACAGAAGACCACAGGAGTCTCATGGTTACTAGGGGAGCTGGAAGGGCTTGAGTTTAGGGACCGGTCTCTGGCTAGGATCAGGAACATGGTGAAGTAACTTCTCAAATTCCCTTAACCCTTGGGAGAAACCATACCTGGAAACCCCCAGGTATGAGTGGAATACCCCACTCAGGGACCTTGGAATTGCTATGCTAATGCTACAATGATGAGTTAAACCAGCTGGGGCAGGCCGGGTGCCATTGCCTCCTCCCAGAACCTAGGAAATCATCGCTAATTATTGACAAGTATAGGTATTGGGGCGGGAACACCCTCTTTATTATCCATTAGCATCTCCTGAGTGTGCTCTGAAGCAGGCACACCATACTTAACTGGAGAGGAGGTAAATCAGGGCAATAAACAGGAAGGACTTAAGGAGTCCCCACCCTCCACACCCCCTCACTGAGAATTCAGGGCTGTGAGCTCTGCTGCCCCAGCGCTGCCCCAGCAGAAGCTGATCCCCTTTGCCATCTCTTCCCCACAGGTAGTTGTGCTATGTGGCACAAGATCAGTAGAGGGCCCATCAGGGCTCCCAGGAACTGAAGCCGTTGGTGGGCAGTGGGGGGTCTTGGAGGGGGCGTGTACATCCCCAGGAGACTATTTTTAGCGAGAAGCAGAGAGACACCTGATGGTACCCGTAATGAGGTCCAGACTGAAATGTAAGGAGGATCAGGAGATGCGCAGGCCACCTGCTATAGCTCCTCTCTGGGCTGCCTCTGGCTAGCACCATACACTCCCCAAATCACCCCAGGAACTAGATGGGGAAAGAGCAAAGGGATTCAAGGACTTACCAAAGTAGTAAAGGAAGGCTGAGGGGAGAAAGGAGGTGCACACTCTCCAGCCAGGGATCGTGGGCGTTCAACCTATAAAGTCACATGGGGCTCTGCGCTCAGAAAGGCCAAGCTCAGTTTGACGTGCTGCTGCAGCTGTCTTGAAATTCCCAGTAATTTTGAACAAGGGGCCCTATGCTTTCATCCTGCACCAGATCTTGTAAACTATGTAGCTGGTTTTTTCTCCAACTGATCTGACGGAGACTTCTTTTACATACACACACACTCACACACACACACACACGACACAAACATATACATACACACACATACCCCTTACCTCACACCACACATATATAGGCTATCCACAAAAAAACACTCCCTGCACCCTGTACACACATTCTGTAATCCAAAACCTATACCATCCATACACAGTCACACTACAGTTCTTATTTCAAAACAGCTAAGAAATTGTGCAACTTGCATATAGAATTCAGCTCCCACCTTTCATTTCACAGATGTATTTGCACACACATTTACACTGAGTATTAAAATCATATTTATTAGAGGCATCTGCTGTTTATTAGCCTCTGGGCACACTTGTTAGCTCAGAGAACTAGACAGGTCCCCATCACCATGGCTTACAAGCTAATGAAAACAGGATACAGATGTTTAATAGCCCCTTTTGAAGAGTTTAAGACTGACATGTATATGCAGACTGACCATGTGAAGCAGTCCCAGTCACAGCCACGCCACTCTGAAAGTGGGTCATCCTGCCCTCTGCCTCCCCCTGACTGTGTGAGGCCAAGGACATGATGTCCTCCCTTCTTCCTCTCGCTGGGTACTCACCACCATGAGCTGGGCCCCGACTGCCTGCCCCACTCCTGCACAACCCCCCCAGCCTAGGCTGAGGCCTGGGCCCTGGGGTTGGTGTGGGTGTGTGCATGTGTAGGGTGGGTGGCACAGCTCCTAGGAGCAGGGGCCACAGCTGCTGCTGGCATTCTGCTTCAGTGGGGGCATGGCATCAGGTCTTCAAGCTGAAAAGAAGGGCAAAGATGTGAATTCTGCACAAAAATCTAATTAGGGATTCAGATCAGAGACCAAGAGGGTCTGGTGGGCTCTGACCAAAGCAGGGCATATGGGGAAACCCAAGACACCAGCAGGTTCCTATTTCCAAACCACAAACCCTCAGACTACAAACACCACTGTTCGGAGCAGAAACTACCCAGCACTCACACCAGTCATGGCCAAAGGTACTTAGGAAAGATAGTTTTTCCTTGACTGGTCCCCCTTCTTGGTCCCACTGCCCTGACTAAACGGCACTTCTGCCTGTAGGGCCCTTCCCCAGTTCTCCACTGTTCCAGAACTTCTTTTTTTCCCATTTGAATTGCCCTCCACCCTCCTTTGCCATCCAGTTCAGAAGCCCTCTAAGAGGAAGTCACCCAGCTTAGCCCACCAGTTGAACCCACTCTGTCAACAGGCAGCAAGATGTCTGGTGCCAATCGTGGAGGGTCCCAAAGAGTTGTGGAGGTGTTTAGGGAACAGCCATCTCAGGCCCCAATGCTACTGCCAGTCGTCCAGGCCCAGGGTTGGGGCCAGGCCAACCAAGAGTTAGAACAAATTGCTGGCTAACTCCCTAGAAGTCCAACGTGCCAAAAGCGGTTCTTTCCCTGTTTTTATCTTTCAATCAAATATGAGTATCACTTAAGATGTTCTCAAGGCCTCCCTGTTCCCCTCCTCACAGCCTGGCCCTCCCAGTTGGGTTCCCACCTTCTTCCCAAGTCCTGATGTCCCCACCCTAAACCAAGCCCTCATCTCTTCCTGTTCTGATTTCTGCCACCCTCACTCTAGGCCTAGAGGTTCCACCTGGCCAGAGGGCCTGGCTCTAAGGAAAGACCCTCTGCAGACCCCTACCTCTTCTCCCATCTCCATGGTCCCCTTCACTTAATTGAGCGAGAAAGTAGGACTTGTAAGACAGTCTAAACAGCTCTGGGGGCATTGGCCCACTTGTGACAATCGCCCCTGAAATTTATGAAATGTTCGGGCAATCAAAATATACAGATTGGGTATTCTCCAAATACAAGTGGGCTTCTAATAACACCAGGAAACTTGGTTTAGAGCTAGATACATAGAGGACTTTGGTCCAACTTAAAATACCTCAAAGACAGCTTTGAACTGATCCTGAAATAGTTTTAATTACTGCTAATGATAATTGGTATTGTGAACAATGCAAAGCCTCAGAGCAAGGAACTGCTTCTTGTGAGGCCACTGCCAACTTAGATCTGCTCCCAACTTACAGAAGACAGAGGGACAAACAGGGGGCACCTTCCCTCTGGCATGTTGAAATGGTATCTTTTCTTTACCATCTGGAAGAAGTAGGGGGAGGCAGGAAAGGGAAGGAGGGAAAAACGGCAGAGCCCTAACATGTATAGAAATCCCCAGGTTATTGGTAGCGGCAGTAACATACATTTATTGGGCACCTATTGTATTCTAGACACCATGCTGGTGGGTGTAAATTAATAAAAGGCAAGAGTCTGCAGCATAGATGGGACTGGGCAATGCCAAATAAATGGGCTGATTCAGTTCCATACATATTTCTTGAGGCCAGCTGTGCCTTACGTTGAGATGAATCAGCGGAGCCCTACCCTCAGAGAGTGCTCAAGTGAGCTGGGGAGAGAGGCTCAGACACAGATGTCCCAAATCCAGAGATGAGTGTGGGAGGCAGGCAAGATGGTGGTTCAAGGAGCACTGGACAACTCATCCCACAGAAATCAACCAATATTACCCAAGAAAAACAAAAATGAGAGGAATGTTAAGAGGAAACCTGAATTAGCACTGAAACCAAGGAATGAGGGCACCCACAAACCACAAACTTGGATCGGTTGTTGCTCTCTGCAGTCTCTGTGGAGGGCTTCAGGGGTGAGGGTCCTGGGACTGAGCCAGTTCATATGGACACACCAATCAGGAAGGTTTTGAGGAATGGGGTTATTTTCTGGGTAAAAGAAGTCCAATTAAAAATATGTACATAAGGGGCACCTGGGTGGCTCAGTCAGTTAGGCATCTGACTTCAGCTGAGGTCATGATTTCGTGGCTTGTGAGTTCGAGCCCCACATTGGGCTCTGTGCTGACAGCTCGGAGCAGGGAGCCTGCTTCAGATTCTGTGTCTCCCTCTCCCTCTGCCCCTCACCAATTCACACACACTCTCTCTCTCAAAAATAAATAAATGTAAAAAAAAAACAGTTATCTTTTAAAAATATATGTACATAAAATCACAGAAAAAAAAAGACTGGAAGGAAATACACCAGAAGAGTGATAGTACTTACTTTGGGGTGGTAGGGTCATGAATGATCTTAATTTTCCTCTATATACATCCTGAGAATATATTCTCTAATAAGAAAAACATTATTTAAAAATAAAGAAACTTGTCCTTGCAATTTCTGTAAGCTTAAAATTATTTCCAAATAAAGTTTTCAACCAGGGATATATGGGAAATCTCTCTGTACCTTCTGCTCAATTTTGCTGTGAACCTAAAACTTCTCTAAAAAATCTATTAAACAATTTTTTTTAAGTTTTTAAAAAAGTACTTACAGAAGGGGAGGGTCATACAATAATACTGACAACCATTATAATCACTGAAGTCTAATGATAAGAGGGTTCGTTTGAGTTTCCCACAACTTTTGGGCGTGTTTGAAAATTTTCTACAGTAAAAGGTAAATTAAGTAAACTAAAGCTCTGTGCCAAGACCCTCTCCAGCCTGGTCTGCCCAGTTCTCGGCCCAGAGCCTGCATTCTATAAACTCTTTTTTTTTTTTTTTAATTTTTTTTTTCAACGTTTATTTATTTTTGGGACAGAGAGAGACAGAGCATGAACGGGGGAGGGGCAGAGAGAGAGGGAGACACAGAATCGGAAACAGGCTCCAGGCTCCGAGCCATCAGCCCAGAGCCTGACGCGGGGCTCGAACTCACGGACCGCGAGACCGTGACCTGGCTGAAGTCGGACGCTTAACCGACTGCGCCACCCAGGCGCCCCTTGAGCCTGCATTCTAGATGTCACCCGGTCCTGGGCACCAGAACCACTGGTCCCCCGGGACTGGCAGTCTCAGCTGTGAGTGTCTCAGGATCCCTGCTCAGCTGCAGAGATTCTCAGCTGACTCTTGCCAGCAGGAGTGGCCTGCACACTGGGCCCCAGGCTGTGGGCTCAGCACACAGCCCTGCTCCTCCTCAGTCGCTTCCCTTTCCCCATGGCAACAACACCAGCCTTGCCCCTAGCACACCAGAGGCATGCCCCTTCCTGCCTGTCTGCCCACCTGCCCACCCAGCCTATTGCAGGTCTCTCTGTCTTGTCACGGGTTCCCCTCTCTCATCCAAGTCAACGTGCACCCGTGTCTCACATCCTAAAAAAATAAACCCCTCACGTGGTCTTGGTCTATGACCAAGCACTCTCCTTGGTCAATGACTCCTTCTCTCCTTCTTTCCTATTTCTGGAAAGGCTGGCCTACACTCAGGGCATTGGCATGTTGATGGTGGGGCACACAGGGCTGAAGCCCAGCCCGCATCCTCTGGCCAGGCCCACATGCTGGCATGAGGGGGTTAATCTCCCTGGAGGCAGGGGACCCCTTTCTGATTTGCACAAAGGTGCAGCCCTGCTTCCTCCCTGCCTCACTGTGTTACCCCACTCTCTCCCAAAGCCTCTGGCTCCTGCCCCACCACCCACCTCTGCACCCTTGCAGAGGGTGCATCACTGGCCTCCCAAATGGCCACATCCCATGGCTCCTTCAGGGAATTTGGTTTTCTGAAGCATTTGCATGACTGGTTTTCCCCCTAAGTCTTTTCTGCCCCATTGGCTCCTGGGACCCAAGTTTCTGGATCTTGTGCCTCAAAGACCACTCCCGTCAGTCTCTCATGAGCTCCTTTCTCCCTGAGGCCCCCTTGATAGTGCTTTCTCCTCACTCTGCACTCTCCCCAGGCTGTATCCCTGGCCTAATCTCTCTGCTCTATTCCAGCTGTCCATTGTCATGCCCACCTATAGGTGCCATTTTCTTTTCTTTTCTTTTCTTTTCTTTTCTTTTCTTTTCTTTTCTTTAGTAATCTCTACACCCAACATGGGGCTTGAACTCATGACCCTGAGATCAAGAGTCCCACACCCTACTGACTGAGCCAGTCAGGTGCCCCTTTCAACAGTGAACATGTTATCTTGTCCCTCGGACCCTCTCGGCCCCCTGTGTTCTTTTTCTGGGCAAAAGGTACCATCACCCAGCCAGTTTCCTGAGTCAGCCACAGTGGGGGTCACCCTTGCCTCCTCCCTTCTCTCAGTGCCCAATCCAATCACGGACGGGTGGCCTAGTTCTGCTGGCTCCTCCTGAGTCTCCCCCTGCACCCCCACTGCCTTCCTTCAGGCCCAACTATTGCAGTAATGGTCCTGCAGGTCTCCTCTCCATTAATCTACTCTCCTCAGGCTGCCAGAGTCCTGAGATGTAGGAACACTCATGTCATCCTTCTGCTCAAAATTCTCCCATGGCTCCTCATCCCAAAATAAAATCTCAACTTACAACACAGCACATGAAGTCCTCCTCCCTAATTCATGCTCCAGCTATACCAAGTGGCTCATGGTTCCCCAAACATGATGGGCTTTCTTGTGCCTCTTTATAAGATCCTCACTTGACCAGGCTTTTTCCACATGCCTGTTGTTCTGGCAAACCCCAGCTCTCCTCATCTAAGGCACTGCCACCTCTGGGAAGTCTCCCTGATTTCCCCGGCAGACTTATGGGCTCTGTCCCCTAAGCTCCTATCACAGGTACTACAACTCTTATGCTATCTGCAAGTCCCCAGTGGCATGACCCAGGCCCTCTTGGAGTTGGACACACAATCTAGGCATGAAAGTCATGGTCTTTCTGACTTTGCTAATATTGTTCCCTCTGCTCATCCATAACCTGGACGTCCTCCAAACCCAGCTCACCTTTGCTCGTTTCCCAGAAAGCATTGCCTGCTCTTCCTCAGCAATCACTCTCCCCCTTACACTTGGAACACCAGGCCTGGCAATGTCAGCTTTATCTGCAGACCAGTGGCACTCAAACATTTTTAGTTACCATGATCATAGAAAGACAGACATTTTCCATCATACGCTAGTACAAACATGCATTATAATATATGAAATATATAACTAAATGAAACAAAAATGTAAATACTACATGTAGTATAATCTGATATCTTCTATTTCACTTGACTTCTTTTTCTTTTTTTTTAACGCTGGTAATGACACATGTAATTAAGTTCCACAAACCAGTCCCCACCTACCATCTGAAACCTCTGCTGCAGCCAGCAGGGATCACTCAGGGTTTCTAGCAGAGGAGCAATGTGATTAGAAGGATGGGTTAGAACAGTGCTTCTCAAGTGTTCTAAGGGGAAGGACTGATTTTCTAAGTTCCCAGTCTGCATGTACTTTATGTTTTAAAAGTACAATAAGAATGAGTTATTAGAAAACAAAGTAATGAAGAAACTTACAAAATGCAAGCCAATTCATTATCATTAGCTTTCAGTAGACACTGTGGAGTGGTGGCAAGAATGTGCTGGCTGGCAAACACCAGACGGGCCACAGGCTGAGGAGGCTTCGCCAGTACTTTTGATGCCCTGAAACCCTTGCCAAGTGGCTGGCCACACCTACCCTGCCGATCTCTGTCCTGAAGAGATTCCTATTTGCATAGTCTAAGGGGCTTTGCCAAGGAGAGATGTGCCACTGTGCAAGCTCCTGCCTTGTCAACAGAGCCTAGCTGCCTCAGTTTGCATCCTGACTCAGCCGCTAACTGGCTCTGGGCCTTGGATAAAGGACTTAACCTCTCCCAGCGTTGATTTCCTCCAGGATTGTCCTGGGAGATAAAATAGCAATCCTCACTGCAGGGCTTGGCCTATGGCCAAAATCTAGGTCACTCCCCCACCTTGTAACCCACATGGTTACAGTTCTGCCACTATGGTCATCCCCTGGCTTCCTGAGTCAGCCTCATCCTCCCAGGTCCCTTCTCTGTGTCCCTCACTGAACACTTGGGCCAAACCTTCACCCCGCCTCCGTTCCTCACTTGTCTGCCTCTCACTCTCAGGACACAGCTTGCATCCTACTTGGCAGAGGAAATAGTGAAGCCCAGCTGCCTCCCACCCCAGATTCTCCTCACCCCTGCATCCTTTCTCAGAACTCTCTACGCCTCCAGCCTAATCCCTGTACCTAAGCCTCACTTACCCATCCCTCCTCTCTCCATTGATGGAAGCGTCTTTCCATCGATGAGTCCCTCCCTCTTCTGGGAATCTTTCCAAAGAGTCCAATCTGGTCTCTGGTCTCTCCTCAGCCTAAGGCAATTTGCCCAGTGGTATGCTGGTAAATATATAACAACAGGCCCTCTGGAGGAAAAAATGTAGGCACATATGAGTTTATTGTAAATTTTACTGACATAAAATATGTTTAGCAATTTACAAGTAGTAGTAAAATATACAGTAGTCTATACTGTAAATCGCATATAGTAAATTGAATCTTACAGAATACTTTCATTGATTTTTACCAACCTGCTAAGTCCATAACTAACCTATAATTGTAATTGACAAATGAATATAGTTCTAACATGAATATTGGTTGATATTTTTGCTTGTGCCAACTTACTGGTTGAAACAATGAAAGTGAAACAATGAAGATACATGTTGCAACTTCACTCCTTTGTCAATGGTATAAGCAACTTCTTTACTGAATCAGGTAATATTTTTTGAATACTGGAAGAACATCTGCTCAATTTCTCTGTTCCATTCACAATGTAATAGCTACGGGCACAATATGTATATAAGTTCAATGTGCATATTAACATTTTCTCCATAATTTTAAGTCTAGACAGTCAACAAAACAATAAATCAAGCCCTGATGTTTGGTGTTTATCAATTTCCATGGTGCAAATATTCCTACCGTGGCTGATTTCAAACTACCAATGTGATGCTTCTGAATGCAGAGTTAGGAAGAAAAACACAGTAACACAACATCATATAGTATATTCATAGATATAACAGATGTAAATCATCTTAAAAGCATAAACAAAATACTCTGAAATCCTTAGAAGTGATGAGTTTCTGTTTTTAATATAATTTACTTAATTGTAATTTTATATAATTTAATTTTTTAAAAATAGCCAAATTTAACAATTGTCTCACAAAATTCCTGAATATTTAACTTCAGCTCTTAGGATCATCTGAGCACACTTGGATCTGACCCCATCCCTCCAGCTCTGCCTTGAACTCACAAAGCTCTCCAAACCTGATGGTCCCTTCCAATGTACATTTTTCATGTCTTTCTTTTCAATATATGAAATTTATTGTCAAATTGGTTTCCATACAACACCCAGTGCTCATCCCACAAGGTGCCCTCCTCAATACCCATCACCCACCCTCCCCTCCCTCCCACCCCCATCAACCCTCAGTTTGTTCTCAGTTTTTAAGAGTCACATTTTTCATGTCTTATAAGCAAAACTGAACTCATTCTCCTGCTCTCAAATCCGCTCCTCTCCAGGCTGCCATTTTGGTGAGGGGCTTCACCACCCACACAGGAACTCAAGCCAGAAACCATGGAATCACCATCCCACAGCCCTCAAACCTCCTCTGACTGCAGGTCATGGCCATCTAAGCCCCACTGGAGTCTGCCCCTGATCTTTGTCCCTTGGCCTGCTGCTCTGCTCACACCCCCATCACCTTCTTCCCAGTCCCCCACAGCGTGGCACTGCCTGCTCCTGTCCATCTTCCTCATGGCATCAAAAGCACTCACTATGTCCTGCTCTGTTCTGTACTCAGCAAAGTCAGGCTTCCCAGAGCCCAACAGTCATTGCCCCTTGTCCCATCTCTCCAGATCCACCTCTGGCATATCCTGCATACTCAACTTCTGCCCTAGCTGCAGAACTAGCTGCAGTTCCCTTAATGCATACCACTCTCCCAAACCTCCATGCCTGGCACATACCATTCCCTGTCCCTGAAATTAAAATTCCTGCTTCACAAATTCTTAAGTCATTCTTTTGGACTCACCTCAAATATTATCTCCCTAGTGAGCACCCCTACTCCAAGCAGAATTCATTCATTTGTTCACTAATGCATTCCTTCATTACTAATTTTTATTTATCACTAACTATGCGCCAGATTCTACGCTAGGTACTAAGGATGCAGAAATGAGCCAGGCTCTTGGAAAACTCTAATAGGAGAAATACAACTAAGGCAATCAGCCCCCTGATAGAGCTCTGTGGAGGGTTCTGGGGAAGAGCAGAAGGGGGACACCTTTACAAAGGCTCCTGGGAGCTGTAGCCCTTGATCTGAGCTTTGTAGGCAGGAGTTAGCTAGGGGAGGAATGTGAGAGAGTGCTCCAGGAAGATGGTGCAAAGGCCCTGAGGCATGAGAACGCAGGCCACTATATGTGATTCAGTTTGGCTAGCCTTCAAGGGTCAAGAGAAGACCATGAAGGAAGGCAAGACCAGATCTAGAAGAGTTTTAACTGGCACATGGAGAAAGCTTGATAAATAGTGATTCTGACAGTGATAAAGGCAATGGGGAGCAATGGAAGTCTTCCCAGTCTAGAATTACAGGCCTTTCAGAAGGATCGATTTGAGAAATATAAGGGAGAGATACAGGGTAAGAATCAAGACGCTGGGTGATAGAATTGGCCACTGGGTTCTCAGAGCAGCTGTGGTGGCAGTTTTCCTTGGAAGCCAAGATGACTGGACTGAGATGTGAGGAAGAAAAGGGGTGTTCTAGGTGAACAGGGGGGATGGTGAAGTGGGATCATGAGTGAGGCACACAAAGAGATCCCACTTACCCATCAAGAGCCCAACCTGCAAACTTGCCTTTCCTTTCTTGTCACACTACCTTCCCTCAGTTTTTTTTAAATGTTTATTTATTTTGAGAGAGACAGAGAGAGAGAGAGAGAAAGTGCACATGCATGAACGGGGAAGGGGCAGATAGAGAGAGAAATTCCAAGCAGGCTCCATGTTGTCAGAGCACAGCCCTGAAGTGTAGCTCAATCTCACAAACTGTGAGATCTTGACCTGAGCCTAGATCAAGAGTCTGACACTTAACTGACTGAACCACCCGGTAGCCCCTTCCTTTAGGTTTTTAAAGGGGCCTTGCTCCCTTTAACAGAGGGCCTTTGACCATGCTGTTCCTCTCCCTGAAGAGCTTCCCAGCCTCCTCCCCCATTCTTTAGGAAATTGGTAAGTTTGGAAAGCACCCAGAATTACTTGAGGAAAAGGATCTGTTTGCGGCAGATACATTTGAATTTGCCAAGAGACTTTACTACCAGTTTCACTCACTTAGAGACAGAAGCCAAGTCATGGTTTTCTCCCTGTGGCCCATGTCTTCATAAATAAAATTTGGGCCTTGTCCTTCACTGTGCATCACACAAAGCAAATGCCCAAAAATTATTTGCTGAATGAACAGTCAGATGAATGTAAGAGCCCGGCCAAGGCTGCATATATAATGTACCCCTAACCTTTTCCCCATGGTCAGCGAACTTGTTTTCGATTAGAATTTCCAGATGTTCTTAGGGCCACAGGCATATATGTTGGAGACTGCACACCTCAGGACACAAAGGGTTATACCTGTTTTTGCTCAGAAAGTAGAGGAAGTTGCTAAATGGACCAAAAGAAGAACAGCATGCTTGCTGCTCTCCATCTCTCCTTTGGTCCCCAGCTGTTGCCTCATGGAGGGTCAAAACAGGCCAGATAAAACCTGTCCGACTCACAGCTCCAAAATAACAGGAGTTAGAAATGTGACCCAACCGAGGTTCTGTCCCACCCAGCCCTGTTTCTCCCCACTCTGCGGCCCAGGGAGGCTCTGACCCAGGACTGGCCACCTCAGGCCTGCCCCATTCCTGCACCAAGTTCCCCAGATTTCTGTTTTGAGACTCTATTCTGATCTCTCATGAGATCCAAATCTGTGTTCACTTTTGGGTAGTGGGCCTGGTTTTCATCTTCTCTGACAAAAAGTCAGGTGTAAGTCAGGGAGGGATGGAAACCCATGATCCTCCCACCCCTGCTTCTCCACCCCCTAGCTTCTCAGAGGAGCTACAGTAGCGGCTGTCCTTAAAAGCCAGACTCAGCCCCACAGTACCTCCCTCTCTCCAATCTGATCTTGGTGATGTAGCAGTGTAGATGAGCAGTCTTCACCCTCATCCCAACCCCAGAAGGCAGAACCAGTCAGGACTCAACCCCAGAGCCAATGAGGTGGAGTTGGGAGCCTTCATGCAGGCCATGGGACCTGAAGGAGACTGATTCTCTCCCATAGAGCAGAGACCAAACAAGACCTATCCCTGGATATAGAACACATCCTTCCTGGAACCTGATACAGGGCCTTTGCCCAGAGGTGATTTTAGACCATTATGTATTGAATGTTCTCCAGAATTATTTGAGTGAATGAATGACTGATATTGACACTGAGTCAGGAAGCCATCAAAACCTGTATACTTCTGGGTTAAGAAAGGGGCAGTCATGCAGACCCCCTTCTCCCTCCAGGTTCAGAATGTCACAGTCAGTAAGATGGCATGACATCTCCTTCCCACATGGGCACAAGTTACCTCCTCCCCATACTTCATTCCCACTTTCCTCTTTGTCACTGTGCCCTGTGCAAAGCATACATGGAGAGCCCTAACCCAGATCAACCTATGTGAAACTGTCTGAGGACAGGAAGTCTAGAATACCTCCCATAAAACACACACACACACACACACAAACACACACACACTCTCTCTCTCTCTCTCTCTCTCTCTCTCTCTCTCTGAAAAAGCACAAACTGGGCAAAAATCTGGGAATTCAATTTCAACAAATCATTTTTTTAAGTTATGGGATTTCCCAGTCTCTCAAAAGAAAATTACACCCCCAGACAAACATATATAAGTAAAAAACATAAAGACACTGGCAGCAAGCCAGTGGGTGGGAAATCACCAGCAAGGGGATCTCTGTTCCCCTTAGAGTTCTATAATTGTTCCAAAGCCATTGTTCCTGCTCCTGCAACCAACCATACTGTAAGTTGTGTAAGACGCTGTCGAAAGAGCACAGGGCTGAAAGGCAGGAACCTCAAGTTCCAAACCCACAACTGCCCCAAGTAGCTGTGTGACCTTAAATGAGCTCCTTAGCATCTCTGGGTTGTCCTATTTCTATCTATAAAATTACGGATGTCCTTTAAATCTTCTGTCTTGGATTTCAACTATATTCACAGTTCCTGGCCCAGTGCCACCCAGGAAGCGATTAACAAGTACAAATGAGGAGAAATGGTCCAACACGATTTTTGCATCAATATAACCCCAATATGAATTAAGATACCATTTCCCAACAAGTTCATCAGGGAAGTTGCACAGAAGGCATCTTTGGAAGGTCACAATGTCTTGGGATTTTCTCCTTTTCCATAGCCAATTTTTAGCCCATGGCATGAAAAAGAGAGAAGTAGGAGTAACTCTGTGGGGACAGTGAAGGGATTAACTTTACAGAACCACTAAGGCAGAGGCTTACTTGTGTCAGTCTGAGCTGCACCACTCCAGGCCCTCTTGGACCTGTCTCTAGGTAATGAGCCCTAAATGTGGGTCCCTGCCGTTGAGTGGCGATGACAGTGTCATGTGTCTGCCCAGGGAGTGGATGTAAACCCAAACATCATCAACCCCACCCCAGCCCAGGCTAGGGTACTCTCAGACCACTTTTGCATGAACACAACTAGTGCCTGTCCCCAGCCACTGGAGAAAGGAAGACAGCCCTTTGCAGGGTTGGCATGCAGCCAGGGTCCTGGGCCTTAGTCCAGGTAGTGACCCCAAACTCAGAATACTTCCTCAGAATGCTTGCTCTCATCTCCAGAGAACCCTAGGGAGAGAGTCCTTGTGTTCCTCCCAACATTCTCTCTATCTCTTCAGCATCCAGGGAGACACAAGCACCTGGGAGTTGTTTGTTTCAGGGTGGGTTTTCCTAGGTTAGTTCTGAGGATGGTCACACAGTGTTCCCAGAACATTTGCCTTCTTGTCCCCTCTGCATCCCTGAGGGGACATAAGCCAGTGGGCTAGAAAGCTCGGCTTCAGAAGGACAGCTCTGCCCCTCACCTACCATGTGGCTGTGGGAAAGCTACTTGACCTCTGTTTCCTCTTTCATGAAATGAAAGTTATCTGGACTGAATGAGCACTCAGGCCAAGCCCAGAGCTAGCTCATATTTACTGTGATGATTACACAGAGCCACAAGAGAAACCCTCATAGATTAGACCAACAACAGGCCTCAGGGAAAATCCGTTAGCAATGCTGCTAAAGGGGTCCTGGTCAGGTCACACGATAGGGACTGGGAAAGGTCAAGAATGTCAAAATAAAAGAAAACCTTGCCCCCTCCCAGGAAGACTCTGGGATGGTGAGTGTCCAGGGCTGCTTTAGAGCTTATGGAACCCATCCCCTCACTGCACAGCTGAGGAAATAGCCTCAGAGACAATGTATGGCATGCCTGAGGACCCACCACAGGTTTGTGACAGTATTTGGACAAGAGGACATATCTTCCAATTTCTTCTCAGTGTGGCCAGATTATTTTTTCAGACATTAATTTGTGTTTAGATGACTGCATTTTTTTCTTTTCCTTCTCATTGCAAGAAAGTCTTAGATCTGTCCTCTTTTGAGTTTCAGAACTAGACAGAAGTCACCCTGGGCCCTTTTCTCCTTTGCATCTATTTTCCTGAGCCTGAGTTTCTTGCAGACTCAGAGGAGTGTCTTGAAGGCCACCCTGGGAGGGAGAAAATGAAAGTAGAGAGGGAAGTGGGACCCTGAGGAGTAGGAAGAGAATCCAGACCAGTGCCCTGCACCTTCAAGAAGCAGTGGGCCTCAGAGGTGGGGAGGAAGCGTCCAGGGCACAAAGCCTCAGGCATGGCCTGAGGGCAGAGTCTGAGCCTCCCAGGCTACCTGGGCCCGTGAGACAGAGCACAGCCTACAGAAGTACCTCTTTCCTGGGCACCATGAGCCTCCTAGATTCTGGGGTGACCCTTATCAGGAAGAGGCCTATAATGATAGCAATAGAATTTCCTCCCCATCAATACAATTGGAGCTCAGGGTTAGAACTGAGTCAATCCCAAGAGCATTTCTTGTCCTTCTGGGATGGTGAATTGAGATTCATACTATCCACATAAGGCACTGCTCAGTCCCCTTCATGACATCATTCCCTATAACCATATCACCCACCCGTACAGTGCTTTACAAAGTGCTTCACAACAGTCCATTCAGTCCCTGAGATCCTCACCATTAACCAGATGAAAAAGAGAGAGCCCAGAAAATGGACCAGATTTGCTCAAGTTCACATAGGTGGTAAAAGAACCAGGACAAAATCCCCATTCTCCTGACTACTGGACAGAGCTCTTTATGTCACTGCCTACCCAGTACTGCTCTTTGTACACAGCTGGCCTCGGGTTACCAGCAGAGCTTGCTCTCTCAGAGAACACACCTCACTGTCACCCAGGTTCCATAGCTCAGGGCAGGCCTCTTCAGGAGAAACAAGGCCTGCAGGGAACATCCGGCAGTCCAACCCTTCCTGGGTGACACTGCCTTGGTGACTTTGCAGGATGCAGTGATGACTTTCTAGATGCTTACCTGACATTGGCTGTATGTCAGCTTGAATTGAAGCTAAAAGCTTAGACATTGACAAAACCCCCTATCAATGATTGGGAAATCAAAAACAAAAAGTATAAGTGATTACCAGACAGATGAAAAGAGTCTATAAACCCACTAGCCATTAAAAAATGCTCAACTTGGATGCCTGGGTGGCTCAGTCAGTTAAGCATCCAACTCTTGATTTTGGCTCAGGTCATGATCCCAGGGTTGTGGGATTGATCCCTATGTCAGTCTCTGTGATGAGCATGGAGCCTACTTGGGATTCATTCTCTCTCTCTCTCTCCCTCTCTCTCTCTCTCCCCCCACCTTGGCCCCTCTCTCTGGCTCACACTCTCTAAAAAAAAATTTTTTTTTAATTATTAAAAACAATGCTCACTGGATGCCTGGGTGGCTCATTTGGTTATGCATCCAACTTTGGCTCAGGTCATGATCTCATGGTTTGTGAGATCGAGCCTCACATCAAGCTCTGTGCAAAGGGCACAGAGCCTGCTTTGGATCCTCTGTCTCCCTCTCCCTCTGCCCCTACCCTGCTCACACATGCTCACTCCCTCTCTCTCTCTCAAAAATAAACATTTAAAAAATGCTACCTTAAAAAATGGGCAGAAGACATGAAAAGACACTTTGCCAAATAAGACATCCAGATGGCCAACAGACACATGAAAAGATGCTCGGTATCACTCAGCATCAGGGAAATACAAATCAAAACCACAGTGAGATATCACCTCACACTTGTCAGAACGGCTAAAATGAAAAACACAAAAAATAACAAGTGTTGGTGAGGATGTAAAGAAAAAGAACTCTCATGCACTGTTGGTAGAATGCAAACTGGTACAGCCACTGTGGAGAACAGCATGGAGGTTCCTCAAAAAGTTAAAAATAGAACTGCCCTATGATCCACTAATTACACTACTGGGTATTTACCTGAAAAACACTAATTCAAAGGGATACATGCTGTTTATAAGCAGCATTATTTACAACAGCCAAATTATGGAAGTGGCCCAAGTGTCCATGGATAGATGAATGGATAAAGAAGATGAACGGATAAAGAATGGATAAAGAAGTGTAATATTATTCATCCATAAAAAAGAATGATATCTTGCCATTTTCCATAATGTGGATAAATCTAGAGGGTATAATTCTAAGTGAAATAAATCAGTCAGAGAAAAATAAATACCACAAGATTTCACTCATACGTGGAATTTAAGAAACAAATGAACAGGGGCACCTGCGTGGCTCAGCTGCTTGAGTGTCAACTCTTCATTTCAGCTCAGGTCATGATCTTGCAGTTATGAGAGCAAACCTGCGTCCATCTGTGCTGGGCATGAAGCCTGCTTGAGATTCTCTATGTTTCCCTCTGCTCTTCCCTCTGCTCCTCCCCCACATGTGTGCTCTCTTTCTCTCTCTCTCTCTCACCAAACAAAGAAACAAATGACCAAAGAAAAAAAGACAAACCAAAAACCAGACTCTTAACTCTAGAGAACAAGCTAATGGTTACCAGAGGAGAGGTGTGGGAGGGGATGGGTGAAATAGGTAAAGGGGATTAAGAGTACAATTATCTTGATGAGCACTGACTAACATATGAAATTGTTGAATCACTGTATTGTACACCTGAAACTAATATAACACTGTATGTTAACTATACTGAAATTAAAATTAAAAAAAATTTTTTTTCATTTTTTTTTAATGTTTATTTTTGAGAGAGAGAGAGACAGATCACGAGCAAGGGAGGGCAGAGAGAGAGGGAGACACAGAATCCAAAGCAGGCTTCAGGCTCTGAGTTGTCAGCACATAGCCTGATGCGGGGCTGGAACTCACGAACTGTGAGATCATGACCCGAGCTGAAGTTGCACACTTAACTGAATGAGCCACCTAAGCGCCCTGAAAAAAAATTTTAATTAAAAAAAGAAAGAAAAAATCCAGAAAGAACAATATTTAAAATTTTTTAAAAACGTTTATTCATTTTTTGAGAGAGAGAGTGTGCGCACAAGTGGCGGGGGCAGAGAGAGAGGGAGGGGCAGAGAGAGGGAGACACAGTATCTGAAGCAGGCAGCACAGAGCCTGACGCAGGGCTCAAACCCATAAATGGGGAGATCATGACCTGAGCTAAAGTCAGATGCTTAACCAACTGAGCCACCCAGGTGTCCCAGAAAAAAACAGTACTTGAAAAGTGACAGGGGCACCTGGCTGGCTCAGTGGGTAGAGCATGTGACTCTTGAACTCAAGAAAATAAATCTTTAAAAATGAATAAATTCATTAAAAATTAAAAAAATAAAATAAAAAGAGTGACAAAACATTGTTTCCAAAACTGTATGCTTATTTCTATAGGTGGCATCATAGCATTTACATTACATTTATCATTTATGAAGTTTTTTAACTTCCTGCATATATGATCCAATAAAATATTCATATACTTCAAAAAAGAAAAAAGAAATGCCCACTAAATTCACACTATTATTGCTGCTGTAATACCTATTAGCTTGGCAAAGTCCTTCCCCTATACTACTGGTGGGAATATAAATTGACACAACCTTCCTACACAAACAACAAAAGCCTTGAAAGTATTCACATGATCAAATACAACATGGTATCCCAGACTGGATCCTGGAACGGATAAAGGACATCAGTAAGAAAACTAATAAAAGTCAAACTCAGGGGGCACCTGGGTGGCTCAGTCGGTTAAGCATCTGATTCTGGGTTTCGGCTCATGTCATGATCTCATGGTTTGTGAGGCCAGGCTCTGCACTGACAGCAAGGAGCCTGCTTGGGATTCTCTCTCTCCCTTCTCTCTGCCCCTCCCCCACTGAAGCTTAGTTAATAGTAATGTACCAATGTTAACTTATTAGTTTTGATGAATATACTCTGTCCGGTTAGATAAGATATTAACATTAGAGGAAGCTGTGTGAAGGGTATGTAGGAACTCTGTACTATCTTTGCAACTTTTCCATAAATCTAAAATTATTTCAAAACAAAACGTTTATTTCTAAAATGTTTATAGATTCTTTTACCCGGAAATTGCAATTTCTAGGATTTTATCTCAAATCTTATCACAGATGTATGGCGCACCTGGCTGGCTCAGTCAGTAAAGCATGCAACTCTTGATCTTGAGGTCTAGGTTGGGGGCATAGAGCTTACCTAAAAAACAAACAAACAAACAAACAAACAAACAAACAAAACCCTTAAAAAAACCCCAACACCTAGCACATTAAAAAAAACACCTATTGGGGCACCTGGGTGGCGCAGTCGGTTAAGCGTCCGACTTCAGCCAGGTCACGATCTCGCGGTCCGTGAGTTCGAGCCCCGCGTCAGGCTCTGGGCAGATGGCTCGGAGCCTGGAGCCTGTTTCCGATTCTGTGTCTCCCTCTCTCTCTGCCCCTCCCCCGTTCATGCTCTGTCTCTCTCTGTCCCAAAAATAAAATAAACATTGAAAAAAAAAAAATTAAAAAAAAAAACAAAAAAAAACACCTATTAAAAAAAACCCACAGGGGCGCCTGGGTGGCGCAGTCGGTTAAGCGTCCGACTTCAGCCAGGTCACGATCTCACGGTCTGTGAGTTCGAGCCCCGCGTCGGGCTCTGTGCTGACGGCTCAGAACCTGGAGCCTGTTTCCGATTCTGTGTCTCCCTCTCTCTCTGCCCCTCCCCCGTTCATGCTCTGTCTCTCTCTGTCCCAAAAATAAATAAACGTTGAAAAAAAAATTAAAAAAAAAAACCCACAAAACTTATCAGAGATGTAGATGGACATTTACAAAGATACTGCACCACCTGTGATAATCGCAAAAATGTGGAAATTATCCACATGTCCAAGAATAGCAGGTTAATTAAATAAATTGTGATGCATCTAATGATGACAGAATGTGGTCAGAAACAATATTACAGTATTTGTTGACATGAAAAACGCTTACAATAGAAAGTAAAGTGAAAGAATTAAGACACAAAACTGTATCTATTTTAAGCTTAATACAATTTTTTAAATGATGTACATAAGCAAGATATGAAGAAATACACAATATATTAAAGGTAGTTATTAATGGGTTATATAGAGAATCTTATTTTCTTCTGAGTACATTTGTATCCCTTGTAAATGTTCTACAATGAACATATATGGGGTTTTTGTTTGGTTTTTTGTTTCTTTTTATTTTTAGAGAGAGAGAAAGTGCAAGTGGGGGAGATGGGCAGAGAGAGAGAGAGTCTTAAGCAGGCTCCACGCTCAGCACAGGGCTTGATTCCACAACCCTGGGATCATGACCTGAGCCGAAATCAAGAGTTGGACGCTCAACTGACTGAGCCACCCAGGTGCCCCATGAACATATGTTTATAATCCAGGAAAAAAAGGTATCAAAAATCCCTAACCCACAGCACTTCCTCAAAAATTTAAGCACAGAATTATCATATGACCCAGCAATTCCACTACAAGTATATATTCAAGAAAACTGAGAACATACATCCACAATAACACTTGTGCATAAATGTCCATAGCGATATTATTTATAATAGCCAAAAAGTAGAAACAATCTACACATCCATCAGGGTAAATAAAAGTGGTATATCCATACAATGAAAAATAATATTATTCAGCACTAACCAGAAATGAAGTATTGACACATGCTGCAACATGGATAAACCTTGAAAACATTATGTTAAGTGAAAGACACTAGACACAAAAGGCCATTTATTACAGGATTCCATTTATATGAAATGTTCAGAATAAGCAGATCCACAGAAACAGAAAGTAGACTAGTGGTTGCCAGGAGCTAGGGGATAGTCTGTAACTACTAAAGGGTCCAAGGTTTCTTTTTTGGGTCATGAAAATGTTCTGTAATTAGTGATGATGGTCGCACAACCTTGAGAATATACTAAAAAACATTAAATTGTATACTTTAATGGGTGAATTTTGTGGTTTGTGATTATCTCTCAAAAAAGGAAGGAAGGAAGGAAGGAAGGAAGGAAGGAAGGAAGGAAGGAAGGAAGGAAGGAAGGAAGGAAATTTCCCTATCCAAATGCTACATTTCACTGCTTCTCATAATTTTCTTTAAAAAACTGTTTTCTTACCTTTAAATAATGCTCAGGCTGGTGGAGTCCAACTGGCCCACCCCCCAGGCCAGGCCTGTGTACGCAGAGCAGACAGCCATCCATTTATGTGGTGGATAGAATCCTCAGAAAGTGATTGTAATTGTGAATCTCCCCCCATCAGTTCCTTCCTTCCTCACTAGTTCATTCACCTGTCTGTCCATCCTTCCCTCCCTCCTTCCCTTAAGCACTACAGCTATACTACCCAGGGGGCCCCCACAAGGAGGAGCTAATCCTTATAGTTACCCTCTGAAACCGACACTCTGTCCTTTTATATCTCCCCTATAAAATACAAGTTTTCTGGGATTTTAAATTTACCACAACTGTGGAAATTAACTGATCTAACATACAGCAGTCTGAAAAGACAAGAGATACAGAAGAGAGAAGCTTTAACAGGGGAAACGGGAAGGGGAAGTCTTGCAGCAGGCAATACTGGAATACTTGGAATGGACAAGCCTTGGTGAGGTATGAGGGCACCGGCGCTAGGAATCTTCCAGGAGAGAGGGGAAGACAGGGCACAAAGGCAAATAAGTAATCAATCCTGAGAAGATAGGCCTGCTTCTTTCCCTTATTGGGCCTGAGACTGTTTGCCATGAAATCTTACACCTCTGAAGTGTGTCCCTCACACCTAGAGGCCTTTTAGATACCCCGAGTAGATGGCATTGTTGTGGAAGAATACTGGGAGCAGAAAAGGGGAGAGGAGGAAAGCAGAAAATGCTGGCAAAGCTAGGGTGTCAGTCCCTCCCTGGGGCCCTGTGGAGGGCTCAGTACTTAAGGACACTTGGCAATTCTCAGTATTTGTCTCTATTTGTCTCAGTTGAGCCTTCTCATCCTACTGGAAACCCAAGATCTCCCAGCAGCCTTCCTAAGAACACATTTCTTGCAGGTCTGGGACAAGAATAAAGTAAAAAGAAAAATCAACATTGAAAAAGTAAAAGTAGGAAAAAACAAATGAAAATTTCAAAACCGACCGGAGGCTCTTTTCTGTAGGGTGTATAGAACTTTGTAAACAGCAGGTGAGGATTTGGGTCTGGAACTCCTGAGAAGGACTGGGGAGGAGGCTGGAGCCTCCAGAGCAGGGCAGCCCTTTGGGTAAAGATGCCACCCTCCTGCTCAGGGTGGGGCTGGGCTGGGCCAGCAGACAGTGGGTTGAAATTAAAAATTGATGGAGGAATTTGAACAAAGTCGGTGGGGGAAGCAGTAGTTTGGCACATGAGGGCTCACCTAGCAGGCCTACATACATAGACCACCAGGGTAGGGGTGGGTGCTGAGGATGGAAGGGGAGTCTCATGTATGATACTCAAAAGTTCTGCCTGTCTAGCAGTCTCCCCTCCTTTCTTCTGGATACAGCACCTCACTTTTTTCTTTTTTTTTAATGTTTATTTTTGAGAGAGCATGAATGGGGGAGGGACAGAAGGAGGGAGACAGGATCTGAAGCAGGCTCCACATTGACAGCAGAGCCCAATGTGGGGCTTGAACCCACGAGCCATGAAATCATGACCTGAGCCGAAGTCGGATGCTCAACCGACTGAGCCACCCAGGCACCCCAGCACCTCACTTTTCAGAAAGAGAACTCCATCTCCCTCAATCCCCCACGAGACTGTTAGCACAGGATCCAGACCTGCCAATGAGACTGTCTCAATCACACAAAGAGGCTGGCACTGCCTCTACCCAAATGCAGCCTTCCTTTTCCTGAAAATCCAGGCCCAAGTTTCCTGGCCTTCCTGAAGCCTCAGAGTCGACCCTTTCCTCAAGGCTATGAGCTAGGATTCTTCAAATAAATGATCTTTTTTGGCTTATGTTAGCTGGACCCTCACTGACACAGCCTAAGATACATGATGCTATGGTACTAATAACTCTCATTATTTACTGAGTGTCTACCATGTGCCAAGAATGGCATGGGGCCTATCACATGTATTAACCTAACTCTCATTCCACAGATGCAGAAACTAGGACTCAGAGAGATTAATACCATGTCTGGTAGTTCTAGATTTAAAGGAGATGAAAAGGCGATTCAGGTCCACTTTGATCTAGCTTCCAAGCCTAGGTTCATTCTCCCTCCCTTCCTTCCTTCCTTCCTTCCTTCCTTCCTTCCTTCCTTCCTTCCTTCCTTCCTTCTTCTTTTCCTCCTTCTTTTAAATTTGGATATTGGGGGCAGAGAGCTTAGTTAACCAAATTCCTCAGTTCCTGGCCCTTGAGCACCAATGATCCTCTCCCTGTTTCACTACCTAAGTTTTTCCCACCTCACCACGCTACCTTTCGAATGCCCAGCATCACAGCTCACACGTGATAGGGTCTGACCCCTCCCTAGTAGGCACTCCAGATATTGGAATTTGGTATTTTTTTTCTCCTTGAGGATCAAAATCTAGTTGGACCTGAGAAACTTTTCCAGGTGACTCTCCAGCACTCCCACCCAATAGCCAACCTATTAGCCTTATTATTGGTTCAGCTCTGGGCTAGACTGAAATGTAGGATTGATAAGAAAGAGAAAGACTCAGTCTCTACCCTCAAGAAGTTTAAAATTCACACATTGGTCCACTCCACAAAAACATATGGAGACCTGACCTCATGTGCCAGGTCCAAAGATAGAAGGATGAATGCAACAGTCGCTGCCCTCTGAGAGCTAAGAGTCTACTCGGCGAGAAGACAATTAATTAGACTTTTGTCACAAGGCTATGGTAGGGGAGATGCAGCAAAGCGGGACAGACAGAATCCAGACCTGGGCATGGCTCAGATAGTAACATTAATCCAAGAAATCATTACGAAATATAAATCCGTAAGTACATTTATTTCTGCTCATTTGCCTCAGCATCTTGCAACAATGGTGGATAGAATTTTCATCACTTGGGGTGCCTGGGTGGCTCGGTAGGTTGAGCGTCTGACTTCAGCTCAGGTCATGATCTGGCGGTCCGTGCGTTCGAGCCCCGCGTCGGGCTCTGTGCTGACTGCTCAGAGCCTGGAGCCTGTTTCAGATTATGTGTCTCCCTCTCTCTCTGCCCCTCCCCTGTTCATGCTCTGTCTCTCTCTGTCTCAAAAATAAATAAACGTTAAAAAAAATTAAAAAAAAGAATTTTCATCACTTGGAGGGAAAGTGTGGGACGGCTAGAACTAAACTAAAGACAACATGGCATGCAGTAAATTAAGTGTGAGGAGTTCAGGGAGACACCTCAGAGAAGGAAGCAGTCATCCTAGACTAGACCTGTGAAGACTGGGACAAGGGAGTCCTGCCTATCGAATGGGACACAGATGTCCCCATACATAGATACCTTCACTGGAGAAAACAAACAGGGTATCTAATATAAATCCCAATCAAAAGGCACAGCATAGGGGCACCTGAGTATCTCAGTCAGTTGAACGTCCGACTTTAGCTCAGGTCATGATCTCACAGTTAATGAATTCAAGCCCTGTATCAGGCTCTGTGCTGACAGCTCACAGCCTGGACCCTGCTTCAGATTCTGTGGTCTCCCTCTCTTCTCTGCCCCTCCCCCACTCTCATTCTGTCTCTCTCAAAGATAAACATTGAAAAAAAAAAAGGCACAGCAGATGGGAGTCATGGTCGGGTTGCTGCCCACATGGGTAACTTTTTACACGGCCCAGGATAGGTGGCAGTGGGGGCAGATTAGCTAACAGTGGTGAATGGTCCTCCTACACAGCCCAGCTGCCCAGCAGGTAAGAAAGCAGCACTGAGAACTCCCACCACCACCTCCCCCATCAGATTAGGCACAAGCATGCCCAGGACAGAGTCTGTTCACCAAAGGCTGCCCCCTGGGGAGTAGGTCGAGGCCACCCAGATCAGCAAGTGCATGTGGGGACTCTAAAAGGTTCTTTAACTTGGGCCGTGGTATCCCCAGCCCAGCTGTGTTGAACAGCAAAAATCCCACACTTGTTAGTGGGATGACAGTTTCCCAGACCTCAACCAAGCAGACTCAGGAGGTGGTTCTGACATCAGTCCCCAGCCCCTCCTCACTCAGGGCCTGGGGACCACTTGACCCAGATGATGAGGGACATGAGGGCCATGAGAAGCCCCTCCGGGAGCCTCACAGCTGGCCTCATGCTGACTTGAACACACTGATTGGGGCCCCTGCCATGTGTGTCTCTCACTGGGAGCCAGGAAAGTAGGAGGGGATTGTGAGGTCACTCAGTGGGGAAGACTTTTGTCCTGTGCCAAACTGGAACTGAAGAGGGTTCCCATAGGTGCAGTGTCACAATACATGCCAGGAACACCATTCTTCCCACCCCTGCTGGTCACAGACAGTGCAGGGCTGGGCTTGGCAGGGATGGGAAGTCAGAAAGGTAGGGAAAGCCTTGAGGGATGAGCCACCCTGGGTTAGGAAGAAAGAGAAAGGAGCAGGAATGATGTTCCAGGGAGGGCGAACAGTCTGGACAAAGATCTAGAGGTGGTCCAGTCTGAGTAAGAAGAAGAAACCAGGAAAAGGATTCCTGGTAAGACTCTCTTCCCCACTCCCAGCCCTCTGGCAAAAGACGCCAACGTTTCCCCAAGTGTCATATCCTCTAGGCATCTCCTGTTACTTCTATCTCCAACCTCAGGTCCAAACAGCCAAGCTCCAGGATCCATAGAAAACTAGGGTAGGTTTTCCACAGTCTGTCACTGCCTCCCTTCCTTCTGTTCCTCTAGACCTCCTGACTCTGATCTTTGCCCTGGATGTACTTTTCCTTTCATGTAAAAATAAATAATTTCTCTCAACCTGTCTCTCTCTCTCTCTCTCTCTCTCTCTCTCTCTCTCTCTCTCTCCCTCTCTCTCTCTCTCTCTCTCTCTCACACACACACACACACACACACACACACACACACACACCGCTATACCTGCTTAAACTCCAGTGGCTTCTCACTGCCCTTACGATAAAATCCCAAATTCTTACTCTAGGCCTGTCCCACCTTGTTCCTGGGCCCTCCCTGAGCTGGCTCAGCCACACCCACCTCCCCTTCTCAGCTGCCTCTTGTTCCAGGGTCTTCTGGGAGCCCATAGCCTTTGCTCATGCTGCCACCTCTGTGGAGAAGGCTCTTCACTTGCAGGTGGCAACTTAACCATTATTCCCTCACAGAAGCCTTCCCTCCTAGTCTAAACCAGGGTACCTTTCTCATAGGACTCTGTTATTTTCCATCACACTGCTCATGTCACTTTCTATAACCATTTGTCTCTGTGTGACTCTTACTTCATACCAGCTCCCCACACTGGGGTGATGGCTTCTCAGGTTTCATTCACCCTAATTCCCCAGAGCCTAGTACACATCCTGACAAGTATTTGTCTTCTAAATGTTCAAAAGACACCCCTCTGGCTGTAGGGTGAAAACCTAAGCTCTTGACACAAAGACCTTTTCATATCTGAGCTTTGCTTGCTCTTCTGCTCCATGCCCCTCAAACTGCCACCCCCACACACACCTCTGACCTCCTTAGGGACCCTGGACTCTGGCCAGACCAGGTTACTTGCCATTTTTTGAACATAATCTGCCCTTTCTCATCTCCATCCTTTCCCATAAGCTTTTCTTTTAGTGGAGAATAGCAAATTCCTATTCACCCTCCAAGGCTCATTCTGGCTCCTCCCTGGACTCCCCTGGGCAGCATTCCCATCCCTCCATTCCCACATCAGTCTATCCCTTTCTTCTTCTCCTACCTATCTTCTCCATTAACTCCTGTAGGCACCCTCTATTCCTCTTCATCTCAAGTGCCTATTACAGGTTCTAGCACACAGTGGGACCTCAAAGGAAAGATCTGTCAGCTGAATGGTCTCCACTCAATAAAGGAGGAATATTCCAATGTTTCAGCAAACCCCCAAGCAGCATAAGTTTACTTGTGAGGCAATAAACTCCCCACCACAAGGAATTCTTTAAGCAGAGGCTGCATACCCTATCCAACAGTCTTTTTCAAATTCCTTGTGATCCATTACAAACATACATAAATATCACATTAAAAACAAAGTTTCACAAAACGATATTTACTCTTTCTTCCATGTGGTATACCCTGATACTTTTTTTCTATTTCATTTTTCATAAATGCTGGTTTTAACCACTAAAAATGGGGTTTCAGGAGCCACAAATAAGTTGAGACCCACAGTCTGAAAGACTCCCATGCTGGCCAGCATGTTAGATTCACTGATCTCCAGTGAACCATTTCCTCTTTGACACCAGTGGGCATATTTAGGTAACTTACCTCATCAAAAGGGTGATCCTCCTAGAGCTGAGAAGGGACTAGAAGGAAGTCTGTGTTGACTGCTTAATAGGTAGGAGGGCTCCTGGTACAGCTGCCCAGAGACCAAGGCCTCCCACTCATTCAACTCAACAAATATTTTTAAGTCCCTACTACATGCTAGGCACTGTCCTAGTCTCTGGAGATACAGCCATAAACAAGATATTAAAAACTCCTGGGGCACCTGGGTAGATCAGTCAGTTAAGTGTCCAACTCTTGATTTCAGCTCAGGTCATGATCTCACAGTTCATGAGTTTGAGCCCCACGTTGGGCTCCATGCTAATAGTGCAGAGTCTGCTTCGGATTCTGTCTCCTTCTCTCTCTGCCCTTCCCCTGCTCATGTGCTCTCGCTCTCTCTCTCTCTCTCTCAAAATAAACAAACTTTTTTTTAATGTTTGTTTTTTAATGTTTATTCATTTTTGAGAGAGAGAGAGCATGAACAAGGGGGCAGGCGGGGGGCAGGGGGGAACAGAGGATCCGAAGCAGGCTCTGACCTGATAGCAGCGAGCCTGACGCGGGGCTCGAATTCACGAAACATGAGATCATGACCCGAGCTGAAGTCAGACGCTCAACTGACTGAGCCACCTAGGTGCCCCAATAAATAAACTTAAAAGGGATTAAAAACTCCTGCCATGATGGCAAGGCCGTAGAGAAATTGGAACCCTTGTGCATTGCTAATAGGTATATAAAATGGTGCATCTTCATGGACAATGGTATGATGGTTCTTCAAAAAGTTAAACATAGGATTATCATATGATCCAGCAATTCCACTTCTGGGTATATGCACAAAAGAATTAAAAGCAGACATCAGAACACATATTTGTACACCGATGTTCAGAGCAGTGTTATTAACAACAGCCAAAAAATGGAAGCAACTCAAATGTCCATCAACAGATGAATGGATAAATAAATGTGGTATATACATATAATGGAATATTATTCAACCTTAAAAAGGAAGGAAATTCTGACACATACTACCATATGGATAAATCTTGAAGACATTATACTGTTTGATTCCACTTATGAGGTACCTAAAATAGGCAAATTCATAGAGACAGAGTAGAATGGTGGTTGCTAGGATCTGGAGGGAGAGAAGATAGGGCATTATTGTTTAAAGGGGTACAGAGTTTCAGTTTGGGATGATGAAAAAGGTCTGGAGATGAATGGCGGTAATGGTTGTAAAACAATATGAATATACATAATGCCACTAAACTGTACAGTCAAAAATGGTTAAAATGGTAAATTTTATGTTATGTGTATTTTACCTTTTTTTTTTAACCTGGCACTTGGAACTTAGGTTCTAGAGGCACACACTGGGAAAACAGCTCATTAATAGAGTATCATTATTTCTCCCCACCTCAGAGCAGGAGCCATAAACTACATCTGGGTTCTGGAGAGTCTGCGTGCGGTAGTAGGATGGGGTCAGGAAATGGGAGGCATGCACAGGTTTCCCCACAATCTCTTGGCACAGAATACTTCTCTTTGTATCTGTTTTCAATTTTAAGCATATTAAGATGAAATTTTGTTTGGATAAAAGGGCCACAACACAGATTCATCAATTCTAACAAATGTATCAATCTGGTGGGGGGTGTTGATGACAGGGACAGCTATGCATGTTTGAGGGGCAGAGGGTATATGGGAAATCTTTGTACCATCCTCATAATTTGCTGTAAACCTAAAACTGTTCCCCCAAAAATAGTTTTTACAGGTGGGAAAGACCACTGCTGCCTAAAAACATGTTTCTAGACTACAACCTTCCTTTTCTAAAATGACCACTGGTTGAGAGATGTTTTCATGAAGAGTGGGCAAGGACCACTCTGCAGGAGGGGTCCCCTAAGCATTTCACAGGCAGGTGTTGGCTCTGTGGGGCGGGGGGAGGAGTGGGTCCCATGAATGGACAGTGATCTGAGGAGAAGACTGACCTGGAAGCGTAGGCCTCACAGAACCATTCTAGCCTTTCCCCTGGGCTGAGGTGGTCAGTTATTGGACCTATGGCTCCATCTCCTCCCAAAGGCAGGTTTCTCAACTGAGTCACTTCCGGTCTTGCCCAGGGTGGGGTATGGAAACAGCACCCAATTTTGGCCTTGAAAACTTTGGCTCCAAGTCCTGGCTCTCCCCTTTATAAGACACTTAACATCCCAGCCTGTTTACTTAGTTATAAAATGGGGATGACCTGATACCAACCATCTCCCAGGATATGATGTGTCATGACACCACTGGAGAACGCCCAGCACAATGCTAGGCACAGAAGAGACACACACAGGAAGCTTTAGTGTTTGGGCCCTGAAGCTCAGGAATGGTGTTGTAGGCCCCATCTGTGGGGCGGGGCCCCACACCCTTAGACCTGCCAGGCCAGCCTGGCCAGTCCTAGCACTTGCTCTGGGTGCACCTTGTGCACAGCCACCCCCACAACAAATAGCCAGGGAGAGCACTGGACTGACAAAGACAGCAGACCTCATGCCTTCAGAGCCAAGTCATGGTTTCAGGAGCTGGTTTCCAAGGAAGGAAGCCTCTGCCTGCCGCCCTGACCCACCCCTTTCCTGAGGGACCACACCCTGCACTGCCGTGAACTCATCTCTACATATGACAGTTTCTATACTGGGCTGTGACTTCTTGAAGACAGGTGAACTTTGCCCCAGGCAGGGGTTAAGAATATTCCACTAACATCTCCTCTACTATTGGGTACTTCATTTCACTCCATACGATCTCTGTTGTTACTCCCCCCCACACACCCCACCCCCCACCATTCGACGACTATTTTCAAGGACAACAAAGTTTGAAACAAATGGAAATAGGGCACTTTTTCTTTCTCTCTTACATTAACACTCTGTGTCTCTCCCTGACAGAGGGCTTGTTTTTGCCTCTTTGCCTGTTCATCCTCTTGCTCATAACAGACTTCAATAAGGAAACAGACAAGCCACCTCTGTGCTAGACGGGCTTCCTTTACAATCACTGCTAATTCTGGACTTCGGTCCTTCTGGACATTCTGACATGGGTGTATCACACACAAGGAATCACATACATGTGAAAAATCAGTAGGAAAATCTAAGCTCATCTGTCTTTTGCTGCTGCTGCCCACCCTTCTCCCTGTTGAAATCATTTTAAGTTCATCATAAGAATCTAATTTCCACTAGTTAGAATTGGGTGATTTTTCTCTACCCCTCACATTATATTCCTCCTGAAAAAAAAATAATTTTATTATGCAGTTTCTTAGAACCACCACTTGCCCAAACCCTACTCCACTTCTGGCCTTGGGGACACATCAATGAATGGCTCTGCAAACCTCTGAAATCTTTTCAAAGACTTTTGATATTGTTATTTTAGTTTACTATTATTATTATTCTCCCCCATTAGGAGAAATGTTTCATCATTTTGTAATCAAACAGCATTTGCAAATATCAACAAGAGAATGTGTAATGTATTACGCACACACACTATATAACCATCTATTGTTAAGACAGAAACCTCCTGGTGGTAGAACACATCTCTAACCCCACTAGCTTCTACTTAATGTTTGCTTTCTCATATGGCGTGGAATAAATAAATAATCTTTGTCTCAGAAATACTTGGCTTTTCTCTGAGGTCCCCTCACTGATTGGAGCACCCTTGCAGTCATTCGGGGTAACTCACAGCAGCAGATCTGGGGACTGGGTGGCCAGGGAGCCTTGAGTGGACAGGCTACAGAAGAAACAGATACCTGGCCCTGCCTCAGCGAGTAGTCCATCTTCAGGCAAAGCAGTGAACAGGGTGGAATTGGTCTTCCAAGTCCATCCCCTGCTACTCTGTAAAAACTCATTCCAGACCAAATCCCAGTGGCTTTGTCCTGTCCTCTGGTCATTTAGGCCACTCCACCCAGGCCTGCCATCCCCAGGGAGTATCCATCTCAGAGTGTCCTCTCTATACCTATCTTCAGGGCATCAGGGAGCCACTATCAGCGAGCTTTCAGATGGGAAAGTATTTATGCACGATTTCACTCTGATGAACAAAGGAATCCAACAGTAACGGAGAGATTTTAGGGTGTGAAGCAGACTTAGAGCTGAGTGGGGAGGATGTGCTCTGTGAACCTGAGATCAAACCCATGAGGAGTATGGCTAGCCCTAATCAGGATCAGCTCGACAGCATTGAATTTATCCAGAATCACTTAGGTTCCAATAAAATACTTTTCCTAAAAAGTGAAGCTTCAATTGCCAAAACAGTATTTTAATCACTTGGAAGGGAAATGTTGCTAAAATATGGCTCACAGTCCCCCGGTGCCTTAAAAACTATCCTTTTCCCACTGAAGTTGTCATCATTACAAGCAGTCACTGTGAAACTAGACAATAACACGATTTTTGTTTCCTCACTCTTCCTCTGTCCTTTCCCATGGCTTTCACTTTCCTGTCATCTACATGTCTGTAGATGTACATGTACATCTACCACCACCACCCTTCCAGGCTGTTTCTTTTCTTCTGCAGGAGTCAGGAAATCAGATAGCCACTCTTGTCAGAATAGTGTGCTAACTAAGTGTCAACAGACTTGAGGCCCTCAGAAGGTTAAAATACACCTGGTTTAGATGCAAGGATTTTGATGCAGTTATTTCTGCAGGTCCTATTTTCAATAACTTCCAGATCAGGGTGTGAGTCCAAAGAGAAATGAGGCTTCAAGACTTAATTCCACCCGGAATGTTCCTGCCATATATTTGCCATCCATCCTCTGGCTAGTAACATGTTTCTATGGTTGTGGCCTTGCATACAGAGCTCCATGTTTTGCTCTTACTCTAGTTGTTATTTCATAGCCCTACTAGGTGAGCAGCACTGATGAGCCCCACTAGGCCTGGAAGCTTTGCCTCCCTGAGGAGCTTCACCAAGAGGAATGAGATGTACAGCCCTGTGATACCTGACACTGAGCTGGCATCTTTCTTCCAGGTTTCTGGAGCGCTTTACAGACTTCAGCCTCCTGCCACAGCACTGAGACAGCATCTATGACCATGGCCACTTTATGGTATGACCAACTGGGACCCTGGTCCACCACCAGGTAGACCACCACCACGGGCACGTGACTGCCAGTGCCATCATGTGTTGGCTCTTTAAGGAACCCAGTGGGTGATGTCTAGACAGGGTCACTTGGCCTGTGTTTGGAACAATGATCTCACTCTGCATTTTTTACCCTGTGGGTTGTGACCCACCACTGGGTTATGAAATCAGTTTAGTGGGTCACAACCAGCAATTTTCTTTAAAAAATAAATAGAACAGAAAATATCCAAGTGCATCACACACAGTGAGGGTGTTATTTTTAGAAAACTTATGCTTCGGTTTTATAGATCTGTATGTAGGTGTGTGTGGTAGCTGGGACATGAAATATATTTCTCACAGGGAGTGGTGGTCAAGGAAGTTTGAAATGCAGTGATCTAACACACATCCATCCTGCACCTACATCTTCCTGACACCCACCCCTGCTACTTGCACCCCTAACGAAAAGCCAAAAAGAATCTGTTCAGGGTCCTAAAAATGGCCTCATCTGGAAGGCACCGGAGTCAGGAAAGCCTTCTTGGAGGAAGTGGGGCTTGCTGTGTCATGAGCAGGAATAGGGAGGGGGCAGCATGGCAGAAGGAAAGGCATGGGCAGTGTACTGTGGTAAGAAGGAATGAGGTGAACAAGGACCGGGGAAGGCCTACAGGGGATAGCTATAGATACCTGCCTTCTGAGGGAGGCAAAATGAGGGGCTGAAGCTAGAGGAGTGGAAGAAAGAAAGCTGATTTGATTCCAAATATCCATTTTCAAAGTTACCTTTGGGGGACATGTGATAGTGGGGAGTGAAGTGGCGTGTCAGGCCTAGTGCCCCTATCTCTCATTGATCCAGTGATAGTGCCTGCTTTCTTTTATCTTTGTAAATTTAACTTTTAATCAATTAAAATGAAAAACCTTCAGTTCCTCAGTCACAATAGCCACATTTCAAACACTCAATAGCCACATATGACTAGTGGCCATATTCTATAACACAGAACATTTCCATCAATGCAGAAAGGTCTACTGGACAGGGATGTTCTAGAATGAGCATATGATTAATTCATTCCAGGACTTCCTTCCCTCAGGAATCCAACAACTTCCATTATTTCTATTACACCCATACTTCTAAATGCAAATATCTCTGAGAGAGGTACTGGGATGGCTTGAAAGAGTAACTGGTTGATATTAACGGCCTGAGGAAAGCCAGAGTCTAAGAAGCCATCCACCATAGGCTGAGTATATGTGACAGACAGAATACGGGATGAAGGGATGTCAGAAGATAAGACACTGCCGTAGCCAAATGTGCTGTCTGAGGATACTGAAGAGTAAGGATAAGCTCCTATATCAGGGGATGTGGAAAACTTAGAGAACTGTGAGGAAGTGACCCGCAGTTATTACTCATCTTCAAGTAAGAGTTTATGCCCCAATAGTCCTTGGCAAGGGGGTTATTGTATGGGAAACAAGCACTTCTCTACTTCTAAGGAAGGAGTAAGAAAAAGTGCATGCAGGCCTTCCCAGAGGTGGATGCCTATGAACTTGGCCCTCTTCTGCCCTCTGCATGTGCTCTGTGACCACGTCCATGGTTCTATCTCCTTTATACCAAGGACTCTCTGAAAAATATCACAGGCCCAGGCCTAGAGACCCAAATACTAACTTGTTATTTCTACCAGGAGCCTCCATTAGCAATCCCAATGTGAATTTTAACAATCTCTAGCCCACTGCCTTCCCTACCCCGCTTCCTGTATTCTGGCTTCTGGCTCACCCTCCACCTGCTCACTCCATCATCCAGGTCAGCACCCTATGAGTCACCCCAGACTCCTCCCCCTTTTTCTTTGCTCCCCACCCAAGGTCACATCTTGGCCATTTCTCCACTCTGCTGTGAATCTGCCCAGCTCTGATCCTCTCCAGCCCTCACTATCACAGGGACCACCCGCTGGTCTTCCTGCTTCCAGTCACAGCCACCTCTAGCCTAGTGTTTCTTAACCACAGATAAGCAACAGAATAACTTGGAGGCAGTTAAAATACAGATTCTGACTCAGTCGATCTGGCCAGGTTGAGCATGTGTATTTTGTGAAAGTGCTCCAGGTGATTCTGATGTGCACCCTTCATTAAGAACCACTGCCTCCTCCTCCTCGTTACTAATAACAACAAAAACAACAATTAACATTTTTTGTGTACTCACATGCACTGCCTCATGTAATCTTCATGACAACCTTGTGAGGTAGGAGCTATCGTCTACTCCCATTTTACAGTTGTTGAAACTGAGGCACAAAAGTGTCATAGTTAGAGGCAGGACCAGAACATGACCCACCACTTCTAACCATTCTGCTCTCTACACCACTGTATAGACATGACTTGATGTGTAGCTCCCTCCTTAGCTTGGGGACACACTCATGATACCCTTCTCCATCCAACCTCCCACAACAGCTCCTTCATGCAACAAGAAAAATCTTGGGGGGTGGCGGGGAGAGGGGAAAACGGGTGATGGGTATTGAGGAGGGCACCTGTTGGGAGGAGCACTGGGTGTTGTATGTAAGGGATGAACCACGGGAATCTACCCCAAAAAACAAGAGCACACTTTACACACTGTATGTTAGCCAATTTGACAATAAATTGTATTTTAAAAAAAAGAAATATCTTGATCATGGTGGTGGTTATAGAGTGTACACATTATAAAAATTCACTGAGATGTGTGCTTAGGATTTGTGAATTTACAGTACATTCACTACTCCTCAATAAAAAAGATCCTGAGGGGCGCCTGCAGTTAAGCATCTGACTCTTGATTTCGGTTCAGGTGTAAGATGGAGCCCTACGTTCGGCTCCATGCTGATAGCACGGAGCTTGCTTGGGATTCTCTTTCTCCCTCCCTCTCTCTTAAAATATATTTTTAAAAATCCTGGAAAAGTCACTTAAGAAAGGACTACAAAAATAAAGGAATAAAATAAAGGGGCACTTGGGTGGCTCAGTTGGTTAAGTATCCGATGCTTGATTTCAGCTCAGGTCATGATCTCATGGTTGGTAAGATTGAGCCCTGCATGGGGCTCCATGCTCAAAACGGAGCCTGCTTGAGAGTCTCTCTCTCCCTCTCTCAAAATAAATAAACATTAAAAAAAAATAAATAAATAAAAAGAAAGACCCAAGCAAATGTGAAATCGGTAAAAACAGGCATGCACAGAAGAAACTAGGAAAAAGCCATCACAGTGCTGGTGATTATGAAGAATTCTTTCTGGAACAACACATTTAAGAACAGATTAAGAAAAGATTCCCAGAGCTAACCCACAAGAAATCCTTAGAGGAGACCAGGGTTGAAGACAGCACTACCTGGAGGCAGGATCCCTTGCAAGATGGACAGGAAAACCCCAGTATAGGATGGCTTGGCTACAGTGGGGAGCATGTGGCTAGCCACAGCAGCAGAGACACAGGAGCTCTGAAGGTCCACAGGACTGTCTTTGGGTCAGAGACTGGGGAATACCCCCAAGTAGAAGTCAATGGCAGTGAGGGGCTTCTTCCTTAAAGGACCATGTGATTTCTGCATCAAGAAGTCCAGCCCCATCAAATCCAGCTCCTGTTATGGTTGGATAAGGACTCCACTGGGATCACTCATGTTTCTAGCTCCCCTGTGCAGTCCAAGGGAGAAGGACTTGGCACATTGATTTTGAAGTCTATCCTAAAAGAACAAAGAAAAATCTGAGAAAAGAAGTGTGATGAAGTATACCTCACACTAGCACCTATTAAGATATATTTAAAGAAAATGTGATCAAAACAGACGGTAGGAACAGACAATTCATTGGAACAGACCAGAGAATCCCAGGTATACATGGAAATGTAAGATGCAGTCAGTATTTCAGACCAGGAGGCTAAGAATAGGTATTTTAATTATTAGTGACCAGGAAAAAGAAGTTAAATCCTTAACTCTCACAATTCACCAAAATATGACAAATTCCATCTAGACTAAGAATTAAATGTAAATTAAAAAAAAAAAGAAACCATTTAAGTATTGAGAATTTATGTGAATATATAACTCTGTAGCAGATAAAGCCTTTCTAAGCCTAACACAAAGACAGAAACACACACCAGGCCTAGAGATCCAAATACCAAGTTCTCTCCACCAGGAGCTTCCATCAACAATCCCAAGAAGAATTATAATAATCTCTGCCCCTGTCCCCCACCCCTACTTTTTCATGCATTCCCAATTCTGGCTTATCCTCCACCTGCTCACTCTGCCATCCAGGTCAGCACCCTGTGAATCACCTTACACTCCTCCTGCTCCTTCCTCATTCCCCCCCTTCCCAAGGTTACCACTTCTTGGCCACCTCTCCATTCTGTCTTGAATCTGTCCAGCTTGATCTTCTCCAGACTGACCCCCACTGAGGGCCTCATCCTGCCACCCCTGTTACCAGCTCAAGGATTGCCCATGGGCCTCTCTGCTTCCAGTCACAGCTGCCACCTCCAGCCCAATGGTATGGAAAGCCTATAAAGACTACCCTGATTACATGGACATTTTAGATTTATGAATTCTTAAATAGTGAACAAAACTAAAGGGCAAATGACAATCTAGGATAAAGTATTTGTTATATAAGAAAGAAGAAGAGTTAATAGCCTGAATATGTATCAAGTTCTCTCATAAATCAAAAAGACAAAAAAATAACATACACTAAATAATAAAATACTGCACAAATGAAATGAAAAAAAGAAAATAATATACCAGTAGAAAACTGCACATAATCAATTCTTCAAAGAGAATTACCAATGACTAATTGGCCTGTAAAAAGAGTCCAAGTAATAAAATAATTTTTTAAAAAGAAAGCAAAATAAAGAAGCAACAATGAAATACTATTTTTGCTTATCAAATTTGCAATTTAAAAAAATAATAATGCCTAATATTGGAGAGGATGTAGTCAAAAAGATGCTCTCATAGGACTGGGGTAAGAGCCTAAGCTGATACATCTGGAAGGCAACTGGGTAATATGTATCAAAATCTTTGAAAATGTGCATATTCTTTGATCTAGCAATTCTACTTCAAGACTATATCCTAAGGATAAAAATAAAGATGTACACAAAGTCAGTATTATGTATAAGCCACAGCTGTTAGGAACTTAAGGGGCAATAATAAGGGATTAGTTAAATGTTGGTAGGTACACAATGAAATACTATAGATCTATAAGAAGTTTATTGCCAAGGAAAACCATTTACAATGTATTGTTAAATATAAAAAGCAAGTCATAGAACAGTATGTATAATATGAACCCATTTACGTAATGAAATGTGTAAGGGTATATACATCCATATATATGCACACAAAAGAGATCTACAGGCATGTAACTAAAACAGTAATAATAATACAAACCTTTGTCTAGTATTTTACTATGATTTCTTATTTCCATCTTTGTTCTTTGTATTTCCCACTTTTATTTTTTTTTAATTGTATTTATTTTTTTTTTAATTTTTTTTCTAACTTTTTTTATTTTTGAGACAGAGAGAGACAGAGCATGAATGGGGGAGGGTTAGAAAGAGAGGGAGACACAGAATCTGAAACAGGCTCCAGGCTCTGAGCTGTCAGCACAGAGCCCAATGCGAGGCTCGAACTCACGGACTGCAAGATCATAACCTGAGCCGAAGTCGGACGCTCAACCGACTGAGCCACCCAGGTGCCCGTATTTCCCTTTTAAAAGAAACCCGGTGGCATGATATAGACCTCCTTCTCTACCATCCACCTGGTATGGGGAATTCCTATCCAGCATTCCCACTTGACTCTGAGCATCTACATCCCTTACATGTGACATATATGGTATTTCTTGTGTTCCTGTTTAACTTTTCAAACTTTATCTTGTCTCTTCAATTCTCTAGACCATGGGTAAGAGACACCATGGGTGTCTTACAGTGCCTATACACAGCAAGCTCTTGGCAAATGGCCCAAGAAAGACACGTCACCTCTGTGCCCATGCCCCTGTGGACTGCCAGAGCATGGACTGGTTGGCTCCACAGGTGTGACATTCAAGCTCAGCTCCAGGCCAGGCTTGAGGCTGCATGTTGTGGGACACCTGTCAATCTGGTCCTGTTGAAGTTGCTTATTGTTGCTGCTAATTATTGTGGAGTGATGGGACTGTTTGTTTAAAGCATAGGCTGCTGCCCCCACACCCAGAGGCAAAGCCAATCCTATGGGCATCCTATAATTAATGAGCCAGTAAGTATTTCCTCTGGTGTGAAGTTGGCTTTGATCCAACAGATCCCTTCCCACTTCTTCCGCCACCTTCACCCTATTTACGACTTCCCATCTTGGCTGCTAGAGGCCTTCATTGGAGAAGCACCCCCTTCATCAAAACTATGGGCCTAGTCAGAACAGTCCAGTGTCCCTGGTGTCCCAAGCTTGATTCACCAGCTCCTCCTTGTCCTCCTAGGTGACCAAGTTTGCTCTCATATCTAAGGAAATCTGTTACCCAAGCAGCCCAGCCTGTAGGCCAAGAAACCAAAAAAGCCCTGGGAGACTGCTGTAGGAAAGACACAGGATTTTTTCATGCATATTCAATAAGTCAACTTTCACAGTTGTCCACAATTTCTGTGATCAGTACTCACTTTGATCAAACTCTCTGGAGAAAAAAAATACAAAAGCCATCAGACATGGAAGAGTCAGGATCTGGGAGAAAAGGCCATCAACTGCTTTTTTTTTTTTTCTCTCTCCCTGTATAGATCTAAACAATCTCTGGTGCTCCCAAGGCTCTAGAAGGAGCAAAAAGAGAGGTCCTGGATGGAGTGCTTGCCATGAACATGTGTAAGAGGCATATGGAGACCGAGCCTAGACTGCCACCATGGAAACCTTGGGCTAGGTATTTTACAGCTCCATGCTTCAGTTTCCTCATCCGCATAATGGGATGATAATAGTGGAACCTGCCTCACAGACTTGTTGTGAGGATTAAATGAGTTAATGGATATAAAGCACTTAGAACAGTGGCAAGCTACAAGTGAACAAGACGTAAGTGTTTGCCACTGTTAACAGAAGCAGGAGGAGTCATACGGTGACAGCCATATGCTCGGCACTGTCTGCCCTTCTGTACCTGATGGTTTCTCAGCCTCAACGCTATTAACATTTTGGGCTGGATAAGTCTTTGTTGTGAACAGCTGTCCTGTGCACTGTAGGATGTTTAGCAATATCTCTAGCCTCTCTCTACCCAATATTCCAGTAGTATCTCCCAGCTCTCCAAATGAGGTGAAATTGCCCCATTTCAGAACCAGTGGTCTAGTCCTATAAAAGCCACTGTCATGCGGGCACCCAGCTGGCTCAGTCAGTGGAAAGTGTGACTCCTGATCTCAGGGTCATGAGTTCAAGCCCCACACTAGGCAAAGAATTTACTTAAAAAAAAAAAAAAAGCCACTGCCATGGAGAAACTATGTCTCACACTCTGAGCAGGTCTGGTGTGGATCCAGGCCTAGAGGTCCCACAATGGAGCCCCTTGTGGTTTGATGCAGGAGCTGCAGGTGGGGAAGTAGAGAGCAGTCAGTTCCGGATCTCTAGGTGGCTGCCATTTTCTCTCCTTGCAGATGGAATGGGAAACTGGGGCCTAGGCAGCATTCTATTTGGGAGGTACCTCACCCATGAGAGACTAAGAGGGTGCAGAGAGAAAAAGAGTCGAGGAGCTGACTTCTTTGGCAGGCTGTGTCTATAGCCTTAATTAGAGGGAGCCCTGCTGAGTCCAGAGGGGAGAAGGCCAGATAGGATTCAGAGCTAAAGCCTTGGCCATGGCAGAAAAAATTCCCCTAACCTAGTGAGGCCTCTGGGCATAGGAGCCTCTGCAGCCCCTCTCTTCTCAGGAAACAAGTGGGCTCTGCACTTGGTTATGAAAAGAAATACACTGTTCCTTTGATAAAATAACCTCCTGACCATTTAGCACTATTAAAGCTTAACGTGCATTTATTTTGACCTAGGAGTTGCTACAAATGTATTCTATGGTTACATTAGCACAGATGCACAGCATCTCTGCAGGGACCTCACTGCCCGGTTCAAATCCCAGGGTTCAAATCCCAGATCTACCACCTAGCAGATACGTGACTATGGGAAAGTTATTGATCTCTTTGTGACTTAATTCCATCATTTCTGAAGCAGGGGCAATAACAGGACCTATGTCACTGGACTGTTACAAGGGTTATATGAGCTACTATACGCAAAGAACAATGTGGTCAACAAATGCTAGTTATTATTGTGTTCACTGTGTCCTTAGCTGGTAATAGCTAAAAATTTGGAAATTTATGCCAGTCAACTGGTTAAATGCATGTGGCACATCTATTCTATGAAATACTAAGCACCATTAAAAGAAATGAAGTTGAAGGCGCCTGGGTGGCTCAGTCGGTTAAGCATCCAACTTCGGCTCAGGTCATGATCTCATGGTTTGTGAGTTCAAGCCCCGCATCGGGCTCTATGCTGTCAGCTCAGGGCCTGGAGCCTGCTTCGGATTCTGTGTCTCCTTTTCTCTCTGCCCCTCCCCCACTTGTGCCCTGTCTCTCTCTGTCTCTCAAAAATAAATAAATGTAAAAAAAAATTTTTTTAGGGGCGCCTGGGTGGCGCAGTCGGTTAAGCGTCCAACTTCAGCCAGGTCACGATCTCGCGATCTGTGAGTTCGAGCCCCGCGTCAGGCTCTGGGCTGATGGCTCGGAGCCTGGAGCCTGTTTCCGATTCTGTGTCTCCCTCTCTCTCTGCCCCTCCCCCGTTCATGCTCTGTCTCTCTCTGTCCCAAAAATAAATAAACGTTGAAAAAAAAAAATTTTTTTTAAAGAAATGAAGTTGAACTGTATCTAGTTACATAATAGAATTCATTTAATAAGATCAAATTGCTAAATAAAAAATCGAACATGTTACAGATAAGTATATACAGTTTGGGATTATTTGTATATAAAAAGAGCTATACAGAAATACATGTATGTCATTTTATCTACATAGAAAATTTCTAGAAGCACCATCAAGCTGTTAGCAATATTATATCTTGGGATTGGGAATGGAGGACTGGAGAACTTTTGCTTTCTCCTTTGGTACTGTTAAAATTTCCAACTATGATGGGGCAGGCACCTGAATGGCTCAGTCGGTGGAGCGTCTGACTTCGGCTCAGGTCATGATCTCAGGGCTCGTGGGTTCGAGGCCCATGTCAGGCTCTGTGCTGACCACTTGTTCAGAGCCTGGAGGCTGCTTCAGATTCTGTGTCTCCTTCTTTCTCTGCCCCTCCCCTGCTCACGCTGTCTCACTCTGTCTCTTAAAAATAAATAAATGTAAAAAACAGATTAAAAAAAATTTCCAGCTACAAGCATGTATTTTGTTTAAATAATATTGTTTAATTTTTTAATGTTTATTTATTTTGAGATAAAGAAAAAGGGAGAGAACAAGTGCGTACATGAGGAAGGGGTAGAGAGGGAGAGCGAGAATCCCAAGCAGGCTCCACGCTGTCAGTGCAGAGCCTAACCCAGGGCTCAATCTCACAAATGTGAGATCAAAACCTGAGCCGAAAACAAAAGTCAGATGCTTAACTGACTGAGCCACCAGGCAACCCGAAAATAATAATGTTTTTTAAAAGGAACAAGATAGGGGTGCCTGGGTGTGTCAGTTGAGTGTCCAACCCTTGATATTTGCTCAGGTCATGGTCCCAGGGTCATGGAGTCAAGGCTTAAGATTCTTTCTCTCTCTCCCTCTGCCCCTCTCTGCTATTTGCAGGTGATCTCTCTCTGATAGATAGATAGATAGATAGATAGATAGATAGATAGATAGATATCTACTGATGTGGAAACATTTTTAAGATACTGCAATTTTTTTTCAAAAGTAGAATATGAATAGCACAAGCCACAGGAATGAATCTCATTAATAAATTCAAGTATGCGGGAAACCAAACTTTAGTTTCTATAACTCAACTCAATGTTTATGGTAAGTTTCCATCGTGCCAACAGGAAAGTTAATTCTAGGTGTGTCTGAGTTTTCCAGAACACTGAGAAGTGCCAGTCATGGGACAGAGGAGGTGGCTGTGAGGCTGGCTGAGGCCAGATATAATAGCCTCCGCTACTCTGTGCCACCCATGGGCAGTCAGGAATCTTGCACTTGGCCCCACCATATGGGGCTCTCTGAGCTCTTACTCCTGCCTGCCCAGGTGATCTGCTAGAAGGCAAGGTGGGACTCTGGACACCACAAGATCTTTCTCTCCTGTCTCTCCTGCCCCCACCCCCCAGCCAGTCTGGGGAGGGGAAGTCTACAAAGAGTTAGGGGTCTTTCCACTCCAGGTGAAATCCTTCCTCCATCTTGTCTCTTGCCAAGGTATTGAGTCTGTGTAAGAGAATCCTCTTTCTTTCTTTCTTTCTTTCTTTCTTTCTTTCTTTCTTTCTTTCTTTCTTTCTTTCTATTTATTCTTGAAAGAGAGAGACAGAGAATGAGTGGGGAGGGTCAGAGAGAGAGGGAGACACAGAATCTGAAGCAGGCTCCAGGCTCTGAGCTGTCAGCACAGAGCCTGATGTGGGGCTTGAACCCACAAGCTGTGAGATCAGGACCTGAGCCAAAGTCGGACGCCCAACCAACTGAGCCACCCAGGTGCCCCAAGAGAATCCTGTTTCTTCACTGAGCTATTCAGCAAACCCTAAAGTTTTCCTCAGTGTGTAAACTTTTGGCATACAAGTGCCAGAGATACCTGAAACTTGATTCCATTTTCTAATCTGGGGAGCTAGCTCAGGAGGAAATGAGCTCCAAGAATGTGACAGTGGGAAAGGGGAAAATCCAAAGGGAGGAAAGAGATTTATTTCTCAAATATTATGCCAGCCACACATATGTGTAAATGCAGAGCAAAAAGTCTGAATATTCCCATCAAAGAATTAATAGTGTCTACCAGTAGAGTAAGTTTCAAGACAGGGGAAGGGCTAGAAGGAGAGCTTTACCTTTTTATTTTATGTATTTCTAAACTGCTTTTTATGCTTTAAAGATGAAGTTCTACTGAGTATTGCTTATATAATCTACTATTTTAAATATATAAATACGCATATATCTTTTGCCTCCAGGCTCACACCTATCTGGCCCACTGATGGGCAGAACCTTGGGGGGTGTATTTGCATGAAGAGTTGAGAGACTAATGTTAGGAAAAAACTCTTTCTAAGGGAAGAAGGCAACAAGCACAATAAGCTGACCCAAAGCCAAAACTTTGCTCAGTGGAAAGGAGGAAATAATTCTGAGCTAAAGTGGTAGTTGTGATGTGCACGTATCAGTGGAACCAAACCTCAAGGCTCTCTCTGTAAGGCAATGGGGGTGCCAGCAGCCTCACAGCCCTGCTCCTACAGTAGAGCCAGCTGACCTCATGCCAAGAGGAGTGTCAGTGGCTCCCAGCAGGCGTCGAGTGTCTGATGGGTGTGGCAATGTCCAGCAGAACTGATAGCTCCATAGGGTGTGGCAGGGGCAAAGGGAGGTTGCAGAGCTGGAGGAGGGGAAAAGATAGCTGGGAGTGGGAGGGTGTAGCTGTCTAACCTTATCCACCAGCACATGGGAGACATACACCCTGGGGACGCCCAGAATGCTCTCAGGGTGAGGTGTGGGAAGTAGGCAAGACCTGGAATTCTACACTGGCAGGGAGGTAGGGGTAAGAGTCAGAGATACACGTGGACTAGCTATAATGATGTAATGAGTGCACAGGTGTTCAGGTGCGTGCACAGGCGGGGAGCACAGAAGAGGGAGCCACAAAGTCTACATGGCGGGGGGGCGGAGGTCAGGGAAGGTCTCCTAAGTCAACTGACGTTGGTAATTCAGAGTGGGTGGAAAGGGTGGAGGGCATGAGGAACTGTGTGTGCAAAGGCCTGGAATACAAGGGAGCTAGCCAGAGTTTGGGGGAACTAACTGAAAGCAGCTCAGACTAAATACAGGGGAGTGGTCAATGAGGCCACAGATTATGTTCCTTGGTAAGGAATTTGGACTTTATCCTGCTGGCAACAGTGAAACTCAGAAGAGGGCTTTATGCAGGGAAATTAGATGAACAAATTAGCAAGAAAGCTTTTCACCGCTACGCTCCCACCACTCCTAGCTAACTCCCCCTGGTCTCAGAGGGCTGCTTCCTCCAGTTAAGTGTTCCCTGACCACCTCTTGGACTCAGGCAGCCCTCAGCTCAGGCTTCTAGAGGTTCCCAAGCACCTCCTCTTTCCCTTTCCATCACACTGTGTCTTGATTACCTATGCCCTGTACATTTTTCTCTCCCCTCATACACTGTGAGGGCTGGAAACAAAGAACTATGTCTATTGAGTTCTACATTGTATCCCCAGCACCCCACACAGTGCTTGGCATAAGTATTCCATATGTATTTACTTAATAGGGAAAAAGAAAAAAAAAAAGCCTATGAGAAAATAATCCTGTGGTTTCCAGCCAGGGCTGCAGATTACAGGTTGGAAAGGGGAGACAAGGGGACCAGGGAGAAGGTTTTTGCAGTAGTTTAGTTAAGGAGTGATGAAGGCCTGACCTCAGGCGGTGGTGGTAGAACTGGAGAGCAGAGAGAGATTGAGAAAATATTTAGGAGGCGGCACTGGTAGGCTTGAGTGACTACATGAGGGAAGTGAGGGGATCAGATAAGGAAAGGAGGGCTCCTGGGCTTCTGATTTAAGCACTGGGTAGATGCCAGATTAACCAACAGTGGCTATTCTGGAAGAAGAGGCAATGTGTTGAGGAAGATGATGAAATCACAGTTTAGACATGTTGACTTTGACATGCCTGTAGGGCACACAGGTGGAGGGGTCCCAGGGGCAGCTGGAATCATAGCACTGGAGCCCAGGATAGACATCAGGACTAAAGATAGAGATTTGGGAGCTGTCAGCCTACAGCTGATTAAAGATCAAGGAGGGGACAAGATACCCCAGGGAGCAACAGAGAAGGGAAACAATAAGGAGGATCCCCACCTATAAGAGGTAGGTTCAGGGGGAGCTATGGAGGGAAAAGGAGACATGAGAGAGGGAGGGAGAAAAGAAAGCAGTATCACAGGGGAGAAGTGACTTTAAGGACTAGTAAACAGGGTCCAACAGTGTGTAGAAACTTAGAGCCAGCCCCAGCTCTGGTCTCCCTTAACAGTTGAGAAAACTGAGGTCCAGGGACACTGAGGTGTTCAAAGCCACAAGCTATTATTGCCCATAGTCACATACATCAGTGGCTCTCAATTATGATCCCTGGAGTCCGGGGGGGGGGGGGTCCCAAAGACCCTTTCAGTGTGGTCCAAGAGGTAAAGAACATTTTTATAAGAATACCAATACTTTTTTTGCAGTATTCAGTTTGTTGACATTTGAACTGATAATGCAAAAGCAAAAGTGGGTAAAACTGCTGGGGACCTAACACAAACCAGTGAAGTTATATTCTTCACCGCAGGACTCTGGTTTAACAAAAAGGCTAGCTTCACATAAGAATGCCCATGATAGAATAATAATTACTGATTTTTTAAAAACATGACCCTTGGGACACCTGGCTGGCTCAGTCAGTGGAGACTGTGACTCTTGATTTCAGGGTTGTGAGTTCAAGCCCCATGTTGGGTGTAGAGATTACTTAAAAAAAATCTTAAAAAAAGAAAAAAAACCATGACTCCTGAGTACATCTTGTTAATGGTCTATGCATAAAGCACTTCTGTTACATATCAGGACATACCAAAGTACTACATACATGTATGTGATTGTTTGCATTGAGAAGTGAACCACCTTTTTTCATGAAACATCATTTTATTAGAAAAGCGACAAAAAGAAAAAAGGAAAGAGCGCTGACAAACTGTGATTACTCAGACTTGGGTATCTGCAGCCATTTTCTCAAAAATGAATGAAGTGAGTTTATCATGTCAAGGAAAACTGATAGTATTTTTTTGCCAATGATAAAATTTGAGCTGACAAGTGAAAATCAGAATTATAGAAAACTTGTCCCCACACCATGAGCTTCACAGCTTCCTGGTACTTAAAGACTTTGCTGAGGAAATAAGTGGTAATATTAATGAATGTAATACTATGGATTGAAATGTGTCTACATTTGGAAGATCTGCATAAATCACTGATCCATTATTTTCCAAATGACTAATGCATGATGTCACAAAGAATGAACAAAAGACCCATTCAAACTACAAGACAGATCAATGGAGTTGAATACAGCTGAGGATGAGAAGTTCATTGATATACTTTCAGATCTCACATGGTGATTAACCTTTCAGAAACTGCCATTAGTCCTATTTTGGTGAAATATCAAAGAAGATATGCACAATTATCTGAAAAGTCTATAAAAAATACCAACTACAGGGGTGCCTGGGTGGCTCAGTTGGTTAGGCGTCCAACTTTGGCTCAGGTCATGACCTCATGGTTCATGAGTTTGAGCCTCGTGTTGGAGCCTGGAGCCTGCCTCGGGTTCCCTGTGTGTGTGTGTGTGTGTGTGTGTGTGTGTGTGTGTCTTTCTGCCCCTCCCCTGCTCATGGTCTGTCTCTCTCTCCCTCAAAAAAAATAAACATTAAAAAATAAAAAAAAAAAATACCAACTACAAATCTGTATGAAGCAGGTTTTTAGCAATGTATCATAAAAGACTGGTAAAGAAGCAGATATGAGAATCCAACTGTCTTCTTTTAAACCAGTCATTAAAGAAATTTCCAAAACTGTAAAATAATGACTCACTGAGTTTAAAGTTTTTTTTTTTAAGTTTTATTTATTTAAGTAATCTCTACACCCAAAGTGGGGCTCAAACTCATGACCTCGAGATCAAGAGTTGCATGCTCCTCAGACTGAGCCAGCCAGGTGCCACTGAATTTTTTTATTTTAGACGATATATTTTTATAAAAGGTATGTTGGGGCACCTGGATGGCTCAGTTGGTTAAGCATCTGACTTCAGCTCAGGTCATGATCTCTGGCTTGTGGGTTCAAGCCCTGATCTCATGACTTGTGGGTTTGAGCCCTGTGTTGGGCTCTGTGCTGACAGCTCAGAGCCTGGAGTCTGCTTTGGATTCTGTGTCTCCCTCTCTCTATCTACCCCTCCCCACTCATGCTTTGTCTCTCTCTCAAAAATAAATAAACATTAAAAAACATACATATATATATATATATATACATATGTGTGTGTGTGTGTGTGTGTGTTTTAATATATAAAGGATTTATTACTGTTATTTTTATATAATTAATAAGTACTTCTAAAGCCTGTTTCTAATGTATGTTTCCATATTTGTATTATGGTAAATATCTATAGCTACAGAACACATAAATAAAGGCATCTGAAGTCTTCATTAATTTTTAAGAGTGTAAAAGGGTCCCGAGACCAAAACATTTGAGAATGCTGATACAGACCACCCTTTCCTGCCTCCCAGTTCTTGGATCTTATTTCTAGTACACCCACCCCTCCCATCCATTTCTCCACAAAATACAGAATTATAAAAACTAAAAAAAAAAACAAACCAAAAACGAAACTTAGCTGAGGAACTAAACTGTGAACTAAACAGACAATAAGACCCTTTCCTTCCCTTCAAAATAATGTTCCTTTAAGGGCCAGGTCCTGTTAAATAGCCCTGCCAGGCTAGGCTGGGTTCCTCCAAAAACCCTTCCTACTGCCACCTGTGGGAGAAGAAAGACTAGGGGCGGAGGGCTCAATGGGAGTTCAGGTGTCATCTCCTTCATGTTCAGTATCTGAACATGATGCCTCTCTTCCCCACTCAAGCCTAGAGGTCCATCAATCATTAAAGATGCATTATTTTACTTGCAACTAAGGTCTTCTCTTTAGTTTATAAGCCACATAGGTTTCTTTTTTATCCTCTGTTCATTCTTATGGGTAACTGGTCTTTTTATAATAATTTGTAAGAAAAAGTGACTCTATTACTTTTCAATTGCAAAACTAGTTTTAAAATGATTAAAAGTTGGGGCACCTAGGTGGCTCAGTCAGTTAAGCATCTGACTTCAGCTCAGGTCATGATCTCACCGTTTGTGCATTCGAGCCCCACGTCAGGCCCTGTGCTGACAGCTCAAAGCCTGGAGCCTGCTTCAGATTCTGTGTCTCCCTCTCTCTTGGCTCCTCCCCTGCTCACACTCTGTCTCTATCAAAAATAAATACACATTAACAAATTTTTAAAAATAAATTTTAAAGAATGATTAATAAAAAGTAAAATTAATGAAATAGAAGACAAAGAAACAATAGACATAATGCAAAAGTCGGTTCTTACAAAATAGACCTCTAACAAAATTATCATGAAAAAAGCATGAAGCATTAAATATGCAATATTAGGAATGAAAAAGGGAAGATAGAGTACAATATAGGAAAACAAGACTAGGAAAATTTTATGCTAACAATTTTTTTTTAAGAAAAATTTTAAATTACCAAATGACTAGAGGAGGAAGTAATAGCTTTACTAAGATTTATATAGTAGTAGTAGTAGCAGTAATATCCTGGGGTCTCCTCTTAAATGCAAACCCCTCAGGGAAGTAAGTGCTAGTGAGTTCCTTCTTAGGTTGCCTTTTGTGACACAAAAGATGGGTCTTTGGAACCTAGGCCTATCTGGATGGAAGGAAAGAGGGTGCTGAGAATACAGAGAAGGTGCTGGCACTTACTCTTGTTTGACATCCCTGGTTGGCCTGAAGTCAGATTACCAGGTTATACCACACTGCCAAGACATCCCCTGCTTGCTTCCACAAGACTCAGCACCTCAAACATGAGATTTTGCCTGCCCTGTCAGCCTACAATCCCCTCTTCCTTACCTGCTTCCTCCTTCCTTCCCCTCCTCACTCCTTCCTTTCTCCTTCTCTTCTTCTTCCCTCTCCCAACCTCCTCTCCCCCATCTTCTGTTGGAAGACAGAGTAGCTTCAGGTGTGGTTGGAGTCCTGTCAGGTTCTGTACCACCTCTCCCCACATCCAGTCCTCTACCTATGCCCATCGCCTGGTACTTCTGGCCACAGGAGTTGCAGCAAATATGTGGAGGCCTGAAGCCTAACCCTCAGCCTGTCTTCGCCCATTCCCCAAACTCATTTCTGAGTCTGATGTCAGAATGGGATAGAGAAGGTATCCAAGGAGTGTGATGGTATGTGCAGTAAAGAGAAGTAGTTGTCTAGCTCTGAGCCCTGGTATTGAAGTTAATGCAAGAGATCTATCATTTATATCTTATACTGTCTGTAGCTCAAATGAATGTCTGAAACATATAAGCACTACTGTGTCTCTAATTTGTCAGCTGGATGAATAAAAGTTAAATCTATTTAAATGTGTTACTCTGTCAGGGCACCTGGGTTGATCAGTTGGTTAAGCGTCCAACTCTGAGTTCAGGTCATAATCTCACAATTTGTGGGATCAAGCTTCGTGTTGGGCTCTGCACTGTCAGCATGGAGCCTGCTTGGGATTCTCTCTCTCCCTCTCTCTTTGCCCCTCCTCCACACACACACTGTCTCTAAATAAATGAACATTAAATAAATAAAATAAAAATGTGTTACTCTGTCTATACCAGCTTGTGACCACTAGCACTATCTTAAGCAACAGACTCTAGAAGCACCACCACTACTGTGTGTGTGTGTATGTGTGCGCGCACACGCACATGTGCATAAGCACATGCATGCCCTCACATTGGCAGTGGAAATCCATTAAATATTTTAATGATAGAAAAGATGACCTCCTTCAGAATGGGGATGACCAATATATACAACATTGCTGTGGTCAAGTTGTGAGGTCATGGCGAGTAGGAGTGGGAAGGAGGCCACAACAGAGAATTTAGTTTAGCTAGAAAAGGTTCCTTGGTGAACTTTGCAATGATTTAGTCTTGGATTGACCCTAGCCCCTAGCAGCCCCTAGGGCAGGTACTTCAATGGACTCTTAAACATTGCTCAAAGCCTCAGGGGTGGGATAGGATGTGGAGGACAGATACTCACTGAGACCTACAACTTCTGCTGACTACCTGGGTCTTGAGTAGCCAGCCGGTCCAGATAACAGAAAACTGATGCTGTAGTGACACTGACCACACCCAAGGGCAAGACACTTGACCTCGCATGTTCAAGTGCATTAACAGACACAGTGAGTTGGAACAATTTAAAATCTGGACCATACCAGATGTTCAGTGGTCCTTACCAAAGTCAGCCTCTGGTGAGACTGTAGATAGGAACCCAACAACAGAGAACTAAAAACCTACAGGAATAAGGAAAATAAGTGCCACAACATGAGCACTTCCTAGTCCAGATTGGTATTATGATTTGAAAGGCCCTAAGGAAGGTCCCCAAACCCTCCACCTATTTAGTAAAATGATGCCTAAAATCCCCAAATTAGAGTGCTCTTCCTTTCACTGCACTTCCACTACTTGGGGCAGTGCTGGGTGAAGCTGGGACCAGTGTTACTCTGAGCTGTTGGCACTCTTCCACCCCAGATCAGATGAAGATTCTGAGAAAGAAGTGTGATGGAAGTAACAATCAGGACACAACTTTCTAACATTGCCTGCAAGTGATTCTATTGCCAATCTAGACTTTCAGGTCTCTCTCCCTAATTCCACCAAACCTATCTGAGTTCAATATTCACCAACATCAAGGTGCTTCTTCAAAGTACCCAGCACTCCCTGCCACCTGAGACCTACTAAGTAGAGTGCTCTCAGCATGGGCTCTATGTGGGTCCAAGGGCTAGAAGTGAGTAACTCCAGACCTCCCTCTGCAGCTGCCTCTCTATCCAGTATGAGGTAGGGACTTTGGAGGTGACACAGTAGGAAGCCTGGTATATTTTGGTGTGATCTGTCAGGCCCTTAGAATAAGTCCCCCTTCCAAAAATATCCCTCCTTCTCCAGACCCACCTGGCACCTAATATTTCACCATTAGAGGGCCCTTAAAGTTACTCAATAAGTCTCCAGAGAAACACAGAGATCTCTTAACTTGGAGTGGGGGTGGAAGATTAGTGAGAAGTCACATAAAAACAAATCAATGATAGCCCTGGAATTCCTAGATGAGGGGTTTAGAGGTGGCAATCCAGTGGGAAGAGGAGTGAGGGTGGGGAAGTCAGAGGGTCGGGAGTATCTATAATAAAAGCATGTTTTCATAACAAATACAGTTTTTAATTACATCAAAACCAGTCACTTCCCCCCTGGATCATTTTGCCTGTCAGAGGCAGGCAGACACTCAAGGCTGAGCTGAGGAATATTATAATTCTCTGCAAAGTCTCCTCCCTGGAGGAGGTTGAGGAAGGGAGTGCAGCCCCTTGGGCCAAGAATGGCAGGAAAAGAGCAAAATTGTAGGCTGGACTGCCTAGTCACATGATGAGATCTCACTGCTTCTTGTCACGTAATCTCTTTTTCCCTCCTCCTCTGGTCTCTCCCTCTCCTCCTTTCCCCTCCCTCTGCTCTGTTTTGATTTGGTTAAAATAGATGCAAACGCTGGTCTTTTCTATTTTTAATACCTAGCCATTACATAATCCACAACGTAATTGCTGACTTGAAAAACTACTGGCAAGAGTAGAAAATCCCCAGAGTTTTAAAACAGGAAAAGGATTATTACAGCACAAAAGCCTCTGGCAGTTTTACTGACTGGTAAACTGTCTGTAATCGTCACTGCCAGTGGAAGTCACATGGGCCCTGGGAAACACTCTTCCCACCCCAGGAAAAGCAAGCTGGGGGAAGGGATGAGCCACAACCTTAGCTAGAGGGAGGCTGCTTTTTTTTGGGGGGGGGGGGGTGCGGAGGGGGGGTGGATCCTGGAGCTCCTACCAGCCCAGACACCAGGGCTGATGGAGTGAGCTTTAGGTTATCTGCCCTCCCCAGGACTCCATTTAACTGCTTTTGTTTCTTCCTAGAGAGTGAAGTCTCCAGCAGTGGACATCCCTCATTAACTTCCTGGGCCTTCTACAGCCTCCAACATCCAGCCCCTGAGTGAGGGTGGACTATCCCAGTTAAATATATCAGTTTTTAAAGACAGAGGAGCAAGGAAGACTGCTTGTTAACCACTGAGACCTGACCCATTCCTCTGCTTTCCACACATTAGGCCAACCCCTATACTATTTAATTATTCAATTAAATGAACCAATAAAAGTATAATAACTAGAGACTTGGTAAAGGGTTGGAAGGGAAGAAGATTTTGCCGCCCCAAAATATGTCTCTGGCATAAGGATTTTTCTGAGCTAAAAGTAATCAAAATGTGGGGCACCTGGGTGGCTTGGTCAGTTAAGCCTCCAACTTTGGCTCCAGTCATGATCTCATGGTTCTGAATTCGAACCCCATATAGGGTTCTCCACTGTCAGCCATATCAAAATTATCTCATTAAGACAAAACTGTCTAGGGGCACCTGGGTGGCTCAGTCGGTTAAGTGTCTGACTCTTGGTTTCTGCTAAGATCATATCTCACAGTTCGTGGGTTTGAGCCCCACATCAGGCTCTGTGCTGTCAGCTTGGGGCCTGCTTGGGATTTCTCTCCTCCCTCTCTCTCTGCCCCTCCCCCACTCACACTCTCATACTCTCTCTCAAAATAAATAAACTTAAAAAAAAAAAAGATAAAATTGTCTATGTGTGTTAGGGGTATGGCTATTGCAAAAGATACAAAGGGGACACGGATAGCTTTCCCTGATTTTGGCAATTCTGCCACAATCCCAACCCCAATAATCAAGGTCAGTCCAATTTAGGTACTTACAAGTGACAATTCCTTCAAAAAATGTTTGCTGAATGCCACACACTTGGACTAGTTGCTGTGGACATAACAGTGAGCAAAATCACTGCCCTCATAGAACTGCCAATTCAGGGGCACCTGCGTGGCTCAGTTGGTTAAGAGTCTGACCCTTGATTTCAGCTCAGGTCATGATCTCAGAGTCATGAGTTTGAGCCCTGTGTCGGGCTCTGCACTGACATGAAGCCAGCTTGGGATTCTCTCTCTCCTTCTTTCTCTGCACACCCCCCCCCCCCCACCCCTGGACGCACATGTGCTCTTTCTCTCTCTCTCTAAAAATAAACTTAAAAAAAAAAAAAAAACCTGCCAGTTCAGTGAGAGAGATAGGCATTAATCAAAATATTACATAAACATATCATTACAAACCATGATAAAGGCTTATGAGGCTAAAGTATAGAGTACTAGGGGCATTTAGAACAGGGGGGCCTGATAGGGCTTGAGGGTTCCTAAAAGATTACCTTAGGGACCTCAGGGTCCTTTTAATTCAGCACCTGATCTTCCTTCCCTTCCCCCTCCACTCCCTCCTTCCTTGCTTCCTGTAGTCAGTATTTACTGGGTTTTTTTTCCTATGTACAAAAGATAATGCTAAGTTATTTATTTTTCAAAATGTTTATTATTTTGAGAGAGCATGCACATGTGCACAAGTGGGGGAGGGGCAGAGAGAGAGAGAGAGAGGGAGAGAGAGACTCCCAAGCAGGCTCCATGTTCAGTGTGGAGCCCAATGTGGAGCTCAATCTCATGATCACTTTGTTAAGTGATCTAATGCTAAGTTCTTCTTCATATGCATGGTCTCATTTGATTCCTACAACGAACTTACAAGTTAGCACTTTTTAAAAAAAATTTTTTTACACTGATTTATTTGTGAGAGACAGAGAGAGACAGCATGAGCAGGGGAGGGGCAGAGAGAGAGGGAAGAGACAGAATCAGAAGCAGGGTCCAGGCTCCAAGCTGTCAGCACAGAGCCTGATGTGGGGCTTGAACCCACGAACCGCGAGATCGTGACCTGAGCCGAAGTCGGACGCTTAACCGACTGAGCCACCCAGGCGCCCCATAAGTTAGCACTTTAAAAGGGTCTGATGAGAAAGGCCAAATCATACTTTGTAATGACAGCTATATTCAATTCATAATAATGAATTAAGACTCTACTGGCTGCAGGTGACAAAAATCCAAATCACACTTTCAAAAATAAAAAAGGAGAGCCTGGATCCATATAAATGAAATGTCCAGAGTGAGACTAACATAGAGTACGGTTAGATCCTGGTACTCAAAAGAAGCCTTTCAGGCTCCATCTCCATCTCATAACTCAGCTCTCATCTGTGTTGGCTTCAGCATTCCCCTTGGGGTGGCAAGATGACCACTTAGGAACCTCAGAGTTATTCACATTCTACAGGCTTGGCAACCCAGTTGGAAAAAAAAAAAAAGAGACAGAATTCACTTAATGGTTCCAACAAAAGTCCAGAATCGTAACTGGCCTGAATTTGAGATCATGCCCATACCAGCTGCTGTTCTCTGATTGGCATAGTCATGTGTCCTCCCTCTGGAACCAAGGGATGGACTCGACTCCACCAAAACCCAGTCTGAGAATGGAAAAGGACATGGTCCCCCAAAGGAAAATCAGTATGTTCTAACCTAAGAAGGGAGAAATCATGCTGAGCAGTCAAAGTCCACTAAGCACTATTGTCCTCAAAGTTTGGAATAAGAGTGGATTTTAAAACTATACTGTGAGTTCTTCCATCAACTGGGTCTTCCTCCCTAAGACATGAACATGAGTCCTCATTTAGTGTGACAGTGGCTGGATTTGCCATGGTCCTACTCCAGCTGTTCAGAGAACTTGGCTTCTTGCTCTAAGGCACTTACTGGAGTCTTAATAGATGCTTAAATACTTACTCAGAGCAGTCTCTAAGTCCCAATACTTTGTGGAAGACTTTTCTGCCTCCCTTCAATTCCCAAATGAAGTGCCCTACTCAGTGCCGCTGTGGCCAGCGAAGCTGCAGCTCTCTAGCCCTTTGACCAGCATCGCAGGGTCTATGTAAATTATGAGGAAGAAAGGGAATAACAAGTCCTTTGTTGGGAAGTTCTCCTCCCATTTTGGAGTCTGAACTGAAAATGGCTTCCATTGAGCAGAAAGAGGAATATCAGCGTAGTTCCTGAACTATCTAACAAATAGATCTCCATAAGAAGGATCTTGGGGGAGGATCAAGACTAAACATTCTGTGAGTTGTACAGCAAGTACTACAGCAGCAATCAGATGTCAGCTGCAACCACTTTGTGAGCATGTTTTATTTTTTTTTAATATTTACTTATTTTGAGAGAGAGAGCACACAAGCGTGGGAGGGGCAGAAAAAGGGAGAGAGAGAATCCCAAGCAGGCTCCACACCATCACCACAGAGCCCGACGTGGGTCTTAATCTCATGAACCGTGAGATTGTGACCTGAGCCGAAATCAAGAGTCAGATCCTTAACCAACTAAGCCACCAGCATCCCCAGGCATGTTTTAAAATCAGCCTGGATCCCCCCATCCAGTGACCCTCCCACAATTTCTGTGAATTCCCAGCAGCTAATGCTTTTGGCTATGATTCCAGCTCCTGTTGGAGTCCTTTTTGGCTATGACTCCAGCTCCTGCTGGATTTTTTATCTCACTCACATCACACTTCCTGAGGCTGATCTCTTTCTTCTGCTCTGAGCTGTCCCCCCAGAGGTGGGACTCAGCTCCCTTCTTCCATACTTTATTGAAAAGAAAAAAATATGCATACACAGACTTAAAACACTGTGTGTTCATCAGACTTTCCTAAATTTATGAAGACACAGAGGTGTTTATTGTTATCATGCTTCTTGGCTCCTTTACCCTCTCCAAACATTGCCTATATTTGGGGGGGGGTCTTCCCCTCCCTCAGGAAACTAAATTCCCCTTATATTATTCAAAGAGACTTAGCTCTCTATCCCCCTTCCTCTGACATCCAATGACCCACACCTGGAGTCAGCCCCACTGGGAACCATCCACTCCAGGTTCCACTCCTGACCAGCACTGAGGAACAAAAAGAAAATTTGAACTTCACTTTCTCACCACCACCATTCTGTACTGGTGAAGAGAATGGAATGACTTTTTTCCGCTATGAATATGAATTGGCCCACCTTCAGAACAGAACTGGCTGGAGTCAGTTTTGGTTTTAAATAGGTTTCTATTAAACGACTCTATGTAAACTCTCCAGCTCACAGAAAAACCTATGTTACATGTCAGAAACAATTCCCATACACCCATACTGGGGTCTACTGACACTGGTAATGTTATTATGGAAGGCAGTGTTTCTGTCCCAAAATGTTGCCTGTCTTTGAAAGACAAAGAGGGGTTTTTGTTTTTGTTTTTGGCCTTGTGCCACCCTCTGATGGCATTCCTGATGCTTCCAAGCTAGAGTTCTAGAGCCTCAAATTCCAGGGAAATAGGTAAAACTATGGTGTCCACTTCAAGGTCTCCTTTCACCTAGGTTGGCAGGAGCCTGAGACGAAGATTAAAACTGGCTGAGAGGCTTCCCCAAAGGAGAGGCAAGGACAAATGCAAAGAGCAGGTTTTCTCCCAAAATTCAGGCTGGCTCTAAGTCTTGCCTACCTGGGCCAAAAAAGGTAATTTTCTGTTTTCTTCCAAGGTAATGAGCAAGCAAAGCCTCTCAAGCAGAGGAGGCCCCAGCCCTTTCCACTGCATCAGAGGCAACAGGCAGAGAGATTCTACAAGGCCATGAATACTAAAATGTAGCCAATCCTGGGAAAAAAAAGAATTCTGAGCTTTGAATTCCTTTGTTCCTCACACCAAGAGGTACAACTGTAGACACCATGGCCCAGTAGCCTCATTTTAGTTTCTGGGAAGGGAAAGGTAGTGAGGAGTCTCTAAATTCTTCTCAGAGGCTAAGATTTATAATACTAGATCAATCTTTTACATAAGAGGAAGACAAAAGTGGACATTTCATTCATTAATGTTGTAATTAGCAAAATATAGCCTTGGAGTGCCTGGGTGGCTCGGTCAGTTAAGTTCCCAACTCGTGATTTTGGCTCAGGTCATGATCTCATGGTTCATGAGATGGAGCCCCACATTGGGATCTGCTCTGCACTGACAGCGAGGAGCCTGCTTGGGATTCTTTCTCTCCCTCTGTCTCTCTGCCCCTACCACTCCTCCATGCACTCATGAGCTCTCTCTCAAAATAAATAAATAAACATTTAAAAAAATTAAAAAAAAAATACATCCTTAAATATTTTTTAATTCCAAGGAATCTTTTAATAAAATTTAAAATAGCATAAATACATTCCAAATCAAATAGGAATGTTTTTTAAAAATAAATGGGAACACTGTATTCATATTGCTCTGCACCTGCTCCTTTTGCTGATAAAGTTACTTCAAAGTTTGCACAGCCACACAGTATTACATAGCACCATATTAATGGATATTTACCAACACAGTGAACATTCCTATCCAGAGGATTCTGTGCTCATTTCTTAAATGAAATTCCAGTTTCATCTGGAATAGATGAAATAGATAAGCTTTTTTGGATGAAATTACAGTTTGCCCTACTGTGTCTCACCTATTGTATTCTTCACCCATTTTCTATTGGGTTTGTTTTTTTTCCTTACTGATTTATAGAAACCTTTTATAGATTGTAGACATTAATCCATCATCTATTACATATGTTGCAAAAATTTTCTCCCACTCTGTTGGTTGTCTTCTAACTTTGTTTATAATGACTTTTTTTGCCAGACAGAAGTTTCTCATTTTTGTGTGGCAAAACCAGTTAAAAACAATTTAGAAAGTACTGCCATGGGAACAGTGCACCCTGAGCTCTGAGCCACACAGCCTCTTCTGCTGGGGGCCACACAATCTTGTTTGGGTTCCTGTGCTGAAATGGTGGATTGGGCAATCATTTTCTGAGCTGTTCACTTCTGGCCAGGGTGGTGGTGTAAATGAATCAAGAAGGAGCAAAAAGAATTGCTAAGATTTGGTTTGTTTCCAGCTATTTGGAGGCCCTTTCTTAAATGTTTGGAATCATATACTAACAATGTCAAAAGAATCCTGAAACATCAAAAACCCAAAAACATCTTTATAAACAATAATCTGAGTGTTTCCAGACTCTTTTCAAACTGTGTGGGCTTTAGGGCATTGTTTGCTGTCACTGTGCAGGGAAAAATAAATTCCAGACCCCACAGGAACAAAAAGGCTCAAGAGTCTACTGACCTAGAGTTTTAAGCAAGAAACCATTAGTTTCCTTTCAGCCTCTCATAGATAGCACTGACTCAATCTGATCCTGAACAGTTCAAAAACCCCTCGTGGCCAAATAGGATTTTCCCTGCAAGCGTTCTTAGTCTGCAAACTCTGCCTAAAGGCCCAGTACTTTGTGGAGATTGTCCCACTTGGCCAGAATCTCTCTCCTCCCACAATTCCACGGTATTGAGGCACATAGTGCAGGCCTAATAGATGGTTCTGGCCTCCTTCCCCTATCTGGGACCTGGCATTCCTTGAGGAACTTGGTTCCAGGCAGTGAAGGTTCTGCCATAAAATCATTTTTCAGTACCCAGTAGTACCAAGAGGAGAAACAGATGGTCTGTCTCAATGTGGCTTCAAAGCCATTACACCTACAACCTTACCAAAAAAAAATCCTTTCTTTGCCAAAGTCTGTACCAAACAACCACACTCTTCCTCACTGCTGTCAGCTCCTGACCTCTTGGTCATCAAGACCTTTGGCTCCTTGATCACAGTCTGCCTTTACACTCCAAGTCAGACCTTTTGCCTGGTAATGATCTCCTATATCTTTCTACATTTCTACCTCTCCTTGTCTTTACTTCTACAGCTTCATTCTTCAACTTCATTGAGATTTCCAGCCCCTTGACACCCAACCCCATCATTTAGTTGCCTATCAGTCCTTCCCTAAATTCAGTCCGTTCTCTAACCAACTGGACAACAACCACTTTATTACCAATATCCTAGACCCCCATTATTCCAAGTCTTCCACTTGCCCCACAAAACACAGCTCCCAGTTGAATACAAATGTCCTCTGCTTTAACCCTGCTGAATACGGCTAAAACCACAATTAAGTCACGAAGGCTGCTTCCTCTAAGAAGTCATTGTCTGCAACATTACCTAGTCCTTCAGTGCTACTCAGCTATCCACCTACATGTCTTCAGATCACTGTCATTGACTCAACAGCTTTTAAAAACTAAGTCATTGTCCCCACTATACCACCTGCTCCTATCAGATGACTTTAATTTCTTCTGTCCAGAGAAAACAAAGCCAAACAGAAGGAAACTCCAACTTTCTGTCTCTCCCAAATCTCAACAAATCCCTCTGCCCCATCACATCCTTTGCCCCTATTAAATGAGACTAGAAAATGCTCAACGGAGTGCTAGCAAAAGGTAAGAAAGTTATAAATGGTAGTGATGGTGGTGATGGAGTTAAATTCAGTGGTAGCCTTTGTCCTTTCTTCAGTTCAAGTTTAATCTCTCCACCAGTGTTCAGGATATAGTAGACCCTTTCCCCCAGGGGTCTTGCTCAATTTTTTTTTTCTCTTTTCTACCTTCAACTTCTCCCTCTCAACTGGCTCTTTCCCCGACAGCACAGGGACATGCTTGGATCTCAAAAAATAAATAACCCTCCATAGACCCTGTATTCCCCCTTCACTTTTCTCATTTCATAAACAAGCTTCATGTAAGACTGGCCTCCCTGACTGGGTCCATACCCTTGCCTCCATTTGCTAGCTGCAGAGGTACAGTCTAGTAAAAGAAAATGGACTGCTCTTATTTGCCAAAGGTCTGCTCTTTGGGAAACTGCTTTAGAGATTAGCAAAGAAGTACAGAAAATACATTATGTTGCTATTAATTCAAAGTTTTAATAATATGAATAAAAATAAATTTTTATAATATAAATGAGAATAGACTTACCTTTGTATCAATACTACCTCCAACCAGAGTATAAGCTAGATTATTTAAAATGTTCTTTAAAACAAAGAAATCCAGGGGCGCCTGGGTGGCGCAGTCGGTTAAGCGTCCGACTTCAGCCAGGTCACGATCTCACGGTCCGTGAGTTCGAGCCCCGCGTCAGGCTCTGGGCTGATGGCTCGGAGCCTGGAGCCTGTTTCCGATTCTGTGTCTCCCTCTCTCTCTGCCCCTCCCCCGTTCATGCTCTGTCTCTCTCTGTCCCAGAAATAAATAAAAACGTTGAAAAAAAAAAATTAAAACAAAGAAATCCTGGGATGCCTAGCTGACTCAGTCAATAGAGCATGCAACTCTTGATCTCAGGGTACTGAGTTCAATCCCCACATTGGGCATGGAGTCTACTTAAAAACAGGATAGGATAGGATAGGATAGGATAGGATGGAAAAAAATAAAATAAAATAAAATAACCTGTTTTCACAAAAGCACACTGATTCTCTAAATCTAAAAACTAGAAACAATCTCTCCTCTGAGTTCCCACAGCACTGTCTGTACCTGTAATACACTACCACTTCATCTTCAGTTATTATAGAACTCTCTGCCATTAATACATATTTGATAAATTAATATATTTTACAAGTACCTATTATAGATCAGATAATTCTAATCAAATAAATTCAAATCAATCTAATCAAATCAATCTAATATTGCCTAATTAAATCAGCCCCCCTGAAGAATCTCTATTGACATTTTGCTAACTTAATATAAGGCTTTTTTTTTTTTTAACACATTGAATTTAATAAAGTTGCATTCAATCACTCACATCCTTCAATTTTTCACTTACTTAAATGTGCCTTGCAAAGTCTCAAATACTGAGGTCATTATCACTTTGGGTCCAGTCTGAGAGGACAAAGGTAAAAGTCAGTGAGGTAGGAATTACCCAATCCAAAGGCTGTGAGTGGGACATTCAGGGGGAAGGAATGCATTTTTCCTCTCCCTTACCTAAAAAATACCCAAGAAATGCTCCTCCTGGAGGGACTGAGACTTCCTTTCACACAATGTCTACTCCCTTCTGCTTCAATTACTTTCACATAATCTGAATGTCAGCTCAACAAAGACACAGCTTTGCCCTGCTGGACCTCCCAAAGTTTGCTCATATCTGAAATAAGGAAGTTTGCCTAGAAAATCTACAAAGTTTTTTATGTAAATAACTGCACATTACTTACAGTGTGAAAATCAAATTTTATTTTGAAAAGCAAGTTCAATTCTTAAAGAAACCCAGTTGTAAATTCTTTTGTGATACGGAAGAATCTTCACATCCACAACCACCCCCAACATAACTGTTAGATTATCTACATGAGACCAATAATTCTCCTAAAGCAGGACACTGAGATGGGTATTAGGAGCTTCTTCCAAAGCACTGACATTCCCGCCCACACAGTCCCTCTGTAGAAGCCAGTCCTTAATCCTTACCAAGGCAGAATTATGGGCTTAAAAGACTGTGCTAAGGGTAAAAAAGGTAGCCAGGAATACATGCCAGGAAGCACAGGGCAGGGCCAGGTGACAGGCTCCAGTCCCTATGGAGCCAGAGCCAGAACCTCCCAGTTTGCTTTACCCTTGCAGAGGGTGTAATTTCCAGCAGGGCTAAAAATCGCCAATGGCATACAGCCAGAGGGCAGGGCCAGGCTGGGTAAGCAAAAGTCAGCGATGAGCCAGAGAGACTCCAGATTTAGAATGTAAGCATTAAAGAAGGGTAGTAGAGAGCCTCCTACAGAGGACTTATAAAGTAGCTGCCCTCTTTGGGTAAGATCCAGGTTGCCAATAGGAAATCTCCTACCTCTATGGGCCTCATCACTTGCTCCACAGACTTTCTCAGCAGCCTCATGTTTTTTAGAAAGAGATCAGCCTACTGATTTTAGAAACATCCCTCCCCTGTGGAGTCAACAGCTCAAGAGCAGAAACTTCCCATGGTACCTCTGTTTCCTCCCTCCCCAATACAAAATCCATGTGATAAGATTAGTCCCAAAACCACCCAAGCCAACCTATAGTATCAAGCTGTCGGAAGATTGTTTTACACAGTTCAACATGCCTCAGGGATAAAGATTCCTTCAGTCCTTGACTTGCTCACTCACTCATTCAGCCAGAGTTGTCTGACTGCCCACTATGCTCCAAGCACAGGGCTGCAAAGACACCTTACAGGATTCTTAGCAGATACCAGTCTAGCAATTACCCAAGAACCTCTCTAAAGTGGACCCTGTTGGTTCAGAATTTCTGACAGGAGATAACTTCTTTTTGTGTTTGTGCTATCAGGAAGGGGTTAGCAAAAATATTTAATTGCATAAATACGATTATCAGTTGGAAAACTGAAGTAACTTAAGAGAATTCTGATTTTCTACTCATTAAAGCACGTCGTCTTAGGATCTCTACTAGTTAGTACATATATACATAAGTGAATTAACATGTGACTCCAAAAGTAAACAAACTTAATGCCTTCACAAAAAAAAATTTTTTTCCACATAATTAAAGCAGACAAGACCTTCCCTCATAGGTCTAAGTCAATATGCTTCCACTATATTTCTTTCAAAAGAATGAAGCCAGAATTCAATAAACTACTAAGTCACCACACCAACTTGGCTGTAACCAAATTGGCCAACCTTACATCCAAAACACCTCCAGCTATTTGAAAAGATCAGGACTTCTTTTTCCCCCTTAAGTTCAATAGAACACCCGACATTCTCTGGTTTAGAGGAATGTCAGGACCTACAAGGGCCAAGAGGATAGGACAATGACCATGAGTAGCATGGTATCTTCCCTGGCTGTCTTCTTCCTCCCAACTCTTCACTGTGGCTATCCCTAGCTCTAGGCTGCCACTTTTGCTCCAGTCTTTCCCTCCTTGGAAAATTCATCTCTAAAATGGAAAGTGGAGAATGAGAAACGGAATCTGAGGCCTCAATACCTGAGTTTGAGTCCTAATTCTACTCTCTGAGATTCAGTGTCCACATAAAGGAAGAAAAAAAATAATGCATAGCATACAAGACTGTGTTAGCCAAGTCACTATACAATGGCCTTTGTAAATTGCAGAGTGATCTCTAAACAATGTTGTGGCTGCTGTTTTACTATGGTGATTACTGCTCACTCCTACCTCCTCTCAAGCTCTACTCTCAGGTTCCAGTTGACACCAGTACCACACACTCCTCTCCAGAGTCTGTTAAGACTACCAACAAGAAAGGGAGAACCAACACAATACCACCCTCACCCAAACATCTCAAAAGGTCAAATCTAGAGTCCCACTCATACTTTTTACCTCTGCTTTAGAAGTACCTTTTTCTCTAAATGGGAATTCTTGGCCTACAGAATACTTCCTATTGGCCCTTGAAATTCAACTCCAAGAAACAAATTTGTCTCCCCCTTCTAGAAGAGTGGTTCGCCTTTCCAGCTACCCCCTTTCTGTCATGTCGAGTAATTTTCCAACTTCGAAGGGTAGACACACACTTTGACATAATATAACTAACTGTCTGGTTTCAACCAACCCACCACCTCAAGTCAGAATCTGTTTCCTTTTTCTTTTTTAAAATTTTATTTTATTATTTTAAATTTCTTAAAAATGTTTATTTTTGAGAGAAAGAGTGCAAACAGGGGAGGGGCAGAGAGGGGGGAGACACAGAATCTGAAGCGGGCTCCAGGCTCTGAGCTGTCAGCACAGAGCCCAACGTGGGGCTCAAACTCACAGAGTGTGAGATCATGACCTGAGCTGAAGTTGGACACTCAACCAACTGAGCCACCCAGGCGCCCCTAAGATTTTATTTTTTAAGTAATCTCTACACTCAATGTGGGGTTTGAATTTACAACCCTGAGATCAAGAGTCACATGCTCTACCAACTGAAAAAGCAGGCACCCCTATTTTTTAAGTGCCTTTTTTTTTCTGAATCAGAAAATTTCTGTTAATAATGTGTTGTATGATTTTTTAAATATATACACATAGCTACAGCTGTATTTATTTCAATCAAAACAGGTTCATTTGCTACATATTTTTTCCTGTATATACTGTAGGCACCTTTCTATGTCAATAATTATAGATTGGGGAGCCTCAGTAGCTCAGTTGGTTGAGCATCCAACTCGTGATTTTGGTTCAGGCGATGATCTCTGGGTTGTGCTGAGCGTGGAGCCTGCTTGGGATTCTGGATTCTGTCTCTCTCCTTCTGCCCGTCTCTCCTGCTCATGTTCTCTCTCAGAAAAAAAAAAAAAAAAAAAAATATATATATATATATATATATACACACACACACAACTTATATATATTATATATTAATATATATTTATTATAAATATATTATAATATATATTTTATATATTATATAATATATATTATATATAACATAAAAAATACATATTATATATATGTATATGTATGTATTTACTTAATTTATCATTGTATGGACTTACCACAGTTTATTTGGCCAATCTTCTGATGGCCATTTTGACTGCTTTATAAATTCTGTAGTGACAAATATCCTCATAAACATATCTCTGTACACTTGCCATGGGGATAAATACCTAGAAGTCAAATTGCTAGTTTAAGAGTGTGTACTTCAAATTCGATACATACTGCCAAACTGAACTTCAGAGACTACATGAGTTCCAAACTGTAGTCAGTAATAAGTATTTTTTTTCTTTTTAATATGTGTCAATCTAACAGCTGGAAAGTGAAGTCTCATTTCTATTTGTATTTTCTATATTGTAAGTGAAATAGCCTTTTTCTATAAGGTTTTACAAGTCATTTATTCATCTATGACTTTGGCCCATTTCCTTTTTGTTTTTACTTTTTTCCTATTGATTTATAAGAGCTTTGTGCACACAGATATGTTGAAAACTCTTTTTAACCAGTTTGTCAACTACTTTTTATTTTGCTTATGGTGTTTAATTTTTTTTTTAAGCTAATACCCCACACTTTTTCCTTTATCATTTCTGCCTTGGGTGCCACACTAAAATAACTCTTTTCAAGGGGCGCCTGGGTGGCTCAGTTGGTTGAGCATCTGACTTCAGCTCAGGTCATGATCTCACAGTCTGTTGAGTTTGAGCCCTGCGTCGGGCTCTGTGCTGACAGCTTGGAGCCTGGAGCCTGCTTCAGATTCTGTGTCTCCGTCTCTCTCTGCCCCTCCCCAGCTCACGCCCTGTCTCTGTCTCAAAAATAAATAGAAACATTAGAAATAAATTAAAAATAAAATAAAATAACTCTTTTCTGCTATACTTGTTACTTTAGTTTTTGTTAAGAACCTTTAACTGGGGTGCCTGGGTGGCTCAGTCGGTTAAGCGTCCGATTTCAGCTCAGGTCATGATCTCGGAGATTCACAGTTCGAGTCCCATGTCAGGGTCTGTGCTGACAGCTCAGAGCCTGGAGTCTGCTTCAGATTCTGTTTCCCCCTCTCTCTGCCCCTCCCCCCACTCACACTCTGTCTTTCTCTCTCTCAAAAATAAACATTTTAAAAATTAAAAAAAAAAAACACCTTTAATCTATCTAGAATTTATTTTGCTAGAAAGTGACAGGGTTTTTTTTTTCCCCACCCAAATGGTTAGACATTTATCCTAAACACTATCTTTTCCCACTAAAACCTAGATCTGGACTTCCTAATCTACTTTGAGCTCTGCTCACCAAGAAAAATTCTTGTCTCCAGTTGGAATACTTTTGTCATCGCCCACAACAGGTTTTACGTAGGCTGCTGCCTATACACACATTATTGCCCTTGCCTGGAACATCCTCTTACCTTCCCTACACAGTTCCTTCAAAACAAAACCATTTCTGAGATAAGAAGTAAATGCTGGGGTGCCTAGGTGGCTCAGTCAGTAGAGCATGTGACTCCTAATCTCAGGGTCCTGAGTTCAAGCCCCAAATTGGGCATAGAGCTAGAAGAAGAAGAAAGGAGGAGGAGGAGGAGGAGGAGGAGGAGGAGGAGAAAAAGAAGTAGTAGTAGTAGTAAATGCTATTTAAAACAAGAAATGCTTTCAAAGGAGAGATATAATGTAAAAGAACACATCAGATACTTTGTGTGGCTAAAGAAGTAGATGAACTTTTTACTCAGCTGAGCCATTCAGTGGGCTTTGGACATACAGATGTGAGTTTGGGAGAAAGAGTAGAATTCATTTATTTTGCATAATAGAGTAAGAAATATCTGGAATGTTTAGTGGCAACAGAAAAAGAGAAGATTTTAAGGGATCAAAACCATATACATGGGTGATATGAATAGTAGTGAATCCCTAATGGAGAGGTAGACAAAAAAAGGACTTTAAGGGACAGGGAAAGCCAATATTAGAATTCAAGTTGCTTGCTTTGCTGCAACATAAAGTCTGCTACACACATAAAGGCTTTAGCTGGGAGATATTTGAGTTCTACATCTGGGTCAATATGGATGGAAACAGGTACAGCATGCTTGAGATGGTAAGACCATCTATAATCTGAACTAATTTGGTGGAAGAAAGAGCTCAAAATTAAAATGACCATCATACATGAGCTCCCAGGAATTTGAAGAATCTGGGTAAAGGAATCAGACCCTACATCTAGACTCCAGATGTAGAATGGCACTTTCAGCCAAATTTTTAAAGGAAATGATAGCTCCTGCTAACTAATGGTTTACATAAGGATACTCAATCCTTAGAAGCTTTTAAAAAGAACCGAGTGAGGGTCAGTGCTGATTTGCAGAAGAAATCAGTGGGGGAGGAGCCAATTACTCTGCTTGCACAAGTAGTAAACTAAGGATTATACCCCATCCCTTCCTCACTCCACATGTTCCCATAGGGGTATTTTGGTCCCTACAACACTTAGGGTGTCCTTGGTCAACTCTCCCCTCTTCCATGAAAGTTTCTCCTAAGGTTTTAGCTCTCAGATGATTCCTTTCCAAAATGTCCATTTACTTAGAATCTGAACCTCAGTGTAACCTTTGTGGGTTTTTTTTTCTATTTGTTAACTTCTCTGTTGAATTCAGCTATAGATGCCTTGTAGACAAGAACTCCAACAAGAAAGAAAGAAAGAAAGAAAGAAAGAAAGAAAGAAAGAAAGAAAGAAAGAAAGAAAGAAAAAAGAAAGAAGAAGAGAAGGAGAGAAAGGGAGGGAGAGAATGAGAGGGAAAGACAGAGGGAAGGATGGACATCTAAACATCTTCCATTATACTCAGAGCTTCCTTAATTCCTGGTGGAGAAATAGTGGAAGATAGTGATGTAGAAGTAAGTTTACTAATGACCATGGATGGTGATGCTCTAAGTCAAGAACAAAGGAGGAATAGGAATAGGAAGAAATAGGGGAATGGGGAAAGAGGATGGCATAATGAAAATATAATTTGGCTTGGGACATGCTAAGTTTAAAGTACCTAAGGGAAGTCTGAGTGGCTCAGTTGGTTATGCATCCAACTCTTGATTTCAGCTCAGGTCATGATCTAAAGGTCATGAGATTGAGCCCTTGTCAGGCTCATGCTGGGTGTGGAGCCTGCTTAAGATTCTCTCTCTCCTTCTCCCCTTCCCTTGCGCATGCTCTCTCTCTCAAAAAACAAAAACAAAAAAACAAAACGATAATAAAATACCTTAAGAACCAGGTTATGATGGCAACTGTGTTTGGTCATCACAAGTCAGGAACTCAGAAGAGAGATTTAAGAGTTTTTAACATATCAGTGGTAGCTAAAACCATAAGCACAGGTGACATCACCCAGGGATAGTATATAAAGGGAGAGGAAAGGGGGCTAAGGATAGATTCTTAGGAAATGTCTTCATGTAGGAAGCCTGTAGGAGAAAATAAGCCTTTGCAGTTATAGGAAGTTATGGTTATCATGTCTGTAAACAGTCATGTGCTAATACTTATAAATACCTACAGATGGACCAAATAACTGGCTCTACAGAACACCTCTAAAGGCCCATTTCAAGCCTTCTTTCAACCTTGCTGTGAGCCCACTCCCTGATCTTCACAGTTAAAACCAGAGTATTTCAGAGGAAGTGGCAGAATGGACAAGGGCCATGGACCAAGGCCTCCAGAGTGGGGCTTGTGGGTGGAAGATGCTATGTTGGATGTTCAAAGAACATCATACCTAAGGGCAGGATCAAAGCTAAGCCTTTGTGTATAGTTTGTTTCATGATTAGCTCATCCAACCGAGTTAAGATTGGTCACAGATCTCACTCATGACAGTAAAGACACATACATCAGGGTCTCAAAGAAATTTTTTTAATCAGGAGTCTTAGTTGGAGATTTCTGTTTCAAGCGGTCTTTTCCTGGTTGTCCTGATTGACAATAGCATACAGAGGAAGTGGCTAGCTTCCTCTTTGGTTACCAGCTCTGCAGGCTGGAGCTCCTGGCACTTGGTCACCTACCTGCCAGATTTAAATGCTCTCCACCTGAAAGACTGCCCTGCCCACAGTGCATGGGTTTATCTCCACTGGGGAGATAAGGATTGGGGGAAAAAAAAATAGTCTGGCATGCCGATGAGCTATAGAGGGATTTCACAGGAAAAGCAGAAAATTTACAATGTCATAATCATTCTATCCCACTTGGCACTGATCCTATATGTGAAGTCAAAGTCCTGAACTAGCAGTGAGTCTTGAGACTGACGCTAAGATGAATATTGCCAGAGTGGGAGCGAAGGGGTGTTCAGGAGTGCTAGAAAAATCCTTGAAGACCTCAAACCTGCGGAAAAAAGCCTTAGAGAAGCCTCCTTCCTTGGATCTAGAAGCTGATGATGGTATCACCCCATTCACTACTTCCTGTATCTGAAGGAAAAAGGAAGAAGATCCGAACATCCAAACTTGTTCTCTGAACAAGGAGAAAGAATGTAGAATTCTTACTCTTCCCCACCTTAGAGCTCCGCTCCAGATCAGAGCTGTCTTTATGCAGACACACAGTTAAGTAGTCAAATACATTATGTGATTCCATCAGAAAGACTGGTAAATAGTAGGTGCTCAGTGGGCATTTGTTGAATGAAAAGCACCAGGAGAGATTTACTACTCCCAAATAATGTTTTTTCACTGACTGTTCACATTACCTTCACCAGGAATTCCTCCCATTTGATGTCCATTCCTTTAGTATAAAGCCTCATACTTTCCAAAACTGTGTTCCACCAAACACCATATCCTGTGAGATTTTAATATTCCTTCAAAAAAATGGTTCTCTGGTTAAATAAGTTCGGAAAATGTTATATTCTCTATTTCCCTTTTGAAGCCTTTTTTTTTTTTTTAACGTTTATTTTTGAGACAGAGAGAGACAGAGCATGAACGGGGGAGGGTCAGAGAGAGAGAGGGAGACACAGAATCCGACACAGGCTCCAGGCTCTGAGCGGTCAGCACAGAGCCCGACGCGGGGCTCGAACTCACGGACCGCGAGATCGTGACCTGAGCCGAAGTCAGCCGCTTAACCGACTGAGCCACCCAGGCGCCCCTGAAGCTTTATAAATACATATTAAAAGCTGTTTTTGAGGCAGAGGCAGTAGGAGAACTTGAATGAAATTCAGGACAGGGCCTGACTAAGCTAAGAAGCTTGTTCCAGAAGTGCAGCTGAGCAGACCAGCATGACATCCAATTAGCCCAAAGAGCAGTAGGCAAAGTTCAGGGTGGTCAACAACTGGGAGATCTGTGCATGGGCAAGACTCTAACTACCAAAGCCTAGATACAAGAAAAGTCTCGGGGCACCTGGGTGGCTCAGTCGGTTAAGCGTCCGACTTCGGCTCAGGTCATGATCTCGCGGTCCGTGAGTTCGAGCCCCGCGTCGGGCTCTGTGCTGACTGCTCAGAGCCTGGAGCCTGTTTCAGATTCTGTGTCTCCCTCTCTCTCTGACACTCCCCCGTTCATGCTCTGTCTCTCTCTGTCTCAAAAATAAATAAACATTACAAAAAAAAAAAAGAAAAAAAAAAAAAGAAAAGTCTCTAGTATCAGAGAAGTGACCTGACCTTAGAGAGGCTGGAAAGCAAAAGCCCCAGCCCCTGTTGAGGGGTTGACAGCAGAGTTCTAGTCCAAGATAAGACTAGGGGGTCAAGGCAGGACAACTGGACAGATCTTTGTCTTCTTAGGGAAAAGACAAAATAAAGGTGAGATGGAAGAGAGGCAGAGAGTATTGGACATAGGTGTCGTTCACAGTATAGTAAACCTATCCAGGAGTCCCTCCCTGCTGGGGGCACTGGCTACAAAGTCCTGGTGATCAGCAGATCCTAGCTACATCACTAGATCTTCTGTATGGGTGTGGTGGTTGGGGAGACAGGAAGGGGTGTGATATATCCAGACACTTCCACAGAGTTGCACTAATTTCACAAAGAAGAGAGGTCCAGACCCTGTCAAATTTCAGGAGGTGAGGGGTGGAGACCATTCCTAGAACAGCCTTCTGGGAAATGTGTTGGAAGGACCCCAGAGGCCTGAATGAAGCCAAAAGTCTGATCCAAAACAAAATGCTCTACACTTAGGGTAGGAACATGGATAGAGTAGAAGTTGAAGCAAGTGGGTGAAGGGCATCCATGAACCCAACTGTGAGGAGCTGGGAAAGGTATGAAGATTTAAGTTGCTTCTGTCGAAGACTCCCTGGGGGAGAAAAGATGTGAGAATTAGATTACTAAGGCAGTTTGAGAGCAGTGCTAGAAGAAAGATGATGAACAGTCAACTAGAAAAGCTCTCTTTGGAGGAATTCAAGCCAAAAAAGCTGTAGATCTGAAGCAAAGGCTCTATGCTGGCAGCCTCTGGATTAGTTATTCTGGCTCCACCAAAGTTAGTGGACAAGGGGGAACTGCACCTTTGCATGGACACCCCAAATGCTTTGTCATTCCTTTTTACGTGGCTTATTTTGCTTTCTGGTAAAGCCCTATCTCAGCACAACATATTGGGAAATCAAGACCAGAAGTTGTCTGCGACCAGCAGCCTCTGAGGAAGTGCCCTGCCCATGTTGTCATCAGCAGCCTCTTTTGCGCCACCATTTTACATCACTTCTGGGAAGCTGCCTCCTACTTCCTAAGATCTATGCCAGTCTTGTCTGAGGACATCACAGCAAACCACAGACCATCACACTCCTTGTTACATTCTGCCTGTCAGCTATTCTCCAGACAACATCATGCCTAAATTCTTCATATCTTCGTTTTTAATAGGGTCTCAAAGACTTAAATTAAGGGAAATAAATTTCACTTGCTGAATTCCAAGCACTAGCAAAGAGCTGAAGTAAGTCTTAGAGGGGCAGGACACATTCTTGGTGCCCCTGAAATTATACCACTTGACAATCCAGGCTTGTTTCTTCTTATTCCATCACCTGACACACTCAAGCTGTCTCCTCTGCCAGCCCAGAGGCCAGGCTCCCCTGGACCTAAGCCAGCAACCACTGCCATCTGGTCTCCCTTAGAAAGGCAAAAGAGAGACACCTCTTGTTTACTCAGTAATAATTCACCATAATAGTCACATAACAGGTGCCACCAGCTCCAGTACATACAGTAAGGGCACACCACACCCTCACCTCTGCCCCCATCATAGCTTACTCCTTGGGACACATCAATAAATGTTATCTGGAGAATAGGATAAGTGCCTCTTAAGCAGTAAACCAGAGTTACCAGTGGTGTTTTGACACTTGTGGATTACACTGCAATGAAGACCTAGAGGTAAAGAACAAAGACTTTTTTAAAATCCTCCCCTAGAGCCAATTGGTATCTTTCCCACATATGTTGTTGCAGCATCTCTATATATAGAACCTAGCATTCTATAAACAAGATGCTCTGGCTAAACACGTCTCAACAAGTAAAACTGTGAGGCAGAGAAAGATGGCATCTCTCCCATCTTCTCTGCCTTCCCTACCCTCTTTCCTTAAATCTTGTCAGAGACAGACAAGCTCTGTGAAAACAGCATGGGCTTTGGAACTGGACAGACCTGAGGAGAAGTAAATCCTAGCTCAGCCTTTTATTAGCTGTCTGACATTGGGCAAGTTACATAACTTCTTTGACTATCAGCTTGCCCATGTGAAAAAATGAAGATGATACTTCATTGGTTTCCATTATGATAATTAAGTAAGAAGACATATGAAAAAGAAAAAGAAGAAAAAAAAAAGAAAACATATGAAAAGCGTCTGACACATGCCTGGCTCTCCAGGAATAAAGAGTTTGTTCTCTCCCATCTAGTTCATCATGTACCTGGTGCCCTAATGTTATTCTCTAGCTGTCCAAGGCCAAGGTGTGTGCCCCACACAAACCTACCTTCTTTTCCTAAGCCTTATCAGTTTCCATTAGAACTGATCTAATCACACTATTAAAAGGAAAGCAATTCTGATGAAATGAATTCAAGTAAAATGTGGATGTTGCTGGGTTCCTATATTAATTCTGTGCGTGTAGGATTTCTACATTTAAAAAAAAAAGAGTTACAGAGGTGCTTGACAGGCTCAGTTGGTGGAGAGTGCGACTCTTGATCTCGGGGTTGTGAGTTCAAGCCCCACATTGGGTACAGAGATTACTTAAAATAACAAAAATCTTTAAAAACTAAAAAAAAATAATAAAATAAAAATAGAACTAGAAATTCAAATGAAAGGAAGGACACCTAATGATGAGCTTTTCTAGATCACATTGTCAGCCTCTCTCTCTACAAGCATGGCCCACCCACATCACTCTGTGTTGAAGATGAGAAACCATGAGAGCTAAAGGACATCATCTCCGATTGTCAAATGTCTCACCTCAAATCAACAGGTCCAGAAAAGAACTCGGGAGCCTTTGCTACCACATCTTCTCTGGCCACCATACACCACTTCCTTAGCCAAGAAGCTACAGTGGTGCTTTAATCCTATGATGTTTCCAACACTATTCTAAGTTCTTTTAAATGAAGCAGCAACAGATTTGATCACAGTTACAGCCTTAGAATAGCCTGTAGGAGGCCTGGGCTCTACTTCCAGAAACATATCTTGCTTCTCTGAATGGTTTCAACAGTCAGATTAATACAGGTGGCAGAGTGGGACTGTGTCTTGACTTCTTAGTGATCCAGAAAGGAGGACCACAGAGACACTTCTGGGCTTTCCACATACAGGATCACAGAAGCAGATTATTACAACTAAAAAAGGCCTAAGTGTAATCACTTGGCACAATGTACTATGCTGCCTATAAATCACAATTCAGTATGGGAGTTCTCTGAGGTACTCTTTAGCAACGTGCATGTTCTACTTACTTGACTTTCTTGGCAAGCCCCCAGGAAGCATGAGGCACTGGCATAGGCTGGGATTTCAGGAGCCGGATCCCCCTCTGGGGTGAAAGAGGCTGGCTGGCAACTTTAGCAGATAGAATAAAGAGGAAAAGAAGGTGAAGTCCAAGGTGTGGAAAGGACTGATCCAGGCAGGATTATCCAATAGCATGTGCTTAGAGAACTGGAAAAGCAGAGACAAAAACAGATATTTCAAATTATATTGATCTAATTAGTCATCATGGTAAAAATCAGAATTTTGCTGGATTTTCCTTATACTTATTTTGTGTTTAATATTGTTTCATTTCTTCATTCAATATACATTTCTTGAGGGCTAGTAAGTACCAGGTTTTTCCTCATTCCTAGGATATAGCAGCAAACAAAACAAATATGGTTCCTGAGTTCCTGGAGCTCAGCCTAGTGAGAGTTGTTAAGAGTAAGAGCAGGACCCAAAGCAAAAGGTCCAAATTGGAAAATAGGCAAAATTCTGCAGCCAGCAATGAGATGCTGAGGAAGGAGATCCCTTCTGGGATGCCAGCAAAAGAGACCATGGGCAAATAAGGAGCTGTTTAGGTAGCCGGGCTGGGTCAGAGGACATCCTTATCCCCCACTCACTTTGGCAAAGGACAGAGCCACTGTGGTATGTTCGGTTTATCAAAAACAGGTGACCAGGGCCCTCAGAGCCAATGTGGCCATGATGCTGCTCCTTCTCTGCTCACAGCCATGAACTGTGGTATCTGCCATCTGAGCTGTGTGTGATATCCTGAAGCTCAAAAACGAAAACAAAAATCCACACCAAGACTTGAGTCATCTACTGACAGGAGTTCTAGGAAGTATAGCAGGCCAGAAATGGGAAACATAAAAACTGTTAGAAACTGAGTGACACTCCCCCCAAATGTCACCCACATTTCTCTAACACTGCATGGAAATGAAAAATAGAAACCCAGGGGCACCTGGGTGGTTCAGCTGGTTAAGTGTCCAACTTCGGCTCAAGTCATGATCTCATGGTTCATGAGCTCGAGCCCTGTGTTGGGCTCCATGCTGACAGACAGAGTCGGCTTCAGATCCTCTGTCTCCTCTCTCTGCCCCCTCCCCTGCTCATGCTCTCTCAAAATAAACATTTAAAAAAATTTTTTTTAATTAAAAAATAATAAAAGCCTGGTATCACCTGGAGGAGTGGGGCTGGGAAGCAACCTGCGGAAATGATCAGGCTACAGTCAGAAGCCTCCTGAGAGGAGTTTCTGCTTTAGGGTGTGAAGAAGGCAAGAATGGGGAAGGGCTGTGGCCTGCTGTGTTAGAGGAGGAGCCATTCCTTCAGCTCAGCCCCAGCACTACCAAAAGGTGTAATGGTCGTGGTGCAGAGCTGACAACAGCAACATGAGGAGCTTCAGAGTAAGTGCCCAGCCAGCAGAGCAGTGGCCTACAGAGATCTCAAAGTATCTAACCTCTCTGGGCCTGTTTCCTTATTCGAAAAAGAAGATGATAAAAGAGCATGTTTGGTTTCTCAGGGCTGCTGTAACAAACACTACAAACTGGGTGACTTCAAACAAAAGATATTTATTCTCTCATTGTTCTGGAGGCTAGAAGTCCAAAATCAAGGTTTCAGCAGGGTCATGCTCCCTCTGAAGGCTCCAGAGGAGAATCTTTGTCTCTTCCAGCTTCTGGTGGTTGCCAGTAATCCTTGCCATCCCTTGGTTCGTGGCAGCACAACTCCAATCTCTGCTTCCATCTTCATACAGACATCTTCTCTCTCTGTGTCTCCCTCTTCATATAAGAACACCAGTCACTAGATTAGGGCCCATCCTAATCCAGTATGACTTCATCTTAACTTGATTACATCTACAAGGATCCTACTTCCAAATAAGATCACATTTATAGGTTCTGGGTGGACATGAACTGTTGGGAAGACACTATTCAACCCAGTACAGAACACCTATCTCATAAAAACTTTATATATGTAAAGTGCTTGGAACAGCTGCTGGCACATAACATATGCCCTGTAAGAATTAGCTACCCTTCTTCATCATCTTTAGCAGATGACAGCTGCCATGGGATATGTGAACACTCTGTTATATAAGACCCACTCTCCCTCCATCTTGAGTCAGAGGCAAGAAACTAGATGGAACAAGAGTTCCAAAATGACCTGCTCTACCTGAGGACACAGGTAGAAGACAATGGGTTCATTACCATTCAATACCCCCTATAAATACCCTACCAATACTCTGGGCTGGAGTGAGGAAACATCCACTACAATTACTTCATTTGTTTTTTGAAAGACACAGAATTTGCCATTCCAAATTAACAATAGCCCCTTCAAAGCAGTCCTCAAAGTAGGACCTATTTAGAAGGAGCCTCCAAAGAAGAGCCAGCAGAGAAGCCTACACTAGTGAATGCAGCAGTCTCATCACTTAGAGTCAAGCTGTGAGTTCTGATCCCAAACTGCTTTACACAGCATATTCATCCCACAGCTTGGCAACTGAATGACTACTGAGTCCAAACATGAAATTCATTCTCTGAAATGGAGATTTGCTATCTCTAGGATATCTTACTTTCAAATTAGGGGAAGGAAGATTAAAGATTAAAGGCTGCTGCTCTTTCTTTTTAAAAATTTTTTTTTTCAACGTTTATTTATTTTTGGGACAGAGAGAGACAGAGCATGAACGGGGGAGGGGCAGAGAGAGAGGGAGACACAGAATTGGAAACAGGCTCCAGGCTCTGAGCCATCAGCCCAGAGCCTGACGCGGGGCTCGAACTCACGGACCCGAGATCGCGACCTGGCTGAAGTCGGACGCTCAACCGACTGTGCCACCCAGGCGCCCCATCTCTTTCTTTTTTAATAAACAGGTTTGGGACAGTACACAACTGAAAAGAAATAGAGCCAGATATCTACTGCTATCTTCATATCAAAATAAATTCCAGATGGATCAAAGACTTAAAGATTAAGTTTAGGGGCGCCTGGGTGGCGCAGTCGGTTAAGCGTCCGACTTCAGCCAGGTCACGATCTCGCGGTCCGTGAGTTCGAGCCCCGCGTCAGGCTCTGGGCTGATGGCTCGGAGCCTGGAGCCTGTTTCCGATTCTGTGTCTCCCTCTCTCTCTGCCCCTCCCCTGTTCATGCTCTGTCTCTCTCTGTCCCAAAAAATAAATAAACGTTGGAAAAAAAAAAAAATTAAAAAAAAAAAAAAAAAAGATTAAGTTTAAACACACACACACACACGCACACGCGTACACACACACACCCCAAGTATTCAAAGAGAATGAATAACTATTTTTTATAATTTTCAGGTAGGGAAGCATGCCTTTTCTAAATATTGGCCTAGCAGTAGGAAAAACTATAAGAAAAGATTATTTTGACCACCTAAAAATGCAGAATTTCCCAACAACAACAAAAAACTGCATAAACACAGTCAAAAGACAAATGACAAACCGGGGACAATTCTGCACCATATATAATGGTCAACACTTTAGCTCTTACGAATTATTAAGAAAATAATACTGGAAAAATGTGCAAAGGACATGGATCAATGACTCAAAAAATATAAACGTCAAAAATACATTTGAAAAGATATTCAATCTTTAATATACAAAGAAACATTAAAACATACTTAGTGAGGGGCGCCTGGGTGGCTCAGTCAGTTAGGCATCTGACTTCAGCTCAGGTCATGATCTCACAGTTCGTGGGTTTGAGCTCTGTGCTGACAGCTTGGAGCCTGGAGCCTGCTTCAGATTATGTGTCTCCCTCGCTCTCTGCCCCTTACCCACTCATGCTCTCTCTCCATCTCTCAAAAATGAATAGATGTTAAAAAAAAATTTTTTTTTAAATACTTGAGTGACATATCTCCATGACTATTTGAAACATTTTAGATTAACTGATTTATTCTTCACGAAATATGAGCTATTATTATACCTACCTTATCAAAGATGAAACTGAGGGATAGAGAAGTTAAATGACTTACCCAAGGTCACACAGTAAGTGGTTATGTCCGAATTCAGGCCCCAGCAGGCTGGCTCCAGAATCATATACCATATCACATCACATCATATCAGAGTCACATTCTCAACCACCATATTAGAGTGACAAGACCACTTTTCACCTGTCAAATGGGGAAGATGAAAAACATACAACCCAGTATTACTAATAATGTGGGGAAATAGACAATCTCATGTTCTGTTGGAAGAAGTTAACATTTTTAAAAAAATATTTATTTTGAGAGAGACAGAGAGACAGGGAGAAAGAGTGAACACACGTGCACAAGTGTGAGAAGGAGAGGGAGAGAGTGACAGGGAGAGAGAATCCCAAGCAGTCTCTGCACTGTCAGCGTAGAGCCTGAAGTGGGGCTTGACCTCACCAACCAAACTGTGAGATCATGACCTGAGCCTAAATCAAGGGTCAATCACATAACCAACCAAGCCACCCAGGTGCCCCTAGAAGTTAACATTCTTAAGGGCAGTTTGGTTCCATGAACCAACATTTTAAATGTGTATATCCTTGGGGCACCTAGGTGGCTCAGTTAGTTAAATGCCCAACTTCGGCTCAGGTCATGATCTCATGGTTGGTGGGTTCAAGCCCTGTGTCGAGCTCTGTGGTAACAGCTCAGAGCCTGAAACCTTCTTTGGATTCTGTGTCTCCCTCTCTCTTTGCCCCTATGCTCTGTCTCTCTCTCTCTCAAAAATAAATAAACATTTTTCAAAAATTTGGGGTGCCTGGGTGGCTCAGTCGGTTAAGCGTCCGACTTCAGCTCAGGTCACGATCTCGCGGTCCGTGAGTTCGAGCCCCGCATCAGGCTCTGGGCTGATGGCTCAGAGCCTGGAGCCTGCTTCGATTCTGTGTCTCCCTCTCTCTCTGCCCCTCCCCCATTCATGCTCTGTCTCTCTCTGTCCCCAAAATAAATAAACATTAAAAAATAATAAAAAAAAATTTAATAAATGTGTATATCTTTTAAATCAGCCATTCTATTTCTTAGAATTCATCCTAAGAAGGTAAGTAGACAAGTGTACAAAGATTATGTACAGGGTGTTTATCACAGAATGCACATAATGACATAAATGCTGCAAAGAAGGCTCCTGGCTGGCTCAGTCGAGAGCGACGCATGATCTTGAGGTCGTGAGTTGAAGCCCCATGCTGGATGCAGAGATTACTAAAAAACTGCAAATAAAAAGCCCAACAGGGGTGCCTAGGTGGCTCAGTCAGTTAACTGTCTGACTTTGGCTTAGGTCGTGATCTGGCAGTTTGTGAGTTTGAGCCCCACGCTGGGCTCTGTGCTAATAGCTCAGAGCCTGAAGCCTGCTTCAGATTCTGTGTTGCCCCCTCTCTGCCCCTCCCCTGTTCACATTCTGTCTCTCTCTCTCTCAAAAATAAATAAACATTAAAACAATTTTAAAAAAGCCCAGGGGCGCCTGGGTGGCTCAGTTGGTTAAGCGTCCGACTTCAGCCAGGTCACGATCTCGCGGTCCGTGAGTTCAAGCCCCGCGTCAGGCTCTGGGCTGATGGCTCGGAGCCTGGAGCCTGTTTCCGATTCTGTGTCTCCCCCTCTCTCTGCCCCTCCCCCGTTCATGCTCTGTCTCTCTCTGTCCCAAAAATAAATAAAAAACGTTGAAAAAAAAATAAAATAATAAAATAAAAAAGCCCAACAAAGGGGAGCTTGGGTGGCTCAGTCAGCTCAGTGTCTGACTCTTGATATTGGCTCAGATCACCTCACCACTTGTGAGATTGAGCCCGCCAAAGATCTCTGCATGACAGCATGGAACCTGTTGGGATTTTCTCTCTCCTCTCTCTCTGCCCCTTCCTTGCTCGCACATGCATGTGTGCTCTCTCTCAAAATAAAATAAACTTAAAAAAAAAAAGCCCAACAAGTACACCAAAAGTCCAACAAATTCATTCATTCAACAAATATTTATCAAGTACCAATTGTGTACCAGGAACTGTTTTCAAGCAACAGCTACAGAGCAGTGAATAAAAAAAGAAAAAAAAAAAATCTGTCTTCATGGAGCTTACATTCTAATGGAGGGTGGTGGGCAATAATAAATAAGAAAAGTATGTACCAAATGGTGCTGAATGCTATAGACAAAAATAAAGGAGAGAAGGGAGAAAGGAAAGAAAGGGGGTTTGCTACAATTTTAAGTAAGGGGGTCAGGGAAGGGCCCATTGATAACAAATGAGATAAACATATTCAATACTGAAGAATAAAATGCATTATGGTACATCCATACAACAAAATATAATTTAGCGGGGCACTTGGGTGACTCAGTCGGTTAAGCGTCCAACTTCGCTCAGGCCATCATCTCAAGATTCATGAATTCGTGCCCCATATCAGGCTCTCCACTGTCAGCACAGAGCCCACTTCGGATCCTCTGTTCCCCCTGCCATGCCCCTCCCACACATGGGCCTGCCTGCCCTCCCTCTCTCTCTCTCTCTCTCTCACAAAAATAAACTTAATTTAAAAAATAGAAATATAATTTAGCCATTTATTCTATATTTATTTACATGATAAAGTGTCTATAACAAATTATAAAATGACTCTTACCACACACACACAAAAATAGGTAACTACGTCAGGCGATAACCATATTGTGATAATCATTTGTCAATTATATCTCAATAAAGCTGGAGAAAAAATGAAAGAAAATTACAAAACAGTATAAGTAAGAAAAACAGTATTAAGGTATGATTCCACTGACATGAAATTACATGTGCATACACACTTATGCTTTAAAAAGGAGAAGAAAAACAACACAGAAAGAACATGATAATACTAAGCAGGGGTCCAGGCTGAGTGCCAGACAAGTGGTACCAGTAGCCTTTATTTATTCTCCCCACTCACTCACTTCCTCCTCACACCTACACTTCGTTCCAGAAAAGATTTAAGGACCACAAATCCACCTACCCCCCACAAGTTATTTAACTCTCCCCTTCCTTCCTCATCCTTTTCCCTCTCCTTTCCAGAAGCCAGGTCAGTGACAGGGGGAAAAGGATAAAAGCTTAAGATCAAGGCAAGTTGATGGAGCCTAAGAAGGATGAAGGGACACCCCCATACATCTGGATGGAATTCCTTATTTCAGCATGTAGGTGGTGATTCAGAGGACTGAGAGATCCTGGGAGGCACACTTCCTTCCTACAGATCTATAAGATCTGAAGCAAAGCTATCTGGGATTCAGATTTCCTATTTCATCTCCTACTAAATCCCAAATGCCTTGCAGGGCAGCCAGGAGTAAACCTGACTCTCACAGCAGGCCAGAGCTCTGCCCCTGGCACACAAGTGCGTACACCTTCCTACAAGCAGAAAATTACAAAGAGTTGAGCCCATTTTGCTCCCTATTTTATCCCTTCCTCCATGTCTGCACCCAATAAGCTATCCTGGCTAAGTTAAACTCATGTTCAACCCCCATACATTCACCACCTTGCATGACCATCCTAGAGATTCGCAGTCTTCCCCACTAAGATTCTCAAGCCTAAGGTACCTACCAAGAAAGTTGCCCAAGGTAACATTTTCAGTCTGGGGTAAGATTTTGAGTAATCTGGTGGACAGGGTCCAGATATATATGCTCTCAGATATGTGGAAATCAATTACACTTCTTGCCTAAGCATAAAGCCACCAACAAGGAATCAGCAAGTTCCCAAAGGTGGAATCCATGTTGCTATCTCCTATTTAGCCTGAGGGTAGGAGGCACAGGAGTAGAGTTAAGGGACCTGGGGAAAGACTTAACAGTTTCAAAATATTTCTCACATACTCTCTGTCACCTGTTGGAAACCTACAGTGTGCAAAAGGCCCTGTGTTAAATGCTTTCATATACTATCACCAAAAATGACAAATCACTGTAATCAAACATTCCTACCATATGCTACTAAATTTAGGAAGCCAATGATACATACAGGTCCAAGTGGCCCTGCGGACAGTTGAATACCCAGGCTTGAAATTAGGAAGAGGTCAGAAATCTGAGATTCTCCTCAGGCCTGCAACACAGAAGCCTCATTACACACCATGGGGCCACAGCCTTTCATGCCCCATCTAGCTTCTGCTCTTTCCTGGGCTTTCAACAGGGAACATCCCTCCCACACATGCATGCACACATGCACACACATGCATGCACGCACACACACACAAACACACACTTTCATTACCTAATTAAAAACAAAATCTCTTTCACTTCAATGTCTCTAGGTCTCTTTGGTTTCTTTTAGAGCAAGCAAGGTGGATTGAGTGAGGGCTCTACAGATACATAGGGGTTTGAATCTCAGTTCTAACCACTTCCAAGTTAATCCACCTCTCAGAGCTTTTGGTAAACCAAGGGCAATACCATCTCTCTCTTACACAGATAAAATCACCACACAGGGCAAAAAGTCCATTTGAGAGGACCAAAGTGCTAACTCTATTGAACGAGCACTGCCTGGGGAAGTCAAAGACTTGCTGAGAGAAGTGGGAAAGGACAAGAAAAAGTCTGACCAGCTGATGAGAGTAAGGGTGCTTCTGGCAGAGGCAACAACACATACAAAGGATGAGAGTTTGTGCAGAGCCACAAAGAACCCACATGGGTACTGACAAGAAGGTAAGGAGTAATTTAGTTATCAAATACTTCCTGAATGCCTCTAAGCACTGAAAATACAACCTCTAGCAAGAAGGTCCCTACCTTAATGAAATTTATAATCTGGTAGGTGAGAAAGACAAACTATTAAAAAAGCAGTAAGGGGTCTAATGAAAGCAAATGAGGTACTAAGAGAGTAACATGGGGTTACTTTGTATTGAGTGGCTGTACATTTTGTATAAAGGGGGAGGGGAGAGGAGAACGGAAGGGGCAGAGAGAATCGCAAGCAGGTTCCACACTGTCAGCGCAGAACCCCTTTCAGGGCTGAGATTGTGACCTGAGCTGAAACCAAGAGTCAGATACTTAACCAACTGAGCCACAAAGGTACCCCTATTTATTTTTTATATTTTTAAAATGTTTATTTTTATTTATTTTGAGAGAGAGAGACAGAAAACAAGCAGGGGAGAAACACAGAGAGAGAGAAAGAGACAGAATCCCAAGCAGGCTCCACACTGTTAGCACAGAGCCTGATGTGGAGCATGAACCCACAAACTGCAATATCATGACCTGAGCTGAAATCAAAAGTCAGATGCCACTGAACCATGCAGGCACCCTTATTTTTTATAAGTAATCTCTACACCCATTGTGGGGCTCAAACTCATGACCCCGAGATCAAGAATCACATGCTCTTCCAACTCAGCCAGCCAGGTGCCCCCAGGAATTTGCATTTTTTTTAGTAGGCTTCACACCCAGAGCTGAGATCAAGACCTGAGCTGAGATTAAGTGTCAGACGCTTAACTGAATGAGCCACCCAGGTGCCCCAGAAATTTGCATTTTATTTATTTTTAATGGTTATTTATTTTTGAGAGACAGAGACAGAGTGCAAGAAGGGGAGGGGCAGAGAGAGAGGGAGACACACAATCCGAAGCAGACTCCAGGCTCTGAGCTGTCAGCACAGAGCCTGTCATGGGGCTTGGACCCATGAGCCATGAGATCATGACCTGAGCCAAAGTCGGATGCCCAACCAAGCCACCCAGGCACCCCGGAATTTGCATTTTAAGTAAGTATACAGCAACCTCCTCCTTTGCCTGCATGGGTAATTCTGATGCATTAAAGCTTCAAAATCATAGCTCTACGAACAGGGCTCATGGAGGGAGGCCCACACTTGAAGCTGACTGGCAATGTCAAAATTAGAGGACTATGTAGAACCAAGAATCAAGCTGGGCATGGAGTAATCTAGAAAGAAAAGTCAGAACGGATTATGAAATTTGAAGGTACCAAAGCAGAAAACAGAAGGCAGGCCATCAGAGCATGGGGCTTAAACAACAGAGGAGTCAAAGATGGGGAGCATTCCTGTGGGAATCACTAAGAGTGGCCATGATCTCTGGCCCTCTTAGGTTGGTTTTCCCAGCAGAGCCCTAGGAGGGGAATACAGATACCTTGCCTCACACAGGCAAGGTGACTGGGCCTTAGACTGCCCAGGATGTGCACATAATCACTCCACCCAACCTTCAAAAGAGAATATATCCCTCTTTAGTAAGTACTGCTCCTATCCCCGTGATTCTCCCCAGGTACCCACCGTGATGCCAGCTACTGGTCTGTAGAAGACTTCCAGGCCACACAGAAAAACATACAGAATGCCTCTAAGGGCTAATGACTGGCACCAATCACCAAGATTCTCTATTTGGCATATATTAGACCACACTAACGCTGCCATACATTCAAAGACCATTCCAGGTCAGAAACTTTGAAGCCCACTGCCTACACAGCTTCAAACCTCACATCTATGCACACCCAGCCAGTCTTCCACTACTACTATGCCTCACCAACAGAATCTACACTCCCATGTCCTTCCCCACAATTCAGACAGAAATTCCACAGATTCAGGCTAGGCAGAGTCCTGAATTCCCGAGACTGCTGAAGCCAGTTCCTATGCATGGTTTGGTAGGAGGAGATACAGCCTGAAAGAGTGATCATTCTATGTAAAGGGAATATCCTCAGCCTACCTAAAGAGAGCACCAGGATTGCTACAGGCTTCTGTACAGGAAACTTTTTTTGAAAATTAGCTAGTTAAACTTAGTGTATTTAAAAGGAGGGAGGAGCTCCTGGGTGGCTCAGTCAGTTAAGCATCTGACTCGATTTCAGCTCAGGTCACATTTTCACAGTTCGTAAGTTTCAGCCCTGCACCGGGCTCCATACTGACAGTGTGGAGCCTGCTTGGGATTCTCTCTCTCCCCCTCTCTCTCTGCCCCTCCCCCGCTCATGCTTGCCTTCTCTCGCTCTCTCTCAAAATAAACTTAAAAAAATAAAAAAAATAAAAGGAGGGGAAGTCAGCTCTTCGGAGCAGAAACTGAAGTGTGGAGAAAGGTACATGGTTGGATTTCTGAGGATTTCACATTCAGGTAATTAACTTATAAAATACAAACTAATGTGAAATCTAGCTCAAACCTTTATATGTCAACTACCTGATTCTTCTTTTAATCCAAAAGCTGGTTCCACACTAAAGAGGTGAGAATGCCAAAAGATGATTTACGTAATCCCCAAGATTATTTATGGCCTTAATCTTGAATTGCTTGCCCTGTCCTTTCTTACACTCCACCCACCATCCTGATTCTCTAAGTTTCTGACTTAATGATTCAGCTTCCTGTTTCATCTTTGCCTCACCTTATCCCTAAGGCCTTTTGTTTCTTTCCTTGCTGAGGATTGCATTCCACTCTCAGTTATTCTGCCATCAGCCACTCAAGAGTAAATAATCTGCCTACCCAGATCCCCAACTTTTATCCTCAGCACTCATGCTCCCTTCCATGGGCAAGTTCTCTGCCAGACCTACCCTGATTTTGTGAATATATCTGAGAGAGGACAAGTGTATTAGATGATTCATCTCAAGCATGTTAAATGGCTCATTCAAGAAAATACTGGAATCACCGAAGATGGAATAAGGAGAATGACAATGAGCTAGGGCCAAATGACTAGACCTTACTCTGACATTCTAAGGCACACTTCTTAGCCCTCAAGTACTACTCTGGGTACTCCTACCCAGCACCTCATCTCAAGAGACGCTTCCAGCCCACAGCTGTAGCACTTAGAATACACAGTAAGCAAGACCTAGGCCTTTGCCCAACAAAACTTACCATGTAGTAAGGGAGACAAATAATTACAGTATGTATAATTAAAGGTAATGCACGTAGAGCTGGAAGACTAAGGACAGTCATGGGGCACCGGGGTGGCTCAGTTAAGTGTACAAATCTTGATTTCAACTTAGGTCATGATTTCATGGTTCATGGGATCAAGCCCTGCATCAGGCTCTGCACTGACACACAGTAGAGCCTGCTTGAGATTCTCTATCCCTCTCTTTCAAAATAAACAAACATTTAAAAAAAAAAAAAAAGACAGTCAGGTGAAGTTACACCTAAGCTGAAACTTGAAGGATGAATAGGAGATACCCAGGCAGTGGCAGAGCACTTGAGGAAAAGTGATCCTTTTTTCTTTTTTAAAGTTTATTCACTTTGAGAAGAAGCAACTGTGAGCAGGTGAGGGGCAGAGAGAGAATCAGAAGCAAGCTCTGAGCACTGTCAGCGTGGAGCCCAACATGAGCTTGATTTCACAAACCAAGAGATCATGACCTGAGCTGAAATCAAAACTGTCACTTAACCTGAGCCACTTGGGCACCCTGAGGAAAAGCGTTCTAAGTAAAGGGAACATAATATAAAAAATTCTTGCAGCAAGAAAACACATCTGAAGAGATGGGGGGGGGGGGTAGGGAAGCCAAAGTAGAAGGTGTTCTGAAGCAAATGATGCTGGGGAGACCAAAAAGGGACTCCTGAGACATGCGAAGTTGTTTTGTAATTCACTTAACAAGTATTCACTGAGTGCCTACAATGTGCCAGGCATTGTTCTAGGCATTAGGAAGAGAATAGCGAATAAAACAAACAATACCCTCATTCTCAGAAAATTCTTTTTTTTTTTTAATATAAATTTATTGTCAAGTTAGCTAACATACAGTGTATACAGTGTATTCTTGGCTTCAGGAGTAGATTCCCATGATCCATCACTTACATACAACACCCAGTTCTTATCCCAACAAGTGTCCTCCTCAATGCCCATCACCCATTTTCCCTGTTCCACCAAACCCACACCCCCATCAACCCTCAGTTTGTTCTCTGTATTGAAGAGTCTCTTATGAAATGCCTTCCTCTCTGTTTGTAATTGTTTTTTTTTCTTCCCTTCTCCCATAGTCTTCTGTTAAATTTCTCAAATTCCACATATGAGTGAAAACATGTATCTGTCTTTCTCAGAGAATTTAATTCTAATTGGAGACTAGGGATGCCTGGCTGGCTCAGTTGGTAGAACATGCAACTCTTGATCTCAGGGTCATGAGCTCAAGTCCCATACTGGGTGTGGAGCCTAGTTTAAAAAAAAAATTAAATAAAAAAAATTAATTGAAGGAGATTATAAACAAATACGTGAATAAGACAGAAAAATAACGTATTAATAAGTGTTATGCAAAGATTAAAAAAGGTGATGTGATAGAAAGAATACGTATGGCTACTTTGGAATAATTAGGTGGTCAGGGGAAGGTCTCTCTGAGAAGATGACATTTAGAAACAGGTATATCAAAACAACAAACAAACAAAAAAACAAACAACCACGCAAAGACCAAGGAAAAAGCATTCCAGATGGGGGTGACAGTACATGTAAAAGCCCAATGGCAAAATCACCGAAGTTGTTTTAAGCAGGAAAGTTAGACCATGATCATTTGTATATATTATAAAGATCACTCTGGCTACAATGTGCAGAATGGAACAGAGGTAGGGAAGGATAAAATCAAGACTGGAGGTAGATATGAGAATGGATTATGTACACTAAGATGAGAAGACCCCAACAACAACGGTGACGATGATGATGACAATAATCAATATTCACATAGCACTTACTGGGTGCCAATCTATTGTTCTAAGCATTTTATGTGTGTTAATTTATTTAGTACTCACAAATACTCTATTTTATAAATCAGAAAACTAAGGGACAAAGTACCCGCAATGAAGAAGGAAAGAAAGCAACTGGATCCAAGAAATAATGGGGAGGAAAAGTCCTAGTGACAGGCTGGTTGCTGGCTGTACGAGGGGAAGGGAATGACTACCAGGCTTTGGGCCTATCAAGAGTGTGCTACTTACATGTGATGAGGACAATGGATGACGAGCAAGTGGGGAAGAGCAGGAGGCTGCATTTTGCCGAGTATGCAAAACATCCTTGCGATGTTGTCTACATGAGCAGTTGGATACTGTGGTCCATAGAAAGATCTGGGCATCATCCATGTGTAGATGGTTAAGTGGAGCTGTCAGAGAAGTTGAGATCACCTAGGAAGAGTATGAGGAAAAAGAAGCCCTAGGAAAGAATGCTAACATTTAAAACACAACAAGAATCATTTATAGCATCAAAATGGAAATACCTTAATGTCTCTCAATAGGAAAGTAGCTATACACAGTGTATCTATTATACAAAAAACTACACAGTAGCCAAAATAAAGGAGAAGTTATCTTTATGTATCAACATGAAATATTATCCAGGTACATTACTGAATCAAAGAAATACTGAAATAATACGTAAAATGTGACCCCATTTGTATAAACACAAAAATAACTCTTTTTCTGGGTTCATACACATGTATGTAAACACAAAGAAAAAAGTCTGGAAGCTACATTTCAAACACTAACAAGGTTACCACCTTTGAGAAATACAAAAATAAGTGAAATGAGAATGGGAGGAGAACAAGAGAATTCAAAATGTCTACCGATTTTCATTTTTTTTAGATTATATTACTATATTCCCTATAAAATTAAAGATCAATTTTTCAAAAATAATGGGGATCTCAGGGTGCCTGTCTGGCTCAGTCAGTAGAGCAGGTGACTCTTGTTTTGTTTTGTTTTGTTTTAAAGAGAGAAAGGGACAGCGTGCACAGCAGGGGAGAGGAGCAGAGAGAGAGCACGTGACTCTTGATCTCAGGGTTGTGAGTTTGAGCCCCACATAGAGCTTACTTAAAAATAATAATCATGGGAATCTCTGTTATCTTCCCCTCAATTTTTCTGTGAACCTAAAACTGTTATAAAAAAACTTAATTTGTAAAAATTTTTTTATTTTTATTTATTTTGAGAGAGCACAGGTGTGCAGAAGTGGGAGAGGGGAAGAAAGAGAGGGAGACAAGGAGACAGAGAATCCCAAGCACTGTCAGCATGAAGCCTGACGCAGGGCTCAGATCAACAAACTGCGAGCTCATGACCCAAGCTGAAATCAAGAGTCCGACATCCAACTGACTGAGCCACCCAGGCGCCCCTTAATTTTTTTTCAAATGAGCAGAAGAGGGAACCTACAAAGGATGTCCTTTGCTTCAGATGCTAAATTTTCTCTGTCCCTTCCACCCCAGATGGCTCTGGTGTTCAGATCTTACAGTTTCCCATCTGCCCACATCTGAGATGTTGACACCAAGCTCCCTAATTCCACCGTCTACCCTGAGTCACTAGACCCAGGCCAAACCTGACCACCAATCCCCTAGCCTGGGCCAGAGTCCCAGGAGGAGAGGTCAAACACTAAAATTTTAAACAAACATGGGAGAATGAGGGGCACCTGACTGGCTCAGTCAGTAGAGCATATAACTCTTGATTTGGGGGTTGTGAGTTTGAGCCCCATGTTGAGTACAGATGCTAACTGTACTCAAGGACAAGGATCAGGTAACCTTGCTGGCCAGCAGAAGTCTCAAAGGGGGAAAAGTATTTGAAAGTCTGGAAGCAGTTTTGCAGTGCTGAGGGATGTGGCTGGGGGACAGTCAGGTAAAATCAGGGGGAAGTGGTATGGGGTGAGTTACAGAAAGAGCCAGTACCACTTATAAAGATTCCAAGCAAAGTGCTATAGCATCATGGAAACTAGTTTCACAACAAAGGGAAAAGGGGAAGCTAAATTCTGTGAAGGGGTTGGGGCAGGGCATGTGTGTCTAGGGGTATCTAGAGGAGACACTTCACATCAAAGCAGCAATTCCAGGAGGCACAGTATAAACATTTAGAAGCTGGAGCAGCAGAAAGAGGCCAAGGACTTGGCTCCTTCCTGAAAAGAATGGAGGTTCTAAAAATGAGGAGAAAAGACACTGAAATAAAACAATGTCTTTCCTTCTGTAGTAACCCAAGGCAGAGAGATCATGGCAGATCTCTGGTGACTGTACTCTTAAGTTTCAAGTGTCTGAGGATGAAAGACAACATATTTGGTCTACATGTTTTCCTGGTTACCCAAAGAAATGGCACTACCTGGGCCCTACCCAACAGGTGATTCACCATCAATTAGTCTATATCACAGCCTGCTGAGCCTTACACTTCACACAGTCACATACCAGACTCTAGAAAAAAAACAACCTGGTATGAGCTGTCAAAGTTCTCTCAGTACCTGACCTCACCCGGTGGGGTAGGTTTCATTTCAAAACTGAAAGGGACTGAGGGCTGGGGAAATCCAAAGATCAACAGAGCCAGGGACAGGTGGTTCCCAGCAGAAAAGGGTCCCAGGCTGGAACTCAAAACAGAAACCAGACCACTGATAAGACACAATTTATGATGTCTGTCTCCAAGCCTTCAGATACTCATATGTTTTCCAATATTTACAATAGGGCATGACCATACTTACCCAACTCCTGACAACTAAGTATCTAGTTATCCAAGTGTTCAATAAACTTCCTGGCTTTATCAAGTCTTTCTCCCTTGCAAAACTAGCTTTATTAAGTTTTAGAGCTCTGGGTTAACTCCAGTAACTGGGATACCTTGTGAATTTTATAGTTCTTCAAATGCGTCACATTTTTATTTATTTATTTTGAGAAAGTCTCAGAGAGAGAGAGCTTGCAAGCATGAGTGCGGAGGGGAAGAAAGAAGGAGAAAAAGGAAGAATCCCAAGCAGGCTCCACACCATCACTGCAGAGCCAGAAACATGGCTCAAACCCACAAAAACGTGAGATCATGACCTAAATTGAGATCAAGAGTCAGATACTTAACCAACTGAACCACCCAGGAGCCCCCAAATGGGCCACATTTTAATCATAATTAATTTTATCATCTCTTTGTCCTTCTTCATGTCCCCACAGACCCTCAGCAAAATTCGTGTCTCACTAAAAAATTTCCCGGGGCGCCTGGGTGGCGCAGTCGGTTAAGCGTCCGACTTCAACCAGGTCACGATCTCGCGGTCCGTGAGTTTGAGCCCCGCGTCAGGCTCTGGGCTGATGGCTCAGAGCCTGGAGCCTGCTTCCGATTCTGTGTCTCCCTCTCTCTCTGCCCCTCCCCCGTTCATGCTCTGTCTCTCTCTGTCCCAAAAATAAATAAACGTTGAAAAAAAAAAAAAAAAATTTCCCAAGTTTTTCATGTTGGCCCTCTCAACAGAGCAATATTCAGTACAATGAAAATATAGGTCATCAAAGAAGTCAAGTTATTTGCTTGAAGTTCATTTTTAACTAGCTGAGTGACCTTGAGTAAGTCACCTTTCTGGACAGTTTCTTCTTCTGTGAAGGTTGGAAACAGATGGAAACTTCCTTGAGTTAAGAAAAGACTTAAGTTTTTAGATCTAAAAAAGGTTAACAAGGGGCAAGCAGAGTTACTTTAAAAAGAAACACACCCAAAGCATATCATGATGAAATCTAAGCATGAAGAAAAAAATTTACAAACTTCCAAAGAGAAAAGACAGGTAATTACTTACAAGGAAAAATAATCCTATTGGCACTGGACTTCCCATCTGTATCACTTGAAACTGAAGACAGAAGAAAGCTGCATGTAGACTTTGTAGTGGCTAGAACTACTATTTGAGAATCCTAAACCAAGCCAAGACATCATTCCTACATTATGGTAAAATACAGGAGCAGCTGGCTGGCTCAGTTGGTAGAACATGAGACTTTTGATCTCAGGGCTATAAGTTTGAGCCCCACGTTGGGTAGAGATTACTTAAAAATAAAACCTTTGAAATATACATATACATAATTTAGCACAAAAGAACCTTGAAAGTACCACCCAGGCCCCTTTTCTAAGATCACTCAGAGAAAGAAGTACCCTATTCAAATTAATATTTAAAATTGGAATAAAGCTGGGAAAGACAAAGTATACACAAGACATGTTTCCCCTCCCCCCATCCCCAAAAGACCTTTTAATAAGGTTGTACCAAATGACTTCTGATGGCCTTTCCAACTACAATCTAAAACTGTCCTGTATACAACTGCCCCTGGAAGTCTGGGTTTGTGAGTTGTTCATCACCTAGTGGCCTGATGAAGTAAATGCAATGTTGCCAAATGCCCGGATAAACTTCCAGCCATTTTGTGAGCTCTAACAGTGTGTACAGGGCAACAGTCTAATGGACATTAGATTACAAGAGTAGGAAACTGCAAACCCTTCAGACTCATATACTATAGTAGAGACTCAGCTCACCATTTATTCGTTCTCCAAAGATGTGGAAAGAGCCCATACTTTGTGCCTAACCATAAGAAGTGAAGCACAGATCTGTTGCAAGGCTGCACTTGCAAAGCAATAAAAAATAGAGACTGCTTTGTGCAGACCAATCCAAACTGAAAGCAAGTTTAGATGCTATGAGAAAACTACAAATGACTTATAAATAGGAAAAGGGTCTTCAAACATTAACAAGATTGGCATATGGAAGATGGATCATAATTATCCTAAACGGTTCCAGAAGACAGGCCTAAAACTGGTAAGTCATCTCAATTAGATTTAATTTCAAAACAAGAAATAATCTCTTACCCAAGAGAACAAGTCACATATAATGGGATTCCTCAAGAAGTAATGAGCTAGCTCCCCAGCAATGGAAGTATTCAAAAAGAACTTGGGTGATCATCTGTCAGGGGGATGATGGAAAGCGTTCCTGTAACCAGATGGCAGACAGTAGGCAAGGAGATTGACTATGGTAAAGGCTCTTTCCAACTCCAAGAGTCTACTATTCTAAAGAAAACAAAAACAGGGGCACTTGGGTAGCTCAGCTGGTTAAGTGTCCAATTTGATTTCGGCTCAGGTCATGATCTCACAGTTCATGAGTTCAAGCCCCACAATGGGATTCTCTCTCTACCCTCTCACTCTACCCCTACCCTGCTCACACTCTACCAAAATAAATAAACTTAAAAAAAACTTTTTAAAGAAAAAACAAAACAAAACACCACCAATAAATAAAGAATCCTCCCTTTGCTTTTTTTTTTTTTTTTAAGTTCCTACCAGGCAGTACAACATAGTGGGTTGAATACCACTTTCCACTTGAGTAACTATGGACAAATTATTTAACTCTATTTGCCTCACTTTCATTAACTGTAAATTTAGAATAGTACTTACCTCATAAGATTACAATAAAGATTTAAATAACAAACTCCTGTTAAATACTAATATATAGAAGTGTATCAAACTGGGAGCATGAAAAGGAAAGGTATGGGGGGGGGAGGGTGGAAAGTGAAACCTAAATGTGCTGCTTGTTTTAGTTATCTGTAGCCAACTCTTAACCAAAGCATTCCTGACTGTTGCTGGCCAGAGGCTAGGTTCCCTAGGCAACCACCCTCAAAAAAGAGCCCAGACCTACCTTCTTCAGGAAAGCAATGTTCTCTGTCCTAAAATCTGGCATCTTCCCTTACACAAAGCAGACTCCCTAAAACCTCACAAATACCACCACTCCAAAATCAAGGAGTTGAGCAGGTGTTATTCTCCTCACTTCATATGGTCAATCAGAACATTAAGAGTTAGAAGGGATCTCAGAGACCATCTGGAGTGACCCTTTTGTTTAATGAATGAGGACAATGAGGCTAAGAAAAGTGAAGTCCTGGATGTGGCAAGTTGGTGACAAGGTTAGGACAAGATCACAGGCCTCCTTATTTCTAGCCCACTAGTCAAAATCTTCCCATTTTTCAGATGGGAAAAATAGGACTGGACCTACTAAGCCACCTACCATATACTATATACTTTACACAGGAAAGAATAGAAACAATAGAGTGTAGAGATCAAGAATGTGGACTCTAGAGTCAGACTGTGTATTCAAATCCCAGCTCCACCACACACACTATGTGAGTTTAAGCAAGTTTCCTAATCTCTCTGTTTCTATAAAACAGGGTTAGGAGTGACTACCTCATACGGTTACATTAAGGACTAGATGAGATAATCTATGTCAAATGCATGGCACATAAAGTGCTCAATGTAGGGGCTCCTGGCTGGCCTAGTTGGGAGGGGATGCAACTTTTGATCTCGGGGTTGTGAGTTCGAGCTCCATGTTGGGTGCAGAGATTACTTAAAAATAAAATATTTACTGGGTGCCTGGGTGGCTCAGTCAGTTGAGCACCCAACTATTGGTTTTGGCTCCAGTCATGATCCCAGGGTTATGGGACTGAGTCCCGAGTTGGGCTGTGTACTGAGCGTGGAGTCTCTGAGATTCTCTCTCTCTGTCTGCTCCCTTCCCTGACTCGCACAAAAGAAAGAGAGAGAGAGAGAGAGAGAGAGAGAGAGAGAGAGAAAGAATTTTAAAAATAAATGAATAAAATAAAAAATAAAGTGCTTGATATATACACTGCTCAGCTTCTCATCATTACCAGTTGTATAAGGAGTAACAATCATAATAACAAAAGACACTAGACAAGCTCCTACTTAGGTCCAAGAGCAGTGGGTAAGATACAGGTGTTTATTCAGCTCCATTTCCTGGCCCCAGCCAGGGAACACTCAACCCCTCAGCAGACCATAAATAACCCATCACTCATTCATTTGTTTGGATCTAGGGAACAATCACTTCAGAGAATAACCAGTACATGCTACAGTGTTAAGAACACAGATAAAGGGGTCCCTGGGTGGCTCAGTTGGTTAAGTGTCTGACTTCAGTTCAGGTCATGATCTCATAGTTCATGAGTTCAAGCCCTGCTTCAGGCTCTGTGCAGAGCCTGAAGCTGCTTCAGATTCTGTGTCTCCCTCTCTCTCTTCCCCTCCCCTGCCCTCGCTCTCTCAAAAAATAAATTTAAAATGTTAAAAAAAAAAAAAGAGCACAAATAAAGCTTCCATAGGTCTGAACCCAAGTGTGACCTTTAGATCTATGCTCACCTCAAGTTGGACAAAATGTGGTTCTTGTCCAGGCTCTCACCCTCAATCCATAATGGCGGTACAATGTAATGGTTAAGAAACAAGAGCGCTGAATGGGGTGCCTGGCTGGATCAGTCAGTGGCATGCAACTCCTGATCTCAAAGTTGTAAGTTCAAGCCCCATGTGGAGCCTATTTAAGGAAGGAAAGAAGGAAGGAAGAAGGAAGGAAGGAAGGAAGGGCAATGGAGTTTGACTTCCCAGGCACAAATTACTGTTCTGTCATTTATATTTGCTGTGTCACTAAGGCAAATTAACTTCCCTCTATCTAAGCCTCTGTTTCTCCATCTACTTTTATTACAATAAAATTTGGTGAGCACTTTCTATATACCAAGTACTGTGCTTTACAGGGCTTACATCATTTAATCGTTACAACCTCATGAAGCAGTTACTATTATTATCTTCATCTTACAGAAGAGGAAGAAGAGGCAGTTTTCTCACTCAAGACCACACAGCTAGTTACTGGCAAAGCTGTGAAGTGAGTATAGAAAGTTTGACCCCAGAGTCTATGCTCTTTACTCCTACACTGCTGTACTTCTCAAGGCACCAGACTTCATGTGGTTGCTATGCTGTTAAAATAAGACAATCTACATAAAGTGCCTGGTTCATCAGTTAGACACTACTATTATTGCTGTTGTTATCATCATCAATCCCTTTGAGCCTCTTCAAATAGTACTTCCTGAACTCCAACTTCACCTAAAAGGAAATGGTTGTTTGCCTACGTAGACACCAGCTCACCACGCAGCCTGGGGTGGGGTTCTAGTATTTCACTGCCCTTCTGTAATACAAAAGTAATAACCTGAGTAGAAACACAAGGAAATATTTTCTAAAAACCTGTTACTCTGTAAAAAACAGTATATTAATGTATATTTTTTAATAATCATTTTTTTTTTTTTTACGTTTAACCCTAAAGCCCAAACCCAGGACCCTAACATCTTTGTTTTTAAAAATAAAATCTTTATGGGGCTCCTGGGTGATTCAGTTAAGCAACCAACTCTTGGTTTCGGCTCAGGTCACGATCCCACGATTTGTGAGATAAAGCCCCACGTTGAGCCCTGTGCTGACAGCGTGGAGCCTGCTTGGGATTTTCTTGTCTCCCTCTCTACTCTTCCCCTGCTCACACTCTCTCTCTCTCAAAATAAACAAACATTTAAAAATATATATTAAAAAAAATCTTCACTACTCTCGGTAGAAATGAAACATAAGCGTATTAAAAAGTTTTTTGGGGGTTCCTGAGTAGCTCAGCTGGTTAAGCATCTGACTTTGGCTAAGGTCATGATCTCACAGTTTGTGAGTTCGAGCCCCACATTGGGCTCACTGCTGTCAACGCAGATGCCTCTTCGGATCCTCTGTCCCCCTCTCTCTCTCGGCTCTCTGCCCCTCCCAAGCTCACACTCTCTAAATAAATAAACATAAAGAAAAAAAATTTTTTTTTTCAGTGGCACCTGGGTGGCTCAGTTGGTTAAGCATCTGACTCTTGATTTCGGCTCAGGTCATATTCTCACAGTTTGTGAGTTCAAACCCTGTATCGAGCTCTGTGATGATAGTATAGAGCCTGCTTCGGATTCTCTCTCTCCCTCTCTCTCTGCCCCTCCTCCACTAGCACACACTCTCTCTCCCTCTGTCTCAAAATAAATAAATAAACTTTAGGGACACCTGGGTGGCTCAGTCAGTTAAGTGTCTAACTTCAGCTCAGGTCATGATCTCACCATTCACGGGTTCAAGCCCCACATCAGGCTCTGTGCTGACAACTCAGGGCCTGGAGCCTGCTTCAGATTCTGTCTTCCTCTCTCTGTTCCTCCCCTGCTCTCTCAAAAATAAATAAAAGATTTAAAAAAATTAAATAAACTTTTTAAAAATACTTTATAAAAAAAAGGAAATTCTTCTCTCTTTCCCTTCTCTACTGCCCCACTCTCAAAATCAGTATTTACTCATTTCATCCTCATAAGAAGACAGACTGACGTCGGGGTGCCTGGGTGGTTCAGTCGGTTGGGCGTCTGACTTTAGCTCAGGTCATGATCTCGCGGTTTTTGAGTTCGAGCCCTACATTGGGTTCTGTGCTGGCAGCTCAGAGCCTGAAGCCTGCTTCGGATTTTGTGTCTCCCTCTCTGTTCCTCCCCCACTCGCATGCTGTCTCTCTGTCTCTCAAAAATAAAGATTAAAAAAAAATTTTTTTTTTAAAAAGAAGAAAGACTGATGTCATTTATCGTTATCTCCATTTGACAAGTGCAGAAACTGAGGTTCTGAGAGGTTCAAGACCAAACAGTTAGTACAACGATGACCACAGTTTCTGGAAAAGAACTTTCAGATATGGAGGAAGGTAAAGATAGTAAACTCCTTCACTTATCTTGAAAAAAGTGGCTGTGGGGCGCCTGGGTGGCGCAGTCGGTTAAGCGTCCGACTTCAGCCAGGTCACGATCTCGCGGTCTGTGAGTTCGAGCCCCACGTCAGGCTCTGGGCTGATGGCTCAGAGCCTGGAGCCTGTTTCCGATTCTGTGTCTCCTTCTCTCCCTGCCCCTCCCCCGTTCATGCTCTGTCTCTCTCTGTCCCAAAAATAAATAAACATTGAAAAAAAAAATTTAAAAAAAAAAAAAAGAAAAAAGTGGCTGTGACAGAGGTTCCTAGAAGATATCTAAAAAGAACCAAGACTGATAGCAGGATTTTAAAGAAGCTCCTGCCCCAAAAAGACAAAACTAAACAGAAATTATAATCCAAAAAGCCAGTAATGCAGTGAGCTATCAGCAATCCTGCCCTCCCAGAACCAGTACAAATTATTGATAAGCCTGATAAAGCAAGACCTCACCTCTGAAGAGATCCATACCCTTGCACACTAGTCCCTACCTCCACCTCCCCAATTCCAAAATGATGTAACACTTTATCCTGTTAGAGAACACAGTACTGTTCAGGTCAAAATAAGCATATTTTAGACTGAGCAACTTGAGGGCAGGAACAATATATTATTTATACATATCTTTCCCTCATTATCTGGTACACAATCCCCTATACATTCAATACGTTTTTGTTTAAAATCTGAATAAATGTATTCATTCAACTGCAATGTGCTAGACAGTATTCTAGGAGATGGCAATATAGCAACAAGCAAAACAAAGTCCTAGTCATCAGGAAATTTACATTCCAGTGGCAGGTGACAAATAATAAACATACTATAGTAGAGAGAGTCCCCAGTACAGTGCTTGGCACATAGTAGGCATCCCTCAATAAATATGTGAAGAATGAATGAATGAATAGTACCTCAAACAGTGATAAGTTCTGTGGAGAAAAATACAGCAGGAAAAGGGAAGAAGGAATGAAGAGGGCAGGAGATGGCTTTTACTTTAAATAGGATGGTCAAGGAATGTTTCACAAACTAGGCGACAAGAGCAGAAACCTGAAAGAGGTAAGGGAGGAGACCATACTGGTAACTGGAAGAAGTATTCCAGGCAAAGAACACCACTAAGAAGTTCAAGGCTTGGCATGCTGGAGCAACTGCAAGGAGACCAATGTGTCCAGAGCACAAGGAGAAAGTGATAAAAGATGAGGTCAGAGCAGCTGGGGGAGCACTGAATATGCTATGTGGCCTCTTAGATCACTGTAAGGACTTTAATTTTTAACATGGGTGGGACCCAGTGAATAGTTTTCAGCAGAGGAGTGGAATGATTTGATGTAAACTTAACAAAACGACTCTGGTCACTGTTCAGATTAGACTGAGGGAAGACAATTTAGAAGGCTATTCTAAAAGTAGCAGGGGAGGTGGTGAGAAGTGTTCAAATCCTGGATGTTTTTTAAGGTAGAGCTCATAGGACCTACTAGTAGATTAGATGAAGAGAGCAAGAAAAGGAAGAGAGTCAAGGGAGAGTCCTCCATATGTTCAATACAACTGAAACTAAAATGGGGAAGAATTGGCAGAGGTACATGTTTGAGAAGAGAAGTTCCAGAATTAATTTGCTGAATACGTTAAGCTCAAGAAGCTATTAAATAACCAAGTGGAGATGATATCTTGTAGGCAGTTGGATATGAGTCTTGAGTTCAAGGGAAGACATCCAAGCTAGTACTATACACTTGAGAGCTGTCAGGGTATAAATGGTATTTGAGGTCTTGAAAGAGAGCACCTAGGGAATGAGTATAAACAGAGAAGGGATGCAAGGACTAATCTGAGTACTCCTTCATTAGAGGCTGAGGAGATAAGGAGGAATCAGCCAAAAGGTGGGGGGGTGAGAAGGAGGGGCTGGTGAGGAGGGGGGAAACCAACAGAGTGGCATCCTGGAAGTCAAACAAAACTAATGTGCAAGGAGGGAGTTTCAGGTGCTACAGGGTCAAGAAGATGACTGAGAAATGACCACTGAATCTGTGTGCTATTTTCCAAGCATGTTCTTCCCTACTCTACATATAGTACTTTTTTTCTTTTACTCCAGGTAAAATCCCAGTATTGTCCAATGAATACACATAAGGTTTTTATTTAATGCAGCTATATCCATGCCCACAACAGATTTTACATAGGGGATAATGTTAAATGCTTTGTCTGGTTGAATTAACTAACAATGTTCCCTAAGTCTTGTTTGTGCTCAGTAGGTGAGATCAGAAAAATGAGCTTTAGGGGCACCTGGGTGGCTCAGTTGGTTAAGCGTCTGACTTTGGATCAGGTCATGATCTTGCGGTTCGTGAGTTCAAGTCCTGTATCCAGCTCTGTGCTAACAGCTCGGAGCCTGGAGCCTCCTTCAGATTCTATGTCTCCCTGTCTCTCTTCTGCCCCTCCCCTGCTCCTGTTCTGTCTCTCTCTGTCTCAAAAATAAATAAACATTAAAAAAAAAAAAAAGAGCTTTTTAAATGTATTTCTTTTGTTCTGCCATAAAGTAGCAATTATTCTTGAAATCCTTTCCCTCCCCCCTAACTCAAAGATCCTAACCAACTAAACAAAGACCCTAAACTTCCACACATACACCTCCTTAAAAACAAAGCAGAATACAATCAAATCCAAAAGTTGGATAAGAAAGGGATATGCTGGGGCGCTTGGCTGGCTCAGTCAATGGTGCATGCGACTCTTGATCTCAGGGGTTGTAAGTCTGAGCTCCACATTGGGTACAGAGATTAGTTAAAAATAAAATCCTAAAGAAAAAAAAAATGGCGGGGCGGGGGGATATGCTATGCCTTGCACCTTCTTTCCTTTATTGCACAGAAGTTTAATAACCATTTGCTAATTCAAAGACTGTGCTTTATTTACATTTTCTTCTTACAATCTATAGACCAGAAGTACAATTTGTGATAGCTTCATCTTTTACAAAAAAAATTTTTTTAATATTTGAAAGAGAGAGAGCGAGCAAGCAGGGGACAGACAGAGAGACAGGGAGACATAGAATCTGAAGTAGGCTCCAGGCTCTGAGCTGTCAGCACGGAGCATGACACGGGGCTTGAACCCACAGACTGTGAGATCATGACCTGAGCAGGAAGTCAGACGCTTAACTAAGCCATCCAGATGTCCCTCTGATACCTTCATCTTAAAAGAGAATCCTGCTACAAAATAAGGATTTAGACTTTTTGTGCTCTAGTAAGCATAATCAAGTCTCAATAACGTACACTTCTAAAGCAGTACAACAATCACGAAAAACTGGATCATGCAAACATCCTTCATACCTTCCTGAAGTGGCTTCAACTTCTGAATGGACTCTCTGCCTTTGGGCTTTTGCTTCCCTGCCTGGAGTTACTCTTTCCTGCCCTCCACCTTGTAATCTGCCAACTTGGGACTCAGCCTAAATGTCACCTTCGCTAGGCAGTCATTCTGGATCCCCTCCAAGGCTGAATCAAGGGCCTTCTTCTAAGCCTGTAGCATCCTCTGCTTACTTATATCCTAATACCTTAACATATTGTACTGCAAATCTGTTTACTTGTCAGTGTCCCTTTCCAGATCATAAACATCTTGAAGGCGAGAACAGGATCTCATTCATTTTTATATCCTTAGTGTCTGGGACATATCAAGCAATCCATAAGTATTTGCTGACTGGGGTGCCTGGCTGGCTCAGTTGGTAGAGCATGCAACTCTTGATCTTGGGGTAGTGAGTTCAAGCCCCACACTGAGAGTAAAATTAAACTTAAAAATAGTAATAATTGAAAAAAAAATTGCTGACTGAATGAATAGGATAAAATTTGACCTGGAATACTTTAATGTGATTTTTATAGCACATTTTCCTTGATAAACCAATAGGACTAAGGCTAATATTGAAACTATTGGTGTCTAATCACATCCCCAGCTGATAGTAGAAACAAATTTTCCCTACTTGATATTAGAAAAAGAAGATTAAAAAAGAGACATGGTGCTTCAGATCAGTTCATGAGTTCTCATACCAGGTGCTCTTTCTTGGTGCAAGCCTATGCTTCCCACATCACATAAGGAGCAAATGAACCTCGGAATTGTTCTCTTCATATCCGTTCCACTGATCTTGTTTTCTCCTCTTTTCTCTGCCCTTGTCTTTTTCCTTTTCTTATCTTTTTTCCTTCCTCATTTTCTATACTTTGCATTTGTACTCTGTTCTCATTTTTCCTTTAATTTTTCTCTGCACTCCATTCTCCATGACTTATTTCAGTCAGAGTAACCCTTGGGAATCCATAGGCATTACTTTCCCCAACCGGGAGAACTTAGACCAAGGATGTTGCTGTATTTCCTGGGCACTTTTGTAAGGCACACCAATATATTTCTTAAGTTTCTGAGAAAACTCAGTATTAACCCCATAACGGCAGCACAGGGTCACCAGTATATGAGATTATTATTATAATAACTATTGTTCCTATCTACAAAGTGGGTAAGAAATATTTCGTAGGTTATACTTTGTAGTATCCCAGAAAGTGATAGGGTAAATATCCTCTCAATTTACTATAATTTCAAATAAAAGAAATATGAGAAGCTAAATCTGAAAGAGTAAGAGAAGAAGAAACCATGTTGGTTTTTTGTTTGTTTATTTTTTGCAAAACTGCATGTTGGTAGGGCAAATTTAAAAAGCTGTAGTACATTTGCTGGAAAAGGTAGATTGGGGCGCGGGGGGGGGGGGGAGGGATGTGGTCCCTGCCTCCACAGCCTCATCAAGGAATAATTCCCACCACTTCCCAAACCCATAAATGTAAACATTAGACAAAAAGAGGAAAGAGCTTTTCTTAAACCAAAAGAATCAGGAACCTAACATAAGTGGACTAGATGCTCTGGGACAGAAAAATAAAGGCTGGATTGAAAGCTTTCTGAGTTAAAGATAAAACTATTCCATGTGTCAAAGTCAGTGCAACTAGCATCAAAAGCCAAGGAGAGGAACAATCCACAACTAGAAGTCAAGAGACCCAGCTCAGGTCCTGACAAGCTGTGTAACCTTGGGCAAGTCACTTCATTCCTCTGATCTATAGATAGCTCTTCCATAAAACAGGCATATTTATACTTTCATGGCAAGGGTGTCTGTGATGATTAGTAAATAATGTGAAATCACTTTAAAACATTTCATAAACATGCCAATGTGAGGTAAAAGGAAGCAAAAATCCCTCCTCTGAATGGAATATAAATCCTGTGGTTCAATTTCCAAAGTCTAAGCCTGACTCACCTTCCCAAACTCATTAAACCCCTTAACTAACCTGCAGTCATTCAAATGGGAGGAGAAGAGTCATGTGTGAGGCTCCAGGGGTGGGGCAGTGACTATTTAGTCAATTGTTCCATATCTCAGTGGCTTCATCTGTAAAATGGGTGGTGTGGAATTCAATCACGTATACACAAGATACTGCAGGTCTGAGGAAGGGAGGGGGAAATTTACCATAAGTAAAATATTTACATAATCCTCCTCCCTCCCAGAGATACCCAAGATCATCAAGTATCATCACTCCCTGGATAGAATTAGAAAACATCATTTAATCTGTTGTTTTACACGTGGGAAAACCAAAGCCCAGTTTTGAACTCGGTTGTAGACTTCTCAAAGTTAGACAGTGGGAGAGCTGGAGCTAGGGGCCAGAGCCACAGATTCCCAAGTCCAATGTCCTCTTTACCAGATCTCTGGGTCACCCATGACACCAATGCCCTGTACTATCAACACCAATGCAGATTACAATTTAATTAACAGCCAAACGTAGCCTACAGGGGGGGAGTGGGGGCTATAGGACTCGGGGAAACAGAGAGGCTGGGAAGGGGAAGTCTTTATTGAAGGAAGAGGTGAGTAGAATCAGGGAGGTACTCAGATAAGAAGGAATTAATGGAAAATTTCAGGCAAAAAGGCTTTAAATAGACAGGAAGAAAGACCCAACACATACATTTTTCTTCAGGGGAAATAAATATGTGACAGATTTAGAGACCAAAATATTTTGTTTTGTTTTAACTTTTTTTCACATTTACTTATTGTTGAGAGAGAGAGAGAGAGACAGAGTGTGAGCAGGGGAGGGGCAGAAAAAGAGGGAGACACAGAATCCAAAGCAAGTTCCAGGCTCTGAGCTGTTAGCACAGAGCCCTATGCAGGGCTTGAACTCATGAACTGTGAGGTCATGACCTGAGATGAAGTCAGATGCTTAACCGACTGAGCCACCCAAGCACCTCATACAGACCAGAGTATTTTGAATACGGATATAACTCTTCATTACATAGAATTTCTCTTGTTGCCTCTTCAGTTTGTTTGTAACATTTACTAATAATTTTAATTCCCTAAACAACTCTGTCTCCCTTAAAGACAAGGCCATCTGCAGAGACCACATCTAGCTCAGTGGTAAATATACAGGCTCTGGGCTCAGACTGCCCAAATTCAAATCCATATTTTTCTATTTAATAACTGTGTGTTAGACAAAATCCTTCACCTTTCTGTATCTCTGTAAAATATAAATTGCATCACTTTCATCTAAGGAGTTTTGTGAGGATTAAATGTGTATATTAATCATTTTGGTCACAACCTTGTAACAGTTTGTCACTTCAGTTGTGATACACCTTTTTATTTCATGTAAATGAACAGAAATTACCAGAGTACACCGCATACAGTAAAAATAAATACTGCTTTACAAAGATTTGGTTTCTGTTACATATGCCTATGTATATATGAATTATTTTGTAAAAATGTTATCTCTTGACGGCTTACTTTTAAAACTGTTGGGGTGCCTGGCTGGTTCAGTCAGTGGAGCACGTGACTCTGATCTTGGGGTTGTGAATTCGAGCCCCGCAATGGGTATATAGATTACTTAAAAATAAAATCTTAAAAAAAAGGAGGGGAGGACTTGGGTGGCTCAGTGAGTTAAGCAACCAACCCTTGATTTTGGTTCACGTCATGATCTCATGGTTGGGTTCATGAGATCAAGTCCAGCTCCATGCTAACAGTACAAAGCCTGCTTAGGATTCTCTCCCTCCCTCTCTCTCTCTCTCTGCCCCCCACCCCCACCCACACACACACATACCCCTACCCCACTCAGGGGCTCACTTGCACACTTGCACACTCTTTCTCTCTCAAAATAAATAAACTTAAAAAAAAAATGTGAGAGCCACTGAAATAACATACAGAATAAAGCTTCAAACAGTGCCAGTCACAAAGTTAGCACTTAATGCTAGTACTGCCATTGTTGCTATAATGTACCCACCAATTAAAGTTGGTTATAGAATTACACAAAGTAACGCAAAGGCACTTTGAAAACTATGATATAAGACATTAATGTAAGTTAAAAGAAGCAAAAAGCCCTTCTCTCCATCCCTAACATCCACACAAGTAGAGCCCTGTTCAGGCACATACTCCTTGCTTGACCTACAAGTTATTCGTTACACTGAACTGAAGAGTTCATAGACCATGATTTTCTTAACACTGTCATGCTCTGTCAATATTTGCGGAGAAATGGAGGCTTGGCGCCAAAGTGAAATTATTTATTTTTACTTGGTTGGGACACTGGGGTGAGGAAGGCGGAAGTCGTGCCCATGGGTAGCTAAAGGAAGCAAGTGAATCAGAAACTGCTTGCTCCCACAGAGCCAGGGAGACTTGAATGTGCCACAGACAAGGCTGGACTGACACATACTTCAGCCTTTGGGTACGGCTGAATCATTTCCCACTCCCAATTCTCACCCAGACACCAATTTTTTAATTAAAAAAAATTTTTTAAATAGCATTTGAGCCAAGGTATAGTTCACACCAGGAAAAGCTGGGAATCCCCAAAAGATACAAACGGGGTGACTATGCACCAAAAGGTTACCTGAGAGGTCCTTTTAAATGACAAGCTCACCTAAACTTCAAATAGCACTTAAATTTTAAAACAGTGACTTACAGAAAAATTTGAGAAAGTGCTCACCAATAAGGAAATCAGAAGGTCTGGAATCCATCCTCCACTGTGTGACCTTGAATTAGTCACTTCATCTCTCTGGGCCTAAGTGAATTCATCTGTTAGAAAAAGAGAGAGAAAAAGATAACACCTACCTCAGATCACTGTAAAAATTAAAGATAGTACGCAGTAAAATGCTAGCACAGGATCTTGCACTGGTAAATGCACAATAACATCTGTCCCTCCATACTGAAAGTTAATACCACTTGTGGTAAACTTAGGTTCACCGTCAGCTAGCCTCTGAAAATGGTCACAGGTATCCAAACTGCTTCATGGAAATTCTAAGAAATTTTGTAAGACCATTTCTCAGTCTCTCCAGCACACCAGCCTGGGCTAGAGGTCTAGGTAATCAGTAACTTCCCATCTTATTTCTTAAAGCAGTGATTCCTAAATGCTTTGGTAACTGGGGGCCCAAATCATCCACTGGCACTGCCCCCCCCCCCCATTACCCATTATTAAACTTAAGACTATGAGAGACTCGGCATCACACCTACATTTTACAGTTATAAACATTCCCATTTCAAATTAATGGGGGAAATGCATTCAAATTCGGCAGCTTAGGTTTGGACCAGAGTGGTTAGAGCACTGGCTGCGAGGGAAAGGCGCTGGCCAACACGCACGGGGTGGGGAGGTGGGGGCATTTTAGAGCTTTCGGGTCGACCCCAATTTCTCGTTGGCAACGAATCCAGGCCACGTGTCGCCATTTTGTGTTCTGGAAACATGGCGGCCACCCCGTGGGGAAGGAAAGGGGCGGAGGGACCGCCACGTTAGCTGCTTTCCCTGAGGGATCCTGAAGCACGTTGTGCAGACGTCCGTCTGTGTGCCTTTTCTGTCTGGCTTAGCCGAAGGAAAGAGAAAGGGCTAGAAATAAACGTACACGAGCCTCCCGAGCGACCTTTCTTTGGCGAGAGGGACGTGCGGTGGCGAACCGGCAAGAAAGGCCTTCCAAGATGGCGGGCCCGACAGGGGCCGCCCCCAAGGGGAGCGGGGCGAGGCGATCGAACCAAAAGGGGAAACGGGGGAAAGGCCGAAACGCAGAAGCGGGAAAGTGAAGAGTGTGGGGGGAAATCGCAAGAATTCTCCAAGCACTAAGTCAGCAACCCTGACTAAATGCGGTCCCAAAAGGAGCACACCATTGTCCTAAATGCCTGTCGAGACTGCCACGACTAAAACGACACTGTGGGATTTCTGTAGGTTCAACCGAAAGAAACTTGCAAAATGCAAACAAAGCATTATGTAAATGGACGCCATTCTTTTTTTAAGGCCCTGTTTCCAACACTTCCCAGAAGTCATCAACAGAGCCGCGACTCTAGCGGTGGCAGGGGTGGGTTTCGGTCTTTCTCCTCACCAGCTGCCGTGGGGACACCAGGACAGGGGTGGGGGGCCTGGTACGGGGCGCCCGGACGCCTGGGGCGAAGGGGCCCCACGTGCCCACGCGCGCGCGCGCGCGAGCACGCGCCCACCACACAAGCCTCGCCTCGCCGCCCCTCCCCCCCGGAAGACCGCGGCTGCCCCTCCCGTCTCCCCACACCCTCGCGCACGCGCTCTAGCCGCCTCACGCGCACGTTTTAAACCGGCGGCGTCCCAGCTGCCGCCTGCAGTTACCGCCGGGGCTGCCCGTGTCGCTCCGCATCCAAGCCCTTTTTGTAAGGCGGGAAAATAATGTGTCGCCCCCACTCACAACATTAACATTCCCAAACATCTGCCGGTGCCTCTGGAGTTAATAAAATGTACGTTGGTTTTAAAACCTTGCCGGACTCACAGATTCTGCCCATCGTGGCTTTATCTTCAATGCTAAGCTGTTAAAAGAGTTTTTTTTAAACTACCATGCGAAGGTTGGCGCAATCTTGTGACCTAAAAAATACGGGTCCTCAGTTTTTTTCAAGGGGTCCTGCGCGGCAAGCACTTCCGGGGTCAGAGGGTACGCGGGGTTGAAAGCGGGCTTCCCGCCCCGCCCAGACCGCCGAGGCTGCCGCCGGAGTCGCCACCGCCGCGCCCTCGCCCACCCGCCCGCCCGCCGCTCCCGGCCCCGCTCGCCCCCTCCGCCGCCGCCGCCCGCCCCTGCGACGACGCCGCGGCCTCCCGCCCGCGCCCGCTCGCTCCCGCGGCCCTCGCTCGCCTCGCGCCGGCAGTTTTGGGCCTACACCTCCCCTCCCCCAGCCAGCCACCAAAGACTTGACCACGTAACGAGCCCAACTCCCCCGAACGCCGCCCGCCGCTCGCCATGGATGCCGGTGTGACTGAAAGTGGACTAAATGTGACTCTCACCATTCGGCTGCTTATGCACGGAAAGGAAGTAGGAAGCATCATTGGGAAGAAAGGGGAGTCGGTTAAGAGGATCCGCGAGGAGAGTGGCGCGCGGATCAACATCTCGGAGGGGAATTGTCCGGAGAGAATCATCACTCTGACCGGCCCCACCAATGCCATCTTTAAGGCCTTCGCTATGATCATCGACAAGCTGGAAGAAGATATTAACAGCTCCATGACCAACAGCACGGCGGCCAGCAGGCCCCCGGTCACCCTGAGGCTGGTGGTGCCGGCCACCCAGTGCGGCTCCCTGATTGGGAAAGGCGGGTGTAAGATCAAAGAGATCCGCGAGAGTACGGGGGCCCAGGTCCAGGTGGCGGGGGATATGCTGCCCAACTCCACCGAGCGAGCCATCACCATTGCTGGCGTGCCGCAGTCTGTCACCGAGTGTGTCAAGCAGATCTGCCTGGTCATGCTGGAGACGCTCTCCCAGTCTCCGCAAGGGAGAGTCATGACCATTCCGTACCAGCCCATGCCGGCCAGCTCTCCAGTCATCTGTGCGGGCGGCCAAGATCGGTGCAGCGACGCTGCGGGCTACCCCCATGCCACCCATGACCTGGAGGGACCACCTCTAGATGCCTACTCGATTCAAGGACAACACACCATTTCTCCGCTCGATCTGGCCAAGCTGAACCAGGTGGCAAGACAACAGTCTCACTTTGCCATGATGCACGGCGGGACCGGATTCGCCGGAATTGACTCCAGCTCTCCAGAGGTGAAAGGCTATTGGGCAAGTTTGGATGCATCTACTCAAACGACCCATGAACTCACCATTCCAAATAACTTAATTGGCTGCATAATCGGGCGCCAAGGCGCCAACATTAATGAGATCCGCCAGATGTCCGGGGCCCAGATCAAAATTGCCAATCCAGTGGAAGGCTCTTCTGGTAGGCAGGTTACTATCACTGGTTCTGCTGCCAGTATTAGTCTGGCCCAATATCTAATCAATGCCAGGCTTTCCTCTGAGAAGGGCATGGGGTGCAGCTAGAACAGTGTAGGTTCACGTATAACCCCTTTCTGCTGTTTTCCCATGATCCAACTGTGTAATTTCTGGTCAGTGATTCCAGGTTTTAAATAATTTGTAAGTGTTCAGTTTCTACACAACTTTATCATCCGCTAAGAATTTAAAAATCACATTCTCTGTTCAGCTGTTAATGCTGGGATCCATATTTAGTTTTATAAGCTTTTCCCTGTTTTTAGTTTTGTTTTGGGTTTTTGGCTCATGAATTTTATTTCTGTTTGTCGATAAGAAATGTAAGAGTGGAATGTTAATAAATTTCAGTTTAGTTCTGTAATGTCAAGAATTTAAAAATTAAAAAATGGATTGGTTAAAAAATGCTTCATATTTGAAAAAGCTGGGAACTACTATCTTAAACTCTTTGTTGGTGCTTTTTTTTTCCCTTCCCTGTTAGCGTTAGGCCTTTGTAGGGAGAAGGTTGGGCCCATCCTTGGTGTTCTGTCCAGCCCTTTTCACCTATTGGTAAGATTCCATTCCCTTTCTGTCCCAACAAAGGAACATGGCAGGCTGGGCCTGCTTTGGGATATTTGCAGAGACAGAGGGGCTCTCCCGGAGAGTGACATCCCTCCAGCCAAGTTCCAGAGAGAGGTCTCTGCCCATTTCTCTGGTAGAAAACCTGGGTTTTCTCTGAAAAAGTATGGCCATTCGGTATAAATTCTGATGAATGGCAGTGTGTCCTCCCCTCTTGCCAGCCCCACCCCCACCCCAATCTCACTGGGAAAACTCTTAGCCAGGAACAAAAAAATGTTCTGAGGTGGGAGGAGCCTGGGGGGAACCCAGAGAAGAGGTGGGGGAGGGAAAAGGGCTGGGCTGGAGCTGGGATGGGAGGGAAAGGGGCAAGGGTGGGTTTGAGGATTTGGAAGAGGGCAGGGGTGGTGGTAGGGATGGAGGGGTCTTGGGCACCAGGACAAAATGGGGGATGGTACCAGCGGGGCGCATGTGTCGAGCATGCACCTGTGGCAAGCAGCCTGTCAGAGGATGTTATTACACCTGCCAAGTGGTGAATCCAGAAACAAAAGAGGCCCAGCTTCTAACTCTTCAGCTGTGTGCAATGTTAGAGAAACCATACCAGGAAATAATCCTGCCTAAATGGGGCAGGCCTCACAGACAGGATTGTAGACAGATCCGTTGACTATAGTCTGAAATGGTGTTAAAAATGCAGATACCTGGGTCCCACCCCCCAAATCTAAAAGGAAGACCATTTTTAACAAGACCCCGAATCGTTCTTAGATTTGAGTGCCACTGATTTCACCGGTGGATTAGGAAGATCTTGCTGTGAAGGCCTAGTTGCCTTATGTCCACACCAGCCAGTAGGATTAGGCTAGACTTCATGAGAAGAAAAATTCTCTACCATTAGGCAAAGACACGCTAGAAACAGCAATATAAGACAGTGAACGATTAGGTGCCAAAGTGATTAGTTCAAACCCCAGGCACTGTGGGAGATCACTAACAGCAAAGAGAAATTCCTGTGGGAGGGGAGTATTCCACAATATTTGTTGAGGCTTATTCTCTACAGGATATCTGTTCTTTTTTTCTAAACTACAGACCTGGTTCTGAGAGTCCCTGGAGGTAAGATTGGGGCCTACCATACATTTTATACACAACTGTGGAGTCAGGCAGGCAGTCACTGAAGGGAACCCACATTCTGGAGTTAAACCTGAGTTCAAATTTGAGCTCTGCCTGTTGTGGTCTTGGGCAAATGAGTTAACCTCTATATAAAATAGAGGTGTTAAAAGTACACATCTCGGGGCGCCTGGGTGGCGCAGTCGGTTAAGCGTCCGACTTCAGCCAGGTCACGATCTCGCGGTCCGTGAGTTCGAGCCCCGCGTCAGGCTCTGGGCTGATGGCTTGGAGCCTGGAGCCTGTTTCCGATTCTGTGTCTCCCTCTCTCTCTGCCCCTCCCCCGTTCATGCTCTGTCTCTCTCTGTCCCAAAAATAAATAAACGTTGAAAAAAAAAAATTAAAAAAAAAAAAAAGTACACATCTCTTGGGCTTGTGGGGAAAAATGAGAGCGTGTATGTAAAGCACAACACTGCTTACAACACAGTAAACTTCAATATACTTAAGACTAAAAAACCAAAGGCCCATTTCTGTCCACAGTGTCTCTGGACAGAAAGGACAAATATTTAAAAGTTAGAGAACAAACCAGTGTGTACTAAATGACAAGCCAAGAGAAGACCATTGGACTGAGGGACCAGGACAGGAAAGGGACGACCTAGTGAGGACCCAGAAATAGGTTCATTGTCCTCTGGAGATAAAGAGCACAAATCACGTTTTCATAGAGTAGGGTGGGAGTGGATAATTAAATTAATCCCTCAAACCCAGGCCAAATGGTCTTTGAGGAGTCCCTAAAATTTGTTAGGTGAAGTGGTTTAAATGCCAGATCAAAATTAGGCCTCAAATTTCCCTCAATGTCTTTCCCCTCCCATCCATTCAAAGGCAAATCTGGCAATAATTTGTAAAATAATGAGTTAGGCTGCAAGGCACAGAATGAATGGCAACTTGGATGGACTAAAGTCGGGAACAGCAGTTAGAAAACTACCTCTAGATTCTAATACAGGTTGGGAAGTGGCATCACTAGGAATGCCTGTAGAAAGGAGCCAATGCAAGGGAGATTGAAACCGAATGTGGAGGCCAGGAGAGATCTAAGGAGGGGAGCAATGAATTGAGACCTGAGGATGGAAGTATTTGCAGGGAGGAATACTCAACAAGTAGCTAGAAATAGACAAACTGAAAGAGTGAGCTACATGGAGACAGGTAAAGGAGGAAGATTAAGCTTTGGGGTAAGGGACCTAGTCTACTTGTTCACCATGGTATTTCTGGTGCCTGTCACCATAACATATTAGCAGTATTTGTAGAATAAATATAGAAGAAGTAGCCAATGAAGAAGTAGTCAAAGCAGCAGGAGAAAAACCAGGGTAGTGCCCTTGAGAGGAGTCAAGAAGGAAATTTTCAATAATGTTACAGAGAGATTTAATAGATTTGATTGAACATTTACTTTGTACAAAATACTTTGACCTAAAATGATGTTTTGGTAAAATTGGAAGATGTGTAGTAGCTAATTAAAAGCATGGTATGTGATAAAGAGAGGGAAAAGGAGTAGAGGAAGCCACAAAATCATTTGAGGCTAAAATAGCCTTGAATGCCAGAATAAAGGGTTTGAGCTTTATCCTGAAAAGTCGTGAGCCCCAAATAGTCTTTAAGTGTACCCCTTCAGTAAAAAGTCTTTAGCATATACACTATTACATGTTTATTTCTAAATTACTATATGTATATTAGTCATGCTTACTTATAAACTTAATGCAAGCATAATCCTAAATATTATATAGTTAGAAAACAAAAATTTTATAACAGTTCAGGTAAACAAATTGAAATCTAATTTCTAATCATTTTTTGTGGGTTTTTTTTAATTCCTTCCACTCATTTGTAGAGACCACTTCAAGGTGATACTGAGGAAGACACTTCCAATGTCATGGATATCCTTGGGAAGCAGAATGTCAGAAAAGTGATGGGAAGAAGGCAGATTACACCAGGAGAGGAGGGCCTGGGAGTAAGGAATTGGAGACAGGAGTGTAGATCACTCAAATCCTGAGGATGCAAGAGAGAAAGAGAAATAGTACAATAACTTGAGTCAGGGAGGATTGAGGAAAAGATTTGGGGTTGGCGGGGGGAGTGGTTTGTTGTTTTTGAAAGGAGCTTCACTAAAGGCAGATAATAAGGAACCAATAGGAAGCTGAAAATAAAAGCTAGGTAAGAAAGGACTATGGAGGGGCACTTGGCTGGCTTGGTCAGAGGAGTGTACAGCTCTTGAGCTCGGGGTCATGAGTTCAAGCCCCACATTGAGTGTAGAGATTACTCAAATAAATAAAACTTAAAAAAAAAAAAAAAGGACTATGGATAGAAGAGGATCTTGGAGCAATGAATATCAGGTGCCAGGCCAGTCTATTAGAATTTAATCCACTTTCTCCCCTTTCCTATCAGGACTTGCATTTCAGCACTCTTCTCTTGTCTCTTTGGGGCAGTCTGAGCATGTCCCATCCTCTTCTGGAATGAGGACTGGAAATCAATAAGCCCCCTCTGCAGTTGCTGTGTTTCTTGCTGCAGCCCTATCCTACCACCAGCTGTTAGGCCACAAACACTGCCACAGTCGAGAAGACTGAACAGGTCAACAAGCACCTGTTGGGTCATAGCCATAGGAGTTGTCCCATGTGTTTAGAAGACTGGTTTTCCCCAATCCCCAGGCCCCTCTCTTGCCCCACTCAACATACACACGTGTGCACTACCACTACGTACGCCACCCCAGCCAGCAGTTTGGGCAATGAATCACCACTCAGGTTCACCCCCAGAGCAGCTACTTATTCTGTCACCTGGAGAGTAACATTGTTGGCTAAGGGCTTGAGGTTTGTGAGTTGAACACACCTCACTCCTGCTTCTCATGGCTACCCTTAGTAGTGAACCACGCACTGTCCAGCATCGCTAGGGTTGTCACCTCCTGCCAATGAGGCAGCACCTAGCCAGACATATAAATAGGCAGTCATCACCAGAGAAGCCTTCCATTGCCAAGTCCTCTGGCCACCTTGCCTGGCCTGGCCACTGGAGGGGCCTTCCTAAAATTCCAATCTGACCACATCACTCCCCTACTTAAAGGCCATCAAGTCCCTCCTCCACCCATGGTCTACAAAAAAAAAAAAAAAAAATCCAAACTCCTCAGCATAGCTTATAGATCCTTCTGGATCTGTTCCCCCCCAGCCTCACCAGTGCAAGGCCTGCCAGTCTCTTATCTCTGTCTTCATTCTCCCATAGAGAATGACCTGTCATTCCCCAAAGTCATTCTGTTTGGGCATCCCTGCACCTGGGAAATAATGGTTTCTCTATAATTCTAACCCTGGCTGTCCTCTTTGTTACCTGCCTGGGGTTCTGGGACACCTAACTGGGGCTCCTGCTCTTGAGCATCAACATTCTAAAAGGAAAATTACACTCTGGTAAGGCTCAGGAGAGCTGAGTTCTAGTCTTGGCTTCGGCATCAACTCCCTGGGTGATCTTGGACAAGTTTTATGGGTCTTTCTGGGTCTTAGTCTTCCATCTGGGAAGAATGAATAAGATAATATCCACAATTCTCTGGCTGCCTTGGGAAATAATACTGCCTTTGTGGGCACCCATCCCTGCCTTTGCCTCTTGCCACAGGGCTGACTTCTGACACACAGACCTTCTATAAACACTCTAAAAGAGAAAAACAGAAGTTAAAAAAAAAAAAAAAAACTGGCTGCAACAAGCCCCAGCTTGGCATTTTGGGTAACTATTCATGGGAAATTGGTTAAAGAGGAAGGAGGAAGGAAGGAACTACCAGGAAGATTTGCTTTGAATCTCCCAGAAGGTGCTGTCACCTTTAGATGTTACCGGGAAGAGGAAAGGACAGTAGAGGGGAAGGCAAAGGGCACAGACAAGAGAAGGCTAGTCCCCCAGGCAAAACCCAAACTCCCTTCTCCTCTTGTCCTCTGCTCTCCTGCCCTAAATATAAGGGCTCTGTGAGGGGGCTCTGGCTCCCGAGTGCCCCCGGGACCCAAGTTCACTAAAGTAGGGAGACAGTGGCTTAGCTGTTTCCCTTCTCCCAGCAGGATTAGCACTCGAGACATCTGCCACCAGGCTAAGTACACCTTGGTGGGGAGCTAAGGCAACAGTACTTTAGCAACAGCAAACATACTAACTACACCATTCACTCCTGGGTGGTGGAAGACATCAAATTAGTTATTCCCTGAGAAGTTCAACCATAGTGAGGGGACACACTTTCTTAAATCTTACCTCTACATAGATGAAAAGCTGTGCCTGCATTTGTTAGTTCACCTCTACTTCAAAAAGCATTTTCTAGGGACACTGGCTGACTCTCAGAAGAGCATGGGACTCTTGATCTCAGGGTCATAAGTTTGAGCCCCATGTTGGCTGTAGATATTACTAAAAAAAAAACTAAAAAAAGAGCATTTTCTATTGTGTATCAGCTATATTTAAAGTAAAAGATAAAATAAATATCAGGGGCACCTGGGTGGCTCAGTCAGTTGAGCGTCTGACTCTTGATTTTGGCTCAGGTCATGATCCCCCGGTTGTGGGATTGAGCCCCATATCCAGCTCTGCACAGAGCTTGCTTGGGATTCTCTCTCTCTCCCCCCTCACTCTCTGCCCCTCCACAACTTGCACTCTCTCACACACATACTCTCTCTCTCTTTCAAAATAAATAAAGATTTAAAAATAAAATAATAAAAAAAAATTTAAAAATAGAAACGATAAAAACAAAATTCCCTTCTTAATTAATTAATTAATTAAAAATTTTAAAGCATTTTCAGAGTTTGTTCAGTATGCCCATAAAAGAACCTTCTCTCACTGGCTCCTGACTTTAGTGCGGTTAAATGTAGTCATTCCCCATCCTGGAATCTGAGCCACACCAAGCAACATCTCCAGGACTGGCTAACATGTATGAAAAGCTTACTATATGCAAAGTGCTGCTCTAAACACTTTAAATGAATTAACTCTGATTCCACCAGGCCCTGTACAGTAGATATTTTGATGCCATTTTACAGGTGAGGAGACAGTCACACAGCAATTAGGTGATATGTCCAATGTTACAGAGCTAGTCAGTAGCACAGCCAGTATTTCAACACAGGCAATGTGGCTCCCAAGCTGCTTTCTAATTTTTTTATTCCCCAAGCTGCTTTTTTAATCACTATTCTGGACTGTCCCACCAGGCCAGAAAAACTGCCCCTGGGAGAGTCTAAATGGACAGATAGTGTGCACATTATTTTGTCTTTGATAACTTCTATTACCCAATTTTCCAATTAAGATGGCAAAACATATTTTTATAGAATGTACATGAATATGTAATGCATATGAAAATCCATGCTGTTAACAACCTCTATTTGTTTTATATACTCATCTTTTATTTATTTTTATTTATTTACTTTTTTAGAGAGAGAGCAAGTGCAGGGAAGGGACACAGAGAGAGAAAGAGAATCCAAAGAAGGTTCTGCACTGTCAGCACAGAGCCCAACTCGGGGCTCCATCTCATGACACTGAGATCATGATCTGAGTGAAAATCAACAGTCAGATGTTTCACCAACTGAGCCACCCAGGCTCTATATTACTTTTTAAAGTAACATATATATGCTACTTTTTTTTTTTATAATGGGATAATACTCTACACACTAATTTGTATGGTGGTTTGCTTTTAATTGAGATATCATTCAGATACCATAAAATCCACCATTTTAAAGTGTGAATTTAGTGGTTTTAGTATATTCACAAAGTTGTGCAATCATCACCACAGTCTTACGCCAGACATTATTATCTCCTCAAAAAGAAACCCATATCCATTACCAGTCACTCCTCATTCCTCATCCCCTCCATCCAACCCCATCCCTGGCAACCAATAATCTACTTCCTGACTCTATGGATTTACTTGTTGAGATATCATATAAATAGAACAATACGATATGTGACCTTTTGCATCTAGCTTCTTTCATTTAGCATGTTTTCATGGTTCCTCCATGTTGTAACATGTATCAGTACTTCGTTCCTTTTTTTGGCTGAATATAGTCCATTGTATAACTATACCACATTTTGTTTATCCATTCATCAGTTGATACACATTTGGATTGTTTCCACTTTTTAGCTATTATGAATAATGCTATTATGAACATTTGTGTACAAATTTGTGTGTGGATGCAGATTTCATTTTTCTTGGGTATATACCTAGGAGTAGAATAGTTGGGTCATATGGTAACTCTGTGTTTAACTTTTGAGGAATGGCCAGACTGTTTTCTACAATGGCTACACCATTTTCTATTCCCACAGCTGAGTATGAGTTTTCCAATTATTCTACCTTCTTGCTAATACCTTTTTTTTTTTTTTTTGGTAGTTATCCTAGTGGGCATGTGAAGTGGGACCTCATTTTGGTTTTGATTTGCATTTCCCTTATGATTTGCATTTCATTCATTGAGCATCTTTTTCTTGCACTTATTGATCATTTAGATATCTTCTTTGGAGATACATCTATTAAAATACTCTGCCCATTTTAAAAATTGGGTTATTTGTCTTATTTATTGTTGAGTTGTAAGAGTACTTTATGTATTCTAGGGGCACCTGGGTGGCTCAGTGGATTAAGCGTCCGACTTCAGCTCAGGTCATGATCTCGTGGTACATGGGTTCAAGCCCGGCATCAGGCTCTGGAGATGGTTTCGGATTCTGTGTGTGTCTCTCTCTCTGCCCCTCCCCCGCTCATGATCTGTCTCTCTCTCTGTCTCAAAAATAAATAAAACATTAAAAAAAATTTTTTTGAAAAGAGTACTTCATGTATTCTATATACTGGATTCTTCTTTTTTTTTTTTTAATGTTTGTTTATTTTTGAGAGAAAGAGAAAGCATGAAAGCAGGGGAGGGGCAGAGGGAGAGGGAGATGCGGGCTCTGAAGCAGGCTCTGTGCTCAAACCCATGAACCCTGAGATCACTACCTGAGCTGAAATCAGCTGCTTAACTGACTGAACCACCCAGGTGCCCCTGTATACTAGATTCTTATCTGATAGATGATTGCAAATATTTTTTCCCCATTCTGTGGGTTGTCTGTTAACTTTTTTTTTAATCAGAATTTTTTTAAGTTTATTTATTTTTTTTTGTAATCTCTCCACCCAACATGGGGCTCAAACTCATAACCCCAAGATCACGAGTCACATGCTCTACTGACTAAGCCAGCCAGGCACCCTTGTCTCTTAACTTTCTTGATGATGTCCTTTGAAACACAAAAGTGTTTAATTTTGATGAAGCCTAGTTCATCTATTTTTTCTTTGACTGTTGTGCTTCTGGTGTCCTAAGAAACTGCTTAATCTAAGCTCATGAAGACTTATGCTAATGTTTTCTTCTTATTATTGCCCCAACCGATCTCCTATTTAGACATTTAAGTTGTTTTTACATTTTGCTGTCTTAAATAATACAGCAGTGAATATACTTACAAAAATATTTGAGATACATCTATTTTCTTAGGACAAATTATTCAAAAAATGGAAGGCTGGATTAAAGGGTAACTCTATGGGGCACCTGGCTGGCTCAGTGGAAAGTGCATGTGGCTCTTGATCCCAGGGTCATGAGTTCAAGCCCCATGTTGGGTGTAGAGATTAAATAAATTAAAAAAAAAAAAAAAGGTAGTTCTACTTTCAAGGCTTTAGATGCACATAATCTCTTTGCTCTAGAGCAACAGTTCTCAAACTTTTTGGTCTTGGGACCACTTTACACTCTTAAAAATTACTGAGGTTTCTCAAAGACTTTGTGTGGCTCATTTCAATCCCTATTGCCTGTCTTAGAAGTTAAGCCATGGAAAAATTTTAAACATTTGTATATTTACATACTCATTTAAAAATAACTATAGTGAACCATTAAATGCTAACACAAGCGATACATATTTTAATTAAAAATAACGATTTTCCAAAAGAAACAAAAACATAGTGAGAAAAGTACCCCTTTTACATTTTTGCAACTTTTACATTATTTGCAACAATAGAATATGCTGGAGTCTCATATCTGTTTTTGCATCAATCTGCTGTGACATCACACTTCATCCAGATTCTGGAGAACTGTACTCTACACTAGTGAGAGGGAATGAAAAGGGCAAATAACATCTTAGTATTGACATGAAAATAATTTTGACCCCTCAGACCTCTTCAAGTCTCAAGGAGCCCTAGGGGTCCCTGACTGCTCTGAAAAATGTTGCTCTATAGAAAGAATTAACCAAAGTACACTCTCACCAATGTTTCCTTTTCCCTGCACCTTCATCAACACTGGGCATTATCATTTTTTTTTTTTTAACATTTGTAACTTGTGAAACAAAAAGCAGTCTCTTTTTGGGATTTAATTTGTTTTCTGTAACTTCTAATAATGTTGAAACTTTTTTTCATGATTTTTGCAATTTATGTTTTTCTTTTATAAATTGCCTCTGTATCCTTTGCACTTTTTTTTTCCTGGGATGGGCATCTTTTTTTTTTTTAATGTTTATTTATTTTTGAGACAGTGCAAGAGACAGAGTACAAGCAGCCGGAGGGGCAGACAGAGGGAGACACAGAATCTGAAGCGGGCTCCAGGCTCTGAGCTGTCAGCCCAGAGCCTGATGCGGGGCTTGAACTCACAAACCATGAGATCATGACCTGAGCCAAAGTAGGACTCTTAACCGACTGAGCCACTCAGGCGCCCCAGGGATGGGCATCTTTTATTTTAATGATTGTAAGAGCACTCTTTATATTCAGGATATTAGCCCTTTGTCATAAACACTGAACATATTTTTGATGTACAAGAGTTTTAAAAGTTATGATTTTTATGTAAAAATACCTATCATTATCTTTTTAAGTAAAACCTACACCCAACATGGGGCATGAACCCATGATCCTGAGATGGAGTCCCATGCTCTGCAGACTGAGCCACCCAGGCAGCACCACCCCCCCATCAGTATTTTTACTGGTTTCATCCTTTACTTTTGCCCAACACAAAGATAAATAAATCGTCCTCTAAATTAATTTCCTTCCAGCAGTGTGTGAATGTGCTTGTTTGGCCTAGGAAGACATCAGGAGGAACCCGATTAACATTTTTTTTGGTTTGTTTATTTATTTTTGAGAGACAGAGACAGAGCATGAGTGGGGGAGGGGCAGAGAGACAGAGAGAGAGAGGGAGACACAGAATTTGAAGTAGGCTCCAGGCTCCGAGTGGTCAGCACAGAGCCCGATGACACGGGGCTTGAACTCACCAACCTGGGGATCATGACCTGACCCGAAGTTGGACACTCAACCAACTGAGCCATCCGGGCGCCCCCTGATTAGCATTTTTGTAGTATTAATAAAATCTTCCTATTTTTATTCTATTGATTATTGGGGTATTACACAATGAGAGTGAAATCGCATTTGAGCCAGAATGAAGATGATCTTGGATGTCACAATCCCAGGACACTTCCCAACCAAATGTCCTTGGGAGAAAACTGCTAACCCAGAACAAGGTGACAATGCTGGGGTTTACTGTTTGTGTCAGATGAGGTGGGTCTCACCTGCTTAGAAGGGTAGAGACTTGTGAGTCTCCAGTTCCACACAAGAGAGGAGACAACCCACGCAGGTGGGCCCCCTGGCCACATGCCAACATTGTGGTGCCCAGCAGGGGGCTGTCTCATCGTATCCTGAGGTGGGGCCAGTTTATACCCAAATTTAGCAAGGGATTTGGGTATCCAAGCAGTTAAAGCTTTATTAGGGGACAATAGCCTACACACTCATGACCCATTTCTTAGGAAGAGACATTTTAAAATAAGAAAAGGAAACTAGAACTTAACAGTCTGACAGGATATTCTAGCTAACCACAAATTTACAGAATTATAGTTTAGCTACAAAGATCTTCTTTCACAACTTTTCTCAGATCTCTCCACTAAATGCTACCTGTAATAGCTTGACTGCTCTCTGAAAAAACTACTCAGAAACCATTACAAAGTGGATTTTGTGCAAAAAGCGACTAGGCCCCATTAGCTGGGATTTTCTCAATATTGTTTCCCACATTCTTCACCACACTAGAGATTTTTCTTTGCCAGTCTGGCAGGTGAAAAAAAAAAAAAATGGCATAGCACTGTGTTCATTTTCATTCCTTAGATTACTGGTGAGTAAAATAAAATTTTTATGTTTCTCAGCTGTTTGCACTTCTCCTTTGGTGAATTACCTATTAACAACATCTTTTTCACCTTTTTCTATTGGCGTGTTCATACTTTTCTTATTGATTGAAGGCCTCATTATGTAGTAAAGTATTAACCCTTCATCAGATATGCTGAATTTTTTTTCCTTAATGTGCCAGTTCCCATTTAACTTCTGCTTTGCAGAAGTTTCTAATGACTAAGTAGCTAAATCTATCAATGTTTAACTTTATGGTTTCTGTCTTTAGCATCACACTTGGGAAGTCTTTCCCTCACCACAATTACTTTCAAAAATTGTCCTCTTCTTTCTTCTGGTATTTCATACTTTCATTTTTTTACATTTAAATCTAATCCATCTGAAATTTATTTTGGTATATACAATAGGAAAAGCTAGTGATTCCCCTCCCTGCCAAACTGCTAGCTAGTTGTCCCAATGATATTTATTGAATAACACAGGAATGAAAAATATGTGGTCTGAGTGTAGTCTTCCCCTCCTGGGCCTCTGGAAGACATTTCTAATCAAACACAGAACCCCTGGCTAAGCCTAGACTAGGCCTCACAGCCCTCCTTGAGCTTCAGGCAGCCACCTCCAACCTGTGAGATTTGGCATCAGGATGAAACTGTGTCATTGCTAGACTAATCCACCCTTTTCCCCATTGATGTGAGAGGCCTTTATTAGATAACACATTCTTTTTTATTCTACACTTTCCTTTTATCAATGTGCCTGTCGTTTCCTGTGCCAGCTCTACCCTCGTTGGTTACTGCATCTGTGTACTAAATGGCAATAATTGGTAGCATAAGCCTTACTCCCCTTTCAACATTTTCTTGACTATTTTCTCCCATCTAAACTTCTGACTAAACTTATTGCATCCAAGAACATTCCAAATAAATTAATTAAAATTAAAATTCGCATTAGATTTTCCAAGCTAGATACATAGTATTTCTTTCCATTTTTAAAGATTCCTTTATGTCTTAGAATGGTTTTATTCTGAGAGGTCAGACACAGTGCTGGTGAAGTTCATTCCTAGAGATTTTATATTTGTCGTGGCTATTCTAAATGGCATCTTTTTTAAAAAATATAACATCTAACTTCTTATTACTAGAAATAAGCTGCACGTGAGCAAAGACCAACATCTTTTGTTCATAACTGTAGCCCTAGAGCTTAAGAAACGTTGCCTTCACATTGTAGGCTCTCAATAAAAGTTTTTAAATGAGTGAAGGAATAATGCGATAAAGCAATGCCGCTTCTTAGTATGCCATTAATTTGTAACAAGCAAACTTGCCAAATTCTTTTATCAACTCTGTTTTAAAAGCAATTCTCCAGGAGCGCCTGGGTGGCTCAGCTGGTTGAGTGTCAGACTGGTTCAGGTCATGATCTCAGGGTTTGTGAGTTTGAGTCCCACATTGGGCTTTGTCTCCCTCTCTCTCTGCCCTCCCATGCTCAGATTCTCTGTCTCCCTCTCTCTTTGCCCCTCTCCTGCTTGTGCTCTCTCTCTTTCTCAAAAATAAATAAACATTTTTTTTAAAAAGTGATTCTCTGGAATTTTCTACATCTGCAAACATTGATAATTGCCCCATTTCCAACACGTATTGCTCTTATTTTTCTCTTAAGACTTACTGAATTGAATAGATTTTTCTATTCAGATTTCTATCGTTCCTTCAGAACAATTCTAAATAAGAGTCATGACAGCAGGCACCTTTTGGTGTTCCGAGCTTTTATGGTAATACTTTAGTGCTTCGCTGTTAAGTGTGATGACTATAGGAAGAGCAAATTTGCTAGGAAGAATATAATGGGTTCCGTTGTGGACTTGTTCAGAGGGGTATTAGTGTGAAGATGTCCAGTAGACAGCTGGACACACAAGAAATCTGAGCTAGAGACAAAGATTTGACACTTAACAACAGGCGGTGGTTGAAGCCTTGGGATAGAGAAATTCACATGGAGAGAAGGCCAAGGATGGAAGTGGGGGACACAAAGCTCAAGGCTGAGCAGAAGAAGAGGAAACCATCCAAGAGATAAACATTAATTAGTAAAGAGAAGAGTCACAGGGAACCAAAGATGAGAAATGATGAACACAGCCAAAGAGTAAAGGGGGGGGGGGGGGGGGGAGGATGGAAAACAGGCCAAGGATTTAGTATCTAGGTTACTGATGACCTTAGTGAGTGTCAGGTGTGTCACTGTTATGATAGGGCTGAAGTCACCTGCAGTGATTGAGGTGAGGTGACAGGCTACTATAAGGAGTACTATAAGGACTCCTTCCAGAAGCATAGCAGGGAAGAGAAGCCAAGAGATGAGGTACTAAACTGACAGGGAGACAGAATTGAGGAAAGGATTCGGATTTTACAAGTAGTAGTGACACAAAGCTATTTATAAGCAGAAAAAAAAGACAGTGAGAAAGACTGAAAGATGGAGAAAGAGGAGGAAAATCTAACCAAGCAAAGAACAAAGGGTGTGGAAGAGATGGGCTCCCGTGTAGGAGCCCTATTAATCTCCATCTCTGCGTTCTCTGAAGTGGGAGGGAAGGATGTAAGATGGATGAGGATTAGTGTCTCTAGAGAAAATTTCCAACCTCTGACCTTTCTCCACCAAACTTGCAGAGTTAGGAGGTGGTAGCCCTGAGAACAGGGGATGTGTGGAATCACTGCCCTAGGGCCCTGCTGACTGGGGGGGGGGGGGGGGACTTCAGGGCTGCTGGGCAGAGCTTAGGGTTTCAGATGAATCTTGAAATTATAAATATACCTGGTCAGAGTAAAGGCCTTAATAAGAGAGCCTGATTTAATCGGTCTGATTTTTGTCCTGGCTATCAGGAATTTAAAAAGCTGCCCCAGTGATTCTAATGTGCAACCATGGTTGAGAATTGCTGAGGTCAAAAAAGTCAATTTGTGCGTATGGAGGCTGAATCTCCACCCCTGGGTGGGAGGACCAGGAGAGGCTCTGCTGCCCGAGCTGAGGCAGCGGGTTCCTGCGGGGGCTGTGGACATCCCCCCAATCAGAAGAGGATGAATTCCTGCCTTGTTCTGCTCTTCAGTTAGGATCTGAATTATTCTCCAACCTCCTGCCTTAAGTTCAACTGCAGACAGCTTCCCTAACAGGGAAACCCAGAGACCCCTGGAATAGCAGTGGAGGGCCAGGTTCACGGATAGGATGGTAATTATGGCAAACAATACGCTTTTCCGCTTAGGAACCACGCCCTCGGCTGGGTTCACCGCGCGTGCGTGTGCGTGTGCGCGTGCGTGTGTCTGTTCTGGGCTGCCTATTCAACTGAAAAACAAAAGCGGCTCTGAGACTGGAGCGAAGGTTTAACGAGTGACCACGATGACTCATGCTGCTGAACTGTGAGGGCCACGGGGCTGCCACCCCCAGCGGGGCGGGGCCTGAGTGGTAAGAGTCACAGGTACAGCAGCTCCTGTGAACTTCCCGCCCTGTCCCTCCCTGGGCAGATACCTTTTTTTGTGTAAATATTCAGACAAAATGTAACTTTCCTTTTATAGCCACAAATGTCCCAGTGTCAGCAGGCAAGCTGAAGCAAGGATGAGGCCAATGGAACTTGCTAAGGCATGTTGATGTTCACACAAAGATTAGGGTTTACAATATTAGGCTAAAAACTGTGGCCTTTTTCAGAATGGGCTCAGGTTACAACAAGTGGCCTGGGCAGAGCATGGATGCCCCTGTGAGCAGGGGTCAGGAGATGGGACCAGCCCAGAGGTGCACAGTTAATGGAAACTTACAACATGCAGATTTGGGGACATGAAACCTGTGCTGTCCAGCACGTAGCCACTTGCCAGGAGTGTGTGGCTGCTGAGCATGTGAAATGTGACTGGTCTGAATTATGATGTAAAATATCCACCAGATTTCAAAGACTTAGCATGGGGGGAAAAGCATAGAATAACTGAGTAATTTATGAATACTTTTTTACACTGACTACATGTTGAAATAATATTTGGATGTATTAAGTAATCTGTGTTACTAAAATTGATTTCATCTGTTTCATATGACTGCTAGAAAATTTGTAATTCTATCTGTGGCTTCCATGATGTTTCTGTTGGGCAGTGCCACCCTATGCCCACCAAGAAATGAACTTTTACTGAACACTTACTTTGCTCATGGAAGCATGAAGGTATAAAGCTATATATAATAATAATAATAATAATAATAATAATAATAATAGCAGCTCCAGTTTTTACAAGGTTGACTACTTGTCAGGCACTTTGCACTGATTCCGTAATTTGCCCTAGGTAAGAAAGAACCTCCATTATTAACTTATTGGCCAAAATGCCTCCCTGGTAGCAAAGACCTTGGTATCTGGTTGGGGTGCATCACAGATACATGCCCTGATACAGTAAAGGAGTTGTCACATGGCAGAGAACACCCAAGTTAAAAACTCACCCTCAGGAATACGTACATTTTAAATGGTTTTTAATGCCAATGAAATACACAGCAATCTATCTGCATTCTTTCCCAATTTCTTTTTTTAAGATTTTATTTTTAAGTAATATCTACACCCAATATGGGGCTCAAACTTACAACCCCAAAATCAAGAGTCACACGCTTTACCAACTGAGCTACCCAGGCACCCCTTTCTCAATTTCTTTTACAAAGATTGCCAAACTGTTTTGGCATGCTGGTCAGAGTATGCCGATCACTATCCCACCTTGGCTGCCTAATATAACCACGTGGGGGGCTTTAAAAAATCCTGAGTCCTGGGACCTATCCCCCAGGCATTCTGATGTAATTAGTCTGGTTTGGGGCCTGGGCTTTGGGATTTTTAACAGCTGCCCAGGTGATTCTTTAAAAAAATTTTTTTTTTCAACGTTTATTCATTTTTGGGACAGAGAGAGACAGAGCATGAACGGGGGAGGGGCAGAGAGAGAGGGAGACACAGAATCGGAAACAGGCTCCAGGCTCTGAGCCATCAGCCCAGAGCCCAACGCGGGGCTCGAACTCATGGACAGCGAGATCATGACCTGGCTGAAGTCGGACGCTTAACCGACTGCGCCACCCAGGTGCCCCTGCCCAGGTGATTCTAATATGCAACCAGAAATGAGAATCACTGGAGTAAAAAGTTAACTGGTCTAGGAATACCTGGGTGGTTCAGTTAGTTAAGCATCCAACTCTTGATCTCTGCTCGGGTCATGATCTCATGGTTCGTGAGTATGAGCCACTGAGTCAGGCTCCATGCTGACAGCGTGGAGCCTGCTTGGGATTCTCTCTCTCCCCCTCTCTCTTTGCCTCTCCCCTACTTGCATTTTCTCTCTTTCTCTCTCTCAAAATAAATAACCATAAAAAAAAAAAAATTAACTGGTCCTGGGCTGCCTGGGTAGCTCAGTCAGGTAAGCATCTGACTTTGGCTCAGGTCATGATCTCCTGGTTTAGAGTCCCATGTCAAGCTCTGTGCTGAGCCTGGAGCCTGCTTCAGATTCTGTGTTTCCCTCTCTCTCTGCCCCTCCCCTGCTCATGCTCTGTCTCTCTCTCTCTCAAAAATAATAAACATTAAAAAAAAAAATTACTTGGTCTAATGGATACTGGATTCCCCAACTGCAGGCTCCCTCATTTGCCCTCTCCCAGTCCATTCTGCCGTTCTGACTATAACCATTTGAAGCTGTGTCAGTGTTCCAAACTCATGACAAGGGGTTTGCCAGAGTGAACAGAGTTCACTACAAGCAAGGAAAGGGGACAGGCCTTTTTTTTTTTTTTTTTAATTTTTATTTATTTTTGAAGGAGAGAGAGAGAGAGAGAGACAGAGCATAAACGGGGGAGGGGCAGAGAGAGAGACACACACACAGAATCAGAAGCAGGCTCCAGGCTGTGACCTGTCAGCACAGAGCCGGACGTAGGGCTCGAACTCCTGAACTGTGAGATCATGACCTGAGCCGAAGTTGGACGCTTAACCGACTGAGCCACCCAGGCGCCCCAGGCCATAAGCTTTCTTAAAGGCTGAGCATTTTGACTCAGACTTTTTCTGAATTGCTGCATTTAAAAAATATATATTTTTTTAATGTTTATTCATTTTTTGAGAGACAGAGACAGAGACAGAGTGTGAGCAGGGCAGAGGTAGAGAGAGAGACACACACACACAGAATCCAAAGCAGGCTCCAGGATCTGAGCTGTTAGCACAGAGCCTGACACAGGGCTTGAACTCACGTACCATGAGATCATGACCTGAGCTGAAGTCAGACGCTTAACCAACTGAGCCACCCAGGTGCCCCTTGAATTGCTGCATTTTAAAATTGTAGCTACTTTCGGGTATATTATGTTTAGTTTTATTAATCTCTCAAATTTTATTTATAAGCTTATACCCACATATACACATACTAGTGGGATGAAAGCAGCCAGGGATTGTGGAAAGAACACTGGACATAAAGCCAAAAGCACTTGCAATGAGTAGTAAATAAAACCCTAGAGATCTAATGCACAGTATGGGGAATACAAACAACAATATTATATTATCATCAAAGTAAGAGACTAGAACTTAATGATTCCAACCACTAAAAAGAAAAGAAAGGATAATTATGTATCGTGATAGAGGTGCTAATTATTGCTACAATGGCAATCATATTACAATATATAAATGTATCAAATTAATCAAATTAACATGTTGTACACCTTAAATTTACATAGTGCTATATATCAAATAGTTTTCAATTAAAAAAGAAAAGCCAAGAGCATTTGTCTCTAGGCCTGGTCTGCCACTTCCAAGATCTCAGTTTCCCCATCTGTAAAATAGGTGGGTTGGCCTAGACAGGCCTAAGGCCCCTTCCAGCATAGCCATTTCAGGATTCTATATTGAGGTCAGACTCTGCCCTAGATTTTGTGTCTGATACCACAGCCAGAGAACAGGGCTGGTTTCCTTGCTAGTGGCAGCCACAATGGAGACTTCACCTTTGAAACAGAAATTTCCATCTGCAGCCTCTTGGCAGATCTGCCTATCCTCATCCTCCCTACCCCACCCCCTCCTCATGTAAATCAGCCCGGGGAATCAGATCTTGGAGAAACTTTGATCTCTTTATCTGAAGACACAAAGATAGCATTGCGAAGCCTGCTGCTGGTGTGGAGGTGGCACAGTTAGGAATGCTTCACATTTTTCTAGCAAGTTTCATTCCTACTATATTCTCAAAGGAGGGACTTTCCTCTGGCAAGGCTGGGGGGAAACTGGCAATTGAATGAGGGGAAGAACATGACAGGGTGGGAGTTGTCTTTGAAAGGAAGTATCGGCAAATTCTGATATGCAAAGTTTTGAAAAATCCTACATATGCAGTTGCTTAAAAAGAACCTGGGACTGGGCTATGAACTTGGTTCTGTCACTGAGTAATTTTACCTTCATGTTACCAAGCCACCAAGTGCAACACTCAGTGCACCAAGTGCACTCACTCAGCCCCCAGTCCCATTTTGCACCCCTCCAGCCTACCATCTGTCTGCACTGCCACCCAAGCTCGCTCTGACGTGCATGCATCTGACTGTATTACTCCCTAGTCTAAGATCAGACTCCAGTTCCACAGCCTCTGTTACCTGTGGGGGGGAAAAAATAAAATCTAAACTCTTCTCCATGGTATTTAAAGTCCTTCAAAATCTAGCCCCAGGCTACATTTTAATCTCATCACCTGTAGATCTCTGCTTCTCTCCTGCCCTCCAGCCCATTGAACCCACTGCCCTATGGTGCGATTTGTCATGTTCACCTGTGCACAGTCATGAGCCCCACTGGGAAGGAGGTAGTTTGGTCACCCTGGCTGTGTCTGTCCTCCAGCACCCATCCCAGTTCCTGGGACACAGGCTCAGTAAAGATTTGATGCCTGAATGACCACTAAATGGGCAAGCATGTAACGTAAGGCCCTTAGACTGGATGATTCCTAAATTCTCTTGTAGCACTAATTTCTGAGAACTGTTACCCTATATAGAGCTCAAAATTGCTTAGGACTTGACCCAGTTCATACTAACAGTCACGTAGTTTTCAATCCGGAAAATAGAGACAAGCAGTCTGACAAAGAGTTTTAAAGTTTTTGTTCATTTTTGGTAAAGTTTTAGTAAAGCATACAAATTAAATTATAATGCAAGTAAATATTTTAGATCACAGTAAAAGAAAACCATCTTATAGTTGCATAACAATGCAAATACAGTTAATGCCACTGAAGTGTACACTTAAAAAGGGTTAAGATGGTAAATTTTATGTTACATGTATCTCGCCTCAACTTTTAAAAATGGACCATTCCAGGGGTGCCTGGGTATCTCAGTCAGTTACGTGTTGGACTCTGGGTTTCTGCTCAGGTCATGATTTCACAGTTCGTAAGATCAAGCCCTGTGTCAGGCTCTGCGCTGACAGCCCAGAGCCCACTTGGGATTCTCTCTCCCTCCCTCTTTTTCTCTGCCCCCCCCCAAAATAAATACATAGACACTTTTTTAAAAAGAAGAAGAGGGAGAAAGAAATTCCCGATTTAATAACATGTTCAAATATAACAATACCTAAGGTACCCTAATATCACTAATTTCCAGTAGCTACAGCTGTCATGCATCCCAGGACTAGGAAATAAGCACAAGTAGCCTCTGAGTGACACAATAAATGTCACTCGACTAATTAAAGAACATATTTTATGAGGTAGGTGATCTACATTTCATAGTCAAGAAAATTAAGGCTCAGAAAGGGTAATGCCTAAATTTATCCTGCTGGCCAGTTAAAGAATCAAGATTCAAAATTACCCTGGGCGTGGAAAGAGTTAAAAAAAGAAAAACATGCTCTTTCCATTTCACTATGCCTCTGCTCCTTGGATGCTGTAATATTTATAATAGTTTTCTTGTTTGGCTTCGTTTGGTTTTGGTTTTGATTTTTTTTTTTTTTTTAGTCTTCCCAAAGCAATTTTGACTACCTGATCCAAATGGGACTTTACTGGAAGGGGAATGTGGTGGCTCAGAGAACGGAAGGCAGAACTAATAGATAGGACCAGACCAGCAGGAATGGGGCAGGTGGGGGACTTTCTCTCTAGAATGCAATGGCTCATGTGATGCGGCTCCAATCTTGCCAGGCTCAGAGACTCTCTGTTCAGGTTTCAAATTTCCAGGAGACAGAATCTAGTTTGCCTGCTTGGGTTAGATGTCTTTAGCCCTATCGGTTTGCTCTGCCCAGGGAAATGGAGTCCTGAATCCCAGACTGGGCCAGTGGGGCTCATTTTAAGTGTTGGCTCTTCCTAGAGAAGGAGGGATCCCTGAGGGCCAAGTAGACCCTCAGGTATGTCCCCAGCAGGAAATTTTCTGGGAGAGGGGAGAAGGGAACAGGAATACCTTGTCATCCAGAAAAGGCTCTATAGAAATATCCTAAATTACCAATTCAGCCTAAACTTTGCATATTGTTCCATTCATAGTTTCACTGTTATCCAGGTTTGCAAACTTTGGCAGCATATCTGCAGTTACAACCTCAACAGCCCCCTAAAAGTATTAAAACTTATCTTCACTGCACCAAGGTAGCCACTCTGGAGCTTGTCTTCCAAAGGCACTCTTGGGTGTTTAGTAGGACAGAGGGCGGCTCAAAGCAGGGAGAGATGAAAGCATACAATCCAGAAAGCTCAGAGCTTGCCTGGGAGGCAGGCTGTGTCTCTCTCCAGGAACCCCTGAGGCCGCTCTAAAAAAGAAAATTAAAATTTATGCCATGCATTTGACTCCATTGACTGCGTTTAGGCTCATTGCATAGAAACTTGCCCATGCACAGCTAATCCTAATAAGCAATAGCCACAGCGCCTGGCCTAAATTCTAAAACTCATTTAAGGCTATTAGAACCATTAGTTCTAACTCAACTTCAGCTATAGGCACAAATCACTAACCAAATTAAATGGCCAGCAGTTCAGCCAGCATTTCAAAGTCAGGAAGGCCTATGTATGAACAAACAACAACAGCAACTCCCATAGCACACAGCACCTTACTGAGAAAGCTGCTATTATTATAACCACTTAGGGATACGAAAAATGAGGCACAGGGGAGTTTTGACTTAGACTAGAACAGAATATTGGGAAACCCCAGACAGAGTGGGGACTTAATTTCAGGTCTTCTGACCCAAATCCCAACTGATGTATCTTATGAGGACATTCTTTTTCTTTTTCTTTATGTTTATTTATTTCTGAAAGAGAGAGAGACAGGGAGGTGCAGAGAGAGAGGGAGACATGGGTCTGAAGCAGGCTCCAGGCTCTGAGCTGCCAGCACAGAGCCTGACACGGGGCTCGAACTCGTGAACCGTGAGATCATGACCTAAGCCGAAGTCTGACGCTCAACTGACTGAGCCACCCAGGCGCCCCCTCTTATGTGGACTTTCTAATGGATTCATCACTTCTTTATTTCCTTTATATTATCACCCTTCTGTCAGAGTATATTACTGAATTATTCTCCACCTTTACATGGAAGGGTCGGCTTCTCCATGCCAGTCTAAATGCACATGCAAAGAATGCACCAGATTAGTCTCTGCCTAAGAAAATCGTGTCACCCTTCTCTTGGGCTCTAATTTTAAGAACAGCTGAGTTGGAGCAGATCCGGTTGACCATTTGTTGCCAAATCCCGGATTACACAGAGGACATGAGGAGTTTTCTAGGACTACATTAAATGGACTTTAGTTAAGGGTGAGGATTTCAGGACCATGGCACTAGAAAGAACCTTATTATAAACCTCAAGATTGAAATCCAACCCCAGAGTTTTTGCTTTTGCCTGTTAGATGTCAATCAAAGCTCAGTTCAGCCTCAGTGCTTATACACGGGTCTTCACTGTTCCTTTATGGACTGATGATTGGCCTCTCCATCACCCTCCTGGAGCAGGAGATGAACGCAAGTGGCATTGAAGTGGGCAAGATTTGGGGAGAGAGAAAATCAGCCTCTTCATGGTTTCAATCTGTGTTTTGCAAACTCTGGGGCAAGACTCCATTAATGTGTTGTTAAATCAACTAAGTCAAGACCAACACTTTTTTAAATGAAATAAAATAAAATAGAAGTAATCAAACAGGAAATATCAGGCTATATCACATGTAGGTAGGGTAAGTAATATTTTGTGAAACATTTTAATTTTTTAATGTTTGTTTATTTTTGAGAGAGAGAGAGAGAGAGAGAGAGAGAATGAGAGAGCAAACGTGAACAGGGGAGAGGCAGAGAGAGAAAGAGACAAAATCTGAAGCAGGCTCCAGGCTCTGAGCTGTCAGCAGAGCCTGAAGTGGAGCTCGAACTCACAGACCACTAAATTATGACCTGAGCCAAAGTTGGACACTTAACCTACTGAGCCACCCAAGCGCCCCTTCATGAAACATTTTAAAATAATTTTCTTTAGGGGTGCCTGGGTGGCAAGGTCGGTTAAGTGTTCGACTTTGGCTCAGGTAATGATCTCGCAGTCCATGAGTTCCAGCCCCATGTCAGGCTCTGTGCTGACAGCTTAGAGCCTGGAGCCTGTTTCAGATTCTGTGTCTCCCTCTCTATGCCCCTCCCCTGCTGCTGCTCGCTCGCTCTCTCTCTCTTTCAAAAATAAACATTAAAATATTAAAAAATTTTTAATACATATTTTTGCATGTCATATTTTGCAATATAAACTGTGTATTTTTACTACAAATCACAGGGGGGAAACGTTTGAAAGCCATTGATAGGTAGACTGAGAGCTGGAATGTCTAGGTTTATAATCCTCTGCAGTTAATACAAGATCTCAGCTGTCAGGGAATATCACGGGGGCTATTTAAAACTTGCCACCTAGAAGCATGAAACCAAAACCAAAAGCTGCAGAGAAAAAGATTTAGAAACCCATAAATATTTCTGAATGTTCTATGTTAAAAAGTGTAAAATAGAATTAAAAGGTGAACAACAAACTGAAAAAAATACTTGCACACACATTTCAAATAGTAAATTTGTTTAAAATATTTTAAATAATCTCTACACCCCACATCTCATAACCCCAAGACCAAGAGTTGCATACTGCACCAACTGAGCCAGCCAGGAAACCCCAAATAGTAATTTTTTTTAAGAGCAAAAAAATTTTTTTAAGTAATCTGTACACCCAACGTGGGGCTCAAACTCACAGCCTTGAGATCAAGAGTTGTGTGCTCTACTGACTAAGTCAGCCAGGTACCCCATAAATATTCTTAATATAAAAATAAGGATTCTAAACCAGGAGGAGAAAAAGCCTAATATCCCAATAGAAAAGGGCAGAGGCAAACCATTTTTTTAAAGTTTATTTATTTTTGAGAGAGAGACAGAGTGCGAGTGCACAAGTGAGGGAGGGGCAGAGAGAGGGAGAATGAGAATCTCTAGCAGGCTTTGTGCTGTTAGCGCACAGCCTGATGTAGGGCTGGAATCCACAAACTGTGGGGTCATAACCTGAGACGAAATCAAGAGTCAGATACTTAAGTGACTGAGCCACTCAGCCACCCAAGACAAAACATTTTTTAAAAAGAGAAATAAGGGTGTCTGGGTGGCTCAGTCGGTTGAGCCTCTGACTCTTGGTTTCAGCTCAGGTTAGGATCCCAGGGTCATGGGATCCAGCCCCGCATAGGGCTCCGGGCTGAGCGTGAAGCCTGCTTAAGACTCACTCTCTCTCCCTCTCTGCCCTTCTCTGCTCATGCACTCTCTCTCTTCCTCTCTAAAATAAATAATAAACACAAAAAAGGAAATTAAAAAATAAAAGGGAAATAAATAAAAAGATGTCCAACTTCACTAATGATGTCAGTTAAGACAATATATAATTTTTTCATCTCCCAGTGTTTTTTAAATACCCAGTTTTGCCAGGGATGTAAGAATATAAAAGTCATCACATACAGCTGATGGGACTATAATTAGATAAACTGGAGGAAAAATTGGGAATACACATGAGAAGTCTTAAAAATCATGTACCCTTTGGCTCAGTAATTCCTCTTCAAATAATTTATCTCAAGGAAACAATCATGGGTGTGTTCAAGGTTGCCTACGGTAGTAAAAACTTGGAAAACATCTTAACTGTCCAACAATAGGAATGTTATGGTCTCCTTTGTGTAAAAAGTATAATGAATAAATAAATACATAAATGCATGAATAGCAGAGTTCCCCAGCAAAGTCTGTCCTAGGCCATTTGAGCCATTTGTGGGATGGCCTGGTGGCTCCTTGGGAGTTCCTTTTCCTGAACTGGCAGGTGAAGACAGTAGGAGGGAGGAGTTTGGGGAGCATAGGCTTGGGGGTGGGGAAAAGCAGACAATGGGCCTGTTGAATATCTGAGAGAGAGGTTTGAGACAGAAAAGATGTTTTCAAGAGAGATTTTGTGAGTTTTTAAATCTGGGGGTGGGGGCGGGATTGACAAAAGAGATATCATAGGTGTGGCAGTGAAAGGTGTCTGGGAGAAAAGTAAAGCAGATAAGAGGGTACAGCAAATGTGGGACGTGAGGGAACTTTGCAGGTTTATTTAGGGTGGTCAGGAAAGACCCCTCTGATGGGTTGCCATTTCTCAGAGACCTGAAGGAAAAGTGAGAACTACCAAAGAAGTCTAGGCAGAGGGACCAAGAGCAAAGGCCCTGAGGCAGCAACATGCTTGCTATGTTTGAAGAATAACAAAGAGGCAGCTTGGTTGGAGTGTGGTGAGCAGAAAGGAGAGTGGGAGAAGACAAGGTCAATGAAGTAGCTAGATCAGTCATGTAGGGCATTGATTTGCCTTTTTCTCTGATTGAGATGGGGAGCCATGGAGAGATTTTGAGTAGAGAAAAGACATGACCTAATTTATACTTTTAAAGGATCACTCTGGAAAGTGCAATGTAGAGAACAGACTTGGGAGTCAGGTGTAGGGACTGAAGATAGAAACTGGAACTAGCTAGGAAGCTACAGCAATAATCCAAGCAGAAGGCAGTGGCTGGGACCAGAATGACAGCAGAGAAGGTGGTAAGAAGCGTTTAGATACTAGATATATTTGAAGGTAAACTGGTAGGATTTGCTAATGGATGGGGTAAGCTCTGTGTATGTGTGTGTGTGTGTGTGTGTGTGTGTGTGTGTGTGTGTATACACTGGGATCCCACCTCATTCCAAATGCATCAGATTCTCAGCAGATAGTTCATAGTATTACTTAAAGCTCCCCAGGAGAGAGGCACTTGGCTGGCTCAGTCAGTGGAGCATGCAACTCTTGATCTTGGGGTTGTGGGTTTGAGCCTCATGTTGGGTGGAGAGGTTACTTAAAAATAAAAAAATTAAAACGAAAAAAGCTCCCCAGGAGATTTTTTTTTAATGTTTTATTTATTTTTGAGAGAGTCAGAGACAGAGCACGAGCAGGGGAGGGACAGATAGAGAGAGGGAGAGACAGAATCTGAAGCAGGCTCCAGGTTCTGAGCTGTTAGCACAGAGCCTGACACGGAGCTGAAACTCATGGACTGCGAGATCTTGACCTGAGCCAAAGTCCAGAAGCTTAACCAACCAACTGAGCCACCCAGGCCCCACTCCCCGGGAGATTCTTTTTTTTTTTTTTACATATAAAATTTATTGTCAAATTGGTTTCCATACAACACCCAGTGCTCATCCCAACAGGTGCCCTCCTCAATGCCCATCACCCACTTTCCCCTCCCCAGGAGATTCTAATGTGCAACCAGGGTTGAGAACCACAGCTCTAGGTTGGTAGGGTTTTGGGAAACTTGTATTCTTTTTCTTATCTTTATTTTCCACACTTTCTACAATAAAAATTGAAATAAAGAAGGAAAAGATATTTTAAACAAAACATCTTCCCTCCCCCATCCTGGGATATGAAATGAATAAGATAATAGCCATTGAGCTTTATTTTTTTCCATATATATGTATATGGAAATATACATATTTCCACATATATATATATGGAATATATATATATATATATATATATATATATTACCATTTTATTTATTTTTTTAATTTACATCCAAGTTAGTATATAGTGCAACAATGATTTCAGGAGTAGATTTCTTTTTCTTTTTCATTTATTTTTGAGAGACAGTAGAGAGAGAGAGAGAGAGTGTGAGTGTGTGTGGAAGGGGGGAGCGGGGGAGGGGCAGAGAGAGAAGGAGACAGAGAATCTAAGCAGAGTCCAGGCTCCCAGCTGTCAGCACAGAACCCAATGCGGGGCTCAAACCCACAAGCTGTGAGATCATGACCTGAGCTGAAGTCGGATGCTTAACCAAATGAGCCACCCAGGTGCCCCTCCAGGAGTAGATTTCTTAACGCTCCTTACCCATTTAGCCCATCCCCCCTCCCACAACCCCTCCAGTAACCCTCTGTTTGTTCTCCACATTTAAGAGTCTCTTATGTTTTGTCTCCCTCCCTGTTTTTATATTATTTTTGTTTCCCTTCCCTTATGTTCATCTGTTTGGTATCTTAAAGTCCTCATATGAGTGAAATTATATGATATTTGTCTGTCTCTGAGTAATTTCACTTAGCATAATACCCTCTAGTTCCATCCACATAGTTGCAAATGGCAAGATTTCATTCTTTTTGATTGCTGAGTAATATTCCATTGTGTGTATATATACATATAAATATATATACATATATATATACACACATGTATACACATATATATGTGTATATGTGTGTGTGTGTGTGTATATATATATATATATATGTATATATATATATATATATACCACTTCTTTATCCATTCATCCATTGATGGACATTTGGGCTGTTTCCATACTTTGGCTATTGTTGATAGTGCTGCTATAAACATTAGGGTGCATGTGCCCCTTCAAAACAGCATACCTGTATCCCTTGGATAAATACCTAGTAGTGCAATTGCTGGGTCGTAGGGTAGTTCTATTTTTAATTTTTTGAGGAAGTTCCATACTGTTTTCTTTTTTTTAATGTAAAATTTATTGTCAAATTAGTTTCCATACAACACCCAGTGCTCATCCCAACAGGTGCCTTCCTCAATGCCCATCACCCACCCACCCCTCCCTCCCACCCATCAACCCTCAGTTTATTCTCAGTTTTTAAGAGTCTCATGGTTTGGTTCTCTCCCTCTCTAACTTTTTTTTTTCCTTCCCCTCCCCCATGGTCTTCTGTTAAGTTTGTCAGGATCCACATAAGAGTGAAAACATATGGTATCTGTCTTTCTCCGTATGACTTATTTCACTTAGCATAACACTCTCCAGTTCCATCCACATTGCTACAAAAGGCCATATTTCATTCTCTCTCATTGCCAAGTAGTATTCCACATACTGTTTTCCAGAATGGCTGCTTCAGTTTGCATTGCCACCAGCAGTGCAAAAGAGATCCTCTTTCTCCACATCCTCGCCAACATCCGTTGTTGCCAGAGTTGTTAATGTTAGCCATTCTGACAGGTGTGAGGTGGTATTTCATCGTGGTTTTGATTTGTATTTCCCTGATGATAAGTGATGTTGAGCATTTTTTCATGTATCAGTTGGCCATATGGATGTCTTCTTTGGAGAAGTGTCTATTCATGTCCTTTCCCCATTCCTTCACTGGATTACTTGTTTTTTGGGTGTTGAATTTGAGAAGTTCTTTCTAGATTTTGGATACTAACTCTTTATCTGATATGTCGTTTGCAAATATCTTCTCCCATTTCGTTGGTTGCCTTTTAGTTTTGCTGATTGTTTCCTTCTCTGTGCAGAAACTTTGTTATTTTGATGAGGTCCCAGTAGTTCATTTTTGCTTTTGTTTCCCTTGCCTCCGGAGATGTGTTGAGTAAGAAGTTGCTGCAGCCAAGGTCAAAGAAGTTTTTGCCTGTTTTTTCCTTGAGGATTTTGATGGCTTCTTGTCTTACATTTAGGTCTTTCATCCATTTTGAGTTTATTTTTGTGTATGGTGTAAGAAAGTGGTCCAGGTTCATTTTTCTGCATGTCGCTATCCAATTTTCTCAACACCATTTGCTGAAAAGACTGTCTTTATTCCATTGGATATTCTTTCCTGTTTTGTCAAAGATTAGTTGGCTATATGTTTGTGGGTCCATGTCTGGGTTCTCTATTCTGTTCCATTGATCTGAGTGTCTGTTTTGTGCCAGTACCATACTGTCTTCATGATTATAGCTGTGTAATACATCTTGAAGTCTGGGATTGTGATGCCTCCTGCTTTGGTTTTCTTTTTCAAGATTGCTTTGGCTACTCAGGGTCTTTTCTGGCTCCATACACATTTTAGGATTGCTTGTTCTAGCTCTGTGAAGAATGCTGGTGTTATTTTGATAGGGGTTGCACTGAATATGTGTATTGCTTTGGGTAGTATTGACATTTTAATGATATTTGTTCTTCTTATCCAGGACCATGGAATCTTTTTCTATTTTTTATGTCTTCTTCAACTTTTTTCATAAGCTTTCTATAGTTTTCAGCATGTAGATTTTTCACCTCTTTGGTAACATTTATTCCTAGGTATTTTATGGTTTTTGGTGACCATACAGCTGTATGTTAATGATCATTTCCCCATTTGCAAATCTTTTTTTAAAAATATTTTTTTTAGTGTTTATTTTTGAAAGAGAGCGAGTGAGCAGGTGAGGGGCAGAGAGAGAGGGAGACAGAATACCAAGCAGGCTCTGCGCTGTCACACAGAGCCCTATGTAGGGCTCAAACTCATGATCTGAGCTGAAACCAAGAGTCAGAAGCTTAACTAAGCCATCCAGGTGCTTCCCCACTTGCCAACTTCTTACCTTCTTTCCATGGTCAGAATAAATGCTACCTTCTCTCTGGAGTCCCTTGAGCTTCCCCAACTGTCTGTAATGGCTCATTTCTGCCCACTTCTATGGCTCATGGCCCCACTTTTTGGAGCCTAGTTCTTCAGTGTTTGTGCTTGGAGTCTTCTTTTTGGCTGGAGGAGGACTTTCCTGTGAACCTACTCTGGAAACTGTCAAAGCAGGCCCTTAGAGGTTCTATTTGTCTGAAGTCCCCAGTCCGGTTGGGAAAAATGGTGCAGAAAACCCTGGAATATCAGGTCATGGGGACACAAGCAGGCCAAAGTCTGTCCCTGGAACTGGGACATGCTGTGGCCTCCCCTGAGGCACTAGCTTCCTGGTTCCTTGTCCTGAATCCCTTATTCTTGGGAGGCAAGGAGTGAGCTATTTGTGTAAGAGTCAGGCCTTGGAATGTGTCCCAAGTTCTCTGGCACCAGGTGCCCTGTTTGGAGGCCTAATAAAAAGCTATGAAGAGTGGTGGAGAAAGCCTCTTCTCCTCTTACACATCCTCTGCCCACACACTATTTAGTATCTGGCTTTTATAAAAAAATCTTTTAAGTTATAGGAGTGCTTGGCTGGCTCATTCAGTAGAGCATGTGACTCTTGATCTTGAGGTTGTGAGTTCAAGCCCCACATTGGATATAGAGATTACTTTAAAAATTAAAAAAGCAAAACAAAACACTTTTTATGGGGCATCTGGATGGCTCAGTCGTTTAAGTGTCCAACTTCGGCTCAGGTCTTGATCTTATGGTTTGTGAATTCGAACCCTGAGTATGGCTCTGTGCGGACAGCTCAGAGCCTGGAGCCTGCTTCAGATTCTGTGTTGTGTCTCCCTCTCTCTGCCCCTCCCCCACTTGCTCTCTCTCTCTCTCAAAAACAAATGAACACTAACACATTTTTAATCTTTTATGTCATGACTAATTATATTTTGCTCAAAAATATAATTTTGATGACCACACATTATTCTCATAACCATAATTTAATCATTCCCCATTGTTCAAAATTTAGATTATTTTTAGCTTGTACTACTATATGTAATGCCACCTGGTAAATGATCTAAAAGGAATAAGTAGAATGCAGTCCCCATATTTTGAGACTTCAACTAAGAGGAAAATCTCATTTTCCACAGTTTTCCCCACCTTCTTTTTTTTATTCTTCTTTGGAAAGGCAATCGCTGTTGCCAGCATCTGAATAATATTTATCTTTATTATTATTATCTACACTTGTAGATAGCTTTACAGTTCACAAAACACATTCTCATATATTATATAATCTAAACACAACTATAAAATAGGTTATTATCCCCATTTTACATGTGGGTAAATTGAGGCTTAAAGAAGGTATATGACATATTCAACATGACACAATTACTTAAACTTTTTTTTTATTTGAGAGAGAGCACGGACACATGAGCCGGGGCGAGAGGCAGAGAGAGAGAGAGAGAGAAAGAATTCCAAGCAGGCTCCACCTTCAGCACGGAGCTCGACTCAGGGCTTGATTCCACGACCCTGGGATCATGACCTAAGCTGAAAACAAGAGTCGGATGCTCAATGGACTGAGCCACCAGGGCCCACCCAAGGTAACGCATGAGAAGTTATCTGGTGTCAGAGCTGGGACTTGGGCACAGGTCTGGGACTCCCAAAACCGTATCCTCCACCATGTACAAAGTCACATGCTAGAAGTCATGGGAGAGAGGTGGATGGTGGCAGAAGGAGAGGTACGGAACAACTCTACAAGTTAGAGTGGTCAGTGCCATCAGTGGAATACAAATAAATTGCTACAGCTTGTAAGGACAAAGCGTTTCTTCTCATTGGGGACCACTGCTGAAAGTTTTTCAAGAAAAACAATGACTAAAAGTCAGGTCTTCAGAGGCACAGTGAAAGGGAAAGGAAAGCGTGACTGGTTGAGAAAAGGCCAGCACAGGGAGTAAGAGATGCGGGAAGAATGGAATTGTAGCCTCACAGAGGCTAGAGCCACAAGGCCTTGGAGATCATCTGTAAGGAAACAGAGACTTAGAGCAATCTGCTGAAGGAGGTACCAAGCAAGAAAGGGCAGTGTCCTGATTTTACCCTGGCCTCTGGTCACCAGGACCAGTGTTCCTTGCATACAATAAACTTTATAAACCTCCTGAAACTAAGGGTCCATTTCCTTGGACTAATATTTGCTGTGGAGTATGGGATTAATAACCAGTGGGAAGATGAGAGATCAACATCAGATCAGAAGGCTACTGCAGTGGCTTGGCAAGGTGACAAATGAAGCCCAAAGAAGGTGGAGTCAGAGGAACAAAGAGGTGAGACTGGAGAAGGAAATATTGCAAAGGTTGCACCATTAGCGCTGGTACCTGATCAAATACGGGAGGCAACACAGAAGAAGGGACTAGACATAGGTTTTCAGCTCCTGAGAGAAAGCAGCTTCAGTGGTGTGAGAAGGGCAGAAGGGCAGGAGTGGTAAGAAGTTGGTGAGGAGCCAGAGAGAGCAGGTAGACTTCCAAGAAGTTGTGCGCCATTGCAGAGCATCTGCACCCATGCTTCTGCTGTTTGTGAAATATCTATCTCATATATATATATACATATATATATGCAAAATATATATATTTTGGGAAAATACACAAGTGATGTCACTCCTGGCCTGGAGGGTAGGAGTAAAATAGGTGGTTCGTAGGCAAGGGTCAGCTGTCTCTCTTTTTTATATTACACTTTTAGATTATGAACCATGGGCACATAATATTGTATAGCAAACTAATTCGAAAAAGTCTTTCAAGTTGTGTAGTAAATGTTAGGAAAGAAATAGGGCAGTAACAGAAGGGAGTGGCAAGTTCTCCTTAAAGCACCTTCAGAAGATGAAACTGCAAATGTGAGGGGGAGGGGTTAGGTGGAACAAGGCCCGGAGTGGGAGGAGAGAGGCCCAGGGCCCAGAGGAAGCTCTCGCAACAACGGAGGAGAAAGGGCCTTCTGTGGTGGCGGGTGGAAAATGGTGAGGAGGCGGCGAGGAAAATGGAGAGGGCGCTGCCAGGATTCCATCTCGGCCGAAAGCAGGCGTTGATGTAGTGATATTTACACTCGTCGGACCTGCAAAATGCTCTGCAGAATGCTCGTGGGCCTGAAAAGAACGAGTTCTCAGACCTTACTGGTGTAAATGGGAATTGTTCCGGCGTCGGGGGATGAATATTCCAGGCAGCCACGTTTATGGTGGTAAACACAGTAAACAAAGAAAAGGACATGAACAACATAATTATTAGATGAGCTGAGGCGCCTTCACGCCGTGCATCAATATTCAGCCATTAGTAGAGTAAACCCGGACAGGACTTCGGGTTTCCAAGGTGTGCTAGAAAAGCAAGATGCCAGTGTAGTATGCTATGCGATGCCATCTTAGAAAACAAAAGGAAACACTGTGTGTGTGTGTGTGTGTGTGTGTGTGTGTGCGCTCGCGCGCCCCCGTAGTTTTACGTGAGCATGGGGGTAAATACGCTGGCCAAAATTGGGATGGCGGAAGCAGGAGAGGGGGAAAATCCTTAACACTTGCAGAGTAAAACGAGCAAGTGCAAAATAAAAAACAAAAAAGCTACGTAGGGCGCCAGGGTCGCAGGTAAAGACCGTGAGGCAGGGCTGATCCGGGCGCAGGCCAAGCGGCACCGGACCAGGGGCACCTCCGGCTTCGCCGCCGGTGGCTATACTTCCAGTCCGAGGATGTCCGCTCGGCGCGCGTACCTCGGTGCGAGCTTCCCCCGAGCTCTTTGTTAACGGAGGGTGGGGAGAAAGCGGGGCAGGCGCCTAGCGCACCGGGCAGCGGCGGCTTGGGGGGTGGGGCGGGGACGGCCCAGCGAGTTGCTCGCCTCGCTGCCCTTCCCCCACCGCCCGGCCGCAGCCCCTGCCGGCCGCCCAGGTCTCGTCCCGCCTCACGGCCGGCGCTCCCCAGCCCGGGCCGCTCCGCACGCCTCGCCGCCTGCTGGGCTACTGATGCCCTCCATCCACACAAAGACGCGTGCGCCCGGGCGGGGAGCGCAGGGGCTGGCACGCACCACCGGCGGGCCTTCTGTCTGCACCCCCTCTCCCGGCCGCCGCCGGCGCACTCCCACGGCCCCCACTCCCTCGTCTCTCGTCTGAGCCGCCATTTGCTCCTCGCCTCCCCGACTCAGCTACCGGTGTTCTCAGATCTACTTTCCGTCTCTTCGTAGGTATCTCATGGAATTTAAATCCTACAGTATTTATACTTTGTTATCAGGTTTATTTTGCTTAGCATGTTTACAGGGTCCGTCCATGTTGTAATATGTGACCATTTTTTTTTTACATTGTACATAACAAAATTTATCATTGCAACCAAATTTAAGTGTACAGTTCAGTAGCACTAAGTACATTCACATGGTTGTGCAACCATGGCCACTATCGATCTCCAGAATGTTCCCAACATCCAACTGAAACTGTGTACCCATTAAACAATGATCCCCCCAACCCCTGGCAACCACCATTCTACTTTCTATTAATTTGGGGACATTCACCTTTGTATTTGCAAAGGGACAAAGCCACGCACTGGAGACTATCCAGATGCGGATAACAAGTTAGTAAAGCCTGGTTGTATGAAAAAGAGTGGCGGGAACTGAGAACGTTCAAGAAAGAGGTCCTGGGACGCCTGGGTGGTTCAATCGGTCAGTTAAGCATTGGACTCAATCTCTGCTCAGGTCATGATCTCACTGTTAGTTCCAGCCTCACACTGGGCTCTGCACTGACAGTGTGGAGCCTGCTTGGGACTCTCTCTCCCCTGCTTTCTGCCCCTCCCCTGCTCTCTCTAAATAAATGAATAACTTAAAAAAGAAAGTGAGGTCCTGGGATTATTTTAGTTCATGTAAACAAAACAAAACTAGAGGTTTTAGTTTAACAAATAGAAAGGCCAATACTATGATAACTGGGAAAGACTCAAGGGACCATGAAGACTGCCTTCACCCTCCTAAAGAACAACAGTATAGGAAAGTGGACTGTCCTGTGGTTCATATTTAAAATTTTCTAGTAGCAGGCACCTGGGTGGCTCAGTCAGTTGAGTGTCCAACTTAAGCTCACAGTTCATGAGTTAGAGCCCCGTATCAGGCTCACTGCTATCAGCATGGAGCCCACTTGAGATCCTCTGTTTCCGCCTCTCTCTGCCCCTCCCTCGCGCTCACTCTCAAAAATAAAAAAATAGTAATAAAAAAAATAAAATATTCTGGTAGCCACATTAAAAAAATAAAAAGAGGGGCACATTGGTGTCTCAGTTGGTTGAGTGTGGGACTCTTGATTTTGGCTCACATCATGATCTCAGGGTCATGGGATCAAGCCCCACTGAGCATGGAGCTGCTTGGGTTTCTGTCTCTCCCTCTGCCCCTCTTCCCCACTGGCCTAATTGCTCTAAAATAAAAAATAAATTAGTTAATTAAAAATAAAAAGAAACACTAAAATTCTTAACTTAGCACAATGTATCCAATATATTATTGTTTCAACATATAATCAACTTTAATAAGATATCTCCCATTCTTTTTTTCATACTTGGTCTTTTTTTTTTTTTTAATGTTTATTTATTATTTTTGAGAGAGAGAGAGCAGGGGAGGGGCAGAGAGAGAGAGGAAGACACAGAATCCAAAGCAGGCTCCAGACTTTGTGCTGTCAGCAGAGCCCAATGTGGGGCTCAAACTCACAAACCATGAGATCATGACCTGAGTGGAAGTCGGATGCTTAACTGACTGAGCCACCCAGATGCCCTTCATACTTGGTCTTTCAGATCAGGTTAGCCACATTTCAAGTGCTCAACAGCCATTTATGGCTACTATATTGGACAGTGCAGGGTTGGAACCTGGGACATAGGTATCAGACAGGTTTGGGATCAAGATCCATATTCCATTCCATTCCATACTAGGCTGTGTGACTGGACAAATTACTTACCCTCTCTTATCTGTTTCTTCACTTACAAAGTGGAACTGACAAAGCCCCCCTCTGTAGGCTAATTGTGAGGACTAATGGCATGTGAAGCATTTAGTATATGCTCACTAAGTGTTGATAATTATTAGTGGTAAATAAGATGATTATTAATTTGAAATAATGAGATTTCAGTATTACTGTTAGTATGACCTCATTCACTTCCATTAGATGTTATGGCTTGGAGACATTCCAGGGGGACAAAGTTAAAAGACAATGGACAAATTGGGAAAACCTATTTGCAACACATATAACAAACATTATTTTTAATATGTAGGAAGTGCTTGCAAATAAATAAGAAAATGGGGAATCTGAATGGGAAATTCAAAAAAGGAGACAAACATCTAAAGTGATTTTTTTGGGGGGGGGTGCCCGGGTGGCTCAGTCAGTTGGGCGACCGACTCCAGCTCAGGTTATGATCTCGCAGTCAGTGAGTTCAAGCCCCATGTTGGGCTCTGTGCTGACAGCTCAGAGCCTGGAGCCTGCTTCGGATTCTGGGTCTCCCTCTCTCTCTGTTCCTCCCCCACCCACACTGTGTCTCTCTCTGTCTCTCAAAAATTAATAAATGTTAAAATTTTTTTTTAAAAAATAAAGTGATTTTTTTTTAACAAAGACCCATTTGATATAAGTTCAATTCTCCTAGGAACTGAATAAAAATAAACACATGAGACCATTGTTGAGTAATAAATTGCCAATGACCATAATTTTGCAGCACCTAATATTGAAGAAAGTGTGAAGAGATCAAATTTCTTTTCAAATCAAGATTTTCTGAAGTTTTGATAGATCTGATTCCAGATTATCAGGATAAACAAGCTGAGTTCTTGCTTCAAAGGGTGGGGGGTGGGATACTACCCAGACAGCCTATTCTGCCCACCTTTTTCCTATTCCAAATGAAGCTGGACAGCCAACGCATACCTAGCAAGTTTGAGTTTTCTGCCTTATCACATGTGCAGTCACTTCACATTTGCTTTGCTAACAGTCCTTCAAAACTAGTGTTGACATTTCTCAAGGCTTGAAATAGTCCCAACATTGTTCCAAATTTGGGCAGGGCTAACTTACGTTCTTACTTAAGCCATAATACCCCCAGAATATTCTTAGACTTCTGGCTAACTCCTTTGGGAATGCCTTATCTGCCAGCAGGGTCAGCTACGTAATTTGTGGGGCTCAGTGTGAAATCAAAGTGTGGGGCCTCTTTTTTCATAAAAGGGAAAAGGCTGTTTATGTTCTGCAGTTGCTCTCTCAGTCTCTCATGGTGTTTTTTATTTGCTATTTATTGTTGTGCTCTTAGGTATGGGGACACTTGAAGGACAAGTGCAGACCCTCTGAGGTGCCGGGTGCCACTGCCCTGCCCTGAGACAGCATCCATATCCCAGTCTGGGAAAACTTGATCCAGTGGGCGTGGGGGGTGGGGACTAATCAGACTCGTCTAAGTCCTTCGTCTTCTGTTCCCTGCATTGTGCTGTACAGTGGTGCCTTGAGACAAAAGATGCCTCACAGTACAGGCCATCTCAAAGGGAGGGAGGGGTTAGAGGGTAAGAGGAAACTGAGAGAAAAAAACACATTGGTTAGGAGATCAAAATACTAACACTGCACGTACATCAGTGTCTGAGAGCTGGGGTAATGAGTCAGCCCCCGGAGAACTGATCCACTCTTTGTGTGTTAATAAATCAGGTCTTGAGCCAGGCAAGGCTGAGGGCCAGACTAAGCTCTGAGGTGAGTTGACACCAGGGGGATCTTTGTGGGTGGCCAGCCAGTCTTACCACAGTGACCCCATTCTGTCTCCCTGCATGTACTTCTAGAAAGTTCCTCGAACTGTTCAGGGGCTTGAATGGGAGAGAGGATGTGGTTAGTTATAGGCTAGAGGTGGGGTCTCACCCTTTTTCCCTCCCTTCCTTTAAACTCTTTTACTACATCACAAATCGCCTCTCTTCAGGGGTACTTCCAGGCCTCTGCCTTAGAGGGTAAGCCTACAGCCTTCTGAACATTTGGAAAAGGATACTTACATATGAAGCCAGTGCTAAGAATGCCTTTAGTTAAAGTTTAGGGGCCAACCTGCCGCATTCCACGTAAAGCCAGATTCTACACATGGGTTTCCCCTTCCTCCCCCACTCACTGGAAATCCAGCATTAAAAGAAACCAACACAGGTCCCGCACTTTAGTCAGACAAAGGATGAGAAATGGTTCTTTCCTGACTCAGAGGGAAGGGCTCAGCACCCAAACGCTGGTAACTACATGAGCCGAAAGAGGAGGGCTGGAGTGGGGCAGGAAAGCACCAGTCTGGCTCATTTAGTGTCCTCTCCAACAGCAGCCACATCAATATCTTTAGCCAAGACAACTATCGCACTCTTATCACTTAGGAAAGTTAAAGGGTTTTAGAAATGGGATAAAGACCCCCCCCCAAAAAAAAGAAAGGAAAAAGAAATGGGATAAAGACCAAATATATACTTATTATAAATCACAATTGCAAGGGAGCCTGGGTGTCTTAGTTGATTAAGTGTCTGGCTCTTGATTACAGCTCAGGTCATGATCTCATGGTTGGTGGGACCAAACCCCACGTGGGGCTCCGTGCTGATAGTGAGGAGCCTGCTTGGGATTCTCTCTCTCCCTCTCTCTCTACCCCTCCCCTGCTTGTGCACACACTCTCTCAAAATAAATAAATAAACATTAAATATTAAAAATATACATAAATAAGTCACAATGGTAAAGATGTCAATTTTTCCCTGTGGTAAACTGAAAAATGGTCCCCCCAAAAGATATCCATGTCTCCATTTCTGGGATGTGTAAATGTTACCTTATTTGGAAAAAAGGTCCTTGCAGAAGTGATTAAATTAAGGATTTTTTTTTTTTACGTTTATTTTATTTTATTTTTATTTTTGGGACAGAGAGAGACAGAGCATAAACGGGGGAGGGGCAGAGAGAGAGGGAGACACAGAATCGGAAACAGGCTCCAGGCTCTGAGCCATCAGCCCAGAGCCCAACGCGGGGCTCGAACCCACAGACCGCGAGATCGTGACCTGGCTGAAGTCGGACGCTTAACCGACTGCGCCACCCAGGTGCCCCTAAATTAAGGATTTTTAAGTGAGGGAACTATCCTGGATTATCTGAGTGAGCCTAAATGCCATCAAAGGCACACTTATAACAGAGAGGCAGAGGATCTGACACTCAGAAGAGGGGATAATGTGACTATGGAAACCGGAGCAATGCAAAGAGATCAAAAGTTAGCAGTTTTGAGTGGTAAAACCATACATAGGTAATTTATATTTTTCTTTTTAATTACCTGGTCTTTTTAAAACAAACGTGCACTGATTCTAAAAAGATGTACTTAAATGTATATGATTGCTCTCTGTTTCAATAGGAGCAATCAAAATGTCTTCTTTTTCAAGAACATGTTTTAGTATGCCTAGTTGCAAGGTACATTGTTTTCACCGAGCACCTACTATCTCTTAAGTTCACTGTATATTATATTATTCAATCTTTCACAGCGATGTTATGGGACAGGTAATAAAAATATAAAATAATTCCCATTTTACAGATGAGGCAATGAAGCCCAAAGTCAGTCATCTATTAACATCAGGACTAGGATTTGAGAGCACATTGGTCTTTTTTTTTTTTTTTTAATTTTTTAAATGTTTATTTGAGAGAGAGAGAGAGAGAGAGAGAGAGAGGGATCCCAAGCAGGCTCCTCACTGTCAGCATGGAGCCCTATGTAGGGCTCGATCCCACCAACAATGAGATCATGACCTGAGCCGATATCAAGAGGTGGACACTTACCCAACTGAGCCACCCAGGAGCCCCAGAAAGCACATCTGTCTTTAAGGTCCATGCCCTAATTTGTAATTTTGAAATAACCTAAATGTCCCTCAGTGGGAACCAATCAAATTACAGCATATCCATACACTGTAAAACTCTATAGCCATAAAAATAAAAACGACAATGCTCTCTCCATATTGATAAGGACATGTTTCGAAAATACAGTGTTAAGTGGGCAGAAAAAACCAACAAAGTGCAGAAGGTGTGTATAACATGGTACCATTAAAGTTAAAATGCAATAAAGAGTATATTTTTGTTTCAGCTTGTATATACATGAAAACAACATTAGAAGGATAAACAAAAACCTAAATACAGGGTTATCTATTTGGGGTAGGGGAAATGGGCAGATGAGGCATAGGAACATGACAGATACTCTTCACTCTATACCTTTATATATATATATATATTTTTAGTTTTGAGTCATGGAGTCAAATTACCTATTCAAAAGTAAACATATAAACCTTTTAAAAGCAAAATATAATCAAACATAGCTCTTTTGTTTTTCTACTCTTTTCTACTCTTCCACACACCTCACACATCCTTGGAGGGCAGTGTGCATCCCCTTTTCAATGAGACTCCTCTAGTAGTGCTGACAACAGCATCAGCACACAGACCAGGAGAGACTGCCGTGCTAGCAAGCAGTGCCAGACCAACCACACTCTTTCCTTATCCCTGACTTAGAAAAATAAAACCAGTAGGCAAATACACTAGTCAGCATTTCTGAAGCCAGCTGTTAACCAATCCTCCTCTTGCCCTTTACTCTCTTTTCTTCCTTTTTCCAGAAAAACCTGGAAAGCTCTGCAGAACTTTGCAAAATGCTTTAGTAGTGCTGGCTGCCTTGTTGTTTTCCTTCTCTCCTTTGGCCTGTGTCATCCTTGCAGGCAAGGACCGCAGTCTGACTTCCTGCCAGCTCGCCCTGCTGGGTTCATCTCAGTGCCTTAAAAAAAAAAAAAAAAAAAATCTGCATTTTCCTAAACCTACGAACCTCAAATTAGAGGTCATTTTGTACAACTCTCCACCCAGAGTAGAACATTCCAGTTGTAAAATTTAGCAGAGTAAATATATTTGGTTTTAAAACACAATCGCTTGGTTTCACTTTGTCTAACCAATCAAGTCGAGTGACAGCTCTCATAAAATATCTGCTCTTGCTAAGGATCCCACAGGGCAGGTCTATTTGTGTGTGAAGTCTAACAGTGCAGAGAGCCCCAGTAAATTTCCATTTAGTAATTCAGTGACTGTTAATCGACACCTAATGTGTATCCATGGGTGTCTGAGGCCCTGTGCTGGGGATAGAAACAAACATGAGACTCAGTTCTTGCCACCGATCTCTAATAACCCTGTTAGGACACCATCAGCTCATAGATGTGTCGGGACTCACTAGTTTTGTTCTTTAAAGCCATTTGCAAGGTATCAACTATATCACTGAGTTATGGGCATTTTCGTGGTTAGCTGTTGTCAGAAATATGATTTATATGAACAGTTTTCTCCTTTTTTAGGGTATTGGGGAAATACCTTTTCTATTGCAAAGATCACAGCCAGAGGTTGAACTCTAGGTAATGTAATCCATATAAGACTCACTAACCTTTTCAGGGTGTTAATTTAGTCATAACAGTGTCATAGCTTTCAGTTTCCAGCTTTCATTAGCTGGAATTCTTTCGCTAATGTGCAGGAAATTTGAGATGTATGTATGCCAGATGTGTTCAATGAAAGGTTCTGCTTAAATCAGATGTGAGTCTAAAAGCAAGACATTCCCAGCGATGCTGAGCTTGGCAGGGATTCAGGTGTCTAGAACCATACCACATACATCCCCTGAGCGTGCTGGGCCAGAACACTACCATGCAGCGTTGCTAAATTCACTAGGAACTCAGAGCAGAAGGCCCCATGGAGACTGCATACCCACTCCTTATTACACATGTACAGCATCACCAGGAGTGATACCACGAGATTCATTCTGTATTGGGTTATTCTCAGAGGAAAACCCCAACCAGGTTGAGGATAATGAGCACCATACACTGTAAAAAGCATCAAGAAGCTATGTGGCTTCCACATATCCACACAGAACACATCAGCAGGAAGAAGGAGCATTATATTACCAGGTTTCCTGTCAGGACATCCTGGCTCAAAACACAGTTTTGTCACTGAAAAACATAAGATAACCGGCAGATGTGAAACTGCAAGATTGTGTCCTTGAGGCTCTCAGAAATCTGTCAGCTTAAAAGGAGAGCTCAGGGGTGCCTGAGTGGCTCAGTCAGTTGGGTGACTGACTTCGGCTCAGGTCATGATCTCACAGCTCATGAATTCGAGCCCTGCATCAGGCTCTGTGCTGACAGCTCAGAGCCTGGAGACTGCTTCAGATTTTGTGTCCCTCTCTGCCCCTCCCCTGCTTATTCTCTCTCTCAAAAATAAACAAAAAGCAAAAAAAAAAAAAAAAAAAAAAAAAAGGAGAGCTCAAAAGCAGGTATGAAGATCACTCATTCCAATTACTGAGAGGTAGTTTGTTTTTGTTTTTGTTTCCAGGCAAGAGGAGCATGGGAATATGGAGACATGAACTGATTCAAGGAATCTGGCCTGGGGAAGGCCTCATGCACAGATTCTGAGCAGACGGGGTCTTGTCTTAAAGAGCCTTGGACCAAATTTACTACCAGCCTTATCCCGACCCCCATTTCCCCAGCTTCAAAGAGAATACAGGTGACCACAGACTCCGAAGTCTTGCAGGTTGGTGCAGACTTTTGAGAACCTGTTGTACATCTCTCACCCTTGTTCCAATGGGTACTATTTGTTAACACTAGAACTCATACTGTCCCACATTTGATCTTTCCTTCCTCAACCACAAACTTCTACTTCCTTCTATTATTGTCTTCAGAATGCCAACATTTTGTGTCCCAGTTTCATCTTGGGCACCAAGGAGTAGGATGAACTTTATAGTTCTGAAATTCTAGGTTCAGAAAATAGTGCTGTGGAGCACAAGGTGGGTGGGTTTCACTGTCACTCATGCCTGCACCTGTGAACAGGGAACCTCCTGAGGAAACACATATGGTCTCATCATATTCCACAGCCACCCAGCCACATCTCTCAAGGCCTGACTTCCTTTCCTCCCCACGCCCCACCCTCTGGGCAGAAGTAGCTGAGAAGGTGCTTCTCCAGCTCTTTCCTCTTCCCTGCTTAGCTCTATTATAGTTCACTAGGCCAACACTTTTCTTAGAACCAAAGTGTTTCTATTTAGGGGCCTGGGGAACAATTCCATTTCCCTCTATCATCTCACCTGGATTTTCTGGCTTTCAGAAGAAAATGCTCCACTCAGAGATCTGGACTTATTTCTTCCCAAGCAGTGAGTCATATTCACAGACAAACCTTATCTCCTGGGCCACAACCTGGTTGGCTCCCAACTCACAGAATATGATCAAAGACTGTGTGTCTTTGTATCTTTATATTAACTTGCACATAATTCATTTAAACTTTGGAGAAAAATGCCTCATCATATCCTCCTACCTCCCCACCACTTGTTTTAATTTTCTCCACAGCTCATCCGACATACTATACCATCCTTCCTCCCTCCCTCCCTCCTTCCCTTTCTTCTTTCCTTCCTTCCTTTCATACTGTTTTTCTCTCTCTCCTCATTGGTCTATAAACTTTTTGAAGGTAGGGCTTTTGTTTGTTTTGTTCATTTCTGTATCCATAGGACCCAGCTCAATGCCTGGCACAGGGTACTCAATAAATGTTGAATAAACAAACTGTTGAATGAATAGCTGCTTATCCTTACTTTTCTCTGGGTCCTACCACTCCCTCTCCTGCCACAACGTTTTTACCTTGGCTTAACAGCTAAGGGATCATATGACTATATATGTTACATCAGCTCTGGAGGGGAGTGTACTTCTTCACCTCTGACATCTCCATCTGCTGAAACCACATTCACCTGGCAAGTCCTACCAACCTTCTCGTGGCACCATCCTTTAACCTCCCACAATAATCTTACCATGGTGATCTAGAGCACTCCAAGCCTGCATCGCTCAACTACAGTTTAACACTTTCTGCCTTGTGCTGAGAATATAATTTTCCTGGATGCAATTTTTCTGATGCAACAGGGAAGTCAACAATAAGACAAGGGTAGTCTTTCCTTGGCGAAGCTAGCTTCCCACCCCTGCTCTCTCGTCTCCTACCCCTTTTCCACAGGTCCCCCTAGGCAGTACTTAATTGCTGAATTAAAAGAAGAACCCAGATCTGGGCCTTACACTTTCAGGCTGGCCAACTGCAAGGGGACCCATCTCTCAAACACTTATTAACTAAGTTCACACAGAGGCCAAGGGACATATAAACCAAATGCCAATCAATGTATGGATTCAAATGAAGAATAACAGACATTCTGAGGCTCTGGAATGGTTGAATTGACTTGACTGGCTGATCTTTTCCTCATGGTCTGAAGATTGCTTGGTAAATATGGAACTTAGAATAAAAGTAACTGGGGCTCAGTCGGTTGAGCGTCCAACTCCTGGTTTTGACTCAGGTTATCATCTCACAGTTTGTGAGTTCAAGCCCCACATTGGGCTCTGTGCTGACGGTGCAAATACTGCTGGGGATCCTCTCTCTCTCTCCCTCTCTCTCTCTGCCCCTCCCCTGCTTCTGCTCTCTCTCAAAAATAAATGGGGGAAGAAATTAACTTAAAAAAAAAAAAAAAAGTAACCTGAAGTCACATCTCTCCTTTAGGGCAGGGCCCTTCTTCCCTGCTGTAAGAGCAGTCTGACCAAGGAAATCATGGAGCTCAAGTCCCCTTAGTCAAGACCTACCCTTCTTTAGGCAGTGCTGGTGCTTCCAAGGATGGCCAAATCCCTCGTGTTCAGGTCCCCAAAACACTTTATAACACAATTGATCAGACTTAACCAAAATTATGACCATTTTCCAGCCCTTCCTTCCTGAGATTGCTCTCAGTCATCTGACCAATGTTCTGGGTGTCCTCAAACTTTCAGGCAATACACTTGAAATTTCATGGTTTACTTTCCTGGATAGTTAATCACCCATCACATGTAATTTTACTGGTCTGAAGGGAAACTCATTTCCTGTCACTTAGGTGTGCAGGCTGTATTAGACAAAACAAAAGACATTTCTCCAATTAGACTATAAGCACCTAAGGGTCCATACCTTGTAGGTTTTAATAAATATGCCATGAGTCAGGACAGCAAGGATTGCTTTGCCAGCAAAGAGAAAGAAAAAAACGAAAACAAAAACAAATGCCTATTCAAAGTGACCCTGAATCAAGTAGGCTCATCTATTCTCTTGATTGGAAACTACCTGCCTTGCTCAAAACCATGGAGTATTTACTTACAAAGTTCTGGGTTTTAAGGAATTACTCCAAAATACCTGAGTCCTTATTAGCTTGCCTCATCTTGGGAATTTTTTTAACTATTGTGCTAGCCAAGTTCAAGAATTAAAAGAATGAAAATGGAGAGGGGACTTCTGCCTTTGTTGCCTTTCTCTTGTCTCTTGCAGTTCCACGTACAACTCAGCAGTGAGTATGAGCCGCCACTCTCACAACATAATATAGAGAACACAGCCGTCCCCGAGGTACGCTGGATCCAACTTACTCAGACACCACATTTCTGCCTTTTGCCTTGCTGACTGGCAAATGAGCAATGGTTTGTAGAAGCAGCAGGTGCAAGGAGAGGTGGCTCCTGCCAGGTGCTAAAAAAAGGCTCAACTCTGATACACAGGAGTCCTTCCATTAACACATCCATGACTGAGGCAAAGTGGGGGGAAGTTACCCCTTCTCTGTCTTTTGGAGTCACAAATGCTGCCCTTTGTCATTTAACCTGGTTTTGCTTTGATACAAATGGCAGGAGTGGCCAAGAGAGTGGGGGTATGGAGGTGAAGCCCACACTGTAACATGCCTTCACTCATACCCTCTAGGATGGTCCTGGGCATCACACATCCTAGAGAAAGGCTGCCCAGGTACTGTTTCTTGCCACTGCCACAGAACCAAACTTTAGAATGGACTCACAAACACATGACTCTACCATATCCTTGCTGTGAGTTATGTCATTTAAGCTGGTGAACCACAGTTTCCTCTTCTATGTAAAGGGATGATAATTCCACCTAGCTCATAGGACTGGTTGTGGAAATCAAATGAGATGGTAACTTGTGTGAAAAACCTAATACATGGGAATGCAAGCGGGTGCAGCCATTCTGGAAAACAGTATGGAGGTTCCTCAAAAAACTAAAAATAGAACTACCCTACGACCCAGCAATTGCACTACTAGGTATTCATCCACGGGATACAGGTGTGCTGTTTCGAAGAGACAGATGCACCCCCATGTTTATAGCAGCACTATCAACAATAGCCAAAGTATGGAAAGAGCCCAAATGTCCATCGATGGATGAACAGATAAAGAAGATGTGGTATATATATATATATACAATGGAGTATTACTTGGCAATCAAAAAGAAGGAAATCTTGCCATTTGCAGCTATGTGGATGGAACTGGAGAGTATTATGCTAAGTGAAATTAGAGAAAGACAAAAATCCTATGACTTCACTCATATGAGGACTTTGAGAGAAAACAGAGGAACATAAGGGAAGGGAAACAAAAATAGAAAAACAGGGAGGGGGGCAAAACAGAAGAGGCTCATAAATACGGAGAACAAACTGAGGGTTACTGGATGGGCTGTGGGAGGGGCGGTGGGCTAAATGGGTAAGGGCCACTAAGTAATCTACTCCTGAAATCATTGTTGCACTATATGCTAACTTGGATGTAAATTTTAAAAAAGAAAAAGAAAAACCTAATACAGTTTGTGACACATGCTAAATAGCACTTCAGGATACATTAGTTTTCCTCCCTCAAGAAGACAGTCTTGCACTGTTTACTCAGACCAGCCTCCTACATAAGCTACTGGAAGCTAGCTTGTCCCCAGGGATCAGGCCATCCCAGGAAAAATGACTTGGCCACAGCAACGTAATACGAGACGAAACATTCTGACAAGGCACAGCAACAGGAGAGAGACAACTGAAGGGTACCTGGCAGTGTGTGCCCTAGACAGGGTTCCCAGCAGGAAATCCTGTGGTGCCTCAGTTAAGTAGTTTCACAAGGGCTGGGGCCCAGACAAAAACTCCAGTAACCACCCGTCCCTAAACTTTCATTAGGCCCCATGTTCAACTCATCAGGTCGTGGATGAGCCCCTTGCCCCCTTTTCTTTCAAAGCCACTGGGCAGGCTGTGGAGTTCACATTAAGAAAAGGGAAGCGCTTCTCTTAAAAACCAGTACACGGAACTACACGAAGCCTTCTAAGGGCTACCGAGGGATTAATGGCCCTGCAAACTGGTTCTAAGGACCCAATGGCAAAAGGTGGATTTTAAGTTTCATATTTTGACCGACCACCTACCCTGTTAGGGACAGACTAATACATCTCTTAACTGGATGGTACAATCCGTATTTTACAAAGGAAGAAACCGACACTCGAGAACTGAATGACTCGCCCAAGGCCAAGACTAAGCGGCGGGTCGGGATTCAAGCCCAGTCTCCTTCCAGAGCCCACATTCCTCCTCTCTCCCGGCGCAGGCAGGAAAGGCAAGAGTGGGGGCGGGCCAATACTGGGAGGCCGGGGAGGAAGAAAGCCTGAGCCACGGCGGGGAGGGGCCTGGGCGCGGCGACTCCTTCCCCGAAGAGCCGCGCGGTCTGCAGCTGGTGTGCGGCCCGGGCCCACGTGCCCCGAGTCCAGTCCGCTGCCCTGAGGGCGCGCCGGCCGCTGCGCGGGCTTGGACCCGCCCCCAGGAGGGTGCCAGGAAGTCGGTGCTCGGCTTAAAGTTGGACCCAGAGGCGCCCAGGGCACGTCTGAGGGCGACCTGGGCTAAATAACGACCTCGAAAGGGCCTCGCGCAGGGACGAGTGCCCCTCCCCATCGAACCCGCCTCGTCAGCACCTTTCCAGCAGTTCGGCCACACAGTGGGTCACGAGGTGGGCGTGGCCCAGTCAGCCTGCGCGCGGCGCCACCCGCCCTCCCCTCTCCTGGCGCGCCACGTCCCCGGCCCCGCCCCCGCGAGCCACGCGGGGAACCCCAATGTCGTCACCACCCTCCTGCACTCGCCTTCCCGCGCTCTCCAGAAAAGACGCGAAAGTGGTGACGTGTCCCGGGCTCCAGTGAGGCTGCGCAGAAGGCGTCGGCAACAGAACGTCCTGCGGCGCCGCCTGGTGGAAGAAAGAGCTGCCCAACCGGCCGGAAGGAGCGGCGCGGGCGGGAGGGGTACGTGACTTACGTCACCTCGCTGAGGAGGGGGGAAAGGGGGCGGCCGCCACGTGACCGGCCCCCGCCCGCGGCGCCAAGGCGTCTTTCTCTTTCTTTTACACCTTTCTGTGGAGTAACCTTTATGTCCTTTGTTTTAAGGGTAGGACTTTTCCTTTTTGGAACTTACCGAAGTAATATTGTTCATCGGAGAAAATTTGAAAAAAAAAAAAAAAAAGGAAAAAGATAACGAAGAAAATGAATGCCAGCACTACACACACCCTTTCATATTGATTTATAGCTTTTCTGTTAACATTAAACAAAACATTCCAGTCTCAAGGCCAAGTTAGAAAAACACGACTGAAAAGGAAGGGAGAGCAAACAATAGGCAAAAGGGTAATAGATGGTATTTAATGAGGATTTCACACACAGTACCTTATTTAGTACACACATCATCCAGGTGAGGTCACCGGACCATAGGGTTGAATAACTTTCCCAAGGTTGCACAGTTAATAAGCTGGTGGCAGAGTCAGGGTTTGAACCCAGGGTTTAAAATCTGAACCTTAAGGTGGTGTGAAGAGGACAGTTGAAAAAGTGCTGGAGAGAAGGGAGGAAAACCGCAGGGAATGTCGTGGTGGTTACAGATAACACTTTTTACTTCTGAAATTGTGGAGTTGGAACCAGTTGGTAGGAGGAAGGCCAGTGCCTCCAAGGGTTGGAGCAACTTCGTGGGAGCATACCATAAAGCATCTCAACCTAACACACTGCCTTGAAACGCTTAGGTGCATGCTAGCTATTGCTCTAGCAGCTGCTGCTGATTGCTTTGTGTCACCGACCTCCAGCCCTGCCCTCCCATTAGTGGCAGTGAGAGGTGGGAGTCACAGTACCAAGTCAGGCATTAGGTCTTGCTATGGAGAGTGCAGTCTGGAGTCCAGCTGCATTTGTGCAGTCCAGTACATGCTGCATCCAGTTTGAGGACATAAATGCAGAATCTTGGACCCCACCCTAGAACCTCTGAATCAGAATATGCTAGATTGTAACTAGATCCCTGGGTGATGCCTATGCATAGAGCACTATGGTAAAACACGGTATCCTATTCCCTTGGCGAGGCAGGTGTGATGGTACAAAGATGTGAAGGGAGCTTGCAGAGCTGGATGGTGGGAAGGCATGCAGACAAGGAGCAAGGTCTGTAAGGCAGTTTTTAAAAAAGCATCCAGGGGTGTCTGGCTTGCTTAGTCAGTGGAACAGATGACTCTTGATCTCAGGGTTGTAAGTTCGAACACCAAGCTGGGTATAGAGATTACTTTAAAAAAAAAAAAAACTTTAAAAAAGCATTCAATAAGGAGTATCAGAAAATATCACAAAATAGGAAGAAAACTAGGAAGCCAGAATCTGGGAGACGAAAAGAGAAATAAGCCAAGGGGTTGAGAAGGTTCATCTTGGGAAAATTCACCAAAAAAAAAAAAAAAAAGACCCAGGAATTTTTCTCTGTGGCTAACTTTTCTGTGTTGTATGTGATGTGAGTACTTGAGAGGGTTCAGGTCATTCAAAGGGCTGGAGGAGGGCAGCCCCTGCCCATTCTCTCACCTTTAGCAGATACAGTGGGATTTCCCTTGGTTATTCTAATAGAGAGCAGGTTTTGGGCTCTGACATGGGAGAACCAGATACTGACAGAATAGTACCTCTTAGATGATGTACACAGGCTGAATTCTGTAGGTGGCCAGAGCTAGATGAGTAGGAGGCCAGAGTGTTATGGTGTGTGTGCATATATATGCATGTACACATGGGTTGGAAGGAAGGGTGGGTTACTGGCATAGGACATAATAGGACATAATAGGAATCAGTGAAAGGGTGAACTTATGTGACTGGGACCGATGACATCTGGTACCATGAAAGAACTAGGTGGCGGGCCTACAGACCCTCACTTATGTGGGTGGTTCTTAGAGTCAGATTTTCAGGAGGTCTCTGAGTGGCTTATCGTTCTTCTAAGCCAGCGAGCTGTTGAGATGACAGTTCTGGTAGAAGCAGGGACATGATAGGTTAGAACCAAAGTGATCTGGGTGGAGTGGCAGCAAGTTGTTCTCATTATGCCCACAACATTAGGGGCCCAGCCATTTTGTCTGGAGGAGTTAAGGTGGCATCCCTCTCATACCTATTAATATTGTCTAAGGATCGTCAGTCCATGCACTAAACAGGTGACTACGTGGACATGGAGGTTTTTGAGCTGTTCACTCCGGAATACAAATGGTGGCTGCAATGTTGAAAGGCATTAGCTTTTCTCCCAGAGATGGGGGATTCCTATGACTAATGGAGGTATGCAATGGATAGCAGGTGGGAGCATGGAGAGGTGGGGAGGCAGATGTGTGCAGAGTTTGAAGAGCCTTTTTCTGCTGGGAGTATCTGGGATCACCCTGGGGTGGTAGTGTGGGCTGAGTCTGAAATGAGGTCAATGCTAGTGGTGTCCCAGAGGTCTGGATGTTGAGAGTGGGTACAGTACTCTTACTGGTACTTGTAGGCCCATGCTTGACCTGTTAGAGAGAGTGCCAAATTAGAATTATTGGTCAATGTAACTCTGAACCCCATTCCAGATTTTGATGGACTGTGAAGGTGGGTTGGGGTGGTCCAGGGTAAAGACCTTAACACTTCAGTACTGTTCCTCTTTGGGTGGATCATTTGTCCCAGCCATGTGTTTTATGGCCTTTGTGGGTATTCTCATCCGTGGCTATAGTCAAGTACTACTAGATCCAGGCATTTGCCTGTTACTCACAGGTCTGTCTTGGTCAAAAAGCTGTAACCAATGTCCTTAAAGTACTCAGGTTGCAGGATTTCCTGAATGGACCAACCACTGTTTCCTTGGGTGGTCTTCCTTTTCAGCAGGCTCTGCTTTACCTAATTTCTCTTCTCCATATCTATACAAACCCTTTCTCCTTTAAAGTCCAGTACAAGTTCTAAGTTCTCTGTGAAACTTTCTGGAGTCTCCCGTTCCCCCACTGCCGAAAGCATTTGTGAGCTCTCCACACAAGCTATTCCCTCAATCACACAGGATAGACAACACTTAATTTGCCTACCCTTTCCCCCTTGGAGGGACACAGCTCCCCTTTTACCAAAAATGCCAATCAGAGTCTTTCTTGTGGGTCTTTGCCCTTCGGAGGAGAGAGAGAGTAGAGCAGCCAATCCCGCTCCAGTGTAAAAGTGTAAGTCTTACTTTCAGGTGCCTGAAAAGTCGGAATTCTGGCTAGAGGGTGCTGCTCTGTGCTAAGAGTGAGTGAAGCCCCAGGAGAGACAGTGATGGGTCAGATGGACCTTGGCTCCAGGGTTCCTGAGGCCTAGTTACACCCTAGTGCCACCCAGGATGGCTGTCCAGCCCTATGTTAAAGTCCATGAACCATTCATTCCCATTTTTGCCTGAGCTGGTTAGAGTTGGGTTTTTGTTACCTGCAGTCAAAAGAAAACCAGGAGTCTCCTTTATGTGGGATTTTTCTTATGTTCCCAAGGACAATGGTTTACAAGGAATTTATATCAAAGTAACATAATAAAGTAGATAGAACATGCCCTTTACACTAAAATGAAACATTTTTAATGCCGTTTCCAGCAAGAAAAACAGGCTGTCTCTTTAACTTAAAAGAAGAGGTGATATCTAAACTCAAACACTAAGGACTAAATGAGAAAAATGGGAATATAAATGAAAGTGTCTGGCACACAGGAGGCATATAGGAAATGGTCACTCCCTTCTTTTCTCCCTGAAGACAGGCTTCCACTTCTGTGTCCTTCAGTATCACCATTCTGTGATCAATGAGCTCAAAAACAGGAATTGAACCTACCAGCTCTTAAACTTGTTGGAGAATAAAGAAGGAAATAAATATCTAGGGAACAAGTAATTAGAAGCATTAGTTTGAAATGTCAATAATCCCTTGATACCTGGACTTCTTTTTCTTATTTCACTGTTACTTAAATCTCCCCAAAGGCTTATAATTTTACAATCAGGCCAACATGAGATATACTTTGGAAAAACTAGTGACATTGTGCTTTTATTTGAGAACAAAATAAATGGGCATGACTGGAACTCTGTCAGGATGGTCCTTAACATTCTGCCCTAAACAGGGTATTATTAACTTTCCAACACTGTTGGTGTAAGAAGTGCTGCGAACATCTTAGAGAATTAGAAAAAGTTTGAAACAAACTCTAAAGGTGAGTTCTTTAAGAAGGAAAGAGAGCTGGTTTCCTTTTTGTTCCTTTAAAAATTCTAGCCAGAAATATCATCCAATTTATAACGAAGACCATACACAGCAGCACCAAAAAGGCCATTTACAAGAAGAGTTTTTCTTCAACAGAATCCACTTGAATGCGATAAGAAATTGCATCTTGGCTAAGAGCAGTTCACTAGGCGACAGGGCCATCTAAGTGCCTAACTAGTATTTAAATTGTCAAGGGTTGGGAATGTGCAAATTTAGCAGCAAAAGACTCTTGTTTTTTCCCTTGTCAAGGGAAAGTGATGGTGGTCAGAGGCGCCAGTTCCAAGGGCTGGTCCAGCGGTGGCCGCTGGTCTTGGTATTCCGCCACATGCCCGTTCCGGTGGTGACCGTACTCAAACTTGATCCGAAGCTCACCAATCTTGGACTGAGGAAGGATATCTGGAATCCACTCAATGATGAACGGTGTTGGCTCCTTTTGATCTGGGGAAGTGTTGCCTGAAGACCAAAAAAAAAAAAAAAAAAAAAAAAGAACATTGAAAAAATTAAAACAACAACACCCTCAAATGAAATAAGACCCAGCCTCCATGGAAATAGAGCCAAAAGAATACTAAGGAGAGCCCAGATTAAGGAGAAAAGATAGCTGGATGAGATTAAAAGGGAGGCTAGCAAGAAAAGGTCAAGTTTCAAGGAAACCAAAAACAATTAAAATTACATGGTTCTAAAACATACTACAAACCCATAATAACCAAAGGAGTGTGGTACTGGCATATGTCTAGACAGATTAAATGAACAAAACAGAAAGATCCAAAGTGGACACAAATAGAACAGGAATTTAGCATAATATAAAGGTTGCATTTTCAATTAGTAAAATTAGTGATTAGTCATTTCAGTTAGTAAAATACAAGTGTTTCTTATAATAGTGTGCATCAATTAGATAACTATCTGGAAGAAAATAAAAGGTGGCAGAATCATACCTCATACCTTACATCAAAATAAATTCCAGAGGATCAAAGATTTAAACATGAAAAACTCAGGTTACAGAATGCTTTCAAAAAAATATAAAACACTAGCAGGGTCCAACTCTTGATTTTGGCTCAGGTCATGATCTCACGGCTCACGGTTCATGAGATCTCTCTCTCTGACCTTTCCCCCACTTGCATTCATGCACTCTTTTCTCTCTCAAAATAAATAAACATTTTACTAAAAAAAAAAACTAGCAGAATTTAAAATAATACAATATACCTTTCAGAACTATGGGGCATCTGGCTAGTTCAGTTGATAGAGCATGTGAATCTTTTTATTTATTTATGTATGTATTTATTTATTTTTTTTAATGTTTATTTTTGAAGGGGAGAGAGAGAGACAGAGCGTGAGTGGGGGAGGGACAGAGAGAAAGAGAGACATGGAGAATCTGAAGCAGGCTCCACGCTCCAAGCTGTCAGCACAGAGGCCGACAACAGAGCTCAAACCCACAAACTGTGAGATCATGACCTGAGCTGAAGTCAGACGCTTAACTGAGCCATCCAGGAGCCCCAAAGCATGTGAATCTTGATCTTGGGGTCCTGAGATCCCATGTTGGGCACACTGCTTACTTAAAAAAAAAAAAAAAAAAAAAAGAAAAAAAAGGGCAAAGAAATTTTGACACTTGCTACAACATGGATGAACCTTGTAGACATTATAGTAAGTAAAATAAGTCAGAGAAAGGAAAAATACTGTATGATTCTACTTACATAAGCTACCTAAAGTAGTCAAATCAATAGAGACAGAAAATAGAATGGTTGTTGCCAGGGACCAGGGGTGAGGTGAGAGTGGGGAGTTACTAATTAATGGTACAGTTTCAGTGGAGGAAGACAAGAAAGTTCTGGAGATGGATGATGGTAATAGTTGCACAACAATGTAAATGTGTTTCATGCCTGAGAACTATACACTTAAAAATGGTTAAAATGGTAAACTATTTTATTTAAAAATTTTTTTAAGTTTATTTATTTATTTTGAGAGACAGAGAGTGAGCAGGGGAGGGGTAGAGAGAGAGAAGAGAGAGAGGATCCCAAGAAGACTTGGCACTGTCAATGCAGAGCCTGATGTGGGACTCGAACCCATGAACTATGAGATCACGACCTGAGCGGAAGAGTCGGACACTTAGCCAACTGAGTCACCCAGGCACCCCTAAAACGATAATTTTTATATTATATATGTTTTATAAAATTTTTTAAAAGTTAAAAAAATATTGTTTAAGAG